>NC_141990.1:234036801-235296301 GCF_049901715.1 Pseudonaja textilis
TGAATGGTTATCTGGATTAGCCAGTATTTCTTTTGGAAATGTCTAATAGTTAATGGGTTTGTTTTTGATATCTGAATAAAGGGTGATCCTTATGAGCCTTGGTGGCATTGTGGTTAGAGTGCAGTACTGCAGGCTACTTCTGCTAGCTGTCGGCTGCCTGCAATTTGACACAGAGGTGGTATTCAGCAGGTTCTGACCAGTTCTGAAGAGCCAGTAGTGGAAATTTTGAGTAGTTCAAACCGGAACTGGCAAATGCCATCTCTGACTGAAGATTTTACAGTATCCTTCCCCTGCTGTGCCCATCAAGCCATGCCGACAGAACCGGTAGTAAAAAAAATTGAATTCCACCGCTGATTTGACAGTTCAAATCCCACCAGGCTCAAGGTTGACCCAGCCTTCCATCCTTCCGAGGTGGGTAAAATGTCACCTTGATCATCTAGAGCAGGGGTGTCAAAAGTTGATTTCATTGAGAGCCATATCAGGGTTGTGTTTGACCTTGGGAGGGCGTGGCCAGCTCAACTTGGCCTGAGTGCTCTGCCAGTGAAAACAGGTTTCTGAGATCTGTTTCTGCTTGCGACTGCCTCTTGCAACCTTTTGCCAGCAAAAACTGAGCTTGGAAGGGCCTCCCAGAGCCCTCGCAAGCTCTGTTTTTGCTAGCAGAGACATCACAGACTGGTCCTTCACTGTTTCCAGGGTGGCCCCACAGGCCAGATCTAAGCACCCCACAGGCCAGATCAAGCCCCCAGGCCTTAAGTTGACACCCCTGATCTAGAGCTAATTTCAGCCCCTTTTCAGCATTTGGAGTATGCTGTTTATTAGAATTCTGAAGCTCGTTATTGCTTTTTTAATGCAACTCAACATTAATGATTTCAACTTCATCCTTTTCTAAGCTAAATTATCATATCTCTTCATCTCCCCAAAAGGGTTTCATCTCATCCATCACCCTCTGGTTTTTATCTGCATGAATTAGATCTTTCTTTTAAAAAAGCCCTATAAATCATGAAAAAGAGCTTTTATTGAGATGAACAAGTTCTTAAAGCTATTATTCTGTCACATTCACTGCTAAATTATCCTCCATGTTAAAAATATATTCTTCAAGGAGCTGTTCTATTTTGTATATTATTAAAAAAAACACCTTTCTGTTTCGCAGACAATTCCTGGTTATGCAACATCACTGGAAATGTAAAATCTTTATTCTAGATCATACAATCCTGCCAAGAGTCTTTTTATTCCTTCTTTTATACTCCAGTCCAACTGATTTATTTTGTTACAAATAAACATAAATGTGTCCCTTGCAATTTTATGTCTGAGAAGATATAAATCATATGCTTTCAATGGCATCTTCTTGTAGCATGGTATTTTCCCTAATAGAAGGAAGAGTTAAAGCATCACAAAGAGGTGGAGATATCTCAATGGATGGGAAAGTGTATATATGCTATAGGAGAAAGAAATATGTAGTTGTTAAAATGTGTAGCATAAATATATGCAATATGGCAGTTAATTATATACACATAACCATTAGTAATGCTCATCTGATCTATACCGATGAACCTGCATTTAAACGTACACAGTATCCTGGAGAGAACACTTCTGTTGGGGGATATATATATATATATATATATATATATATATATATATGTGTGTGTGTGTGTGTGTGTGTGTGTGTGTGTGTGTGTGTGTGTGTGTGTGTGTGTGTGTGTATGTATGCATGTGTGTGAATATGTTCCAGCATAACTCTGGAATGCCTCGAGCAATTTCAACCAAACTTGGTACACAGATGACTTACCCTCTGAAAATGAATATTGTAGGGGTAAGACACCCCTAACACTCTTCGGGAGGGGAGGTGCCTTAAAATGGCTTCTACTGTACAGCACAGTGGATTTGCCATGGTAACATTTTCACAGTACTCCAGTACTCCACAAGGGGGCTTCCTCTCAGCCCTCCAAGGAAATGTCAGGCCATTGACCAAGTGCAATCAAAAAAATGAAACACCAGTGTAGGGTGTGTGTGTGTGTGTGAGGGTGAGGGTGAGGGTGAGGGTGTGTGTGTGAGGAAAACAGCTTTAGCAGTTTCTTAATATGCTCTGAGTGTTCTGAGGCTTCCTGAATCAAGTAGTATATTTCAGAAAGTCATGATCAAATCAAATATGTAGTGTCCCCATTGCTCTACTTCAGATTTCGTAATAACCTGTTTAAATAAATGGCCCTTTCTCTTTACTGTTCTTCATTGTCATCTTTGGCTTGTGGATATTTTAAGCAATACTGCTTAAAATTCTCAGCCTCTATTATGGAGAAAGGGAGAGATTTACTAAACTGTAATTGTTTTGTTTTGTCAGGCAAAGTAGGGGAGGGGAGAGTGAAAGAGAGAGATGTGAATGCATGCATGCTCTTTTAAATGTGTCTTCCCTTTTACACACACACACACACACACACACACACACACACACACACCTCCATTTTTATATAAACTATAAACTAGTTTTCATTTTGTCTATAGAGGGATGTGTGAGTACTTAATAACCTCAAGCATGCATTATAATAGTTAATAATCTACAGTGCCCCTACTAGTTGTATGTGTTCCCAGAGTTTTGGGAGAGGAGAGGGTAGAAAAACCATACCTGTTAGAGGATACTGGACAAGCAAAAGATGCATGAACTATGGACAGGCTTCTGAATAATAGTCCTAAAGGATACTACTAGTGTTTTTCTTTAACCAGCTGCTTTTCTTTCTCATAAAGTTTCCTCACAGCCATATCCATTACTAATGTGCACTGCTAAATTTTCACAAATAATACTAAACCTTCCTTTTCTGATTTTTAACCTGCAAAAATTTAAAGTGTATCTACAAGTTTTTTTGACATGGTGAATGGCATCATACTAGGTGATGGGGTAGTCCCAGGGTCTCTGTAATGAAATCTTGGCTAATTTAAATTGTATGAAAACTACACACACATGCAATTTGCTATTGCCATTTTCAATTGCAGTCTTCCCTATGATGCCTATATTTCCATCACTGCAGTCACCTGATGTCCCTCCAAAGTGACAAAGTGAAATAGCTTGTATTTATTGTGAGGTTGCTCTGGGATTGTATCACAACAAATGCTACTGTAGAAGTATTACATTTAAGAAAAATTTAAGTCAGATTCCTTCATGAGATGAAGATGCGATGAAAGCTATGTCATGGGGACATGGCTGAAAAAAATATACCTGTTCTGTGATGTAGAAAGACCTATACTACAATTCTGTGCTGTTCCTAATTTTTATTGGTCTTTTCCTTTTTTTTTTTTCTTTCTCTTTCTCATCACATCAGGCTTGCCAAAAAATCCTGGTTTGGTAATTTTATCAACCTAGAGAAAGAAGAACAGATCTTCGTGGTTATTAAGGACAAACCATTGAGTTCTATCAAGGCTGATATAGTACATGCATTTCTGTCGGTAAGTATATAAAATTAAAGGCAAATATCCCATTCAGCTGGATGAATAAACATCCAAAACAAGACATGGTCTTTCAGCCACAAATGACCTACTTTTCCACAATAAAGGTAAAGTCTTTATCAAAGTCTAGTTTCTCTGTTGTGGAACATCCTTGCACTTTTCTTGGCAACAATCTAGAAGTGGTTAGTAATTGCCTTATTCAGGGGTTGGTTCTTTATTAATTCAAATATAGGGCATAGTCTTGGATGTATGTAACCCAACTGCTTCATTTCTGAACCTAGATAAGGACACTGGGTAGTGCTACATGCAATTTAAAAAGTGGCTTAGTGTGGCACATAATCAAACACTCTTTGGAAAGTCTAGTTATGAGAACTCTGCAAACATGATCTCATTTCAGTGAACTAAAATGCCATCTTTATCTGGATTGTGTAGTTGACTTCCAGCCCATATTTTTAAAAATGCTGCTTGTTGTGTCCATTACTTTTAATTAGTTCCTCCTTATTTGATTGTGTATCGACATATTTCATAATTGCGTAGTTTCTTTTCTTTCTTTTTTTTAAATTTTATTGGTTTTTAAAAACAAACATAAACAAATAAAACAAAAACATCAAGCTATCTTCCATAGGTGTACATACAGTGTGCCGGTTGGTTTACAAATTGTTTTGTGCTTCCATTTCGTAGTCTTCAGTTACAATTACATTGCATATGATCTCATATTGTCAATCAAAAATTAAATACCTTAGTATCATTATTAATCATTTGACTATACTTTTATTCATTCATGTTTTACAAGATAATCATAATTTACTTAGTTTATTTTATAACAGTTCATATTATCATCCCAAATCTATCCTAAAATCGTTTTGTAGATATAATAAGAAAGAAGTACATCTTTATATATTTATTATTTTCTAAAAGTCTACATATTTCATTACTGTATTTTATTGTCTAACCATTGATAGAAAAGATCCCAAATTTTATAAAATTGTTTATCCTCTTGTTCTCTAATTTCAAATGTCAAATCTACCCATTCCCAATAAAAATATCTCTGGTTTCAAGTCTATATGTTTTTTGTCATTTTTTCCAACCACATGTGGATTTTAGTCCAGTATTTTTTAGCATCCGCACAAGTCCACCACATATGGTAATATGAGCCAGGTGTCTGATGATATTTCCAATATTTTTCAGATTTATTCTTGAACATTCTTGCTATTCTTGTCGGGGGGAAATGCCACCTGTAAAACATACAAATTTTCTTTATATGCTGTTGACATTGTCATTTTATAATTTTGAGACCACAATTTTTGCCATTTCTCTAAATCAATCCCATATCCAAAATTGTGTATATTTCAACACAATTTTATTTAAATCTTCAAAGTAGTCTTTTCCAAGCCTAATTGGAATTGTTTGAAACAAATATAAAATTCTGGGTTATATATTCATCTTGATTGTTGAAATTCTCCCTATTAATGACAGTTGTAAATTTTCCTATTTCGCCAAATCTAGCGCTCTTTTAATGTACTACATCTTGCTGTCAAATATATCCCCAAGTACTTGATCTTATTCATGACCTGAATTTTCAATAGGTCTGCCAGTTCTTCCTTTTGTCTTGATAGCATATTCTTTGTCAAGATCTTTGTCTTATCTTTATTTATTTTCAAACCAGCCACCTTTCCATATGTCTCTATCTTTTCTATCAATTTTGATGCTGTTTCTAAAGGGTCTTCTAAGATGAAAATCAGATCATCTGCAAATGCTTGCAGCTTAAATTCTTCCTTTTTGATTTTCATTCCTTTTATATTCTTTTCATCTCTAATATTTCTGTTTGGCACTTCCAAAGTTAACACAAACAGCAAAGGTGATAGTGGGCACCCTTGTCTTGTTCCTTTTCTTATATTGATAGAGTCTGTCAGTTCTCCCTCTATCATTACCTTGGCCATTTGCTTATAGTATATAGCTTCTATTGCTTGAATAAATTTTGTAGCAAAACCCATCTGTTCCAACAGTAATAACATGAATTGCCAATTCATGTTATCAAATGCCTTCTGTGCATCTAGAAATATCAGAGCCATTTGTTTTTCAGGATGTGCCTCGTAGTATTCCAAGGTGTCCAAGATTACTCTCATATTGTCTTTAATTTGTCTCTTTGGCAGAAATCCATTTTGATCAGGATGGATAAAATTATTTAAATATTTTTAAAGTCTTTCTGCCAATATTGAAGCAAAGATTTTATCATCTGCATTTAGTAGAGAAATGGGTCTATAGTTCTTAATTTGTAATGGGTCGGCCTCCTCTTTTGAAATAAGTGTAATACAGGATTCTGACCATGATTTAGGTATCTTCTTCTTTAACATAACTTCACTCATAACTTCTAGCAATGGAAGATTCAATGATTCTTGTAATGTTTTATAAAATTCTGCCAGAAGTCTATCTGGGCTTGGTGCCTTTCCATTATTTTGCATAGTTTATTTTCTTCTGAGGAGAAATATATTTCTTTCCTAAAGCTACTGTTCTTTCTTTTCTTTTCTTTTCTTTCTTTTTCTTTTTTTGGCCCACATATATTCAAAAGAAATTTTGTGATCAAACACATTCAATTATAATAATTCAAATAATCATTTCTCTGAAAAGAAGAAGCTGGTAATTATTACCATCCCACAAGGAACAAAAATGGGCTAATTAAGATTTGGCTCAGGAATGCTCTGTTCATAACTAGAGAAAAGAAAGCAACATATTAAAGGGCCAGAAATGGAGGAAACAAGCCATTTCAAAACAAAAGATGGAAGTGGGGAAAAAGCAACTGGGAAGCATCAATAGTACTTCTTTGCCAATCATATTTGGCAGTGGAGCTGAAATTGTATATAAATTAGAAAAGATTGGTAGGCATCTTAAACATTGCATTATAATTGGAAGGTGAAAAGAGTTCCCAGTGAAGGAAAGCAATTTATTTTTAATACAGATGATCTATATAGCTTGAATAATTTTTTTAAATATGTCAATATATGTGGCAGAACTACCCGATTCTTAAACAATCATAAAGTAAGTAAATAAGAAGTTCATTACCAATTATTTCAGAATGAACAGAAAAATGTTCTTCTGTCCCCTTTAAAACTGTAAAGGGGAAAAAAGACTTTTCAAAGATGATCCTATTGTGGTAGCAGGATTTGTTTTTCAATGATCATTTTGTTTGGTCTAGATTCCCAGTCTCAGTCATAGCGTCATCTCCCAAACAAGCTTCCGGGCAGAGTACAAGTCCACTGGAGGCCCTGCTGTCTTCCAGAAGCCAGTGAAGTTCCAGGTAGACATTACATACACAGAAGGTGGGGAGGCCCAGAAAGAGAATGGGATCTACTCCGTCACTTTTACACTTTTATCAGGTAACTGATAAATAATTTTTATTTATTTATTTTAAATAAAGCTACAAGAAATAAATAATTGTCTCAAACCTGCTGTGTGGAGAATGTAGATAGGAAGAAAGGTCTACTTCAAATATGGCTAGTTGCTTCAACACGTTAATGCAAAAATATTCAAGTAGAGTTTTCTGAGTGTTAGAAATATGTAATTACTTCCATTTTCTAGTGTATAATTATTATCTTGTGGACACATGGAAATAATAATTAGTATAGTTTGCATAGCTTAACATAAGATATCAATCATGTAGAATTTAGTGTTTCCCCCCAAGAATCAAATTGTTAGGCGTATGTAAAAAATAATAAAGAGGAAAGCTGGTGTTTTTTAATACTTGAAATAAGAGGGATTAATTGAAATGTCTTAGAACTCCAGAAAACTTTGTGTACTAGTATACACAGAGGTGAGCTTGACCAGTACTGATTTCTTTTGCCTTCTTAAAATTTCAGGAATTGGGTGGATTATCAAGCACTTCACAGATTTAATACATAGTTCAAGTGACATGGAATATTCTTAGTAGACATAATCTCTGTTTGTTACTCACATTTTGAAGCTATTCATCTAAAAATATCCTATTGCTTCCCCCCCAGTTCACACAATAGTGAGTCATATTGTGTGTTTAGTTTCATGGCTAATAAATTATTCTGTCATTAAAACATAGTTTGTTCTTTAACCTACAAATTGGCTTATGTTGGTGACAAAAGCTATTCAAGACCCTAAAATGAACCAATATCTTCTTTGTGGAAGACAGCTAAAAATGTGTAGGAACCTACAGACAAACCAACAAGTTTAAGAAAGGAAAATAGAAGCTTTAGTAAGATTGAACAATATATAACTTCATTAGGTCTATCATCAACTATTGCTATTAGCTTTTACATTGATACCACCCAAGCAAGGTACAACATCTAGAGAACTGGTCATTTTTATTAACTAGTTCAAAAAGAGAGAGAAATATCTCAAAGAACGATGAGATGTCATATGAACAAAAGATGTGAGATACATGTCTATGGAGATTCTCAGTCATCCAGGTCATGATTGTCCCAAAGGTGTTTTTTCAAAAAGCAATTGGACTTCCTTTGTTTTTCTGTGAAAATGTTTGGCTTCTCATCCAAGAAGCTTCTGCTTGTTATAATTGAAGAAGCTTCTTGGATGAGAAGCAAAACATCTTCAAGAAAAAGCAAACGAAGTCCAGCAGCTTTTTGAGGAAACACCTTTGGGAGAAGTAAGATACAAGAATTTTGGAAGCAAGAATTAAAAAAAGAAAGAGGATAAATTTATTGAATAGAGAGACAGAGGCTAGTGTGGTAAGAAAGCTAAAGGTGGAAGAAATTCTTTACTATCAAAGTACAGTACAGTATTTCTTTCACCTAGTAAATCACACAGTGGTTTGTTACCAATAATATCTTGGCAGGGAGATGGGTAATGCAGAATTGGAAGGAAGGAAGGAAGGAAGGAAGGAAGGAAGGAAGGAAGGAAGGAAGGAAGGAAGGAAGGAAGGAAGGAAGGAATCTGAACAGGAAAATTAAAGAAATAGGCTTTTTCCTACCTCTTCCCTGACACTCAACATTCAGTGATATTCTACCTTATCTTACAGTGTAACATCTCTTTTGATAGGTCCAAGCCGTCGCTTTAAGAGAGTAGTAGAAACCATTCAGGCACAATTGTTAAGCACACATGACCAGCCATCAGTGCAACAATTATCAGGTAAGTTGCTTATCTTTGCTTCATGAAAGGGCATGAACCAGAAGCACCTTTCAACGTCACATTGCACTTGAAAACTAATTTCATTCAGACCAACCAGTAAGACTCCTCAACACCTCCCTTCCATTTGCACTACCCCTGCCTGCCTTGCAACAGTTCTCATTTCCTAAATTCATTCCTCCCCATGGCCCTGCCCTGCCCTGTTCTGTCCTGCCCTGCCCTAAGAGCCACCTGTCCCTGTTTCACAGGAAGTGTCATCAGCTATTTGTATCCTTCTAATGGTCTGTCCAGTATACAGACATGCTTTGAAACATCATACAAAATGGCTTTATTCAATTATTTTTTTAAACAAAATTAAGCAGTGATTTAATTTAGTTCCTAAAGAAATAGAATTTTGAAAGCAGATGGGAATATCTGGAAGCTTAACGCAAGATTAATTTTTGAAAGGAACTCTTATTGAAGAATCAGTGTGCCATTTTCTTTCCTCCCTAAATTTAAAATCATTCAGCAAAGACAGAAGGAGCTTGTCTTTTGTGCTCTCTTTGCTTTTTTTTTAATGGGATGACACATTCCCTGAAAGCCATACTAACAAAATTTTGTCCCTGCAATTTCTCCTAACCTTTCTGGCCTTCTTCAAATCCTGTTCTTCACATTCTAAAAGTCACTTCCCTCCTCCTAAAAAGTAAATTTTGTTATTCCCAAACAAAATGACTATAGGTGATATTCATTAACAGGGAGGGGATGGGGAAAATGTGATTAAATAGATCCAAAATACAGTTAGGTCATCGATCTAAATGGAACACTTTTTTTTCATTTTCCTATGCTTAAGGAAATACGAGATTTCTCCATACATTAGTGACAAGCCTAACCTTTTCAGATAATTTATGTAAGCCTTTGGAGGCAAATGTAATATGGAAATGAAAGGGGATAAACAGTATCTGAAACTGGGTGCTGAAATAGGAAAAGACTTACAAGATATTCAAAATACTGCAACTTTTAAATAATTTGGAATTTGTTTATATTGTATCCTTTTCTCCAGCTTCCTCAATTGATATATTAGATTTTTTTTCCCAGCCATTCACATATAAGCCAAGCCAGTATCTTCTATGTGCAAAATGTATGCCATTTAACTATGGGCAAATAGTGTATGTATATGTACATACATATACATATTTTGTAAAAGAGAAAGGAATACCTAATTAATAACAGGAAAGTGAATTAGGATAGAATCCACTAAATTAACATTGCAGAATATTTGCTTATTGATTTCCTGTCCAAAGATACTTTAACCTGACCAGACTGTTCCTTGCACCAAATTTTGGCCCTATTGCTAGACTGCATTATAATCTTAAAGTTTTGGCCAGTCACTGCGGAGAATGAACTTCCCATATGCAGTTGATATCTAATACAGTTAATGAACATCCGCCACGCCATGTGAATTCACATTAAAACAAACGTCTGGCTGGTTAGAATTCTTTACAAGAAACAAAGCATTTTGCATGCAGCCACAATTTTAAGTTGTAACAAAAGTGCAGGTATAATTGAATAAGAGTAATAATCAAGAAAGGCATCACAAGGAGACTTTTTCCAAGGAGTATAGCTTGCTAGTTAAATTGAATAAAGAGTTAACCCCTTAATCAGTGCCAAATGAGTGTTGATTAATCATGTGAAAGAATGCTACCATCATTCCAGTACCATCTTCTTATTTAGGAAATAAGGATCATATTCAGTTTAGCAGGATGTTTTTCCAACCTAAGTAATTGATAACCAGTTCATAGTCTACGATGAACCATTATTTACATAAAAAGCCACATTAGTTGTTATTGCTTCATCCAACTCTAGCCTCTTAGAGAGGTTTGGAGAACATATTTTTTAACAAAATAGTGTTCCCAATTTTTCCAAATCAGGCACTATGCTAGGTGAGTGATTGGATATTCTATATGAATAAACTACACTGTGAAAGGAAATAAGCTAACATAATGTATATCAACAGATGCTCCCTCCTGTCTAGGTGATATACCTGTGAATGTTGTCTCTAGTTGTAATGCTGCCAGCAGGGACTTGTGGCTTCATGGAAGTGATCCTTGGCTAATTCTCCTGACCCAGCTTATTAAACTGGCTCACCTGGGTTTCAGAACTCTGTGGTTTCTCATTCTTTGCAAGTCCATATCTGTGTTGGTGGTCATCAGGTTTTTCTCTACATGTATCTCATCTCAGTGGTGTGTCTGTGTGTCACACCTTTGTATTCCATTTAAGTACTGTCTTCATTCTCATTTCTGCTTCTTGGGATTTACTTTGCTTATTACTTTTTATCTAAACTCATCTGGATCAAGGCTTTAGGAGAATTAGTGTGGTATTAGGGTTCAGTAGTTTCTCTGGAATTGGGGAAACCTAAGATCAAGTCCAATGTCAGCCATGGAAACCTACTGGGTGTCTTTGGTGAGTACCTCACAGGATTGCTATGGTGGAGATAAAATGGAAGGGGGAGCCCTATGTAAGTTGCCTTGAGAACTGAACAAAAGGCAGTATATAGAGCTAACAATAAAATAAGCCTATAGAAATTAATTTGTACAGATGATTTTATCATCATAAGAATCCTGACCCATGGAATGCAGTTTTTGCTCTCGGAAATCCTTAAAACTTTGGATTGAAAAGGAATCTGCCTAACTTTATACCAATTAGTAAAAAGTTAAGTTTTCAAAACAAATAATCTTTCAATTAATATGAACTGTGACCTTGTCTCTCTATCAACAAGCTTTATGAACATACTAACTTTCTATATGTTCCTTTCATAAAGTAAATATTACTTTATGAAATATTACTTTAAATATCACTCAGTCTAATTCCCTCTGCCCTATTATGGTAGTCTATGGTAGTTGGTAAACTTTTTGAGTTTATTAACAAGTACCAACATTTAGAAATACAGGAAAGTTGACAATGAGTATGCAATGACAGACAAGAAGTATCTTCTTCTGGTCCTGTTAATTGGGTAATTTCCTCTTCAAATTGTAGCATTACAACCTCTTTTGCTCTTACAATAGTGCAAACAAAAGAATTGAGAAGCAAATTTATGATAAGGGAAAATTGGTTTGCCCATAACTAACTGTGTTTTTAGGAATAGTTAGGTAATCTGAAGATCTTTTTTATACCACCATTGTTTTGATTCCCCAGTCTTTTCAAAACATGAGACTTCTAGTAACCTTGAAATGCTGGGAGGAGGAAATGCCATGAACCTGTCAGTGCTCAAAATCAGAGTGCAAAAAGTAATCAAATCAGTGTCCCACTGCTTTGAGCTATTCAAGATTCCTCTTTCCTTCATTCCACATAAAGATAAAGTTGCTACCCACCTACATTTTACCACTCTTGCAAGTTGTGAGTGAGTAGCTTCTCAACGATCTTGTAACCAGTTTCTCAACAATCTTGTAACCAGCCTCTTTTGTCAGCTTCTTTCCAAGGGATGTAGATTTCCAAGACAGGAGATACGTGGTCAGTCCTACCTATGGGCAGACATCAGAAATAAGATGTTAAAAGTTCATTACCAAGAAGCAGAGTGAGACCAGGATTTCTTTTGGGGGTGGGGGGAGGAACTGCCTCCACACTCTGCAGGGTTGTGGCATTGGTTGCGGGGGGGAAGTGACTTTTTCTCCTCTGGTTTCAGATAAACCAACATGCAACCAGGAAAAAAAAAAAGACCACTTCACAAATACTATATCAACCTTATGGGAATGCTGCAGTTCAGAAGAAAGTCTGAACTGTTACAAATGGCTTTTTGGGAAGTGCCCTGATTAGACAATGATATATTTAAACAAGTTTATATGATGATTCATTCATGTGATATTTCTGCATTTTTGCAATTTAAATAGTGAAAGTTCTGATTAATGGGTTTTTAATGTTCTATGATTTGAAAAATAATCTTGTTTAATTGGCAGTTCTCTGCATAGATTCAGGAATTTTTCTAACTTTTTTTACATTGGAAATTTAATCTGAGGGTTATTTATAAATAGAATAGATGCACTCATTCAGAATTTATGAAGTAAAAGTGCCATCAAAGCCAATAAAAATAATATTGTTTATAGAGGGTAGATATAAATGCCCCCATTAGCAGGAATGTAAGGATTCAGACATTGAAGCAACCAGATCAGAAAGTGAAATATTATTTCATGGGACTTGATTCTAAGCAGTCTCTAGAAATGAGGGATTTCCCTGATGCACCACTGCATCAGTGGAGAAGTAGCCTCAATCTCCCCTGGTGCTACTCCAGTAGTATATCCTGGGTGTAACTAAACCTGGATATTTTTTTTTCACTAATACAGAGGTGAAGAGTCAATAACTACACTGGTACTCAGAAGTGTCACACTGAGGACACCAGAACTATTAGTTCTAAATTGGAATGTTATTTTACATTAGAGTAATATATTGAAACAGATATAGATTATAAGATTAAAACCAAGTACGGATGCCGCTGGGTTGTACAGTCTTAGGAAGACCCTGGAATGGCTTATAAATGCCCTTAATTGCTTATATGAAACATTGTACAAAACTGCATATTTGACATAACATGTTGATAGATACTTTTCAGAAATTAAGTATATGCAGCAGATTGGGTTCTACTGAATAGTTTCTGCTTCCGTGGAGTTTAGACATAAAGGAAAAGGCTATATCCACAATATGTTTTACCACTTTAGCCTAACACTATATTGTATCTCACTGCATGTGCAGACAGAGTTCTCCTTTCATTTGATTACTGAAAAAATGAAAATCTATCAGGCTATTGAATGAGTTGACAGTTTTAGCATGTATCCATAGCTGTACATTATTTTTTTGATCCAAAATTCCATAGTAGAGCATTGCTTTCTGTAGGACTATATGCCAGATGTGAAGGCAATAGGCTTCTTATGCAGTTCTTCATCAACTGCCTTTCAGAGGGTTGCCTTTGATTCTCCTCTAACTAGACCAGGGGTCTCAAACCTTAGCAACTTTAAGCCCGGCGGACTTCAGATCCCAGAATTCCCCAGCCAATTGGCTGGGGAATTCTGGGAGTTGAAGTCCGCCGGGCTTAAAGTTGCCAAGGTTGGAGACCCCTGAAATAGACTGTATTCCATAAAAATACATTGTTACAGCAACATTGTTTGCAAACTTTCCCATAACTTTTAAAATAAAATCCTTTATTTCTGTTAAATTCTTGGCTTGTATAAATATATACCATATACATTATAAAAAGTATATTCTTTCTCAGCTGATTCTTAAAAACCACACTGTTTTTCTTCATATATAGTGAAGAATATATATTCTTCATATATACTTTGGGGTGCTATTTGCTTATCTATAGTCAGTCCAATTTAACTTCTTGCTCCAAGTTCATTTAATGCATACTTTTCTTTCTGCTTTTCTGTTCTTCCCTTAAAAAATAATAATAAGCTAATCTTTTTCAGAGATACCTGGGTTGAGTTGAGGCTATTCAAAGAAGACTCCAGTGTCATGCAATAGTCCAATACATATATTAAAAGTACATTAAAGACATAATTGTATATACATAAAGATCACATAATTGCTTGGACCAAAATTACACTCCTCCAAAAATCAGTAGAGGTTCTACAGCCAACTTAATCCCAGACATGATAAATCAACCATTTCTGCCAGCATGCTTATAACCTACAGAATGGGGGTGCTAGAATGTATTTTCCCAGAGTCCCTCCAACTGTGAGATAGTTAGCATATAAATTTAATACATAAATAAATATCCTTCGCATAGCTTGGACAGTGCTAATCCCTCTTGCGGATTATTTCATGAGAAAAGTTGAAATGTAGTCAAGAATGTTAGGAATAAGTTTGAATATTTTTTTAACACAGAGTAAAATCTGAATCTTTGAAAAAAATAAGTGAAATTGATGGTGGGGCACAGAATCTTTTCAGGTTTTGGAGAATTGTCCATTCCTTCCCACCCTCTCCTCAAAAAGTACCCCATCAATTCCAAATCAATTTACTTCTATGTAACTTTGCAAATGGTCACCACCCAGGAATCCTGCTTTCTCAGCAATAGCACCTGCACTGTGAAACCAGCCCAACTGTGAACTGTGCTGCTGATATACCCTTTTTTTTTAAAAAAATGAAATTTATTATAATGTAAAACAAAAATGGAAATAAAGATAATAAGGAAATAGGGGAAGGAAAAAAAGGGGAAATGGGTACAAGATGAAGGGAGAGGCAAGCAGTTGACTTCCATTTTTTTTGGTGCAATGGGATACAAAATAGAGTTAAAACCTCAACTTTTTGCTTTACATATTTATTACATAATGGCCATTTCTATAATAACAAATCACTGATGAAGCTTTTATGAGGTGTTATTTAACTTCGAGCATCCCGGATTGCTATGTGTAGCTATAGTTTTAAGCTCTGAAATGGTCAGCCCTATAAATTATTTAAGTATATAAATAATTCAAAACTACTTATTGTGGCCAAGAAATACCAGATAATGACTTGCTGAAGCACTAGTAGAAATGGTGCAGAACTTGTAGGGCCAGAAGCCAAAACAGCAAAATAATTACCGAATGGAACTTTGTGTTAATTAAATAATTTAGAATCTTGTTCAAAATGATGTTATTTTGCCAGGATTATGATGAAGCGTATTTTCTAAAATATCTAATAAAAAGATATTTTAATTTTGTATCAAGCTTGGAGAAAAAAGAAGAATGGGGCAAAAGAGCACTAGATGAGAAGTAAATGCAGTATGTTCAATTGTACTTTCCAGCTTAAGCTAACACACAAGTTATAAGCAGGAGTAGAGGAGCAATATCTTTATTTGTGCTACCAAAAATCCTTAAGATGGCCCATTGTTTCTGTGGCCATCTTATAGTTCATAATCTGCCAACTGCAAAGTTCAATTTGTGTCAAAATATAGTTATATCTGTACAACGTTCAGACCATTTTGTCATGGCTATGCTACTATTAAGGAAACTCTGACTCAATTCAAAATATCTGGTTCTGTCCCTCCATGCTGCTGCAAATCTAACAGTCCTTTATTTTTCTGGCATGTGTGTGAAAAGCATATGCTTGGAAGAACAGCTGTTTCATCCTTTGGACTGAATTTGTTCCATCTCTTTTAATTATAGATATCTTTACAGCAGTTCTGGCAATAAGTTGCTGGCAACACTAACTTAATCCAAAGAATAGTTAAATATATATTTTCCCCCTCTCTTTTTGAACCCTTTCGAACATTAAGTCAGAAGTATAATTGTTTTCAATAAAACACAATTATTTGGAAAACATTAAAATGTCTTATTATTTATAGTCCAGGCATTGGGTGAGAAATGGGACCACAGAATTTGGCATGCAATATCTTGTTTTCCTTTTTGTTGTAGAATGCTCCAATCATCATGTTGGGTGTATTAATTTGATTTGGCTAAGTGTCTGAAGGACTTCCCTGTCTTAGCAGCCTAGCAAAATATTTTATTCCTTTTTTGTGTGCTTATGTTCCATAATGAATGGAACAATTTACCTATGATTTGGAAACACAATTCTGTGTTGTAAATATAAAAATGCATATTTAAAATCATTTATATTTCTGATGGCGAGGGTATTTAAAACAACATTTGTCTGAAATTAATCAAGATGAACATTCTGATTGCCAATGTTTGCATGTTTATTGTAACATCAATATTAGACAGGGGAAATAGAGAACAGAGAAAAGGTTTGCTTTGTGCTTGACTGCTGATTTCGAAATACTTTGATAGCCCTAATCAGAGAAGAAAAATCAGAATCTGGGGCAGCTATGCCATGCCCATATAATATGCTTTTTACTCAAGGAAATAATTTTGTTATCTTGCTACCGTATACATAGAGCTCTGGAACTCATTTTTTTGATATTTTTCCCTTCCTCCTCTTTCCACCCTTATGATCTAGACACCACTAACTGTATGGAGTTGATGACTGGGAGACTTTCTAAATGTGGTAAGAACTTCCCTTCCACTTTTTCTTCCTAGCCCTCACTGAACAGTACGATGGCTCAACATCTCTTTTCCTATGAAATCTTTCATCTTCTAAACACTCTTTTATAACCAGCCAGCTTGCTGCTTGCTTGCCTTTGGAATATGTGGCACTCCCAGTTTTCTCCCACAACACGCACTTGCCATGTTTTAAACAGCACAATATTTATGTATTTATGATTTCACTATTTTGCAAATTAAATTCTTGCACCATCACTAGTTCCTCTCACCCCGGTGCCTAGTGGTGTGTATATATATTTGCTTTCAAGCCTCCGTTCTGACTTTAAATTCAAAAAATCTTTTCTCTGCTTTGCACTCTGTGCCACGTTTCTTGCTGCTGTTCCAACACCTTACAATTCTTTCTGAGAAGGAGACAATAAGGTTCTTGCTTAATTTCCCAGTTTCAACCAGTGTGACTAGGGAAACTCTGTCTTTCTCCCATTATAAATGAAATGAATCCTTATTTTATTCAGTGAGATGATTAGTTTGGCAAATGCAATAAACTTAATTCCAACCCAACTCTCTGTTTTGCTTTGATGGGAGTTCAATGTAATAGTTTCAAGTAACAGGAAATTATCACATTTCCACTGAACATTTCATCTGATCTGGGTTGAGATTACACAGTTACCCTGTTCCTCTCAACTCTGTCACTGCCAAAGGTTTCTCTCTTTCTCTTATTAAAAAAAGTACAGGAAAAAATACCTCTGAAGGAAGACTAATACCATGGATCAGAGTTAAAACGTGCCCAGCTGCATTTCAGCAGCTAAGAATTACCACTTCACAGTACCTGAATAGCATTTGCCAGTTTGTGTCACTTAAGTTGCAAAACGTGCCATGCTGTTAAGTGAGCAGGAGAAAAAGGCACCTTACTTCAAGCCTGAAGATGCTTAGGATAAATATTTAACTCAGCACAGGAATGTTTTGATGGAACAGTTGAAATTTGGATATAGAATAAAAATGCCTATTGACTCTTTAGATGCTTCAGTTAATGCACGTAGGGAATTATACATCAAAGTGGCTGTGCCTGCTTTGGAACTTATACCAAATGTCTGTAAGTGTCACAAATCAAATCTGGCCTATGCAAACCACTCCTTTCTATTATAGTCTAATAGCCCAACCAGAGCGGGGTCTTTCAATTGTCAAAGGGAAATTGCTTTGATTTATTATCACAGTCATCAGAATGCATCATCTCCAATGTCTTCCTGGAGAGTCATTTAAATGCTAAGAAGGTCTTTAACCTCTTCATAAAAACATCAGATCTTCTCTCACCCTCATCTCCAGTTACCAGAAGCAAGATGCTGGAACAATCCCCAAACTTACCATGTTCATGCAGGTTAATTACGGTGCACATCAATATAAGCATATTCTGCTCCATCTGGAGTCTTATGTTATCTGAAGCTTGTCTAATGCCATTTTTGTCAGTAGCACAGGATAATATAATGGCACATGAAAAACAGAATTTTAAAGGCAGTAGATAAGAAGAAATTCTTGAACATACGTACAATACCTATGGGTAAAAATATCCACATTACTGTAATATGTTCTAAGCAAAGTGAACAAGCATGTATGTTTTCTGCTATTTAGGAATACTATTTCCCAAACAGTTATGTAAAATGCATATAGGTAACACAATCTTTAATAAGCATATGGAATTAGCTATTTAACGATACCTCATTTTTCCCTAAGAGTGACTTTGATCTGAAATGAAGCCAAACAGGCTTTTCAAATTTGCTATGTAACTCTAAAATCCTAGTTTGCAAGTTACTAGTAAAGTTACAGGGATTTTGCCAATTTAAGAATATGCAGACTATAAGTCCCAGGAGACATTGCAGGAGATGGAAGGGAAGGCAATGGAATGTAGAAGGAGACAAGATTGAGACACTATTGAGAGGATTATATCTAAGTTTGTTATATGGAAAGGAATTCTAAGTCACATCTTACTCTGGAATCTTTCTTTAGAATCCCCCAATAAATGATACAGTGATCAGTGATGAACATTGGAATCTGGAGCATTACATAAGCATTGCTCACTCTAGTCTTATTGCTCTCCTGAATTTCAATGCAAATGACAGGTGTAAAGAGTTTAAACTGTGGATGGAGGTATTTACATGTTATGGAATTCCTATCAAACTGGGCAAAGAAGATGGCTATTTGAAGGGTTGAACTGTTGGAAACTCCAGTTCAACTTTTCATTTTTCAAAGTTATCAGGAGAAAAAGGCAGCTTATCTCAAGCTGAAGAGGCTTAGGATAAATATTTAACTCAGCATAATAAAATAAAATAAAATAAAAGCACCTATTGACTTTTTAGCTACCTAGATTGATTCACTTAGAATTAGCTAAACCATGAATGAGGACATTTAAAAACAGGTAACACTGCAGATCAAGTGGTGAAAAAATGCATTCACCAATCATTGTGAATATCTTAATAGGAAAAAAAGAGAATATGACTGGATAAAACATTACCATGATCAAATTTTATGTAAGCACTTAAAAAAAGTCACTTACATGAATAGCATCTCTATAAATGCTTTGTTTAATTGCCAAAGCCAGCAAGAGGTAACTAAAATGGGACTGGGAATATAGTGTCAAATCAGGCAGAAATTATTTGTAATCTTTGTGGATTATTGCACTATTCAGGGGAACAATATAAATTTATATGGAGGACATGCAGATGGCATTTGTTGCAAGAAAACTTGGATTAATCTTGTTAAAATGCAAAATGAGCATGTGCAGGAGAAAGTTTCTATTTGTAGTAAATGCCATCATGTAGCATTTAGAAGCAAAGAGTTAGTTTGCCGCTAACAAAAATAAATAAAGTATGAGCAGCCCAACACCTTCATGTGTTTGAGTCACTATATTATGATGTTGGCCTGGATGCGGTTGATGATTTTCTGTATGTTATCAAAGAAGATTTAGAACTACTGCTTGTCCAGATATCTATCTTTTCCTTTCATAGCCTTCAGAAAGAGACTTCTAAGCCATATTATAAGTGCTATTGCTCATTCTCAGAGTCAGCTGGATCAGTTGGTGGGACTGAAACAATGTCTTGTCCGAAGGGCTTATCTACTGAATTACTGCACATAGTTATAGTGGATGAGTCTATTGTTCCTGCTGCCCAAGACTGGAGGGAAATAACTATATGCTATGGTAGAAGCTGAATTAAACAAATTATTGGAGAATGGTATTGTATGAAAAGTACAAATTCAGGTACTAATGAAATCCGTCTTTATGTCAATCTGAGAACATGAGATAAGGATATGGGGTAAGAACACCACTGTGCCTACAATATATAATATTTTGCATGCTGTGCAAGTTGCTCTGAATTTTGCTAAGTGAGAAGCCACCAAAGTTGGTTAAAAATGGCACCAGAATCTTATCATTGGATGACCTTTATTATTCACTGTGGTTGTTGTTAGGGTTGGTATATGGATGATGGTATTGTCTATCCAGCAACTGTTTGAGGAGCTCTGTGATAGACTGAGAGCAGTTTTTGAAGGTTTCCATAAAGCCAATTAAACAAGTGCCAATTTTGTCTTGAAGAGTTTGTTATATTAGAAAAAATGTTGTATGAATTAAACCTGATCCAAAGAAAGTAAAAACTATTCTGCATGACCCAATTCCCAAGAATCTGGAGTTAAGTTCTTTTCTAACTAGCTGTGATTCTTATGAAATGTATTCCCAATTATGCAGATATTTCAGAACCACTGAGGCTGATGATTAGAAAGAGTTGCTTGGCACTAGCCTGCAGCATTTGAGATTTTGCATTTCAGTAGCTGAAAGATATAACAGCTAAGGATACTTGCTCAGCTTATTATAATCCGAATGCTCCAACTTCTGTGCTGACTAATGCCATTCCTGTGGGACTTGGTGCCCTCTTGCTACAGACTCAATAAAATGGATTATACAAGCCTGTTGCTTATGACAGCCAATCACCTTCTTTCGAGCAGAAACATTCATAGACTAAGCGTAAAACTTTGGGATGTGTGTAAATTATAAAACCTTTTAAGATTTATCGGTGAAGATATCCATTTTTGCTGATAACATAGACAACATACATACATACATACATACATACATACATACATACATACAGTATATATACAGTATATATATATATATATCAACCACTTAAAATTATCATTTTGCCATCCAACTTCTCAGTTAAAGATTACTATCTGATTATTTTTTTCTTCAACCTATTACTAAAATTATGAAAGCAGCTGATTTTCTTGTTGCGTTGTCCATTACTGATCAAGGATCACAGATAATTCCTGATCTCTGGTGAATTGTTTAAGAATGTCAGTGACAAACTTTTTACCCATGATTATCACTTATTATGGGGTGAGTAGAACATTACACCTGAATTTAAAGAGTGCATATTAAAAGTTCATTCATGAAGTGCACCAAGATATTGTGTGAACCAAACTAATTCTATGTAGTGTGTTTTATTGACCCAATATTGAACTTAAGAAAACTTTATCAAAACTTCTGTTGCTTGTATGCCAATTTAACTCTAATTTGATAAACCTTTACTCACTCTGCTACCATCTCATCCATGAATCAAAGTGGACACTGAAGTTGTTGGATATATGCAATAATCAGATGGATCACAGTTGAAGGTTAGGGTTCTTCCTCTTACTAAAAATCCTAAAGTTACTCATACTGTGACAAGCATCTCTGTCACACAATAAAAGTTGATTATTCAATCTGTAAGATAACATAACTAATTATACCAAGAGCAAACATTGTGCTGAATTCACACATACAGTTAAATGATGCAGTTTTAAAGTAGGGGACTTAAAAGTTGCTGACAAACTTGCTGGTGATAAACTTCAGCCAACACATAAGACTCTTCCTTCGGAGCATTTCTGTGTTTTTCTTTGAACTAATTAACAGCAAAGATGGTAATGTTTTAATTAGAAATTTAAGCACTATTGAGAAAAGATCCATCTCAGCTGAAATGCAGAAGGGTGGCAATCCTGTCTACTTTTGAAGTGGTGACCTGCTGAGACTCCTATATCGGAGAATGTTGAAACAACGGCTCAGTGGAGGGAAAACGGGAAGTCTTGTGATTAAATTCACCTTAGAGAGAACAACTAGAAGAGAGTTACTAGATGATCTCCATATCTCATGATAAACTTACGTTGTTTTCACTGGGATCTTCGTTATGAGTGCTTGTAGGTCTGTTTCATCTTTGGAACTAAGACACTTTTTAATATTAGAAGAAATAGTTTATCATGTTTCTATCTGTTGAGGTTTTATAATGTAGTACCAGAAGACCTAAAAGAGAGGAAGAGAAAGGATATAGGAAAGGAGCTGAGAATTTGAGAAAGTCTTAAATTGTTATGCAATGAAAAGTTCTATATTCCTTTGGAATCTTTCCTAACCCTCTTAAAACAACAACAGGATGTCACAATACGTTGCAGAAATGCTTTTGAAGGTCATGAACAAACATTTTGTTTATATCCTGTTTATAAGAGAACTGTCTTTCATAATGGAACCAATGAGGGAAGGATTCCACAGTAAATTCACTATGATATTTCACTACAAACAGATGCTGCAGATATCCTGTCACCTGAGCTTTGAACATCTTATTTACATTTATTACATTTGAGGAGACTCCTTTATGGCCAAATTCTACATCAGTATAAATTATCTTCTCTCTTATCAGAGTTTTAACTTATCGTCAGAATCACCTAAGGGGTGAGTCTGATGTGAATAATTTTTTCTCTACCTCCTGCATTCATGAAGCCTGAAAATGTTCATCTAAGCTTCATGAACAAAAATTCAACTTGTGGCAGAATTAATTATTTTTAATTGACCTTAAATTCTATTATTATTGAATCTTACTTCCCACTGAGGTTGTTGCATCTGAAACATAGTTTGCTAAGGACTTTTTCTAAAAGCTTGAATTGTAAAATCTCCCTTGCCACTGTTTTATTCTCAAAATCTATTTTTTGTACTGTAAAGATTGTATCAGAGCTGGAAACGATTTAAACACAGCTGGCCTAATGATACAAAACTGTACAAAATATGTACTATTAGGCTTACCATCCTTCAGTTGTTGATGTTATTCCCCACAGAAAGATGTTAAGTACCCAATGAGCCTATTTCAGCCTTATTGGTGTTTGCAGTCAAATCGTCATATCATCTGCATACAACAGACTGAGCAATCCATCTATTTACAGTTTTAGTGAAATGAAATTCTGTTTTGGTAAAATTCTCAATCACTGAATTAATACACAAAGAAAAGACAAGCATGAAAATATTCAATCCAAACTAGAAAATATTTGAACCAAACTAAATTTGAATAATTGCATTTCTCATTTTCTGGAAGTGTAGCAAGAGATACAGTATCTCTTCCGGAGAGAATGAATATGGTTAAAATCTAAGTAGAATGTCATTTCATTTGCCTGTCTGAGGCATGTTATCTTTAGCTGATTGCAACTTCTATGACTAATAGTTGTTCGGCTGTCTTTCTCCAAACCCTATTTTAAATTTGCAACAGCAAATTAAAGAGGGTGCTGTTTAAATACTTGAAGTGGAAAAGACATTTCCTCAACATCACCCATGTCATCATGAGGTTAAGGGTGTCTTCTTAGAAGTAAATGAAATCCTCACTTTGATTAGGGAGCCATTTTTGCTCAATTGGGCTAATTTGACAGCATATCAGTTGGCTTAAAGAGTGCCTTATTACTCATCTATTGCGGTGTGCCAAGATTACTCATACATTCCTAGGTAAGGAGTAAAATCTCCAAGAATCATTTCTTTCTCTAACTTTTAATCGCCAGGTCTTCTGGAGGAGTTTTGCATATTAATTTCTCTTGCTTCTTTCCCAGTCCCTCACTTTGCTCTTCTCCATTCCTTCTGGAATTTCTTCACATTCCCTTCAAGTCTTTCTCGCCATAATTCATATTCTCTCTCAGTTCTGCCTTTCTCCAGCTTTCTCAGGACATCATTATATGCTGCTCAAACCAGTTCTCTTTCTTCTGTTTGATTGATGGCAGCTAAGAGTCAATTATAAGGTGATAATACTGATTGTGCTATCAGGAAATGTTTCAAGCATTGAGATCACAGAATTTAAGCAGATTGGATCTTCTTATTTATGAGATATATTTACTGTCACAGACTTACCAAACCTATTAGAATTGCACTCAAAAAGAACATACAGGTTGTCCCCAACCTACAACAGTTCATTTAGTGACCGTCTGAAGTAACATGAGATTATGTGTTCCCCTTTTGCGACCTTCTGACAAGCAAAGTGAATGGGGAAACATGATTCACTTAGCAACTGTGGCAAGGAAGATAGTAAAATGGGGCAAAATTCACTTAACAAATATCTTGCTTAGCAACAGAAAATTTGGGCTCAACTGTCGTTGTAAGTCAAGGACTACCGTAGCCTCTCTCTTCTAGATTTTTCCCCAAATATTTTTTCTTCTGAGTTCAGCTTGTTCTTTCCCATTCCAGCACCACAAATGCCACAACTATGTTTGGCATTCCATACTTTCAAAGCCCACTTGCTCTTCCTTTACCTATTAGGGAATATTTATGGGAAATATGCATTTCTTGAGTATCTTTAGACTTTTTATTAAATTCTGTGGCTGCCTTTATTTTCCATGCTTTGATCGCCACCAAATGTTGCCAGCAAAATGTTTATAATGTCATAAATATCTGTCTTCTCTGCTTGCTAATACATTATATGTTCCTTTCCCAATGCAAGATTTTCAAATAATCAAAACAATGTTAAATATACAAAAAAAAAAAGCCTCCAAAGTAGAAAGCCCTCATAGAAATAATGAGGGGAGGTTTTTTACGATTTTAAAAAGCAGAAAGAAAGAAAAGTCTTGGAGGAACTAAAGGAAACTATGCTACCATAAGCACCTGACATGTCAACTGGAAATGAAGCCAGACAGATCTTATTTCAAGCTAAAAGTTGTGCTGTGGGTTCCGTCTTCATCTTTTATTGCCAATTTTCTGCAAAGGTAGTTCCATTAAATGTATTGGAAATATAATCAATGCAGACAAGATCATGAATTATTATGCTATTTTTTTTGCATCAGCTGTTAAGTTACAGTTGTTATCTCAAATCTACTTGATAAAAATCAATTTAGCTTGCCAAGGAATTTTAGACATTGTAAGGAAGGAGAGGCACGTTCGTCTCTGGTCGCAAAATCTGAAGGAACCTAATAGCACTTTTTCTAACAAATTTAATTAACTGCATAAGCTTTTAATACAATTTGTCAGGTGGAAAAAGTACTTCCAGACCCCTTCTGATTTTTGCCAAGGAATAGCAATAGCAGTTAGACTTATATACCGCTTTATAGCCCTCTCTAAGCAGTTTACAGAATCGGCCTATTGCCCCCAACAATCTGAGTTCTCATTTTACCCACCTTGGAAGGATGGAAGGCTGAGTCAACCTTGAGCCTGGTGAGAACTGAACTACCAAACTACAGCTAGCAGTCAGCAGACGTAGCTTGCAGTATTGTATTCTAACCACTGTGCCGCCACAGCTCAATTTAGAAACAGAATGTTGCATATAGGGCTTTCTCCTTCTCTTTTGAATTGTACTCCGCCTTTAAATTATGCTTTCGAGGAAGAGGTATGATGATAGAGTCTGGCCCAGATGTGTTACTTTCAATTAGTCATATAAACAAGCTATGTAAATAAAGTAACAGCTTTCAGGACTGCTTAAACTAAGAGATCTAAGATAAAGGATCTTCATTCTCAGTATATTTTTATTGACTAACAATTTTATTGACTGTTTCCTAGTATGATTTGATTGCTTATTGTACCCTATGACTAAAGTGTTGTACCTTTATGATTCTTGACTCTTGATGAATGTATCTTTTCTTTTATGTACATTGAGAACATATGCACCAAGACAAATCCCTTGTGTGTCCAGGCACACTTGGTTAATAATGAATTCTATCTATATCTTGGCCCAAAAGTTGTGACTGCTTGCACTAGGGCTTGACAATAACCAGAAATCTACAAATCTTTTTGGATTGTCTGCTTCTACTGCAGTGAACAATAGGGTGTTAATTATATTTTAAGTATTCTATCATTGATCAGGAAAGGATAGTCACCATTGTTTTGCAACTTAGACTAAAACAGCCACACACATTGAGGGTTTAAAGAATATCTCAATCTTATTCCTTCTGGTCTGGTATGACAATATACCATAATTCTCCAACAAAAAAAAATATTCAGAGTGGCTAAAATTAAAAAAATAAAATAAAACTTTAAACACGGAAAATAAAACAGAACCCAAATAATTACAAGAAGTAGAAATATCATCATTTACAATCCAGCATTTGGAAGGCAAAATACTTGTTTGAATAGAATAAATATTTTTAACGACCAGTGGAAAGATTACAAGAGAGGAAGCTGAACGTCTCTTGACCAGGAGTGCTAGAGCATGACTGAAATAGCCCTGTGTTTCTTTATTTAATTTTTTTAATTGTAAGATAACTTTATGAGGCTGCCCATCATCCAGCAACTTGGGTACAGGTTCAAATCAAAACCTAATATATTAAATCAATGTTTTTTAAAAAATAAGATGGCCCAAGCCAGAAAGAACAAATAAACCATCAAAAACCCATTCAGGTTGATGTGCACAAATTTAATGCTAAGCTTGGGGAGAAAGCCAACAGATGAAGAATGTCAGCCCTTCGAGGCAGTCCAGGCAAGAAGCAGCAACCATGAGTACGAGCTCTACTTTCATTGCAAGGTTACAGTCACAGAAACTTGCAAGACTGAAAGATTTTACTTTCCAGAAGAACTAGCAAGGGTCCCGTCTGAGATGCTTTCCACAGCCCTTTTCCTCAGTGACCTTTTGCATGATGGTTGTCTAAGTGCAGCTGTTCCTCCTTCCTCCTCATATCATTCTCACAGCCCATTACACAAGGTCAGGGCTGCTCGGACTTCCAAAGGGATCATCTTCCAGAAGGAAGGCACTTGCAACCAATTAGGCAGGCAGCCCATTTTTTCACATGGCTTGTCTCAGCTTATATAAATGCTCATCCATTTTACCAAGCCACAATATACTGGAGTTTAGCTTTGGCTTGGTGTCATTTGTGAAGGCAGCCATTTCATTTTGCAAACTTTAGTTTATGTGTGGCATAAACTTTACCTAGCAAAATGTAGTTTAGGTAGTGATTTATAGCTTAACATGGTAAATTAATGCAGCTATTGGATCATGCCCAAATGGCAGCGAGTGAAGTCAGGCTTCCTATAATTGGGCCCAGCCATTAGTCTGAATGCAGTGCCCGAGAGAAGCTGAAGTGTCCTGAACAATCATTCCCAAGTGCATTATGGTAATTGTTGCAAATGGAATGCAACAAAGGCCTACCTCAAAATATCCAGATCTGATATTCTATATTAGTGCCATGCCAATTAGGCCTCAAGGTCCAAAAGTGCACCCAAATTGTATGTTTTTATCAGACATACTGTACAGCATTTGAATCTAAAATGAAACTTCTATTAAAAATTTTGCAGTTTTCCAAGTGCGGTGGTGCAGTGGTTAGAATGCAGTATTGCAGGCTGACTCTGTCCACTGCCAGGAGTTTGATTCTAACCAACTCAAGATTGACAGCCTTCCATCCTTCCAATGTCGGTAAAATGAGAACCCAGATTGTTGGGGTCTATATGCTGGCATTGTAAACCGCTTAAAGAGGGGCTGTAAAAGCACTATATAAGTGTCGTGCCCCTGTCAGAATCTGATTCAAGAGGGGGAGGCCGAGCAACTGACAGGGAGTGGGATGGCTTCGTTGGCTATGCAAGAAACTGGGGAAGAGCAGTCTGGCTGGGCAGAGCAGGCGAGAGGTAGAGCAAGGGAGAGGGAATTCGGAGGAAGACCCAGGCCCACCCCCTCTTCATCCTAGGGTATGCAGGGAGGAACGGAGAAGGGAGCATCATGAATTGCGTGGCTTACAGGATAGGAAAGGGCCTTGATTCCCTTCATTAGCTGCAGCTGGGAACACAGTGTTTAAAAAGGAAAGCTGCAGTGTTTAAAAAGGAAAGCAATTTGTTGGAAGCAAATCGTGAGTTATCTGTTACTGTCAAGGCTTATCTGGGTTCCTGGCATCTTCCCAACTGTGTGTGTTTTGTTGGCCTTTCAAGTCTGTAATTCCTTATCCTGCCCTATCAAGTTAATTGCTGCAGCGTGGTTTGTGTGGATTTTTATTTACAGTTTGTATGTACTTTGTTTTCGGACTGAACTTCCTCCACTTAAAGACTGTTCTTGGGAGAGTTTTTTCTCCAGCCAAACATAACCTGGACATCGGGGGCAAAGTTGGAGGCATTAAAGGGACTCTTCTTACTTATGTGTTGCCATTGTGCCAAACCCCGATCATCACAATAAGTCTAAATGCTGTTGCTAGTGCTCTTGCTATAAACTCAGAGATCTTTCCTTGGTGGTACCTGTCATTCCATTTATACAGTTTATGGCAAACACCAGCACAGAAACAGGTAGTCCTTATTTAGCAACCACAATTGGGGCTGGCAGCTCTCTTGTTAAGTGAAGCAGTCACTAAGTGGTAAAGCACATGGCTGTGACTGTGCTTTCCTTTTTTCCCCCACCACTACTTTTTGGAATGCTCACCCCAGTGCTGGAATAATTAGCAAGAAGATAATTAATATTTGCATTAACATGATTGGAAAGGAAGAGATTACAAAAGTGTAAGCAGGATTTAGCTTCAATTCCTAATATTTCAAATCAGCACGGCTCTTCGTGATGAATGATGGGAAATGCAATCCTACAATATCTGATGGGATACAGATTGGCCTTTGTGTTAAACTGAATAAATCTCATATTTTAAAAACTAATTCTGCAAAAGTTCAGGTCTTGGTAGATATGCTTCCACTGGTGTAATTTGTGATTTTTTTTTCCTTCCATCTTTCTTGTAAATATATTTCAAAAAAGCTTTCTTAGGATTCTATCCCTTTAGAACTTGTTGACCATAAACTTGTTGGTAATAAAACAAGTAACCCAATTATTTCCAAGAACTCTTATACAGTATTGTTTAGCATTAAGAAGTACTTGAAAATAAATTATTTGAATACATTGTTCACTTGGTACACCTGAAAATTATGTGTCTCTATAGAGTCAATGGAGAACTTTTTACCATTTAAGAATCTTTGGCCAGAATCTCTTCCATGCATTCTGAGAGGCTTCAGTTGAATGTCCTTTAGTGTGCCTTTCCATACATTTCAGATACTTACTGTATATTCAAGTTTCTTTCTCTAGAAGGTCCATATAATCTTACATCTCTTGGGTTATATGGTGACTGTAATCTGCTTTAGTTGTTTACTCATGCACCAACAAGCAGGAAATCTCAATTCCATCTCTTAAATGCAGATGTAGAACAGCTATTTCTTCTGGTGACTGAATCCAGAACATTTCCAAGGGTCTCATATTCATTTATTTGCCAGTTACATCTTTACTTATAAATGCGCTTATAGCTCACTTTCAGGCTTTCTGCGTCTGAGGCAACTAGGCATTATGTCACATTAAGGAGGCTGAGGTTCTAGAACAGGGCTGTCAAACTCACAGCCTTCAGGCCGGATGCGTCACATGCTAGTCATGCCCGGTTTACTGAAAGGGGGAAAAGTCACAATGCATCACATGATGCTGCTGTGATGATGCGAGTTTGACATCCCTGTTGTAGAAGGTACTCTGAGTCTTCCTTTGCTATTCTCACAGCCATACATTTCTGTGATTATTTTATGTATAAACAAAATGGACAAAATCACCCCTCTTCTGGAACTTATGATACAGATTCAATATAGTGAATATATCCAGTAACCAACTACCTCAAACATACTAAGACAGCCATTCACAAGTAGAAATTATATCCTTTGATGATGAACTTCAACAACAGCCACTTAGCCCTGTGCTAACTAGAATCCACATAAAAGTACTTGTCATGCTTTGGTGGCCTGAAAAACACGCAATGGTGGGATTTAAATAATTTAACAACCGCTTCTCTGCCCTAATGAGTTCTTCCAACAACCAGTTCACCAAACTGCTCAGAAAGTTAACAACTGGTCCTCCCAAACTGGTGCGAACAGCTGAATCCCACCACTGAAAACACTGTTCACCCTGCTATTTCATTTAGCCCAATGAAAGTACTTCTGTTCCCAAACCAAATTACTGAACATCTATTGATCTACTTTCCACTCTCACTATCTATTTTCTATCTACCAAAACAGTTTGGATCTAGACTTTAGTTTCCTCCATCTTACTTGTTACAGGATTCAGTTCCACAATTGTCTAGGATGAAGCAGAAAAATGAATACTGGCTTCTTATAAGCTATTCATTAGGTTTTCTGCAGAGCTAAATGAACATTTTTTCTTGACCTTTTTTAAAACCATTGATTTGACCTTTTGCAACATCTCATCCATCATTTATCTGATCTTCTGTTCAATTTGAAGTATTGGGGGTTAACTCTGGCATCAATAAAAGTTTACCTTCTTGCCGTTTCTTGTTTCCCTCATCAAAAGCTAAATTTCTCTTTTCCAATCATTGAGAACTTTGGTGTAAATGTATTTCTATTCGCCAACTTCCCATTCTCTTCTACTATGGAATCCTCTTCCTCATTCTCTTTATGTTAAACCTTAAAAAGAAACTATATCTACTGCTGACTTTTTGGGAGGGAGGGGGGAGACTTTTTGTAATTGTGACATGATTCCATTGACCTAGAGAACTTTCCAAAGAGATTCTCCCCCTTGGTTTTTGTAAGGATAAAACAGTCCTTGCTATCTATATATCTTTTTCTTCACATTAGTCTTTGCTTTTCATTTATACTGAGATGTAGTATTATCTGCTACCCCCCCCCCCACAAACTTCAGTTCCAGTTTGGAAACATTGCTCCATTTCCTAGTGTCTATGGCATCCTTATCTTTCGCCTAAATCATATGGCTTCATTCAGACAGGACACCTGCTTATTCTTGGCTTTCCAGAGTCTGTTTTAATCCTATAGACTTTCTCCTCCAGAAAAATAGAATTGGAGGTTTTCTAGTCCAACCCGCTGCTGAAGCAGAAAACCCTATACCATTTCAGACAAATGTCTGTCCAATCTTTTCTTAAAAGCTTCCAGTGATGAAACACTCACAACCTCTGTTTCCACTGGTTAATTTGTTCTCACTGTCAGGAAATTTCTTCTCAGTTCTAGGTTGGTTTTTTTCCTTGACTAGTTTCCGTTTCCATCCATTATTTCTTTTCTTGCATTCTGATGCTTTGGAAAACAGTCCGATTCCCTCTTCTTTGTGGCAGCTCCTCATATTGGGGCTGCCACAAAGATATTGGAACATTGCTATCATGTTCCTTCAGATGGATAATTCCAACTATTAAGCTTTGTTATGAGCTGAGTAAATGGCCATGTCCTCATCTGTGCCAAATTCATTCTACAGGATTAACAGTAGCTTCAGAAGCCTTTTTTCCAAGTCACTTCCTGTCTGGAACAATGCCAGGTAATTACATCTACCTTAATCCAGCATTATGTGTGTGTGCACATCTGTTTGTATGTAATATTCATTCCTTCCTTCATGCATTCATTCAATAATTCATGAACTATGAATCTTTGGAAAATCTATCCTTTGGTCACCTTGTAACAAGAATAACAAGGATATTCAAACTTGGCAAGTTTAAGACTTGTGGATTTCAACTTCCAGAATTCCTGAGCTAACATGACTGGAGGAGGAATTCTGGGAGTTGAAGTCCAACTGTCAAGTTTGAAGACCCCTGAAGTAGACCTTTTTCCCTGTCAGAAACTTGCTAATCATCCATGTGTGTGAACATTCACACAGCCCATTCTCTCACTCATTTGGCTTTATGATTTATATGGATGAGTTGTGTTGATCTCAGGAACTGAAGGGGATTCAAAGGAGTTGTGTGAAATGCAGGGAGGCACTTCCATCAGTCTAAGCTTTAGGAATCTCCAGATGGGGCACTGCACAGATGCAGTGTGATTGAAAAGTCATTCAAGGGATGACAACTTCTAGGTAAGAAACTGGTTCTACCAGTTGGCAACTGGTCCTGGATGTGCAAATACAGAACCTCTTTGCTGTATCAGATACTAGAAACCTGTTTCAGCATTCTGTCCCCAACAGGAAGTCAACTTATTTTTTTGAAGAACCACAAGCAAGACATAATGTAGAACTTGTCTTTTTATTCCTGAGATTTTTATAATACTATAGTGGCTTTGTATATAGAAATAGAAATTCTACTTTGCTTCTTTCATAGGCATATGAAAACTATTTCCTTAATAAACTACAATATTCTAAAGGCAAAAATTTGTCTTGCCCAATTTTGTTTTATACAAAGGACAACTTTTTGTTGAATTACTACTACTGAATTATTAAAGTTCCCATAAAGCTATTCTTTCCAGAGAAGATAACCTTATTTAATTTCTTGAGACATTTTTATCTGCCCTTTGTGATGATTTCCTAGTTCAGCCTCAAACTTCACATGAATAAAGACACCATGCTTCTTATCAGGGTGGAGTTTTCCAATTGTATATCAACATGGAATAATGTTTCTCAATGATTACAGTGAATATCTGAATTCTGAGAGAAGGAAATTGAAATAAAGGACTGAAGAGGGACAGAAAGTTTGTCAGCAGAAGCTCATAACGGTTTTAGAGAAGTATGTTAAATAATTTCATTTTATGCCTCTTCTTTATGCCTCTTTCCACACCAGGCTTTTCCAAAGACATCAACTAAAGACAAAAAATTTAATGTGAGAAATGCAGAGAAACTAGCTTTGTTAATGGGCAATTGCTTTGTGTAATGTAGTTTAGGCTCTAAAATATCCAAGATGAGTTTATTTACTGTTTCCCAAGTCTTGGAGAAGGAATGGAGGGGGGAATGGACTGCTAAGGAAAAGTTTGGAACTAAGGATTTATCTTAACCCAGAGCTTGCTTGGTTGATTAGTTTGGCAGTTTCTTTTCGTGGGAATAATAATAATAAGGATCTCATTTCTACCGTCAGTATTTTACAATTGAAAACTCATTGTCATTGTGCTTAATACGACCATGCATAAGGCATCAAAATATAGAAATCTAAACAGCTTCTAGGTCTTGATCAGGATCATAATTGTATTGGCTTTTTAGGCTAATTTTAAAAACTTTAATGCTACTCTACTGGCTTCCTATGATCACAAAGCTGAAGGTGCTTATGGAATTCATTTGGAAGCTATTTTTACATTAATTCTTTGGAAATTCTGATTTTCGTTTGTTTGTTTCACAGAGCGTTTTAATAGGATGGCAAGGTCTTTCTTTTCATCAATACGATTTTTTAAAATTAAATTTATTAAACTTGTTTGCCACCCATCTTGCCACAAGGTGACATTATTTATGCCACATTTGTTGAGTTCATCCAGATGTTAAGTCTTTCTCATTTACTTCTTTTATATTCAAGGATTTGCTTCCTGACCTATAATTGGGTGGCATTTCTCATTTCTTTGAGTTAAAAAAAATCTTGCTACCTCCAGCCTTTTCATAGGATTAATCAATATTTTAATTACATAAGCATCATACTCAGAGTAATTCCAAGGTATAAAAATATTCAGTCCTTTTCATGCATGTTCTGGTAACTTTATTTAAACAGTGGTATAATGCAATAAAACATGCTATTGCTTACTACTAACATTACTTCTCTTATAACCCTCTAGTTGCTATGAGATGTCCAAATGACTGAAACTTAAGAGCAATCAATATGTATCCAACTGTAAAATTAATTCATTTGCAGAACTTGAAGTGTCTACTATTCCTTTAAGCCAATAATCATTGCCTCAAAAAACCACAACATGCAGAAATCTGTTTTTTAATTGTTTGTCAAACTGCCAGGATATGATTGAGCTGATTGACTTACTTCTAAGGAGATAAGGTAGAGATTCATTTGATTTAAACTCGGGTCCTCTTAATTATATATGCATATCCATATTGTTTCCTTGGTAACAATGAAAGTGGCTTGTTGTAGCCTTCTTCTGAAATATTTCTTTAATTCCAATTTTACTGTCACATTCTGAGATTTCTCAGTGGCCTCTCTTCCAAGTATTAAGCAAGTCGGATCCTGCTTAACTTTTTAATTTAATTTAATATCAATAATTGTGACTGCTGCAACCTGAACTGGCCAGTTCTAAAAAGACTTATTTTATTCTCAATTCAGGTACTGTGGAGAACTCAAATGGAAGGGCTGCCATCTCTGACTCCTTAATCATTCCTCTCTCCCTTGGATCATTGTTTCATCAAAATTTCACAAGCTCTATCAGAATCAGTTAGACACTCTAATTAAAGTCACCACAGTAGGCGCAGTAAAGGTGAACCTTTACTGTTGAAAGCTTCACATGGGATTGATAAATTACAGAGCAAAAAAGAGGAAAATATAGACCCTCTATCCAGATTAAAATATTAGCATTACATTGAAGCCTCTAAGCAAATATCCTGCATTTTTTGGTTTGCCCTTGTCTTTTGCTTTGATCTGTGGGCAGAGCTCAATGTCCATGCTTTCTCCCATGCTTCTTCTGCACTTCCTTTCCTCCTTGATTTTGCTGAATGCATTTCTTAGAAAATTTAGGAATGTATAATATTCTCTTCCCTTTCCTAGCAATACTTAACAGTGTTTTACCAGTTTTACTTCACCACTTTCTGTTCATTGGTTTTATTTTGCATATGAAGATACAGGGTCCAAAGCCACGCAGGTTCCCAAGTAAGCTATTCTGAGATATAGAAAGTTGCTATGCCTTATTTATTATTCCTGCTATATAACCACTTTTATACATAAGGCTTTCATGATACTCATCCTCTTCAATTCTTTATATATCTGATTGTTGTTTGTGGGGAAAGGGTGAATGTGGTAGGTAGGCATTTATCGTAGGAATTAGCCTTCTGGCCTATTTTTGTAGTGTATTAGAGAAATTTCCTATCGTCTGAAACCAGCTAATCAAGTGTTTAGTCTTAATACATGCAAACATTTATCAATGTTTAAGGTGATTCAGGTTGCATTAAAAACTACAGCTAAGAATTTTATGGTCGCTGTAAGCTGCCCAAGGTTGCTTAAGATCGGCAGCCATATAAATCTTTTCAATAAATAAATATATTCCATTTCCACTGTGGATTCTCCATGTTCTCCTAAATAAATTCCTAGTCTCCTAGGAGTCTAGTTTTGAACACTGGGAAGACAAATTTATGACCCCAGTTATTCAGCAGATTAAAAACCTGGTGTTATTTCAGATTTATGAAGATGTTGCTTATAGAAGTAGGTTATGGATGGATGGTTACAATAAAATTAATCCCTCTTTTTTAATTTATTGTGTAAACAAAAACATATGGAGTATACCAAAAACAATTATATCTGTTTTATTCGGTGTTCAAATCAATAGCCATTTTCTTTAAGACACTGTCTTACTTGTCCGTTGCATGGCATTTGAGTTTTTTTAAGTTCAGTGACATTTTTTTCTGATATTCAGAAATTCTAATGTGATGGTTTCCTATACACTGTCTATTGGTCTATAGGGTCTGACTTTTGGTATACCCTATATACAAATGTATAGTCCTTATATCCTTTTGTTGTATTGCTTTCTTTTTTTGTAATTGTGTTACTCTTTTTTCACCTTGTTCTGTTTTATTAACTAAAGGAAAATATGCTGGCTTATGAAATGCATCCAGGAACATATCCACTAATATCCTGTAAAATAGCAAAATTACTATATGCCTATTTGACATATACTCAAAAATATATCTTAATGTCGTTGCTTTTGGTCTCTTATTTATTTCAGTAGCTGTTTGACTTCTTCAGTAAAAATGTACTGTTGAACTTCAGTATTGTGAAATAGCCACCTAAATCTGAAAAGGGCAAGTAACCCAGATAGAATATGCAGTTAGCTCCACAGAAAAAGAGAAATCTGTTAACATCTTACTGGATTGTCTCCATTGTGTCATTTTCTGCTGCTTTGTTATGAACTAGATTATTATTTATTTACTTGCTTACCTGCTTACTATATTTCACAGATGAGATAATGACATGATTTTTAACTTATTCCTGCTGTAAATCAGCACGAAACCATGCACATGCATCTGTTAAAACACACCTCCCAAAAAATAAAGCCTCAAGAGACAGTTATTTGGAAAAGTATTAAAAAAAAACAACAACACCTGCTGTTGCATTAATGTCAAACAATAAATTTTCCTGATTTTTTTTTTGAGTTACTTTTATAATAACAAATTAATATAGATGTTTCTTTGGTTGAATTAATTTTCATGAAATACTATACCTTGCAATGAGAATCTTCTTGTATTTGCTTTACACTAGTATAATATTGCTTTACACTAGTATAATATTGTCCGATCTTTATTTAAATGTTGCATTTTTTCTAAAAATCAATGATTCCAAAGACATCTCAGTGAGAAATTTCATTCAATGCCCTGTTGCTACATCGTCTCCAAGTTGCAGGGGTGATCGGATATGTATTTTTCACTTTCTTGCCTCAGCAAAGACAAGGCAAGTGGCTGGGCACCATAGCAGCTGCGACCTGCTTTAAGTGCAGATTTTTGAGATAGCATGGATCCAAAACTTTACTAACTACATTAAATATATATACTTATACTTGATTGCTGTCCCAAAGGATGGAATTGCCCTAAAAGCTTACAAACAAAACCCAACTTTTCCTAACTGTGTTTTGCTCAAATTTCAACCATTCAGGGGAATCAACCTTTGAGGTCAAACAGGCAACTCCTCTTTAAGTCAAGCTTAGCTATTAGCGATTTCATGCCTGTTTTTTTTTTTTTTCTTGATAACCATAGACAAATATTATCACTGCCCCACTTCTGGGATGTTTTTTTAACCCTTCCCTGCCTAGCCGGCAGCTCTGGTAATTCCAGATTATGTCCTGTCCTGATATCAACCAGTTTGTCTTAGCTTTTTCATATCGGTTTTCAAGGTAGGGTTGCTAGTGAATACAGCTTTGTATGTCCGGGACAGATACCTTGTACCACCACAATGGCATGTCTGGGTTGCTCAAGTCAACCCACCATGCCATTAAGATTTGGGGCCTTAGTCATGAATGAAGAGGCGGAGAGCATCTCTGTAGTTCGAGAATGCATTGTGTCTGTAGGTGTGTGTTTCATTTTCTTCATTCCTGTGCATTTTGCCAGGTGCATATGGATTCTATGAAATCTAAAGAACGAATCTGGTTTGCAGCAGGTGACAGAGACTGGCAAATCAGGTTCAGTAGCATTATTAAAGTACGAAATAAAGCACTCATACAGAAAATGGATAGGAATGCATTTTTTGGTTTTTACAAGTGGTGCAAAATTCATTTCAAAGGAGAACCAGATTTGTACGTTCCTCCTTTGTGCACACGGATCTCCACTCCTTGAAATTAATGATTAAATTAACATAGATAATTAAGTTATTTTGAGCACACTTGCCTGCATGTAAGGTTCCTTGAATTCAATGGAATAGAATTCCTTGTCAGCATGCGTAGGATCCACAGCTAAGTATTATTCATGACTCCCTTCAGCTAGGTTGATTTCAGGGAGAATTGCATACAAGCCCATCGTGATATATTGTGATATTCTGCTGCATAATGGCTTGCAATAGCTTTGCTGGATAAATATTCTGTACTTGCTGAACAAGGCAGGATTCCAGCTAGCCAACGGGGCCTTTCTTGCTCCAGGGTTTCCATACGCTTAGTCGGTGCTCCCTTCCTGATGCTCTTCCTTTTTTACTCATTGTCTTCATCCTCCACACACACCCATGCACGTGGCTCTGGACCGCTCATCATGTTCTTCTTGTTTAAAACCCCATTGTTCATTTGTTTGTTTGTTCTCTTCCTCTTCCCTTTATCTCTCTCTCTCTCTCATTCTCTCTCTCTCTCTCTCTCTGCTTTCTTTTGTTTTCTTTTTGTTTTTGTCTCCTCTGTTTTGTATACCCAGGCAGCCCATTGAGTAACTTCTTTGACGTAATTAAACAACTTTTTTCAGACGAGAAGAACGGGCAGGTGAGCCATCCCCCCGGCACGCCAACCAAGCATAGCACAAACAGCAAGCGGAGCGATTCCGATAAAAATGACTATGGGTCTAGAGGAGACACTAAGTTCCCCGCTGGCAAAGAGAAGGCAAAGATGGCCTCATCACTCGGCTTACAAGACCAACCTTAAATAAATACACTGGGGGGGGGGGGATTAAGTCAATCCAATAAAATCGCCTAGAAAAGTGAAGAAAAGCTCCTCAAATGAATGAATATTCTTTAGCCTCTAAACTAGATGGGTGTATATAATAGTGCTACCATAGGACAAAACTGTCTATAGTAAAATTTTGTATGGAAAAACAATGTGTGTATATATATATATATATACATACATATATATATATATTTAAAAATTATATATATATATACATGCACATGTAAATATATATAATCCACACATATACATATATAGATTTATATGATACCTATACAAATAATGCACACACACACATGCACATAGACACTCACACAGACATATAAAAGGGGAAAAAAAGCAACAATTGACAAACCCATTTTGGCAAATCCTGTTTGTTTGGGTTTTGTTTCCTCCTCCCAGTACTTTCCTTGCAATAACTCCTTCCTCTCACCGTAACACATCCCCGCTTCTGATTCAACCATCCCCATTATATTCCTGTGTTCTCTCTTGTGTTTCTGATACCACCGCTTGTTTCCAATCTACTACCAGGAATTATCCCGAAAAGTTAACATGTCAGCCAACATCTTCACCTTCTGTGCTCCGCGAATGCTTGTTCACGGAAGGCCAATGATGTAAGACTGTCCACGGACTGGTTTGGGGGCGGGGGGAAGGGGAACTTCCAGCCTCCTGTCTCCCACTGCAGGAAATGGGTCTCCTCCATTCCATTTGCCCTCAACACACAATTTTCTTTTGGTGCTCTGTGTGAAGAACGGCTGAGACATTGCAACCTGTCACAGTTGGAATTCCTGGAAACCATCGTTGGCTGTGACCGCATCCTTTCCTTCTGGCGAAGCTAGACTCGGGGGAGGGGGGGAGGAGGATAGGGAATAGGGTGGCATATTGTTCTCATTCCATACTATGATTTTTATAAGAATGACCCCTCCTCTCTCTCTTTCCATCCGAATTGTTTTTCAAATTGTGTTTTTGTAATCTCAAATCGGTTTTGTTTTTTCAAATGGCTGGAGAGGCAGCCATAAACTTGAGGGAAACCAAAATATAAGGAAACAGACAAGCAAACATGGACATTGAAGCTTAGGGAAAGACTTCTATCAGCAACAAGGACAAAGGACAAGGATCCAATTTGGGGGCACAGCCTCACCTGCTGCCAAGCTCTGCTCTGGCTACCACCTTCACCGTCATCGCCACCACTGTTAGGACTTCTTCTCTTCTCAACCTGCTCTCTCAGACCTTTCCTTCCACATTGGAATTTCCCTTCGGCCGGCTGAATTATCTGCTACATCACACATCTGGATGCAATTATGGTGTCATTAGTGCTGCATTGATATATCAGTATTATTATTTATTTGCTGGTTTTGTTTATTTATTTGGGTTGTGTATGTACGTTTGGGTTTGTTTCTTTTAATGCAAAAGAAGACTATGAGATGAGAAATGGATTTTCCCCTTTTTCCTTTGTGCGTGCCTGTGTGTATAACCACTGGTACATAGTTCATTTGAACAAAACATGGAGGAGATAGCACTATGGATGAGTTCAACACAAAGCTACTGTAAACTTTTAAAAGTATTGCAAGATATTTTTATATTTGTTTTGGGGTTGTTTTTTTCTTTGTTTTTGAAGAAGGATGAGTGGGCTGGATTTTCTGTGTAGTTAAGTTATTATTAGGTCTTGGTTATTATTTACAATGCATATATATAAATATAAATATATATATATATATTTAAAATTTTAAGATGTTAGATATATCTTCTGCTTTCATTACTGAATAGAGGTGACATTGATTTGTATTTATTTGGGGGGGTTGGAATTTCAACAAAAACACAACTTGTTCCTCTCACCAATGCTCCTTTTCTTCTTTTTCATTTGATGTCTCTCTCTCCTGCTCTCTTACTCTCTCTCCAAGTATAGCTGGAGAGGAAGATTTTTAAAATACCATAAACGACAGGCAAAAAAGATGACAAAATTCTAAAATCCAGTATGTTTTAAATGTAGAGTTAGTATTCAATCCCCTTATTATCTTCAATTGCTATTGTTTGGGTTCCTGTAAGTGTGTGTGTTAAACTGCAATATTTTTTTGATGTTAATATTAGATTTCTCTTTCACTGTTTGTGTTTCTTTCCAATTATTTTTATTTCTATGTTTGTCCTGGTTCATTCTGCCCTTATTGGACCTGTTTTTCCTGTATATAGGTTTGAAGAAAAAAAGCCCAATATTTTGAAAAAGATCCACAAAAGTGGAAGGTGTTTTTCGTTGTGGTTTGGTTTGGTTCTCCTAATCTTAACTTTTTCTCTTCTATTGCTATGTGCATGTTAGACCTTAGTAGGGTGGTGGCTGGGGATAGAGGGAGGTGAGAATGCAGAGGTTTGGAGGCAGTTTTAATTGCATGATATTGCTGTAAATTATTCTCTCTTGCTTCTGTTGTCTTTTCTGCCTCCATTTTCTCCTTCATTCTCTCCAAAGCTTCTCTTCCACCACCCTCAGTCCGTTTCCCTGGTTTTTCTTCCTTTATGTATAGCTTTTAAGACTTCTGTTAACTTGTACCTCTACAAAAGGCTGGGATTTCAAATAATAATAATAATAAATAATAATAATAATAATAATAGCCCATATAGTACACAAAGGAAGGAGATCATTTACACAAGAAATAAGAATAAATGAAAGCAATACCTCTTGTTATCCTTCCTATTTTGTACTTGGATGAAACATGCATACACATGCACACACACTCACTCATGGACACAATCTGATATTATTTAACAGTTCCAAAGGACAAAGAGGAACCTTCTGATGTATCCCTTGTTAAATAACTGTGAACAACTTTAGTTCAAAAACAATAAATTCATTCAGTAAAGATACTGACTCTTTGGGTGTCTTGTTTATGACAGCTGGCCAGAAAGGGCTCAGGTAAGTATTGTGCCTAATCTCCATCATGTATTTTGTGTAGCTTCAGAATATGGTCCAGTCACTATATCAGTTTCCTCTGGTCTAATCTTGAGATTTATCCAGGACTGGCAGAGGATACAGCAGCTGGCTTTCTGTAGTGAAGATCCCACTATAAGTTGAGATCAAAACTGAAGTGTGGAGAGTTTTTTTTAATGTAAGGGCTTTGAGGGTGATGGTTCAACACCAATGGGTGGTTCAACACCAATGGATGGAGGGTTGTTCCCAGTCTTCCATTTAGGCTTTGATTAGCCTGGCACCTACAGTCTCATGACCGGGTCCACAAAGTGAGCATCTTTGGCACGGTTTGGGCACTTTACTGAATAAAAGGTCAGGAATATAAGCAAATGGTTTGTGTCCATATCATATGCATAGTCCTCAACTTACGATTACAATTGTGACCAGAAGTTCCATTGCTAAGCAAGACACTTGTCCCAGATGATTTTATGATCTTTCTGTTCTAAGCAAATCACTACTGTTGGTAAGGGGATCACAGCGTTGTTAAGCAAATCCAGTTTCCCTTTTGACTGCTTGATGGAAGCCAATTGGCAACCTCATGACCCATGTTGGTTGCTAAGTGCCCAAATTTTGAACACATGATTATGGCTGCAACAGTTATAAGTTCAAGGACTGGTCATAAGTTACTTTCTCCAGCACTGTTGTAACTTCAAATGATTTCTAAATGAATAGTTGTAAGTTAAGAACTATCTGTACTTTCTCCTTCAAAAATATTAGAAATTCATGCTTTTGAATGTTCCCTGTATCAGTTGAATTGAAATCTGGTGACACAATCAAACTTGGTCTTTAATGTAGGCAACCTAAAGTTGTCGTCAAGCAGACTCTGTTTCAAGGGAAGGAAGGACCTTCCCCAATGTACGTATATACTGTAAGAACTCAGCTAAAAGAAAAAGAACAAATCAAAGCATTTTATAATGCCTTGCTAAGGCCACACTTGGAATACTGCACTCAGTTTTGGTCACCACGATGTAAAAAAGATGTTAAGACTCCAGAAAGAATGCAGGGAAGAGCAACAAAGATGATTAGAGGACTGGAGGTTAAAACATATGAAGAACGGTTGCTGGAATTGGGTAGGTCTAGTTTAATGAAAAGAAGGACTAGGGGAGACATGATATAGCAGTGTTCCAATATCTCAGGGTCTGCCACAAAGAAGAGGGAGTCAAGCTATTCTCCAAAGCACCTGAGGGCAGGACAAGAAGCATTGGGTGGAAACTAATCAAGGAGAGAAGCTACTTAGAACTAAGGAGAAATTTCCTGACAGAACAATTAAACAGTGGAACAACTTGCCTCCAGAAGTTATGAATGTTCCAACACTGGAGTTTTAAAGAAAGGCTTGGACAACCATTTGTCTGAAATGGTATAGGGTTTCCTGCCTGATCAGGGAGTTGGACTAGAAGATCTCCAATGTCCCTTCCGATTCTGTTATTCTGTTAAGAACTTTTCACTTTGCCGCCTCTAAGAAGTCAGTCTCCAAGGGAATGCTTCTAATGATTTGTTATTGCCATGTTTCCGGCAGAAGACATGGACGTCCTAAACTTCAGGTAAGAGCTAATACAAGAAAAGGGTCTTGCTTCATAATGTTTAATTCTAGTTTTAAAATATATATTTAAAACTCCCATTTGTTTTTATTTTCATTTTCCATTTGATAGATTCCTGGGTATATACTATTTTACAAGTTTTGTTTTTTAATATGCTAACAGCGAATTTATTTCCATGTTATTTTCTATTATTCCCTGGTTTTGCTTCTGATCTTTTTACAGTTAGATCACTTTTCTTACAGTAGGTGGGTAGGTATATGTTGTTTTGAATCTTAAATGTTTATCTGGTATTGTCAAATGTAGATTTTGGAGAGCAATCCATGAAAGAGAGAAAGATTGCAAGAATTTTGAAGGCCACTTTTAGTCACCTAATAACTGCAATAAATAGTTTTCTTTTGTTTTCCATTAATGCATTTACTCTACTTTATGCCACTCCCAGCCCTTTGGATTTACTCTGTACAAAACCATGATTTTGAAATCATGATTTGTTAAACAAATGTGTCTTACACATAAGACTAAATCAGAATGGTCTGAATCTTTGAAACCACTTCTTTTAGGGCTGCCTAAATCTCCTCTTAATATTTAGTTCAGACAAACATTAGCAGGAAACTGTTGATTCAACTGTTTAGCTGGGCAGGAAAAGTGAATTCTAGCTGAATTATAATGAAGAGTTTCTGAAATTCTGAACTTGTCCTGTAAATACATGCCCATGCATCCTGAAGTATGACATAGCTCAATTTGGTTCAAACCATTTTAAAGAACCTTTTGAAATAATTCCTAATTTGTTGGATGCAACAATCAAGATGTCACAAGGAAATCCTTTGGCCATCATTAGGAGCTGATCTGCATGACCATTTCATACCGAGATGACCATGGACCAGGAATCATTTGTTGCTGGAGGAACATACAATTACCTCTGGTATTCAGCTCCTACCAGCTAGGAAGTCACTCCCTGCTTGTCTTTTATGCTACACATCCATAGGGCTTGCTGACTTATCTGATTTACTTGTTGTGGTTCATCTTACTATAGATCAACCCCTTTACTCCACTTGACTACTATGCAATGTGGCAGGACTGCCTCTCCTCCCCCCTCCAGCCATTGATCACTGCCCTTAAATAAATAAATTTATCAGAGAAGTTGGATCTTTTTAATGAATTCATTAATTGAATATAGTGCTGATTTTGTTTTCCATTTTGGAAGTTAGCTGAAATGTGACGAGTTCTGCCATTTTCTTCTGAGTAATAGGAGACATTATATCAGTGGTGGGATTCAAAAAAATTTACTACCGGTTCTGTGGGTGTAGCTTGGTGGGCGTGGCAGGGGAAGGATACTGTAAAATCTCCAGTCAGAGGTGGGATTTGCTGGTTCTCTGAACTACTCAAAATTTCTGCTACCGGTTCTCCAGAACTGATCAGAACCTGCTGAATACCACCTCTACATTATATGCTGGATGAGCAAAGAAGTAAGGGAATTCAGCAATCATGGGCATCGGGGTAAATATCTGGACAGAACTTTAGGTTACTACAGCAGCTAAAGCGGAAGAAGGACTTACAATTCAGAAAGGGGTTTCTTAAATTGATTATATTTCCAGACAGTTTACTCATGCAAGGCATGTAGCTCATTGTAGAAAAAATATGTAAGTGGTCCTTTCCTGTTAATTAGGTGTACTCAGTGGTAAGGTAAGCCAAAGAATGCTGTAAATATTAATTGCAGATCTATCACAGTGAACCTACATTATTTAGAATAAAGCAATGCATTTTGTAATCATTAAAAGATACCAAGTTATCATAAACATAAATATTGCCTGTTCATTGCTAAAGGGGCCTGGGGATGACCTGTTGGTTTAACTTTTAGGAAAAAAATAGCTGATCTTGATATAGAAGATGGAAGAGTATTATTTCCTTAAATCATGTGAGCAATTTCTGATGAAACCCCCAGATACACCTCAGTGTGCCAGACAGTTATACATGGAACACAGTAGATGATTAAATAAAGTGGGGAAATGAAAATAATTTCTGAAAGAGATTGCATCTGTAGGGCAATGTCAAAACAGGCAAGATAGCAATTGATATTGCAATTGCGTTGATTCTACCAGTTTTGTACACATTTTATTACATCCTTGTCAACACATATACAAAAGGGGTGGATTTTGGATGAAGCATCATCTTCAGAGGTGGTATTCAGCATGTCCTGACCAGTTTTGGAGAACCGGTAGTGGAAATTTTGAGTAGTTCAGAGAACCAGCAAATCCCACCTCTGACTGGCCCTGCCCCCATCTATTCTCTGCCTCCAGCTGATTGGCTGGGTCTTCTTTGGTTGCCCTGCACAGGAGAAGGGAGCTGGAATGCAGGTTAGTGGGGTGGGGAGGGAATGGAGATTTTGCAGTATCCTTTCTCTGCCACACCCACCAAGCCATGCCCACAGAATTGGTAGTAAAAAAAATTGAGTCCCAGCACTGATCATCTTGCCTACTTTGATAACGCTGTTTACAAATTGGGAACAGCCTGCAAAATATTCTTCATTTTATCACTGTCAGGTTGCAAAGTTTAGTTTATATAATCTTGCATTTCACTTTGTATAGTCTTAATCTCTTCCATACAAATGGGTTAGTTGCATTGATTTTCCTTCAAATGGCTAGTTGCGAGTTCAGTGAACAGGTGAAATGTCTCGTGAAGGAAATTGCAGGAGATTTATTTATTATTTATAAAATGTATTGGCCACCCCTCTTATCATAGGGTAACTCTGGGCGGCTTGCAATTACATATACAGTTAAAAATATAAATATTATCACTGCCCCACTTCTGGGATATTTTTTAACCCTTCCCTGCCTAGCCTGCAGCCCTGGTGATTCCAGTTTATGTCCTGTCCTGATATCAACCAGTTTGTCCCAAAACTGATGAAGCTTCTTGGATGAGAAGCAAAATGTCTTCAAAGAAAAACCAGAAACTCCCGTTGCCTCTTGAAAAAGCAACTTTGGGACAACCCTGACCTGGATGACTGAGAATCTCCATATAGATATTCCTACAAAATGTTCATATTGAGACTAGCCAGATTCTCAACTCTACTGGAATCCATTCCCCAAACTGGACAAAATAAAGACACACTTCAAAGGGTTAACAACGACATTAGTTGATTTGTGACTTAATTCAATAAAGCAGTTTCATTTTTCCTGATACAGCAATTGCAAAACAACAATAACAACCCACCATTCCTGGCACTTTACATGGGACTTTGATCTCTGGGAGCAGCGTCAAGGAAGCTGAACAAGGAAATGGGAAATATACTACTCCCTTGTCACTTTTGGCGATGCCATTTTTAGTTTCAGTTTAGGTGCAGTGTACAGTGTGCCATTTTTCATTACACTGAGTGCCGGATGGAGTTTTCTAATTTGAATGTAGTTGAGTCACAAAAGCAGGGATTTCATGTCAGTGACAAATATGGAATTTTTTGTATAACTTTAACAGCTTAAAATTTATGTTCTGTCCCCTAACAACTTCAACCAGTTGTAAAAACATGGTCCCTCAGAGTCTTTGGAAATGGAGTGGCATATTGACCACTCATGTCCACTCATTCACTCAACCTAGCAGGGTAAATTTGAGGGATTGGCTGAAAAGTCCTGTTGCCTTTAACCAGGAAGGCCAATAGTGAGTCATGTTGTCCAGTTATCACAGGGAATCAGAAGTGAATTCAGTAGCTTTTGATTCTCCCCAGAGGGAGTGAGGTTAAGAAGGATCAAAATAGATCTTCTATAGGTAGTCCTTGACCTACGATCACAATTGAGCTCAAAATTTCTGTTGCTAAGTGAGACATTTGTTAAGTGAATTTTGCCCCACTTAACAAATGCCACATTTGTTAAGTGAATCATGGCTTCCTCATTGACTTTGCTTTTCAGAAGGTCGCAAAAGCTGATCACATGACCCTGCAACTGTCATAAATACAAGTCAATTTGCCAAGCACCTGAATTTTGATCATGTGGGACCGTGGGGGACACTGAAACAGTCTGGTGTGAAAAATGGTCATAAGTCACTTTTTCCAATGCGTTGCAACTTTGAACAATCGCTAAGTGAATTGTTGTAAGTTGAGGTCTGTCTGTAATGTATTTTGTCAACTTCATTTTTAAAGCATTCCTGTTGACCAGCAAGAAAACTTTTAATAGGTAAAGGACATAAAATTTTACACTCAGAATACGAAAGTGACATTCTTGAGCTGTCCCTTTGACATGTTGAGATGGTATTTTGGGTTAGTGGGATCCATAAAAAAAATTGGACATATGATAAAAAAAAGGCTGGGGAATAGATGCAGCCCTTGGGTTTGCAGGTAAAACTATGCTGTTCATGTTTCATAACACAATAAAAATGAAAAATAACATTCGGACACGAAGTATGAATATTTCTACCACAGCCATTTATCTGAATGTAAACATTCCACAATCTCCAACCAGCAGCATAAGATTGGGCGATACAGCAAAGTCCTCGTTAACAGTTGTTTTCAATTCCCCCACTGCTTTGACATATCCCCTGCATATGAACTCTCCTGAATTAGCTTCAGTGCCCTCATTTAAAAGGGTGGGTATCCGTGGTGGGATTTGATTTTTTTTACTACCGCTTCTGTGGGCGTGGCTTGGTGGGCGTGGGAGGGGAAGGATACTGTAAAATCTCCAGCCAGAGATGGGATTTACCAGTTCTTTGAACTACTCAAAATTTCTGCTACCGGTTCGCCAGAACTGGTCAGAACCTGCTGTATGCCACCTCTGGTGGGTATTCTCCTTTACAAGTCTTTATACGGAGCGGGAAAGGCCTGGGACACATCAGCAGACTGGAGCCAAAAACATGCAGCTGCATAAGTGAAATGTTGCTGGGCTTCATGTAACCCAGGGGTGTGGAACTCGATTTCATTGAGGGCTGCATCAGGGTTAACCTTAGGGGGCCAGAGTGGGAGTGGCCAGGGTGGGTGTGGCCAGCTCAGCATCACTCATGTCGGGGGCGTCTCTGGTGGCCTGAGTGCTCTGCCAGAAAAAAAATGGCCTCCTGAGCTCCATTTTAGGCTCCAATGGCCTCCGGCAACCCTCTGCCAGTGAAAACGAAGCTCCATTTTTGCTGGGCCAATCCTTTGCTGTTCCCAGGGCAGCCCCATGGGCCAGATCTAAGCAACCCATGGGCCGGATCCAGCCCGCAAGCCTTGACTTTGACACCCCTGATGTAACCTATACACATCTTGTATTTAGCAATGGCATTGTGGACATTTCAGCGGCTGAAGACACAACCTAGAGAAAAACTACTCTTAACGTGCCTGTAATTCAGAGGTGGGCTACATTTTCGTTGACAAGGAGTTCGCTGGTTGTGATTTAGTTATTTAGGGAAAGCATAGCACAAGGGTGGGCGGGTGGGCCCAGCCAGAGATCACAGCTAGGGGTTCGCCCGAACCTCGCCAACCATCCAGCAGCCCACCACTGCTGTAATTATAATGCAAATACCTCTCCCAATTCAACTTAAATCCTCCCTCTTAGGCTAGTGGTTAACACACCAAGCTAAAACCCAACAGACTGTGAGTTTTAATCCCACCTTAGGTACAAGAGCAGGATGGCTGATTTTGGACCAATCCCTCTCTCTCATCCTAACTCACTTCAAACGATTGTTGTGCTGAAAATAGGAGGAAGAAGGCATATAAGGTTTGTTCTCTGCCTTGAGTTATCTATAAAAATAATAAAGGTGGGATAAATAAATAACATTTTAAAAATAAATGAAAATAAATTGAATTCTTTCTGTGTAACCTCAGTTTCTTGTTCAAGCATGGACAATCCCTAACAAAAGCTGAACTATATGTTGGGGCATTTACCTTTCATCTACAGAAGATGCAGTTTGTTGGCGTTATCACTAATTCCAGCTTAGCTAGAGTTCTCTGCCTCAGGCTTTCTCTGTTGCTCTCATCTTTTATAAAATCAAAATCAGGCAATTATAAACTCTATTGCATTTACATTCAGGTTATTTCCGCACTTGCAATCTGTTAGCTTTACCGATACAGTTCGGATACAGTTTTATTGCAAGAACAAGTTATTGTACTAGGCTCTAATTGTGGTTCTGCCACACTTTAATTGGTTTAATTGAGATGTGGCCCTTTGATTCCAATAAAAACAGATATCTATTTAAACAGGCAGAAAGTGTTTATACACTGCAGGAAGCAAATGTTAAAAAGGCTGTTCTTCTCCTAAAAGAGAGGAAGGTAAACATATTCTTGATAATTATGCATTAAAAAAAAATAGAACTGAAAGAAGGCAGATTGTTCAGATTACCTTGCTTGACACCAGTATGGTCAAGTGAATTCTGCTTGCAATCCACTTCTGAAATGGAAAGGACATAGGGAGCTGAAGTGGAAACGGGCCCATTGAGCCGAGCTTAAAGCGGTTATTTTGCTTATTGACCTGATTTATATCATATCTTGTAATCTTGCCAGTTTTATAGTAATTGGTCTTCTGGATGCTAGGATTTCTTTCTTGCCTCTTGAACTTTGAGAATATGTTCCTGAAACTGAATAGTTTGGTTTATTCCATGTTGATGGCCACCATTCCAAATCAGCAGTAATACTTGGTTAAATTCATTACAGACCTGTATTTTTCAGGCAATAGATTGTTAGTCTGAGGCTGCTCAATGAAAGTTGTCTGGATTTGCAAAAGTGCAGGAATCTTTTGTTCTCAAGTGGTTCAGTAGACCAGAATCTTGTAACTGCTGTAATCTGGATACTGCTGCAGCCAATTTGAAAAGGGCTGGTTTGAATTGAAACTAATCACTCTCCCTACAAGAACCTGAAGAGCTTCCTGTCTGAATGGGATGTGCGAAACTATGATAAGAGAATTATTAAGGATTAGTTCTAGCTGCCTAGAATAGCTGCATGGTGAGATAGGTGAAATACATCTAACAAATAAGTAAAAATAATTATCTGGTGCGATGGCTCTGTAGAGAATAAGGAAGACAATTTTGGTGGAAGTATGCAGGCACTGCTGCCAAGACAAAATTGGTTTTTTTAAGTCCAGGATGAGTTAATATTTCAAAGCTTCTCAGGAAGACCGCCTCCGTAATTCCTGAACTATAAGGAGAAGAGGAACAACATGAGCCTACTTTTAAGGTTCTTTTCTTGAAGTTCAGTCTCAACACAAGGAGTTTTAGCCTTCCTGTGGAGTTGATCTCCTGACCTGGTACATCTAGTGGCTGACAATTTCTAACCTGAAGGTTCAGGAACCTGGTGTATTTGTTCTGCTTTCTGGTGTTCAGGTGGTTCTCCAACCTTTCTTTTTATGCTCAAGAAGGCTTCTTCTGTATAAATTTGCTTTTCTATTACGTCCCTGTCCAATAAATTTCTGCCCAATAATTTTCTTCTGTAAGGATTGCAAATAGACAAAAGACAAGGGAATAGGATACATTTGGTGGTCTTCTGGAAGTGAAGATGATAGTTGTTCTCTTCCTATTCAATCTGGAGCAGACTGTATTCTCCATAAGTTGATCAAGCATTACCTATATCGTAACCCTGCTGTGGAGACTATTCACTGGGGAAGGCAGAGTGTAGGTTGTTCTGGGACTCCCTAACAGAGTCCTGTCTTCTTACTAGGTAGGTTGGCACTTCCTTTGTTCTGCTGTTGGTACTCAGTCTGATCATGGAATGCATCTAATTTCTGGTTTCTCCTGATTATTCTGTCAATGCACACAGAGAGATCTGACATCCTTATTCTTGTTGACTTGGGTTGGATGCTTTTGTGTTAGTTTCCATCTGACACCAGGGGTTTGTGTTTTACGTCCTAACCAGTAAAGATAATCCTCATTTAGTGACTACAATTGGTTCCAGCATCTTGGACATTAAACAAAGTGGTCACAAGGTAAAAATATGATGGCAATTGTGCTTATGCCAAACAAAAGGCATACGTTAGAGCCTTTTTCCTCCATTCTTCCATCCTTTTAAATGCTCACCTCAGTGCTGGAATAATTAGCAAGAAGAGAATTTATGTTCATATTTATATTCCTTGGAGAGGAAGGGACGATAAGAGAGTGAACAAGCACACAACAGGGAATACGCACTGAAAGGAGTGTATTAGCACTCGCAGTTTGCCCGGTACACTTGAGGCTGCAAGCCATGAATCCTTAGGAGGCAAACAAAAGCCTTTGGTGTGAAATCGATTAGGGTCTTGTCATTTGTAATTTCAGGCAGCTGCTGCAAGCCCCACTGTCCTAATCAAGAAATTAAGGTCACAGAGCTGAGTTTATTAACATGTGGTTAGCACTTTTCAGAGATGTATTGTGGAGGAACGCAACTCAGGAACAGATAGCTTTTTAGGAAATCTCTGCACTCTGGAAGGGTAGAAATGAGGTACAAGGACAGTATGTACTGAGGGAAAGATGCTACATAGATTATAAATGCAGGCATTGGTCACAAAATTATGTTTTCATCATAATTGCAGTCACTGTTTGAGGCAGTCACTAAACAAAGACAGCCTGTACTTTATTTGTTGTAGGAAAGGCTTATGTAAGTCACCTTTAGTCTTAACTATTTACTACCGCAAGTCTGGTTGTTTCTGGAGATTGTCATTTAGATTTAGATGCGGATGCCTGACAACTGACTCATATTTATGATGTTTGCAGTATCCCGGGGGTCATGTGACCCCCTTTTGCGACCTTCTGACAAGCAAAATCCACAGGGAAGCCAGAATCACCTCACAACCGTGTCACTGACTTAACATGGCTGCAAGGATTCACTTAACAAATGTGGTTAAGAAAAATCGTAAAGGGGGGCAAAACTCAACGAATTTCTCATTTAGCAACATACATTTGGGGCTCAATTGTGGTTGTAAGTCAAGGACTACCTGTTTCAGGATACATTAGCTACAAAGTTTAAGTTAGAAGAAGGACTAGTGTGAGTCCATCCCTTTGCCAATTTCATTCTCTTTTCATGAGTGCCATATTTTCCTATGAACAACTAACCTAATTAACCAGTGGAACAGCTTTTGCCTCCAGAAGTTGTTGGTGCTCCATCACTGGAGATTTTAAAGAGATTGGACAACCATTTGTCTGGAATGTATGATGGGGAACCTATGGCACGCGTGCCACAGGTGGTACGCAGAGACATTCATGCAGGCACGCAAGCCGCAGCCAAACTTACCAGCACTGCATATGTGTGCACCTCCCAGCTGATTTTCAGCTGGTTTGAGGCCATTTTCGCCCTCCTTGAGACTTGAGGGGAGCCTCGGGAGGCCGAAAAAGAGGCCTTCTGGAAATACCAGACGTGCCGAAATAGGCATGTTTTCAGTCTCCTGATGCTGTGCAGAGGCTTCCCTCAAGCCTCCAGGAGGGAGAAAAAGGCCTCAAATGGGCTGAAAATCAGCTGGGAGGTGCGTGCTCACATGCATAGGGGAAGGGGAGGGGTGCATTGCATTGTGGGTGCTGGTGCACACTTTTGGCACACCACAAAAGGTTCGCCATCGCTGGTAGAGGGTCTCCTGCTTGAGCAGGGGTTGGACTAGAAGGATCTCCAAGGGGCCTTCCAATTGTATTACTCTTGTGTTCTGTGTGACTTATTTCTTCCTTATTTCCCCACTCTGCCTGGTTCTTAACTTTGTCTTCATCTCACAAGGGTCGTTTTTGAACCAAAGATACATTTCTTGAATTAAGATGGATTCTCACAATATATGTGCAAATCTTTTTTGACCTGACGATCGTGCGTTTTGTACTAAACAAATGAAAGAAATTATAAGGGGCTATCTAGGAAGCTCAAATGTTCATACTTTCGATTCCTCTCCAAAAAAGATAAGTGGAAGCATTAAAATGTTTGCCAGAATTTTTAGTTCCCAAGGTAAAGAAATCCTGAAGTATTGCAAGCACTATTATGCAAACATAGCTAAAAATTGGCTTGAATACAGCCTATCTTAATTTTTGGGCAATCCTACTGGGAAATGGAAGATGAGGAAAGTTAAGACACTGATCAAAATCAACATTTGAACTATTTGAGACATCAGTTATAAAAATAGTGTAATCTGTGATAAAGCATAGGATTTTGCTTATGGAAGATTCCAGGTTTAATTCTTGGAATTTCCAGATAAGCTTAAGAAATATTTCTGGTGCCAATGCCAGCCTTGTATAGACAATAAGCTGGCAAAAAAAACTATTCTGGTATAAGGCCACTTCCTTCTTTTCTGTTAAATTACTCCTCCTGTTTTATTCAGAATCATAAACCATGAGGTTTTGGGGATATTCTTTATTTTAGGGCAATCCTGGTAGAAATGCCAGCTGTGATACATGTGCATGTATAAAATAAATGTTCCCAGATGTATGATTGGTAGTTGCTTCTTCTTTAAAGCCTCTGAACATAATGGAGTCCTGCTGACAAAATGTGGTCATTTTTTTTATTTAAACAGCAGTGCAAGTTCAGTAGTCGGCCCTTCCTTAACTGATATATTAAACAATGCAACTGTCCAACACAATAACATTAAATAGTAATCCTTCAGTGAAGTAGTCTAACCAATAGAAGGCACTTATACAGTGAGCATTCAGTGCTTTATGCTGAGCGTGATGTACAACTTCGTTAAGTCCCAGGCAGAAGAGTGATGCAAGGACTTCCTGGCTCTTAGAGAACATCTTTGCTCACTTGAGGCTATAGAACTGTGATGGCGAACGCATGTCACATGTGCTGGAAGTGGCACGCAGAACCACTTCTACCGGTACGTGAGAGGTTGCCCGGAAGAGCCCCACTGCACATGCACACACCCTGCCCGCCTGCCAGCTGATTGCTGGATATCTGGCGGGAGGGCAAGGGGTGCATGGGAGATGAATTTTCGGCACAGGAAATGAAAAAGGCTAGCCACTACTGCTATAGAAGCTGACTTCTGAGCACAGAATCAGAAAAGTTTACAGTGGTTCAGATAAAGTAATAGCTTCCCAGTCTGAGGATAACTGATCAACAGTCATAGTCCAAAAACTCAGAAAATGAAGGCTCTCTCAGGAAGAGATTTCCTCGGAAAGGAAGGGAGTAGATATCCACATGTACTGATGGTTCCTTGGGGGGAGGGGGCTCCTATGAATTATTGGAGACATAGAGAAGGTGATTTGCTTTGGGTGCAAAGATAGTACATGTATTTGCCTCAAAAGGCACCAATTGTCCCACAGCTGCAACCATATGAAAAAATAATGGACTTTCTTTGTCATAGCATCTGCTCTCTGGGATCAGGTGCCTTACATCTGTGTGGCTCTTACACTGACTGCATTTCAGAAAGCTCTGCATTAGGGTGGTAGGCCAGCTTCATCTCATATGCTCTTCTTCGATCCTTTATTTTTATTATTTTTATTTTTTTTTATTTTTTTTATATATATATAAATATATAAATATATATATAAATATATATATATATATATTTTTGGGTATTTTCCCACATCATTGTAGTTGTGCTTTTAAAGTTGTAGCAACGTTTCGGCAGAATCTCATCTGCCATCATCAGGCTTCTGAAGGTTCAACTACACAACTACAGTGACGTGGGAAAATACCCGAACAAAGCTGAATGCCATACATACATACATACATATAAGTAAGTTTGGAATCAGATGATGCTGAAGTTGAATAAATTTAGGGTTGGACCTCGAATATCCCTTCAAACTCTGTTTATTCTGTTATTCAGTTAAATAAATTAAAATGCAGTTTGCCCAATAGGACATTTAATGTCCGAACCACTAAGATAGCTTTCTTTCAAAATTTTCACCTGGTGCCAAAGTTGACCAGTCCTAAGGCATGCCTGTAACAATATTTTGGGTAGTAGTGTTCTGGTTCATCAGACATGGGAGCACAATTTGGGAAAACCAGGTTTGTACAGAAGGGGTTTCATCCATAAATGAAGCAGAGTTTCGGTGAACGTTACTTTTCCATGGCTGCATCTGGACTCTAGACCTTTAAGAGGCTTGTTTTGTTCTTGCCTTAAGGCCTTTTAATGCAAATGGTTTTCTTTTATTAGAAGTTACTATTTTAATAGCTGCCTAATATCATTTGTAAGTTTTACTTTTGTTTGTCTTAACTCATCATTAGTACCCTGAAGTTTGTTTTTTAAAGTGAAGGCACAATCATTATTATTGCCACCAGTACTTCCTACAGGTAGGACTTCTTTTGAATCCTGTTCTAGGGTTTAGTCCAGTATAATATTTGAAGGGGCACGGTGGCCTAGCAGTTAAGACGATGGGCTTGTTGACTGAAAGGATAGCAGTTCAAGACCCAAGTACTGCACAATAGGGGTGCGCTCCCTTTCCTGCCCAAGCTCTTGCCCAGTTTAAAAGCATGCAAATGTGAGTAGACAAATAGATACAACTTCAGTGGCGAGTTAACAGTGTTCCCTGCGCCTTGGCGTATAGTCCTGCTGGCCACATAACCACAAAGTATCTTCAGATAACATTGGCTAATCCTAACCCTCGGCTGGGAAATGAAGATAAGCACCACCCCCTAGAGTCAGACACAACTGGATAGAGGAAACCTTTATATTTGACTTTTTATAAAGAGAACACACCTCAGAGGAAAAATAGTTTCACCTAAGGTATTTTAAATAGTCTTCTCCCTACCCCACATTTTTGAAGTAAATTGTAGCATGAGAAAATGTAAATTAGTTCTTGAGTGGAACCTAATATAAACAGAATACTGATTCTCACAGCAGTTTGGGCACATTATCCCTGAAAATTGAACATGAACTTCACAGGAAATCTTTCCCTTGATCTGATCAGAAAAGAGCTGAGTTCGTTTAGAATGAAATGTGAAAAGAAGAAATGCCAAATATTTATCAGAAGGATGTGTAACTTGAATGGAAAATATCAGGCTTAATATCCTCATGTTTAATATCATACCTTAAGAAAATAAAAAAAATGAGGGGGTGGGGGGAAACCCCAAATAAACCCATAAGCAACTTCCCATGGTATGTCCAATGAACCTTTACCTTTAGATTTCTACCATGCAAAGAAAAACAAAAAATGCCTGCTAATGCAGCAAAGAAAATGCAACTTGTGTCTGATAGAATTTATTATTATTATTATTATTGGACAGATGAACTAAAATAAGCCAACAACATAATTATATGCCAACAGCCATCTCTCTTAGCATAGTGGTGGCAGACTGTGTGCCCCCTTCCCATCCTGTCTCAGGCCCCCTTTGGCGAAAAAAAAGCAGTCATGGCTTTTACCACAGGGTGGGATTCCTCCCCTGGCTACTATATCTCCCGGCATTTCTCTCTAGAAACACCAGAACTTTTGTGGGTGCTTTCAAGATCCACATACTGAGGCCAGGGAGATCAGGGAACCACCTTCCTTAAGTGCACTGGAAGCCTTATTGCTACTTTAGTTGGGCCAAAACAATTTTCCTCCCTGTTAAAACCCAATGAAGGGTTGATGAAAAAGGTCTGAGAGAAGGAAAGGAAAAGGGTCAACTGAAGTAAAAACAAAGACAAGTCTCAATGTGCCCCCCATGTAAGCCACTTTACATGTTAAGTCACGGTTTACAACTTTTTTTTAAAAAAAAATGGTAGTACTACCATCTTAGAGAGGAAATGAGACAGATAAAAGGGAGCTTGCATTCAAGACAAGAACCACTTCCCAAAAGGAAGTGGACAGAATGGGGGTGGGGGGGGGGAGAGGAACACAAAAGCAGTAGCCCAACTCAAAAAATGTGGTTCGTCTCTTAAAAACAGCACTCATAATCCATTGAATAAGGAAGAAACAGGAGAGAAATGGAGGGAAGGAAAAAAATCCCCACAGAACTGGTGCAACGTCTTGCCAAGGATGATGCATTTAACCAAAACTCCATATAGTCCCTTGTGTCTACAAGTCCTGTGGTGGTAGCATACTTGCTTAAGCTGTCTTGGTTGTGTATGTCTGCATATGCATATATATGTGTATATATATGTGTGTGTGTGTGTGTGTACATACACACACATACACACTCACACACACAAGCACATATATATATATGCATACATCCGAGAATAGAGAGTAATTTCCTTTTTTAAAAAAGTGTTAGCGTTGGTTTTGCTCTGGTTGGGAAGATTCATCTCTCCTTCACGTGGTTCTGTGCTACTGCACTACTACTACTGCTGCCGCTGCCGCCACCACTACCATTGCCACTTCCGTTACTGCTACTGCTCCCACTACTGCTGCAGAGGATCTCTGTGAGGTCATCCATGATGGTTGTTTCTTTAGGGTCCACCAGATTAAACTCCCGGATGAAAAGGATGAAGTGTACGTAGAGTGTGTTCAAATGTCCATGCAATTCCAGTGCCAGTGTTTCCTTGAAGTGTGACGAATAGATGTGGGCTAGCACATGAAACAGATACTTGCAGATCTTCTTCACTAGGGACTCAAATGAGTTTGGGAATTCTTTGCCTGTTGTGAAAGGGAAAAGGAGGGAGAGTGAAAGGAAGAGAAACCATCATCTTCAGGGGAACTTCTGAAAATATCTGCTTACTTGAAAAATTATCCTGAGGTGATTTGCAAGCAATTAAAAACAGTAAAACAATAATTAATTAAATATTGTTTAAAACAAGCCACACATTTCTAGACTCCTTTTACAGGGCAATTGGTGTTCCTCTGGGGGAAAGAAGTCCAGCTAATTGGCTTTCTGCAAGAATTGTCCCATCAGCCTTACTTCCTATTCCTTCAGGGTGTGTATCTTTTACAGTGCAGATAGTAGCAGTGGCTCTAAGGCCGGGAGGACAAGAGACTAGCTGAAGCTCTTTCAGCTTCAATGGCTTTGGTAGTGATGGCCCCTCAGTCATGAACAACACCTGTTCAAGCTACTGCGCTGTATTTTTCGTCCTTCAACTCTATTAGGTACATATTAGGTTGACAAGCCGAAGAAGTTTTTTTGCTGCTCAAAAAGTGTGACTTGCTCATTTTGGAGAAGGTGATTATTCCAACCCCCAACCATCGTAAATTACAGATTTTAGATGGAGAACATTTTTGGTCAAGTTTGTTGCTGAACTAGAGGTAGCTAATGAGTAGTAGAAATGTGCACAAATGAAATGAGATATGATTTAAATTCATTTAACTTAAATTGGATCAAACACTAATGAATGAACTGTCAGACACATACATTGATCAATATAGAATTTATATATACTAAAGCCATAAAGATCTAGCTGAATTAGTTTTTTCTGAGAATAAACATACCATATTTAGTAGGAAAGACATCCTCATCCGTCACTAACTTCTGCACTGAACTCATGACAAAGTCAACATACTGAGGGCCTGTACATTTGATCTTCTTTCCTCGCTCATCATACCAGTAGTATTGTCTGTGAAAAGAATGATCAGTATGGTGATATCTGTTCTGGATATGTAAGTTACCACATAAGCTATAACCCTCACATGAGGCTCCCATGATTATCTTTTGTGGCTCTCTTCACCTCCTCAGCTATCATGGAAAGAAGTCAGCAAAGAATTGGGGGAATTTAAAAAATAACTGAAATACAGTATGATGTGTGTTTAAATTCTCTCTTTACACACAGTCCAAGGGCAGCTCTCAACCTGAAAAAATAGCTCATCTCAAGCCCACTGAAAAGCAAACAATACTGCCTTAGCTGAGCAGCTAAAAATTCCAATTAAAGTTTTAGAATACTGTTATTAGAGCTTAAGCACTTCATTATAATTTCAGAATGAAGTTTGTAAATCTAGAAATTGGTGAGAGCCAATGTCTTGAGTGATACTGCTGTAGTGCTTAGATCAGGAATAAGTTTGAGCAACTGCCATTAGTTTATAAAGCAATTCTATGAACCCCTTGTTCTACTTTAAAAAGCAGATCCTACAGATGGAAGAGCCTACTATAAACTTTATCCTATGTTTCAACTTCAGACACACTGAGAGGCCCCGGTCACACTTTAGGATGCCGTTTTAGGCAAGGTGACACAAGCCTTCAGCAATGTAGTTTTCATAAACTAATTCATCACAGACTGAGTATTTTAAAGATTTACTATGGACATATGGACACACTTCAGTCTCAGTTTTTAAGGAAACAGTACTTGAAAATGCAACAGCCTTATTTTGTTTTCAAAGTTAGCAAATAGAAATATTTGCTATCTTTAGTTCCAGATTCATTTTCAGTTGAGAAATAATTACAAACAGTTCCTAGAAGTTTTGATTTAAAGAATATCCCCACTTCATTCTTGACACAGCTTTCATCATATGTGTTACGGATTTAAACAGATGTGTACATTGTACTAAGTCAAGTGGAAAGAGAGTTACTTTTCATAAAATAAATAGAAATTTTGTCCAGTTGATGAAAAATATTATGCTAAGGGATTAATCCCATGAAATGGATGACTGTAGTTATAGGCAACAATTTGCAAGTTCCAATTTAAAATATATATTTAAATTGAGTATATATTCTGTTGAATTAATCTTTCTCTGAGCATATCCTTTTGTATTCAAATTCAGGCCTGCATCTTATTAATAGAAAATAAATGCAAAAATATAAGAATAAACAACTTAATGCAGAATTGTAAGCTCTTGGATTCTGTTTGCAACCACAGGCTGATGATACATGCAAGTGCAGCAGATTTTGTATAATAACATGAGCTGTCAGGAGGTGGCAGCATAATAACAGATAACTTTAACATAATAAATCCCATACAGTAGCTAGCATAATTCTCCAGCTAGTCTTCAACATAAAACTAATTTTATGTGCATTTTTAAGTATAAATTGTAGTTTGTGGTGGTGATAAATGTTGAGGCTATTACTGAGACATTTCTGAGAAGTATCACATCAATTCAAAAAGCTCCTTCAAAGGAAGTATTTTCATCACAACTATATGAATAAAGATTCTGTGCTCTTTCCATGATGTTTTTAAAAGGAATGCATATTACATGTAAAGGTGCATTTCATTCATGGGGTTTCAGACTGTATTAGTGCATGTCTAAATCTAGTACCAGCATTTATAATTAACTTAATATTCAATGAAATCTTACACTGCTGAGAGAAAATATATGACACATACTTAATTGTCATAGGTGTGTTATTATTTGCAGAGCCAGAGTAGGGCGGTGGCTAAGAAGTTGAGCTTGACACCCCTGTTTCAAGCCAGCCATGGGAGCTCAACTGAGCTTCTTTGCACTCAGTCCCTCCTATCCCAGAGGTGGTTTTTGTGGGGAAAAAACATAGAAGAGGGAGTACTGTGAACCTGAGCTCCTGGAAAAAATTAAACTGTATAAATTGTACAAATTGGATTTTAAATTTAATGTTCTTCACATTCAATAAATAAGCTACACAGCTCCATTCACTGTGAGGTTTATCATCAATTTTGGTGTTCAATTAACTTCAGCCAGCCTAACCTTGACCCCATTATATATGTTGTCTTGTATCTCCCAGCCAGGAAGACCATTGGCTAGGCTGGATAGAAAAATGTAAAGTCATAATTCTAATTGGAGGGCAACAAACTTTGATTTACAATGTTTTAACCATTGTTTAGTGAGAACCTTATTGTATGAAGCAACATCAATTACCAATCTGTGTTATCACTAGTGGAATTTTGACAATTTCAGATAAACTGTCTAAGGAGCTCAACCTACCTTCAAAATGCCATCTAAACAACAACTCTCATTCTTGATAGAGAAGAAGAATTTGACTCGAGATTTATTTTATTTTTTAAAAAAAAAACTCAGTTGCAAGTGAAGAGAATAGAAATGGAATCCCACCAAATTCAAACTACTCTGATCATTAGTGGAGTCACTGAAGAATCTCTAAAAGAAGACTACTTTTCCAAAAGGACAAGATTTCATTTTCCAAATGTAAGACTTTGTTCCTTTTGCCTAATGGTTGGAGGTCAGCAGTTAGATAATATCCTTGCCCAGGGCCCTTCTTGTGCCTCATTTTTTACGAGGAGATTAAAGGGGGATATTCCAAAAACGCATATCTAATATTCTATCATAATCCCAAATAGGTTGAACATAAATGACCTTTCTTCATTTATGCAGACTAATAAGGACAGAATGTAGGAAAAATTTATCACACGCCTTTGTTTATCGACATGGATGAAGAAGTCCAGAAGTCATTCCAAAATTAAGATTAAGAAACAACAGCAGTCTATGTTCCCTGAGCTTGCGTGTTAAGAATAAAATCAAAGCCTAAAATTTTGGGAGACACGAAAAGTTTCTAGTACAAAAGTGGGCAATCTAACCTTCTTCCTAATCTTCTGAAAGTCTTTTTCTTTCTGAATGTTTTAGAATATGAGTGAGAGGCCTCTGTACTTGGATTGGTCTGCTTTTCTAGATGCTCTGGTGCTCCCTTCTGAACCAGAACAATTTATTTTACATATCTCCATCTTTGATAGGAAACAAAACCTTTTCTGCGTAGAAAAAGATGAAATTAACAAACTTCATTCTTTATAAGAATTTAGGCTTAAGCCTACCACCCTCATTTTGTAAAGGATTCTTTCGTGAACAAACAAAACTATTTTGTGTCAAGATAGGTTAACAAATATTGGCTCAGAGCACAAAAATGGTACTTTGCACGCAACCATTTTCAGAAACGGTTAGACTATGAGATGTTTTCATAGTACTCAAAAGAGGATTTAAGTTGTGTCTTATATATTTTTAAACAGTCATGAGCTGAAGAAAATAAATTCCATATGAAAGTTTTGAAAAAGATCAAAGGGCAAAGAGAAAACAGCAACAGGAAAATCTTGCTTCACACAATCAATAGGGGAAGTTCCCATTTTAGCAAAGAAACAAAATAAGTTAAACATTAAACTTTGACATCTGTCTCTAGGCAAGCTCAAAACTGGTGCTCTGATTGGCAAGTCTTAGTCTCTATATACAATAAAAAACCTGGCAAAATCTGGCGACAGAAACTGGAATAAAATGGAGAGATAGCGATAGTCTTAAAGACAGGCAAATCCTTAAGAAACAATAATCTATAAAAATCCTTAAGAAACAATAATCTATACAGAAGCTTCCTAGTATAGTATAGTAACAGCTAAACAGACACACAGAAACACACACTTCTGCACCATATGATTTTTTTTTATTATTCTACCACAGAACAAATATGCAAAGGTCAGCCAGTAGTAGATCCAATAGATGCATAGCTATTGTTGTATTGTTGTATTGAATTGTATTGTTCTATTGACTGTAAACAAAAAGGAAATTCATGCAGACAAAATTTAAACATGTTCTCTAAGTCTTACATGTACTTTGCTTATGTCTGCAGACTTCTATGAAAATAGCACTACACTATTTCTTTTTGCTGCCACTATTTTGTTTAATTTATTTTATTTGGCTACCTGTAATAAAAGTTAAACATAGCTAGTGTAGCTAGAATTTTTAACTGTAGTTTGCATGGGAAATGTTGTAAAACCCATTTTAACATTTTACAAATGTTTTATTTGATGAACTCCAATAGCCTTATTTGTTTAAATTAATTAATTTAATGGGAGAAAATCTTGTTAATAATTTTCAACAGTAATATATGGTGGTATACTAAGTGATGCATCCCATGCTTATTTTTATTTGTTCAATTTTTATATCTGTCCACCTCACATACAGTACATGACTCAAATATGAAGAGTTTGAAGGGATCTTTAATGTGTTTTTATTTTTATTATATATGTTTGCTTTTAATCTGGTTTACAGATGTATGCCTCTCAAGAACTAGAGTGATTTCAGCAACTTATAAAACCAATAAACAAACAAAATAACAATTAAAGTAAAACTCTGGATAAAGTACTGAATTTCAGAATATTTTACAATAAATAGAACTATCAACAAGAGTTGGCCACTTTCACCATTATTGTTTATATCAACAATGGAGCCTTTAGTGCAAGTAATAGAATCAGATGTTTGAAGATTAATGGAAAGGAGCGTTTCATTCATCTTTTTACAAATGTACAGCTTTAACCATAAAGTTTTTCTATGAATTCAAGAAAGCTTAATTATTCAAAAATTTTATGTTTTGATTTTAATATGGGCTTAAAAGCTAGAGTGACAATAAACTGTATGAACCCAAAACTTTAAAAGCAGTTTACCCATTTGCAAATTAAAATTACTAACTACTTATGTAGGTAAATAAACTGAATTTTGTGTTAGTCACCAAATGGTTCAAAAAGAAAATCAGAAGTTGGAATAGAATTAAGCTTTTGAAGTGCTGCTTTCAAGATATCTTTATTATCTACGTGGTAATTATTTCAGGTTCTTTCAACCAATGTTTCTCCACCCAAAATTGAATACAAGAAAATTTGCCTTTGTCCTTCATACATTTAGATTTTTTTTTAAAAAAATCAAGATTTTGTTTTTAGAGCAGATTATTTTGACTGGATATCTTCAGTCTCAAGAAGTATTATGAAGCTGCACAACTGAGAAATATGTGATTGAAATCCAACATTGAACTTAAGTTATAGTTTGCTTTGGAGTTTCATGATAAATTTTAAAGAACTAGTTTTAAGATCATTTTGTGTTAATTGTATTAAATGATCACTTCTACTTACAATCTATTTTTTAAGTTAGGTATTGATTTTTGGACAATAATATCCTTTAACTGTTTATGTTTATGCAGTGAAAGGGGTCTCAAAATAGGATTTCTAAATATTGTTGTACTCTGACTAATCAAAACAGTGCCTAAACCAATATATAGAAGTGACACTGAAAACTGAAGCAGGCAGGAAGAGGAAATAGTAAACAACTGAATCAGAGAGATCATTAGTATGAGCGTTGAAATCAACAAGCAGCTAAGTTAAGGTGCTGACTAAAGTCTGAGCTGATATATGAACAAAATTTATATGAAACAGAGCTGCAGCCAAATGAAAACAGCAAACAAACAAACCTCGACAGAATAAACTAAAACAGATAGGATTTGGAAATATTTTTCTGCAAGAGAAAGTGACTACAAGGATCAGAATAAGAAGAAAAAATAATGTATGCTGATTCAGGTAAGATTTTTCCTATGCTGTTGTGCTCTGCCCCTCCCATGCTGGAAATGTGGATGCCATTCCTAAGTGAGTATTCTAATCTCTTGAATCCAAATGAAATGTCACATAACAGGAAGTTCCGTTTTAGCCTTCTGAATTGACTGATCTCTTTTTAAAATGTTAATGTTTTTTGGAACAGTTTTGGAATGCCACGCCACAGTTACTACCAGTATATTTGTCCTTAGGAATATCAAACTAGAAGGGTAGATGGAAATAGTGAAATATCTACCTGAAAATCTAAATGCCAGCTAGGTAGATTTTACCTTTTATTAACATTATCTGAAGTCCAGTGACAATGCTATTTCCATTACCTTTTTCCTATTTTGAGTTAACAGCAATCCTGTATGCTATCTCCACCATAATGGAGAAACATTCAGCCTCAGAGGGACAATTGTTTTGCATCCCTCAATTGGAAAAGAAGAAACATTCATGCCATCAAAATGCAACAAAAAAGCTACAACTTACGTATTGCATACTGCCATGGTCTGACATGATTCTCCTGTACAGAATTCGGAGATGGTACTATACTGTAAATTGATATGGTGGAAGAACGTTGTTGCTGAAAGACAAAAGAACACCGAAGTTTCCCTTATTACTCTGCATATTTGGGGGCTAAAAAAGAGGGCTTAAGAGCTGGGAAATTAGACATAAGTGAAAGAATTCATTCAGCATTATCACAACTAGCCAAGCATTTTCTTGCTGAAAATTGTATGAGCCATAACTGGCCCTGGGTGTCTTAGGGAATGCCTTTCGCCAACAATTTCTCCTCAGCCTATCTAAATGACTAGGCAGCACTCTCTAAGGTTTCTCTTGCTACCAATAAGCGGTGGACAGTCCGTATAAAGAAACACTTTCTTTTAGAAGAGTTTTCCATGAGATAACGATCGCCCCCACCCATACAGACTTCAAGAAGGAAGTGAACACACCTATCTTTTTATCTATCTATCTATCTATCTATCTATCTATCTATCTATCTATCTATCCATCCATCCATCCATCCATCCATCCATCCATCCATCCATCACACTTTCTTTTAGAAGAATTTTCCATGAGATAATGATCGCCCCCACCCATACAGACTTCAAGGAGGTGAACACACCTAACTTTTTATCTATCTAGCCATCTATCCTATCCTATCCTATCCTATCCTATCCTATCCTATCCTATCCTATCCTATCTCATTTATATGGTCAACCATCTCATAGGAGTGGGAGGCATACAACAATAAATAAAAGCAACAAATACATAAAATAGTTACTATAAAACAAAATCAACATAAAAATAAAGTCATTATAAAAATAAAATCTATAAAGCCATTTACAAAGAGAGTAAAGAATCATCTAAAATGGAGCCATGTAGGAGTATTCCCAGTGCCCTGAGTCCCGCCCCCCAAGTCTGATGACATAACCAAGTTTGAGGGAGTTCTGGAATCATAACAGGGATAGAGCTAATCTGACTTTGGGGGTGGGAGGAAAAGAGTGGTCCATAGGACAGGTGTTATAGCAGAGAAGGCCTGCTTCCTGGGATCCACCAAATAAACCCCCTGATGGATGGTATTTGCAACTTCTTGCTCTGGTAAATCCAACGGGGTGGGCCAATGTAATTGGAGAGCATTCAGACAATGTGGTCCCATGTCGTGAGGGGCTTCAAAGGTTAAAAACAGGCCCCTGAATTGAACTCAAAAGCCAATGCAGCTTGCGGGCCAGAGATATAATACTAGAAGTGCTGTTCTGGGAGCACACATAACTGATAGAGACTAAGAACTGGAATGTGAAACTAGTATAAGACAATGATTCTGTGTTCCTGGTGAATGACCCACTCCCTGTCTCACACAATACTTCTTCATGGTGCTTGTCTATCCCCTTGGCAGCCTCATCCTCAAAACCAAGTCCACAAAGACCAGGGACCAGACACTTTCCATTGTCCTCACCATGATCCTTGGAAGGGAAAGCTCTCAGCACCAGCAAAATTCCCAGCTGCCCTCTCCCCACATACTACCCCCCGCTTATAGCACAAGACTCATATACACACATGTACAAATAGGCTCCCTCCCATGCTGCTCTCGTCAGCTGATAGAGGGCTCCTCACATTTTTCAGTTCAAAAAGAAGCTTCTTGGATGAGAAGCTAAACATTTTCAAGGAAAAACACTAAGAAAGTGCAGTTGCCTTTTTAAATTACCTTTGGGACAACCATGACCTGGATGCTTGAGGATTTACATAGACACTCTGCAAAGCAAAAAAGCTGGCTGAAAAGGATCACTCCCACAATCCAAGCAGGAATTCAAGCTTGGATTTCAGGAATATCCTTTTCCAGCTAGCTGTCAGGAAGACAAGATTCTCCTTAATTTTTCTCATGCTTTTGGATGGGGGGGGGGAGGGGGGGGGGAGAGACTTGTTTCTTGTGAAATGGCATAATCTGAACATGTTAGAGAAATGGTTGCTAGATTTCAGTCCACCTCTGAAAGTGGGAAAAGAACACGTTTCACATGGAAGGAGGCACTGAGCATTTTTATTTGTCACAGGTCCGGTCCAAAAGCAGCTGATTTAATCTGGTGGAAGTGGGTGGGGTGGGGAAGACAAAACATTGAGCAAGTAAGTGGTGGCTCTCTCTTTCTGTCTTGTCCACATCCTTGAGATCTAGGAGCTGAAAAGAATCCATACAAACATGACAACCTGTTTCCAAGGTTACCTCTATACCATCCCCCAGCACTGAAGCAAATGAGCCAAATCCGAAAGATTTTGTTTCAAAAACTCAGAATACAGCATTTTTAAAATAAATATCAATCTGAATGCAAAGATTATTTGCATTTTGATGAACATTAATAGCCTGCCTTTATCTACTCTTTTACTTAAGAACATCTTTGATTATGAAAAACAACTAGCACTATGTTCAGTTGTTGCAAATATCATAATACTTACTGTTGCTAGCTAGCCACTCATTAAGATCTATTTCACGTGGTAATATAACTAATTCTTTGAATTCAAAATCAGTAATCCTGGACTTCGTATATTCTGGTTCAAGATACAGTTTCTTTTCTTCTGCTGCAGGCTTTTTACCATTTGGTTTTCCCTTGGATTTCCTGCAAAAGAAATGGAGAAAAAAAACAGATCATGGATTAAAATCAGAAATAAAGGTTATCCAAACTTATGTTTTATGCAACTTAGCCTGAAGTTTCTAAATATTTCTCTGAAACATTTCTCTGAAACATTTGCTAACACTACAATCACACCATACTGTCATATGGTTCTTTTTGTGTGTGATTAAGACAGCAGTAACTCCTTCTTTTGCACAGTTTAAATCCTTTTTTTCTGAAAAGAAGAAAAGAAAAAAAACCTTTATGTATGTGTACTTCCATAATCCAGATTGTAAAATAATATCTTCAATTTTCAAAATTCTTAATCAGAGTTTTTTCCCCCCTGGTGTTCTGAGAATTCTGGGAGTTGAATTTTATACAATAGGAAAGGAATCCAAGGTGAAGTTTACTATTTCAAATAATAAGAGAATGACGTTTGTTTTACTAATCAAGGCGAGAAGTGATCAAGAACTAAGGAGAAATTTCTTAACAGTGAGGACAATAAACCAGTGGAACAGCTTGCCTTCAGAAATTGTGGATGCTCCATCACTGGAGGCTTTTCAGAAGAGATTGGACAGCCACTTATCTGTAATGGTATAGGGGTTTCCTATCTGAGCAAGGGATTGGAGTACAAGACATCCAAGGTCCCTTCCAACTCTGTTATTCTGTTCTGTTTAGTTCTTGTATACTGTAGTTCCTAATATACATAATAATATACAGCTATATATACACAAACACATGTACACATTATTGACAAATACTTTCTTTTCATCCTGTTCATGTTTCATTTTATTGAAGCCTCCCTCTGCCAGAAGATCAATTAATGCTGTGTTCTATAATTCAGATGTTTAGTTTAGAAAACAGCAGCTTCAAAAAAGTGAAGTCATCCATAATGCCAACGAAACACCAAGGTGGCATTCTGGATTGTTAAACACACAGAATAACTTGGCCACTAATGGTTTGTCAGTATTGATAAGAAGCTGCTGTAAAAAATTCAAAACAAGATATATGGAACTTCAAAAGCTTTATTTCAATTACATTTTATTTGTTTCTTGACTCTGAATTATATTAAAATAAATCTGTAAGTCCCATGCTCTTGTAAGAGTCACTGTTGTGATACTACAGGGTTGTTGTTGGTTTTTTTTTGGGGGGGGGGGATTTTACATTTAATGAAGTGAGATTCTGACTCCTAAATTTCTTTCTTTTCATTTAAACCTCAATTTTTCTCCAGATACTTCAAGACTGTAAAGCTCGATGTCTGCACTGAGTCAGGCTTGTGCTTTTCCTCTGGCCTCCATTCAAGCAGAGTCATGATTCAAATGCCAAATACTATGCAGAAAAAAGGAATGTGGAGATTCATGGACTTGTGGAAAACCTGAATCTTTATTTCTTAGTCTAATTAACTATAATCATTGGAGGCCATCGGACTGACCTCTTCTTCTGCAGTGCCAAGCTACAATCATTGGATCCATTTGTCCAACTAGTAAACAGTACAAATCCAGTTGAAACAAAGCATTTTGCCTCAAGCTAGCCAAGAAAGCACACCACCCTGTGTTTGCCTCATTCCAAAGAAAGTCCTGTTCAACCTCTTGAAAACTGCAGACAAACTGGCTGGAGTTGTGTGGTCTGTTCTTTAAGGAAAATCTCATCATAGAAAAGGATTTGAAAAGCTATGGAATAGACGAACAAAGAATGTGGTAGTCTTAAAAATAATATTTGCCAAAATTGCAATTACTTGAAAAATTGAGTGAAATGGAGTTTAATATTAGAGTCCTCAGCCTGAGATGTAATCGTAATGGATTTCTTGCTCCAGTAACAGGTTAAGCTCAGTGACCTTTGAGCATTCTTTTAATTTCATGATTCTATATATCTGACTCTGGGTAAAGTTTAAAGGCACACTGTACAAACATGGACCATTTTGCCACATTCAAAGAGATAGTTTTAATAAGGTTTCTCTTTGGATTGAAGTAAGCTACAGGTAAACTTGAGTTGGTTCACTTTTTTTGCTAGCTTCAGGTAAAATGCCTAATTTCAGTCGGATTGGTACTATTTACTAAGCAGGATGAGCCGGAATTTGACCCTCCTGGGTGGGAAAAAATTATAGAGTCCGCTTCAAATTATTACAGTCAAGCTATTGACAGTAGCAAGAAAAAGTGGTACCACTGTTTTCCTGTGGAGGAAAACATCATACTAAAGATAACGATATTGTTACATTTCCTCATTTAAGATGGAAGACTGTTGCTACTTAAAAGGTGAGATTGAAAAAAATACATTTTATGCTTTTAGGCAAGAGCAAATATCCACAAGGTGGAGGGGAAGAGGACAAAGAAGACATTATTACATCAAGAAACCAAAGAGCCATCACAAGATAAGCATACAATCAATCAATCAGGGAGGTATTTTAAGAAGCAGAGAGTTTGAAATTAAAAATAAACAAAACATGACTGGTTATATAATTAATATTAAAGCTTGCTTATTCAGAATGCATTTAATTTGCTGAGCTATCTGTTTTCAGCTTGACAATGCAATGTAAAGCATCCAAGAGTCGCAACTATTTAGGGCTGGAAAGCACATTTGAAATTTTAGGAACATTCATAAAACACCATCAACCAGCAGGCAAACCACTGATATTGTTCTCTGCTCCCTCTCAACTCTCTAAAAACTGCGTATCATTCCAATTTTCTTTCATCTTCTAGAGAAGAAGTGGGCGTAATTTTAAACAAAGCACTGAGCTTCAGACAGTTATCATTTCTATTTCCAGAGAACATTTATATTGATGCTGAAGGTTAATATTCTGCAGAATGCCAACTTGGATTCTGAAGGAAGCATCCATAGGCACAACAGTGCAGATAAGCAACTTATTTGGAGATCTAGGATTTTTTTTTTTACATCACATCATGCGATATCATGATATCGTATGAGCATCCTGGATGTTAATAAAATATGTTCATTCCACTTTCCTTGAAGATATTTGGGGAAATAACATGTTTGAAAGAGCTGAAAGTGTTTTACAAATGAGCAGAGAGTTCATATTTTGTAATTCTCAAGATCTTCAGTTTGGGGGCTGGCAGCTGTTTGAAATATTGGCTACTTTCAGTTCCTGCAAAATCCTGGCTCCTATTTGTAAATGTAAACCTGCTGGGCAAAACAAGCAAACTATTCACACTAAGATTTTTCACAAATCACTTAGGAACATCTATGCCCGCTTCTGCATCACAAGATATTCTTTCTACCAATACCTGATTAATCTGTAGCCCTTCCACTAAAAATATAGAATACACAGTTAAAGAGGCCACTGAAAAGCCTATTTCATGCAAAGTCTATTTCATGATCCTTAAATGTCAATTAGCATTCAATTTATGGGTAGGCTTTTCTTTCTTGGTGGCTCAAAAGTCAGTTTAAATCTCTTACAGTCTCTAGGGAAATAAAACTAACTACTGTAGCCAGGAGAAACAAATGCAAAAACATTTTTTTTCTCTCTCAAGGAACAACTGTTCCAAAAGTTATCCAAACCAAACTGGATAGACAAATCAGAGAAAAGGGACAGCAAAACAGAAATGGATGCCAGGAAAATGGGTAGGAAATTGTACAACAGATCAAGGACACAAACACACCAGCCTAATTCAAATATAGTTGAGAAGAAGCAGTGTTGGAAAAACTTCACTGTACCAGAGATTACATAAAGCTTTCTTGGAAGTTCTCTGTCAGCCTCAAGGTTGTTATTTCCGGTGTTCACAAAAGCTCCTACACCAGCTTCTCACTTGGACCAAACTCTCCAAGCACTTGGTCAACTTTCTTTCTTAATATTATTGTGCTTGTCTCAGAGAAGATGGTCCCTGACAGATGACTTCCAAGCAAATCTCAGTTGTAAGGCTGAAAAAAGGCATATCAAGTTTCTGGGAGATAATCCCAACTACTTCCCATTGTCTTTTGATTTTACTGCATCACTGAATAATTTCTTATATCTAATCAGAGGATGGGATGAGTTCTAAATTCAAAAACAAAAAGACTGCCCATTTCTGTATTAAGGGAAAGAAAATTGCTTCCTGCCTTGCACCTAGTATGTATGCTTTAACTACTAGGTTCACTCTATTATTTTTTTAATCTTATTTTTTAAAATCTATATGAAAATTCATTTTTCAAAAAGTATTTCAAAATACAATCCTTTATAGTGATATTGTTGTGTCTGAAGTGTCCTATGGGTTGAAATGTTTGCAAAGTCAAAATGTTAATGAAGAACTGAATTCCAGTTCACACATCTTTATAAAGTTAATTGTACACAGCTATGATCTCAATAATTACCAACAACTTCTTATAAATAGCAGACCTAAATTGTTATTATAATAAATCTCAACTGTAGTAGTTAATAATTAGGTTCCAAAAACTTTTTCCGAGCATCAGTAATACTTCACTTCCTAGATTAGCATTGACGGCTTTTAAAGTTTGGTGATGTTGAAAACTTGCAAACCAACTTCCAAACACACCTGGCTGAGTTGCACAGATGGATGCACATTATTTTGTATCTGGAAACTATTATAAAGAAATAAAGCTCACACCCATATCCTGTCAATTGTAAAAGTCCCAAGCATAGTTAAATGCCTCTTTATAAGAATGCATTTTCTTTTACAGTGTATAGAAATTGTAAAGGCAGGATTGAGTACTTAATTCCCTTATATGAGAGGAAGATAGTCCTGTTTTAAATGAACAATCCAGACACATGGACTATATAATTGTATTTTTAACTGTAAGTACAACTACACAAAATAGCTAACCAGCCAGAAGATGCTACAGAAGAAAATTATAAACATTAGAAATGTAAATGTCACCCATATCTTCTGAGAATCTTTTAGCCAAATCAAGTAAATTAGAAATGAACTGCTTTCAAGGTCAACTGTACCACTGTAATCAAAATTAAAATTATAAACTGTGTTTAACTAAAAGTACATATAGTTTTGTGCTATTATTTACCAAGAGCTAGGAGCATACAGAGATAACAGATAATCAGAGTTGGAAGGGATCTTGGAGGTCATCTAGTCTAACCCCTTGCCCAAGCAGGAGACCCTTCACCATTTCTAACAAATGGCAGTCCAATCTCTTCTTGAAAGTTTCAAGTGATGATGCTCCCACAGTAAAGAAGATGACTGATCAGAGGAGGTTAACAGGAGTCTCATTTACCACAGTTCGCTTAGTGGCTATTTAAAGTTATAACAGCATTGAAAAAAGAAACTTATGACTGTTTTTCACTCTTATGAACATTGCAGCATCCCCATGATCACATAATCAAAATTCAGGCACTTGGCACATGATTCATATTCATGACAGTTACAGTGTCCCACGGGTCATGTGATCAATGTTTGTGATCTTCTGACAAGCAAAATCACTTAACAACCATATTACTAACTTAACAATTGTGGCAAGAAAGATCAGAAAATGGGGCAAAACTCACTTAACAAAAGTCTCAATTAGCAAAAGAAATTGAACCCTAGGGTAAATAGACAGAGTTGTCCAATTTGGGAGAACATGAAACCAAATAAACCTATCGAGATTATTTTTCCCCTTTATTCTGCAATGCCCTCTAAGTTCAAGACATATTCAAGGATAAGTAACAAGAAATATTCTTATTTATTGATGTACTTCAAGAGCCAGTTTGGTGTAGCAGGAAAAGGTATCAGGCTACAAACTGGGAATCCCTGAGTCCTTATGCCCAAAGCCAGCTAGGTGACTTTGGGCCAGTCATTCTCTCTCACTTACTTTCTCTTACTCAGAAAATAATGACAAAATCATTCCCCCAAAAATCACTGCCTTGGTAAATGCACAGTTCATGTGATTACCAGAAATCAAGACTGCCTTAAAGGGTGTGTGTATGCACACATAAGCAGACTTTAGGTAATGATCAGGAAAGTTACTAGTAATTCTGTACAATCGTAACCTTCCCCAATCTGATGTCCTCCAAGTTTTCCATCATAAATTCTAGTCTGTGTGACTAATGGAAAAATATAACAGGTTTTAAAACACCTTACGAAGCACCAGAATTGAAGAGGATTCTCATAATATATTCTACCATCAAACTGTTGATGAAAATTTAATAAATTTTGGAAGCTATAGCACATAACATGAGATGCTAGAAATTCTAGATGGCATATAACAATGCTAGCTAGTTACAGAATTCAAAACAGTTATACTCACATATTAATTAAACCATAATACGAATTGGGCTGGTTTTGCTAAACAAGTCCTATGAACCCAACCACTATGATTTCTATTACATAGTTTATTTTATTGTGATGTATTCAATAAACCATTATAACAATAGCTTAGAATAATATTCAAATATTACTACAGTCACTTTTGGATAATTTCTATAAGACAACTAGCCTCCCAGCACAAAGTATTAAATATGATCCATGGAGACACAATATTCTGATTACACCCCATTTGTGGATTTTGTGTTTTGGGGGAGTCAATATAGTTAGGAACTAAATATTAAATCAATTCGAAAAACATGCACAAAAGTAATTTTCCTCAGAACTTCAAGAGAGAACCATACACAGAACTGAGCTTTGTTTCCTACATTAACTTTCACTTCTGAAGAAAAGATGGTTGACACAAAACGTTGCTTGTCAATTGGCCAATCACAGAAAGAAATGGGAGTTTAATAATGAATGCTATTGCTGTCATAAGAACTTAGGTCTTTTTAATTGATTCTAGGTCTTTTTAATTGATTCTAGCGTTATAGCCCCCACTGCACCCAACAAAAGAGAAACAATTATTTCTATAAACATTTATTTTTTTAAAAAAAAATGCAGTTTGCTCCTGTATATGTTCCCCAGGATCTGCCATGTGTCTTCAAGCAGTGTTCTCTGTCTGTTGACAGGCCCTGGCGCCAACCCAAGGAAGCTCCCGATCTGTCAAGACCATAAATTTTAAAGCTGTTCCAATGAATGCTCTTCCATGGCTTCTGTAGCTTCCGAACATCATGCAAAAGTATGTTATGTTCTCAAACAATTTCCAGAAGTTCCAGAGGCCGTGCAAGAGCATACCCTATTTGAACACGGCCACTGCAATTTCCAAAAAGCACATGAGAATGGGGGGAGCATGCTTTTCAGAATAACTATCGTCAAGTATAGATGAATGCTGGGATGTCACCCAAGCCATTGTGACATGTCACCTTCGACAGGCATGTTATGGTTTCACCTTTAATGATATATCCCAAAGCTTTACAAATAACCCTGTTTAATTTATTACAAACAGACATGAAGTATTGTTAAAATGACAATCCAAATTTGTAAATTGGTTGGTTATACTGTCTTTGTTAACACTGTAGATTATTTTTTTATATTCTCCATGCTTGACAAAGCCATAACACCTGATACAATCCAAATTGTTAACACATAATTCAAGGGTATTACTGATTTTTCAACCAATTATGGATATTAAACTAAAATGTGGCAATAGTGGGACAAACTAATAGTGGGACAAACACTTGTATGAGTAGCTGTCCCTTCACCCATTTCACATTTTTGGCATAGTGAAGTAGATTGCCAATCTTTCTCATATATTCTCTGAGGGCGTACAATAAATGATAAAAAAAAATCCTTGTTGAAGTTATTCTTTTGAATAACTTCAAAAGAAATATATTTCATATTCTTTATGATTAGTAATCAATTTGTTAAAATGAGATTTTAACTAAGATTGACTTATAGCAATACCCTTTAAGTGTTTATACAGAAAGAGAAATTCTAATACAGACAATAATTGGGAAGTTTAGTTGCCTCTAGACCAACTTGTGAAATCAAGAAATGTTTTAATAACGTGCACTGTCATTTGACAATGTTAAGCAATCTAAATTTCTTTTGCAATAATGCAAATGGTTTAAATATTTGACTGGCAATAAACTGATCTAAAGTGTTAATTATTTCCACTTATCAGTACTACTATCACTTCAAACAATCTCCCCAACCCCCCCAACCCCCAAAAAATGAAGGAATATGGGATAGAGAGTAAAAGAGACACAACAAAGTGGCTTGACTAGAGGCCAAGCAAGATATAATTGTGGTTGACCACACCTGTTTAGACTGGATTTGGCTCTTTTGTGTCCATCCAATGAGTTTTTCTCAAGGACCTGGGGTAGGCAGCTGTTGTTTAATAATATGAAACATTATTAAATATTGAAACTAATTTCTGTGAGAGGAATCAGTAGTAATTTTTCAACCTATCAATATATTCCAATGTAAGGGAATATACATAGCCTAGGGTTGAACCGTGGAGTCCTTGGTGCTCTCTAAGCTTGGTGCTTGGTGCTTTCTAAGTTTGCTTGCAGATGCTTCATTACGCCACTATTGAGATAGTGAAACTTCTTCAAGCAAACAACCAAGCTCCGTACCACTACTATTTTCTTGGAAGCTCTTGAGCAAGCTCACAGTTAGAGAGCTATAGCATATATTTGGGTAGTTTATTAATATACATGTTGAAAATATAGAGCACGCACCCTCAACCTGTATCTCTAGTTCCAAGGCCAGCAGCCTCTCTGCTTCCACAGCAAACTTGATCTCTTCCCCTTCTAATAATGTACACAATACATTCCATTCCTAAGGTACATGCACAATTTCCTAAAGTCTTCATCATTGCTCACTCTGTTTTTCACACCATCTGCCTAGACTTTCCTTTATTCTACGCATCCTTAAAGTAAGAAAAAAGCAAGAGTGAAAGCTTCTCTTTCTACCCAAAACAAAAGGACTCAGTGAAATGAAAGTAAAACATTTGATAAAATATAAAATATTTTGGACATAAAGGAAACAAGAGTCACTGAAGAAGAGCCTGATATTTGAAAAAAGTCAGGCAATTAAGAAAAGACTCCAGAGAAGATATGATCTCCTGGTACTATCACTGATATCACGTCCATGAGTTTACAAGAAGCAGTCACTGGCAAACAATCCTGGTGAACTGATGTTCATCAGGTCATGAAGAGTCAGAAGTGACTGAATAATTAAACAACAGGAAACATCTATCCTGTTAACCACAAAATGAAACCATTTTTTCTTACAATAAAGATATGGGACAAAATATTAAGTTAATAGTTGTAAACATTCCACGTAATAAAGTAAATATAAAGTTCTATATAATAACCCATAGTCATCTACCACAACCCTTCTCCAAGTTCTGGCCAAGTTGTTGTTTTTATTGTGATAAAAAGTAAAACATAAAAGGAGAGGAAATAGTCATATTATCTGCATTTATTACATTTAAATTAAATATCCAGTCAGGTTTACTATTATCCTGGCACCACCTCTTTCACTCACCTGATCTCCCCCATTTTTGGAGCATATCACTTAAAAGCCTAATCTGTTTGGCTTGAAAAGTTGTACGTTTCTGAAAGCAGTAAAATTACTGATGATTCTAAGTAAGCATTTTAAAGATATTTTTGCTGAAATACTTCAATATCAAAACACCTGAAGGGATACAGATGCTTTAAAAAAATTGCTCAAAAGGATTTGAACTGGCTAATGTACAGGGAGTCCTGGACGTATGACCACAATTGAGCCCAAAATTTATATTGCTAAGTGAGAAATTTGTTAAGTAAATTTTGCCCCATTTTACGACCATTCTTGCCACAGTTCTTATGTGAATCACTGCAGTTGTTAAGCTAGTAATATGGCTGTGAAGTGAATTTGGCTTCTGCATTGACTTTGCATGTCAGAAAGTCACAAGATGTAATGGCTTCACCCTGGGACACTGTAATCGTCATAAATATGAACTAGTTGCCAAGCGTCTGAATTTTGATCATGTGACCATAGGGATGCTGCAACAGCCATAAGTGTGAAAAATAGTCATAAGTCACTTTTTTCAGTGCCATTGTAACTTTGAATGGTCATTAAATGAACTGTTGTAAGTTGAGGACTACCTTTATTGAATAAAAAGCTACAGCAGAACAAATGTTTGGTAAACACATTGGTTGGGGAAAAGGTTCCTTCAGTATAATTGTCAGCACCTCTGTTTCCTTTGAAAATGCTGCCTGTCTTTCAAGACAAAGATAGTCCCATTACCCATAAATTTAAATGCACCAGCTCTTTAATTTTTGCTGGCACTTCATCATTCTAATTAGGCAAGCAACAATGAAAAAAATAATGGTTTCCACCCATATTTGCATATTAGTCATTCTTGTACTTGCTTTTTATTTCCTTCAGTCTCCCAGACAGAAACTGGTTATCTATGTCTTGCTATTAAAAAACAAAACTGGTTTTCTAAAAATTCCAGAAACATTCTACTGCATGTACAAGCATGTATTCACTAAGTTTTCCTATTGGGTATTTTGGCAGAAGAAAATACCAGCACTATTGCTACCAGAAGCAAGACTACACTGTTTTTTTGGTAGGCCAGCTTTATACCAAAGTTTTCTAGTAACAGAGATGAGCGTGCCGTGCCATTCAGGATTTTCTCTTCAAGGAAAATACCTAAGATATTTTCAATGTGGGACAGTCAGTCAATGTTCCTGAAGGTTCACAAAAGAAAAAGAAAAAAAAGGCATTTTTTTTGGTCAAGCTGCATAAAGTCAGAAATCATTTTCCAACTTATCTTTTTAGACATGAGCTAATTGTGGGCCCAGTGAAACCGCACTCACAAAAGAAGGTAGTACAAAGAAAAGCAAAACACATTTTTTTAAACTCACTGGTAGTTTATTTAGGAAGAGAAGGAAGGAAGTGTGTTCTTTCCATGCCAGGGAAAAGGTTTTATTTCATATTCTCACAGCAATACTTTGCCTTAAAAGGCAATCGCTACATTGGCGCCTGATCGGATGGGAAGCCTGGCAAGCTTGTGAAAGAGGCCAAGTACCACAAAGTTACTTCATAATCTAGCCTTCTCAGTACGGAAAAAAAGGCTCTTCTGCACCAGGCATGATATTGAACTAATGGTAAGTCTTAAGAATGATTCCAAACGTATTTCTGGAATGAAATATGTGGAATTAAAGACTCCTGGTCGCTTCTCAGTAAAAGTCACAAAGAGTCAAGGTTTGGAAGAAAAAAAACACAAAACAATTTCAGGATGTAGAGGCCAATGCCATTGCCAGGGAACATTGCAAGCAAATGCTAACAAGTAGGTGGGAGTATAAGGGGAACACACAATGTTCAACACAACCTTCCTGTGAAAACAAAGGGGGAATAGCACAGTAAAAATACAGGATACAGATGTTTTAAATTAAATTAGTCAAATAAAGATTTTTCCCCAGCTACTACAGTGAAATCTAATCATTTTAATTAAATTTATGTAGTTCTTGTGTCACAGACTTCAAAATACAAGTAAGAGATACAGTTTTGGAATGTTCTTCCACATAAGCAGTCTCTGTAAGTAGAAAACTAGTATATCATGGGTAAAAGATCTAATGAGTTCTTTCCAGTTCTTTCTGTTTTCAGGCAAGCTGTTTTTTACATGCAGTCTAATATGATTTTTACCTAAAACTTCTAGCCCATATTATACTTTCTCATCTTGCTAATTACACTGACCAACAACTGCATTAAATTAGTCCTCTTCTAATATTTTAAGCATTCCCACTAATGTAAAAAAATAAAAGTAAACTACAAGAATGCCAAACTTTCAAATACAGGAAAATATATTTAGCATTCCAAAAGGCGCGTATATTTTAACATGCCTTCCATCCTTTTTCATACTGAATTGCACTTAACTGAGCCAGAGTTAACACAGAAAAGAGTAGTACATACAGGGTATAAATATAGGTAGTCCTCAACTTACACAGTTCATTTGGTGACCATTCAAAGTTACAATGGTATTAAAAAGTGACTTAAGACTGTTTTTCACACTTATGACCATTGCAGTATCCCCGTGGTCATGTGATGAAAATTCAGATGCTTGGCAAGTGATTCATATTTATGACGATTACAGTGTCCCAAGATCATGTGATTATCTTTTGCAACCTTCTGATAAGCAAAGTCAGTAGAGAAGCTAGATTAACAGCCACGTTACTAACTTAGCAAGTGATTCGCTTGCAGTGATTCACTTAACAACTGTGGCAAGAAAGATCATAAAATAGGGCAAAAGACACTTAACTAACGTCTTGCTTAACAACAGTACCATCTGCCTGTAAATGTGAACTGGTGAGGCTACCAAATAGAGAAAGCAACAGAATATGAAAAGGCTAAAGTGTTCTGGGGCTATAGAATTGAAATGGGCAAGCATCTAACACATAATATCCCAGATATAAGAATAAGAAAGCCTAACCAATCTGGATAGTGGGCATGGCACAACCTGGACATAGAACTTGGAGAAGAGAAAGAACTGGGCAAAATTACAAAATACAAAAAATAGCAAATACAAGAACGAATATGGCAAAAGAAAGCAAAGACAGTATCAATAGTGATAGGCACCTTGGGCACAATCCTAAAACATCTGAAGCAACTCTTGAACATTATATCAGCACTGACAAAAACACTATCAGTCAATTGCAAAAAGCATCTTTACTTGGAACAGTTTACATCCTGTGACAATAGCTTAATATTATTAAACAGCAATATCTGTTTATTCCAGATGCTTGAGAAGGACTGATTAAGTGAATAAAAATGCCTAATCCAATTTTGCAATATTTGGCTGATTGTGCTGCCAACCATAATAATGTAACTTGTTACATACGGGCTCTTATGTTAGAAGATGCAAAATGAAGGCAAAGCCTGCTTAATATTCAAACTAACAAGTTGGTCTTTACCAACATATCATCTTTTGGACTACAACTTCTATCATCCTTGGGAAATACTGCTAATAGTCTGGATTAAAGGTTACTAGAATGTTCTGGAAACAAGATGGGAAAGACATGAACACAAAATATACTATTGTGCAAGTATTAGCAGGGAAATAATTCACTTTTATTTTAATGCAAAAGAACTAATTTATACCACCTCAAGAGATTTACATCCCATTGCCATTTCTCACTAAGCATGCTGCCCATATGCTGATCAATAGCTACATATTAATGAAGATAGAAGCAGATGCCAATACCTATTTTCCCATTATGAAGGGCTACAGTTGGTCCCTATTGAAAGACAATAATGCTTTAAGGATCCCCCTTTATTCTGCACTGAAACACATTCTACTTTTTAAAATCATACATAGGTTGACAGCCAGAGGATTGTGCACAAGAGCCAATGAGCTGTTTACAAGAACCTATGGTGTCAAGCAAATGTTTAAAGCGAGATACCATACATCATATTTCAGAAACAGAAAATGCTTCTGAAAAAATGGGAAAAGATGGCTATACCATCTAGGTATTGATAAACTTACTCATCTTTTAACTTACTTTTCTTTTCCCTTAAAGTAGTAACTACAACTATTATCAAATGGCAATAAATTGCTGCCCATTTTGCATTTATTTTTATGCATAATTCAGCCCAATTAGGTTTGCACATTTGCTTATTGAAACTATATTAAATACACCATGATTCAATCAGGCAGCAAATTTTATTGGCTTTAAAAATGAGTTGAGAAATCGTACAAGATGTTTTAAATCCAAAGATTTGTCTGTCTTAAACAAATAAAAACTTATTGGCTGTGATAATTTATGTAATAGGTTATAATATTTTAAATATCTGAATAGGTATATATTTTAAAAAATGCCATTCTGTAGACTAGTCCAATATGGTGATACCATTTACTTTAGCTGTGATGTAACAAAAGTTCACACACTGGTCAATTGCAAACAGTAAAACTTCGCAACTGGAAAGAGTGAGAATAATCATATTAAAACAGGATGTATGAAAGGTTATCTTTTTGTTCATAATTGCAACAAAAATCTACAGACCCAATACCATGAGGATGCTACAGTATGATGCAGATGACCAAAAAATGACCTTCTTCACTTATTACTAATCCCTGTTCCATCCAAGACAGCTCAACTTCTCAGAATGTATGTTCTCTGTTCCACAGTCTTCTACAGGGTAAATATTTTCAACACGGCACAACATGTCAGCTGAGATCAGCCATCTTATTGTTTAAATTCCCTGGAGTGAAAGAACAAGTAATAGGTCTGTCTTTAGCTGAAACTTGCCTGGTCTTGCCAGAAAAGCCAACTAGGGATAAAAAGAGCTCCAAACTGAAGCAAATTGGTTTGTTTTATGAGAGCAGAGCAAATTCAGACATTTTCTATATCTCCCCACCACATCTGGTCTCATTCACCTTGTGACTATAGCAACAGGACTCTTCTATGTTGGCCTTTTGGCATTTGTATACTGAAGCCAATATATGAAAAAACTGCTGGAAGCATATGGATATTCGAGTTAACCATCTGTCAATATTTAATCCATTACTAGATAAGATGAGGAACCTATTATCAAACAACACCTGAAAGTGAAGTTGGCCATAGGCTTGATAAGACTGGCATTCAAAGCAGAAGGAGCCTTGAATTTTCTGACAGGACGACTGACAAGGCAATACTGTTTCCTTAGATTCAATCCATTCTATTAAACAGTATGCTGTTTCATTTTATCAATATATATTATCTTTCCGGACATACTATAAAATATTTTAAAAGCTGGTTTGCCTTAAGGATTTGTAAACTTACACAATTCTTAGAAATATAAGGAATTTCATTGAAAGTATTTTGATAATTTAAAAGTAAAGATAAAATTTCCTTCAAGTCGAGCTCCATGTTGATGCAATTTTCTTGGCAGCAATGCGGAAGAAGGATGATATAGTTTTCTTCTGTGACATTTTATCAACATACTGTTCTACCCTGTAGCTAAAATATTCCTCGAAGAGCTCCCATCCAAGTGCCTGACTCTGCTTATTTTTTAAGTCGAAGTAAGGGGAGCCAGGGAAATGCCATCTGCTGATAAGGTTGCAAAATCTTAAATTTATTGTTCACTTTCATTCTTTTTCAGAACTTACAACATTCTGTTTTGTTATTCCATGGCAATGTAAACAGCCCTCACTTTTATTCTAGTTAAATTCTAATACTTCAGAAACAAGAGATCGAGAAAAGTTCAAATTATTGAACTTAAAGATAAAAAAAACATTATTTTCATGAATATAACCTAAATGATGAATTATGAAATTAATGATGTACAGAGAGTTAAAACTAAAGTAAAATTACTATACCAAAAACAGAAATAAAAAAATCTAATGTAACTCCCTGGCTTATTCAGTTTCAGTTTCCTGGTGTTCAGCTTCTTCAAGTTTCCAAAGTTCATGAAAGGCTACAGGGAATATTCTGGCCCTGACTTTTTTCCACTCTATCTTCATAAAATTATCTGGGAATGTGGGTTGTTAGTCTGAGCCTAGTGTACAGCATACATACTGCATTCACAACAATCTCTCTCTCTCTGTGTTTGTGTGTATGACTACCCATCTCAAATGCATGAAACTGGGTACCAGAGGTGGTATTCAGCAGGTTCTGACTAGTTCTGGAGAACCGGTAGCAGAAATTTTGAGGAGCCCAGAGAACCAACAAATATTACCTCTGACTGCAGATTTTACAGTGTCCTTCCCCTGCCACACCCACCAAGCCACACCCACAGAACTGGTAGTAAAAAAAAAATGAATCCCACCACTGCTGGGTACCTAACAATACTTAAAAACAGCACAAAACATAAAACAATAAAAAGACAACAGTATGCACATAAACCACAACAGAAATCAGTAAGAGCCATTGCAGGCTTCAAATCCTCCCAGACCCTCATGCCCAGAGATAAAACAATGTCTTTCAAGCTTTGTGAAAGGTTGACAGAATCAAGACCATGCTAACTCTGGGTGAATTGTCTTCTAAAGAGTGAGAAAACCCTCTTTTTGGGCCCCACACTTCTTAATAGACAAAATCTGGAATATAACTGTCCTACCGGACCAAAGAGATTGGTAGATGCAATTGGGAACAGTGGTGCCTCAAAAACTGTATTAGAGGCAAGTAATTTCCTATAATTACAAAGACATTTTACATTTTAAACCACAACCTATTATTGGAAAGCTAAATTTTGCTAGACTGTTAGTTTTATGTTTCCCCACGAAGTTGACGTAGAGAGACTCACTGGAAAACAGTATAAGAAAAATTGTTTTGTCAGTATCAAAGTGCTTCCCTAATTGATAACTCCTGATAATCTTTTAAAAATGCAATTAGTTTTAAAAGAGTAATAGTTACGAAGAATTTTCACAAAATATTTTTGTTAAATTAGAAGCTCCTATGAAAATTACTATTTTCGAGGGCAATTCTATCCTTTGTGCCTCACTTTTCAAAAATTAAATCAAGACTAATTTCTGAATCAGAACAAAGTCCATGTATTACTTCAAATAAATATTATTGGATATTGATTCCAATATTTTTGAGAATGCTATATTTTTGTATGTGTGTATTCTTCAAAGAATTTTTGAAGCATCAAATAATACTTCTACAAATTTATACCTGAATCATTTAGCTACAACAAATATAGCATTTTAGAATGAAATCTCCAGGTTACTCTGTAAAATAACCACATTGGGCCAGTATTTTTTGACAGTCATCAGGGCAGCAAAAGGTCAGAACTCCAAACAATAGGATTTAAAAAGTTTACTATTTCATTTGCATTAGTATTATATACACATGGTATAAGATTACATTAATATATACCTGTGTTTATTACTTTAATATATATTTTATAAAACGATTAAAGCACTAAGACCTGAATATACTTGCAAAAACTTTAAGTGGCTTTCTAAGGCACTCAAATTGTAAGGTTAGAGAAGGGGTAGCTAATCTTTCAATAATCATGACCACACAATCTTTTTGTGGCATTATTCTATTCATTAAGCTTTGATGGAGTCAATGATATCACTCAAGTAGACAAATTTCCAGAAATATTTTTGCATGCAAGGAGGGTTGTTCATTTTATTATTCATTCATTTGTTTTTAAAGAGGCTTATTATACTATACCCTTTTATTCATTATGAAAAATCAATTTATCTTCAGTGAACTATCAAATTTTGGATATCCCCCCCAACCCCCAAGCAGTTCTAGGATGTACAAAAAGGGATTGGGTAGTCAGTAATTTATCATGCCTTCTATTCTAGTAGTCCACAAATTTTCTTTCTTTGTAAAAAAAAAAAAAGAGGAATCACAAGCAAGCCATGATGTAGACAAAAACAAATACACTTTTGTGGCATTATTTAATAAGTTTATAGATGAGCTTCCTGAAGCAAAATATGTAATTTAATTATAAAATATACATCCATCCATCATGCACAACTATTACATAAACTTTGCTGAAACTTTTTTCATCAGTTTAAATAAATGTTACCTTTCTACCAATTTTCTACCAGTGAGGTAAATACTACTTGATGTATTTCTAATAAGAGGCAATTGGATTTTAACTTGGAAAGATTAAAATATGCAGAATTCCAGATGCAGACAATAATTTGCTCTGTCGAATGTTTTGGTTGCTGAACTATTTTGGGCAAATGGAAAGTTTGAGAAAAGAACAGAACATGATAAAAATAGTTCAGACAACTCCCAAATTACATTTTGCCCACTGATCTGCTCTTTTAAAAAAAAATACTGTTTAAGCAAGTTTCTATATTATTAGTTTTCTAGCAGTATTAATCAGTAAATCAAACTGGGAAAGAGAGAATTTTATTTAAGCTTCTTGCTATGTGAATGAGAAATTAGATGTTCCATTAGAAATAAAATTTAACATATTCCTTAAACAAAGATTTGTTATAATCTTAAATTGCTACATCAAATTACTATAAAATTGATTGTGGCCTGGACATAACTACCCAGCAGGATTGCTAATGCTGTCATATTATTTCTAATTTTCTATTTTGGGAAAAAGTTCTAGGAGGCAGAAGTTGCATTCATTAAAAATGTTATTATATCAAGAACAAAGCTAGACATGTAACTAAATAGATATGGAATAACAACTTGCTTGTAATTTATTGCAAGCATAGTATTTCATCTGCTCTACTCTATACTAATTATTTAATCAATGCAGCAGACTTCGGCAATTTAATATTTCATAAAATCCCATAAGACTCTGCAACTGAATAATGTAATGGATAGCCACAATATCAGAGAAATAACCTGTTTCAGTACTATACTATTTACAGCTACTTAACATTCAATAAAAGGTGGTTCAAAGGTGAAAAAAATGTCCTAGTAATAGTGGATAAATATAAATACTGGGATGGAGACATTTTTAACTGCATAAAAAAATAACTGAATACTCTTGATCCTAATTCTCCCTAATTCTCTTAGCAAACGCTTTAACAAAGGCAACTTATTCCAACTTTTATATAATTAATGTGTGGTTGTTCTATTGAAGTTGGCCTATTTTCAGATTCAGAAGTCTATTCTGTGATGACAATTTAACGGAACCTCAAAAAGAAACAATATGATAATAATTAAATCAACATATCTACATTTTTAAAATTATTTTGAATTTTACTGGCAGAGACTATCTACCATTATTGACACTCATAGTCAAAACTATTTCCTTCCAGGTAATAGACATGTTGTCTGAGAATTTTGTGAATCGTCTATGACACATCTGGATGGAATCAGATTATAAAATATTAACCAATTCTATTTATGCATTTATTCTTTGGGCCCCATATATGTTTGTTTCCTTGTGCCCCTTTTCTAATACTTTGATTACTGTCTATTTGCTCTAATAGAACTCTTAAACATTTGTACCATCAATGCTGCTAATTCATTATTCCAAGCACTGCAAAGAAATCGGCAAAAAATTGTCTCTTTCTGATCTTACTGGTATCTTATTTGAGTATCTGGGCACATTTGAAATTGCAGTTTGTAATTTGTTCCATTGCCTGTTTAAAAAGCCAAATGAACTAAAGAAATTCTCCACATTTTTTCTTTGATTTAATCATACGCATTGCTTAAGGCTACAGAAACACACACAAACACAAATTCTATATCAAGAGCACTCAAATTCGGTGATTCAAAAAAGTTGAATTCAGTTACTTATATAAATTAAATCCCATAAGCACGTTTTCAAGATTCCTTCATTCTTGGATTTTATTCTGTCAAGGGAAGACTGTCTACAGGGGTTGAAAGCTTGCTGCTGATTACCCTGTTTTCCCTCTGACTTCCAAGATTTCACAACATACCCTCATGTTTTTACATATATCTTAGCAAACACAAGAGCTGGAAGCTTTTTGCTATTGATTCATTTGCTCTTCTTGTTTTGCTATGATGTTTGCCTCATTTTGAATTATGCCATTTTTCTTACGCATCTCAGAATACCAAATTCCTAAATATTGAAGAGGAAAGAAAGAAAAAGAAAAATCAAACATCTCTTTTTTATAATGTACTGGAATATGTATTTTCTAGGCTAAGGTTCTCTTAATGAACCTGTAACACACATGCAAACTTTACGTGTCTGGTAGTTAAAAAGGATACAATGACTGTATGATGCTATCATCTTTTCCTTCTTTTTTAATTGGAGTTTGATTCGGCAAAAAAAAATAAAAAAGAGGCAGCCCACACTATCAGGCTAACCACAGCTCCACCCCAGAACAGAGTCATTGCATCTAGCTCCCTGTAAGATGATCATATTCTGTGCCAAGCCATTAATGTTATATTCACAATTATGGTGCCTTTTATAACTGGCAAGTTTGCTATTTTTTTCCATTTGCCACATCATAGCTACTATGTGTAAAAGTCAGGGTCGGTCACTTTCATACAGGAAATAATGCAGCTGGTGACAATTTAAAATTTATGATTTGTAGGAAAATATGTTAATTTCAACTTACCCACATGGATTAAAAATATGTTTATTATAAATCCATGTCCTTTCCATAAATACCATAAACAGGGAAGGAAAGAATCAGCAATTTAAAAAAATGTTAACTTCTAAAACACAGAGATGATATAATTATGAATGTATATTTGATTTTCTAAGCTACATTTATTAGCATTGTTCCAGAGCAACTTGTGTATACATTTTAGCCAAATTTACAAAGTTGGAGTTATAGTTTTGCCATGTAAATTCCTCCGTTATCAATCAAAGAAGACTACAGGTTGAAATAGAAAGTGGAGGAGGAGGAAGAGGAGTACTGTAGCTTTACAGACATTACTGTTGTGTACTGAATCTCAGAATAGCAATAAAACAAATTAGAAGCTGCCTGCTGCTTCAGAAATCCAGGTCCAAAGAAATTATCCAGTTACCCCAAAAAGCCTTAATATAAGAGACATCTTCATAGTGTCACGTGGCAATCACAGTAGCCATACCCTCTCCCCAACACACAGAAACACACAAATAGACACACAGAGAGATGACATTCTAACAATTCACACCGATTGACATAAAAGCAGCCTACTCAAACCTGACCAAAACAAGATTTTTTACAATAAAAAACTACCACTCAATAAATAACACTATGTCTAAAAATACATTAGCATTTGATTTAAGTAAGATTTATTCCTGCTGAAAAGTATTTTCTATTTAATATCTATAAAAGATTTTCTGTATAATCACAATGGGCAAGTACATTCGCCCAACTTTCTATGAATCAATACATATTTTCAGCATGTTTTATCATTTCATCTCTTTTACTTTTTTGGGTATATAAGTTCTGTTCCAAAAATCTGTTTTTGGCTATACTATACATTTATAAATAAAAACATTAGAAATGAAAGTCTTTAGGAAAGACTTAACAGTCAATTTTCAAAAATAAGACACTGCATGCAACAGAACTTACTTTAGAAAGGATTAACTGTGATATGAACATGTCAATTTATTTCTCTCATTTCATGTTAGTGGCATCTGTAAACGGAGTATTTAAACATCAGCATGCTTGAAAGGTAAGTTCCACTTTTGATTCTGAATGCTAAATAACAGAAAACATTTGGGACAAATTCAAGCTGTTTAAACTAATGTCATCTTTACTAAACTTATTTCTCCTAAATGTGGAGCATTAATTAACTTTTTTTTTTTAAAAAAACTTTCTTGCAACTTATTTCTTCGAGGTATCAAGACTGCATTCCTGCCCTCTTAATCTGCTTCCCCCCTTAGTCTGATTCAATCAATGGTGGTTTTATCATTAAGTATCGAAAAGGGGCAGATTATCCCACAAATTAATTAGTACCACATATACTGCAGAATAAGACAGTGATATATAAGAAAAAATGTATAAACCGTGTTTACCTTAATACTTTTCCTACTGCTTGTAGAACCATTTTGCAACTTATTCCAGTTTTGGGAGTTTGAGAAAGTACAGGTCTTTCACTGCTGTGGTTACAATGATCCCCAACCATGTTCAAAAGAGACAGAAAGAGAAGTGGGGAGAGGGGTGTTGTGGTGATGAGAGAGAAAGAGAACTGGAAGCTGATCTTGATAGCTCACCCTCTCTTTCCTATCCTCCTCAAAAAACTAGTCCAACTACATTCACAGAGTTCATAGCTTACTTCATTCTAACCCTTCCTCCTTCCTTGCTTCAGCCAGTAAGAAAGCAGCAATGGAACAGGAAAAAAAAACCCCACCCTCAGCTAGAAAAGGCAAACAGCTGCTCCTTTTTACAAATTCTTCAGTAAAAGCCAAGCCTGGGAAGTTAATGCCAATAAGGAAGCATCTGAATTAGTTTTTTCAGGCTGGCGCCGGCTGTAAAACAAGACAAGAAAAGTAGTGTAGGGAATAAGCAAGCTTCTTTCAAGCATCCAGTTTGGACTGCAGTTTTATTAGGGACGGTGCATGGATAGAGAAGAGGGAAGTGCTTTAATTTATAGCATATTAAAAAAACAGAGCTGAACAAACAAGTGAAAATATTTCATGATTTTTCGATCTAAATCTTTACTCTTCCAAAACACCAATTAGCCTTTTCCAATTTGTCTTTTATAACTAAGAAGCTCAATCTGATTTTTAACTTAGTAGCTAATATAGTCACCAATCCTTTTTTTCACAGTCGCACTGCCTCTCTCCCTCCCTCTCTCTCTCTCTCTCTTTCCCTCCCTCTCTCCCTCCCTCCCTCCCTTCCTCTCTCTCACACACACACAGATAGACAGACAGACAGAGAGTGCTTAGCATGAAACTATACTAGCCTAAATGTTACATGCCAAGTGTTCTGGCACAAGAAGGCTTCAGTTAAGATCTGACTGATATTAGTCAACAATCATGCTATTCACTGTTTCTTAAATCACTAAAGCCTATCAACAGTGATAGACTATAAATACTTGAGGTACTGCAGTAAAGAAGATACAAATCAAGCATCATATCTCTGTCTCAAATGCAAAGAGCTGCTTTTGTAATAGCAGTGAATGACTAATTTAACACTGGAAGGTATTTTATAAGTATGCTCCATTATAGTTTTAATTCATTTAACTCGTTTATTGGGTTCGTCTTTGTCATGTGTATCAGGCTTTCGCATATATATATATATATATATATATATATATATATATATATATATATATATATATATATATATATATATATATATATATATTCAATCGTAATGACCTGATCTAGTTATATGCATGTTTTCTTATTTTTTATGGTTATTTTAAGATGTGTTTAACTGCCCAGAGTCATATTTGCAAGATGGGTTGCTATATAAATTTGATAAATAAAATAAAAGTAAATGAATAAAATAACGGCCAATTCTTTGGAGGGGAGGTTGAAATAGTTTATAGAATTAGTTTATGAAAGAGATTAAATAGATTTTTTTTCCATATATACTTCACCTCCTATTCTAATGCAAATATGTTTTCTGTAATGTACATTAAAATAAACTGAAGGAGATAAAATTGTGCAATTTGTCTAATAAAATTACATACCAGTATACCAGTGGTCCCCAATCTTTCTGGTTCTGCAGACCGGCACCAGTGGGGTGGTGGTGGTTTTGTATGCACATTTACCGCTTGCACAAATACAGCTCTGAATGCTTGCTCACTTGCCCGCTGCTGGGAAACCCTGCAGTAAAGCAAATGTCTACACTCTCATTTTCCACTTCAATCTTATGGTCAAAAGGTCTCACGAGAAAGGGTGTTGGTTCTTACCTGATATGCCCATTCTCTGGGAGCTGTGAAGATCACCCAGGTCAGGGTTGTACTTCCGTCTGCCATTCAATAGGCTGAGCAAAGAACTGAGGACACTCCCCCTTGCTGTTTGTCCCCCGTTTTGGCAACGTCGAAGTTGTAGATTACTTCGCTGTGCTCTTTGCTTGCCATCGTGCTTGACCAGGAACAGACCCAGATGGTCATCTGGGTGGGGCTGGATGCTCTTCACAGTTCCCAGAGAATGGGTGCATCAGATAAGAACCAACGCCCTTTCTCCAATGAACTGTTCCAAGCATCCAGGTCAGGAACATATCCAAGCTGGCATGTCCTTATGGGAGGGCCTCCATCTGTTTTGGAGTCTCCCTCACTGTGGGAACCCTTTGCAGGACATGTTTTCCAAAGGCAGGTTCTGCTGATGCAAAAACATCCAGTTTGTAATGTTGTATGAAGGGCAACAGTGAAGACCACGTTGCTGCTCTTCAAATTTCTGTGATAGAGGCTTGTGTCGCCCAAGCCGCTGATATGGCTGCACTCATGGTGGAGTGTGCCGTGATCCCTCTGGGCACCGGTAATGTCTGGAGTTCATATATCATTGCAATAGTGGCTCTGAGCATCTGCCATCATTGAAGCTGTAACTTTCCTCCCTAGGGTGGAGGGTTGAAATGAGACAAATAGGGCCTCTGTCTTCATGTGAGTGACAGTCCTATTGATATAAATGTGGAGAGCCCTATGCACATCTAGAGAATACCATTGTCTCTCTAATGCATGAGCCGGTCTAGGGAAGAAGTTGGGAAGAATCAACTCCTGTGCTCAGTGGAAAGAAGTACGGACCTTGGGTATAAAGGTCAAGTCTAGACAAAGAACCACCCTATCCAAGTGGAAGACACAAAGGACTTCCCTCATCGAGAGAGCCGCTAGCTCAGATATTCTCCTGGCAGGGGTTATAGCTACCAGGAAAACCACCTTATAGATTAGAAAGTGGAGACTGATAACCCTCAAAGGTTCAAAGGGTGGTTTGGTGAGCGCGGTAAGAACCTTATTCGGATCCCAGGTGGGGTATCTATGGACCACAGGAGGTCTTAAGTTATTGGCCCCACATAGGAAGATATATTCTTGGACGGTGAGCAAGAGATTGGACTCCATCACAGGAGAGGACTGAGGGTAGGGTTGCTACATGCCTACAGAGTGTATTGGGAGAAAGGCAATTATCTAATCCCTCTTGGAGAAAGTCTAGAACATTTGCCACCAATACTGAGGCAGGGTCTAACTTATTTTTGTTGTACCACTTGCAAAATATCTTCCATGTGGCATTAAAAATGTGGATCATGGATGGGCGTCACTTGTCATTGTATTGATTACAACGCCCAGGTGCAAAAGTCGAGTGGTAGGTGTTAGATGGCTTTTGTCCAGGTTGACTGAAAAACCGTGGTCCTGAAGGACCCAGAGAGTGATTTGTAGATCTGTCTCCGCCTGCAGGCGAGATGAGGGCTGTATTAATATGTCATCTAAATAGCATTGTAGACAAATTGGTATGCTCCGTAGAGGTGCTGTTGGGGCCACCAGCACCTTTGTGAAAGTATGCTTCGGCCAGGTCCACTGAGATCAAGACGTATCCCCGCCTAAGATTTAGAAGAATAGATTGCAGGGAACACATTTTGAATCTCCTGTATATTAGGGAGTGGTTCAGATGTTTCAGGTCTAGAATCGCTCTCCACCCCGAACTCTTTGGGATCACCACTGGTTCATCAACTGTTGGTGCCTGAAGCGACCCAGACAATTCATGAGCCAGATTGTAAAATTTCCTATCATACCCCATGGGATTGGGATAGGAGCCTGTAGAAGCCCACTGCTGCTTGACCCTATCTACGAACATCTTTGAAACTGGTATGACTTTTGTCTCTGAGATAGGTTCAGAAAAAAAATAAGTTCTCTGACTCCCCCTCCTTCAAGACAGCCTCTGATGGCATGGACAGGTGTGATCTTTTTTGCTTTGAACAACAAGGACTTGAAAAGCTGCAGACAGAACAGCCCCATGAATGTAGGCTGTCCTCTGACATGTCTTTATCAAGTTGGCCCTCTGTCTCTGACGGGAAGGAATCAGTGTTGTCTGATGAGACAGAAGAATAAAGGTCTTGGCCCTCCAACTGTTCCCCAATGAGTTGCGTGGGGTGAGGTTGTGGTTGAAATTGATTTAAATGCCCTATAGGGTGCATAGGTTGGGGTGGTACCTGGAAGTCAGGTGGATTAGCCTTGAGTTGCATAGGTTGAGACTGCCCTTGATGATGGATAGGTCCTGACATCCAAGACCTCATCTGGTAGGTCTGTTGCACACCCTCGGCAATGCCCTGCCTGATCTCCTCTGACATCCAGAATCGCACAGAAGGGGGAATGTCTAGAGGAGATCACTGTTCTACAGGGAGCCCCGCTGCAGTTGGTGTGAAGGTGGCCTCCAGTACCAGTCTGGGCCTCTTGTTTTGGTAAGTGTGACCCCCTGTTGGCATGGCTACAGGGTACACTGAGTTGGTCATGTTGCCGGTATCTGGTCCCGGGGCCTGAGAAACGCAGGACTCAGGTGATCCTGTTGATGACCAAGATAGGGCCCTCAAGTTGTTACCGCCTCTGGCAGTGACCAAAAAATCCAAAGGTGGGACTGACATGGGCCTAGGAGAAGATACTGCAATTGCTGGGGAGGCTGATTGCCGGTTTTTCTCTGCCTCTCTCAGGCTCCTCTCCAGGTGCTTCTCCAGTGCTTTCTGGTGGTGTTTTTCATATTTTTCCACTGCCTTGGAAGTCTTCTTGGCCCACGAGGTCTTAGAATTGTTTCATGTCATCGTTCAGGCTGATATTCTGGATCCTGACTTGCTGGAACAATTTGAGCCTTCCTCCTCCATTGCACGCCCAAATTACAGGTGTGTTTACTGTGAAAATATTTGCTGGGGTACAGATATTTGCCCACCAGGGAGTCTGCACTGGAATGCAGGCAGTGACTCCTATTAATATGAGTCAGGGCCTGGTAGGTATTCAAATAAAAAAAAAATCGCAATTTTTTTGTTCCCCCCAAAATATTTTTTTTTGAGATGTAAAATTAAAATAAAATTCCAAAAAATTGACAAGAATGGTAAATGGAGAATGACCTGTCCTAGCTGATGGGGGGAAATTTTGATGAACCCTTTAGCTCATAGCTCACTGAGAAGGTGATCTTTTGTATCAAAAAAACAGTATAAGAGCGCAGGTTGACAATGGCGTAGGCGCAAATTGTAAACTGCCCTCACGGTGCCAGATAAGAACCTTTGTTGAAGAATAATTCCAGAGGCTAGTCAAGCTTCTGTATGCCTTGGTAAAAAAACAAATGATGCACTTTGCAATCGGGCTTTTCCCCAAAGCAGAGCTGTTGGGGTTAAAGACCAGTTTTTAAAATGAAGGCACCTTAGTCATTCTTTTGAAATTTGGTGGGAAAGAAAAAGAAAAAACGCAGATTCAAAATGGCACCAGCTGCTTAAACTGCCAGCATGCAATTGAAACTGTATGGGCAGTTTCTTTGGGAGCCCCAGTATGGCTGTGTAGAATAAAGATTATTCTTTCGGCGCTCGCTAGCACCAAGGAGCAAAGACACTTCTTTCGCTCAGGTCAGTCTAGCTGTTAAGCCTCTTGCAATCACGAGGTTGCAGCAGCAGAATTGAGTTCCCGTTCTTCGTGCCGCTGCAGTCCTTATAAGGACCTGCTGCAACCGACGAACAGCTGATAATGGCCGTCGGTTGTCAGCGGTTTAGAAGGAAAAAAAGACATTGAAATAAGACCTTTCAAATCCTAAAGGCTTGTCAATGAATTAATAGCAGCTTCCCATTGACTCCTGGTCAGGAATGCACTTCTAGCTCAAACGACCAGCTGAGCTAAAACTGGGAACAAGCAGCAAGGGGGAGTGTCCTCAGATTGCTCAGCCTATTGAATCGTAGACGAAAGTACAACCCTGATCTGGATGTTTGGAACAGCTCACTGGAGAATTAAAGAACATACTGCCAATAAAGATATCCTTTACTGTATCTTTAATCCTAGAACGTTTTATTTAAATACTTTTACAGCAACTTTTTATTTTATGCATTGAATGTATTTCCTGTCCATCTCATAATAAAACAGCTGCAGCTTACAGCATTAAAATTCCAACAAATAAATATATCTAAAACAATAGAAATAGAAATCCCAATCAAGATAAAATTATAGTTAAAAGATGGAAGGAACAGAAAGCATAGGGTAGTGGTGGTGGTGGTGGTATTGCCTCATAATTCATCAATGACTTCCAGTGTGAAACTCCCTCGTGGCATCCCCAAAGCAATCTGGCAAAGTCTTCGGGCTCCTGCAAAAGGTAAGAAGGGTGGAAGCCAATCTCACCTCACAAGGTAAGATGTTCCCAAGGGCAGGAACCATGGCAAAGAAGGAGCTTCTCCTGGACCCCATCGGTTGGAATTCCTCAACTGTCAGGCTCTACAGCATGCCCCCTCTGCCAGTGCAGGTGAGTCCCATTGGGTGAGACGGTTCCTCAAGTAACCTGAACTCATGCCATGCAGGGCTTTAAAGATAATAACCAACACCTGGAATAAATTGCACCCAGAACAGTCAGTGTAGCTCACCAAGCAGTGATGTAACATGCATGGGTCATTCTACGGACTCCAAGAACTGCCTGTGCCTTCGCACTCTGCACCAGTTGAAATTTCCAAATGCTCTTTAAGAATGGCTAAACCTGGCTACATTTAAGCCAGTAACAGCAAAACACTCTTCACATCTAATGTAAATGGACATTAAAATAAACAATACTGAGAATGTAACTTTCTGTAGATAAACTACAGAAAGATTGAAGATTATTTTTTAAAAAATAATCCCTTCGAATGAGAAAACATTTCCAAAATGTAGGTTCCATATTATGTGACTTCCAATGTCAATATTAATTTAAAAGAAGATGGGTATAAATCAAATGAATGAATGAATGATTAAATGAAGTAACCAAGTTCAATCCTTGTCTGTTAATAAAGTTTATCTGAAATGTATATTATATACATTTTTTACATACTGTTTGAACCCTATGTCCTGAATTTGCTTCACAGCAGTAAACCCCATATTTGTTATTATGCATTCCTTTCAAGTTACATACTTTATTCACTCTAATGAAACAATTACTAAGCATGCATGAACATTCAAATAGATTGTTAATGTTCAGTCTGATAAACTGTAAACACTGCACAGCCATTTTGCCTCAGTATAAGGAAATCCTCTGCCTATTATGTAGATACATTTTGTAATGCACGTAAAAAGGAAAGCTTTACAATAAGCTGATAAGTTATTATCAAAATACAACTGATTGTTATTCTAAGCAACAAAAAGCTTTGTTAAAACTCTTAAAACATAAGCTTTGCTTCAGTTACTAGAAAGCATTAATAAAAGCATAATACTTTTAAGAATTTATAACATAACTATGATCAACTGTTGCTTAAATAGCTGTTTGTTTGCCTCTTTCTGGAGTAGTCATAAAAAATACAAATAAAGAATATTAATATCAGGAGGCCTCAGAAGAAAGACTTTTCTCTGTTATAATGGCAACAATGAAATAAGCGTAATATTCATATTACTGTTAAAAGTACAAAATAACTTTAAGAAATGCAGTTTGCTCAGCTAGCTTGAAAGGCCATGTAACCTAAATTGCAACCTATATTAAAACACCAAATTGTAACCTATTTATGTACCATGTCCTTGTTCAACTTACTTGAATGACTCTGTTTCAATACTAATTATGCTTCTGATACTATCTGAGAATATAACCTAAATATACTAGAATGTATTTTAAAGCCACTAGAAAAAACATTTTCATTTAAACATCTAGCAGGGGCTTTCAAGGAAGGAAAGATTAATTGCATAAAATTACTGGGAGAATTGTATCTGTGCTGTACCAAGCTATTTGAAGGATGAAGCAAGAACAATTTTTACAACTTTTTCTTGCGTGCATTAAATGATGATTTGCTTTCTGTGTTAAAACTATTTTCTAAAAAAAAGTTTTTCTACAGTAGTTTTGTAGATGCTTTTAATTTCTTGGTTTCTAGTTTTGCTTAATTCCTTAGTGCTAATTTGTTTGATATTTTACTCATATTATCTGTAAAATACCTAAAAATTCTACCTACTTATCACTTCTTAACTTTCCCATCCCTAACATTCTGAGGTACAATGTAGCTACAAATTCTTTTTAATCATCATTGCTGGTTTATAATCCTTGTTCTATACGATTCTATAGCAATTCTGCAAAGTATTTTGCAATATGGGGCATGGAATATTTACCTAGAGTATTTGACACCTAATTTTTAGCACAAGTTTAATTATAGATTGCATTTAGGATGATTAAAGGCTTGGAGGCTAAAAGATATGAAATATAGTTGCAGGAACTGGATATGGTTTGTCTAGAGAAGGGAAGGACTAGGGGTGACATGACAGCAGTATTCCAATATTTGAGGGGCTGCCACAAAGAAAAGGGGATCAACTTATTTTCCAAAGGACCAGAAGGCAAGACAAGAAACAATGGATGGAAACTAAGTAAAAAGAGAGACAACCTGGAATTAAGGAGAAATTTCCTGACAGAAAAATTAACAGTGAGAACAATTAACCAGTGGAACAGCTTGCCTTCCGAAGTTGTGGGTGGTTCATCACTACTACAGGTGTTTAAGCAGTCACTTGTTTGAAATGATATAGGGTCTCCTACTTGAGCAGGGGGCTGGACTAGAAGACCTCCAAGGTCCCTTCCAGCTCTATTCTGATTGATTGATTTTCCAAATTAATTCTGAATTTAAAAATGCTTTATGGAAAAGGAGATTGGGAAATGCTTAGAATTGCAGGGTTCAATCTTCCATTCTGGTATATAGTAGAACCTCTTCTAATTATTTTTCCATTGTATTTATCAGCCACTCCCTCTCAAAAAATTGCATAAAATATTTAGGCATGCTGGTAATACTAAATTTGCTTTTAAAAATAAGTCTGGGGATTTTTATTAATTCCTGCTGAATTAATAGATGAATATTATTCTCTAGAGCAAGTGATACTAATGCACATACAAAGGCCCACAATTTTGCCTAAAATTTGAATTAATTTATATTTACATAAACTTTATTTTTTATGCTCAGTAGAGAAAATAAACTCTTGTACAAGAAGCACATGGCAAGCAATGGTTAATATAAGGGAATAAATAAATAAAAATCAGGCATTTTTGCCCATCTTCTGTCAAATGAAATACAAAAAATACTTCAGTTCAATCACAAAAAAAAATTACTGACTTCCCTCTGAAGTCTGTCATGACAGTAGACTTTAACATCACAAGGCTAATAGTTACTTATCTATCATATTTATAATTGAAAGCGCAGGGAAAATTATTTAGATTTCCTTAAAACAGAAGCCATTTCAGATGAGTCAAACGTAGTACCTTTATCGGACTTCTGGTTGAGAGCCACAGTGAGCTAAATATCTACTTTTCAGTGGGACAGCATTATGACAGAGATCAGTACAGGATGCAGGATTTTGGCTGCCAAAATTCTCTCCAGATTAGGGAGAGATCTTTAAGATAGCCTGTATGACTCCTTAAATCAGCTTCTTGCAAGTAAACTGCAGGAATCTTCTTTTTGCAGTTTGCTTTTGGATTGAGCAGCTGGGATTTGAGGAAGGAACCCTATTTGCTCACAGTCCTTAATGCAGCCATTTTAGAGGACATTAAAATTGACTGAATCTGAATTCTTAATCAGTTTTTATTTGTGCTCCCCTCCTCCACTGGTTTAGAAAAATTAATACTCTTCAGAATAATGTAATACTGCCTTCACTGGGTAAGTTGCCTTCACGTTAGAGAAAGAATGTTTAAAGTAATTTTAAAAACTTTTGAAAAATATTGCTTTCTGAATTAGTCATCAAAAGGGGCTTAGAAAATGGATTTTAAACAATTTAACAATGGATTAAGAACTCAGATGGACTTGGAATTATAACTAACTTTTCAGAAGATTTCTTCTCGTGAGAAAGTGGCATTGTTTACTTTTTTCCTAGCCAAAATAAGCTAATGGAACTTTATATGTTGGATACTAGAATTGGACACTAGGTGGAGTTGGACTAGAGTTGGACACTAGGCGGAGCTATAGGATAACAAAAGAATGTAAGGAAATAATCTAATAGTGAGCTATTTGTTGGAAAGCATGAAAAAAATATGAAGATTTTTGACAAATAAGTCTTTGAAACTCTTGCAAATGGCTGATAAAGGATGCAATGGAAGAAGAATAGGATGCATTGGATAAGTCTGAAATTAACTTGAACGTGGAAATAAATGTAGAAAGAAAGGATTCCAAAAGCGGATGTATTAAGAGTTTCAAATGAAATAGATGATGCTTCAGTGCCATGCATAGAAGTTGTAAATGAAGGAGATATACAATTATTACACAAAAGGGGTAGGGGGAGGAGGTGTAGGGAAGGGAAGAGACATATTTTTTCTACTGAATGTACAAAAGACATCTATGGAGGTTTTGAAGGACTTTCTGAGAACTGATCTCCCCAAAAAGAACAAATTACTTTATCACATTAACAAAACAGATTTACTAAGGTTTGAAAGATCTTCTGAAGAAGGATAAAAAACAATAGGAAGAAATTAAGATGGAGGATTTTATTTGAAGGGTTAAAAATTAAGATAGTTAAAAGGTTAGGAAAGAATATAAAATTGGCTAATTTGATCAAAGTTAAAATAATTTCTTGTATCTGACAACCCTTACTGGACTTTTGCAGACAAGGAATGAATAACGTTAGTTAAGAGATGAGATATGCAGTAAAGAGAGTGAGTGTAAGTTGCAATCTAATAGGTGGAAATAAATTGTATGCACTTGTTGGGATGAAAGGAGGAAGTTATTTTTCTTTTTCTTTTTTCCTCCCCTCTTTTGCACACTTTTTAGATTTTTGTAGCTTGAATAGCCTGAATATTTAATAAAATTGTTTGGAAAACATGATATATCCATCATAAATTGTGATTTGCATTTCATCTATTGCTTTTCTATTAAATCAAAGAGAGAAATATAAGTGGAAGAATTAGCGTCAGAGGAGGCGAAGGCAGCAGCACATCATGGCATGGAACACACTGCAATACTCTTGTGTTTCCTTGAGTTTAGGCTTGGCATTGTTGGAACCATGTTCCACCAGAATGGATGCCCCCCCCAAATATGAATGCCCTGCTGCATGGCAGACCACTCTAGCCCCACAAAAATCCACCATATCAAATGGATGCAGGCAATTTGCAAGGAAATTATAAGTACTTCCAAGACCTGACACATTTAATTGACAAACATCACATCAATTAAAAACTAGGATCCACAAACACCAGCTGGCAGTCAAACGCCAAATCCTCTATCCACACTGACACTGAACAGCACCAGTTTGATTGGAGCAACACAAAAATCATTGGCCACACTACTACCTGCCACACCTGTGAGTTCATCAAAGCCTGGCACTCCACAAGCAATTCCATCCACAGACATATTGACCTACAACCAGCCGATGAATCTCTCAGAATACAAATCAACCACACAGCCAACAAGAGACAGCACAGATCCTCAACCAACTCACGCAAGCCACCACAACCGGCACTTCACCTCCTAATGACCCTCACCTGATGTAACTTCCCCATCACAAGACTCTCACTGATGATTCACACCTGACCCATCACAAGATCCTCACTTGACACACCCACACCTAAAACATTATAAACTGAAGAACACTCTTATTTTGGAATCTACTTTATTGCCACTACACAAAGTATATATGAAGAATAGTAGAATGCAACCATTGTTTTGACCATTTTTCTAATGAAAGACTTTCACAATGGAAATTTCTTTTTAAAAAACTCTCTTTTGTTAGAGAAAGGATAAAGTATTCAGTGCATATCCACAGTCAATTAATAAGATTAGCTTGTGCATTTTTGTTACTGAAGTTATGTTATATATTTAAAAGGTTCAGATTGATAATATCTTCTAGGGATGTGCAAAATATGATTTAAAATACACACACACATAACTAAGATGGTTTAATTTTAAGAAAGACTAGATTGGCTGTGATGTTAACTACAGTTTTATGTTATAAGAATAAGCTGCAGCAGGATTAGAGCTTGAACTCTGCCCTAACCCCAACAGAATGGCTAGGAGGCGTCTGAAAATACTCGTTTTCACTGTGTTTTAATTGTAGCATTCTAGGTCATGGAAACTTAACCATGTATGATTAGTTTTAACTACGGGAAAAATGAGTTACTTTCAAAGCATATTTTATAAATGTGTCTTATTTCAATTACCAGAGTTATAATTAACCAAACTGGAAGGCCAGAGGAAAAATGGAAGCTTATGAGCCTCAAGGCTTTATTTAATGCAAGTCAAAGTTTGGCATTACATCCAAATACCTATTCAATTATGATTTATTATGATTAACATAACTAATGTATCAAATAAAAAAATCTGATAAGCTTGTGAATTCAATACTGATGTGACCCCAAAAAAGCTATCTACAATGAAAGCTGTTATACACAATATAATGACCCAAGGGGTAGGACATCTGTTATGTGAAGTAGAAAAACAAATTTCCATAAAACAGATGTGATTATTTTGTTGTTGTTGCATGACTTTCATGTGGTGGTGGTGACAGCGGTGGAGGGAAAGACAGCCAATGGGTGTTGACCTTAGGCATTGCTAAGATGACGACAGCCTCACTGTATAGGGTCCACTATAATTATAGTCAGCACAAGTAATAATGTTCAATAGATTTGATGTTATAGATTTCAGATTTGGTATATTTGGTTTTCCAAATATATTTACACCAGCATTTAAAAGATCTGAAGTCTGATTAATCGTGAATTAGAAATCTTCAGTAAGTATTCTGCCTTTTAAAACTAGCAGTTACAGGGATCATCCTGAAACAAGTGAAAATTCAGTTATAGCTCTTTCAACTGTTTCAATTTTGAAAAATCATTATTTTCAAATAAATTTATCTTAAATATGATTCTGTAGTAAGTGAAAATGAATATTGCTTGATAGCTAGAAGTTATTGAATACAAGCTTTGTTAATTTCAAGTGATAAAGAAGAATCACTTATAATCATTGTAAAGGAAATTAAAATTTCAAAAGGAAAAAGTTGATTTATATAGGACAGGTAGCAGTGGTTTGTAACATTAATTATGAAGTTCCATTAACTATCACATTTAAGGCCCATAAAAGGCACATTTAAGGCCCCAAATAAAAGCCAGCTGTACTACCCGTGCCCCTGAATATGTGTTGAGATGATAGAAAATAAATTCTCATATAATCACAACCAAAGAGCTTGACACTAAGTCCGTTATTATTAAACCCGTTAACTATCAAAACACAAGACTGGTACAAATCATTATTCCTGACCAAAAGAGAGTGGCTTCAAGCCAATGAAATGGAGAAGGAGGCAGAAGAAAACATAGAAATAGTCCTTACTCAGTGGTAATTTTACAATGTTAACCAGATTGGATTTATTATGTTGGAAAAAGATAGGAATATGTTATCCAAAAGACTACTTGTTATCTTCATAATCAGTAACATTAATTTTTGTTTTCCATCTCAAAAACAATTCAAGTCACTTTATCATAGGGTGTTTGCAATCAATGGAATTTCCTTAATCAAGGATGAACACTGGAAAATAAAAAAGACATAACTGTCTAAGCCAGAAAAAGTCATATATATGGGGAAACCACACTGAGTCAGCAATAGAGGCACAGTATGATAAAGTCAGAAGGTAGATTAATTCTAAACTGCAAAGCTAATGTGTTTGTGGTTTCTCAAAGAGAACTCAAATGTCCTCCACATCCTGTTAACAATTACAAATTCAAATGCAAGAACATAGCTGTAATCTGGTAAAAAGAGGAAAAGGAAGAGCTAGATTCTCCACCCTACCCCAAAATCTTCCTATGATAAGGAAGTGAGTTTCCCCACATACAGTAATTACTTTAAGGCTCTAATGTTTCACAGTAAAAGTTCCCTGAAAGAGAATTTCATCTATGGAATATCATGCATTATAGCAGATACCCATTAGGCATCCTGTTTCCTTGTATGATTAAAACTGAGTACTGAGACTTGTATTCCAAGTCCTGCCAAAAAATGTGATGTAGGGAGGCTTTGTAGCAAGATGGGCAGCAAACAAATTTAAATAAATAAATAAATAATAATGTGTGCAATCAGGATTCTAAATTGTATGGAAAAATCTATATTGGTAAAATAGGTCCTGCTCCAATGCAAGGAGTTAATTTATTTTTAATTAATTAATTTTAGTTAATTTAAAATTAACTAAAGATTTCCTATTTAATCTCCAACAAGGTACATGAAATGATATTATATTGAGATTCTTTGGCAGAACTATGCATTATGCACATAATCATAGGTAAGTGTACAATCAATTAGTCATACTATCACAATAATGTAGATCAAACCATGGAATTGATTCTGCTAAAACAAATTTCATCTCTGAATATGCCTCATTAAGTATAAGCCACACATCAGATAAAACAGATAAATTTACCAACATGTTTATCTCAAATCCTGTAACATTAGTTCACGACATCAGTCTATAAGAATCTTCTAATGTCCCCTCCAAAATCAGAAGCAGCGGCAAACTGATAGCTGGACCACATAGTCAAGAGTGCTATAAAACTGCACCTTTAAAAACAAAATCCTGGAAATAAAAATTTCTAGGTGAGCAAATAAGGGATGCTAATTTATGAAGATGAGACTAATGTGGGCACTGGAATGATGATATACTTACTCCTTTCTTGCCTAGTGTCATTGCTGTTTACAACTGATCAATTCAGCTATTTAATTCTGCATTTTTTTTAGTAGCCTGTGACATGTCAGTTATGGGAATGGCAGTAAGTGATTAAGCAAATGGGAGAGGCTCAGGAGATTAATGATAGAGAGGTATATTGTTGGGGTACCCCTGGATTCACACAGTATATCAGCAACTGACCAACAAACTTTGGATGGGGAAGGACCTAAAAATGAATCCCCAAAATTTACAGTGTTGCTGTTTGTCATTATTTAAGTATACCACTGCACAAATTAATTATCACAATCTTTACTTGTTGAAAAGCATCTGCAATGTAAAGAACATACAACACCTGAAGATTAATAGTAGGGCTGCATTCTGCATGGCATCAAGGACAAAGAAAAGTGGGACTTGTAATTCATATTTTACCTTTTGAAGATGTAAAAGGCTGACAAGACTTAGTTACAAACTCTAAACTTCCAAAACTCCTAAACTTAAGTTAAGTGGGATACAAGTGATGTCTTAATACTACCAGGAAGTCTCCCTCTCCCTGGCCAATAAATATTTTATTTCTGACAACTGCACGAAAACTACTTAAAAAACAAACTATTTGTGGTAATTTTATCCTGCTTCCCAGCAGAAAATGCGGTAGAACTGGCTTACTAAGATTAATAAGTAGACAAGCATTATATTTAGGCTCACAGTACAAAAATGAAAATTGAGGGAAAGGAGACAAGTATAGGCACAAATTCTCAAAGTTACACATTCTGATATAGATTTAGAAAAATGGATTTAAATTCTTTTTTAAAAGCTTTTGGTTTCTTCATCTTCCTCTGTTTAGTGTTTAACATTCTTTCAAATTAAATGAACAGAAGACCACAGAATTCTCCAGGGGCCAAGGCTCTGGAGTGGAAACTGAATAAAATTGTGCCCTTCCACTTTTAGACAAGCTTCGCTGACCCTGATGGAATGTTACTACACACATGTAAAACCGTGAATTTGGCTCCTTGAGAATAAAAAAAATTGCCAGCTGAATCTGGGAGGGAACCACTTTAAATGCTGACAGCGAGCCAAGAGCTTGCTGGAAGCAATGTTTTTTATTAGCCTCTTATTGCCTTCAACCCAGAAACCTCAATCCTTGCTTCTAACACCACCCCTTTTGCGCCTGATCATTTCAGATTCAGTGTTATACTTTTGGAATTGAACTTACACGCTTCCAAATTCTCCCTACTGTCATACACTTTTTCTCTCCAGTTCCTTCTCTGAGTCTGGCCTAACTATTAAAGACTAAGAACACTCATTTTATGCAGGTATTTTCATTAGGATTTCCTCAATCGTTCATCTAGGATTTCATAACCCAAAGTTTGATCCTAACCTGTAAACAAAGTGGTTATTTTTTTTAGTTTAAATTTTTAATGGCTGAATTTTGCTTTCAATTTCTTCTTACTTTTGAAAACTAAAGCATACAGTTAAGATCTAGATCACACAGATGTTCCCGTCCTACTATTAAAACAGGAAATCCACATCATCGAGATTTCCTCTTCTCTGGAATATATTTGTTCCGGAAAGCCACTAATGAAAGATTATGGATTGAAATGGCACAAGTAAACAATTCATGCTACAACTACTGCTACATCACAATCCTATGTTGTACCAGATAAGGAAATAATGCACACCCTGAAGCATTACTTACACTGTTGCAGAATTGCTCATGTTTTTCAGCTACATGGCAGGTTGTAAAGATAAAATTATATAGCAAACAGCTGCTTATTTTTTTCTTAAAATTTCATAGACCAAAGAGATGAATCAATTATTATTGTGCATCTTCATGACAGAAAGGAGAAAAAGATTCAAATGATTTTAGTAGGAAAATAAGATGACAGAACTGTTTTCTTTTCCAGATAAGGTAACTTATAGCCTATTTTGAAAGAAAAGTGGTACAAAGTGAAAAATGATACACATTCCACCATCGTATTTTTCCCAGGTTTGTATACCACTGTATCTATTTCCACCATCTCTTTTCAGACTTTCTTAACCAACTTAGAATGACACACTAAGTGCAAAATTAATTAACTTTAAGTAATGGTTGTTAAGAGGACCTGCTTTATATGGACAAGCTACAGCTCCTAACAAATGAAAAGTTTAAGCTGAACAAAAAGAGATATTTTCCTTGGCACTGTTTCCATTAAATAATGCTATGAGGCCACCTGTTAGTCTTAATTAGAAATAAATTAATCTTCTTACCAGTATTATTCCTTAAGTAACAATTTTGTTAAGGACCTCACAGCATATATGGGTTAAAAAAGCAGCATTTCAAAATAATCAAAACAGTGTTTCATGTAGGAGAAGGAGTAGCAGAACCTGGGGGAGGAGTTAAAAGAGGAATTAGCCTAAAATCCCTATGTAGCCACAAGCGAACTAAATCCAGCCTCCCTTGAGTTCCATTGGCTCTTATTTAAATCCAAACAGTTGTTAACCGTTAATTAAGAATATTCCTGTGCATAGGCATGATTAACAATAAATCAGTTTAACTGGACCTTCATGTGTGGAACTGATCTTTTGCACCTGACACTCCAGTTCTTATAGCACAATAAAGTTTTGTGGAAAATATGGAACAGTGATGCTGATAGCAAGAATCTGATTGTCCTGCCCTTAATTTTATATTAAAGATGAAAGAGGAGATGAGAGTTTCATACCTAGATTTCTTTCTACAAGCCAAGAATCTCATGACTGTGGGGTCCTTGGTGCTCCCTGAGCTTGGTTGTTTCCTTGCAAATATTTCATTAACTAGGCAACATCATCAATGCTAGAAGAGAGTAGGGTTTGTTCTCTTGGGCTTGCCCTGTCAGCGTTGGGGGGAGTATGCCAAGGGAACTCTCCAAGGCAAGTCAAAACTTTATCTACCATTAGAGGAAATGTAAAGATTTTGAAACATCTAGAAACAAGCAAAGTAATAACTAGCAGTCAGCACGGGTTTGTTAAGAACTGATCATGCCAAACCAATCTTATTTCATTCTTCAACATAGTGATTAAATTAGTAGACCAGCAAAATACTGTGGACATAATATATTTAGATTTCAGCAAGGCATTCGACAAAGTAGACCACAACCTACTTCTTAGTAAGCTAGAAAAGGTGGAATAGATAGCACCACCACTAGATGGACTCGCAACTGGCTGGCAAACCGTACTCAATGAGTAGTCCTTAATGGGTCTAAGTCTACATGGAGGGTCTACATGTACAATAGCGAGGTCATCAAATATCCAAAGATGTTGTGCAAAAATAAAATCCTTAGACATAACTGGTTTTTAAATCCAAGGCAGTATTGATTATAAACGAAGCACAGATAAGCAGACATCACATTAGGGAAAGTTCATGAACAGGCTTAAAAGCAAGTTTTCCCATACATTCAAAACAATTTTACTCCTTTTTCCTATTAATTTGGTAGATGGAAAATAAGAAATAATTGAAGGATATTCTTATCCTTTCTTACCTGTTCAGTGTATAAGACCCATTCTTCTTAAGTCTCATGTTTGCAAATAGAAATGTTAGGGGGAAAATCAGAAGAGAATGTTTGTCCAAGTTTAAGAAGAACAAAAGCACCTGTTTGTTAGAAAAGCATTTGTTGGTCAGAGAACCTCTTTCCTGTTTCACAGTCATCAGTGGAAAAATCAGAAACCGCCAATTACTAGGAAGGAAATCATTACAGTCAAAACAAGAGCCCGAGGATGTAAAATAGTCCACCCTCTTTACGAGCAACGCTACTCAAAATTTAACAAAAACTATTCTAATCTGGCAGCTGAAGCAAAGGGAACAATGGGGAAAAGAAAGTGGCATCCCCAGACATGTTTTCAAAGGTAAGTCTGCAGAAGTGAAAAGTCAAATGGATGGGCTTTGTCTTCTTCTTTTAGTTAAGTTTGCAAGCAGTTCCAATGATTCCCTGTTCCCCTCACTCCTACTTGACTTATTACTCAAATATTCATGACTGTCTCAGAAGAACAAGAAAAATGACAAACAAAAGCAAGAGAACTGGTTTCCATATTCTTTAATGTCATAAAGATTACGCAGAAGGCAATAGAACAGGAAAGTAGGTGAAACAGACAGTTATAATAATGTCAGCAGATTTGACTGCTGCTTAACTAATTTAACACAAAATGTACAGTATGTTATTCTTGAACAGAAGCACAGTGGCGGAAGGAGGGGCAGAAGCTTCCATGGGCTCAGTCCTCACCAAGCTGCCTTCAATAAATCACACTGTCTCTGATTAAGTTGTTTAGTTTCTCTTCTTGTACAGCTCTTCTGCTCCCTGACTGCTGAACATTACACTGTCGATCAAAGAAGTTTCTGTAATAGGTAGCCAGTAATTATACTTCATGTGGAACTTGAACATAAGTAGCAAGATACAACCCAGATTGGAGACTGTCTAAAAACAGACATGCACTTACAATCAACATTTAGATGTCACAAACATCTCATCAGAAAAAGTTCTTCCAAATATAATTTACTAAGTGAATTGGAAAGCAAGAACAGAAATGGTACAGCTTCTCTGATATGACTGCAACTGAACCATTTTAAAAATAAAATGTTAAATTATATACCTACAATTTAGGCAAATCAAAACAAAACAAAAATTAAACTGAGAAATCTTTTATGCTCAAACAATGGAGCAATTTAGGTTTGACAGATCAAAATTTGGAGTTTAGGGCATTAAATTACCATTTATCTCATGGGTTTCCAAAGTTGGCAACTTTAAGACATGTGGAGATTCACTCCCAGAATTCCCCAGACAGCATAGCTGGATGAGAAATTATGGGAGCCGAGTCCACAAGTCTTAAGGTTGCCAAGTTTGGAGACTCCTGATTTATACCTGATTTATACCTGAGGACACACGGAAAATAAAATGTAAAATGGGACAATTTTTCTCATAGGTTGGTGTAATTTGTAAGTTGGTGTAATCGGAATAATATGTCCCCTGAACCCTCATGGAGAGAGTCTTGTGAGGGGAAATGGCCGCTCAACAGATAGAACAAATAGAGATCCCAACGGAATTTTTGTGAACAAAATGGTGCCAGCAGTTATTTTAGGCGCCAAAATTCAGGAGCAACTATCACCTCTTATTACAAGCCGATGCAATACTAACAAATAGAGGCAATTAAGGGAGAATTTGAGCTCAGAAGCTCCCTCCGTTTAGGTGTTCTATTTGGGGAATTAGAGAAAAGCCTCAACCATTTAAAACTGGCCGCTCATCTCCTAAAGCGGCACAGCAGCAGGGCTTTGCAATGTCAAGCCGATCTGATAGCTTTCACGATGTCAAGTGGTTGTGAGCTTTTCCAATCACTGCAGAAGTGGCTGAGAGCTTCCTGGGGAGCCGATCTGTATTCCGATGGCAGTCTTTGCCAATTTGCCATCAGAATAATGTTTGTTTGAAAGAATTTAGAATTGATTACTAAATTGTAGTTCAAATCTGTTTAATTTCTCCTAGTCTGGCCAAGGAACAACCAAGCTGCCTATCTCACGAAGGCTGAGCTAAATAAAGCTGGGAGACGCTAAGGAGGAGTACGTGGAGGAGGAGGAGGAGCGCCCTATCAATCAAGCCCAGCCTATCCCAGCTAAGTCTAAGCAACTCCCGCTGCCGGATGCTTGGAGCAGCTCATTGGAGAAATAACTAATTAGATGTGAAGGGGCACAAATTGCTAAGAGTGGGCAAGAGAAACATAAATTAGAATTGTACTACATATGCTTGAAAGGTCTTCTGCATAGAAGAAAATGAAATAGAAAATTTTTTACAAATTGAATTACAGACAGGATGGGCCTCCACACATATGATATTCTTCCCACTTCTGAACAAGAAAAAGAAAAAGAAAAAATTTGTTTGCTATAAAGCGTGGATAAAAAGATTAAGGAAATAACCAGTATTTTAATAATAGGTGACAATTCAGTTGGAAGGAACTATAACCCATTGTAAAGCTTACACTGGAAACCATGTTTATCTGTGACTTTTATTATTAATTATTAAATGTATATTCTGCATTATTCATTGTGAATGTTACTAACCAGATACTAAAGCCATCAAAGTATATAGAACGTGATTCCCAAAATATTCACACACAATTTAAGGCTTGAGCATGTATTGGCCGTGGTCCTAGAGGGGAGACATGATAGCAGTATTCCAGTATTTAAGAGGCTGCCACAAAGAGGAGAGGTTCAACTTATTTTCCAAAGCAGCTGAAGGCAGGACAAGAAACAACCAATGGAAACTAATCAAGGAGAGAAGCAACCTGGAATTGAGGAGAAACTTCTGGACAGTGAGGACAATTAACCAATGGAGCAGCTTGCTTTCAGACGTTCTGGGTGCTTCATCACTGTAGGGTTTAAGAAGAGACTGGACAGTAGCTTGTCTGAAATAATATAGGATGTCCTGCTTGAGCAGGGGGCTGGACTAGAAGACCTTCAAAGTCCTTCATCTCTATTCTGATTCTAAAAAGAGTTGACAAAACATGCAGAAGATGATTTTCAAAAAAGGAAGTGCATTGTAAATTATCTCTACCATTTTGACCTGTTGTTTGATCCAAACCATTTTCAATTAAGCAGCAAAAGAATCTGCAGAAATGCAACTTACAGAAAATGTGTTTGTGATGTCTTAAGAGTTCCAAAGCAGGAAAAAATTAAATATATGTACATGGAAGTACAGCTTTCGTTCTACCTCAATGCCAGAACTAGCTTAGAAGCAATAGTCAGAGGGCAAAGACTGTATCTGTAACCTGAGGATTTACTTTTTACAAATAGTTCTTTAGAGGGCCATTTTATATGTGTGTAAAATAAAACAGCCTGGGTGAAATGGGCTGTTAAAACTCCTTAAATTGGAAAGTTTGTAGTATTCAAATGAGAGTCTTTGAACACAAAGAGATTAGTGTTCCATATATTGAAGATGTACAGTAAGATATATTTACTAGAGACTTGATGTGATTACATATATAAAGTGGCTGTCAGATTAACAGAGTTGGAAGGGACCTTGTAGGTCATCTAGTCCCGTGATGGCGAACCTATGGCATACGTGCCAGAGGTGGCATGCAGAGCCCTCTCTGTGGGCACATGAGCCCTCGCCCAGCTCAGCTCTACCGTGCCTGTATGTGCACGCCCTCCCACCGGCCAGCTAGTCTTCAGTTCTCTGCCGTGCATGTGGGGGGTGAGGCACATGTGGGGGTGGGGCGCATGCATGGGGAAACTGGGTGCATGCATGGGGATGTGTGCGCATGTGCAGGGGGTGGGGCACATACGCAGGGATGTGCACATATTGCACATGCGCGGGGATGTGCTCACTGATCTAGTCCAACCCCCTGCCCAAGCAAGAGACCCTATACCAGTGATGGCTAACCTATGACACGCGTGTCACTCGTGACACGCTGAGGCACTTTGACTGACACACCTGTTGGTGTGGGGAAAACCTGCACATTTAGAGGCTGCCTGTGCTCTGCTCCAATCCCTGCTCCCTGCTTGTTGCGTGGAGGCGTGGTGCCACTGCTGCCACAAGATCTTTGCAGCGGAGAACCAGTTTTAACCGCCATAAAATAAGGTTTGTCAGTTTCATTACCTCAGGAACGCTACAGGAGGAAAGGAGATCCATGAGGTTCACAGCCCTGTAAGGTGGCCTTCCGATCCCACATCCTGCACCTGTAGCCCTGAGACCAGGGAGACGAGTTTCACAGCCCTGTGTGATCACACCAGCCCAGTCCGTCATAAACCAAATTATTGATATTTCTTGAAGTGACACACGACCCGAGGAAGGCTACACTTTTTCCCGATTTTCGACACACCAAGCTGAAAAGGTTAGCCATCACTGCCCTACACCATTTCTGACAAATGGCAGTCCAATCTCTTCATGACAGTCTCAAGTGATGAAGCTCCCACAACTTCCGAAGGCAAGTTGTTCCATTGGTTGACTGTCCTACTGTCAGAAAATTTCTCCTTATTTCCAGGTTGAAACAAGGAGGAGATTCAATCGAAGTTGTCTTTAGAAAAGTAATTTTAAATACCCCTTAGATATCCAAATTGAAAATTAACATGTCTTAGGAGCTGACACTGAAATTTCACATCCAGTATAAGCGGAGGGGGGAGGTTGTCTATGTATTTCTATTTTGCCCTTTGCTTTTGTTCACTTCTTTTCATGATAATGCCACGTTTTAAAAACAAGCTTCCACGTCTAATTTTGCATATCAAAAGTCAGGGTCTTAAATTACCTTGTACTTGAATTCCTTATATTCCCAATATCACTCCAAGAGTAAGAATCACATAAAGAAATTATTTCATTTATTTCTATATTCGGCTATAAGAGCTTGTAAATAACCATAAGCATGAGGGGAGGGGAGAGCAGAGCTGCTGCATGATAATAGCTGCTTAAGTAGATTTAGAATAGTGAGTTCAAGTTAATCAAAGAGTTAAAATATATTTCAAAAGTCCTAATTTAACATTTTTTTAAAAAAAATACAGTCTTATAATAATAAATATTTCTCCTATTTAAGAAATTTGTAAGTGGAACTATCAACAAAAGGCACAGATTACACACAAGCATGCTTAACTATATGTTGGATTGTGGGCAACATTCTTAAACATCCCAAAATATAAGGCTACTACTCCCCCAAATCCATGTTTATAACATTGCATGCATTATTTTTTTTAGAAAGGAGGATCAGTTGAAGAATCTGCTGTTTATTTTCCCCTCCTTCTACAGCAAAGTTATAATCAGGTGATTGTGCATAAGCACATTTGCCCAAATACAGGAAGCGACTGCATAGCTTGCCAATTTGCTCCACCCAAGTGCTCCCAGTTGGTATAAAAAGCAGTGCTGCAAAATATAGTCCCTGACATAATCCAGAAGGCGGAAAGTTTGGCAGTACTATGGGAAAACAGCAGTAAGGCTACATTTTAAAAGGGAGAGTAAATCACTTCAGCTTATTGGAATGAGAAGAACTTACAATACATTTTACCTTTCAAGGTTTTTAGAAGTATAATGAAATGCTGCAATAAATCTGAGGTCATTCCCACATCATTAGGCAAACATATAACAATTAACTATATAAAATCTTAAAGACATTGATTATATCTTTTCATTTCACCATATTTTTATCAGTTGTATGACATGTAGCTTTGAGGCACAAATATGTATGTGTTCACATATGGAGCAAAACCAAAGGTAAGCAGAAACAGTAATAATTAACTTATTAACAATAGCCATTCAGATGCATGATGTGACATAAAAGCAAGAAAAAAGCGGGGTGGGTGGGTGGTGTATGTGTACACACACACACACGTACACGTTAAAATCTGACATTTATGATTACATATTAAAATGGATACTCACTGCTCAGTTTGAGTTTATTTCCAAGTATAAGACTAACTAAAAGTGGAATCTCTTTTCAGTTCCTAAAGATTATATAGATACATCTGGGCAATATTCTTGCCACTGCTATGGAAGTAGTTTGTCATTGCCTACTTCTGGTATGGGTTTAGATCCCCTAGTCAAGCCTATCGTTTGGGAATTTCCTGGTTGTCTCTGTTCCTAAATCAGCCTAACTTTGCTTCGCTTCTAAGACCCAACAAGACCAGCTACTGCCAAGACAAAATATAATGGCAGAGGTCAGCTGCACATTCATATAGCTTCATTAATCGCAGTTGTTTTACATATGTCATTCTGCTATTCTGTTACTAACATTCTGTATATATCTTCAACTGATGAGCCACTCACAAGAAGTCAAACTGCATTAGAACTGGATTTCCATTATTTAAATTATCCATAGAAGTCATTTGTTGTGCCTTACTACTTCAGACCTAACTATCAGCAGGCAATCCGGATGGAAACGGTATCAACAAGAAAAGCAGGTAACTCTGGTGGCAAATCCAGTTCTAATACAGGCTAACTGCTAATAAATCCCTAAGATTTAGCAATGATTTTAAGCTGTCAAAAGAAGAACTTTGAAAATCCTTATTCTATTTTTTATGGATTTTGATTTTCTTACGTGTCTACCTTGTTTAAAACTTATTTTTGAAAAAACTCAAGAGATTAAATAAATCTATATGATGAAAGTGATTTACATATTACAGATGCACATCCTCCGTTTGATCCCCTCAACAAGCTCCTTCTTTCAAATGTGAGCATCTGCCTTACCAACTAGACGCTCCTATATACCAAAGAAAATTCCCTTCCCCTCCAGCATTATCTCTAGTGATATTCCAGGAGATCCAATAGCTCTTTAGACCAGATTCTTATAGTCCTTCCTGTATGGGACAGATTAACAAAAATAGCTCCCTATTCTACTGATTGCAATGTATTGTTTGCAGAACTGTGCAATGAAAAATGAATCAGTTTTTAAAATCAAGTCCCAAATAGTTGATTCATAATAACTTCCTTGCTAATTCTAGGTCAAAAGTGAGAGGCATTATTCCTCCAGGGCTGATCTCAGCTGGTGTTGATAGGAGTGGAAAGGCCTAAGGACCACCTACTGTAGAATTCCACAGGGCTTCACATTCTCCCCACTTCTTTTCCACAGACTCTTGGGTGAGGGCAATGCAGAGTCAGGTGTCATAAATGTGAAGGTGACACCCCACCTTTATATCTCATTCTCTGTCTGCCACGCAAATCCAGGCTCAGTACCTGGAGACTGTGAGGATCTAAATGGGGCTTAAGCTGATCCTGAGCAAAACCAAGAAGCTTCCAATTCTACAATCACCTGTTTCCAGGGTCTAAACAGCTCTAGTTCTTAACAGGCTGGCACTCCTGCAGGCAGAACTCATGTATAATTTGGTGATCCTTCTTGACTCTAGGCTCCTGTTCAATGAGTAGGTGGAAGCTGTGGGTATCCCATCTTATATGCCAATTTGATACTTTATATACTCAGGCCTTAGTCACCTCCCATCTGGATTCCCTAATATGAAGTGTTTTATGCTATTGGTTTTTTCTTTCTTTCTGGTAGCTGTGAGCCACTTAGCATCATTGTGTGAGATAGGTAGTGTCATGCCCCTGTTGGAGACTGACTCCCAGGGAGAGGAGGAACAGCTGACAGGGAGTGGAAGTGTGGCTCCAGAGGTTGTGGAGGAAGCTGGGGAAGGGCATAGGCCGGCTGGGCAGTCAGAAGAGGACCCAGGCCCATCCCCTCTCCATCCTAGGGCACGCAGGGAGGAGAGGATAAGAGAGAAATGTGAATGGCATGGTCTACGGGGGAGGAAAGGGCCTTGATCCCCTTCATGGGCTGTAGCTGTGAGAACTAAAAGGACGGACTGCGGATGAGCCAGTGCTGGAAACAAAGCATGAAAATATTTCTAGTCTGTCCGTTCTTACCTGAGTTTGGCATCCTTCCCAGTGTGTATTCTGATATCTGTGAACGTCTACAAGCCCTTATCTTGCTTGGTTCCCTTAATTGCTTCAGTGTGGTTTGTGTTGTTTTTTTCTAGTTATAATTTATAGTATTTTTAGTTTAAACAGCATGTCCTCCTTTTTGCAACTGTTTGTGGGGTAGTTTTTTGTCTCCAGTCAAGGATATTTGGAGCTTTGAAGCCAAGTTGAAGGAATTAAAGGGACTTCAACTGTTTTTGTGCCTGTGTTGTTTTTGTATCCCATCCTGGGTCATCACAGGGATCTGAAAGACTGTCCTTGTTACTAATATTTATTTGCAAATATCTAAATTCTGCTTTTCTAAACATAGAGCCACGATAACAAATGTAGCAGTTTTGCATGAGGAATGGTCAGCTTGCTTTCTAACTTGAATTCTTTTTATTTAACATAGCCATGTAAACAAGCATGTGGGTTTCCAGACTTCACCCTACTATCTTATAAATAGCAATGTGACTAACTGTATCTAATTATCAAAACTAATAACATTCATTATGTACTTTTACTTTCAGGATTTATAACAGTCAAAAATATCTGAATTATAACTGTAACATTAGCCACTCACAAATACACAATGGTCTTATTTTCATTAAATGTAAACCATAAATTAATACTAGAAAGAAAGAAACAAAAGAAAGTTTATTTCAATCCAAATGTTTCTTGACTCTACACCAACTCTTTGTTGGTTGGTTGTTTATTTATTTATTTTATTTATTTAAAAGTAGCAGATATTGAAAATCAAAAGGAAAAGAATATAGCTGACCAGAACTAACAAAAGACTCAGACACTACCCAGCCCAATACTTGGAAGAACAACCAGATCTTTAATAATTTGCAGAAATTCAGAAGAGTGGGAGCAGTATGGATTCCCCAGGGAATATTATTCTACAGGGCAGGAGCCATCACTGAGAATGGCTGCTTCCTGGTAAAAATAAAAATGCTTAATTTACAAAATCTGGAGTGTGCTCACTCAAACTGTCCTAACTGGAGCAAATTTTATTAACTTTACATGCTCGCCATCTTCCTTTCCAAACAACTCTGGTAGTTTTTAAGAGCAGCCCCTTGTAGAGTACACTGCAGTAGTAATTTAATTTAAAAGTGATCAAGACATGAGTGCTGTTTGAAGGGCCTCCCAGGCCAGGAATAGTTGTATCTGGCACAGATAAACTATGTAAAGGCCTTCTTGGGTAGTAGCTGATACCTGCTCTTAAAGCAGGAGCTGTTGAAGCCAAGAGAACCCCAAAACTGTGCATTAGATTTGCACAGGGAAGTACAACATCAAAAACTAAAAAAAAGGAGCGTCCCCAGAACCAGAGACCAAATAAACACATCATTCAGAGTCCATTCAGCCCCATTCAAGCATACACAGCCTTTGGGCAGTGGATCAGGATTTTAACAGTGTCACTTGCACAGGCTGAGGTTGTGACGTATAATTGGTATCATCAAATCAAACAACAGGGGAGAGTTAAGTCCCATGGCATCCCATGTGGATATGAGCTCTCACTCCATCAGTGCTGATTGAAAGACGCCACAGAGAAAGGAGAGCCACTACAAAATCGATCCCTATGGATACTGATGGTATTGAAAGCTGCTGACAGATCAAGGAGCATCAAGATGGACACACTATTTCATCCTTGCTTTGCTACAGGATATCAAAGTACTAAGTTTTAATTAAAGCCCTGCATAATCTGAAGGAAGAATAAGCCAAAATTCAGGTTTACTGTACTGATTTTGTTATGTTTAACCAAAATAATTGTGTGCAGAATAAATCAGCTAAACATTTATATTGTTTATATTGTAAGAGCCTCGGCACAGTGGTTAGAGTGCAGTACTGCAGGCTACTTCTGCTGACAGCCATCTGCCTCCAATTTGGCAGATCAAATCTCACCAGGCTGACTCAGCCTTCCATCCTTCTGAGGTGAGTAAATTGAGGACCCAGATTGTTGGGAGCAATATGGTGACTCTGTAAAATGCTTAGAGAGGGCTGTAAAGCACTATAAAGCAGTATATAAGTCTAAGTGCTATCGCTATATTGTTTATATTGTAAAAATATGTTAAAAGTTCTGAAAATTGTTCAATTAATTTTTCACATACTGAACAATGAAGTTGTACATAGATTTATTGGAATAGAATTAGCTTCCTTAATGTGGTCAGTATTTCTTTTATAAAACCATGAAATATTACAAACTGAAAATTCCCAAAACCAATATCAACTGGAGGAAAGGGAGGGAGGTGGAAATGGATTTCTACTGATGAAATGTATAATTGGTCTCACACTCTTTCACTAGCACCCTTTTCATGCATCTGTCATACTACTTCTACAGCATAGGTTCCCACTGTGAGTAGTATTGGTATAACAAATGTAGAACATTCAATGTGTTATGAGCACTTTTTCAAAATATCAGTGACCAGTCACAAAATAGTCATATAGTAGAACCCAAACTGCTGAAATTCTCTCTGTAATTGTGTACTTCGATTTCCCAAGATGTTTTCCACCATTTCAGTTTGCATTTGACTTATGTCTGGCCAGCCTTAACTGGGACCCATAAGCATAACCAGAAACACATGTTATGCTTGAGAATGATATTTTGCTTCCTACTCTTTTCTTTTCTTTAAAGAATCTGACAAATAAAATTAAGACCAGGAAGCCTCCTAGGTGACAAGGCGCAGGTTGGGCAGAATGCTAGGAGCAACACTGGGGATCCCAGCTCAAGAGATTTCCTCAATCCTTTGATGCATATTTAGAGAGGGAATCCGCAGGATGCATCCAATCCATTGACAAACATACATAATTAGACGTCATCAACTAAAGTATCTCCTATATTGAGAGAAATAATAGAAAAGGCATGCAGTTGCTCAGCTTTTTCATAACATCATCTCCTTAACATCAAGAAAAGTTAACAAGAGCAAGCTTTTATTTTTAATTGTTCAATATTTTGTGTTTCTTGATCTCGTGGCAATCAAACGGTAATGCAAATATTTTTTCAAGCAGTTTAAAATATCAACAACTGCACTTATGTGATTAAATAAATATTCTAAATGGAGGAATAGAAACCAAGATCTGAACATCACTGTATTACAAAACACTGTACAAGCTTATTTCCATGTACAGTTGATTTTCATCTGTAAGTCACATCTCGGTCCTCCATCTTATGTGATCTATGTATCTGCGGTTTTTTTAAAAAAAAACTTGTTTTTCAGGATTTCCCAATTTTTAGGTCACAAAGCCAGGCACACAGCTGGAAGGTGACCCAATATAGAAGGAAGCAGTTTGGAAAAGTGCTTCCTTTCTTTACACAGTTGCCAAATAGCTTATCTCAACTTGTCAGCAAAACCTCAGAGGGGCTATTGAGAAATAACACATTTATTGCCAAATATCCATTCTTTTATCTATTACTAATGACACAATTTGCCACAAATGTTGATGAAAGTCCACAATACAGAGACACAACTTCACAATATGTTATATATTAACAACTGATCCCATCCAAGCCTACAATAAATCACAGACATATTACAGAAGGAACTGTTTATCCTATATGAAATTCTGGAAATTTCTTCATCCAAAGTATCTTTAAAAGGTTGCTAGATGGTAACAAAAATTAATAAAAATATAAAGTTGTCATACAATATAGTCCTAATGGTAAGAACCAATCTTTTCAACTTAGAACTGGTATCAAGGCTACTAAGATAAATTATTGTAGTAACCAACATGGTGCAAATAAAATAAAATAAAAAGGAGCATAGGACTGAAGCTGTGACAGGAATACACACACAACGAATATACATTCACTGTCTTCTGAAATGCCATCCAGCTTAAACAGTATTCTAAAACATCTTCTGGCTACCATTAATTATGTGAATGCCATGAACCGTATTACATTAAAGGACTAGCAAAATAAGATAAAAATACATGATCTGTGTTTCCAGTAATCAAAATCAGGGTCTGATCAAATCTTGAGGATTTTGCTTGAAAGAATGAAAGACACTGCTATTTACCAAAGCCTACTACACTAGTCTCAGTCAAAAATAAAACCTATTCCAACTCCCACACATAAAATTTATTCCAACACAATGTGGCTGAGTTTCCTGTATTATGCTTACTTAGTCCTAAAAAAGAAGCAATCTACATTATATGAGTAAGGTAATTACTCCTCCATTATATGACTAATGTATGAGGTGCAATCTAAATCACATTTGTCTACAACTTGGAGTCACTCAACTGAATTTTTCCTTATTCGAGAAACTGTATTACCAACTCTTAAGAAATACCAAGCATCAAGTTACTATCCTAGGAAGATCAGGTAGCTGCAGTAACAGAAGAAGCAGTTAATATTCCTGGTAGCCAAATGCAAGTCTCTTCACAATCTAGATTTTATACACACAGCATGCACACACCTAACTCATTCTCACAGCTTTTAACAGTTAGTAATAAAAGTATTTAAAAAATTATGATCTGGAAGAAGAGACTACTAATATAATAAGAAACACATAAAGCTCAATGGTGTGACAGTTGTATACAGAACATGTTATCTTCCCCACTGATGTTGATTTCTGCCAGAAATGGGACTTAAGACCAAAAAGGGACCAGAAGCTAACTGCTTATTATGTTGCCCTGCTTGAAATCACCTCCCTTCTCATTTGAGAGTTAAGCTGCATTTAGTTGTTTACAAATGATTATCCCCAGGAAATCAGAAGACTTCAGTTTCAGGATTGCCATTTTAATTCTTCATACCAAACTTGTTAAAATAAAGCAAGCTGCGTTCTGCCAATAAAGAAAACAGTCTCTCCCCAGACAACTATGCTCACTCTCCAAAATACCCTCTATCATTTAGACTGCCCTGACATTCTTGTTGTATCTGCCAGGCACTGATATATGGGTCTCAGCAACAACATAACTAACAGAGTTCTGCAGAAACTTTTCTAAAATATGCCTCCCACTCACTGCCTCCTCCACTGAAATTCCTTCACTCTCCAAGTTGAACATACAAAGTTTCTCATAATAGGATAAAATAGGTTTTATGGAAAGTTATCTAGAAAACGTTTATAACGAAGTGGATTTAAAAATGGCAAAGACTTTTTTTAACAAAGCTTTGAGGGATTTCTCAAATCCTACCATAAAATACAAAAGGGGGGGGGGGAGGGGTTAATTCTGCAACCCGTTAGATGCTCCAAATTCCAAAATGGCACAGATAACAGAAATGTATTATGATAGAACTTAAAAGGTTTCTAAGAACCTGTATCTTCCTATGTTTATCTGTGCAGATCAACCAAACATACATATACATACATACATACATACATACATACGTGTGTGTGTCTGTGTGTGTGCGTATTTGCATTTGTATATTGACGCATTATGTAATCATAACAAGAACTGCTATTTTTATTTGGTTGAAAGAGATATGAGGTCATAATCAGAATTAAATCATTACAACTGGGGTACTCTGCTAAAACAGAATTCCATCCTTAAATTATAGAGAAAATGATGCATATAACAGAATGAGGAATAAGTCTGTTATATTTGCAATTGCAATTGCATTTTCAGAAGAAGGAACTTAAAAGAATCATTCATAAGCTAACAGTACTGAATCAACACAATTATTTCAATAGAGCTTCTTTAAACAGAATTAAATCTGGATTTTGCTCATAAAAGGATAATTTTCTTGAAATAAGACAGGTTATTTATTCTCCATTTCCTACAAATTCAAATTCCAGAGCTAACATTATATGCTTTAGGTTCTCATAACAAAACTGTTTCAAGTTCTGCCTTCTCATGATCAACCAAATATCCTACTAATCAATCAGCCCCACTTAAACTTCTACATATGGAAGCGGTTATATTGCCTAGGAATCCCATCTGGAATGTCTATGTGTATGTTTTATTGTTACTTTATAATCTAGAATCTATTATTAAAATATAAGAGGAAATACACCACAGGTTAATAATATTGGGGGGAGGCATACAGAAGTGGTAGAAGATGTGCAGTAGGAATATCCCTTTAGTGTAGCTAAAGTGATGACATGAGATTTAGTGGTACCTTGTCCACATAAAGAAGTATCTTCTGTTCAAACAGGACAAATTTTAACCTCTCCAGGACAAGCCTGTTCATTATAGTAAGACTGATTTAATTGATAATTAAAAGCAACATTACAAGCCTTGATGAACAGTGGCCCAAACTCTTATAGACCTAATAAATATTCAAGTACTCACTTTTTATAAAGCAGACGTTCACGAAATTATCAATAATATACATAATGAAAGGACTGAGTTCATGCTGTATGATGCAGTTAGTTTTCTTAGATGCCTAATGTCTATTATAAATGTATTCACATTACATTATTTTCAATAATGTAAACAAGTAAAATATTGTCTACTAATTAGGACCACATATTATGGAAAAAAGTAAGTTCTTCCACAAAGGAAAAGAAGCAAAAAATACATTTTTACCTGACTAAAAATTCCATAAATTTAGTTCAGAAGTTTTAGTAAAGTTCTGGACAACTGCAGTTTTACACAATTGTTCTATAATTGAGTTTCATCTTCACCACAGGTGAGTTACTAATATTGCAGAACTTACAATGCCATTTTCTGCATTCCAGAATGTTTTGGAAATTGGCTTTGGCAACTCCACCTCTTTTCAATTTTGAATCAATTCAAGTTTCCATTCTATACATGTTCATATGTCCTTTCTGTTGAACAAAAGCAATTTATTTATTCAATAGGACTAAGCATATTTTTAAGAAGCCCCTTCCACTAAAACCATTGATAGAAAAATTTCAATATTGTAAAAGCTTATATTATTACAATATTGTAAAAACTTATATTATTTTTGATACTTTTAAGCTAATATAATGAAAAAAGTAACATGGTATCATTTGCAACTAAATTCTCAGTGACAGAAAGTAACTTTCTTTTCTTTCCTTCCTACAAATGACTTTTGTAATTTAGGATGGCAAGTTTAACAGGTTTTCTCAAACTCAGATAACTTACTACCTTTACAAAGAGGAATATTCTAATTTACTAGACACATGTCATACCAAGTGAAAACACCTGACTTTGGCTAAACTCAAAAGAACTGAGCTAGACCAGATCTGGTTAATACTTGGAGAGGAATTCACCAGGAAATTCCAGGACTGGAGTAGAATAGAAACAGACATCCTGACAAAGACAATAGTCAGCCTTTCCCTACTGTGATTATGAAAATACATGTCACAACAGTTACAGTAAATGATATAGTTACCAGGAGTCAGATTTGGTTGTGTGAGACTTTATCAAGGACATCTATGCATACAAAGCTGATACTAACTAAAATAATATGGTACTATGCAGGTATAGTATAGGACACAGGTGTCAAACTTACGTCACCATGGCGGCGGCATGTGACATATCGGGCATGGGCGTGACCAGCAAATGATGCATCCAGCCCTCACGCCAGGAGTTTGACAGCCCTGGTATAGGACAATATTTCCATAGTTGGATCATTATCATGAATTATGCCATAATAAGGTGTCTTTCATTTTGATTTAGTTATTGTGTGAATCCAGTCATGTTGATATATAAGCTCTATTTTATGGCCAGGCAATATTAATAAAATCATGATTAGAGCAACCCATGGTTAAACACTACATGAAACTAGTCATTCTGGTGATAAAGTATTACATCAGAGATTGAAACCTATCAGTTGCTGACAGTTGCAACTATGATTTTCACATGAAAATATCTGATGAAGCTCTTACATCAACATGAGATCCACAAAAGACATACAGCCCCAGCAAAATGACTTAAGGTTATACTACTGAATTTCAGCATTGTTACCAATTTCACCTTATTGTGCTATAATTTGATATTGATCCAAATATGGAAATATTGTCCTATACCAGCGGTCGCCAATCAGTAGGCTGCAGCCCACTGGTGGGCCCTGAGAAAATTTTGGTGGGCCGTAGAGAAATCTCACCCCCAGAGAGCCCTCAAGCTGCGCAGAAACATGGCCTGCAGGAACGCTCCCCGCCCACTCACTCCTTACCCGGCAAACTTGCCTGCTAAAATTGCTGTTTTTCCTTTTTTCGGCCATCATCTGTTCTGCTGTGCCGGGAGATTTAGATTAGCTAGGAAGCAGGAAATGATTGGATTTCTTGCTTTCTAGCTAGTCTTTAGATCTTCAGTTTTGCTTCCCTTAGGACTGAAGATTTGCTTGCAAGCAAATTCAGTGCAGACTCATGGCAAGCAATTTTGAGAGATTGAGCTAGCTGATGGCAGACAGATAGATCACTGAATGATTCTGTGAGCCAGGGGTCCCCAACAACCTGTCCCCGGACCGGTAGCGGTCCATGGAACAAGTTCTACCGGGCTGCCGGTTTGCTGGGCGCCGCCATCTTGTTTTGATGAAAAAGTGCTTCCGGTGAGCTTTTCCGGGTAGAAAGCGGCATTTGGGTGCTGAAAGAATCCTCGCGCCATAGTTTCATTGGGGGGGGCGGCTTCGAATAAAACTAAGGCGCGAGGATTCTTTCAGCACGCATGGCAAGGTGAGCCGAGCGACCGTCCCGAAGCCGTCGCGCAAGCCCATAGACACAGGTACAAAGGAGGAGTTGAAGGTGGCGGGGAGAAGAGGGGGACGGCTGGCTGGCCGGTCGCTCAGCTCGCCTTGCCATGTGTGCTGATGCCGGTACCGAGCCGCGGGTGATTTTGTGATGCCAGTACCAGGCCGCAGCACAAAAAAGGTTGGGGACCACTGCTGTGAGCAACTCAATCTGCCTGCTTTGCCTGATTTTGGGTAAAAACTGCTTTTTTATATAAAAAAAAAATCGATATTTACCTACATGGTGTGCTGTGAGTTAATTCTTCTATGAGCTGCTCAGAGCATCCAGTAGTGGGAGGTGCTTCAGTCTCTGCATTCATAGGCTGAGCTTGAATTGAGTAACACTCCTCCTCCACGTGACTCCTCCATAGCATTCCCCAGTTTTTGCTCAGCCTCGTGAGAGACAGGCTGTTCTTTGCTTAGCTCCTTGGCCGAAACAGGAATTTTCGATTCATAGAGTCCTTAACAGGTTTGATTCATTCCCCTTCTCTTTAGCCTCTGCGCATTGCTTGATTGGGCACTCCATCCACCAAGGGGAATTGCAGTTGCTCCCCCAAGGGAGGCGAGGGAGAGGGTCAGTAGTGGTTTTTGCACCACCTCCCTCAACCAAAACTAAAATAAAATAAATAAATACTCTGCCTCTTTCTCTTGCCGCTCCGTTCCGTTTTTGTTTCATTTTTAGCAGCTCGTATTGCTCTGTTCCTGAGTCGTACCATTGATTCCCCCCTACCTTTCGAACGCCGTTTTCTTAGCAGAAGGGCTAATTTCTCCTTCCCTGGCCGCCTCTGTAGGCAGAGCTTCGGCCTCGTTCCTACCAGGCGGGTAAAACGCCGCTGAGAGGCGCGATGTGTTGTCGGACGCCATTTTGGGAGTCCCCTTGTGGCTGCACGCCATTTTGTTCTTTTCTCAATTCTGTGCTGTGAGTGGAAGTTTATTCAAAGTAACAGGTTCCCGCCTGGCTTTTCAGAGCTATCAATCCTCATCTTGCTAAATTGTACTTGTGATCAATTTAAAGCTCGTTGGCTGGGATTGGCCCCACAGCCCAATCCCAGCGGTGCAGCAGCTGCACCCAGGCCTTGTGTCCGCCTGTGCAGAGAGGCTGCTGAAGGCCCCAACTTTAATTTCCAACCGGGCCTAGGCGTTTCGAAATTTGGCTGATTGGCTTGTTTTTTTGTCTTTACCTTCCAATTGGCAACTGAGCATACAAACTACTCTATCCCGGGAGCAGGGCTAAAATTGCACCAGCCTTCCTACCTTATCACAGGCACAATATTTATAACATATATCTTGGCAGTATAATATTTTAAATCACAAAAATATTATCACTGAGGTACGACTCATTGGTTTCTATATATATACATATATAGTCATATATACACACACACACACATATATATATATATATATATATATATATATATATATATAAATAAATAACAATAAAAGGGGGACGTGAAATATTGATCAGGGCAACCGTTCTTGCCTCAGATCGGACCCTGGGCGTGCCAACCGCCTTATATTGATTTCTAACCTATTACTGCAATATTTATAAATAATTGAAATGGCAGATGGTAACACCTCTAGAGGATCTTCATTGAAGGCAAAAGCCAAGACCCATCATTTGCGCAAGCAGGCTAAAGAGACCTCCAAAGCTGCCCAGAGGGACGCCTTAAGGCGCCACAAGGCCCTGCAAAAGGAAATTGACAAACGAGCTAAGGAAGCACACAAGGTGCCTCACATTCTTCCATCCTTCAGTCCCTCTACCTCTGCTCATCCACACCCTCCTATAGATGTTTCCCTCTAATCCAGGTGCAGCTTGCCCTCACAGGAACAACTGACTCAGGTTCCTGGAACACCAGCTAGAATGGCTCCAGAAGCCACCTTCACTCCAACATCAGCTGGCCTCAGTCAAGAGGAGGCTCTCATTGAGGAGGTTCCAGAAAGAATAAGATCCTGGATGGAGTTGGCTATTCGCCAAGGGATCACAGCCGGCATCCAACAAGCTATCAAGCCCAGTCAGTATCCGGCGGTTTCTGACCAGGAGTCTCACTCAGTAAGGTCCCTGCCCAGGTCGGACCAACATCAAGCTCAGGTACCCTTGCAGAGGGAGACCCCCCTTCAAGGGCGGGAGGAGGAAGAAGGAGGGGAGGAGGAGGAATTTGATCAGTTCATGGAACCAGACGAGCTCGAGTTGGGGTCTACGCACTACAGCGAGCCCCTATCAGAGGCAGACCTTCTAGAAGGTGAAATGTCCGAGGATAAGGGGCTCATCCCTGACCAGCCCGCCCTCACGGGCCTATTCAAGCCAGTCACGACAAAAAGTACTTTAATTTGGATCTGGAATTTTCAAAATTATTGAGCACCCCTTAGGTAGACAAGTCCATAGTGGGCCTGGCATCCTCCTCAACTCCAACTGATGCGCTGGAGGCCCTAAAGCCAGAAGAAAAGTGGGCCGAGCTGGCCCTGCACAGGGCTCATCAGTCGGATGCATGGGCCATCAGATCGGCTACAGCCGCATCCTTTTTCACAAGGTCATCCATTCGATGGCTCCATCAGCTCAAGCAACATGTCCCTACATCCAACACCAGGGTGCACCAGGATATTGCAAAGCTCACTGCCGCAGCTGAGTTTTCTGCTGATGCCACATACCATGCAGTTAAATTTTCGGCAAGGGCAATCACATCTCATGTCACAGCCCGCCGTCTACTCTGGCTGAGACACTGGCAAGCAGACTTTAAGAACAAAGCCAAGCTGGCTTCCTCCCCCATAGTAGGAGACAAATTGTTTGGCCCTTCCCTGGACCCCTTACTGATGGAGACCTGCAGTAAGAAAAAATTTCTTCCTTCCCTTACACGAAGGTCAGACTTCAGAACTTCCCAGCCCTTTCGGAGGGATTCCTTTCAGACCTCCTATCAGGCCCCCTTCTCTTCCAGGTATCAGAGGCCCCCATTGTTCAGGTCAGGACAACTCCAGGATAGAACCGATTCCGGAGACAGGAGCTGGAGGGGCAGCCAATATAAAAGGCCCTTTTGGGGAACTGGAAGTAGGCCCTTCCGACGTCCGAGATAAGTCTAGAGACACTCTCCCCATTGGCGGACGTCTTAAGTCGTTTGTGAATCAATGGGATCCTTCTACCTCTGACTCTTGGGTCAGGGACATCATTAGATTTGGGCTTGCCCTTGAGTTTCAATCCACTCCCCCAAATTTCTTTATATCATCCCCCCTTTCCAGGGACCCGGTCAAGCGTAATCTAATGGATTCTGCTATCCAGCATCTCCTAAACATAGGAGCCATTCAACCAGTTCCGTCCGAGCAACGAGGGCGAGGCTTTTACTCTCACCTTTTTGTTGTACCAAAACACTTGGGGCGGTGGGGTGGAGAGCTATCTTAGATCTAAAATGACTCAACCGCTTCCTAACATACCGCAAATTCAAAATGCATACCCTGCAATCGATACTGCTGGGCATCAGGCAAGGGGATGTGCTCACGTCCATAGACTTGATGGAAGTGTACTTACATATTGCCATTCGGCCTTCCCATTACAAATTCTTAAGGTTCTGCTACAATAATCACCACTTTGAATACGTGGCCCTTCCCTTTGGACTGGCCTCCGCCCCCAGGACCTTTACGAAGGTTCTCGCAGCGCTAGCTGCCCATCTCAGGAACATTCCCATTCGTCTCCAATGTTACCTAGACGACATTTTAATCCTGTCCCCCTCTACCCATCAAGCAGCTAGGGACACCCAGGCCACTTTAACATCTCTCCAAGAATATGGTTTTCTCATAAATTGGAAGAAGAGCCAATTATCCCCATCTACTAGAATAACTCACTTAGGGGCTGTCATTGATATGGTGGAAGGCAAGGTCTACCTGTCTTCAGATAGACTACTTAGTATTCAGAAATTGGTTAGGGAGATCAGGCGCCGTAGGAGGGTAGCCTTACTGGATTTGTCAAAATTATTGGGAAAAATGATATGCATTTCTATTGTTCCCTGGGCCCATCTTCACACCAGATCCCTCCAGTGGTTCCTGCTCCCATACCAGAGAGCTGGCAGAAGCAATTCCAAACTCACGGTCAGGGTACCTCTCAAGGTCCTCACGTCCCTTCTCTGGTGGGCCAAACCGGGCATCAACAAAGGCTACTTCTTCAAGGAGCCTCAAAGGCTGACTATCACCACAGATGCCAGTCTATATGGATGGGGCGCCCACGTCCAGTCACTCTCATCCCAGGGCAGATGGTCTGCAATAGAACAGGCGTGCAGCATCAACTGGCTGGAGCTTCATGCCGTGCACCTGGCCCTGTGCAGCTTCCTCCCCCAGGTACGCGGGCAGCACATTCTCATTTTAACAGACAACATGACAGCCAAAGCCCACATCAACAAACAGGGGGGCACACAATCAATACAATTAATGAGGGAAGCCAAGCGCCTGTGTCGCTGGGCGGAGAACAATCTTCTGTCCATCAAGTCAGAGCACATATTGGGCCTATCAAATACTCAAGCAGACTGGTTAAGCAGGGCCACCATAGACCAGTCACAGTGGCACCTCCACCCATCCCTATTCAGAGAGGCAGCAAGGATATTCGCTCAACCGGTGGTAGACCTATTTGCCTCCCCCCTCAATGCCCAGCTCCCGAGATTCTTCTCAAGGTACCCATCCCAGGGAGCAGAAAATTACAACGCGCTCTGCTGCCCATGGCCCACGGGGCTCCTATATGCATTTCCCCCTCTTGCCCTGGTGCCCAGGGTTATTCAGAAGCTGCTCCACGAGAAGGCAGAATTGCTCCTAGTGGCACCTCACTGGCCCAGACGGCCGTGGTTTGCGGACCTCCGTACTCTCTCGGTGCCCCCCCGGAGGATTCCACCAGACAGGATCTCTCTATCTCAGGGGCCCCTCTTACACCTGGACCCCCAATGGTTTCAACTGACTGTCTGGAGGTTGAGCGGAGCAGTTTGAGGAGCGAAATGCTCTCCAACAAGGTCATTAACACCATCCTAGCTGCCAGACGGCCCTCAACCATTTGAATTTACAAAGCCACATGGGCCATTTTCTGTAGATGGTGTAGCAGGTTTCAAATTAACCCCATTTCCCCCTCAATCGCACAGATTTTAGAATTCCTTCAGGAGGGACTTGACAAGGGGCTGTCTCCTAATACTCTGAGACGACAGGTAGCTGCCCTGACATCAGTTCTTTCCTGTGAGGGTTTCAGTTCCCTCTCTCATCACACACGTATTCAGGCTTTCCTTAGAGGGGCCACCAACTTACGCCCTCCAGCAGTGCACCGTTACCCCACCTGGGACCTTAACAAAGTCCTTCTCTCTCTCACCAAAGAACCATTCGAACCTTTGAGGGAGTCAAGCCTCCAATTCTTAACATATAAGGTATTTTTCCTTGTAGCCATTACATCCGCTCAGCGCATATCGGAAATAGCAGCCTTGTCTATCAGACAAGACCTCTGTGTTTTTCATGCCGATCGGATCCTCCGTCCCGATCCTACTTTTTTGCCCAAGGTCAATTCAGCCTTCCATAGAGCCCAAGAGCTCATCCTTCTGAATTTTTGTCCCAAACCATCGCAGGAAAGGGAAAGGCAATGGCACAAACTTGATGTAAGGCGCGCCTTGCGAATCTATATCAAGTGCACTGAGTCCTTCAGAAAATCGGAGGCCTTATTTCTTTCCTTTCAGCCCAGAACACAAGGTCACAGGGTGTCACCGTCCACTATAGGCCACTGGATCAGGGCAGCCATAGCTAAGTCCTACCAGTCCCAGGCCCTGCAGGTGCCCAGAGGCATAACTGCGCACTCCACTAAGAGTGCGGCAACTTCGGTAGCCTGGGCTACCCAGGCACCAATAATCAAAATTGCCGGGCGGCGACTTGGGCTTCCCCATCTCCTTTCATCAGGTACTATAAAATTGATGTCTTTGCATCTGCGGAGGCCTCATTTGGCAGACGGCTTCTGCAATGGGTTCTTAGGGACCCTGAGGAGATTCCAAACCAGATGGAGTCCCTCCTGTAGGACAGGCCAAGCTTTGGTATGTCCCACTACTGGATGCTCTGAGCAGTTCATAGGAGAAAGGGCACTGGTGCTTACCTGATATGCCCGTTCTTTTTGAGCTGCGAACAGCATCCAGCCCCACCCTTTTTTCTGTCTGGTGGGACCTCATTTCAGCCAAGGAACCTTTTTTAGGTAGTAGGGATGAGAGCACCTTTTTTCCTCTCATCTTCACAAAACTGGGGAACACTATGGAGGAGTCACATGGAGGAAGAGGAGCGTTCCTCAATTCAAGCTCAGCCTATGAATGCAGAGACTGAAGCACCTCCCACTACTGGATGCTCTTTGCAGCTCAAAGAGAACGGGCATATCAGGTAAGCACCAACGCCCTTTTTGTGAGTTAGCTTGCTAGCAAATTTTATGTGACAGATTGAGCTAGCCAATGGCAGATAGATAGATTTCTGAATGAATCTGTGATTCTGTGAGCAACTCAATCTGCCTGCCTGCGTTGCCTGATTTTAGGTAAAGGTTGCTCTTTTTTATAAAAAATTCAAATATTTATAATATTTACATATAAGCCATGCCCAGCCAGTCACACGCCCACCAAGTCACACCCACAAATTAGGCCACGCCCACAGAACTGGTTAGTGATCCCTGGGATCTAAAATTAGGAGTTTGGTAGTCCCTGAGGTCCAAAAGGTAGGCGACCCCTGTCCTATACTAGATACCTGTACAGTACCATATGATTTTTGTTAGTATCAGCTTTGTATGCATACATATCTTTGATAAAGTCTCAAACAACCAAGTCTGATTCCTGGTAAATATATCATAAAGGTGATGGGACACAATTTAGGATCTATAAAGTGCTCATTTCTCCAATACACATACGCATTTTTTGTTACTGAAGTTCTAAAAGTATCAGGGAAAGGAATTCTTAACGTTTTGTAGACTTTTTCTACAATCAAAGACCTAAACAACTTTATTTCAAAATAGAAAATATACTCCATCTTGTGGAGGATATATATAATTGCACGGAAAAAACCTGCAAAAATATTGCTTTAAAAATTCTGATTCCTGCCTTCAATAGCTTTTATATTGTTGCCCGGTGAAGAAACTTGGTGTTGAAAGTGACAGAATTACTTATGAAAAGAATTACTTTATGCTTTTAAGATATTTTAAAAGGTTTTATAAAGGTATTTTGATATTAGACTAACTTCTAAGATTTTTCATTACTATATCTGAATAATGAATTTAATGAATGCTGCCCTCTAGTGCACAAAAATGCTAGAAAACCAAGATATTTAAATACTGTAAAAGGATTCTTTACATAAAGTATTGTTCAGGATTGGACTATAACTCAGTTTACTCCAAATACCTTACTTATGAGTAAATATTAATATTCATTTAAGCAAATACTTAATATTCATTTGAGCATCCTAGATATCCAAGTGGGAAAATATTTTATTATCCCAATGTGATATGAACAGTAGAAATTAAACTCCAGAAGTTAAATCACCAAAAGGGAAAAAAACACATTGAAAAGTTTATCTATGGAAGCAAATTTCACAGAAAGAACCTATCATAAGGTATAATGTTTCAGACCTCTATATTTACCTCAAAATCAGCTTTACATCGTTTCTAATTTTAATGAATCTAGTTTAAAATATATTTTGAGTTCCAGCCACTGTATCTGTTTTTAATAGAACCTCTAAATTTTGAGCAGTACAGTTGACAATTGGTGGTATTAATTAAGAACAGTAACAATGTGAAATATTTTGAAATACCTAAAGTTATATGGGAATTAAGAAAAACAATATGTTAGTCATAAGTTATCAAGACATAAGATTATTATGTGAACTTACTTAACCAAATGAAATTCATGGCTCACTGACTTAAGAAAAACATTGTAGTTAACTTTTGCTATTTAGCATTTGGAGGTCCAGCAAAGGAATTTAATCCATTAAGATTTTCTTAACTGGAAGTAATGAACAACTAAAGAGGCAGGGATAATGGCCAAAATAAAAGTCCTACTTGTAACAATTGTTCCCACCTTTGAATTATCAAGGCAACTAAAATCAGTGTTTAACATAGGTTATTTTGTTTCTTTGTATTCTTGCATTTTGACTGTACCTACTAATATATATTGAAGTATTAACGAGTAATTACTAATATACTAACTTGTTTCATTTCTAATTCACAAGAAAAAAGACAGTTATACAAATACAGTTTAGAACCAAAATATCTCATCCAATACTGGAAAGAGTTCACATTTCTATTACATAAATTGCATATTCTGTAAAAAATAGTTTGGGTGCATTTTGGAATATTAGCATCCTTCGGTTGATCTTGAATATTTTTAGCAACACATTCTAGCAGCCAAATGTCTAAGGAGGCCCAAGTAGGATATAAGTGGACAAGATCTTCCATTTATGTTATTCAGCAATTCCATTTATGTTATTCAACTTCTAATATTGGAGGTAAAGTATAGCTAAAAATGACATTTCTATCCCCCACCCCTCTTTTAAATCATCCATATTAGTGCAATCATTACATTTCGTGTTAAAAAATCCCAAACATTTATGCAAAGTGAAGTACTTGCTATTTTCTATTCTGTTCTATTTCTGTTACCAGATTCTAATATTTTTTATCTACACCATACACATTTGATAGAACTCTATCATAATATTTCTATTTACCATTAAGTAAAACAGTAACATACTCTAGTTCCTATTATTTAGAATATATATTTTACTTGATAAGCATCTTCCATCTCCATCTTCCATAAAGGTAGTCCTCAATTTATAACCACAATTGAGCCAAAAATTTATGTTGCTAAGTGAGATATTTGTCAAGTAAGCTTTGTCCCAGTTTATGACCTTTCTTGCCACAGTTGTTAAGTGAATCATTGCAATTATATCTGCCTTCCCCACTGAGTTTGCTTATCAGAGGATTGCAAAAGATGATCGCATGACCCTGGGACAGTGATGGCTAACCTTTCTGTCGTGTGCCGAAAGTGCACACGTGGACGAGTGTACATGCGCACACGTGCCTGCACACCATAACGCAATGCATGCACAACTCCCTGCGCTCCTCCTTCCCCGTGCATGCACGCAGGACCCCTGCACTCTCCTTGCCACCTGCGCATGCACACGTATCTTCCACATGCGCCCCATCCCCCATGCATGTGCAGCAGATATACGAAAATCAACTGGCTGGCAGGAAGTGCACGCGCATGCGCAATGGAACTGAGCTGGGGTGACAGATGGCTCCGCGTGCCATTTCCAGCACACATGCTGTAGATTCACAATCAGGGCCCTGGGACATTGCAATTGTCCTAAAGATGAGTCAGTTGGCAAGCATCTGAATTTTGATCCCATTGACTATGGGGATGCTGCACCAGTCATTAAGCATGAAAAATGATAAGTCACTTTTTTCAGAGCTGCTGTAACTTTGAATGATCACTAAAAGAACTGTTGTAAGTGGAGGACTATCTATATTGATTTTGTAATGACCAACAATAAACAATATTCCAATTCTGACATTATAGATAAGCATACAAGTAGAAAAAAATGCATACAAGCTATAAAATAATCAAGACAGAAATCCCAGAATGAAGCAGTGATTTTAATTCCTTTAATATAAAAACTTTCTGGAACTTAGGGATGCAGTGTGTAGAATCCTTGCACATATACATACACTTATTTTATATTACTGAGCCACTTTAAAGAAAGTTTATATGTCTGAATCTTTTATTGTATTACATTTTGTTACATTTAATTTTTGTACCATAACTTTAAGAATGAAAGTATCTTCTCCTTATCCCCTTTTTGACAGAGTTATCTTGGATTTTAGAAAAGAACATGCCTGCCTCCCATATTTTTCTTCCTTCTTGTTTGTTTACCTACACAGATATGAAGATATAGTATTGGAAAAGAAATGCAAGAGTTGTTAAAAAAAAGCAAAATAGAAAGGAGAGAATGGGACAGAGAGACTCCAGATAACTCCACCCTGATTCTATTTGTTTTAGAAGACTAGAAAAAGACTCTGGCAGGCTTTTAATATTCCATTATGTCTTGAAACAAGTAGTAGTATTCCTATTATCCTTGTGATGTTTGTTTTCTGACCCATGGAGCGCAAAGGGCTAATACTAGCCTTGAATTGCCCTACCTGCTTTTGTTATTTTAATGCATCCTTGACCTTTAAAAAAAATTTTGAAAAAAGAAAACATTATTTTAAAAAAATAATTTTTAAAATTAAAATACAAAGAATGCAAATTAAGAATATATATATATATACATATATATATATACATATATACATATACATACATGCATACATACATACATACATATATACATATATATATCTGTAGGTAGGTCTAGGTGTGTTCGGGTCTTTTCCCGTGTAAGATTAAGAGTATCTTGCTTGCACTGGCACCAAGCCGAAAGCACCAGCCTGAGGATGGCGAGTGGGACCTCGCCGAAACGTCACCAAGATACTCTTAATCTTACACAGGAAAAGACCCGAACACACCTAGACCTACATACCTGTACCCGTGAAAATCTACGAAAACAAATATATATATATATATGTATATGTATTTCTTAAGTTTTCGCGGGTACTTATGTTGGGTATATGGATACACCAACCAGGTTTGGGTTGAATAAATATGTAAACCTAGGATTAAGTGTTTTGTAGCTTTAAGCACAAGAAACTGCAATGTCATTGTGGGTGCGGTTGCAGGCAGCAATATAGGTAGGAAGGGAAACGTAATAGACCCGGCTTCTGGATGCACCTGGTTCTGTTCCTGGTCTGCTGCCTGCTGGAACGTCTATCTGCTTGCTTTTGGAGGCTACTGTGCCAGATACCATTTCAACTGAACACAAAGACTGTTTGCTTGGTGAGCTGAGGATTCAGCGTTGTCTTTGAGAGAAAGGTATCAGGAGGAGAACATTTACAAGCAGATAAAGACATTGTATTTACTGTTAATGGACTTGATAACTGGATGGATATACTGGATAATGATATATGGACTGAATGACACTTCTTAATCTCTGTGTGTAATAAATAACTATTTTATAACCACAAACAGTGTTTTTGTCTCCAGTGTGTGTATACTCTTGGGCCCACTCTCTCTCTCATTTGCCTGCCTGGCTTGACTGCTGCTGCATACTCTGCTTGGGGGTTTATCCCCAAACACTAACATTGGTTATGGGCCCAGCAGTGAGCACAGTCTAACTAACCAGGATATACCAGTGAGAGTTTTTGGTGTGAGTTGCACATTACTGTAAAGACAAACTGTTTGTTAAATAGTTGTTTATCACAAGAGCAATGGCACAAGTAAATTTGCCACATCTGTCCATGATATCCAGACTAGATGGAACAAACTATGTTTCATGGTCAATGAAATGTAGTTTACTTCTACGAAGAGAAGGTTTGTGGAACATAATAACAAACCCACCAGATGTATCTAATTTAAATCCCAATGATGAAGAGGATTATAAACTGATACAAGATTATGAACGAAAGAATGAACAGGCTTTGTGCATCATAGGTCTCACTCTGTCTGACCAGCAACTCATTCATATCCGAGGAGTGGAAAATGCTGCAGACTGCTGGGAGAATCTCAAAAGGATTTATGTTCGAGACAGTGTAGGAGCTCATATCAATCTTACACGGAAGCTGTTTAGAACACATCTTGAGATAAATGGAGACATGTTAACTCATTTAAACTGTATGAAAAGCATTTTTCAAGAATTGCAAGAAAAAGAGCTTATATTTAATGAGTTGCAACAAGTATACATCATACTGTCTTCATTGGATCGAAGCTATGATGATTTTGTGACTGCATTAGAGGTATTACCAAAAGACAGTTTATCAGTAACTGAGATTACCGGCAGGCTATTAGAAGAAGCCAGAAGAAGGTTTGAACGTGACCAGCTGAGAGAAGATAAGCATAATAAAGAAGAGAAATTATCTTCAAGGCTGGAAAGAAACCAGCTGTGTAAAGTAAAGCACCCGGAAGAAGAGAATTTATCTTCGACGGCATACACAATTAAAAAGTGTTTTAATTGTGGAGGCAGAGGACATTTGGCAAGATTCTGCAGGAAAGGAAAAAGCCAGAATTTAAAGAAGCCAAAGAAATCCTTTGAACTGGCCATGTTTGGCAATTGTGATATGAAGAATGATTTATGGGTGGTGGACAGTGGTGCATCCCACTGCATCACGAGAGATAAGACAAAGTTTATAAAAATGTCTACAAGCTCTCAACGTATATCACTTGCCAATGGTTGGCACCTCAAGGCCAAGGGTGAAGGTATTGCTTATTGTCCATGTTTAAACCAGAATATAAAAATGTTATATGTACCACAGTTAAAAATGAACTTACTTTCTGTAAGTGTATTGGATAAACTAGGATATGTAGTTACATTTAATAATAATAAGTGCATACTGGAGAGAGATAACAAAAAGATAACTGCAGCTTTAAATGGAGCATTATATGTCTTACATGATAGTAAGAAAGGGGAGGCACAGACTGTATTTAATAATATCAAGCCTCATGATGAATGTATCCATTTATTGCATAGACGTTTGGGGCATGTGAATTTTAAAATGCTAAAACGTACAGTAGAGTTATCTGAAGGAATAAGGTTAAAACCCTGTGATAAGTATTTGCGTTGTAATGTCTGTTGTGAAGATAAGAGTAAAATAATGCCTGCAAATAGGCTAAATGGTTTCAAAACTAAAGAACCTTTAGAAGTAGTATTTGCAGACATTATAGGTCCAAAGAAACCCAGTATGGGGGGTGCTCGATATATACTGAGCATTATGGACCATTACTCTAGATATGGGTTTTGCTACCTAATGAAAAGCAAAACTGAAACATATCAACACTTCTTCAACTGGTTAAGGTTTGCTGAAAGAAAAACCAAACGGCAAATTATAACCCTGGTGACAGATAATGGCACGGAATTTGTTAATAGCAAATTCCAGAATAGATTAAAGGCAGCTGGAATAGCTCATAAGACATCTGCACCATACAGACCACAGCACAATGCATATGTTGAAAGGCGAGGCCAAACATTGCAGGCGATGACCCGTACTATGTTAACTGATTCTGGGTTACCTGATTCTTTGTGGGGGGAGGCCACAATGTGTGCTAATCATTTATTAAATAATGTTGTTAACTCAACCACTGGTGAAATACCATTCACCATGTGGCATGGCAGGAAGCCTGATCTGAGTTACCTGCACACATTTGGTGCACCAGCATGGGTGCATATCCCTACACAACTCAGGCGTAAAGGGCAACATAGAGCTAAACAATTTTTCTTTGTTGGTTACCAAGCTAACCATAGGGCATATAGATTTTGGGAGAAAGGCACATCTAAGGTGTTATGTAGTGCTAATGCCCAATTTCTAGAGCACATAGGATGGGATAAGTTAGAGCAGGATAGCAATAACGAGGTGATTATTGAATCATACAGAAATCCCATTAAGTATCCCTGTAACTTTAAAAATAATGTAAAGGAAGAAGTACAGGAAGAAGTACAGCCCCTAGAGGAAGAAATAGCTGAGGATGAGGAACAGGTAGTAACTCAACCAAGCCCAGTAATACCCAGAAGGACTACACGTATTTCTAGACCGCCTGAAAGATACCAGGCTAATACAGTGTGCCAGGAAAATAGAATCCCAAATACTGTGGATGAGATTAGAAGATATCCTTCTAAAGAGAAAGAAAAATGGTATGCAGCAATTAATAAAGAATTGAAATCTTTGAAGGATATGAAAGTGTATGAAAACGTGAGATTACCTAGTAATGAAAAACCCATTGGATGCAGATGGATTTTTAAAATAAAAACAGATAAGGATGGAAACACAATCCATAAGGCAAGGTTAGTAGCCCAAGGCTTTAGACAAAGTGCAAAAGACTATGATGAAGTATTTGCACCTAGTCTGAAAGCAGCAACTTTAAGGGCAGCATTAGTGTGGGCAGCAAGCAAGCAATATATAGTTAACCATCTTGATGTGGAAACTGCTTACTTGCATGCTCCACTAAGACATACTGTGTATATGAAAAGGCCTAATGGATTTAAAGGAAACAATAATAATGATTGTTGGTTATTAAAGAAGAGCCTCTATGGTCTTAAACAATCGGGCTATGAATGGAACCAGTATATTGTGAAGGAACTGACCAATATAGGGTTTAAAGCTGGTTTAGTCGACCCATGTCTATTTAAGAGAGAAAAGAATGGGAAGATATCATTATTATTGTTGTTTACTGATGATATTGCTCTGATAACTAAAACTAATGATGAAGCAAATGAAATAATTGCATCATTAGCCAAGAAAATAAAAATCAAGCAATTAGGGGAGATAAAGAGATATCTAGGATTGAATATACTGAGAACACAGAAAGGTTTTAGGATATCTCAGGAAGATAAGATATCTAAATTGCTAATAGATTATAAGATGGAACTTTGTAAGCCTGCAAAGACTCCAATGAGTCAGGATATTTGCAAAATGGATACACAAAGTCCCAAATGTGATAAGGAACTATATCAATCTTTGATTGGTAGCTTATCATATATTAGCAATTGGTCAAGGCCAGATATTGCTTTTAGTATTAATCAGCTGGCACGACACAATAATGATCCGCTTCAATGTCACTGGATAGCATTGAAAAGAATCCTAAGATATCTTAAAGGAACATTACACCATGCACTGTATTTAGAACCAAAAGGTGATCTCATATTGAGTGCTTATGCAGATGCTAGTTTTGCAGCAGAAAGAGATACTAGAAAGTCGACTTCAGGAACAGCCATAATGCTGGGTAAGACGTTAATAGGCTGGAAGTCAATAAGACAAAAGCATATAAGTTTGTCTACTATGGAGGCAGAATTCTCCTGTTTATCTTTATTGTGTACTGAGTTAATTATGTACAAACAAATGTTGAAGGATATGGGTATAACTGTAAATTACCCCATAGTTGTACATGAAGATAATCAGGCAGCAATTCAAATGGCCACTAATATTGCAGTTAAAACGAGAAGTAAACATACAGATTTGAGGTATCTTAATGTAAGACAATCTGTACAGAGTAAATTGATACAGCTGGAGTACTGCATGTCAGAGGACAATGTAGCTGATCATCTTACTAAAGCCCAAGGTGCCATTAAGCACCTAGAGAGTTGTGAAAAATATGGGTTTAGAATGTAAAGGCATTACATATTTATATCACCCAAAAGGGGAGAATGTTGGGTATATGGATACACCAACCAGGTTTGGGTTGAATAAATATGTAAACCTAGGATTAAGTGTTTTGTAGCTTTAAGCACAAGAAACTGCAATGTCATTGTGGGTGCGGTTGCAGGCAGCAATATAGGTAGGAAGGGAAACGTAATAGACCCGGCTTCTGGATGCACCTGGTTCTGTTCCTGGTCTGCTGCCTGCTGGAACGTCTATCTGCTTGCTTTTGGAGGCTACTGTGCCAGATACCATTTCAACTGAACACAAAGACTGTTTGCTTGGTGAGCTGAGGATTCAGCGTTGTCTTTGAGAGAAAGGTATCAGGAGGAGAACATTTACAAGCAGATAAAGACATTGTATTTACTGTTAATGGACTTGATAACTGGATGGATATACTGGATAATGATATATGGACTGAATGACACTTCTTAATCTCTGTGTGTAATAAATAACTATTTTATAACCACAAACAGTGTTTTTGTCTCCAGTGTGTGTATACGCTTGGGCCCACTCTCTCTCTCATTTGCCTGCCTGGCTTGACTGCTGCTGCATACTCTGCTTGGGGGTTTATCCCCAAACACTAACAACTTACATGTATGGAATTCAGCTTTGTTCGGGTATTTTCCCACATCGTTGTGGTTGTGCTCTTAAAGTTGTAGCAACGTTTCGGCAGAATCTCATCTGCCATCATCAGGCTTCTGTATAGTGTTCATCTGTGAGTCAGGCTTTTATAGTGGTTTCAGATTTAAATTTGGGGCAGCCTATTGCTGTGCCAGAATGGTTTTTTCTTCACCCTGATTGATTGGGAGTCTTGGTCTGTGTTTATTGGTCTTGGAGTTTGCTGTGTTCTGCTTGATTGGTGTTTCTAATATCTTCTGTCTGTTTTTTGGCTCTTTTTGTATCTTGATTGGCTGGCAACTTTGTGTTACTTTATTGGAGGCCTTTAGTGCAGCTTGGCTCCGGGTAAATGGACGGCTATCATTAGTTAGGAAGCTAGGTTTCATCTGGGTGCCTGGTTGGGGTGTGTTTGAACTGGAGGTATCAGGGGGGATCTGTCTGTGCCCAGGTGTTTGCCTGGCTTGTGGTGTGGAGATTTGTTTGTTTGTGAGTGCAGGCTTCCAAATGATTGACAGTCTGGTGGAATCATCTCTTCTATTCATGCTTTCTGGTCTTTTTTCAATCTCTATGGCTTCTCTGATGATTCTGTGGCTGGGGTTTTCTACAGTGGCTGGGATAGATACACACACACACACACACACACACACACACTGCTCAAAAAAATAAAGGGAACACAAAAATAAGACATCCTAGATCTGAATGAATGAAATATTCTTATTAAATACTTTGTTCATTACATAGTTGAATGTGCTGACAACAAAATCACACAAAAATTATCAATGGAAATCAAATTTAGCAACCCATGGAGGTCTGGATTTGGAGTTATACTCAAAATTAAAGTGGAAAAAAACACTACAGGCTCATCCAACTTTGATGTAAAAACAAGTCAAAATGAGGCTCAGTAGTGTGTGTGGCCTCCACGTGCCTGTATGACCTCCCTACAATGCCTGGGCATGCTCCTGATGAGGTGGCGGATGGTCTCCTGAGGGATCTCCTCCCACACCTGGACTAAAGCATCCCCCAACTCCTGGAGTCTGTGGTGCAACGTGGCATTGGTGGATGGAGCGAGACATGATGTCCCAGATGTGCTCAACTGGATTCAGGTCTGGAGAATGGGCGGGCCAGTCCATAGCATCAATGCCTTCGTCTTGCAGGAACTGCTGACACACTCCAGCCACATGAGGTCTAGCATTGTCGTGCATTAGGAGGAGCCCAAGGCCAACTGCACCAGCATATGGTCTCACAATGGGTCTGAGGATCTCATTTCGGTAACTAATGGCAGTCACACTACTTCTGGCAAGCACATGGAGTGCTGTGCGGCCCCTGAAAGAAATGCCACCCCACACCATTACTGACCCACTGCCAAACCGGTCATGCTGGAGGATGTTGCAGGCAGCAGAACGTTCTCCACAGCATCTCCAGACCCTGTCACATCTGTCACATGTGCTCAGTGTGAACCTGCTTTCATTTGTGAAGAGCACAGGGTGCCAGTGGCTAATTTGCCAATCTTGGTGTTCTCTGGCAAATGCCAAACATCCTGCACGGTGTTGGGCTGTAAGCACAACCCCCACCTGTGGACGTTGGGCCCTCATACCACCTTCATGGAGTCTGTTTCTGACCGTTTAAGCAGCCACATGCACATTTGTGGCCCCCTGGAGGTCATTTTGCAGGGCTCTGGCAGTGCTCCTCCTGTCCCTCCTGATACAAAGACGGAGGTAGCGGTCCTGATGCTGGGTTGATGCCCTCCTACGGCCTCCTCCATATCTCCTGATGTACTGGCTTGTCTCCTGGTAGCGTCTCCATGCTCTGGACACTACGCTGACAGACCCAGAAAACCTTCTTGCCACAGCTCACATTGATGTGCCTTCCTAGATGAGCTGCACTACCTGAGCCACTTGTGTGGGTTGTAGACTCCGTCTCATGCTACCACTAGAGTGAAAGCACCACCAGCATTCAAAAGTGACCAAGCCATCAGCCAGAAAGCATAGGAACTGAGAAGTGGTCTGTGGTCACCACCTGCAGAACCACTCCTTTATTGGGGATGTCTTGCTAACTGCCTATGCTTTCCACCTGTTGTCTATACCATTTGCACAACAGCATGTGAAATTGATTGTCAATCAGTGTTGCTACCTAAGTGGACAATTTGATTTCACAGAAGTGTGATCGACTTGGAGTTACATTGTGTTGTTTAAGTGTTCCCTTTACTTTTTTAAGATAATTTATATATATTTGTTTTCATAGATTTTCATGGGTACAGGTATGTAGGTCTAGGTGTGTTTGGGTCTTTTCCCGTGTAAGATTAAGAGTATCTTGGCAACGTTTCGGTTTGGTCCCACTCGCCATCCTCAGGCTGGTGCTTTAGGTTTCATGCCAGTGCAAGCAGTGTGTGATTGGAGCTGCCGTCTCTCTATAAATACTGGTGGTGGGCTGGTGTGCTGGGCTGGTTGGCTGTGTTGCTGCCTCTTGATTGGTTGATGGAGTTGATGTTGGTATAATGGGCTGTGTGATGGCCTTGTGAGTTTTGTTGTGGAGATATCCTGGATCTTGTGCTGTAATATATATATGTTTTCTTAAGTTTTCACGGGTACTTACATGTATGGCATTCAGCTTTGTTCGGGTATTTTCCCACGTCATTATAGTTGTGCTTTTAAAGTTGTAGCAACGTTTCGGCAGAATCTCATCTGCCATCATCAGACTTCTGTATTGTGTTCATCTGTGAAAGTCTGACTCACAGACGGACACAATACAGATGCCTGATGATGGCAGATGAGATTCTGCCGAAAAGTTGCTACAACTTTAAAAGCACAACTATAATGATGTGGGAAAATACCCGAACAAAGCTGAATACCATACATATACATATACATATACATGCATGCATGCATACATACATACATACATACATTCAGTACAGTTAGTCCTTGAATGATGACTGGTCATTTAAGGACCATTTGAAGTTATGATAGACCCCTTGAAAAAAAAAACTACTTATAGCCCTTTTTTAAGATATAGCGGCTGTAGTACCCCACAATCATTCGCCCTTATGCTGGACCGCAGGGACACTGCAATGACTCCCTACCTATCCTCAACATCCTATCATGCCAGGTCCCATATGATGAGGTCGTACTGGGCCAAGGATGATGAGGAATGGAGTGGCCTGCCTTTCCCCCCCTCATTATAAGGTCCAGAGCTGTGGAGATTTTCAAAAAGTAAGTGTGTGATGGGTGATGGGGAGTAGGCCCAAACCCTACAGGCAACCAAAGGAAGGGAAGGCCTACAAGAATTTGGGGTGCGGGGAAGGCCTGCAGGAACTTAAGTGGGAAGGAAGCAGGGTCAAGAGCTCTGAGGACTCTGGGGCGGGCAGCAGAGCATAGGTTGTCTCAAGAGGTGGGGGAGGCTTTGGGAGGCCTGAGGCAGGCAGGCCTGGGCCTGGGCTAGGCCTCTCCCATCCCTGAGGCATCATGTGCTCCATTTATTGACTGCAGCAGGGAGAGCAGGGGACGAGACTCATTAAATGAGGCAATCTTGCTTAACAATGGTCACAATATAAGGCCATTATGGTTGTAGGTCAAGGACTACCTGTAGTCACTGTTTGATCAATTAATTCACCACTGAAATATGAACAGTAGTGTATCTCAGATTTCTGCCATATTTCTGCCATACAGTAATAACACACATTGCTTCACCCTTTGATGCCTTTCCCAAAACAGATAGATCACACATATCCTTGACATCTGCAATAGTATCAGTTTTCCAATTTCTTAGTGCATTCTCTGTCTTATTAGATTTCCCCACTACCACTGAAATAGGTTATGTCTGTCAGATGAAGCTCAAGCATGCAATCTTAAGTTCTTCCTGTTCACACTCAAGGCCTTTGTTAAATGTCTATAACTCAACTGTGTGAATCACTGTCTCTAGTACTGTTCTTAATTGCTATTAATAGGTCAACCTCCTGACCACTAAAGCTTATTAGATGTTCCCTCTGTCACTGTTTTAATGATTTCCCCTCCTTTGGTTGCATTGCCCTATTGACTCTAAGGTTTACCTCTGTGCAATAATTATTTCAAACCTGTATCAAAATGCGAGAGTTTAGCAAGAGAAAGAGAAAGGGGCTATTTTTCTCCTAGTTCAAGGATTTGAAAAATGCCATTGCCTTTTTACTTTGACTGAGACTGCTGCTAACTTTGGACATTTGACATTTTTCTTTTTCTTTCTTTCTTTCTTTCTTCCTTTTTTTTTTTTGCAATTTTAAAGTGTTTCAGGGTTACAAAATTTGTACACTATTACTTAAAGATTACACAAGCCTTAATGAAAATGCAATCCATAGGCTGCCAGGAATATGTAAAGCAGAGCTGCTATTCAAGGTTTTCAGGTGTGAACAAACTGCACTGAAAAATTGCCAACAAATACTTTTATTAATGATCTATATTAATGATATACTACTGGTATATAGAACTATAGAAGATTAAAATACTATCTTGCCTAGAATTCTAGGCAGGATCTACTCCAACTATAGAAGATAAAAATGTTGTGCTGCCAATTAGGCTATTGAAATAAGCATTTACAAACTTAGGGGTAAACTCCAAATCTTCAGCACTCTCTAGCACTATATACAAATCCATCTCAAGAAAAATGTATGAGCTTATATATCAACACTGAGCAAAAAGCAAAACGTGCTGCCTCTCATTGTATTACTGTGGAGCGGATACAGTTGATAATATTGTAAAAGGCAGTTTTATTCATTTTGCACTGACTGGAGGAACCTAAGACCAAAGAAAAAAATGTTCACTCAAATTTATTTTGCAACTTGCCTGGAGAATAACTGTATTCCCTAGTTTAAACTGTTAGACAGCAGCACTGACTGTTACATTATTCCAGCCATGAAGAAATACAACTTCTGAGTAACTTGCAAGAATACATAATGTTTGCAATCGAATATTGTAAAGTTTGTAACTTTAATTCAAAAATGTTCAATTTTGATTAAGTTAAGCTATCAGCACCATCCAATGCAAACTGTAAACAATGCAATCTTTTCTTTTAATCAATTTGTATGAGGTGCTGCCTCTGCAGGTAGCAGCACGTATCCCACCTTCCCTAAACTAAAAGTCTGTGTTGAGTAGTTGAGTAGGATGAGGAACTACTTGAGAATTCCAGACCTGTTGGCTAGACGGGAAAATCAAAAACATATTTGTATGGTTGCCAAGAAAATAAATGAATACTAAGCAGTTTCTGCTCGGTGCCTATTTATATCCACAAAAGAGACAATTCTTAAGTAGCAGTATAGATAATTCTACATATCATGTCAGCATACTTTTCAGTGAAGGAGCAGTAAAGGCATTTACAACTTCTGCACATACCTAAGACTAACTCAAACAACAAATGAAATATATTACTGTAACCTTCACATTTCAAAGAGTTAATTGCTTTAATGCATTTTTACTATTACCTTGGCCCTTTTGTTCTGTTAAAGAAAAATACTTTAAAAATTTAAGATGCGTCTGATTGTACTTTATGCAGATAGAATCAAAGAAAACAAACGAGTTAACTTTTAATGAGATATAAAGCTCTGCTACAAGATTTCTCAAGCTGGGGATCAGGATTCTTCCACAAACAACTAACAGGGAGAACTGAACAATGGTTAGCCTGGAACATTTCAAAGCTCCCAACACAGATTAAAAAATAATTATTACATCTAAGTGGTATATTTATTTCCTGTTCAACTAATGAAATCATTTGTTCCGTTCAGGGGTGATCAAAGAACATTATTTATTGTTTAAGTGGGCATAGTACTACAAAGTTTAGAATTTCTGCACAACAGTATGAATACTATAGTCGAAGAATTCAAATCCAAGTCATAACAAATTACTGAATACTTATATCAAAGAAACAAGAATACTGGTGAAGTATGTATGTATGTATGTTTTAATTTATTTAATTATTTATCCTATTTCTTAACTGCCGATCACCTTCTGAACTATGCACAACACTGTTATCTGAAACAGAATTTACGTTGCTTTATATCAGTCTTTTAAATCATTAAAGAAAGTAGATGAAATATATTAATTTCCTGTTTGGTTTTAGCTATAGTTCCATTATTGATTTGTTATGCTGACTTAAAGATAAATAATCACTGCTAAGAACTATTTTTATATTTTCAATAAAAGCAGATTTTTTTAATGAAATTACAGCTGTTCTACATTAAAAAAAGAGATAAGGTAGTTTTATATACTTAGTATTACAGCATAATACTCAATAAACCCTGGAATCATTATAGTGTGCCTAGTTTGCCAAGATGGTAGAAAAACAGTCTACCTCTTTACGGGAAAAACATTCTAGAAAAAATATGTCCCAAGGCTATGGAAAGAATGAATTTCCATTTTTCCTAAAGCCTAGTGTTTCAACCATGGTAGACTCTACAGACTCCAATAGCCATTAGCATTTAGAAATCATTTTGATCAAATGGAAGTATAGATCTGGCTTTCCAAAAACTCCACTTGTACTTAAACCTTACAATAAAAGTGTTAATCATAATTGATACTGAGGTTTCTCCCCAAATCAGAACAGACAAGAAAACATGAAAAAAAAAACTTTATAGGAATAAAATTTGAGAAAGAAGAAAACAATGCTGTACTACCTTTCCTGGATATTTTCATCAACAGAGAAACAACAGCAAATTAGGGACCAAAATTTATTGGAAATGGGCGTTGGAAAAACTTACCTGAGACACCCCTTCTATACATGCTGGAAGAGAGTCCAGGTCAGATCAGGGTTAGATTCCTCCTCCTACGTCATTGAGCTGAGTCTGCCAAGCTGATAAAGCCAGCCCTTGTTGCTAGGTACCCAGCTTTCGGCAAAGTAACTTGACAGACATGGTGTGTCTCTGAAAAATAGAAAAATGAGAAGAATCCTCCCCAACCATGACCAGACGGCACCAGGGTGGGGCTAGACTCTCTTGCAGTGTGTATAGAAGGGGTGACTCAGGTTAAGTTTTACCAATGCCCATTCCCCTCCACGCTGCTGCGAGAGTCCAGGTCAGGGACATACCAAAGTGGTGTGTCCTAAGGAGGGTCTAAGTCTGGTCCACATCCTCCGATTCCGGAAATACTTTTTGGAGTACTCTCCTGCCAAATGCTGTCTCTGTGGAGGCAAAGGTGTCCAGTTTGTAAGACCAGATAAATGGAGAGGGTGACGCCCAAGTTGCCACCCTACATATTTCCTCTATGGTGGCCTGGGTAGCCCAGGAAGCTGATGTGGTCACACTCCTGGTTGTCATTATCAACATGTGAGACCCTGTTTCCTTGTCCTGGAAATGTCTCAGAGCCAGATAGATAGCCCTGAGTTTCAGCCAATTGATGGGGCGAGAACTGTCTGCCTGGAACCATCTACCCTGAGCTATCTCGGTTTGCAGCAGCAGCCCCCAACAATAAAGACTGGCATCTGCCATGCTTGTAAGTCTTTTTGGCTCCTTGAAAAGATGGCCCCTCCTGATAGCCTGGGACTGCTACCACCAGAAGAAATGCAAGATCAGTGGAGGAACCTGAACCCTAATGGATGAGTGGCTGGTTCCAGCCACTGGAATGGCAACAGGAACCACTGCAGAGTCCGGGCATGGAGACAGGCCCATGGGACTATGGCTATACAGGAGATCATCTTCCCAAGGAGCTGGGATAGCAGAGACAGTGGGACTGTATGCTCATGTCGTATCCGGTTTGGACAATTCTAGCAAATTGTCTTTCCAAGGCCTCATGTCTTCTGTTTTCAGCTTTGAGTTGAGTTTTTGAGGCCTTTTTGGTAGCGAAGGCTTTGGCCTTAATCTTGGCTGCGGCCTCTTGCTTAGCTGAATGGGCCCATTGTCTCTTCTTTCTGGATAGCCCCAGGGAAGCAGTGGAGGCATGGGCCTCCTCGTGGTCTAGTAGGATAGACTGGGCCTGTGCTTCCTCCATTTTATTCAGGGGCTGACATTGAAGGGACTGAAAGCAGCCTCTCTGTAGTACCTCCCTAAGTTCTAGGCCAAGCGAGTGAGTTCACACTGTGAGGCCAGAAGAATTCCACCTGTAAGGCCCGAAATACTCACTGCTGCTTTTTTTTTCTTAAAACAGCTGATAGGCACTTCAAAATATGATCACTATCTAGAGCTCTCAGAGACACATCTGCTCTTTGACAAGGAGCTGAGTCGAAAGCTGGATGCCTAGCAACAAGGGCTGGCTTTACCAGCTTGGCAGACTCAGCTTGATGACATAGGAGGAGTCTAACCCTGACCTGACCTGGACTCTCACAGCATTGTGGAGGAGAAACAACTCTCACTACCCAAGTGCTTCACTATCAAAGCAAAAAATAAGTGGGGACACAAAAGAATATTATTTAAAGTGGCACAAGTAATCTACAGTAATGCAAAAAGAGGAGACAGACCACCTATATAAACTTTCCAACACAATGGACATCTATGCAATTTCATCTAAAATGCCTAACTATCCAAACCACTATAACACAATTACTGAAACTTACAAAAATATCTCGGAGATAACCAACGATTATTACTAGTCAGTATGACTGTAGCACAAAATGCACCCCCCCCATACGTTAAGTATACAAAAAAAAAACCAATAACCAAAGAAGAAAAAACAAGTTTCTGCAATATATAATGTAAAGACTTTAACAGCCACTATGGGGTTAAGAGCTGTGGTGGCACAGCAGCTAGTATGCAGTACTGCAGGTTAATTCTTCTGACTGCCAACTGCCAGCAGTTGGGCAATTCAAGACTCACTGGCTCAAGGTTGACTCAGCCTTCCATCCTTCCAAGGTCGGTAAAAATGAGGACCCAGATTGTTGGGGGCAAGATGCTGACTCTGTAAACAGATTAGAAAGGGCTGTAAAGTACTGTGAAGCGGTATATAAGTCTAAGTGCTATTATTATGTAGGAGAAACAGATAGGTGACTGGCAGTGAGCACCAACTGGCACTGTATTGTATTGATTTGTACTGTACTGCATTGTATTATTGCATTTGATTCATATTCACATTGTATTTTATTATTTGTTTTATTGTGAGATGCCTATAGATATTTGGAATCATACAGAACCTACACTGAATACATTACACAACATTACAAAAACTCAGTCTTCCAAACCATGGACAGACTCAACTCCAGTTTCAACTGCAAAACTGTTAACATTTAGATCAAGCCAAATTTTAAAATGCTAGGGAATTCCTGCAAGCTTCACATTTTAAAAAATTACCCATCAGTAGATAGACATGAACTCCATTTGCATATCAATTAAAGTATACAATCGAAAGCCTAGGAAGAAAGCAAACAAGGTAAAACACATCCTCTCCAGCAGCCAACACCTAAAAAAGCAGGAAACAGCACCAGATAAACAATCATGTGGAAACAATTCCCTAATCAATGAATCATCAGGAAGACATCCCACCAAGATGACAAGGCAAAGCAAGCCACTGTATAGTATACAAACAGCCAGTAATCTGTTCAGTTCCTTACACTGATAATATTACTTACATAGGTAATGAATCAAGCTCACTGGTAGGTTTTTTTGAGTTATACTTTCTTGATTCAATTCATCTTAACAGATTTTTGTTGTGAAGAAAAACTGAGAAGACCCTCATATGGGTTACCTTGAATTTACAGAGATAAGATGGACTATAAATACAAAAATTACATACTACTTAGATGCACACTATTTTGAACAATAGTGGTGATTTCTGATTCCAACTGTTGAAGCCAATCACAGACTGCAATGCCAGAAATGTGAGAAGTTGCCTCCTTAACGCAACTAACTTTATGGTAGGTAGTGCTTTTCTAGAATAACAAAAGAGGAGGGAGATGCATTTCTCGCTCTGGATTGTTTTCCTTAGTTTGAAACCTGTCTAAGTGTAAATATAAAATTGTGAGAATTATTCTAATATTTCTCAAGAAATTAATCAGCATGCTTTTTAAGATAATAGATAAAGCAAATAATATTTATTAGATTTATATCCTACCTTTTGATCACAAATTTAAAGTAGCATACACAATGCTCCTTCTTCCTTGTTTTCTATAGCATCAATTACACACACACACACACACACACACACACACATACTTGAAAGTAGGCAAATGCTATATGCATACCTATACATATACATATAAATACACACACACACACACAAATTAATTTGGGTTTCACCAGTACTGTCTAACACTAACACCTTAATGACACCATCACTCTGGCTCAATTATTCAGCTGATAACTCTCTGAATAGTTGTTGCTATTTATAGGAACTCATTCTAATGCAAAGATATGTCATTGAAGTAAAAAAAGGTGGCTTTTAAGATGCAAGTTTGGAACTATATGTTCTAGACACACACAAATGAAGAACTCTGCTTACAAATGCAAGGAAGTCTGGAACTTTAAGAACTGAACTGCAAGGAGATCTGAAATCTGCAATTTAAAGTAGCCTTAACAATATTTTTATAACAGGATGGTTAAAAGCAAAGTGGTTAATTTCTAATAGTTTATTTACTCATTTTAACTGCCTCTATTATTTTTACAAATAATTCAAGGTTGGCAAATATATCCAATACTCCTCCTTCTTCCGAGTCTTCCCCAACAACCCTGTGAAGTGGGTTGGGCTGAGACAGAGTGACTGGCCCAAAGTCACCCAGCTGGTTTTCATGCCTAAAATCTGCCTAAAGACTCATAGTCTCCCGGTTTCTAGCCTGGTACCTTAACCACTAGGCCATTGGACTCTCATACTTTAAAGCAATCTTAAATAAAACAAGACATTTGGGGCTCAAAGAACTCTAATATTTTAATAATGTGGCCTAAAATCCTCCATTTTAAGGAGTCTCTAAGCAAAAAGGTAAAGTGGTGTAGTAGCTAACATGTTGGACAAAGAGCAGAGAGATCGGGGTTCTAGTCCACTGTCAGTAGCAGAAGCTGATTTGGTTACTTTTGCTCATTCTCTCTTAGTCGAACCTACCTCACAGAGCTTGCTTTAGGGAAAAAGAGGAGTGAGTGGCTATGAACTTTGCCCTGAATGAAAGCAGTAGGGGCTACTAAGAATACAACATTACATATTGCATACTAGCTCTATACCCATGCTTCACTACGAAACTATGTGATCGCGCTTACTTTTGGGGAGGAAAATAAGGGGGGGAAATTGTGCCTCTGCCTACCAGCATCCATCAGTATTCATCTGGCTAGCATCCTGTCAGTATATGAGAGTTGAGGGCTGTTTGGAAACTGAAACATGGAAACCGAAACAGTGTTTGCTGTATGAGCAAGAACGAGACAGCAAGGAGCCTAAGCGTGGCTTAGCTCAACTATTCTGTACTAAAGCTGGTTGCTGCTGTGAAACTAAAACTGAAACTCCTCTCCTCTCCTCTGCTTGTGTTTTGCATTTGGGACCTATTTCTTTTCAGGTGGGGAGGGGAGTAGAACTCCTTAGCATCAGAGCATGTTAATAATAATATATGAAATACTCGTGCTCTGATGGTCGTTTTGAAAAATCCTTTCTTAGTGAGCACCTAGAAGCCAAGAGGAACATATGTGCCAAATTTCAAGTTTGTAGGCTTTACGGTTCTGGAGATTTTGTGATGATGCGTGAGTGGAATTTCGCTTTTATATATATAGATTCTTCTAATAAGGTATTGCCATTTAAAGAATTTAAAACAATGGATAATAGTCAATGCTCCTTTAAATAGCTAGGAGCTATTTAAAATGCAGTATTACATGCCACATATTCTTCTAACGGCATTGACATATAAGAATTTAAAATAATGGATACTGTAAAGTCCCCTTCAAGTTGAGCTTAACTTCATGGAAACATCAATTGAACAAAAACATTCTACAGACAGAAAGGCTCCAGCTGAATTTTTCTGCTAGTTGTGCAGAAAAACTTTGTTCTAATCTTCCCACTCCCTGCAGATCGCTGTGTGGAAAAAGTACCATAAAAGAAAAAAAAACTGTCAAATACAGATAGCCCTTGACTTACAACCAGTTAGGACCAGAATTTTGGTTACAAACCAATACAGTCATATACAGAGATGACACATGTCCGCATCAGTTAATGACTACAATATCAGCAATCCCTGTTGCCTTTGTTAAGTAAAGGACCAACTTCAATCCAAGCCATTCTGGGCTTGGTCCCCCACAGCCCAAGCCTCAGTAAAATAAGGGACTGACTCTAACTACCCCCTCAATCTCCCTCCAAGCCACTGCTGCCCTTTTTGCTGTCCTGTACCATACCTTATGGGGCAGCAAGCAACACCAGAACCACATGTCCCGATCACCCTGCATTCTACGATCTTTAAGGCTGAAGCTTGTTTCATGTGGTGAAAAGGCGCCTTCAGTTTTTTCCTTTTTTCACCATGCAAAGCCAGCCCTGCCCAGGAGCTCTTTGTAAAGAGGTATTTTGGCACACTGTGGCTCAAGGGTTGCTTTTGGCTCCGCACCCCCATTTTTCACAGCGGGGAGACAGTCCCAGACCTGCCCTGGAGCTCTTTGCAAAAGAGCATTTATCCTAGGGGCCACTTTCAGCCTTTTTTTTTTCTTTTACTTTTTCAGGATTCCTCCTCCTTATAGCCTACCTGTACCTGCCAGAAAGATTTAATCCAGTGTTCTATTTTGAGAAGTGACCAACTAGATGTACCCAGGAAGCTTACAATCAGCCCTCTTTGTTGCCATCAACTTACATTGCACTGATGGGTTTCTATAGTCTGCAGATGATCCCCAAAGCGGGTTAGAATGAGCTGCAACAGATACAGAGAAATGCTCTAGGAGGCTAGAAATACTCAAGGGAAGGGACTGGAATTAACCTGCCATTGTTATGTTGTACAGGCATGGTCTATAAGAATTGGTTAATACTTGAACATATTGAAAGATTCCTATCTCATGAATCCTCTGGTAAGACACATTTAAAAGGTCATTGAATATTTACATTCTCAATTTGTCAAGGCAGAGTTAAAAAAAAAAGACAATAAGGTTCAATATAAATCTGCACAATGTTTGTTCATAACTGATTCAAGGGGGATACTGTAACTTTCTGAGAAGTACTTTCCCACTTATTGTTTACTGCACATGACAGCTAAACACAAAAGAAAGTAAAGACTTGACAGTCATAATGATCATACATTTCCAGAAAGGATGTGGAGCAAGATTGGTTGTTTTGTTTTGTTGTTGTTGTTGTTGTTGTTGCTGTCTGGAAGGGGGTAAAATAAAGGGAAGGGAAGCTCTGAGTCCTCCCTGTATTGTGTACTTCATATTGCAGATTCAAGCATTATGAAGAAGTATAATTACAAGAAACTTCTCAAGACACCCTTTTCTGAATGCACAGGCATTCACAGGCATGTGAAAAGTAGTTGAGCACTGCAAATTAGCTTCTTGGAATTAGACTAGTACATCTTTTATTTTTCATCTCCACAAAATATTTTTTTCTGCAACTGCAGCAAGTTCCTCCAAGGGGAAAAAAAATCTTTCTATGGGTGGTACAGTTAACTATCAGAAAGAAGTATAATCATTATCATTTTCCTTCCCTCAACATAATTTACACTGGTTTTGCAAAGTATCATCTGGAGCAGTGGTCGCCAACCGGTGGGCCGCTGCCCACTGGTGGTCCGCGAGGAAATGTTGGTGGTCCACAGAGAAATGTCACCCCCCGAGCACCCCCCAAAGCAATTAATCCAGGCTGTGGGGGAACACAAGGCTGCGCAGCACACATGGCCTGCGGGAACCTTCCCCAGCCCTGGCAAACTTGCCTGCTAAGTTGCTATTTTTCCTTTTATTTTTTCCCCCGACCATCAGCTGTTCGGCTGTGCCAGGAGATTTGGATTAGCTAGAAAGCAGCAAATCATTGGATTTCTTGCTTTCTAATTAATCTTTAGATCTTCAGCTCTGCTTTTAAGCAGAGCCGAACCTTTTTAGGACTGAAGCTTCTATTATTCAGTGTAGGTAGCCAAGGGCAGAAAGATAGATCTCTGAATGAATCTGTGATTCTGTGAGCAACTCAATCTGCCTGGCTGCTTTGCCTGATTTTGTGTAAAAGTTGCTTTTTTTGAAATAAAAAAAAATCAATATTTACATACATGGTGTGTTGTGAGTTAATTTTGTGAGTTTGCTTGCTAGCAAATTTTATGTGACAGACTCAGCTAGCCAATTGCAGATCTCTAAATTAATATGTGATTCTATGAGCAACTCAATCTGTCTGCCTGCTTTGCCAGCTTTTGGGTAAAAGTTGCTCTGTTTTTATAAAAATATTCAATATTTACATAAATATTTATAATATTTACATACAAGCCATGCCCAGCCAGTCACATGACCACCAGGCCACACCCTCAAATTAGGCCATGCCCAAGAACTGGTTAAGAAATTTGAATCCCACCCCTGCCTCTGAGTGCTTGTGTGTGTGTGTGTGTGTGTGAGAGAGAGAGAGAGAGAGAGAGGGAGAGAGAAAGAAAGAGAGAGAGAGAAAAAAAAAAGAGAAAGAGGGAGGGAGAGGTTAGATCAGATTTCTCTCTCTCTCTCTCTCTCTCTCTCTCCCACCAATGTCAACAAGCCACCATCAGTCAAAATTCATATTAGTGGTTCCCAGGATTTAAAATAAGGAGTTTGGTGGTCTCTGAGGTCCAAAAGGTTGGCGACCCCTGATCTGGAGGTTAAAGCACTAAGTATATTTTGCCACTTCAGATTTTATAGAAAATATTACAAATCAAAACCATATAAGGAGGCAAAAATCATCATATTGGGGCATTTTTGGATAAGAAAAGCACTCAGAAATTTGATTGAAGATAACAGGCTTCACTCTGAAATGAACATCTAAAACAAAAGGCTAAATTCATTCCAGCACCTGACTTAATTGCATCAGCTTATTAAAACAATGAACACTGACCAATTATAACAACATCTGGATTCTAGGAAGTTTTTTTTTTTGGTAGCACAGCAAAACTCCAGAGTAACAAAAGATCTTTGAAATAATACATACCAATTACATATGTTCCTAATACCTAGCAGTTCTTAAGTGTAGAGCACTCAAACATGCATAGCACTTTGAGCTTTAAAAGGCTTCACTCGTTCATTTTGATAATATATTTGTCAAATTATTATCCCTATTTTATGAAAAATAAGTCAAACTGAGATCAATGGATCTAAAGCCACCCACTTTTGCAGTGATAAGTGATCATAATGAGTATAAAAATATCCATCCGAACAATATTTCAGGATCCACTTTCCTTTTAACATCAAATAAAAGTTAAGAATACCAGGACAGGAAAGATTTTACTTTTTTATGGGTTCTTTTATGGTTAGCCTAGTGGAAAAGGGTACGTATCAAGGACAGAGTTAGGCAAGGGGAGGAGCTCTGATGGCTACAAATATATTTATTTATATTTTTCATTCTACATGTTCAATATTAAAAGTAACCAGTTGAGGATGTATGCATGGATAAATCTCCAGTTAGACTGGAGAGAGTGGTCAAGAGGGGCCTAACTTTAAAGTTACTGCACTGCAGTAACAGCGCAGGCCAGACTACCCACAGAACACTTGAAGCCTCATCTTGTCATTCCCAAGGTTAGGGATAGTTAGTCTGATGAAATCAGGATGGATAACAATCAATGATTTTTAAATAAAAAATTTAAAAAAACAGATATTTTTAATTTAAATCAGACTTTTTTATTTTTATCAAATTTATTTTAATAAAATGCTTTTGGAGTAAAAATCTATTTAGACAGTTTTCCATTTAAGATATATTAATAATTTAGTTTATTCAGCATGAAATGGAGCTTAGTTATGTTGCATGAGGCTGTATATTCTGCAATCTTCATATTTTTGGTAAACTCATTCAATGAATCCAAGCTCTACAAGCTAAATAGGAAACCCTCATTTTATTTGCAAATAATATTAAATGTTTTAACTTCCAGCAAGAATGAGTTCTTACATTTAAAGAGCACCTGTCATTTCAGATCCATCATGGCAACGCCTGTTAGCAGGCATCCACTCACTTGCTGCCTGCCATATCCACCTTGTTGTGTTACTGCTTGTAGAGTTGTAATTGCAGGAATGTTCCAATCTTGGGTGGCAAACCTCAGATAAAGAATGTTTCCAAGCAAATACAACGCAGGCAAACAAAGTCACTAATCTATGGATAAAGGAGGATTAGAGAGGGTAAGTAGACATATGTTAGACTTTAACTAGAGATAATTAATTGTATGGATTACTGTACTAAACAGTAACGAAAGTTAAGCAGTAACCAAAGTTAACCAATGATGGAGGATAACTAAAAATGTATATAAATACAAGACTATACTCCAATAAAGATCATCATGATTCAGTTGTTCATGATCAAACAACTCAACTGCCTCGTCATTACAACAACTGCTGCATCACCAGCCATCCCATTAAAGTGAATGGGACTGTCAGTGAGTCAACAGCGGATCAGAGGAGGAGCCGTGTGGGACAGAGATGACAGATGCTCTTTAAAAATTATGATTTAAATTGAATTGATTTAAATCAAGCCTTTTTACTAGTAATTTAAATCAAATCCACCCGGGGTTAAATTCTTGTAATATAGCTGACTAGCGATAAACTATTGTTGAGACTTTTCATGGGTGGCTCTCCATCTGATGTAGTGCTCAGTTACAATACAACAAAGCAGCATTATTTTGAGGACTTGCTTATTATCAAGTATACACACACAAACATACACACACATTAAAGCCCCTTTGAATATAAAAGAACACTTTGGGAATTATGTTTGAAATCTGCTAAAAGGAAATGGGATAGGAGCTACTATAAACACCTATATAGATTCATTTCTGAGCACCAGACACATTGAATATAAACCTCTGAACTGTATTCTAGAAATACATTATGACACCACCCACTACCAAGAGGACCAAAATACTAACATATGTCAGTCTTTTGTCAACAAGTCATCGCTGTCATTTAAGTTTAAAAATAAAGAGACTACCAGTGACCAGCAATTCTGCTTCCTAGGTGAAATTGTGAACAAGAATAGCTTATCTTCTCCTGTTAATATAAGAAATTTGTTCTTTTAGTCCTTCCAATTTAGCACTTTTCCGTGCAAAAAAATAAGTATTATGAATATTAAGATGATTGTTTTGATAAGGATAAATTTCAAACTAAACTGTTATCTAGGTGAACAAGAGTATATCTCATTGTATGAAATCAATAAAATACAAAGGCTGATGGCTTAAACTGTTAGCTCACATTCGTAAAATTAGAACTAAGCCAGGGGTGTCAAACTCAAGGCCTGGGGGCCAGTTCCTGACCATGGGGTGCTTAGATCTGGCTCGTGGGACTGTCCGGGAAACAGTGAAGATACCTGCAGTGTCTTTGCCAGAGAAAATAGTGCTGGGGAGGGCTGCCCACCCGAGCTTTGTTTTTGCTAGCAGGAGGTTGCAGGAGACCATCGCAGCCAAAAGCGCTTGGGCCACCACAGGCGCCGCTGACATGAATGGTGTTGAGCTGGCCATGCCCATCCCGGCCACCACCACTCCGAGGTCAAACACAACCCTGATGCGGCCCTCAATGAAATCAAGTTTGAGACCCCTGAACCAGTGGTTGTATTCAAAAACTTTTACTACCGGTTCTGTGGGGCGTGGCTTGGTGGGTGTGGCCATGTGACTGGGTGGGCATGGCTTATTTTGCAGCCCCCACCCATTTTGGGGAGCTTCCTAGCCTCAGAGGGCCTCTGAGGGGCATTTTTGCTCCCCTAACACTCTTCTGAGGCTCAGGAAGGAAAAAAAAACAGAGCATGGGAGGGGCATGCAGCACCCCTCCAAGCTCTGTTTTGGGAGCTTCCTAGTCTCAGAGAAGCCTCGGGGGGGGGTGTTTTTGCTCCCCTAAGGTTCCTCTGGGGCTCGGGAAGGCAAAAAATGGAGGGGAGACTGAGCTCCTCCCCTCCATTTTTTGCCTTTCTGGACCTCAGCAAAGGGAATCCCGGCACAGCTAATCTTATCTACAGCTGATTATCGGGAGGGGAAAAAAAGAAATTCATACCTTAGGCGAATGTCAGGCAGGCGGGCGGGGTGAGCGAGCATCGGGCGGGAGGGTGACCGGGTGGGGGGAGTGGCCAGCCAGAACTTACTACCGGTTCAGCGACCCGAGCCAAATTCTTGCTTCCGGTTCGCCCGATCTGTTGCAAACCGGCTGAATACCACCACTGCCCTGAACAAAGCTATCCAAGAATAATCGCAGCACACAAAGTTAATAACATAGCCATCAACCTTTTATGCATGGTAACTGTCTTAGATAATATTAACCTCAATGTTTCAAAATATTTCCTCTTTTCAATTTTTATTCTCAATGAATTTCCACCAGAAATTTTTTTAAAACATCTGAAAAATAAAACAATAAGAAAGCAAAGCCCAATATTACAAAGTATTTTTAGCTTACTCCTAAAGTCTTTCACTGGAGAACTACAGATTTCTTTCCTATATAAACATACTTGCTGAGTCACTGTACTCTTTAAAATGGCACATACTGTATTTGAAATTATCAAACTTTTTTTAATCTGCCCATTTCAGATCAGTTTTCAGAAGGGTTAAAAGCATTAAGAGTTTAACACTGTATCCATACCCAAATTTTGCAATGGGGAGTGTGGGTAAATTCCACTGCACTTCATTCAGCGCTACAAATTCTAGTCTCAAGGCTGTAGCATTTCATGCTCTCTGAACAGACTTGGTTTCTTCATTGAGAATGATGGGGAAGTTGTCTATTTTAGGACTTAACAGATTTCTGTACTGTTGCAAACCAAAGGACTGCCAAACTGTCTTCTTTTCCAGTATGACGCTATTTTGGCCGCAAATTTACCAATTGTTTAACAATGAAAGGTTAAAATTATAAATCAACAAGCCTCTTCCAGGCTCCATCGAAGAAATTAACAGTTAAAATAGTTCTCCCCAGTGACTACCCACTTCACCTCAGATGAATCCATCCAGATAAACAAAAAGATCTCCCCTCATCCCCCCAAGGAGCTTCAGTACAGTAAATTGATTCTTCAGATAAGCCTGCACCAAGTAATTTGATTGTGAAAAGGCAACCATTAAGAAATGAAAAGAGAAATGAGGTGGCATATATTCACATACACAGGATTCTATTCCACTCTTCTTCCAGGGGAAGAGAAACTACATACAGTATTTGTTTCCTGATCAATACATTAATTCTGGAGATATGTTAAATGAGAATTAGCATTAATGAAGTTTGGTGGCTAAGCCAGATCTGAAAGAAAGATAGTTAAGGTTCACAAATGTACTCAGCTACGAATCAGGGGCTAGATTTCTCAACTATCCTTTGAAGATTTATGGTGGCAAAATGACCCCTCCCTTTTTTTTTTACTTTTAGCTTTGATCTTCTACATTTTTAAATCTACATTTCTATATGGAACACAGAATCTTCCAAATTTGTAATTTGTATTTCTCCACAGTATTCCAAAGGTTTCCTTTGCGCAGTGTACATAGTACTTTGCTTCTGAATAAAATCAGACAAACTGTCTTTTCCCTGTTTAATCATAAACAGAAGAATGGCCAATGTGTGACAGTGCCCTATCTTGCTCAATGTGGATTGATTCCAGACCATCTGTCAGAAATTGTAGGCAGGACATTCTATCTTTCTTGCAGAATGAACAAAGTGGTACCAGCCACCTCATTGCAAGTGGTGGGGAAAGAAGAAAGGAAGAAGCTGTTGCTTTTCTTGTTTGCGTATTTTACTTTGGCAGCAAGTAAAACGCCCTGTGCTTGCCAACCTCATTATCATTGTAAAACATTCCAATTATGAGATGGAAAATGGGCAGGGGGAGGGAACAGGACAAGAAAGGGCAAGTATTAAAACAGTGCTGCACAGATCAATTGCACTTAAAGGCAACATGAGATGAGAAATCTAAATAACCATACCTTCTGGAAAGCTGTAGGTACTTTTCCAGTAACTGTCATTTCTTCACTGAAGGACAGAATATCATTCCTCAATCTGAGTCCTTCTGCATAAAGTACAAACTATTCTGCTTAAGAGTAATTCTGTACTACTGTCATTTCAAATCAAAACTTGTGCAACATTACACACAATGCAGTACACTGGCTCATAATTTGACTTCACTGATTAACAAGCAGTTTAAAACACAGATGCAAGCTAACTGCTTCTTCCCATAAGAGGCAAAGAGATGCTCTTACAGGAATCACAGCAAGAATTGTATGTTGTTTCATATTGGTATGAAGCAAGAATGTCTTTGACAACTTTTGTATTCTAAACATTTCTGAATAGTACTTAGAATGGGTGTTGGTAGACGTTACCCTGAACGCCCTTTCTGTCTATGCTGTGAGAGAGCCCAGGATGGGTTGACTCCTTCCCATTTAGCTGAGTCTGTACTAAGATATAAAAGTCAGCACCCGGGAGAGACCCCAGCTTTGGCGAAGATACTTGACAGACTGAAAGGTGTCTCGGAAAGCACAAATGAATACAGAAATATGACTTACCCTCTCCAGACGAATCAAGGGAGGGGCTGGGCTCTCTCGCAGCATAGATAGAAAGGGCATTCAGGGTAACTTCTACCAACACCCATTCTCCTCCATGCTGCATCGAGAGCCCAGGATGGGACATACCAAAGCTTGCATGTCCACGGGTGGGTCCTCGTCTGGCTCATCACACCGACTGTGGAACCACTTGTTGAAGCACCCGTCTGCCGAAGGCTGCAGTTGCCGAGGCAAAGACATCCAGACGGTAGATGTCCACGTGCCTGCATGACAGATCTCCTCCAAGGGTGCTTGGGTCGCCCAGGCAACTGAAGTGGCCGCATTTCTGGTAGAGTGCACTGTCAGATCTCGAGGAACCAGAAGTGCCGCAGCTTTGTAGGCCTGCTCAATGCAAGATCTGACCCACCTGCTAATAGTAGGAGAAGAGGCCTTGCGCCCCAAGTGAGAAGGGAAAAGGAAACAAAATGGCTTCAGACTTCCTGAAGGAGGAAGTGTGCTTAATGTATATTCTAAGAGCCCTACCTATGTCTAGCGAGTGCCACTGCTGCTCTAAGTCATGGTGCGGGAGGGGGCAGAAGCCAGGCAACATAATGTCCTGGGACCTGTGAAACAGGTGTTAACCCTTGGAATAAATGAGGGGTCCAGACTGAGGACAACCCTATCATCGTGAAAGGAACAAAGGTCCTGTCTGATGGAAAGAGCAGCGAGCTCAGATACCCGCCTGGCTGAAGTGATGGAAACGGGGAACACTACCTTCAGAGTCAGGAAACGGAGAGAAAATGTTCTAAGGGGTTCAAAAGGGGGCTTTGTAAGGACATAAAGGACCACATGAAGATCCCAGGAAGGATACCTGTGAACCACCGGAGGATGCAGATTGGAAGCCCCTTTCAAAAACCTCCTGACTGAAGGGTGATGGGATAAGGAAGGAAGTGAACCCATGAAAGAACCGAGGAGAGGGCCTCAACCTGCCTTCGTAAGGTGTTGGGGGCCAAACCTTTCTCCAGATCATCCTGAAGGAATCTAAGAACCTCTGCCAACTGGGCTAAAGCGGGAGAGAGAGACCCTCCCTAAGGCACCATTGGGAAGGGCCTTCCAGGTGGCATCATAGATGCGCCTTGTGGGAGGTTTGCGAGATGCCAGGAGGGAGTGGGACCTTGATGGATGAGTGGCTGGTTCCTGCTCATTGGTAGGGGAGCAGGAACCATTAGAGTGGACAGGAGTGGAAAAATCCGTGGCTCTGGAGATATGACAGGGTAATTTGTAGATCCCGATGGGCTGCATGGATGAAGGAGGACACAATCAAAATGATGTCCAAGTAGCATTGGATTCTCACTGGAACACAAAGCAGAGATGCCATCAATGCTGCCAGAACCTTTGTGAAGACCCTTGAAGCCGATGAGAGGGCGAAGGGAAGTGTTCAATACTGATAATGGGTATTCTGATAACAGAAACGGAAAAAACTGGCGATGATGAGGCCCAATGGGGATGTGGAGGAAGCCTCCATGAGATCAGTGGAAGAGAGGAGATCGCCCTCCCGAACGCTCTCTAAAATATAATGCAGAATCTGCATTTTAAATAGCTTGTATTTTACAAATTGGTTGAGAAATTTTAGATCCAGGATGGTTCGCTACCCCCACTGAGGCTTTGGGAACGATGAACTGCCTCTCTAGGGCTGCATGTCTGCGCTTTTCTGCCCTCAACTCAGCCTGAGTTGCCTTCTTAGGGGCTAGAGCCTTAGCTGATTTTAGCAGCCACCTCCCTCTGGACAGATTGGGTGCATTGCCTACAACTTTTTCTCTTATTGGCTTAAGAGACTGTTCCACTGGGGCAGGTGGGGGGGTGGGGGGACTCTGCCTGACCCTTATCTTGCTCCATTTGAAGAATAAAGACTCTTATGATGGAAAGAAACTGTTTGTACATTTTTTGTATTAAGCTCCTTAGGGTATAAATTGGCCCCTGGGCTTACAAAATGGCCGCTCACCTCGTGGTGGAAGGCTTCAATCCAAGATGGCCACTGACTATGGGAAACAGGCTCCGAGATAGAAGAATTTCTCCTTAGGCTATAAAGAGCCCTGAGTGAAGTCAGCAAAGGAAAGGGCAGCCTCTGGCCACACGATCAGCTGGATGATGCTGGTATCGGTTTGCCGCTCGCTTTTTACGACTGCTCAAACCGCAGGCGTGGGGGAGGTCTATAGACGCTGCCCAACTTGCCTGAACAGCACTCTGGCAATGCTGCTCCCAACCTTGCAGGAGAGAGAGAGAGAGCCCTGCTCTCCTGGAAGAACAACTGCCCAGATCCTGGGGGCTGCTTGAAATGAGGAAAAATGGCACTGAAGATCGCTGGTGAGTGTTATCTAACAGAAGCTTTCAGAGACACAGCTACTGACTGAAAGGAGCTGAGTCAAAAGCTGGGGTCTCTTCCGGGGGCTGGCTTTTATATCTTAGTACAGACTCCGCTAAATGACGTCATAGGGAGTCAATCCATCCTGGGCTCTCGATGCAGCATGGAGGAGAACTAGGTTCATATGTCTTTGTCCCAGGTAAACCAAACTCACAAGGACTATTGTACAAAAACCCATTCCTCTGATTTAGACTTTTGATATGTTTACATATCAAGGTAGCATCTTATTTTCAACTTGATTTTCTTAGATGAAAGTATGTCTGCTTAAAAAGGAGATTATATGTAAGTGCTGAAACAATGCATGACTGTCTGGGAGAAGGGAGCAGTATACTACAAAAAATATCAAGTTACATGCATCAGCTTCCTATAATTCTGAAGGATTGGTTTTGAACTATGGAGGATTGTAATTTATTTATATATTTACATGTGCTATTTATATAGATGCCCTTATCACAAGAAGTGACTGGGCAGTGTATAACAAAGATATAAAACAGTAAAATGCATTCAATAAATCATTATTATAAAAATTAAAAAACATATGGCACGTAAGAGATTAGATTAAGAAAAAAGTCACTTCTGGATGTCACCACTCCCCCAAGACCCAGGGACCTGATGACAAAGTCATGTCTTGAAGGACTTCTGGAAACTAAATAGTTGGAGAATGTTCCATGAGGAGGATACCATGACTTCTTCCCATCAAGTGTGATTTCCTCACAGACAGGACCCACAGCATGCCCATTATTGTTGTTGTTATTTTAATTGTTATGTTAATATTAACATAGTTGTGATTATCCCATAGTAATAAAAACATTTAATTGGAAGCCCCTACTTCAAATGTTACTCAGGAACTCACTGAGCTACCTAAGACACCCAACTATCAGTCTCACTTCTATTCTCTTATTTTACAGAAATAATAGCTGACACGTGCCAAAAGTTTAGTAACTATGATTGCTAAAATATATGCTGTAAAATATAAAAAAAACCTTAAGTAAACATCCCAATTCTTTTTCAAAATGCTTCAATTGCTTCTGTTTCTGCTTATAAAACAGTTACATTTTTCCCATTGCTAATTATTTAAATTATCTGCAAACCAGGATGGGGGTAACATGTTGACCATTCCTGAACTACAGAAAACCAAAGCTCACTTATCCTGCCAAGGCCACATAGGTAGATTTTAAGACTGCAGGCCTCCTTAAGGACACAGGTCAATTACAGCCTAATCTGCTGTAAAACCTACTGACTTTCTTCCCTGTCACTCCACCCTACCACAATCTATAGAACAGAAACAGCTGCTCCAGATAAAGCTATAAAGTTGTCTTTCATATTACACTAGAGAGCTGTGAAAATGTCACTGTACACTTAAGCGCTGTTACAACTACACTGATACAATGCCTGTCCATCTGAGTACACACAAGAAAAGAAGCAGAAACCATTTTAAAGTGGCAAGTCAAATAACCAGAATAAACTGCAGTTGAACAAATTAGGCAATCACAGGAACCACTTCTGTGTAGGCAGCACAAATCTGTCTTACAATCGTTACCTTTCAGTTTCTAGAAAAGGAACAGAATATGATTCTTCCTGTGGATTTCAAGTAAAATATTTGTTTTATTTATGTATAACAGGATTTACAGTGTATCAGTATATTATCTAACTTATGCAGTTAGGGAATTGAGGATTGGTAAGATGGAATCATATGGAAGCATGGAGTCATGTTTAAGCTAATGAACCGATAAAAAATACTTATATACTTCCAAATGTAATGGAGTCAAAGTAACAACAAATGGAATCAGTAAAACAAATACTAACACTTCTCCCTACCTGCAAAATGCACACAAACACTACCATCAGAGAAGTTCTTCCATAGTTCACAAATCAATTGCTATGCAGCTCTTTCTTAACGGCTCTCTGAAACACGAAAAGAAAGAGTTCCATCTGAATCTCTCAAACTATTCCATAAACTGGCGGACTGCAGGCTGGATGTGTTACTTGTTGGCCACGCCCACCCCAGCTCCACAAAGGCAAAAAACATCGTGAAACTTCACGTGTCGCAATTGAGTTTGACACCCGTGCCCCCCAACAAATAACAACATAATTCCCCCATTTCATTTGGAGAGAGGAGGAGTGTCTCTGGATCAAACAGGTCAGTTCTTCCTGGAGCAGGCAATACAGATACCTACATGCCCAAGCCATAAAGAAAGCTGCTAATGAAAACTAGGTCAATGCAAGTGAAAAGGTGCTAATCCAATATAAGAAAATATATGCAGCTCAAACATCACCAGCGCTAGTAAGTGTGGGGTTTACTCCCACCAAAGACACCACAAATAAAAAGAATATATCAACATCACCTTATAACTGAGACCTGATTTGGCAAAATAATACTAATGCCCATCATATTCACTGTGGAAAAGAAAGTGAAACTGCCATCATCTATTAGGCTCTATTCCACCTGCTTAAAAAACTTAGTATGCTAGTCTTGATTATCTGCCTTTGGCTATGGGAATCAAGAACAAGTATGGAGTTTTGAAGTGTACATGCCACTCAATTCTCCCTCCTTGAAATAGTTCCAGAGATAATGCTGAAATATTAGATCATCAAATGTAATATCTCTTTAAAACTAATTGGCCAGAATAGACTTTTGGATTTGAAAAGCACCTCAGTCAAACAACATGCAGGTTTTGTGGCACTGCTTAGGACAACAGAAAGTTATATAGAAGATACAAATAAAATATTATTTTGCAGTTTAAATAAATATATGAATTCATACTTTTGGCCAGAAACTTTTCTGTCAATATATATTTAAAAAAACAAACATTTGTATCATTATAGAGTATCATACAATAAATGGTTGAATGACTTCTCAAAGGATTTGGAATGTTTGAGCACTTCCAGAGATTTGATTTAATACACTGAATAAAAACACCCTATCACCTGAGATTCTTGGGAAGCAATGGGGAGCTGAAGACAGCTCTGCTGGGAGTAAAGCCAATAACTGTGGTGAAATGAAGATTCAAATGAAGGGACCAGCTTCTTGGAATTCCTTTCCAGGCAAAGAGAAGGCTCAGGATAGACCACATGCACCCCATACAGCAGCTCCTCACAAGGAGACTATAATAATGCAGTCTTGGGTGAGTTTAGAGCTCTGGGAGTTGAGGGATTCCATCTTCACTGAAGATGTGGTTCAATGCCTTTCAAAAGGACAGTGGGTTCACATACTTCATTCTTAATCCCTTTTGGAAACTGTGGATATTAAGAACCTTCAGAAAGACCAATTTAATTACACCAAGGTTCCTTCAATCCTTAGTGAAATAGGTCTTGTGCAAGTTTTTAAAAGTCTTCTTTTAGAATGAATAGCAAAATGGTGATTAGAATATTAATTTTGGAAGGTTATAAATGGATCAAGGAACCAAATGGATTTGAAAAAACTATCTGAAATTAATTTTAAGACTCCAGTAGGTTGTTTAGAATTCTATAAAAATATTAAGATTTTGAGAGTAAGTATAAGAAACCATCCCATCTGATGCTATTAATTAGAAAACAAAAACATAAGAAGACTTACTTGAATAACTTTCTTATTTTGAATTTACAAAAGAGACATGATAAAATTTTGAAAGAGCTTCTGAGAAGAGACAAGAGTAAACAAAAAGAAATTGAGTTATAGGAGTCTTTTTAAAGAGATTAAAAAACAAGATTATTAAAAGCAAAGAGAAGGAGTTGAAATTTGGTTTATTTGATCAAGGTTAAAACCTTGAATAGCTTAAACCTTGGAAGAAGAGATATTTTGCTATATTTTTGGAGAAAATAATTTAGAGTGGGTTTACTTGATTAAGGTTAAAGCACATAGGTTGTTATTACTAGTATTACTGTTATTACTTAATGATTCGTCATTTCTTTGTATATCTCTTTTCTTTATGTTCTCACATATGTATTCTTTTTAAATGTTTTTTTTCTGTGCAGTTTTTATTTTAAAAAACTTTTCATATTTTTCTTATTAGTTTTTTATCTTTCTATCTTTAAACTTTAATAAAAATAATTATAAAAAAAGAGAAAACACCTTAGCACAATTACGGCACATTTTAGTATTGAAAATGTACTTTTTTTTAAATCAAGTGTATTTTGTCTTTCAAAATAGAGAATGCACCTCACAAGAATTAAAAATAAATTATGAACACTTGCCTATTAAAAGGGTGACTGCAGGATAAAACATAGCATATTCAAAATAAGCAAGTTAAAGAGAACCAAATAAGGTCATCTTCTACTGATCATCTTACATAAGTAGCAGTGTCACAGCAGAATCTGCTACTCATTTCTTAAAAACAGAATAACTTATTTTTAACTCAGAAGACAGTGCAATTGTTTCTTCTGTTCAAAATGCTAATCAACTTGGTAAGCTAAAAAAAAGTGCTTTCCTCAGCAATGCACAATTATAGAAGCTGCCTAGGTTCTTGTGAGATGCAGTAACATCATATTTACAATTCTGTGCATCATACATCAGCACAAGAAACAGATTGCCATAATTGGAAGTCCACTTGTTTTCAAACTTCTTCATTATTTTCTGACTTCAAATATAGTTTACATTTCAAAAGGGATAAAGGAGAGTTATGCTTTCACTCCAACGAAGGGATTACAATTTGGGAAGTCACTGGCATTCTCTGACCTTGTTTGCTTGTCAATATGTTACACTACCTAACCAGATAACAGCATCAGTGCCAGTGAGTGTAGGATTCACTCCCTGTTTATTATAGTAGCTTGCCCAGCAAGTATTGATAAGGGTGTGGTTTTCTCCTTGGTAATTCCTTGACTATCATTTCCTGCTAGAGGATTTGTCTGGTGTTAATCCCTGCTTATCTGGTTGTTGGTTGATGACGAGCATACGTTCTGGTCCTTCTTAGCTTTCTTATTATCTCTTCAAAATGGTCTGTAAATGTGATTAATCTCTATGTGCTTATTGATGGCTGATTTGTCTGAAAGATAAGTTACCAGGAATTCCCTGGCATTTTGGATTTAGTATTTTGGTCTAAGATGCTCAGAGTTTCCGAGCTGAAACGATGGTTGAGCCTGCCCATGTGAGATTAAAAGATTTTCATTTTGTTTTCTGACTGCTAGTTAAGTGTTCATGGATGTGCTCTATTAGTCTTCTGTCTGTCCTACGTAGATAGGCTCCTACAATCCTTGCATTATATGTTGTGATGACTCTTGCTTTTTCTTCCTGGGCTACTAGGTCTTTCGATCAGTTGTGTGCTATGGTGATGTCATGTGGCTGTAATGAGTGTTGGTTATTTCTGACATGTTTCTGATATAGTATTTTTTCACCCATTCATGCTTGTTTTGATTGTGCTATAGTGGGTTAAATCAGCACTTTTTAATAAAATTACAGGGGTATCCATTTTGTTGGAAAATGATTTATATAGGTAATTTGTTTCCCTTTCCTGGTATTGTGGTTTGTTGCAGTGCACGTGTCCTAATTCCTATGCTGTTCTTCATGTGGAAAGTTGGATAGCTCCTTTGGTAATGGAGCTCTGGTTGGTATGGGTTGGGTTTTTTTTTACTTGACTTGCATTTCAAATTTACCACCATTTCTTTCAGTGATGAGGATATCCAGGAAGATCTTCTCTTCTATTGGAATACAATATCTTCAGATATGCCATTGCACAGATGTAAGGCTGGCATATGGGGAGAAAGAGAAGAAAATAACAGCTCACTTTGACCCAGCTTTGAAGGACTCCTGGCAACAGAAGTGCTTTGTTAACCAGACCATGAAGGTTGTGCCTCAAGGCCACCTTTCTGAGCATTACAACTTTCATACCCCTATTACTTTTATATTATGCAGGGAATACTGAACCCAGGGACGGCTAGAGAAGACAGTCGAGGAGGCTAGAGGGCTTTTTTGATAATACTCAATAGATTTTTGTTTAATGATTATCTTTATTTTGACTCAATTTTCTTCAATGTACAAAATATTTAGGGTGTTGCAACCCTGACTGAACTAGCCCCTCATGTGTGACCCTCATCATGATTTGAGTTTTGAGATTCATGGTCCAGACTCCAGAGAAAGCAAAAGTTTAAGAATTATAAGGAAAGGGGAAAGACCCCTTTGATCAATTATTAACTACGGTGTAAAGTTATTTTGTGTTGAAGGTAAAACAAGAGGAATTCATTGTGGGGGCAAAAATGTGTTCTTGCTCAAGCTCAACCTATTCTGATAAACCTAAGGAAAGCTGAGAAACATCTTTGCATTTACTCTGTATCACAGCCATCAGAAGATACTCAGGTGAGATATTGAAGTCACTTTATTTGATTTATATAGTTGCCAATCTCATATAGGTGATTCCAAGAGGCTTACAAAAGTAAAACAAAACCCCAAAAGATAAAATGTCCTTAAAATTGTTAAAAATATTAAAACAATTTAAAAACCATTCAGTACATTCAATTGGAGAATAATCTATTCAAAAATAGTACATTAAAACATCAGTACTGTAAAAGGACCCTGGATTCAAAATATCATCAAATGGGAAAACAAACTAGTTTCCTTGGTTCAGAAATAAACCATACATAAAACATGGCTAACTGGAAACTAGATTTTGTTTGCTAATATATCCACTGACATACAGCAATTAAAATTATTCTCCCAAAAAGTTTTAAACTAGAAAGGAAGATTTTTCAATTAAAAAGAGAGAAAACTTGAAAATCTCAACACACATGCAGACACTTTCCTACACACATAAAAACCAAGCAGAAGACAGCCTGATTTACACGAAGTGGAGTAATACCCACTTAGCAACCACAACTGAGCATAGAATTTTTGTCATTGTCTTAAGTCATTGCAGTTATTAAGTGGTCACCATGTGACCAGACTTGATTTTATTACTTTTTTATTATGTTGAGCAGGGATTGGATTAAAAGACCTTCAAAGTTACTTCCAACTCTGTTATTCTATAATATATGTATCTCTAATGATGATGTAAAATTGGAATTCTATTAAAACAGGAGTGTATTTTGTATTTTTACATCATACAATATCAGTATATTTTTAAAAAATAAAATAGCATTTTCCTTTTTAAGAACCAGAGTTAGCTTCTTGAATATCTAAAATAATATTATACAACAATGGCAGTAGTATACAAGTATGATTTTTGAAAAGTCAGTTACATTCTAAGTAAAATGGCTGCCATAATTTTGCAAATACCGGACTTTCAAAGACGGTTTGTAATGCAACAATGCCCATCATTCAAATAAAACAGTAGCTGTCCAGCTTGGATACATGGCTTTCTGAATTGTGATCCATTAAGCTTACCTACCAGCCATTACAACCTGCATGATAGCTGTTTGTTAAATCTTGCATACGAGGAAGGATTTTATCCCAAGCTGATGGCATGGTAGGTTGATTAAGCCAATGTGAATTATCATACACAGTTGATGGGATACAAATTATGTATCTGTGGTAGCCATTATGATATTAATGTCATTTTAGAATAACATGATAAAAATCATTTTCCTCATTTTCTGCAGAGAGATATAACTGGGTCATACATAGTGCCTTTGTTATAAGATAATAACCATTTTAAGACTTCAACTAGTCTCCATTAAAAAAAACAAAGACAAAGGCTGTTTCAATATATGATACATATATTCTGAGTTAAGCTACATAGAATTAGTACATTTTCCCCACTTACTATATGAGTAGAAAAGTCGTCTTCAAGTTGGAATCAACTCCAGGTTGCTGACTCTGGTGACCTGTTTTACAAATCATGAAATCACAGATATATCATTATTTACTCACCAAATTTGCAAGAGGTTAGCCACTGCTTTATTCCGAGATACTTTTTTCAATTTGCAATTTAGTGTACAGCTCTGGTATTCCCAGGTAATATTGCTCATGCCTGATACTCTTTAGCCGAGAGATGTCAAACTGGATTTCTTTGTGGGCCAGATCAGAATTGTTCTTCTCCGCAGGCCAGCTCGGGGGGGTGGGGGGGAGGGACAGACTGGATGGATGCCTCCTGCAGCACCCTGCTGGCCAATATGGGGCTGGGGGGGGTGCATGCAGTCCCCCACAACCCATTTTGGCTGGCAGAGTGCTGCAGAAGGCTGTCCAGACCAAAATCAGGGCAGGGGGACCACGCACAGCCCCCTGAACCCCCATTTTGGCTGACAGAGGCTTTGCTATTTCCAGGCCAGCCTCACGGATCAGATTTAAGCACCCCTCAGGCCAAATCCAGCCCATAGACCTTGAGTTTGACACCCCTACTTTAACTTCTTCAGATCAGACATCTAGTGGGAGCAGTAAAGTCTCAAGATGGATGCAAATCCAGATAACTATGTTGAGATAATTCCCTGTTAGGAGAATGAGTGCACACGGGGAGACGTAGTGAGAGTAATGTTGAATAACACACACACAGCACACAGCTACACTGTATAGTAAAATGTAGATTTTTACTGCCAGTAAACGGTTAAGCAAAGTCCAACAAGCAGTCCAAATCATTCAGGGTTCAAGCAGCCAGTTTTCACTCCAGGGATAATCCAAATAACAAAGTCCAGTATCAAAAACAGTTCAGTAAAAGACTCACATCAAATCCAAGAATAACTATGATCAGCAACAGTCAATAGGGGAATGCAGAAACGGCAACACTCTCAGCAACAACAGAACAACCCAGGTTTCTGGCTCCATCTTATGGCCGTTTGAGAAACCACATCCAATTACAATTTTAGCATTCCCTTAAAGAGATAGTATTAAAATGTCTATCCTGGTTTATATATTTTCCAACCCAACTGTTAGGTGACTTACATTCCTAACAAACTACAAGGACAATTCCATGCTCTTTTCTTGGCAATAACAGGGAAATGGTTGCTCTTTCCCATGTCTGGACATGTTCTTTCCAGCTCTCCAGATTTATTTTCAAGTGATCTCCAATCCAAGTTCCTCACCAGTTTTGTCCTGCTGCCTTCCTTGAAGTCAGCCAAGGATGGCTAGATGCTGCTATCTGTTGATGACTTTATTCTAGACATGTTTTTTTTATTTAAAAACCTTCTAAAATATATGAATAGTCAGCTTTGGCTCTTCTAGATAACAATAATATACTAAATACATTATCAACTTTTGCCACAAAATAACTGTTTATGAAAGTGTAGGTAGAACTGAGGTGGACCAAAGGTATAGTACTGTAATTTGAAAATGATTTTTATATCCACTCCTTGCTATAATTACTGCAGTTACAAACTTAATAATTATAATTTCAAGCAATGAAAAAAAAATGCAAACGTTTTCCAACATGCTCCAGTGTGAACATAGCTTTTCGTGTCTTGAAATACTCTGTCTTCTAGGCAGAACTTTTTTTCTTAACTTCCAAACATATTTAAAAGTTTTTGCCTGCCTACTATCACTTTAAATATAGTTATATATTTAAATAAAATATTTTAACACAGGTAGCTAGTAAAAAAATATTTTACAATATTACCGTGTTTCTCATATAATAAGGCTGGGTCTTATTTTTTTTGAGCCCCCCAAAAATGGCTAGGCTGTCTTTTCGGGGATGACTTAATTCCCCCCCTTGCATCTTTGGGCGGGCAGGTGGCGATGGCTTGGATGTTGACCTCGGCGTTGGTGGGGCATTTCGTATCGGGGTCAACGCAGGGAGCACTATATCCGGGTGTGCAACAAAAGTACTTCCTAACAGCAAACCCTCCCACCATTCCCCTCCATTTCGCATGTTTTAATATAGGCCTTACTTTGAAGGAGGGGCTTAATTTCATTTCATGCCTATAAAACATGCAGGGACTTCCTATTGGGGGAGGCCGTATTGTTGGAGAAACAGGGTAGAGTTATACAGATGCAACCAATAATGTTAAGTTTGGATGACAGATTGAAGTTGTGATAGCACTGTTGTGGAATTAATTCTTCTAAGGTTCACCTTGAAGTCAACCTAGTCTCCTGTGTAACACTAAATGAAGTTCTTAGCCTATCAAAGCTAGCAGCTTTCAATTAACATTTTGAATGAGACAACTAAAAATGTGAATTGATCTCTATTTCCTAATGAAGTACATAAAAACAATGTTATTTTTAGAAACACTGAAAACCATATTAACAAACTCCATGCAAGAAATAAACTCCATGAGAAACTTAGTTTACAGAAAGGAATTCATGTAATGTATAAATAACAGTGTTTAATTTAGATCATATTATTCAAGTAATTGCAATGGTATGAAAGTACTTCAAATCAAGAAACTCTGAATGAATGTAATTTATATTGTAATGATAGAAGACTCTTGAAAAATTGCATATATTTAGATATAAATATTAATATACAGTATTTATTTCCTTCAACAGCTCAAGTTGACTTCTATAGGGTTCTCGCTTCATTTTCTTGCCATAACAGCATCCTGTGATGTAGAGGGGTTAAGAGAAAAAAAGACTAGCCCAAAATCATCCATAAAGCTTTTTCAGCCAAGGGTATTCAAGTCCTTAATCACTATATCATATTGGATCTTTCTAGCCCCTATCTTTTGCACATCACATCAGAATTGGAATAGATTAAGCTAAAGAAAAGAATCCACTGAACTGTTAAAAACACCACCCAGTTCTGTGGTTTTCTACAATGCAACTGTTGAGAGACAAAAATAAAATTGTATCTATCAAAAGAATAGTTACTGATTCTTCTGCATTAAAAGAAGAGCTATTTTGCCACAATATCCATTGTCTTAATTTAAATTTTAGGATTAAAATGCAACAAAGTGGTTCAAAGTTGACTATTTATATAAGACGGGTAGGGGAAGCAATTTAGACATTCTTTGTGTTGATTTATTTTTACACTGTGACAAAGTACTTAATAATGTTGATGTGCATGAGCTGACCTTTAGCTTGCAGTAAATATCATCTCATCTAACATTGTTAATTTGTCCTATATGTCACAGAATAAGTAAGCCCTTAATACTGTTATCATTTTTTATTCTAGCATTCAATAGACTTTTTCATTCAAATAGCTATATTTCTCAGAACAAAAAAGAGAGTTTAGATAAAACAAAACAGACAATCTGTTGATTTATGCAACATCGTACAAGCCGTAAAAGATTTCTGATGTCCATTTATACTTAGTAACATGGTAACATTTAAGTGTTCTCTTTGTTTATGGGAGTTTACTCATGTAATGCTTAACATAGTCATTATGTCTGAATTTGGCTGGTATCTTGAAGAAATGAAGAGATGTTGCCATCTACATAAAATAACATTACCTTGCTTTTCTTTTGCTTTAGAACATGCAAGGGGAGTGGGTGTCTATCATAAGCCTTGTGATTATGATTCCACTTTTTATAAGGAAATCCTAATCTCTTATTTCCTACATTATCTTGGTGTCTCATTTAAAAAATATCTTCTTCTTAAAGAGTTCACATAGTTTTCCTTCAGTCTTAGTAGTTTCTAGTTGAGAAGAGCACTTCCTGTTTGTGTCCTGTTTCAAACATTGCATTTTTCTGCCTTGGAGGAATACACAATGAAGTATTTACAAAAGAAGATCAAGATCTCCCTTAAGTAATATAATAACCTGCCTCCTAAATCATGGGTGCTCCATCACTGCAGGTTTTTAAACAAAAATAGGACAGTCATTTATCTGGGATGGCCTGAGCATTTGTGCCCTGGGCAGTGCCTGAACTAGATCTCCACAAGATCCCTTCTATTCCTATGATTCTATGAAGATTCCCTCAATGAATCAATTCAGCCAACTACTATGTCCCATCATACAATAATGGGATTAGCTTTGGATCAGAAAGTAAGCTTTTTACTATATTTCTATATTTTGAAAGTCTCAGACATACTGTTTAGAAGATACCAACTGCTTAATCTAAACAAAATATATGACTTTTAGCTATTTTACTGAAAGTATCTGGTATAACTATGTTTAGAGATAATATGTAGATGCAAAGTACTGCAAAACAAAGGAAATCCTTGTTCTGAGAAAAACAATAAATAATTCAAAGTGATTTTTAAAAATAATATAACAGAAAGAGCTTTAAGAATTTCTTAAAAATGAGTGTAAGGTGAGAATCTCATTAACAGAATTCACCAGGCTACTATTTTCTTAATTTACATCATATTAACTTATTTATTTTTTAAAAGCCACACTATGATTTTGCTGTAACTCAATACTGGTATAAAGACAAAATCGGCCCTAAACTCATCAGACTTTACATTTTATTAATGTACAAGGGAGAAATGTCTCAGTATTAAATGTTTTTTTTTAATGAAGACTAACTGAAGGAAAACTTGTCTCACACTTTTACAAGATGAAAAATAGAGGTAGTTTGCTGTAACTTATAAAAGCAAAAATGAAGCAAATATCTGTCCAAAGGAGAAAAGCAAATTATTCATTGCCTAATATAACATTATCTCAATCTATATCAAAAAGCTAAGTGTACTCAGACCTCGTTATTAATTGGAATATGAGGCTTTTAACATCTCATTAGATGATTACAATCACTTCTATACGGTTATAATGAAAATACAAACATGTCCATGTAATTACCAGGAGTTCAAACTCAATTTTTATTTGAGTTATCCAATTTTATCTAACATGGATCCAACAATCAATATAGTATTAGAAAAAAGTGATCTAACAAATCAGTGTACCAATTGATAAAGCACAGAAAGAACATGTATAAAGTGAGAGGAAGAAAGGGAGAAAGTCCTAGTTTTATTCGTACAAAGACATGTCACATTCAGGAATGACATTGTTGGAAGAGAGCCATCTTAGTCTAAGAGTCTGAAAAAAATACTGCCAGAATCCATTAGATTCAAGTATGACATAAATAACAATAGCAACAGCACTTAAACTTATATATCACTTCACAGTGCTTTTACAGCCCTAAGCAGTTTACAGAGTCAAAGTCAGATTCTGCCCCCCACAATCTGGGTCCTAATTTTACCAACCTTGGAAGGATGGAAGGCTGAGTCAATCTTGAGCCAGTGAGAATTGAACTGCCGGCAGCTGGCAGTCATCAGAAGTAGTCTAACCATTGCGCCACCACAGCTCAAATAATAACACTGGATAACTTTTTTTCCCCAAAAAGTTTGGCTCCCTGAACAATTTTTGGTGATTATGATAGACCCCTTCAAAATGAACACAAATATAATTTCAGAATGACTGTATCACATAGGCATCTTAAGAAATATGAAATTAATTTTAATGACTATATGTATTTAATTGCATACTGTTTCTGACAGAACACATCAGTTTAACAGGGCTAAAAGCATTTTGTTGCTGATTTTCACTTGTACTCAGAGTCCAATGCATCTCACTGCAGTGTCCATCAACATTCAGGCAGCACTGATGGATTCCAGTTGCCCTAATACTGTTTTTCCATTGTGGAAATGTTCTGGTGAAACCTTTTACCATATTCATCACTAATTGCACCTAGATTTCCAGGAATTAAGCCCAAGTATGAATGCAGAAAATGAATCTTCAGTGACATGTTGCACTTATGGTCTTGTATACTGTAAGATAGTTGAATGTAGTTTGTGCTCTGTAATTGCTTAAAAAATTCTCAATGACATCCTTGAATGCTTTCTAGATGATTTTCTATGGCCCCACTGACAGATCTTTGAATTTGTTCTCACTGATGATGTATCTGATCTGTAGACCAACAAAAATGCCTTCCTTAAACTTGGCATCAGTTATTTTCGGAAATATCTGTCTCAGATGGTAATAAAAACCTTCACCTTCCTTGTTCATCGCTTCCACAACATTTTTCATCACTCCAAGTTTTATGTGAGGCAGAGACAAAAATATTTTTGCTGGGTCAACGAGAGTTTCATATGCCATGCTTTTCTGTCCTGGAACCAAATTCTTTCAGAATGGCCATTTCTTTTTAATGTAATGTGACACTCTTGCACAGCTGTCCTATTCCCATATGTAACTACAGTACTTGGCATATCTGAGCTGCATTCCAAGCAGCAGAGCCACTACTTTTAGATAACAGATATTCCAGTTGTACTTGGTTACTGGATGTGTTTCAATAACAGTTCCATGTTTTCATGTTTCCTTCATGTGTGCAGCATAGCCAACAGATACTGAAGATTTTATATACTGGCATTGTGTAAAAACAGAAAATAGCATTTAACCTTTCAGTTAAACTTGGCACACTGTTTGTTACTACTAATATTAACTTTTTAACAACTATATGAACACTTCTACACACAGCAGAGAAAATGCATATCTGGGAAAAATCTTCTACATGCAGAAGAGGCCTTCATCCTGCAATGGATAGACAATGGTTAAATGATTATGGTGATGGTGAAAAAACAAAGTGGAGGCTGTAATATTGCATATGATTGTTTTCTTCTAACAGTATAGCTGCGTACAAATGTGTAGTATTTTTTACTATTCTGAAGCACAGTCAAATTCTTTAGTTAATTGGAACACCTGAATACTCTCACATCCAATGCAGCCATAAAATCAGATGGAGCACCTCAAAAAGAACAAAACAGTGTGGGTAAAAAACAAGCAAATTATCTCACTTTCCTGCCTCACCAATCTATGTTTTCATGTCATTGCCCCATCTATTGCAATCATAATTACTCAAAGAATACCACAAAACATAGCCCACAGGTATAGAAAGGTTACCTCTTCTAAAATAAATTCACAGTATTCTTTTTCAGTCTCCTGGAAATAGTTAAAAAACAAAGTTCTTTTAGAGGGTCTTTTCTTGATGCCAACTCACTTTTTGTTTCCTGTGTTATTCTTTGTTTATCTTTTTGTGCCCTTATGTTGGGGGGTAGAGGAGGCTGAGGTTATTGTTACCCTTGTTATGATTGTTCCTGACTGGCTTTAACTTTACCAAGGATGTTTTAACTTTTGTTTATATGCCCTGTAAGCTATTGAGAGTCATCTGATGAAAGCAAGATAGAAGTTTAATCTAGCACTTAATCAATAACCCCATGCAGTTTCAGAATGTACCTATCTGAAATAATGGACCCAACATTGTACCAATCAAATGAAAAATGTTGATAGATTGACAAGGAAGTTTTCAACCAATCCCAAACTATGAATGTGTTTTTAAATAAGTGTTTTACAGTCATTCAAATTGTGAAAAATCCAAGATATGAGAACAAAAGAGAATGTGAAGTAAGATTGATCATGGACTGAAGAGGCAAACCATACTGAAAACAGCTGTCCTACCATGAAGAAGCAGGCAATATCTCTTACAGACAACCAGTTCTTCTGAGCCAAGGAATCTCCCATATGAGCTATAGCCTGCTTCTTCATAAGGGCCTATTCATGAACAAGGCTAGGGAGCAGGAAATGGTATCAATCAAAAGCTGTGTATGAAGAGCAAAGAAAGGAACTATGTAGCTCGCTCGCTCTTCAGGAGAAAAAAAAAACAAGAATTAGGAACGGCATTGTAATGCCTTTCCCTCTGCTTAGAGCTGAAGGACTAAGACTTGACTTATTTCTATCCCTCTCAAAGAAAATCTGTAAGTACTCTAGATGGTTCAACAAGATACTTATATTAATCTAGCTAGTTTTAAGATTTTTTGCAGAAATAAGTAAGCATACAAGATCAGGTGTCATCAAGGAGGAAAACTTAAATACTGTGAAGGTTCTCACAGCAAGAATATTTGTAGGTGCATTTAGCAATTACAATATAATTTATAATTCCACCATTTCTCCCTATAGCCCATAAACAAGTTATGGGTTAAGTGGAAGATGGCAAAGATCTTCCTCTTTAATGTGTGTGTGTGTTTATAGGAGTTTATTTCTACTTCCATGTTCAGGTCCCATATATAGCAGAATGAGAGACAATAAGGTATAGTGGTGATAGTACTGCACTTAGGGATGGAAGTCAGATTGGCAACCTTCAATGAAGTGATATTCATCCTGCAGTAGATTGATTTGTGCTGATCAATGTCATTAAGCTTATTAATTTGAGGACAAGCTAGTGACACAGAAAAAAAAATCCACAATTTCTGAGGGTTAAAGCAAGAAAGGGGTTGCTATATTCCACATGCTAAAAGCTTCCTCATTAGAGGTAATGACTGGCTCTTTGCTTATCTGACATTGCAACTTACAAAATGGAAATTTATGATGTGAGTTCTACTTTTATTGCCTGAACTTGTTTTTATTACCTGAAAATTATTGAAATGTAACCAAAGAAATTCAGTTCAAGACATAGGATTACATGTTGCTTCCCTGCTCCTGCTGGAAATTGATGCCCTGAGGCATATTTAGAACTAGAAAAAATGCTAAATGACTATCTTAGAACAAAGTGGTGTAAAGAAGCAGCAGCTGTAAATTATTCCCATCTGATGGAACAATGCAAGAAATATCAGACTGTTCAAAAACAGACAGAACAGTGCTATAAAATTAAGTATAAGTGTGAATGGAAAATGGCTTTAGGATTCTAGGCCATCACTTCGTTAAAGTTTTTTTTTTAAAAAAAGAAGGAAAAAATGAAGAACTTAATTAAATATGAATGAAACTAATCAAATTTTATAAATCATCTCTGCACTATTGAAATGCTGGCAATCATATAAAAAGTACAAGCTAAGTGTACAATTCCATTAAAGCGGTTTTCACTGACAAAGCTGGGGAAGGATTGATTGTTCTCTCTTTAGATCCTAAAACGCTTTCAAAATGTACTTGAGAATCCATAAGCTGCAGAATGAAAGAGAAAGCCTGCACCTCCTGCAAGCAATTTCACCCCAACTATAGCAGAGCATAATATAGCATAAGTGAAGTACAGCAACGAGTAATATTGTAAGACAATATAGCTATAGATTTTAATATTTGTATTACAAATTGAAACATACTATTTCTTCCATTTGCATAGTGGTCCCAAGGTTTACTTTCCTTTTTTGAAATGAATGACTGATAAAATCAAAAGCAAAAAAAGAATCCAGAAATACTTTAATATTAACTGTTACTTAATTTGCTACTGTTAAAGAGATATCAACTTTGTTTTAACAGTTTCTATTATTTGTGATATAATTTTTCTTCATAATTTTTTATACTTAGACTAATTGAATATGCTACAGATTAATTATATACTAAGGTCAGAAAAAAGGTACTCTACATAATGTGTGATTAATTAGTATATAGGAATTTGCTGTGATTAAAGTATGTTAAAAGTTCCAAGTCAAAGAAATTAATGAACAGAGTTTATCAATGACTAGTAGCCTTGGTAACTAAACAGTGCTTAAAGATATGCCTCTTAAACCTAGCTGCCATTTTTGTGCTTTGTGTCAAGGTTTTTTAAACTATGTTGCTAATAAATGCTAAAAAAAATATACTAGATAAACATTCACAGAATGGCAATGTTAATCTAGAAATGGGCCTACTTTCTAATAACTGCCTTTGGGACTGTCTAAATGAATGAATATAATCCAAATGTTATGGTTGTATTGTTTGTCAGTGGAATGGATACTACTGGCAGATCAATTCTTCCTTTCCATTAAGTCACTACCTCGGGCACCCCCAAATCTGTCCCAGAGGACTGACAACCCATACTCTTAGGCTAATTGTACTTAAAATATCTGAAAAAATGAGACTTCCTTCTGTTACACTGCAGGAGATCCTATGATGGTATAATCATACTTTCATATTCAGAAGCACAGATTTATTTAGCAGTTGTGTGTTTTTTAATCCTTGTTTCCCAGTAGGCATATTTATGACTATACAATTAAAAAAGTAACAAACTAGCCACCTTTCAGAGAAACTTTTTTTTCTTCAAAAAAAAAAATGCAAAAAACATTCAAATTATATCAAAATGAAATGCAAAACAGATGCACTTGTTGATATTAATTAAAGCTGCACATTATATTTTCTATGCACAGTAGTCTCATTAAAAGACCCTGTGGTTTAAAGGGATAAATTTACTACACAGTGTACTACTATATGTATGCAATTGGATTTGCCTATACAGCTAGAAATTTTAACATGAGTCTGTTCAGCAGCAAAGTATAGGATATTTATCTTGTACAATCAGAAATTTTTTTGACTGTTACATTATGATGGCTCATATCCTCAAAGGACCTTATGGGAGTGCGTTTTAGCTGTCATATTATTCATTAATAAATTATTTTTATTAAGTAAATATAATGCAAGCAAAATATTTCTGAACAATGCAAAATACACTGGCTATATAATGTCATTAAGCTTTGATCTTCTCCTTCTTAGATTTTATGTAGAGTACACCCTAATTATTAAGAGATTAGAAACACTATCGCAAGTGTTTGACAACTTCACTTCATTCTCTCCTATACATATTCCATTCCTGATACTATTTTAAATTTTATGCTTATTGCTAAAGAGGAAAGGCACAAAGAGTTCAAGACAAGAGAAGGAAGTAGACACTTTTAATTATGCTTATAAAGTCTAGAAGCATTAAATCTGAACATTGGGTATCTGGGATCCAGAGTTTCAGCACAAGTTCAAAAAGCATAAAGTTCCTAAGAAGATCAACTTGGAATACTGAAAACCAGAAATGAGAAACAAGTACTCCTGGTTATAAAATTAATCTATTCTTGTTACTGAAGGCCTAATACCATCATAAGAATTTATGAAATAAAATTATAAAACATTCCAATATTATATTTAGGATTGACAGAAAGAAGTACTAAACGCTATAAAGATAAATGCTTTTGAAAGTTAACACCAAGTATGTTCCAGTAAAAATGTATCTTAAAGTTATTAACATACAATAACATTAGAAGAAAATTAGAAATTACACAAGTTTCCTTTCTTTTGAAAAAGATAACTAAATTTAACATTGCAGATAAGATTTGTCCCAATAACTTGTTTCCTTGAAGAAATTATATGTTGTTTGAAAAGTAAATGCAATTTCTATTCTTCTCCTTCAAAACCAAAACAACCCAAGCAGAAATCATAGAGAAATAACATTTAAAAAGCAGACAATATAAGTAAATATTAAAATGTATCATGTACTATCAGCAAAAATCAAATACTCGAGTTATGAGAGAAATACATTTAAACAGGCTCCAAGATCATGAAATTCTCATATACCTAAGGAGAGAACAGTTTTTGAATAATATGAGGGTGAATTTGACTAATTGACGACAATAAGAAAATATTGGTGCTGCCAGCATTTCAACAACATAGTATCCAATCAGTTACTGTTAAATATATGGGCATCAACTTAGTTGATCAACAGCCAATTTCCCATATAACAGGATAATACTTTTTTCAACTTACTATAACAAATAAGAATGTTTTCCCCCTAATTAGATCTAGAATTGCAGAAATCCTTTCTCTAAAATATGTCATTAAGCCATGATGAGTAGCGCAGGATCAAAATACTGAATAAACCTAAAGAGCTTCTGAAGAACATCTTACCTAGTAGGTGCATTTGGAAGTACTAATATTTGTAAATCATAGAAATCAAGAATGTACACACAATTACTATAAACAGTACTCTAAACAGGATGTTAGTCTACTTTTTGTCTTCTGTGTAATAGACTATTACAATACCAACACACTGACCTTGCCTTTTCAGTGGGCAATGTTTGGTTTAATCTCTGTCAAGGTTTTCTCACCAACCTTTTAACATACATACATACATATAAACTGTGGGTTAAAGTGCAACAGAAAAGAAAAGAAACCTAAACAGACAGAAATGGGCTGAGGCTGATATTCTCTAAATTCAAATTATTACAGTATCAATAAATTGAGGCAATATTTGTGTATTAACTAAATGTCTATGGAGATTCTCAGTCATTCAGGTCATGGTCATCCCAAAGGTGCTTTTTCCAAGAGGCAACTTGACTTTCTGGTTTTTTCTTTGAAGATGTTTCAGTTCTCAGTGTGTATTAAACACTTTCTAATAACCCAATTGAAACAATAATGTTAATATTAATAATATTCTGGACAGTTGTCAGGTTGAAATACATTACTCCATTGATTTTTTTTAAATAATTCCCTTTCTACTCTTTCCATGTATTGCATCTATTTCTTAAAAGCTATTTTTTAAAGCATCAGTAGTCAGGAGTCTGTTATTACAGCACACTTCAGTCTCAGCTATGTATTACTACCAGTACTTCTCTTGGACTCCTTGTTCTCTGGCAACACAAGATCCGGAAGCAAGTGTTGTAATGCTTTGTATTTTCAATTTAGAAAATGGTTATGTTAATGATATCTGATCAAATGTCATTTTCACTGCTCAGAAAACTTTAAATACACTAGCCACAGCAGGAAGCCATTTATTACTCAGGTTAAAGTAAGCACTGTGCATTTCACTCACGCCACACCCTTTCGTGTATTTTGCCCACGTTCTCACTGCTTGGCAATTCTTCCCTAGAAATCTGCAGCCAGGTCATGGTTAAGGTGCCTATGATAACCACACCTTCCTACTTAAATAAAATTTGCTAGAAACGAAAAACCAAAACCCTACACACACAAGTTCCCCAAGAATGGAGCACTGTCCCCTGCTTGTACTTGTTTACAAACTCAAAAACGACTCCCTTCAAAAGATGCACAGCAAAGAAAAAGAATCCCCCAACTCCGAAGTTCACAACACGACATTTAACCATCGTGTTATGAACCAGAGTCAACTTTCGTTCTTGTTGATGGACTTTCGATTCCCTGCAAAGATTTGCATCTTTCCCTATAGGATCTTCTTCCATGTTTGTTTCTTTTCAAACACCACCACGATTTTAAACGGAGAGACGAGATGGGGGGAGTGGGGTGCGGGAGTAAAACAAGCCGAAGGGGTGTCAAAGAAAGAAGTCACCGGCCACACTTGGACTCTTAAGAACAAACTTCCAACTTTCGGCGCGCCTAACTGACCCGGCGTCTTCCCACAAACACCACCAAGTCCACGAGAGGAAGAGTGGGGAGAAGACTTTGGGCGAGCAGGGGCATCCCTCGAGGAGGAGGAGGAGGAAGAGGAGGAGAAGTGGGGGCAGAATCACCGAACTGGAAGCAGACTCTGCCCTAAAAAAAGAAAAACCACCACCCCACTCAGCGCTACTCACCCCATGAGCCAGTCCATGACGCCGCCTCCTGCAAGGCGCCACTGCGGTGCTCTGGGCCGGGCGAGCGAGCGAGTAGGCGGCGGGTCCGGCTACGTCCTTGCCTGCCTGCTTGCCTTGAGGAGCTCGCTTCACCGTCCGCAATGGCCTCGGAGGTGACTCATGGGTGCCGGTCCCAACGCGGACCTTGTCCCGCCTGACTCCTGCGCTCTCCTCCTTCGCGTCGATGCTGCTGCTGCCGCTGCTGCCGCCGTCCGAAACCACCGTTATTTTTTTTTCCTCCCCCCCCCTCCCGCCTCCGGGCGGCTCCGCTGGGTTCCCGCCCCCAAGGCAGCGCCCGCCGGGTTGCCCTCAGCCAACCAGCCGAAGTAAGCGAGCGACACACACCCTCGGCTCTCAGGGTGGCCGGAAGTAAACACACAGCCTTTCCTCCAACATTTTCCCCTCCCCTGCCTCTCTCCCACGCCCGGCTACGGCAGCTCGGAAGGGACAGCGCGCCTGAGGAAAGATGGGAAATGGAGTCCCGGTTCCAAGCCGCTTTAAGGAGCGAAGAGAGAGGCTGACGGGTGGAAGAAGAGAAACGGGGGTGGGGGAGGGGGGAGAGAAGAGGTCGCTGAATTGTACGCGGGAGTGCGGTTTTTCTTCTCGGCAGGAGCGATTTTTAGAGGAAGTTGCAGAAGGGGGAAAACTACAGAGAAATAATACGTTATGAGCGGTGTTATCTTTTGTTTGTTTAATTCTAACTTGATTGGGGTACGTGTTTACTCAACTCGGGCTTACTTCTGAGTAACTATGAATAGAAGTATTATGATTAATTGCACGGTCAGTCAGATGTTTTGACTGGATTTGGCATTATTATCCACCTATGGAAGAACCAGGTAGGCAGATAGGCAGGAGTTGTTTGATGGAGTTAAAGTTATCATCATAAGATTCAAGCTCTCCCAAGTAAAGCTGCTTTTTGCAATTGACCGATGGTGATTTTGACAATGCTGATGGTGCTCCAGTTGTTTTGGGATTGCTCCCAAGGCACCTATTTTTGCTTTCTATTCCCACAGTTGTTCTATTTCTAGGTTTTCTGTATTTTGCGATTTTCTCCAGTTCTTTCTCTTCTATTCTGCTGTCTCCAGGTACTGCAACACCCACTATCCAGACTTTTTTTTGTCTTTTTTATTGACAGTTGTTAGGTCTGGGGTGTTATGTCACAGGTGCTTGCCTTTTTGAATTCTAAAGTCCCAGACTACTTTAGTTTTTTTCATGATGCATTGGAATATCTGCAAGAAATACCATTTGCCCACAAGCAAGGACTTTAATTATTCTTAATGTCTACATGAACCACAAGGCAAAATTATTGAGTGTAGTTTCCAGAAGATAAGGTGAGAAACAAAGGTTTCAATTATAAGGAAGGAGATTTGGGGTGAGAATCAGGAAATTAATTCCCAACAAGAGCTGTTCAGCAGTGGAACAAATTGTTTCAGGAGGTAAAGGACTTTCCCTACTGGAAATGATTAAATAGGCTTGATGAGACCATTTGTTGGGAATGTTGTAGTGGTGGATTCCTGCCTGGAGAATTTTTGGAGTATATAACCACCAATACATCTTCTTATCCTTACATTCTCTGATTCTATGATATAGTCAGAAATCCCCTTGAAAATTATATTCATTTTCCAGAGTTAGTGCTATTGATCCTTTTGTTCTGGCCTATTATTTTGACCTCATAGATAATTCAGTTCTTTGTTAAGGAGGCTGTAAGTATTCTTGTATTACCTTGTTTATCTACCTGTAGCAATCCATGCTGCCTCATATATGACCAAAAAGGAAATTTTTCTCTTCAGAAAAGCACCCACTAAATATTAGTTCCAATTGCAGTCTCAGTATTTCCCTTATGATATCCTGTAGGAAGATCCATATACAATCCAGACAAATGGCTCTGCCTTGTTGGCTTTGAGGGCCGATAGTTGTGGTGAAGCCAAGAATTCAGTGCATTGAGGAATCTGCTGTCAGAGGCTTGAGTCAAGGACAAAAATGTTAGCACAATTATTAGTTTAGAGACACTATAGTGGTAAAATACTCATGGTTTGATGTGGCTCTGGACTTGGGAATGTTGCGAAACACTTGAACTAGGCAATGTAGTGTTTTCAGACGTGTTCAGGTACTACTCCCCAAAACTTTCCCATATAAAAGTTGTCTGAATATTAATCTAAAACAATACTCAAGAGGACAATTCAAGAAAATACTAACTCATCATATTTTTCTTCTGTAAATTTTAGTAGAGTTTTATAGAGATTTATTACAGAGATTTATTTCAACATCAATAGATAAAAATAATAATAAAACAGATAATGGCCACTGGACCATTTCTTTGTTAGGGAATGACCAAAAGAGGGAACAGCATAAGATGTTTAATCTCTCTTCTCCCATTAATCTTCCATATAACACCACAAAATTGAAATCCTGTCTTCAGTTGGTTAAAAAGAATCATATTTCTTCAGTATAGGTCAGGGTAAAGATTTAGAAGCCTGAATTATTCAGTTATCAGCAGCAGCCCATAAATAGCTAGAATAGATCAATTGCCATAAATTTCTGGGATAAATTGTGGTTTGACCCAGGTATTATATATTATTCTCTTTTGTTAAAATAAATATTTCAATCTTGAAAGCCAGGTTCAAGGCTATATACAGGTTAAGAACACATACATAGGAATTGTTCCCTTTGGGAATGGTATCTTTCCAATTGGAACCAACTGAAGGTTCCACGCTCATAAGAAATTGTATTTTGATAATGTGGGAAATTACTAACTAGTCTGACGATTAAGAATCGGCCTACGATCTAATCACTATGCCCTGTGTAGAATGAACTATTTACAGACTGATAGAATGCTCAGCGAAGCAGGATAATTGCAACAAAATGCAAAGCCCTGAAATAACCGTAACTTAGGAAAATATTACTCTAGTCTAGTAGTATAGTTCAAATAGACGTGAAAGAATGCTAATGACTACATAACAATTGTTGGCAGGACACAAGCTTTCTTACCATGTTTCAGGAGGATGCTGCTCTCATACAGAAAGGGATTCTTAATTTTTTTTTCTTACATCATTTTGAAAACTTTCCCATCTGTCCTCTGACTGAACTGCACTTTTAATTAACATCCAGAAACTTGCTTTAACAAGTTAGTCTCTTCCTATTTGCTTCCCAAACCACTGCGCCTCTTTGCTTTGAGCCTGCAAGATAACAACCTCTCTACTTCAATTAGATAATTATTTCCCACTTTTGCCTTAACTAGGCACCTAATACTTGCTAAATGCTTAACAATTTAGCTAATCCTTGCTAATATGTAACTTTCTCCTGCTGATGCCAAGCTATGCAACCATTTCCTGATTTATTTCCCCCAAAGCAATCTAAGCAACTCCAATGGGGGTTGGGAGGAAAGGTTGAAGGACTATAAAACTTGTCCAAAAAGACAGATCCTTGTGGGCAGTTATCTCATGGCTGACTTTTTCTTACTGCATCTTGCGTTTGCCATAGTGACCTAAGAAATGATCTCTCTCTCTCTCTCCTGAGTAATTAAACAGAATTATTTTAAAAAAATGTTTGTTAGTTGTTTTTATTATAGCTTCTGTCGCCCATTCCTTCCTGATATCCTCACCTGTGTATTTTATTCCAAACTCCTTCAGAGAAGAGAGGAATAAAAATGCAGTAATACAATGTTCTAGATCAGACGTGTCAAACACACAGCCCATAGGCCAGATCCAGTCTGCAATAGGCCCAGAGTTGTTCCACGGGGCCATCCTGGAGACCACGAGGGACCGGCCCGTACTGCCGTGGTCATGGCCCACCCCAGCATGGCCACCCAGTTGGCCACAATGACCAGGCCATCCCCACCCAGCCCCCCAAGGGCAAACAAAATCCTGATACGGACCGCTGTTCTAGATCTACCAAAAATAAACAGAATAAGGCATTACTCATAAATGCTACTAGAGCAAAAGACAGAGTAACATATATCAGTCGTCCCCAATCTGACCCCTCCCTTGGGGTGTGATTTATATCATTCCCAGGTTCTGGGAAGTAGAGCTGTTGTAATCTCACTCATTTGTAAATTACTAGGTTAGGGAAGAATGATTAATCCCTCCTTTTATTTGGTGGTATTATTGGAAAATATCTTAACTCCATTTGTTCATTTGTTCCTTATCCTTAACGATCATCTATGGTTGGCCTGTGTGTTTTGAGTATGAACTAAAATTGGAAATAGTTGGGTGACTCAGTGAAGCAGTGAAAATTGATAATAGTTTCTGTTGTTTTGAAATTCTACTTCTCATCTTAGTTATATGAAAAAAAATATGGCTCCCTTAAAAACACAGTTCCTAGGATGATGTCACATGGTCTCCTATTTTAAAGGGTGAACTCTGGAGCTGCCTTCTCATGGTTAGTAATAATATCCATTTAACATTATGCTAAAGCAGCACTGGACAGGTATCTGTGGAAAGGGAGCCTTTCATTTTTGTTCACTCTTGGGTAATCTTTCTTTCTGCCCACTTCAGCTTTTAAAAGTTGCTTCAACACTAAACAGCATAGCTTAGAAGCAGAAGATCAAAGAAAAGGTGGCATTTTGCAAAGAGAAGTAGGTTTCCCATTGCAAAACTAAATGCACCATCAGCATAAAAACTTAATGAGCAAAATATGGAGCCAGTTTTACTGAAAAACGATCAGCCATGAGATCATAAATAATGATATTCGTAAAGACTAAAGATCTTGTAAAGACTAAAAAATCCTTCATTTGCAAATTACTTTCTGCTTTAGAGAAAAAAAATTACATTCTGCAGAAATCACACAAGGACAATTTCCTCCCATTTTCAGATTTAAAAAAAAATACTGATAAGCCATCTGCTGAAAATAATTATCCTGTATGCAGATACTTGATCCATCATTATTTATAAATACTGGAGAACAGATGTCCCTTATTTGAATTATGGATTTTTTCTTACTCTTTATAAAAAATATTTTTGGCAGGGGATTGAAATTGTCTGTCATCCAGTTCTATGTGTATTTATATGTTACAGGGCACACATTTTAATCCATAACTTACTTTCAATGTATTTATGTCAAATATTTTCTGATTTTAATAGTAACTTAGCAATGAAATAAATATTTTTATATATTTTTAGTGTAGCTTTAGATTATTTTAAAATTTGTTAGCTGTCTTGAAATATCTTTTTGGAAAGAAAATATGTAACTACCAAAATAATCTTATCCATGTCCCCTGTACTCAGTGGAGGGAGGCATCAGTCTGACCATTCACAGAATGGCCAGATAGATCCATGTGTTCTCGGGGGTTGGGGGGAAACGACAACAGTATTCTAGGAATGTTTTGTGCCTTGGAATGCAGGGTTTTGCACGTAACTAATTTGGTGGTGCGTATTTCTAAGTAAAATATGTAAGCAGGAGCTACATGATTGGTTTTAAGTTGAAAAATATGAACATCTGTTTATTTGAAGCTACATTTACTAGTGAGCAATTCCTATTGCATGGCACATGCAGATATTTATTCTTGAAGCATGTAATACAGAAAAAGGGGTACAAGTTGCAGAATACATTCACACTTCTTTCGGTCACATAAATATCCTTATATCCTCCAGGTCAGGAGTGTCAAACTCGGATCATCACGATGGTGTCACATGACATATCGGGACTTTCTCCCCCTTTGCTAAACTGGGCATGGGTGTGGCCAGCCCATGACGCATCCGGTAGGCAGGCTGAGAGCTTTACAGCCCTGTTCTAGATGTTTGGAAACTACATTTTCTGTAATGCCGGTACTGGCTGAAAATTAGGGGATTTGTATCCAACATTAGGATAATTGAAATCTCCCCCATTATCCCTATTGCCTGCCTCTTTGGAGACTGTAGTCTTCTGGTGCATAAACGTCAACTTCTGTTTTGATTTCTCCTTTAATTCTTACATCTTTCAAGAGGATTTCCAGGCACTGATTGCTGAACACCCCCATTCCCTTCCTTTCTATTGGCTTTGTGCCTTTTGAATGCATTATAATCTTCCAGCATTCTAATCATGAGTATTAGCTCACCAGGTTTCAGGATGCCTGTCACATCCTATTTGTTTTCCTGAGTTAGGATCTCTAGTCCTTTCTGTTTGTTTTGCATCTTCAGCGCATTGGTGTAGAAACATCTGAGTTTTTAAATGGCATTGATTACTAGCATCTTTGTTGTAGCGTTTTGCAAAACTTTTGAGGCCCTGCTCTGGCCTCCTGCTTCTCTCTTTGTTTTCTGCTTTCTTGGCCCCAGTCCTTGGCCACATAATTGGCTTTGGGCTTTCGCCACCCTCCCTTTTTGTTCTTGTTTAATGCCCTCCTGATGAGATGGGTAAAGCGCCTGCCAAACTTTTCCCTCCTAGTTTTTGTAAGATGCATCCCAGGAATCAGCAAAGGTAACAGACCGTTGTTGTAGAATATCGTAGAGCTCTTCTTCATGACACCATCTGCATGGCCAGTTGCTTGACTTTCAAGATCCTGTTTTGTTTTTCTTATTAGGCTATATGACACTCAACTGGATTGATTGATTACGAAACTATTTGTGCTGCCAGTACGTTTCCCCTGCCTGCCAAAGGACTTATAATCTCCAGAGAGCCTTTCAATGTTTTTGTTGTTGTTGTTGTTGATGCCATTGAGGAAAGGCTGTTTGTTAGGGGGTTTGAATAGTATTGATAGTCTCTTCATCGTGTTCTGGATACAGACCTCTAAAAGACCACATCCCTCCTGCAATGTCACATCTGTTTTATATATAAATATGGTATCTTGGTCCTCTCGACGGCAGATCACCCACTTCCACAACACACTTCTTTGTTCTCAAGGTGGTTGCTGGGTTTCTTCAATCCATAGGAGCCCAAGTATATTCTACAATGTTCTGTGGCATGGCTTGCTTAAACGATCTGCTTTAGAATTCTAGATGGCTGCTCTAGAAGTCTAAGGGGGCAACCAGGATTTCAAACTTATGAGATAGCCAAATCAGGAAACTAATTTCACAGGAAGGGTAGAATTTATTGAGATAAGCTACAGTAACAGAATCTTGCAAGTCTGATTGTGCTTTCCTTCCCGCCCCCCCCGCCGCCAACCCATATATCTCACAAGCATTTTCTCCTGTGCCTGACCTGTTTTTTTTTTTTTTTTTCACACACCCCTCCTTGCAAAGCAGAGAATTTGGAGAGGAAAGGATTACAAGAGAGTAAGCAGGCACATAATTGGAGATACACCAAGTTGTTTGCGTAGCAGCAGCTGTTTATAATTAGTGAGCAGCATTTCTTCCCCTTTGACTTTTCTACTTTTCTTAGTTCCCCTCATTTTCACTCCTCTCTCCTACAAAATGGCCATCCTGCAATTTACATCGTCCACCCTGCCAAACTCTTATTTGTTTTCCATTTTCATTCCGTGTTCTTCCTCCCAATGATTCTTTTTATTGATAGCACAGGATCTTTCAGATGACTATTCATAAAGCCATCTCCCACAACTTTCATCAGCCTGAGAATTAACCATTTTAAAAAACAGAGTCATCAACAAAATAGACAGTCTTCACTTAGTGACCATTTGTTCAACAACTGTTCAAAGTTATGACAGTGCTGAAAAGTAACTTTATAGCAATTTATTACCTTCACAGTAGTCTTCACATTATCGCAGTCATATGATCACTATTACAGCCAGTACACATCATCCTGTGCCTGACTCCCTTTCAGAGAAGAGAGATTGGGGAGAAAGGGATTGCAAGAGGGTAAACTGCTGTTCTTCTGCATATTAAAAGCAGTGTGATTACATTGGCAGCCTGAGATTGGAAGCCATGGACACTCTAGGCAATCAGCTTACAGATGCTCCAACAATTGGGACAAGAAAATTCATTGTTAAGCAGTGTGGTCATTAAGTGAGGTATCATTTAACCATACCAATTTTATGATCTTTTTTGGCACAGTTGCATAGCAAATCACTATGTTTGTTAAGCAAGTCATCACATGACTATGAATTGTGACCTTTCCTGCCAGATTCGCCAGAGATTTTGCTTGTTGGAAGTTGTCTGGGAAGGTGACAAATGATATTGCTTATAAATGCAAACTAGTTGCCAAGTGCCCGGATCTCATTCACATGACTGCATGGATGTTGCAATAGTTGTAAGTGTAAGTGCCAGATTTAAGTAAGTTTTACGGTATTATCATAACTTCAAACAGTGGCTAAATGACAGAAATGCTGTTCCCAGTTGGTTGAGGACCACCTGTACTCTGTGGCTTCACACAACATGTTAATAAAATGTGATGGCTCAATAGGTCATGCTGCATGCAAATGCAGCACTATATAGGTCACCCTGCCAATTGGGAAGCATGGGGGATCTTCTGAGAAAAGTCAGTTACATCTTACCTCAATCATAAACTCACTAGAAGATTTTTGACTAATTAGACTTAGTCTGAGTCACACTATACTAAACCATTGATTACTTAGCAATCCTTTGTTAATTAGAGTTAGCTGTATTCAGGGGTGGGATTCAAATTTTTTAACAACCGATTCTGTGGTCATGGCTTAGTTGGTGGTCATGGCTTGGTGGTCATGGCTTGGTCGTCATGTTATCGGCTGGGCATGGCCAACTCAATATCACTCACATCAAGGTACACATCTCCTCACCTGGCCTCTCATGACTGTGGGGATGCTGCAACAGTTGTAAGTGTGAAAAATGGTCATAAGTCACTTTTTTCAGTGCCATTGTAACTTGGAATGGTCACTCCACATAAGCAAAGTACCAGCAAAGGAGGGGAAAAAAACTCCAGAGATGTTCCTGAGACAGGAAGTCTAGTCCTGCCAAGAATGTAATAAGGGTTAACAAAGAGGCAGTTTCTGTAAAAAATGCCAGAATATATCCTTCCTGTCTTCCTTACAGGATTAGGCCAGTAATTTCTTCTAACAACCAGTTCTCCAAACTGCTTAGAATGTTAACAACTGTTTCTAGCGAATAGGTACGAACTGGTAGAATCCCACCCCTGGCTTATATGATGCTAGGGCATAACTTTATGATTTAAAATGGTGTGGACTGATGTCATCTGCACTCAACCAACATATCTTCTGACCGAGGGTCCCTCTGCTTACATTTAGATGTCAACTGTTGGTTTTAGAAAAAGATGGACATAGAAGAAAGCTCACCTATCAGAATTTCATTATGCCTTTGATAGTGGAATGCTGCCAACATCCAGGAGATGCTTTTATTCTCCTCCCTTTCCTTGCATTGTTTTATAAGCAGGAGAAATTGGAATTGTTGGCATTGGGCAGCCAGCAGCTTGCCAGCACAGTAGCTTATTCTATTATTGTAGAATATTATTATCGTAATCTTAAACTTTGAGTAAATTAGCAAGAGAAACAGCATTCTGTGTTTTTTTCTCCTTTGATTTCTTGAGACTTTAGGGAACCAGCAGTTTTGCAATTTCATTGCAATCCTCTCACATTTTGCATCCTTCCATTCATTATTAACTCTATACAGGTAAGCCTCAACTTAACAACAGTTCGTTTCAAAGTTACAATGGTACGTAAAACCATGACCTATGACCATTTTTCATACTTATGACCATTACAGCACCCTCATGGTCACATGATCAAAACTGAGATGCTTGGCGACTGATTCATATTTATACGGTTGCAGTGTCCCAGGGTCCTGTGATTCCCTTTTGCTACTGTGATAAACAAAGTCAAGATTCACTTATGCTACATGGACCATTCAAAATTATTTGATTGACAAATATGCTTTTGTATAATACTAGCAAAAAAGAGTTGCTTTGTGAGTGAGATGGCTAATCTCTAAATCTGACAGAAAAGAAGAAGAAAGAAAAAAAGAAACTGATTTTATTTCAGATTTGAAACTAGTGCAAAAAAAAAGAACAGCCATTTTTGATCAGGGTTGCCAGAAATTGTGTTTTGAATCTAGCTGTTTTAGAATAGTGATGTCAGCATCCATAATAAGAGGATTTAGCACTTCAAAAGCTATTTAGCATGCTAGTGCAAGGATGTTTAGCCAAACAACTATTTTTCACATTTTTCACTGTTATTAAATAGCTTGTCCTTGTTATACTGTTTATACTTGATATATTTTCTGAACTCAGTTTTTTACTGTGTCTCCCCTTCCTTCTAATCCGCAGTATGTACATGTTTAATAATTTAAACTCCTTTTTGTTTAAGGTGGAAATATAAAATGCTCGCCATTTGCATTGGTACTTAAAAAGAAACTAAATAAACTATAATGTACGAAAGCCATTTTGTTTTCTATATTCCCTGCATGATGATTCCAGTCAACATCAAGCGAAGGGATGGATGCAAATAATTTCATTTTTGTTGCTGTTGGTTTGGCTTTTGAAATCTTAAAGTTTACTGTTTTTCCCCCTCCATTCATTGACCACAGAGGCAGCAAGAATGTTTTCATACAGTAGACATACATGAGGTGGTCATAGTCTGCTATCTGATGTGGTAAACCAGTAGTTTCTGTCATTATTTATGCAGTATCCCATCCATAATTATCTATAAAGCTCTATATAGCTCAAGGCGTCTATGAGACTAGCTATCCTAAATAAATTCTGCCTGCCCAATTTTAATGCCAGCTAAAGCTGCCCCCTTATCACAGGGTATGAAGAAGAAGAAGAAGACTCCAAAATGGGCAGAAGGAAGATGGTTCCCACTGTCATAGCAGTCTGGAAGTCCTTTAGGACTTCATTAATGTGGAATTGTCAGCACCAGATATGATTTTTAATGTAACATGAGATATATTTATGGTTTCCCTTGACTATGTTGCTATTGCTTAAGAAAATTTGTAAATAATAAATGTCATCCATATTTAATGCCAAGCTTAGTTTGACATGTGTGGACGCATCCTCTGGTTTGTTCAGCCAACCATTGTTATAAGAAACAACAGTTAAATGCAAATGAGATGATGGCATCCAAGTGAATTAAGGAAGCGGAAGCAAGTTGTAATTAGATGCATTGCACACCAAGATAGTGGTAGAATGAGACAAAGCTATTTTTTAATCTGTAAACTGTTGACAGATATGGTAGTGAAACTTCATATAAATCATATTTATGTTATTATTCTTTTATCTCTGTTGAAAGAGGCAGAGCAAAGAGCTTTCAGTTTAACACTTTCATGGAAGGCTACAGTTTAATAAGTGGAACAAATATTTTCGGAGTGAAAGATTTCATCTGTCACATCCAAGTTGTGTTGAAAAAGATTCCAACTGGGAAATTTAGAAGCTCAGTACCATACTAGCCTCTGTGTAGGCAATGCTGAGCTAAATAACCAATGGATTAAATCAGCAGCTAGATAGCATTTCTATAGATCAGTCTTGAAAAAAAGTAGGCAACTATACATTGTCAACTCCCAGAATTTCCTACCCAGAAAATTCTGGGAACTGAAGTCCACCTGCTATATTTCCTGTCAACAATTTGCTCCTATAGTGAAGCCAATCCCACCCCTAAATATTATCTTAGGGAGATATTTCAGCAATATGGAGGGAGAAAGCCTTGACTGGCTTTACTACAATAAGGGTGAGCCATTTTATCACAGCCAGAAGCCTCATGTACCAGTTTTGAGGGGAGAACAAATAAACTGGTTTAGGGACTTCTGTCCTCACTGTGAGTTGTGTTGGGGGTGGGGGTGCATGAAGGGAGGCTCAGCCAATCTCATTGTACATATGTTGTACTCTGACAATAAGGTAATAATAAAAAAATTATGCCTTTTCATAAAATCTGGTAGTCAGCAAAAGGGCTATCAGACTACTTCTGTTTTTTGAAAACACATCCAGCATGTGAGGCCTGGTTGATTTATTCCAGGATTTTGTTCTGTTCTTTTTTGGCATTAAAAAAAAAATCTGTCTTATCTGAAGGCATATGCTACCATTGTTATGAGTTTCCTTACCTCAGATGGCAGAAAACCAAGTTGCTGAGTTTTGGTCAGAGAAAATGGCTCTGAGGCTGCAAAAATGGGATTTGCATCTAGAAATTTTCAGTGCCTGAATTCTCCCTTTTCTACCTTCATATTCCTCTTCCTGCCTTTTGGGGGGAAAGGAGTTGGTACAATTAGGATATTCCTTTAATACAACAGTCTTACAGGGAAAACATATAACATCTGCTTTTGACAATTCCTGGAATTTACCCAATCTAGTTCAAAGCTATTGTTATCTCAGACTCAATCTATTTTGTTCTTGCTGCTACTGTTGTTATACTCTTCCTGCCCAACCCAGGTTGTTATATAATTTATGATACATATTTAACCCAGGTCTAACTCTGGAACTTATTAACCGGCATGTTGAACATAACATCAGGAGTATTACTTACTTACTTGCAAAATGACAGGTAGTGCAACTGCATTAATGCCTTTATGCAGTTTCATTAGCTACAGAAACTCCCATTTCATTCAAGACAACATAAGATGCAAATAAACAAGATTAGATTCATACAGGAAAAATTATCCCCAAAACCAGGTTTCCAACCACAGAATAGATTTTATGGCTGGGTTCGTATCATATGCCATAATAATTTAACCTTGAATTATTTAAAAACACACACACACACACACACATACAGAGAGAGAGAGAGAGAGAGAGAGAGAGAGAGAGAGAGAGAGAGTGAGTGAGTATTGGTTGCGATCTTATAGTACGTTATACCATAAACAATGATTTACAAAATACAACATCTGGGAATGCACAATGGTCTTAGCCAAAACTGAAACAAAATTGTGATGTTTCAATCCATGCTTGTGCTACTACAGTATTGTTAAAATGAGATTTGGGTTTCACACTATATCTTGAACTGGCCTTTTCCAATCTGCTATTATCCAGTTGTTTCAGGATTTAAATTCCCATAGTTCCCGGATTTTGTTCATGTGAGCTGGGAATTATGAAATGGGGCACACATCTGGTGACATCAGATTGGAGAAGGTAGCTTAAGGAGTTAGATAGCCTGAACAGCAAAAGGCTTTTTGATGCTGGAGTATTTTCAGATTCCATCACAATCCCATTGCAATATAAATCTACTTCCCACTAACAGAAAGAAGTGGCTGTGTTGGAATATTCTGCTTTAAATATGCTATCTGTACTTGATTATTAATCAATTCTATCAGCAATGATAAATGCCCAGAGTCACTGCCTGAGCAAATACAATTTTATTTTAGCTTTGACATCTTACTTTACCTGCCAGTGAAAGCCTGAAACAGCAAGCAAAAAAGAACAGTTGACCCTCAAAATTGCTGAACATTGAACAGAAGAGGGGAAAAAAAAACCTTCATATCTACCTAACCATCAGATTATTTCCTTTCAGGGTAAGCAGTTTTATGAAAAGAAATAATAAAACACAAGGAATTATGCAGATTATGAGATAAGAAAAAGAGAAGGAAATGCAGCTTAATCTAATTTATGCCAAACAATTCAACTATATTTCTCTATATTGCTCTGGCCTTGCAAACAACCTTTGCACCCACTGTGGCCATAAATTGCTTTGTGCATTGTCATTAGTTCTTTATATCACTTCAGTTTAGCTCCCTTTCACCTATACAATCAACCAAAAAAAAAAAAGAAATAGAATATTTCAATAATGTAAAAGCCTTTTGTACTGCCGGAAACATACAGTAATCAACAATCCCTGTACAAATTGAATGAAGGTGCACTGCACTTGCCCAGACAGATGCTAGGCAAGAAAAAGGAACTACTGGGACTCAGAACTTCAGGCAACCACTCTTTCTTTGCTGCCATCTAATGGTCTTCTGCATTTTTGCAGTCCAGTTGTGATTGTCCTGATGAGGGCACTTTGGAAGATGGAGTCCTTGATACTCTCTAAACTTGGTGTTTGCTTGCAGAAGTTTCATTTCCCAATTAGGCTACAACAAGAGCACTGATGAAGTTACTTAGTTGGTAATGAGATGTCCACACTCAGAGAATGCCAAGGGCGCCATAGTTCAACCCCGAGCTGCAGATAGTGTCTTCTGTTGGAAGTTTTGAGGTTCTAGAATGTACTCATTTCACTTTGAAAGTTCCATTTCCAGTTGTCCCGTTATCTCATGAGATCCAGATGATGCTTTACAGATAATCCTTGACTTGCAATAATTCACTTAGCCACCATTTGAAGTTATAATAGACCCCTCCCATAACAGATTTGAATTCTGTTTCAATTCTCACATGGTCACATTATGGGCCGCTCAGTAACTGGCCCGCACTAATTACTGTTTTCAGTCTCCCAGAATCACGTGACCATGATTTATTACAACTTTTTTTTTGTCAGAAACCAGCATTTATTTCTGGTTCCTGGCACAAAAACTCTAATTGTGGACAATGGGTTTACTCAACAATTGCATTATTCGCCTTACGACTGCTTAATGACTACTTGGGAGAAAAAGTCATAAAATTAGATCAATTAAGACTTACGACCCTCATGACATGTAATGGAAATTCCGGGCTCCATTACAGTTGTAAGTCAAGGACTACCTGTATAACAGTTTCCTCTGGCAAATTGTCTGCATCTTAAAAATGGGTATTTGGCCTTAACTCACCAATACACTAATTATTTTTAAGGTTGGGCATGGCCTCTCTTCTTCTTCTTTTTTTTTTAAAGACCCCATTAAGTTTTACTGAAGTATAGCTTTAGAGCAGGAGTCGCCAACCTTTTGGACCTCAGGGACCACAAAACCCATAATTTTAAATCCCGCAGACCACTAATGTGAGTTTTGACTTCCTCACCCCCATTTTCCTACTGATCAATCATTCTTTATTTGGGATCGCAGGATACCATTTCCAGCTCCGTTCTCAGTGGGGGTGGGTGGGGGGGTGGGGAGAGACTTTTGGCTTCATGCAAGAAAAGCAGCAAAACTAGTCTTTCTTTCTCTCCCCCAAACTCCACCAGAAATGAGTCTTTACCGGCATGGCCTCTTGGAGCAGGATGCTTTGCAGGGTCCCAAAGATTCATTTCTGGTGGAGTTTGGGAGAGAGAAAGAAAGACTTTTGCTGCTTTCCTTGTGTGCAGCCAAAAGCAGAAGAAGAAAGAAGTGGAAAGAAGCAGACCGGTGGCCAGGCCAGGCACATGGGGTCAGTGGGGCAAGTTCCCCCGCCTGTCCTTACCCGCCTCCACGCACTACCTCGTGTTGTTCACAATGCAAGTGATGCAAGCCTTGTATTCCCGTGGGCCATGTGGGTGGTGCAATCCTGTGTTCCCGTGCAGTCTGGATTAATTGCTTTGCGGGTGAAATTTCTCTGTGGACCACCAAAATTTTCTCATGGACCATGTGTGGTCCCAGGCCCACCAGTTAGCAACCACTGCTTTAGAGGATTTTAAAGTCAGGAGTTCTCTTTGTTGCTTTTAATTAAATCTAGATTCCTTTGAGAGGACACAGTGCAGCCAAGGTTGCACCATACTGGCTGGGGAATTATAGAAGCTGGATTCCAATACTCTGGATTCTGGAAGGCACCAACTTGGTGAAGGTGGCATAAGAAAATTTCCAGGATGGACTCCTGTAATACAGATGGACTAGAAATTAGTCATCTACCATTTAATCTTTTGTTTTAAATATCTCATGTGTTTAATTGGTAGTTTGGTGTATCATATGAAATTAGAAAGCTGAGTTTATTGAAATGGGGTGAAGAAGCTGAAGGAAATCAATCATGGGTTAGTACATGATAATGTATACATAGATCATGTGTATTGATCTGGAATGTATGTCCATCATCTGGCAAAGACTATTGATAAAGCATCATCCTGACACAGTCCCGTTCCCTAGCTACCAGTTTCATGTCAACTGCAAAGTGCTGGTGATTGTTTTTTGGGGAGGAGAATTACATAGCTTAGTGTAGTTATACAAGAACCTTAAGCCATAATTGTCCAATCCTCCATTGCCAGATGTACTGGGCCTAGAGTTCCAAGCTCCCGAGCCAGACAGAAAAGTCATGCTGGCTGGGGAATTGCAGGCCCAGTGCATCTGGAAGGTCACAGGTTAGCGAAACTGCCTAAAGCCTTAAGCACTAATTCTTTAATCTGCAGATAAGCTCTGCTGGATAGCCTTTCTATTTAACAATAATCTCATAGAAATGCTTAGGAAGGTCGTGCTCTATTATGACTTTTTTAGAACAACTTTTCTCACTGTTTCCCAAGTATGACTTGCATTTAACATTTCAGCCTTTTATCCTCTTGCTAGCCCCTTTGCTTCATATTCAATATTGGCATTTCTTTTTTAAAAGTACAGTATTTCACTTTGAGCTAAATTGTTTCTTTAAATTGTCAGTTTATAACATTAGAAATTTATTCTAATATTGACATGGCCAGCATCTATAGCTTATAAGCTACTAGGGTGAAAATATTACAAATAGATTGATGGATGAACATATAGGCAGACCAAATCTATGCAAAAGTGTCATGCCCCCATCAGAGTCTGAATCTGAGGAGGAAGACGAACAGCTGTCAGGGAGTGGGAGAGTGGCTCTGTTGGCTATGGAAGAAATTGGGGAAAGGCAAAGTCAGGCTGGGCAGAGCAGGGAAGAGGTAGAACAAGGGAGATGAGGTTCAGAGAAAGACCAAGGCCCACCCACTCTTCATCCTAGGGCATGCAGGGAAGAATGAAGAAGAGAGCAATGTGGGTTGCATGGCTTACAATAGAGGAAAGGGCCCTAATTCCCTTCACAAGGCACACCTGGGGAGGGAATTTAAAGGAGAACCAGTTGGGAGGGGAATTTGTTGGGAACAAACATTGAGTTTAACTAATGTTGGCTGCTGTTATCTGAGTTCCTGGCATCCTCCCAACTGGTTTGATTTACTACCATGTTACTTCACCTCTGGAACTCCTTATCTTGCCCTGCCGGATTTATTACCTTATCTTACTTCCTTGGATTTATAGTTTAAAGTTTTCTGTTTACACTGTTTTAGATTGGAATATCTGCAGCCAAAGGCTGTTGCAGGTTCCTGGGAGAGTTTTTCTCCAGACTGGAAGGTAAGCGGAACATTGGGGGCAAAGTTGAAGCAAATAAAGGTACCTCCACTTATTATCTGGCTGGGTTGCTTTTGTGACATGCCCCAGGTCATCACAAAAAGACAGGAAGAATCTTGTATAATCTAGGGCTCATTCCATCCTCTGGATTTCAAGGAAGTGGATAAGATGTTGAGTAATAAACTCTGTTCTATGTGAGCTGGCGCTCATCCATCCATGTTAGACAACTATCGCTCATTCTCCAGCATTCTGTATTTGGAAAGGATTACAGAGAGAATAGGAAGTAGTCTATCTGAATTTTTTTTTTCAATTAGGTATCATATATGGCCTTGGGATGGAAATTGCATTGGATGACTATTGCATGGCTTGGATGGTAGGAGCAATCTCTTCTTATTAGCTCCCTCAGTACTGTTTGGTATACCAATCCTGCATCTTTTGGAGCCACTTATTAGGGTTGGGAGACCTTTTTATTTAAAATCTTCACTGAATTCTGATATCTGAATTCAGTCTATCCTGTTATGTTACATCATTTGCTTTTATGGTTGTAAGTCTCTTAATGATAGAAGGATATATACTGTATACGTTTGGATGGAAAATAATAAGCCTGGATGGAGGATGAGAACACGCAATGGCTGAAATCCATTTTTACTAATGTCATTCTCTAAAATGTAATAATTGTGCTGGGAGACTGTGGAAATGGATGCATACTGTAGTTTTATAGTTGGTTGGTTTTCTTTTTGTCCCATTGCCCAAGTAAATAGCTATTCCATTTAGTACGATCAGAAGATTAAAATACAATTGCACCATCTAATGGTCATGTGAAAAACAAACAATGTTTATGTACCGTATGGCTTCCGATGACACCAAGGGAATTCAAAGAAAAGAAAATGCAGGTATGAGATAAGAAATTCTATCCCTGGTTGATATTGAAAATGCTGTGTAAGGTTAGACCTGGTTAGTACTTTGATGGGAAAGACAATCTTAAACAAGACTGGGAAGTAATGCAATAAAATCTAACCCACCTCCCCCACCCACCCCCAAAAAGTCAGCAAAGGCACTTCTACTTTTGTTGCTAGGAAAACTGGCTAAATAATACAAGCACATTTTGCAAGTATTATAAATTTTTAGAAAATGCTGACCATAATTTCTGGATTTATGAGTACTGTAGCTCTGTACTGAAGTGGACCTCCTTCGGGGAAGACAGTATACTTGGACAATGTTCAGGATTCCTTGCTGATGGAAGATCTTGCAAATGCAAATGCAAGTTCGAACAAGGGATTCTATTCCAAAAAAATAATGTTTGCTTAAATGTTTTACAGTGTGAGAATAGTTGGCTGAGGGCATCCCTCCAGCTACCTTATTTGATTTCTGTAATGAATCATAATATTTACATGCTTGTGTATGTATATTTACCTTCAGAGTCTGGTGCTGGTAAACACGTTGCCTTTTGCTATGATGGAAGGAGATGAATCTGACAGGGAAGATTACTCTAACCAGGTTTCTCTTTGACCTACCATACCTTCTGTCTTAGTAACCTGTTCCTATTCCCACCAACAACACCCCTACTATCACCAAACCAATAAATGATCTCTGAGCATGCCAAATTCCTGTTCCCTCCTTTGGACGGGGTTAGTATCTTTTTGGCTGCACAAGGAACAATCCTCAGAGGATTGGGTTTGCTTTTTTGTCCATGCTTTAATTTACAGAGGTACATTTAGGGCCACACTCCCCCAATTTATCTCCAGGGGCACATTATGCACCTAGCCTCCTCATCAAAGCTGCTGCAGCAGGAGAACCATTTTGAGGACAATCAATTCAGGATATACAGTATAAGCTTTCACCCTTACCCCACCCAGCCTAGCAAGGTCAGGACTGAGAGGGAAGGGCTGTCAGCGTGTCTCCTGGAATTTACATTCTATTTAGGATTAACTCCCAAATATTTCCCTTCAAGAACATTAACAGCTCTTTCTGCTATTTTTTAAAGGTCCGGTTGAATGGCTTCCTTTGCAGAATAAAGTGTTGCATAGTGTTGTGTAGAGGAAGGCAGAGATTTCCTGAAACAAGAGCTCTCCAGGGAAAATTTAAATGGAGACCAATCGATAGTCAAGCTTCTCAGAGCCTCAGAGACAGCCCACATCAGCTATAATGGAAGAATGAGCTGACTGCTAACAGCCCTGGTAGATGCCAGGCCCAAGGGCACCTATGGGCTCAAACTGAGGAAGAAGGGGATAGCATTTCTCTGCATCCTGTTAGTCAGCAACTATGGCGACTCACATCCGTGGACAGCCAAAATGCTGTGCTTGGAGGCAATGCAATCTGTCTTGAACAAAGGCAAGGACACGCTGACAGTCACCTTGCACCAGCTGTCAAGATTATTGACATGTCTGATTTCTATTCAGTCTGCCAGGCCGGAGCTTTTTGGAGTACTGATTCAAAAGCTGGATTTTTTCTTTCTTGTGTTCTTTCCTGTAGGGCTGTCAAGTACAGTCATTTAATTGAAGAAAACTCGTTGTGGCAGAATGTCAGATCTGACCTCTTGGGCATAAAAATCATTTCCTCCCACCCCCTATCACATTTTCTTATGAACAAAGTCTCCTCTTGAATATCTCATCCAGGTCTTGTTCTCTTCGTCAAGAAATCTGAATTCCCCCTGGCCCTTTTATTGAACATATCGTTTTTAATTCAATACATTTTATGAATGATCCAAGTGATACATTCCAGACTTTATCCTCCATAAAAAAGACAAAATAGCAACATAATGCATTTTGTTTATCAACGGTAGAATATACTAACACTAACACTACCCTCTTTGGCTAGAATCAGCCTCAGATTTCAGTCTACTCTATTACTTGGTTTGTTCCATTCTTGCTTGTTCAGCAAAATTTGAACTTCCCAGAGGTCTTGCCCAAAATAACTTCTCTTTGTTCCTCCTCTTTGTGTCACACTGATGAGTGTTGTAGCATCCCCATGGTCACATGGTCAAAATTCAGGTGCTTGGCAACTGGTTCATATTTATGATGGTTGTAGTGTCCCAGGGTCCATATGATCAGCTTTTGCTACCATCTGAGAAGCAAAATCAATAGGAAATCCAGATTCACTTAACAACTGTGGGAAGAAAAGTCAAAAAATGGGATAAATGTCAGCTTTGGAAGCCATATTGAGAACAGATGCTCCCACACTGCCAGATCTGAGCCTGGGAAAGTGGGAGAGGGGAATATATTGGAGTATATCTAGTTAGACATAATAACATTCTTTATCTGATTCAAGGTCAGGTTGTGTTGCGCATAACTGAGAGGAAGTCTTAATTGGGGAAGGATGGTGATTGGGCCATGTGATGTGATGATGGGTGCAGGGGATGGATTTTGTAGTTTTTACTTATTTGTAAGGAAGCCCGGAACTTTCAGATTTGGGATTCCACAGTTGTGCCAGTTACTATCCAAAATAAAAGGAACCTTTAAGAGATGTCTGTCTTGGAGTTATTGGGTAGAATGGAGTGTTGCTGGAACACTGACAAAAAATTCACTTAACAAACGTTTCACTTAGCAATAAAAAAGTGAGTTATGATTGTTTTTCACACTTAACAACCATTGCAGCATCACCCTAATCACATGATCAAAATCTGGACACTTGGCAACTGACTCATATTTATGATGGTTGCAATGTCCTGGGATCATGTGAACACTTTTTGCATCTTTCTGACAAAGTCAATGGGGAAGCTGTATTCAATTAACAAACATTTTACTAACAACAGCTGTGATTCACTTAACAACTGTGGCACAAAAGATCGTAAAATGGCAAAATTCACTTAACAAATGTCTCACTTAGCAACATAAATTTTGGGCTCATTTGTGGTCATAACTCAGGGACTACCTGTACAATCTCTGCTATGAGATGAAATCAGATATTACGTTGGCCAGTGATTCAGAGCATGTAAACACTTAAAACTATGTGTCATGCCCCTTGTGGAGACTTACTCTGAGGGAGAGGAGAACAGCTGACAGGGAGTGGAAGTGTGGCTCCAGAGGTTGTGGAGGAGGCTGGGGAAAGGCAGAGGCCAGCTGGGCAGTCAGAGGAGGACCCAGGCCCATCCCCTCTCCATCCTAGGGTATGCAGGGAGGAGAGGATAAGGGTCTACTCAGGAGGAGAAGGCCTTGATCCTCTTCATGGGATGCAGCTGTGACAATTGGATAAGAGGATGGGCATGTGTACTGGTGAGTGCTGGAAACAAAGCATGGAAATATCTTTTGTTTATGGTTCCTCTCTGAGTTTGTCGTCCTTCCCAGTGTGTGTTCTGCCTCCAGCCCTTATCTTGCCTGGTTTGTGTTGTTTTTTACTCTTTATAATTTAAACGGCATTTTCCTCCTTCTGGTAACTGCTGCTTGTGTGGAAGTTTTTTGTCTCCAGTCCAGGATATTTGGAGCTTGGAAGCAAAGTGAAGGAATAAAAGGGGATTCACCTGTTTTTTGTGACTGTGTTTATTTTGTATCCCACCCTGGGTCATCACACTATGTGGGATAAACCAAGGTAGGGTTCAAAATTTCCTCTGTTCGGTCATGACTGACTCAAGGGGGCAGTGATCATCTCTCATTCTCAGCTGAGGGAACCTGCATTGTCTGAGAAATATTTCTGTCATCATGTGGCCAACATGAAAGTACAAAATGCAGTAACCTTTCTGCCAAAATGGTACCTATTTATCTATTCACATTTGCATGCTTGGTTGCTAGGTTGGCAGGGGTTGGTGTGAGTAATGGGAGCTCAGCTCACCTCATCGCACAGTGCTCGGGTCTCAAATCTGGGCTGTCAGCTTTCCAGTTGACTTCTTAACTGCTGGGCCATTGTGCCCCCTTTTAATACAAGGTAGAGAAGGGATATTTAATTCAATTTATAAAGCCTTCCTTGACCAGATGCCTTCCAGGTCGGTGGATATCATCTTCTTTAATTTCTATCTTGCATGGCGAAAAGCAAGGTGGCCCCAGGTTATAGAAGGATCTCATAGTGGTATTTTACAAATTAGGTAGCCTGAGAATACTGTGTAGGAGATTCAGAAACACAACTTGCTAAAAAGCCTCAGAAGTGATATTTCTCATACCATTCTTGAAACCAAAGTTAGCCTTCTGGTCTCCAGTGGATGACTCATCTCCTTTGGGTCATAACCCACAAATTACAAGGCACATACACTATTAAGCAAGACCATATATTCTGTGCAACTGACAAATTTTAAGATATGGCTTAGTTGGCCTCATGGGTAGTCTATTAGTTGCTGCCAAGCATATGTCCGCCAAGGAGAGATAGTTTTTCATCAAGTGTCAGCCTTAATGCTGCCCTCAGAAGGTAGAAAGTATGAATATCACACCCTTGCCGGAAACAATATTTGTTATCCCAAAGCCATTTGGAGAAGTAACGAATATTGTTTCCTGCAAGGGTGTGACTATTCATACTACCTACCTTCTGAGGCCAATGATCCCACTTCTCACTCTGTAAGGAATCGTAGTCATGTCAATGTTCTGCATGATGGACTAATACTTAATAGGTATCAGAATATGATAAATTTATTGGCCATCATATAGATAGATATCCCAATTACTCTGTCATGTTTCCCTTGGGGAACAAATAGACAGGATGACACCCAAATGTGGAATCCAGTAAAACAAATATCATCAGTCTTGAGAAGACCCAAAGTAGTAAAGAAATATTCTAAGTTCAAAACAACAAACCTCACATCAGGGATCTAAAACCATAACCATATTTAATTGTAATAAACTTGATTACAGTATACCACTGTATGATTCTGACAGGTTTTTCCCCCCTAGATCTTAATGATGGCTAAGCTTTTTTTAAAAAAAGACAGCGACACTGATATGAGAAACTAAAGCTGAAAAGTGGTGAATATAGTGCAGAATACTGTACTGAAAGTCAAACGGAACCAGGCAAGCTCTGGATGAAATGGCCGTTTAACTGCTTTGTCACCAGATGAGTTGGTCTCAGTCAGTCTCATCCTAATTTACCATGGTCATATTTGCCACCTTGAAAGAAAAATTAGAGACAAAGTTCATTAACAGATAATGATAAACACTAGATTATATAACTATTATTACACTAGTTTTCACATTGGGAGTTAACAAAGGATGTTTTAATGAAAGCTGCGCTTAGCTGAATTACCACTAGATGCCACTGATAGCTTCAATTTCTCCCTCCGCTTTTCCCAAGTGAGAAGAATTTTTTTTTAATGTCTGAAGAATAGATAAATCTTTGTGATTTATCTAAAGAAAATCTTTATTCTGGTTTTTGAAGGCATGAAACAAGACAGATGTTCTATGTTGAACAATAGTTAAAAAAATAAGACAATTACAAAGATGGTTGAATATCTTTAGACAAGTACTGTGTACGTGCAAGCTATGGGCATCTTCAATTCAAGCATCCTCTTTTCACAGAAACACTTTTTGCATAGCCATTAAGCCAGAGGATATGCTATTCAGGGGGTCCTTGACTTACAACCACAATTGAGCCCAAAATTTCTGTTGCTAAAATTTGTTAAGTGAATTTTGCCTTGTTTTACAAGTGTCCAGATTTTGATCACATGACCATGGGGGATGCTGCAATGGTAGTGTGGGAAACAGTCATAAGTCACTTTTTGTTAGTGCCATTGTAACTTCAAATGGTCACCGAACTATTACAATGAACTATTGAATTTACAATGAACTATTGTAAGTTCAGGATTATGTGTACTGAATTTCTCAAAGTCTTCAGGTTTAAAAATGTCCAAGAAAAAAGGAGTACGTCTCATCTAGTGGCTTTAAAAAAAAGAAATCCAGAAATGTATGAATAAATCTAACAGGAGTTTTGATATAAATATATATAATGTTAATTCCTGAAAGTAAATTAAATTAAATCCCATCTTTGTATTAGAATTTATATCGACTCATTACTAAGGAAGTAGGTCCAAAACGTACTTTGAGATGTTGCTTGAATTACCATTATAGATTGAGCTAACAAGACAGAGTGGAAGTAAATTTTGTGGGGGTTTTTTTGTTTTTTTTTAGAAAGGAGACCTCAAAGAGAATAGGACTTTAATGCTATGCCTCGTATGTTCCATTATTATTAAATTCTGACTTTAATACTGTAGCAAAATATTTTAGCCTTTGAGTTTTAATGATGACAGTCTCTAATGTAGTGTAGTGTTTAAGATGTCAGGCTGGAACTGTGGAGATTCAAGTTCACCCATCATTTTTCTTCAGCCCATCCTACCTCACTCTTGTGAGGATAAAATGGAGGAAAGTTCCATGTCTGTTGCCTTCTTCTTGGAAGGAAACACAGGATACAAACTTAACAACCTTTTCTTCTTCAAAACTAAAGCGTGCCCAGCCATGTTGGGAATAGCTCGGAGAAACAAATAAATAATCACAGCACAGGGAAAGTGTTTAACGCAAGGCCAAGTGCAAAGTTCAAGCAGTTTTTCAGTCAGGGCAAATTCTTCTCTGCCCCCAAGATAAGGGCCACTTATCAGCTGAGAATCTTGGGGATGGTTTTTGTGGGGTGTTTTCACCCTGTATATTGTTGCTGATTTATGGTTATTGTTATGGATGAGATGAGATCTGTCATCCGTGAGAGATGCTTGAGAAAGTGGCAACAAGATCAATTTGTAGACCAGGAAAATGGCTTTCAATAATGGGTGGCCTGAAGGAGAACTGATGAAAAGGCACGGTCTTAGCTGGCAAGCAGTTGCTTTGTAGAAGGCACTCCCTTGAATGAACAGTTCCAGAGAGTATGAAATGCTTCTGTGCATTTTCTTTAAGAAACAATCTTCCAAAGTGACATGACCCAATGAGGTAATGCATATCTGAGTCATTGATTCCACTCTGTGCAGATAGAACCTGGCACCAGATTCCTGTCTCAGGTTCCTGGAGAGGCATAGTTTTTTTTCTTTTGGTTTTGCTTTAAACCCGTTGCAGCCTTCTGGTTTTGCTAGCTTTTGCTAGCCCCAGACCAGAACATTGTCATGATACTATGGAAAGGAAACTTCACGAGGACAGTGGTGTCACCCAAGCAGGAAAAGCGCAAAGGGAACATCAAGCCAGCCATAAAACAAACTTGCATAGGAAAAGGAATCAAATAAAAGGTATTAAAGAAGCCCCTTAGACAAAATAATTAAGAAACCTAGGGAAACAAGAAAAGAAAACCCTTCCAAATCAGCAAAACAAACAAAAGACACAAAATATATTGCAAAGGAGACAGACAGGAGATTGCCACAAAACAAGTATAAGAAAACATTAGGACGAAACTGATAATCCAATCAAACCATCCCGTGGAGTTTACCCTCCGGCAGAAATGAAGACAACCCCTGACAGGATTTAAAACATTAAGAAATACAAACACAAGCACTCACACACAAAAGGAGAAAAAAAGTATAAAAATCAGGGGGTTATTATACAAAGCTAGCTAGCCCCAGGAACGCAGACTTCTTGCTATCTCTTGCCTTCCTGAAAAATAAAAAGAACCAGCTTTCAAGCAGTTGTCTGTATCCTTGCACCAGAGCTCTCCCAGCAGGAAAATCGAATCCTCAGAAGAAAGGCATTTTCCAGCCTTTCAACAATACCAAACTAACAGAATATCAGACATTGTTCTGAACCATGGTTTCATAAACCATGCTTTATTAAATAAACCACATTTGGCTGTTTTCCCTCACACAACTTGCTAAATTGTAAATGACGGCATGTAAACTATAGTGGTCAACATGCCATCGTAAACAAAACATATGACGGCTTAGTATGATCTTTCTCCATCCTGTACTTATACCTTTCAAATCCAGATGCTTTATATAAGCCATTATATTCCATCATATTAATGTCTGCCAACTGCTCAAACCCAGTCTAGTATTTTTGGAATCTTCTCTCTTTTCTCTAAAGCAGCACCCCCTGCCCCGTCTTTTGGTCACCAGGAACCAGTTCTGTGCTGAAAGCTTTTTCCACAGACTAGAAGAGGTGTGGTTTTGCGTGCTGCCTGCATTCCATGGATTGGGCTTTGCTGGTTTGCACTGCCCAGTTTCTGGCATGCTGCGGCCTGGTACTGGTCCACAGACTGGGGGTTGGGGACCCCTGCTCTACAGTATTAGCCACTCTTGGTGTTGTCTGCTAATTTTATAAATGTCCCCTCAATAAATGTCCCCACTGAGTCATTAAAAAATGTTGGAGGGCCACTAATTACATGTCCTGGTCTCCATTGTGCTGCATTCTTGCAACCGTGTCTCTGACACGCATGACTTGTATTTCCTTTAATGGATTCCAGAATGTCAGAATTCAGGCATATATTGTTGCCTGTTAGTCGATCAAAATCAGTAGAACAAACACATAGAAAAAGATCCCACAGAGTCTGCAATAGCAGTGCAATCTCTTCATTTTAAAATGACCGTGAAACCATTACAGAAACTACCCGAAGTCAAGGAAGTCGTACACTGGCATGTGATCTGCAATCAGAAATCACAAAACACAGGAAGGGCAGGGAGCAGAGGTGGTATTCAGCAGGTTCTGACCAGTTCTAGAGAACCGGTAGCGGAAATTTTGAATAGTTCGGAGAACCGTTAGCAGAAATTTTGAGTAGTTCAGATAACCAGCCAATACCACCTCTGACTGGCCCTACTTTTCTCTGCCTCCTGAGTCCCAGCTGATTGGTTGGGTCTTCTTTTGTTGCCCTGCAAAGGAGAACGGAGCTGAAAAGCAGGTTAGTGGGATGGGCAGGGGATGGGATTTTTGCAGTAACCTTCCCCTGCCACGCCCACTAAGCAATGCCACACCCACCAAGCCACGCCCACAGAACCGGTAGTAAAAAAAATTGAATCCTACCACTGGCAGGGAAGTAGAAAATGCCATTTGGATTGTTAGCCTGGAAGAGGCTTGCATGTAAGCACAAGCAAAGCTCCATCAACTTCATTGGCATCAATTGTAACCTCTGTTTTCATGGCTGAGTCCAACCATAGTGATGTCATCTTCTTCTCTGGAAGGAGGCCGGCAGTGACTTCACTGAAGAGGGTGCAAGAACCAACGTGTTTGCTCCTTGTTTTGCCACAAGACATAGCAGAGCCACAGGAACAACAAGAGCCGGGGGCGGGGGGGGGGGCATTTGCTTTTCTCACTTGCAATAATAATTATAAATCAAGTACAATTATTGTTTTATCAAATAGCATGAAATAGCATGAACGAGTTATGCCACATTTCTGAACACATCAATTTTAGAAGTAGCCAGCACTTGTATAGACATGTAGCTGAAAACCTCTCATAAATCTGATTGGCAGAGGGAGAAATTTCTTTAAACCACCCTTGTATGGATTACCAAACTTCAATTGGTAACTAACTTATACTAAGAAATTGCTTCTGGGGCTGCGAGTGAAAATAAGCAGGGGTGGGATTCAAATGTTTAACAACCGGTTCTTAGGTGGTGGGCATGGTTTGGTGGTCATATGACTGGGTGGACATGGCTTGGTGCTCATGTCATTAGCTGGGCGTGGCCAATTCAATATCACTCCCATCGTGGCACATATCTCCTCGCCTGGCCTCTCATGACTGTGGGCATGCTGTGACAGTCGTAAGTGTGAAAATGGTCATAAGTCACTTTTTTCAATGCCATTGTAACTGTGAATGGTCATTCCACACAAGCAAAGTACCAGCAAAGGAGGGGGGGAAAAACTCCAGAGAAGTTCCCGAGACGGAAAGTCTAGTCTTGCCAAGAATGTAATAAGGGTTAACAGAGAGGCACTTTCTGTAAGCAACACCAGAATGTTTCCTTCCTGCCTTCCTTACAGGATTAGGCCAGTAATTTCTTCTAACAACTGGTTCTCCAAACTGCTTAGAATGTTAACAACTGGTTCTAGCGAATAGGTGCGAACTCGTAGAATCCCACCCCTGAAAATAAGTGCATAGTGTCTTTCTATTATCAAAATTGAATCTTCCTGCTATCCAAAAGTTCTGTAACCTTTTCCTACACAGTCAGAGCAAGTTCCAGTGATATTTTGTCTATCCTCAGGAAAGAGATGTAGATCAATGCTTTACTCCCGTAAAGAAAAGATGTTTATTTGGATGAAATGTGCTGGGAGTGGGAGATGTATTGCATTGAAAAATTAGGCACAGGTTGCCTTTCCATTGGTACCCTCTGGAGATAGGTACATTGTGAGTAATTCACTGACTGTAAAATCAGTGGTCCATAATTCATGATGGAATAATTTGATAGTGGAAACAAGGCTCTAGTCTATTAAATATGCAAACATTGTAATGCATTTTCCTCATTTATTTATTATTGAATTTATAGGCCATCAGACTCCCAGCAATTCTGGACAGAAATCTTTTTGTTTAGTACAACATAGCCAAGTAATCTTGAGACTGCTTGCCTTCAGGAGTTGTGGGTCCTCCATCACTTGAAGTTTTTAGCAATAGCAACAGCACTTAGACTTATATACCACTTTATAGTGCTTTACAGCCCTCTCTAAGTGGTTTACGGAGTCAGCCTATTGCCCCCAACAATCCGGGTCCTCATTTTACCCACCTCAGAAGGATGGAAGGCTGAGTCAACCCTGAGCCTGGTGAGATTCAAACTGTCAAATTGTAGGCAGCCAGAAGTCAGCAGAAGTAGCCTGCAGTACTGCACCACCATGGCTCCTTTTAATCTCTTTTAAGAAGAGATTGGGCAACTGTTTGTCTGAAATAGTATAAGGTCTCCTGCTTGAGCAGGGGTCTGGACTAGAAGATCTCCAAGGTCCCTTTCAAGGGTGGGATTCTACCAGTTCGCACCTATTCCCTAGAACCGGTTGTTAACATTCTAAGCAGTTTGGAGAACCAGTTGTTAGAAGAAATTACTGGCCTAATCCTGTAAGGAAGGCAGGAAGGAAACTTTCTGGGGTTGCTTACAGAAACTGCCTCTCCATTAACCCTTATTATATTCTTAGTAGGACTAGACTTCCTGTCTCAGGAATGTCTCTGGAGTTTTTTCCCCCCTCCTTTGCTGGTACTTTGCTTGTGTGGAGTGACCATTCAAAGTTACAATGGCACTGATAAAAGTGACTTATGATCATTTTTCACACTTACGACTGTTGCGGCATCCCCACAATCATGAGAGGCCAGGCGAGGAGATGCGTGCCTCGATGTGAGTGATGTTGAGTTGGCCATGCCCAGCCAATAACATGACCACCAAGCCATGTCCACCCAGTCACATGACCACCAAGCCATGCCCACCACCTAAGCCATGCCCACAGAACCGGTTGTCAAAAAATTTGAATCCCACCCCCGGTCCCTTTCATTTCTATTATTCTGTTATTCGAAGATTGGGAGGAAGAGAACAGCTAACCTGATCTCTCTGAATAATGTTGAGGAATTCAAGGCACAACAGTGGATTGATAGAATTTAAGGAGAAACAAGGCAGAATGGTACATCAGCCTTCATATCTTTCCTGGTATATACGACTGTTATCAAACTCGCAAGAGGGCAAGCTAATTTGATCAGGAAGCCATTCTTTCATGACATCACCAAAAAAATATTTTGCTTTTTGCCTTGTGTGCATGTCTGACTGCACATTGCAGTACCCAGTTAGACAGTAAACTGCTGACGCAAAGAAGCAGAAAGTCATATACTGGAGGGAACCCTGCCAAGCTTTGAATGGGTGCCTTGCTTCAATGAAGGTTCTAAACAAAGCACCCCCTCAAGAGTGCTTTGTGAAGCAACACTGTCCCTTTGCTTCTAAGAACGAAGCAAAGCAACCATATTGCTTTACCTTGCTTGGCTGCAGAACCCCTTTTAGTCTTCTCCTACTACGCTGACTGAAGGGTTTCTTGGCTGAATGGCTTTGGTGAACCTGGCCAGATGGCTTGCAATATGAACTGAAGACGGCCAGCTTGGAATGCCCTTGGGGCATGTTAAAAGTGTACTGGGAAGAGTGGCTTGAGGGAACACTGAAGGCAATCCCAGGGTATGTGCCAAAACTGGCTCTCCTGCAGGTTTTTCCACACCATTCCCTCCAAGCTTTAGCAAGCATGAAGAACAGGCATTGCTTGTCCAAACTTCATCTACCCAAGAGATTTTCCCTGACTCAGTTGCTCTGGTTCCCTCAAGCAACTCATCTTGCAGGAAATCCCAGCATGCACACTGAAGCCATCCGACACTGAAGTGCTGTATGCATATGTCTTGGTGCAGGCAATCCCGGAGCCCCACAACCAGGAAGACCTTCGACTGTGGGACAGAGTTGAACGAATCTTTCTTTCAAGGCTTGTTAAAGGCCACCCAGATTGCTTCGTTCAGGCAACTCAAATCTCCTCTGCTTTGGCAGAAGAAACCAAGTTGCCTCCACAATGGGAATTGCTTTACTATCAGCTGGTTGAGGTTGACCAGATCAGAAAACAGACTCCAAGAGAAGATTTAGGCCAAACTTATTGAGATAAGTATTGTAGAAAAAAAAATACCCATTTCCCTTCTGTCTTCCTTTCTTTTCAGAATCAAGCTGAATCTCTTCCTAACCTTTTCCTATTTTTCCTGGGGCTTAAAACATGCTTTCACACATCTATATATATAAAAGCGAAATTCCACTCACGCATCATCACAAAATCTCCAGAACCGTAAAGCCTATAAACTTGAAATTTGGCAGGTATGTTCCTCTTGGCTTCTAGGTGCTCACTAAGAAAGGATTTTCAAAATGTCCATCAGAGCATTAGTATTTCATATATTATTATGAACACGCTCTGATGGTAAGGAATTCTACTCCCCTCCCCACCTGAAAAAAAATAGGTCCCAAATGTAAAACACAAGCAGAGGAGAGGAGTTTCAGTTTCAGTTTTAGTCTCACAGCAGCAACCAGCTTTAGTACAGAACAGTTGGGCTAAGCCAAACCCAGGCTCCTTTCTGTCTTCTTCTTGCTGACACAGCAAATACAGTTTCAGTTTCCAAACAGCCCTCAATTCTCTCACAAACTGACAGGATGCTAGCTAGATGAATACCAATGGATGCTGGTAGGCAGAGGCAGATTTTTTTCTCTCTTTATTTTCCTCCCCCAAAATTAATTTCTGTCTTTTTACTCCAGAATGTCTTGCCCGATCACATAATTTGTAGTATTATAATAACTGTCTCTGAATAGTTTCTCCAAGATCATCCCCACAGGGCTGTGCATTTATTGAAGCAAATCTAAATTGTTTAGCAGAGGCCTAATGCGTGATTTGCAGAATAACCCTTTATTTATGTAATGCATATTTTGGGATATCTGGATTGGGAGGGTTAGGACTGAATCATTCTTATCAGAGTTGGTAAATGCTTGATGGCTATTCGTAATGTGTATTACTGGCTGCCCTACACTGAGTGGTCTATTATTGGTATGAAAAGTGGCAGAAAAGGTCTAATAAAACTGGCGCCTTCAGAGTCGTTTATATGCTGAGATGCGGAAATATGACTTTCTTCAACTGGCTCACTGCAGCTACGCAACTGGTTGCCCTCTCTTAAGTGATCACAGCACAATTTGAATGAAGCTGGGTGAGATTTTATACTAGCAGGTTCCCATGGAGGCGCAATTTAAATAAATAGATCACAGCCTATTTCAGCAGCTTCTATATTTAGCACAAGAACACTTATTTATAGGATTGGTGGCCATTCTGCATCAATAAAAAGCAAAGGACTAGAAAAAGAATGATTGAAAACGCATGGAAAGAGAACTTCTAAAAGTTGCAAAAGTTCATCAACATGGATGTAGTACATTTGTGATTTCTCTTCACACTGCTGAAGTTTTATGAAGCTCAAATGATCCATTGTTGAAGAGATTCCTTGATTAAATTAAAGAAGTAAAGATGCTCCTTGACTGAAAGAACTACATAGCCTGGCATTGTCCAGGGACTTTTACCTCGAATGTACTAGCTTTCTGTGGCAGAATGTTAAAATATAATATCTCCTGAACCCCAAAATCATTGGTCCAGAGGTGGGATTCAACTGGTGTTACTACTGGTTCGGTCAGAGTGCGTTCTGTATGTGCTGTGCGTGCATGTAAAAAAATTGTAAACAACATCAGCTGTGCCACCCGCTGCAGGTGCGCATTTGAAAATCCTCTTCTTTCCTGCTTTTTCAACCTCAGCTGTGCTGCGCAAAGCAGCTGAGGTTGAAAAAGTAGGAAATAAAGGACAGCCAAGAGCCCGGGAGGGCAAGTTGGCCAAACAGATGACCAAAACATCATCACACCAAACTGGTTTGGTATCTGCTGCTCTTCAGAGCTACCGGTTCTATAGAACCGGGCTGAACCGGTAGCATCCCACCCCTGCATTGGGCCCTTTTAACACTATTTTTCTGTATCATGCTCATTTTTATATTTTATGATCCATTGCAAAGGACACTGGGAAACAAAGTCTACATTTCCAATTAGAATGACAGCACTTTACCACAGATGCAAGTGATTTGAAATGAACATAATTTTTTGCCTCTGAGGGTGTTTTTTTTTTTTTATAAAATTGGAAATGAAAATATTTGTCCTACAATTTTTCTGAAGATTTGATTCATTCTTGACTGATTTAGATGTCCAAGTGTTCCATACAAATTCTTTTAGAAATGCCATTTATGCTTAACCTTACTATTATGTAGTGATCACCTAAGGAGTTTCTGTACATTTTTTTTAGACATTTAATTGAAGAGAAGAAGCCAAGGGGATTGCAGATTCAAGAGATGATAGCGTAATAAAAGGAAACGTCTCTTACAAATCCAGTTTTTGGCTACTTTATAGTAAGTGAGGTACAATCCATATAGAATAAAAACACAGCCCATACAGGAAAAAAACTGAAAAAAAATTAGTGATATTCATTGTCTTTTTTTAAAAAAAAAATCAAAATAAAATCAAAAGTAATTTCTTACTCTTCTATAATTTTTTTTAACCAGTTCCTCATTAGAAAACAGGTGACAACTGCAGAATTCTGCGTTTTTTAAAATAAATTTCCCTGGGCTCAAACTTCTGACTAGGCACAGTTAAGAACTCTTTGGAGCCTCCTTCCATGAATTACATTCATAAAGTCCAAAAACATTTAAAATAGATAAGCAGATTTCAACTTTCAGATATGAGCACGCTTCTTCAATTTGTGATGCTTTGCCACTAGCAGTCGGAAGGCTGTTCTTCTCAAGGGATTCCCCTCCCTTTCTTTGAACCTTGTCCAACTTTGCAAATAGGTATAAACAGGCAAGTGTTGAGGAAGCAGTCTGGAAGAACTGCTTGGCTAAGAACAGTACTTTACTTAGGCTGTTGGTTTGAGCTCCGAGCTTGGCAATTTGATTGCAAACCAAATTTGTCACCATTCGAGGAGACATCGTCAGTGCATTTTGAATTGTGCTTGTCTGTCAGAACACGTCTTTAAATACCTTTTTACGAGATGCAAATTAGTCTGAATGTTGTTTGTTTGGATATTTTAGAATGCAGTACTGCAAGCTACATCCGCTGCCTGCTGGTTGCCTGCAATTTGGCAGAAACTCACCAGGCTCAAGCTTGACTCAGCCTTCCATCCTTCTGAGGTTGGTAAAATGAAGACCAGGATTGTTGGGGGCAATAGGCTGAGTCTGTAAAGTGCTTAGAGAGGGCTGTAAAGCACTGTGAAGTGGTATATAAGTCTAAGTGCTGTTGCTATATCTGAGTTCTGCTTTGATTTCGGATTGTTTGATTGGCTGGCTGTGGTTGCTGGGCTGTAGTTAAGTACCATCTGTGTGATGCAGATTAGGATTAGAATTGTTATTTTTTGTGAGCTGATGGGTTATAATTTTGTTGCTGTGTAGTGGGGTGTCTGTTTGTTCATTTCAAATGCTACCTTTGGGATCGTGGTTGATGCAGTTCTTTCGCTCTCAGTTCTTGCCAGAGGAGGAGGGTCAAAATATTGGCCAATCAGCATTCTACCGTTTGTGGCAGGCATTGATCAAAGCACTGTTGGATGCTTTTGTGTCAGGCATTTCAAGGCTTTTACCTCCCCACCTCCTTTTAGTGCACTTTTGTCTTGAGCAAAAGATGCTTTTCTCACAACTTTGGCAAAGGTTCACTGACAATCAGCCCCAGAATCCTGATTCTAAATTTGATTCCTCATCAATGGATCAAATTTGTCAAGAATAACGGCAATATACTGTATGTACATCATTTATTGTGGTTTTTTTAAAGGCACAATTGCCAAGTTGAACATTGATTTGCTGTTGAGATGTGGTCTTGCTGCCTTTGCTATAATTAGAATTGTTGTTGCATTGTCTATTTACATTTCCAAGCATAATTCAAGCTGCATCGTTAGGCCACTGGGGATCAAAAAGGTTGTTTGCTTGTTGGCATCCTCTACAATTGAGATAGCAATTTAGGAAGAAATTTTGTGACCCACAATAGCACTACCAATAGTACTTAGACTATTTACACCAAGACAAATTCCTTGTGTGTCCAACCACACTTGGCCAATAAAGTATTGTACTGTATTGTATTGTGTTGTGTTGTGTTGTGTTAGGTTGGGTTGTGTTGTGTTGGATTGGATTGTAATCTAATTCTATTCTATTCTATTCTATTCTATTCTATTCTATTCTATTCTATTCTATTCTATTCTATTTATGGCTTCTGTGGGAGATGACCAGGCTGAGTCCAAGGGAGAGGTCAAACATGTCATAAGTCACGAGTCCCTGCATGCCCACAATACATCTAAGCCCAGCCCACCTTTAATGCCTGTCTTATCTCCTGTGCATTTCTCTTGACTGCCAGTTGGTCAGGTATTTGTAGAGAGCTTAAGCTTGCAATAAATCTTTATACTCATTTGAACTGCCTGAAGTGCCTGAATCTCCTGATTTCCCCAGTGCTTGACAGCTTCACAGTGCTTTTACAGCCCTCTCTAAGTGGTTTACAGAGCCAGCATACTGCCCCCAACAATATGGGTCCTCATTTTACCAACCTCAGAAGGATGGAAGGCTGAGTCAAACTTGAGCCAGTGAGGATCGAACTGCTGGCATTGGCAGAGTTACTCTGCAATACTGCATTCCAATCACTTTGCCGCTATGGCTCTTCCTATGCTTCTTGTAGGTCTACCATTACCACTAGCCAGCCAGTGGCAATGGTAGACCTAGCCCAAGACCTCTATTTCATGATATGCCTCAAAGGTCCTTCCTCTCCCTACTTTTCAACACCTATGTGAAATCCCTGGGAGAAGGAATTTATCAGCACAGTGCCCAGTATATTCTGGCAATGGGCTGATGATACCCACCCCAAGACTGAGCAAGCAATGTGGTAGGCATTTGTCTCAGTGCCTGGCAACTTGTCAGGGTTTAAATGAGGAAGAAGAGACTCCATCTGAATTCCTCTAAGATGGAGTGGCCCTTGGTTTGAAGCATGAACAATTCCAAGAAACTACCCTTTATCTTAGAATGAAGATATTCTACCCTGTTCAGAGATGGTCTGCAATTTGGAATTCTTCAAGACTCACAGGGCAGGCTCTGCTTTAAATTCAGGCAACAGATGTAGCTAGGAGGGTCTTATGTTCATTCTCAGACTGGAAGACTATTGGTCATGGTCATTTACACCCCTGGTCACCTCCTGCTCTGATTATTGTAACATGTTCAAGGTGCAGGTGCCCTTGAAGAACATCTGGAAGCTGGTACAGAATGTGGTGGCCCAGGTAGATCTCAACATTCTCCAGATCACATACCCGCAAGACCGTAATGTGTCAGAAAAGGGACCTATTTCAATTACCAGCCACATTTTGTGGGCCTCTCTGACAGTGGATCTTCAATCTGTCTCATCTCCCTCTCCCCTAAACTTGAGGAAACTCATAAAGATGTTTTTTTTTCTTCTGGCTGGCAAAGGAAGAGGCTGCTTTATAATATGCGGGTGGGGCCTCCAATGTGCATGGTTTATTTATATCGATTTTGGTTTTTATGCATCTGTTGTTAACTGCCACTCTGCCTCTAAGACTGACATACAAGTATAGCAAATAATGTTGTATGTGTGTAGACAAATGTAGACATATCAGATTAATTCAGTTCTGAAACAGTTTCTTTCATGTATATGTGTTGAGATAGTCCATTTAAAAAAAAAATAAGGCCATGTCTTTTTTACTTGATTCTATGGGTGAACATTTAGATTTTAGTAGAAACAGTAGCAACCACAAAGTAGATCCCATATGTCTGAAATTTGTTGACCCCTTAACAAAAAAGCAAAACTGACACTGACTGTTAAAACATCTATCAGGAATTTATTACAACACATTGTTCCCAAATACAAAAGAAAGGAAAAGAAAGAGAGGGTAAAAAGCACTGCTGTTTACAGTCTTCGGTAATAAATAAATAAAATCAATGCAGGGGCAACATCCAATGTCAGCATTCCTTTAGCAGGCAGAAGGGGCTGTAAGTTTGGTTATCACGAGAGAAGGGGACAAACTCACAGACCAAATGCAGTGTCATTCCCCCCCCCCCCCACTTCACCCATCCTAGATGGTACTCAGAATTCATTCCCAGGACACACCGATCTCTATATCCAAATTTACATTCCTAGAGCAATCCTTGTTTATGAATCACCCCAAGAACCAAGTCTTTGTCTCTTGTTTGAGGCTATCCACAGACTAAAGGTCTTCAGTTCTGTGCCTGTGTCAGAGGCTCAGCGTCTCGTCCTGTAGTCGCCTAATTCCCTGTTAATGTTTACAAGACAGAAGAACTTGCGGAATAAAAAATGTGGCTCCACAGACAAGAGGGACTCTGCGTATGTCACCTGAGAACGTTGAGTTAAGTCGGTTTCTCTATTCTTTCCAAAAGAATTCTGAGCAACAATAAATAAACACAACATATTGCAACAGAAAATTTGCACCTCCTCTCTGAAATCTCAAAACAATCCGATCAATGGCTATTCTACTGATTCCTACTGAGCATGGCTAGGAAAACATGTGGCAGATGGATGGTTAGGAAGGACTCAGATGTCCTTTGCTCACAGCTGTGTTTTGCAATACTGACTTTCATTGAGCAATAAAGGAAAAACGGGGGGGTTGATTCATTGAACAATAAAGGAAAAATTGGGGTGTGTGTGATATAAGTCACCAAACAATTCCTAAGGACAGAGGAATCACCCCTGGGGGTTTCAGCCACTCCAGGTTCTATGACAAATTTGAGAGGGACACTTGTTTTGGGTGCAAATCAGGCATAATTGCCTCTGTATACTGAAGAAGTCAGAGAGACTTGCCCATGACAATCAACTATATAGAAAACAGTTGCAACTTTGAATTTTGTTGGAGCAATAATACTAAATACATTAAATAAATATTCCATTGAAATCTATGTAACTTTTGAAGGAAATAACCTGGGTCTTTCATGTTGATATCTGAACACTGTTAACATGAAAAAAAGTCCTCACTATCAGTAAGGGAGCAGGCTCTGTATCTCTTCTATCCTGTCTAGTCTAACGTAATCACAATACTATGGTGGCAGAAAAGTCTATACTACAAAATTGAATTTAATGGGGTTTTATTACAGGATTTGGAGACCAAATGCCTCCTTTTAATTGCTTTTGGCTTCCATGAAATGAATTTGTATGATGGCTATTGATACAGAATCATGACTTGAAAAGATGTTGGGAAATTAAAATTTTCTCCAGAGTGCAAACACTGTTGTTGAGTTCTTAGCACTCATCAAATTTTAATCCCAAGGATGGAGGAAATTCATTGCACTGAAATTAGCCTGCATTACCTCTATGTCCACTTTCCCCTATCGAATACCATTCAGATAAGTAGGAATATAATTCCCCATCACAACACATTGGCTATAATAATTGTGGGTGCTGGGAATTGTAGTCCAGAAGAGGGAAACTACTGTCAGATGAAAAACAGGTGTTCTGAACCTCCCGATGCACTCTTTGCTTATCTTAAATCATGTTCAAGCTTTTATCTTTCCTCCTACAAAACTTCAGTGGATCTAGGGAAGCTTCAGTGTCTGGCAGTTTTTAAGAAAACACGATACCCGAGAGAAGGACTTCTCCACCTTTGTCTGTGCACTATTTGGCAATCATACCTGCCACAGTATTGACCAGCCTTTGCATACAGTTGGAATCAGAGAAAGCAGAGGGGCAGGCGGAGAAGGGAAAAGCCCATATATATTCACAACAGAGAAACGAAGATCAACATACATAGAAGCAAAATTACATAATAATATAATAATAAATACTTAAATCTATAATACATTGCAATTACAACATTGATAGCTTATTATCATTAGCATTAGGATCCAGAGGAAAGTAGGACAGATATCCTTTTAAGGGATTGGTATGCAGTAGAGAAGACATGAAAAACGGCACATGGGATACAAGAAACGAAGAGGACAGAAATAATAAATAAAACCACAACGGACACATGATAAAACATGGCAGAAGAGTGAAGAGTCACAGCAAAGCCTTCAAAACAAAGCTAACAAAACTTTTTATCACAGAGGTGGGTGGGAAAGGTGCTGCAGGCCAGAAAAATCCCTATATAAGACCGAGAATGTTAGATAATTTTGTACCTGGTGTGAAGTTAAAGTGATGTCTCTCTCTCTCCCTCCCTCTCTTCACATTCTGGAGATGGAGAATTAGCAGCAAGACAATGATACTGTTAAAGCGTCAGCTGCCTCCAAACGAACTGCTTTGTGGTTCTCAACCTAGCCTTGGTTAGCAATATATTCTCATGACCTTATTTCTTCTACAAATATTGAGCCTTATGTGGCTTTGGGTTATATTTGAGAAAAATCAGCACTGGCATTCTATTCAAGTGCAAGCTTAAAAGATCTTGGCATCTTGAAAAGTACGTTATTTCAGAGTAATACAGGCATTTGGTATTTCTGCCGTTATCCCAATTGTTCATTTGTTTCAGCCTATCTGAAAATTCTTGGTGATACTTATGAATATTTCCCATAAGTATCGATGAGAGGAATCTAGAGGCACCTAATCCCAGCTCATCAAACCTAACTGGTTAGTGCGAATTCTACTTTAATCAAACTTTCACAAGATCAAAAATTCCTAAGGTGGAACTTTTCACCTGCACTCCTGATGCAAGCTCCCAGGTGAAATGAGGAATTCGATCTTTTAGCATCTGTGGATACTGTACAAAACCAGACTCCAAGAAAGCTGCAGCAGAATATGTCATCTTGCTTTCAGCATAACAATTCAACATTTTTTTTTAAAAAAAAGAAAATTATACTGCCAGTGTGAGAACCTAATTGCAACCTCTCCAGTCCCACTGTCCAATGCCCCTCTGCATATTACTTGCAAAATAGCATGCAGGTCCACATAAGTCACTCCCGAGCTTGCAGCATCTAATCTGAACAGACAGTGGTAAAATAAATACAATGAGGATCTCTCTACTTTGTATCTTGGCAAAGTAGACAGCAATTACTACGGTCAGGAAACAGACAACCTGATGCTAGAACATGTTATTGCTGCTCCCCTGTGGTTTGCAAAGTCTGAACCTGAGATTGTTATTTTTGTCTTGTGTATTTAAAAAAAATACAGCTGAACAAGAAAATGGGAAAAGAAATGCACTAAAAGGTTTTTTTTTTTTTTCATTTTAAAAGCTACACAAACAACCCTGAGGTATTGGCTCAAAAAAAAAAAAAAGTCAGCACGTGATACGAAAGAAGCAAATGCAAAATCAGATACACAAAGAAGAAAATGTGCTTTCAGGGAGACAGTTCTGTGCCTTTATTTTAAATAGATGAGCACCCCCTGTGGTGCATCCGGGTCATGAACCGAGCTGAATCCTTTGCTGCTCCCCACAAATACGTCCAGAGTAGCCAATAATGAAAATGTGCAACATCCTTCCCACTCTTGTGTTTCGACTGGGATCGTACACTTGTGGCCAACTATTATCTTGACATGCGTGTTCATTTGCTTGCCCTAAAGTTCTGTTTTGTACCTATTCAAGGCAATGTAAACAACATGGCGCTCTGAAATGGAGGCCTTTGACAAATATTTCATACAACACTGGGACTGTAACATTTACCAGGTTAAAGCAGCTCACTTCCATGAAGAACCTCCACACAAGTCCCAAGAGAGTGACCCACTGAGGGCAAAACCCTCTGCTTGGTTGAGCTCATCTACACAGTCAGTGGCTTACAAATAATCTCCCCTACTCCGGCGGAAAACCAGCAGTGTAGTAGTATTTCTCAAACAATCTTCTCCATCAGAAACACATTTGGATCTGCCTACTGTTCAGTAACATGAAACCCATTCGCCCCCCTTATCTAGCCCTACTATCAAATTGATTGAATGGTGTGCTTCTACCAGTCAGTGGTGATCTATTTTACATTTGTCATTTTATTAGCATAGTTTAATAACTGGGAAGAGGTCCAATTATCTACTCGTGGTGTGAAAAATATCCTGAGCTGGCTATGGTCTCTTCTGATTTAAGATATACATCTTTTAAAAGGTGCCAGAGAAACCTTTCCTCCCTAAGAAGGAAAGTGTTACCTGCAGAAGAACTTTCATCCAAATTACTTCCCAGTGACTTACTTAGATGAAACTTTCAAAACTAGTTTTCTTGTCTCCGTCATCGACAACAGTCTTTTAAGTTCAAGACAAAATGTCGGATCAAACTGAAGTTCTTAATAACATTCTATAGACTTAGAAGACAGATGATGAAAACTGAATTTGGGATGGGCTGGCAAGTGCTTTCACATTACGTCTAAAGTATTCTTTATCCTTTCTAGAACTTCATTTCTTGAAAGGCTGTGTTCACTTTGATGACCTGCTAAGGAGTGAACGTTGTCTTTGGACTGTTTGCTCACTGACTGATTTGCATTCACTGAGAAATCCCTGATTGATGGTGAATGAATACTTAGAGGAGACAAGAGATTTTGGATGGTGAACTGAAGCTAAAATGTCGGTTCTTGCAGTAGTAAAAAGACACTGCCTCCTGGCAGCTTCCCTAAAATAGGCCTGAGGATATTTAAATATATTTTTACTCTCGTACCACAACATAATTTATTCAACATTTCCATGGTCTTAGTTCTCCAAAATTCTCTTCCACCTCCATCTGCCTTCCACAGATGCTGGGTTTAACATTGTTTGAACAAGAGGAGCCATTCAGAGTAGCCTGCCTTTGGGTTGAAGAGCCCACCAGTTCTCCTAAGTCAATGAGAAATTAAATTAAATACTCTGGCCTTCTGAAAAGCTCTCCCCATCACCACCCCAGGTTTAGATTTAATGTACTCCCTTTACAGACAGCACATACTTAATTGAATATATAGCTCCTATGCAGTCTGCACCCTTCCTACTCAAGGTACCCTTTTTTTCTTATAGCTAAGCCTACTCTTACAGCCACAAGTCTTATTATTTATCCCCTGCTCAGACCCAGGAAGAAGAAGGTTTTATGGCTTTGATTGCAAGGTGTGATAGAACAAGGAAACTAAAGAAGTATTAAGAATAATTCCTGGCTCAGTTTGAGTTAAAAGATTTTCTCACTTTTTTTAAAAAATAAAAAGCAGATGCCCATATACACACCCACACACCCACGCAACACACACACCTTTTATCTCTTTTGGGGGTGTCTCCACCACTGATGCAAGCCATTGAAGGAGCCACAGGCCTAAGGTATTGCTTTGAAACTTGTGTTTCAGATTTAAATACCATATACATAAAAACAGAGCTGAAGTGCTGCCCCTACATTGTCTGAAAATCATTGCCAGAATGAACAGCTTCAAATAAATTAGAAAGAAAAGTCAAAAATTATTTGTCTCAATAAAAACTGTAGTAAAACCTTTAAACTTTTTTTCTTTGTGTTTTTTTTTTCTCTCTTTTATATTATATATAACATATATTTATATATGTATAGGACTGCTGGACAGCAGCTTTAAAGAATGCTAGCCAGAGAAACACAAAGGCCCATGCTCAGTCTAGGAAGAGGGGAGCCTCGGAAAAGAAACCTCTCTAGGTTTCTACACCTGAATTTCAGCCACCAATATATTGTCCAATATCCTGATGGAATAGAAAGGAAATGCCCCAGCTGTAATGGAAATGGACAGGCAAAATCTCAATTACTTCCTATAAGTTAGATAGGAATGTACTCATTATAATTAATAATACACTCTTCAAAGAAAAGAACCTGCTTCCCTTTAACTCTTTAACTGAAAATCTGCGGATTGAAGAGCCACCATTTTCCTCCAAGAAAACTTTCACCCCTCCCGAGCTTCAATTTCGCCTTAGTTTCTCTTTCAACCCCATTGTAGGACACATGCATCAGCTCTCCCGTTCCCTCTGGAAGGGAAGAGAAAGCACCCTTTGCATGCAAAAGGAAAGAACCCAATATTTAAAGAGTTAATATACTCTCCACCTACCCAAGAAAGGGAATGTGATTGTGGTTTGTCATGGTGGTGGAGGTAGGAACCAAAGGAGGCACTAAGCATGCACCGTTATGTTTCTTGACTTCAGATTCCTTTAGCTTTGCCTTTGTTTTAGCGGATATGCCCTTTGAAAATGCACACGGGCATTGAAAAAAATGCTCCTACACCCACACCCTCCTTCTCCTCCGTTAAATATGTTGCCCAACTTCCTCCTCGTCCCTACTCCTTTCTCCCTCCCACACCCCCAGATGCACCCACACTTGCTCTCAAATCTCATACAGTGAAATTCAGGAAACCTCTATGATCTCCATGCTGCCTGAAAAGCTAGACTGTTTGCTAATTTTGCCCAGGTCTTCCCGGGATCTGCTTTCTGACAAGGTTTCTTCAAATTCCATTTGGCAGCTCCTCCTTTTGAACTGCTTCTCGGGCATGGTGTCCTCGTGCCAGCTATGCCGCACCTCTCGCTGCTCCCCTCGTTGCTTGTCCCTCAGTCTGATCTCACAGCTTGCCTGGATTGTGCTGCAGCTGAATGAGGAGTAGGTAGTGGCGCTGGCAAAGAGAGTCCCACCCCCGCCGCCTTTGCTGCCCGCTGCCGAGTCTGTGCCGAAGTACCAGGGGTTCTCCGAGGAAGGCGTGCTCAGGGATTCCACGTGCATCCCCCAAGTGCCAGCATTGGAGGGGGTGGTGGCTGGCTGGGCCATCTGCTGCCCTACATTGGGAAGGCTCAGCCGAAGAGTCTGCTTGAGATTGTCCTCCATGCTGGTGCTTTTGTGCATGGCACACATCCCACTGAAATTAAGGCTCAGACCATGGGCAGGGGAGCCAGCTTGGTGCCTGTGCTTCCGCCGTTGTCGTACTTTGGCCTCTAGAATGAAGTCGGGTCCGCTGGGCCAGTCAGAGCCATCTGGAAGGGGAGAGAACTGACACGTACCATTGGGACCTGAAGGGCTGTCCAACTTACAAAGCTTGGGAGTTTCCCCTACTTCAGTAGGAAGCGGGATCTCCTGCCTTTGGGTAGGACAGTAGGCTGACTTGATGTCTAGAGAAAAAGACCGCTTTAGTCGGTTGGTGTCTTGGATGCGATCAGAAGATAAATGCAGCCCATTGAGTCCTTGCTGCAATGCCATCGGTGAGACCACCTTTGAAATTCCCAGTGATCGCTCTGAGTCAATGGAGGATGTTTCCACGATTGTGCTTTTTAATACCTCCTCAGTCTTTTCCGAGAGAGACAGAGTCTGGGGTCTGTTACCTTCACAAGTCTCGAAGTATTCTTGCTGGGGTTCCCCTTCCCCTTTCTCTCCTTGGGCCTTCAAAGCCTTGAGTAGCTTCAAACTTCTCTCATACTCTAGGAGTTGACCTAAGAAGTTGAAATTGGGTGATATGGAGGGACGTCTGTCTTTGACAAACCTGTCGGGGCAAGCAAAGGGCCATGATTAGTACATGGCATTTTCTTATTTTCAATAAAGATATATTTTATACATCCTGAAAGCATTGCCAAGATTTTCAGCATCTAATCAACAAGCCATGGTTGCAAAAGATTCTTTAAAATGCTATAATTCAAAGCAATGCTAGAAACTAATTATATTCATCTTTCCCACATGCCCATGCCTTTAAAAAGTAGAGATATATTTAAGGATCTCTCCTTGTCCAATAGATGATCAATTGTTACCAAGTTCCACAAATTTCAAGGGTTCAGCAAGGTGGCTGTGTAATCAATATGGTGATTCCATACCCATACATAAGCCCTTCTGTATACAGTATTACTTCAGCACTCTATTTTTTGTGCAGTGTGCGCAGGTTTTCTTTTTTTTTACTGTGAATCACAAAATGACTAAATTTACATGTGAATAGTCCCAAATGATCAAAGAGTGGGATCCAATCAGCAGGTGAAACTGAAGTGGCTACCACAAGCCTGACGGTTACATAAATCAGCTTCTAAGCTGACACTAAGAAAGAATTAAGAATTAGAGCTTCACAAAAGACCATTCCCTCATTGGCATGATATTTATGGTATTGTTTCCTTTTCTTGTGTGTCCACTTGGTTTTTTGTGGAGGGAACCTGTTGAGAAAAAAATGCTTGACGCCAAAAATAGCTATTAAAAAAATAAAACCTGTGCTAAGGAGCTTTTGAGGATTGGATGGGAGAGAAGAACCAGCCAACCAATTATTCTCCTTGGAAAAGAAAAATAACCACCATCTTCTTCTGGAAATCCACCTACCTGTAGGCATCATCTGAAGACATGCCCATGGTCTTCATGATGTATGCAATGGCAATGGTGGCCGATCGGGAAATCCCTGCCAAGCAATGCACAATCACCTGGCAGCTAGAAACCTTGGCCTTATCTGCAGGACAAGAAGAGAATACATCACTTCAAACACCGAAACCTTAAAGGCTACCAAGACTCATTTCAGATTTGGTGAAGCAAAGGCAGTACCAAGAAAGATTATCTTACCAAATCTGAAATCTTAAAATGTGTCATAAAGTTCTTTGTTGTTTTTGTTGCTACAGACTAACATGGCTGTCCTTTGGAGACCAGAAAGAAGAAGCAATAAATGATATGAACAAGATATTTATCTCTGCACAAGTGGATGCTTTAAGTCAAAACTTGCTTTAACCTTGTTTTGATTAACTGAAGGGGCGGCAGGGGAGGGGGAGATGTTCATTCCTGTATCTGGAACACTATGGCATCGTCATTTGTGTCTTGACATCCTTATGCAAATCACACCATTTTATAGTAATGTCATTATATCAACTATGGACTGTTGCAAATGCCATTATATTAAGTTTCACTGTGCTGGTCATACTGGTTACACAACTCTTGCGTTTAGCTTGTAGCAAGGAGAGGGAATCTGAGGATTTCAGACTATAGCTCTAATTAGACAAGCCAGCATGACCAGTAGTCTGAAATGAAAAAAAAATGTTGTAATTGACTTGTATGTTCCATATACTTTCCTTGCATAATGTAAATTTAAAATAATTTAAAGAAACCAAACAGGCAAATACTGCACCACTGCGCCACGGTGGCGCAGTGGTTAGAGTCCAGTACTGCAGCCTACTTCTGCTGACTGCCAGCTGTCTACAATCGGCCAGTTCAAATCTCACCAGGCTCAGGGTTGATGGAAGCTTCCATCCTTCCAAGGTGGGTAAAATGCGGACCCAGATTGTTGGGGGCAATAGGCTGACTCTGTAAACCACTTAGAGAGGGCTATAAATCACTATAAAGTGGTATATACAGTAAGTCAAAGTGCTATTGCTACATCCTTCATCTCTTATGAAGGGGTGATTTGATTTTTAGAGCCTATGTCTGTCTATTTGACAATCTTTTGCAATAAATTATGTTGCTCTGACATGATAAAAATTACAGAACGAATAAAGCCTGGATTAAAAATCTGGGCACAGCATTCATTTATTTAAGCATAGCATCAACTAAATAAATCAACAAATATCAGCATTGTTTGGAAATGTTTCATTCATTCATTCATTCATTCATTCATTCATTCATTCATTCATTCATCCTTTCGATATTTTGGATGTCAACACTCCTAAATCCTAAAGGTCATCCTGGCTCTGAATTATGGGAGTTGATTCAATATTCCAGAAGATACCAGGATGACAAAAAGCAGGGGTGGGATGCAAATATTTTTTTACTACTGGTTCTGTAGGCATGGATAGATGGGCATGGCCATGTGACAGGGTGGGCGTGGCTGTTTTTTGCACCCCCCTGCACTCCATTTTTTTTGCCTCCTGGGCCCTCAGGGAAGCCTCCTGGGAGACCGTTTGTGCTCCCAGGAGGCTTCACTGAGGCCCAGGAGTCCAAAAATGGAGTGTGGGGGGGGAAGGGGAGGAGGGGTTGCGTAGCACCACCACTCCCGTGCTCCATTGTTTTGCCTCCTGGGCCTCAGGGAAGCCTCCTGGGCAAAGCAGTAAGACAGCGAGAGGGATCCCAGCACAGCTGATCATCGGAACAGCTAATCATTGAGGAAAAAGAAAAAAGAAATACCAGTATCTGTTTTTTTACTACCGGTTCAGCCAAACAGTAACATTTTTTACTAGTGGTTCACTTGAACCGGGCCAAACCAGTAGAATACCACCACTGATAAAGAGTGCTTTCATAGGCAATCTGAAACACTGCCTACATTCTATGTCTTAAGAAATAAATTATTTTTGTACATATTAACAAATACTATCTGAATAAGCTTGGCTGTTCTGAAGTTTAAAAAGCTTATTCATTGAAAGAGCAGTATTATCTCAAGTAGTCCTAATTATTCCTCGGTGATATCCAGATTTACATTAATCTTGTCACCTGGGCATCAGCACCAGGAAATTGTTTTGTACAAAAGGAGAAGGTTCACCTTCCAAGGGAAGACTGGTATTTTGCACACTGTAGATCACAGGTGGGGAACTATGGTCCTTTTTTGAGCTTTGGGTTTCAACTCCCAGAATTCCTGAACCAGCATGGAATTCTGGCAGTTGAAGCCAACAAGTCATAAAGGGGCTAGAGTTCCCCACCTCTACCATAGATTTTAAAATATAGGATCAATGGAACAGGAAATGGGGAACTGAGCAATTTGGTCATCATTCCAAAACCCTTTGCATCAACAGCTGATACTCTGAAAAAAAAAAACCTTCAAGAACTCTTTACCAATAAGACCGGTCTTACCGATGAACTCAATAGATTTATCCAGCCAAGGAAGCAGTTTCTCACAGTAATTGTCATTGACTGGAATGCGCATGAAGTGACTGTCACAGATGAAATCTGGCTTGGGACATGAATTGCTGGCATTGAGAACATAGCTGATTCCATTCTGGGTCATCAGATCCTGAAGGGGAAAAAAAAGAGTTAAGTTATTTCATTTGTCATTCAGTGCAGTATCCTCTCTCCTATTCTTCCAGAGGTTCTGATTATGCCCTAGTTTTAAGAGGCAGTGGAAATCCAGAAGATCTTGAACTACAGTTCTCAGCAGCCACAGTCGGTATGGCCAAAGAGAAGGTTAGGAATTGCACTTCCGACAATGTTGGGAAGGTTACTGACTTTCCACTGTTGGACATTGTCTTCCTCTCTCTCTTGACTAAACTGCCTTCCATCAAGTTTTCTAGCCATAGAGGGTTTCTATGTATTTTAGCTGCCAGTTTAAAATAGTTGAGCAGCTTCTTGTCACAGCAAACAGCTGAACCTTCAATAACAACATTGTCAAACATTTGAAATGCCTTTACAGCATAAATTCCCAGTGGAATCAGATCCATGTACTTCTTATGTTTTCCAATGGGAAAGGAAAATAGGCCTGCATGCACCATGTCTTCTAAGAGAGGAATGGACTTTGGAAAAAGGCTACATTTCCATGGATTAAATCATAGGGCATTAAGGTATTCCAAGTATTGTTTTGCTACAGTGAAGGAAAAACCAACCAACCAACCTAAATACATCATAGACGGTTCCTATATTTCATGGGAAACATGATGTTCCTCTTGTTGAGTTTACCATTTTTCTCCTGTGCAATAAACCCTAACCTCAGATTCTAGGAGCCAGCCAAACTCCCAAGCTTACATTCTTAGAATTTTTTCATTCTTGTGTGTTTCTACTCCCTGTATAAAATGTTATTTTCTTCCTTTCTGCACCTCTAATTTAGTCGCTTCCTCCCACCTCCTTCTGAGCAATACGCTACTGGCTCCCTCTAGCCTGGGATACATGCCCACTGATATTGTAATAATGACTTCTTTCTTATGCTTTCTTCCCTGCAGTCCTATCATAGCCAAAGCATTCTGGCACCTTTTGAAAGGACAGTGCAGCTCTCCCTCCCTCTCCTCCATTCCCTATGCTCATCTTTATGCATTTGGGGGCCCTTTCAAAGGATTTGTTTTCTTCTTCTTGCAGATGTAGGCTGCACTGCCTACACTCTCTGGCACCTCAACTTACCATCAGTCACAGCTGAATGCCAAGGCTAATACCTCATCCTCTGGCTGGACATGGAAAAGCTGAGGTCAATGTTGTTCCTTAGCCTGGCTGGCACCATACTCTGGCAATACAAAACTGGCTCCCTTCACATAACATTTCTTAGGGACAGCCTCACCATCCCAACATTCCCACTGCTAATGCCTTTATTGCTTCAAGGGAAGCCCATGAAGTCTCTGTCTCTGCATACTTCAGAGGTCCACAAAGACACTGTTGTTCAACCGGGTGATGTATGATTTTGCACAGATAGCAAGTGACTCTTCTGGGCAATGACCCTTAGTGCTTTCACAAAAAGAGATAAAGATTCTACAAGACAAGCCCATCTCCCTTCAATGTCATAGAGTACCTTATTTAAGACATCTTTCTGGGAACCTAGATAGAGATGAGGCAAGATGCGTGTTGGGCCAACATTGGCCACTGGCAAGCATGGCTGAGAGATACTCATTGGCAGGATGGCAGTTGGCTTTCCTTCACAAAGTCCTGGGAAACAAGACGAGAAGGTGGCAAAGCCCCCTGAAAGAAGGAAGGGAATATGAATTAGGAGCAATGGTTCTTTTTCATTAACTGTATTTTATTTGTAATATTTTACACTCATTCTACTAACCTACCACTTCAATACTGAACGAAACTTTCTACATTTCAATTATAGCCTAAAACAGCCCTTGGTTTTCATGAAGACATTCGTCATGCATATAAAAGCAAATGACTGATTTTGTGACAGATTTTTTTAGACAGCATACAAAGGAAATGTGCCTGTTCTTTAGCTATGAATCAAGAATGGCTCTTGGAGATGTTGCTATAGTTGTTATGATGTTAGGCTTTGTCAATATGTAGCATTCCCACACTCTTTAACCATCCTTTTACTTGCTTACTACAGTGTCTTCTTGTTTAGCAACTGCAATTTGTTCCAGAGATTTTCCTCATATACTGAAATGGTCCCTAGGTGAACCTATAACTGGAGACAGAGGTGAAGAGACACTGCAAAGATTGCTGGTTGCTGCCAGTTCATTCAGATAAAATTCATGCACCTACACCAGGGTTACTCTCATCCCGAAGTTTCTGATGTCAGGTGCAGAAATGTGGTTATAAGCACATACATTGGTTAGAACATGATTTTATTTTACTACTATTTATTACCATTGTATTTGCAAATGATGGTTAACTAAAGTAGCTGCTAAATGGGGAGTTGTTGTATTAATACCATTATTGTATTAGTATCCCTTGTCATCACTCTTAGAAGTTTCCTCATCTCCTATCTGGTAAAACTTTCTTACAATTCTGTTTCATAAAACAGAATTTCATACACATACATCGTATCTTAGCATTATCAAACTATTACTCAGTTAAGAAACATAATTAAACAAATATTAATATGAAAAAAGAGAAAAAGAATGAGCAAAGAAAGTATGGTTAGTGGGATGAATTAAATTGCTGACTTCAGTTTCTCATTCCTCCTTAGTTCATTTGATCCCTTTTACATCATTCTGAAATTGTTTAAAAATACACATACAAATGTTACTAGAAAAATCCATATTTTTACAATAGTTCCCCTACATTATTTTTTGTTTCTCCCATATTTATCTTGTGGCTTTTCTTTAAATTCAGACATGTACACCACAAATTTGTGAGAATTGTGAATATTAAAAGATAACTATAATCTAGTTTGCATATTTATTTCATAAATAGCAATAGCACTTGGACTTATATACCGCATCATAGGGCTTTACAACCCTCTTGAAGTGGTTTACAGAGTCAGCATATTGCCCCCAACAATCTGGATCCTCATTTTACTGACTTCAGAAAGATGGAAGGCTGAGTCAATCTTCAGCCAGTCAGGATCAAACTCCTGGCAGCGGGCAGAGTTAGCCTGCAGTACTACATTCTAACCACTGCGCCACCATGGCTTTTGCACGTTTTTAAAATCAAAACTCAAATGGATACAATTCTTTCTTCTTTCTTTAAGTCAGATTAATAAAAAAAAACCAACAAAACAAATTGGAAAACGAACCTCAAACCTAAATCCTATAGTTCCAGAAACAACTTTAATAAAATTAAATCCAATAAGAATCAATCAAAATCTTTCAAAAGAATGAGTAATTCTAGAATTCTTCAGACTTATAGCATATTGTTCAAATAGGAATTCTGGATCCTTGGAGAAATACACTATTTTTCTGGATGAATACTTGAAAAGAATTATGTAAACCAACAAGGGAAATCACTTAAGACTTTGGCAAATAACTGTATTACCTAAAGCAAGAGAAAAGGGATACATACAACAATGTTTCTGTCAAGACAAAGCATCAGTTTGCATATACTGCACGCTCCAATAAAAAAACCCACATTTTAAACCTGAGATTAATGAGTCAGCTCATTTATCATATGCATTAATCACTTCATTCTTTCAGTGCTTACTGTAATGACAGTGGTTGGACTTTCCCTTCACTGTTCTTTTTCTATTTTTAAAAGCCACTTTCAAGATTGCTTGTTTTATTGCCCATTGATTCCAGCAGTTTACAGAATCTATGCTATCTAACAAAAAGTGCAAGTCTCTGTAGAGAACCCTGTTATATTTTGACATTACTCTTTTGGTGTTTTACAGATCACCCTTCGCAGTGCATAAGCAAGTAGCATAGTTTTCTTCCAGCTTGCACATTTTTAACCGATTACAAAACAACCGAGTATCTTAGCGATGGGAAATAGCAGATAAACAGACAGTGCTAAATAAAATAAATGGAATCTGCAGGGGGTAGGTGGGGCGTAAGTGTGTGTGCATGCGTGTAATTCTAGGAAGGCAGGAAATAAACTACCTGGACTGGAATTTGGTCAGGGCTTTGACGGATAATTTTACTTCTCTTTTATAAATAGTCCTCTTGAGAATCTTTAGCAGTCACATGTGAGTGAGATTTGTCATCTGAGAAACGGCAGGCTGAACAGTTGCCAGTGTTGTTGTACCCTGGTTTAAGAGAGTCCAAGTCAAGAGAGTTGCTTCGAGCAATGATTTTAAAAATGTTTACTTCTAGAAACCATTCCTGTGCTGATTTTTCCATCAAGGAAAGTCTACTGTATTGCAGAAAATTGAGAAGCATTTTCCCATATGTGTTAAAGCGTCATTTCAGACACAGATAAGACATGATCAATTAACTACTACCTGCTAAGAAATAAGAATATAATATTAAGTTTTCAAGTGATGGATCAAGCCCCGTAACATACGGAAGTCTGTGCCAGATCCACAATTTTAAAAATATAAAGAAAAAGGGTCCTACAAGGCATTGCTGGGTTGAAGATCTGTCCCAGGTCTTAAAAGATAGAATGTTATGGATCTAAACCACACCCAAGACTTTTCCCATCTTTGCACACTTCTAAAAGAGTTTTTTAGTGTGTTTCAAGGAAGCATGGCGTATCTTCTAATTGAGGAACACCTAATAAGCTATCAGATTTATCCCTGAAGAACCATTTGAAGATCATTGACTGAACCAATCACTCTTAGGATCTTTCCAAAGCATTGATCCTATAATTTTAGATCTTGTTCCTTTGTCCATCATCGATCATCTCTGGTTGCTTCACTGCCAATTCAGAAGCTGGGTTTTTATAGTTGACAGAGACCTATGTTGGTTTGGCAATGTTTCAGTACCTTCCTCCGTTTCTTCTCTCTCTCTAGCTCCTATTCAAGTACACAAAAAAAGATCTTTTCTAATTCATGCTCTGGTAACTGGCCGATTAAGCAGCTCCTTGTATAGGTTAATTAGAAAAATGAGTCTATACATTGAGTAGGTGGCCAAGGTATTTAAACAAAGATGGCAGGATTTCATTTCTGAACAGATCCTCGAGCAACTTTAGTGCAAAACGTAATATCTGATTCATGTTTTTCAGTTTCTTTTTTTTCTCCCTTTTTAAAACGACTCTTGCACTCCATAGCTCCATAACTATTTCCTAGAACTCTTTCATTGTGGGAGGCTTACTTTCATTAACTCCTAATTTGGAGACAGATGATTTCCTCTGTGACTAGATAACTACTAAAAATATTGAAATATGAGTTTTCAGGATGGCTTTGTCAATTTGAGATGCAGAGAGTTAATGCAACACTACCTCTCCCATACCACTGGGGCATGACATCACTCTCTCAACCAGGATATTAAATCAGAATGAATGAAATGAGATTAGTGCAGTGTCCAAGAGCTCTGGTTACTTCTATTTATTGCCCCTCTGCCTTTAGCATTCTGTTTCATCAAACCTATGTATTTCTTTCTTGTACTGCGTGTAAGATGACAGACTAGCAGTCAAAACGGAAACATTTCCAGATGCATTTCTAAAAGAAGCCATATTGCATCTATGGTAGTAGAATACAACTGTTCTATCAGTTAGCGTCTCACAACCTACAACATCATCTATTCTAATTGATAGCTGTTCCTCAAGGCCAGGGCTAAGCAGTACAGGTAGTTCTCAACTTATGAACACAACTGAGCCCCAAATTTATGCTGCTAAGTGAGTTTTGTCCCCTTTTATGGCCTTTCTTGCCAGAGTAGTTAAGCGAATCACTGTTAGTAACGTGTTTAGTTAGTAACATGGTTATTAAGTAAATCTGGCTTCCCTACTGACTTCGTCAGAAAGTCACAAAAGGAGATCACCTTCATAAATATGAATCAGTTGCCCAGCTTCTGAATGTTAATCATGTGCAAAGGTTGTAAGTGTGAAAATAGATAATAGATTACTTTTTTCAGTGCCGTTGTAACTTCAAATGATCACTAAACAAACTGTTGTAAGTAGATCATACAGTTCTCACTTAGTGATTGCCTCATGTAGCAACCACTCCCAGTTATGATAAAATATTAAACAGGGGAACTGAAAAGAGCACAGAAAATAAAGAATTGGAATTCTGCAATTAGCCTTTAAAATTCTCGGTTGCTGCTTCTTTATTTATTTGCTTTTTAAAATTTAAGAAGCCAATATAATTTAACTGAAATTCCATGAAAAAGTACAAGCACTTAGTCTCTCTGAAGGTGGGGTGGCTTTTGCTTACAATCAATGCTAGCTGCCTTTCTACTTTGAAATCAAGAGAGGAAAATACAACAAGCAGATCCTTTTACAATTATGACTCTTTGGCAGGATACATGGTTTGGGAATGGCATTCTCTTGGCATGAATGGAATTGAGAGAAGGAATGATTCCCTAAGTGGTAGCGTTGGTAGAAACAGCTCTCAGGTTTCTTGTAGTTCCTCACACTGGCAGGAAATTTGCCTGCAACCTGGCAAAAACAGATTGCTTATCCAGTCAAGAATTCCAAATCAAAGCTGCTGCATTCTTTGACACTTTAGGTAAGAGTCCCAGTCAACTATTAACATGTACTTGCACTATGCCAAGATAAAAATAAACAGAATGGATGTAAGTAGATATGGGATCTTGATTGTCTGTCTAGATTCTACCTACTAGAAAGCACCTAGATCAGTAATGGTGAACCTTTTCAGCACCGGAGTGCCCAAACCAGAATGTGCGTACATACGCACGTCCCGAAGCACTGGAAACCCGAAGACCTGTTGATCAGTACGCACATGTCCACAGAGAGGGTGTCATAGGTTCTCCATCATAGATGTAAATATTAGCAAAGATGGGAAACATCAACTTTAGAATCACAGCAACTGGACTTCTTTTCTTGTTGGCTTGAAACATTTTTTTGATTTATCAACTTTAGAAGTTGAAGAACTCACAGAGTATTTACATTTCCTTTTTTTTTTTTTTAAGTATTTCCTTTTGTTCTCTTCAGATATGCTCTGAAGACTTCTCCAACCTACCAGTACAGATTGGGGGCAGGAGAGGTAGGAAGTATTTGTTTTATCAATGGATGCCATTTCATCAGTGGACTGACATAATTGGACACACCCAGGAGCAACTTCCCTCTTTAAGTACCTTAAAAGAATCGTAGCTTCCTAACTCTTGGTTTTGCTTTGACAATGTATATGGTTACACAAAAGGGTGTTTACTGTTCTATCAATAGCATTTCTTTTGGCCTGCACTGGAGCAAGAAAAAACATTGGAGCAACCATAAGCAATAATTTTGTACATTATCTCTTAGAACCATAATAGGAAGGCTTGTGGCACTATGTTTACTTGTAATTTGCACATGCATAAAGTACAATCTAGCCTAGCCAACAAAAATACTAGCAATCTACCTATTAGCTGAACCACAACATGATTAAGGTAGCACTCTAGAGTGCCTCTTTACATTAGAACTACACGAGCAAAAAAAAAAAAAAACCTAAGCCAATTACAATACAGTATATTCAACATTCCTTGCTTCCATTAACACAAAGAATAGAAAAAGAGAGGAAGCCTTGTCTACATGAAACAATTTTGAATCAGAAACCTTGTAAATGCTCCTCCTTGTGGGGGACATGCTTTCCTACAAGAGCTATATGTTTCTTAGATATTGGGCTTATTTAACACTGGAAAACCTACTAGGAATTTTGCTCTCAAAGTAGGTAAGAAAAAATAATAGGGAATGTGTGTATTAGTTGTTGTGTGTGTTACTGTGAGACTGAATGTTACCACCCACTTGGTGCTTTTGCAGTCACAGACTTTTATAACTATTCTTTTTTGGAGCCTCTCATTTACTGCTTGTAACTTCAGGCCATTAAGTTTAATTAAGTGTGGACTAAACTTTCTTTCCTTGCCTTTACCAAAATAAGCCTGAAGACAGGAAAGCATGGTGTCTGCAAGGCACATTAATTACCGAGGCAAAGAATGTGGGTTTTTACATTTTCACACATACGGTGACAATTGCTAAGCCAATGTTTGTGATTCAAAATATTGAATTTTAAAAAGAGAAAAACCAAAAATGGAGGATTTGCAATATCAGATCTCAGAATCAAGGCAGTTTAGCTGGAAAAGTAAAATTCATCACAGATATATGCTTATATTGTGAAAAGAGAATATGGGAATGGAATGGAATAGAATACCTTTATTGGTCAAGTATGATTGGACACACAAGGAATTTGTCTCCAATCCATAAGCTCTCTGTGTACATACTACAAGCAACATTACCTGCTACATGTTTTGTATAGGTAGTCCTCGACTTATGATTGCAATTGGGGCCATAATTCTCCTATACTTAAATTTTCTACTTTTGTCCTCCTAAGGTAATTTATTTATTTATTTTATAAATATATTTTGCCTTCTGAACCCTTATCCATCCCTGGTTTTATTCCTCCTTATGTTTTCTATATTGGGTATTTTAATGTTTAAATGTTTAATGTTTTACATAGATCAATCAATTCTGGAACATTCAATGTGGGGGAGAAACACATTCCCTCAGAGAAAGTGTATTGGGCATTGCATGGCTGCTGAGGATGAAAAAAGCTTTAGGTAGGTCTCAGTTAAAAATAGGAAGATCTTCTCTCTGATAGTATATTTTCTTTCTCTTTCTGATACACCAGATAAGAATCAAGGTTAAAAAGAAATCTCAACCGATGAGAAATCTAAAATGATCTCTTCTCACAGGGTCTTGAAATTAGGTTAAAGAGGTCAAAGAAAATTAGCAGGTGAACCAGCTGTCTATCCAAACTGAAATCAGGAATCAAATTAAGGAGGGAGGGAGAAAGGCTGAGGAAGCTTCTTGAATAAGAACATAGAATAACAGAGTTGGAAGGGACCTTGGAGGTCATCTACTCCAACCCCCTGCTCAAGCAGGAGCAAATATTAGAAGCGAAATATCTTCAAGGAAAAATAAAGTCCAGTTGCCTTTTTAAAAACCACCTTTGGGGCTGACTTCATTGGTTTACAAGAATTTTTTCATTTTCAATTCATGCATTTCTTGGGAAAAACAACAACCCCCACAGTGTTGGTCTTATGTAACAAACTGTGCACCACAGTGACTTATGACTGTTTTTCACACTCACTGCCATTGCAGCATCCCCTTAGTCATGTGATTAAAATTTGGATGTTTGGCAACTGATTCGTATTTATGACCGTTGCTGTGTCTCAAAGTCATGTGTTTTTCCTCCCCTTTTGCGACCTTTGCACAAGCAAAGTCAAATGGGGAAGCCAGATTCACTTAACAACCGGGTGACTAACTTAACAGCTGCAGGGGTTCATTTAACAGCTGCAGCAAGAAAGGTCGTAAAATGGAGCCAAGCTCGCACGGAGCAACAGAAATTTTGGGTCGTAAGTCGAGGACTACCTGTATGTATGAAGCCGTGAGCTAGCTTAATGTGAGTACAGTACTTATCTGCAATCTGCACTGTGGCAGGAATGAATTGCACATCCGTTCTGAATTAATTGAAAACCAAACCATACAAAACCTTGATCACTCACGGGGTCTGATCTCAATGCCAGCACTTGATTAGACACCGAGGGAAGCCTGCAATTCACAGGTCTACCACATTTAAAGAACAATATCCCTCCCACCCTTCCTTCTGCTTTGTGCCGCATCAAATAAAGAGAAAACCTAGGCAACTTGGATTCCTTTTTAATATGCATGCATTTTACACAGATTTTCTTCAACAGAAAACTCACTGCATTTCCCTCTATATTCTGCAGTCAGTTGCCCATCAAGTATCCGTGGAGAGGATTTTTTTAAAAAAGAAGCAATGATTGACTCTGATTTAGCCAGCTCCAAGTGATTCAAGCTTGATATTCATATCTCGAATGCCAAAATGTTAGCTCCAGTAGTATCGAATCCTTTGCTTCATTGCAGATCACGATTTAATACTTGTCTTTGTTCTCCAAAGATGCAAGATCCCCATGGATGCTAGGCCAAGGTTGGAAGATAAAATATACATCGACAAGCCACCAGATGTCGCCAGGAGTGAGTCGAGCAGCCATATAAATTTTGTTAATAGAGAAAAATAAAATAGATATACTAAAATATACCTAAGAAGATTTCAAGCCAACCCAGATCCTCTGCGGAGATGATGGGAAGCTGTAGCGAACCTCCGTGCTAAAGATGCAGCTTTTCAAAAAAGATGCGTGAGAGTGGAACGGTTGCAATCCCATTCAACTAAATTTTAAGCTGAGTTTATCTCCAGAGCTTCAAACAACTTTCTTCGAATTTGTTAGTGCCATAGTAATTTCTTTTACACACCGGAAGGCAATGTTTGTCGCTCGTTCCTATGTTAACAGTTCTAATGAATAATCCTAATCTGTTTACTCAGCAACGGGGATCAAATACGCCGACATGTTCATATGATTCTAACGCATTCCACGCTGGAGGCATGAGAGAGAGACATTTTTCTTTCTTTTCTATGAAGGACTCCATTGCCTCAAGGGAATCTCTTATGAGGGATATGCCAACATTGATCACGTCTTGCAAATACTGCCTGTTTGCTTTTTTAAAAAAATTACCTTTCCTTACTGCATTGCAAACTTTTATTCTGAAGACAGAGAAAGAGGATGCGAGTTTCTGTATGTGTGTGTGTGAGAGAGAGAGAGAAGGGCAAGGGAGGGAGGGGGAGAGACAGAGAGATATGAAATTAAGGACAAGAAATACAAATGACCCAGAAACCACGCATTGTTTAAACCTTTTGGTTTAAGAGACAGCAAAGAAGTCCACACTGAGATGAAACTGATAAACCATCCTACTATATTTAATGTTGTATACAGGTAGTCCTCAACTTACAGTGGTAGGCTTAGTGAACGCTCAGAGTTAAAATGGCACTGAAAAAAGTGACTTATGACCATTTTCACACTCATGACCCTTGCACCATCTCCATGGTCACATGACTTACATTTGGATGCTTGACAATTGACTCACATTTACGACGGCTGCAGTGTCCTGGGGTCCTGCAATCACCTTTTGCAACCTTCTGACAAGCAAATTCACAAATTCTGGCAAACCAGATTCACTGATCAACCATGTTAGCAATTGCAGTGATTCGCTTAACAAATGTGGCAAGGAAAATCGTAATATGGGGCCAAACTCACTTAACAAATTTCTCATTTAGCAACATAAATTTTTGGCTCAATTGTGATCATAAGTTGAGGTTTACCTGTATATGGAAAGACCTGCTTCCATCATCCATCACCTGATGGTTGGTTTTTAAAGAGTGGGAATGATCCACTTCAATGAAAAGTATGGTATTCATTTCAAATGAAGTATTGAACAAAGGCATGAACTATTTCATCCATGCAGTGTTAACATATCCATCCTCTACGCTAATGAAATATGTGCAGAAGTTAAATTAAAAGACTTTGATCTTAAAAGGAACCTTATATGATGTATGGGTGTTTGTGGGTGCGTAGCTGTGAAATACTAAAGTGGACCGAAGATTGTATGGTTATTTAGCATGAAAGATTCCTGTTCCTATAATTAAAAATATTTTAATTGCTTCATGGTGAATCAAGAGAAGATTTTTTTAAGGGAGGCATTTTTGTCAAGGATAAGAAGATGACATGTTTGAATTATATATTCGACTCCTTATGTCAAAAACAGAAAGGAGAGGGAAGATGCACCTTCCTCCCACCTCCTTCTCTCTCTCTCTCTCTCTTTTTTTTAATAAGAATGAATTTGGTGCCTTCTTGGAAGATCAGGAAGAGGCTACAAGGGGAGGTTGGACTTCCTGTTGTAAATCTCTGAGAAAACCCCAGTCTCTGATCTCATATTGCCTCCAGCATCTCTGTCTTAATTAGAAGATTGGGTGAGGGTGTGGAGAGGGGGGTGTTGGAGAGAGAGAGAGAGAGAGAGAGAAGCTGCCACTTGCTTAAAAGAGGCTTCTGTACGTTTTCTTATAAGCAGGGCCAACAATGAACTCAGCCTTTGAAAATGTTGCAGGGTGCTTCACAAGAGAGCTTCCTTTTTTTGTTGTTGCTAAAGAGCCTGCTGCTTGCCACTCAGTCCCCCAAGCGTGAGACAACAGCCCAGATTTGCTTCTTTTGTTCCCATACAAAGCAGTCATAAGCTGTCTGCTTTGGTCACCAGCAAAACTGCTTTTTTAAAAAAAAATAAAAAAAATAACACAAAGCCTTTCTTGGGAATCTTTAGAATAGGATGGCATACAAATCACGTGAATCAATTGTCCTTCTATCAATCAACCAACCTCTCTGATCTAGCTGAACGAGTTGGAGAAAGCTCTCAGGAAAGCTTTCAGGAAAGCTGTTGCTTCTCTTCCCTACCCTCTGCCTACGGTAGATTTTAAGGAGAAAGCAGGAAGGAAAGAAGAAGAAAACGAAAAACCATGAAAAAGAGAATGTAGACAAATACACCATTTTGCTTGACATGATTATGCATCAGGTCAATGCCTTGCCATGCTAAGGACGCACGATGAGTGAAAGGAAAGGGAGGATGGAGACAGGCAGAGAGGTGCGATGATGGAGGAGGAGGAGGAGGACATACAGGACAAGCCACGATCCAAATTGATGAAAATAAAAGGAAAAGGTGATGGGAAGGAAAGGAAAAGAGAAAAATATGGCTAAAAAAAGCACCAACTCTTTTAAATCCCTATTTTGGTTGGGTTTTATCTACAAAATATATTTGGCACATACATTTAAAGATGAAAAAAAGGCAATTCTCTGAATATGACTCTCTTGCTTAGAACGTGCGTTTGCTTTCATGTTGCTTTTAATGTTCTAAGAAACCATGACTTTAGCATGATTTTTTTTTAAAGTGGGGGAAACTATTACATTTGGATTTTTTTTTAAAAAAAAACAGCCTTTTGAATAGATTCTTAAAGTTGGGCTAGAAGAAAAAAAAAATCTGCTCGAGAATGCTGTATGAATTTTCCCCAACTTGCTGAGGTCAAGATAAAAATGGATAGCTAAGTCAGAATTGAACAGGGTGACTGGGATGCATCAGGCCCAAAATAGTTCACCACTTAAGACCAAGCACAGGGCAATGACATTTGGCATCATTTCTCCTGCTCCCCAACTATAATAGGATTAGCAAAAGTCAGAGCTAGTTTCCTTCCTCAAGCCAACCTCAAATGGAGCTCACACCTTATATCGGCTTCATTAGGTCACCCCTGCTGCACTAATTCTTCAACACATCCTTTTTTGTATTATCCAGGGCACTGAGAATGATCTGCGTATTTCTCTTGCAATCTCACTGCCTTTCCTTGTGCAAGCCAGGAGAACATCTGCTGTTTCGCCATGACCTTTTAACGGCAGATAAGAGAGATTCTGGGGGAAGAAAAAAAAATGCTGCTCTTACATTCATCAGAAGCTGCTTCTTTTGATACTGTGCTCTCAGTGGCTTTAGGATCTCATACCAGACTTCTGTTTAAAGGCTATCAATGTAGCATAAAGGCTTACTAGATCTCTGCTGTCTGGCCTCTTCCTGCTTCATTGTGCTTCTTGCACATCAGTTGATCTCCCTTTCCATGCTACCAATGTTCACTTTGCAGCACCACAGTTCAAGGCTCATCCATTTCTATCTTCTCCAAGTCAGACTTTTTGAAAGCAATTTTGTATTTATTCTATCCACACGTCATTACCAATACACCTTTCTCTCTCTCTTTTTTTTTGTCTCTATATGATTTATCCATACTTACATACTTAAAAAGTAAGACCATTTGTTTCCATTTGACAGATTAGAAATTATTATTTCTTAATTATCCCAACATGGAACTGAAAGAATAGGAAACCTAATTTCATCAGTGCTCCCAAACGATATCCAAATGGCAATGTAATCTTTCATACCTAAGCAAAATGGGCATTTTCTTCCTAGATGCCTCATTTTCCTCTTGCTGAGGGAAAATATATGCCAGATGCAAACAGATATGACTCTATTAATTAGAAAGAATAACCTAGGATCGTGTTTTCCAAGGTGATGCCCTCCAATGGCTGCAGTAAGAGTTGTACACCAGGAAATTTGAAGAATATCAGCTGTATTAGGAAATTATTTTGGCTCACGAGAGAGTATACAGAATGCTCGACAAGTAATTTCAATTATATGCAGAAAATTAGAAAGATGTGTATAACAGCCCTCAACCTGTCATTTTTTTCCCCTGAGTTTTTGTCAACTCTATTCTACTTTGTGACTGTGCAAAGGCTTGTATAACCAGGAAATCAGTCTGAAAAAAGCAACAATATGAAATAGTGGTAGTCTTGAAGGATCAGTGTTTGTGTACTTCTGATCTAGATTTTCCCTCTGGTTCATGTATTTTACTTAGACCAGCTTTAGAGGTTCTAAGTAGAGAAAAATGTGTCATAACCACAAATGACTTATTGCTAATGACACCATCTCTGAGCTATGCCCTTCCTGACATATTAAAAAACAGACAAACGAAAAGGTCAAGCACTGTAGGAGAATTTCCATTTTTGTCAAGAGTGATGGGAAACTCTTAGTCTCACCACTTGGTAAAGTAGGTCACTCTACCGCTTTAAAAGGCTGCTTTCCACTCCTTTCTGCAAATAATAAGCTATTATGGACATGCTGAGGAATCTTTCCCAAGAATGAATGCTATCAGTCATAGGAAGAAAACAAAGAAAATGTGCTGGATGCAAACCTGAGGATAGTAACACAGGGTCTGTTGTTTCTTCCATCATCTACCCCACCCTTCCATCTGCACATCCTTTTGACAGGGACCTCTAAAAAAAAAAAGTGCACAGGAGATAGAGGAACATGTGGTGGATTACATAAGAGATCCGTTTCCCTTCTCTGATCTTTCCTTTGCACTCCTGTTTTAACCTGTCCCAGTCAATTACAAAATTAAACTTGGTTTTTTTTGGGAAGTTCCTCCTTAAATCAAAATTTGAAAGAGTACTCATCACTTAAATTCCCACTGACTCTCACAGTCTTCTTGCAGCAAACAGCAACAATCAGCACATTTCCCAAAAGGTGTGTGTGTGTGCATGTGTGTGTGTGTGTGTGTGTGTATAGATAGATAGATAGATATAGATATAGATATAGTTTTATATATACATGTATGATTATTGTGCCATGCAGTGCCAACCCAATTCAGACCGTATTTCCTCAGAAGGACATTGGAGCATACTTAGTATTGCTGCCCATATCTTGCATCTGCACACCCCAGGGAACAATGGGCATTTGTACCCACCACTACCACCACATACCTAATGCAGATACTCTCTCAATCCTAAAAGTGCAAGGTGCCAGCTTTCAATCCATCTCCTTTCCCAGTCCATAGTAAGCAAGCTCTCCGTGCCGCCCTCCCTTCCTTTCTCCGTTCACTTTTCATGCGCACCTCTGCCTTTTCTTTTAAGGGTAATAATCCGGGAGACCAACCTCTTATGTCTCTGCTTTCCTTCATTCGCCTGACCCTGATTTTCAGCTTCATCTGCCCCTTGTGCATGTCTGGCCAGGTCTGGTCCTCAGAGGAAGCAATCATAACATCCAAAGGCATCCAGGCAGCTGGATTGCGTCTTTCCCAGAGTTATCTCCTGTCCTCGCCAAACAACAGCTGCTGGGGGGGGGGGGGGAGAGAAAGCCTCCTCTTTCCAAAAAAAGGGAAAGAGAGAGCCTGAGGCACCCACAGATCCAGCTTTGAGGAGAAATTAAAAAAGGAAAGAGGAAGGTAATCGGACAAAAATATTTCTCCTCCTCCTCGGCAGGATTATTTTCCTCCTGACTTCGCCCCTTGTGTATGCGTAGCGCCAACTCCAGCGAGCCTGAATGAGCTCAGCACATGAGCAAAAGCCGATCCACCAAGGAGCAGTCATAGCTAACGGGTCAGGCATGCAACCACATTCCTTACTCAGCACACAGACATGCAGTTTAACTCAAGAGCTACGCTATTGGCATATGGTTTGCTCAGCTGCTTAAAGAGACAACATCCCTTTTTTTTCCCCCCTTCCCCTCCCTCTGATTCCGGCTCTTGTTCCAAAATGCCACAAACAGCAGCTGGTAAGGGCAAGATGAATAAGCTCAAGTCTCTTTAGCTCTGACAATTCAATATATTTGTAGCAATACTGGGAGCGTTTGAGTATGGTGCGGTTCAGCTAATCCATTAGCTGCACGTTCCAAAGCACAAACGAAAGCGTGGCATAATTGTCTGCTATCTCGCATGGACGAGTCCATTCAGATGAAGGGCTTCCAGCATATTCTTTAGTGCTATTTATTTAAGGCTGATTTTTTTTTAAAAAAAATACCACCTTTTATTATTTTTATAAGTAACTCAAGGTGGCAAACATAGCCAATACTCTCTCCGTCTCCCATTTTTTCCACAATAACACTGTGAGGCGGGTTGGGCTGAGAGAGAGAGTGACTGGCCCAGAGTCATCCAGCTTTCATGACTAAGGCAGGGCTAGAACTCACAGCCTCTTAGTTTCTAGTTTGATGCCTTTAATCATTAGCATTTTCCAGCTGTACAACATTCACTTTTTCCTCTCTCTCACAAATCTTAAATTCTGCTCTACACACAGGTGTACTGTCCACTATCCAGAGGTGGTATTCAGTACGTTCTGGCTAGTTCTGGAGAACCAGTATCGGAAATTTTGAGTAGTTTGGAGAACCGGCAAATACCATCTCTGCCTGGAGATCCTTCCCCTGCCATGCCCACCAAGTCATGCCCACAGAACTGGTAGTATTTTTTTTTTTTTTGAATCCCACCACTGCCACTATCCCATCCCTTTTCCAATTACAGGAGGGTTGAACTAATTTATACCAATGTGTTCAAACATCCCAACAGCTATAATCAAGTCCCTAATCTTTTTCTCCTCTACGTTCCAAAACTATGTACTACATAATATATACTGAAAAACAAGCTGGTATTTGTTCCAGGATAATGAGAGCATACTTTAAACAATAAAAGAAAAAAAAATAAAAAGAAGCAGGAATGCTGGTCTGGATATACTCTAAGTTAGGGAAGCAATTTGAGCCCCAACTGTACTTTCCTTTTAGGGCATTTTTAGTCAGGACACAAACTGAGGTAACGAATTCTCTCCCCTCTGGCTCATTTATGAGCCCCATCCAGAATGACCAGTTGGTCAATAGGACTTTCCTTAAGTACACAGGTGAAAATTTAAAGATGCATTTAGAACAGGGCTGTTAAACTCCCAGCCCGTAGGCCAGATGCATCACCTGCTGGCCACGCCCACGCCCACTTTGATGAAGGGGGGAAAGTCCTGATATGTCACGTGATGCTACCGTGATGTGAGTTCGACACCCCTGATTTAGAAGCATGTTACCTACATCTAGTAGTATCAACTGAACTTATAGACAGATACATTTTTATTGATTGAGATTATTATCCTGAAGCTTCTCAAACAATACATTCTGCATAAAAAATCATATCTAATTACTGTGAATCATCTTAGCATGCCTCAAACAGAAACTCATCAGATGTAGAATGTGACTGGAAAGATTGCCACCCTATAGAACCGAGATCTCCAAACTTGGCAACTTTAAGATTTGTGGACTTCAATTCCCAGAATTCTCCAGCCAGCTATGTGCAGCTGGCTGGAGAATTCTGGGAGTTGAAGTCCACAAGTCTTAAAGTTGCCAAGTTTGGGGACCACTGCTGTAGAACTTTAGCACTGACACATTATTCCTCAATTTAAGTCCAACCTGAAAGACCAAGACTCAATACATGGATTTACAAAGGGCCCAACACGCAAAGCCACCTCAGTACAAAAAGCTGAACAAAGTCTTTACTGACAAATACAAAACAGCTTTTAACAGTAATTCCTTGATTTCCTCAAGATTGAGATTTGGATATTTGAAGCACTTCTACTCTTAATTCAATGTAACTTTTCTACAAGAAATTTAATTTAATCTAATCTAATCTTCTTTTATACAAGTCATGAATTGATGTCTTTCTCAGCTGGTATCTTTATCTGAGGCATGTCCTCAGACATGCTTATTAAAACAAGCAAGGTTAGAAAAAAAATTTTTTTTAAAGATGTGCCACATTCATGGAACAGAACTCTTATTATTCTATTTTTCCCCAATTAATATTATCACCCATCTTACCATAGTCACTCTGGGTAGTTATGATGAATGGATAAAAATACTATACAAAGTAAGAACAGAAAACAAAGCAATATGTAAAATCTTTAATGATCATCAAGGTAAAAACCAACCAGCTGTATTTGGAGATTTATTCACATCTTTAAATATTTTGGAAATCTGGCAAGGCTGAGGTTCTATTATGTATGAAAAGAAAAACTGTCCATATTTGTGAGATGAATACAAGAAGGAGATTGTTCCAAAGATAGCAAGTATATCATAGCATCTTATCTAAAGTTAACAATGAATTAAAAGACCTGGAGTCTATATCCAATTGTCAGTACTAGTTCTAGTCAGAAATTCAGTGTTACTGAACATAAAGAGAGACCCAGATTCAGATTTGCTGGCATCTCTGTGAAGCAAAAGATAAAACTCCTTCTTCAAACTGTGCAGTTAAAAATTGCTTTGGATGTGCTTTTCTGGTCTCCAGATGTGTCGAGCTTGCAACTCTTTTTCAGCATTGCCAAAGGACATAATTGTAGCATATCACACTGGAGAATTTTAAAATACTTTTATATTTAAGGCTGTAGTTTAGGGATAGAGAACAAAAAGGACTACATGTGCACTCTGGCATATTTAAATAAGATTGGAAGAACCTGGAAAATCTGTATAGTCCAACTTCCCAACCTATTACCTGTATCAGTGGCAGCGAACCTTTTCGGCACCGGAATGGAAGTGCGCGTCAGAAACCGGAAACTTAGCTTCCCGGCGCATGCATGCACGCCAGCCACCTGGTCTTCCAGTTTCTAATGCTCATGCACACACGAAGACTAGTATGTGAGTGCCGGGGAGCTGTTTTTCTGGTTTCCGGCACTCCCGCATGCGTAAAGACCAGCTGGCCAGTGCACATGCGCATGCCAGAACCCAGAAGAGTAACAAGTGACAGATGGCTTGCGTGCTCGGACAGATGGCTCTGTGTGCCACTTCTGGTAGGCATGGCATAGGTTCGCCATCATGGACCTATATTATGAATGAAAATCCCTCAAAGCATGCATATCCATATCCATATATATAAAAAGCATACTTTTTAAAATATGTTTTTATTAAGTTTCTATTGTTTCAACATAAAACATCATCGTTTCAACAGCATTCTTGACATCTATACAAGTTCTTATCTTAAATATCTTAACACATTGTATTTATATTTATCTAATATTAATTCATAACTTTAACTATAATTGTTATTCTTATATTCTTATATATTTTACAAATTTACATTTTACTTTCTCAGGATTTCTTACTATTGGATTTCTTGTCTTATTTTTTAGTTCTGTTTGCTATCCAATCATACCATTCATTCCAGATTAGGAAATATTCAGGGTCATCTCTTTCTTTCAATTTTAGCATTAACATATTCATTTCAGCACTTTCTGTTACTTTTTGTAATAACAGTTCTTCTTTAGGAATATGGGGAGTTTTCCATACTTGTGCAAAGACTATTCTGGCAGGTGTTGTAATATGTAACAATAAATATTTTATTTCTTTTGGGATTCTGTCCTTAATAATTCCTAGAAGGAAGGTTTCATAAAAAAGCATACTGTTAAGCCAGGATGATGAGGTAAATACAGGTAGTCTTCGACTTACAATAGTTCATTTAGTGACCATTCAAAGTTATAATGGGACTGGAAAATGTGACTTATGACAGTTTCTTTGCAGCACCCCCCGATCACGTGATCAAAATTCAGATGCTTAGCCACTGATTCATATTTATGACCGTTGCTGTGTCCAAAGGTCATGTGATCACCTTTTATGACCATCTGACAAGCAAAGTCGATGGGGAAGCCAGATTCACTTAACAACTGTGTTACTAACTTACCAACTGCAGTGAATTACTTAATAGCTGTTGCAAGAAACGTCATAAAATAGGGCAAAATTCACTTAACAAATATCTCAATAACTTAAATTTTGGGCTCAATTGTGGTCATAAGTTGAGAATTATCTGTAGAAAATATATGACGGACACTGGATTGGTGAAAACTAGCATACACATTACTGGACCTCATGACTTAATGGTTTGTTCCTTAAGGTCCCTTTTCTATTTTTCTGAATTGCCTCTTGCTTTTCCTCTACCAAGAACGTATACTGTTTAGGATTAGTTTCCAAAAAGGTGCTTTGGCATGCACAAGAGCACAAACACAGCACCTGGTGGTGAATCATTCAAACAGGGATCCTGAAAACAGACACATCTGTTTTAATAAATTGCTGATACTTTTTGAAACTAAAGCAAAGCACTGAAAAATCCTACTTTCTGCATTCATGACTTCTAGTACAGACAGAGGCAATTCTACATCAGAATCTCTTTCTTTTTATACCTATGCTATTAACAAAAATAGAAGGGTGAAAAAGTCTGATACTACTGAAAGTCGTTTCTTCAGTTTTGGCTTAGTATGTTGTACGATCTTAAGCTGTTGGGTGTGTGAGTCAAGTTTACAGCTTTCGTACAATGTATAACCTGCTTAATACCAGGTTCTGGCAAGCTAAGCATACTGCCTGTAAAGGAAAGTGGCAACTGTACTTTCTTTGGAACTAGACCAAATGGCATAAGATTTAAACAACCAGACAGTACAGGGTAATGCTACCAAATCTGGAATGCAAAAATGTGAACTCTAGATGGTAACGAAGTTATTACCCTCCCGCCAACAATGTCCAGCGGTTGTTCCTATTTTGCAATCTAGTTTCTCTTATCCCATTTCAGGGGTCTCCAGCCTTATTGGGTTAGGTTATATTTTATAAATCCAATGCATGCCATGGGCACCCATAGAAAACAGCTGTCAGGGACCAGCACTATCTTTATGATCCTAGAACACTAAAGATAGTGCTGCCTGGAAGTGAGAAAATAATTGCATTAGGAGTCTTTGTTCTGGGCAGCATGTGCCTAAACAGACAGATTCGTGAGCACATTGTTAAAACAAGGAGGACAAGGTCCCTCCCTTCAGGCTGCTAAAATATATACTTGATCAGCTAAGCTACAAAAACAAATTAATTAAATTAATAGGTGAACAGATTGGTACATGCACCAGTGCAGAAACACAGAATAAATTAGATGGAAGATCACCTGGAAAAAGCTTGGGATATGGTGGCTCAGCGGCTAAGACGCTGAGCTTGTCGATCAGAAAGATCGGCAGTTCGGTGGTTCGAACCCCTAGTGCTGCATAATGGAGTGAGCTCCCATTACTTGTCCCAGCTTCAGCCAATCTAGCCCTTCGAAAGCATGTAAAAATGCAAGTAGAAAAATAGGGACCACTTTGTTGGGAAGGTAACAGCGTTCCGTGCTCCTTTGGCATTTAGTTATGCCAGCCACATGACCACGGAGACATCTTCAGACAGTGCTGGCTCTTTGGCTTTGTAACGGAGATGAGCACCACCCGCTAAAGCCAGAAACGACTAGCACGTATGTGCAAGGGGAACCTTTACCTTTACTTATGCAGAATTCCAAGTGGCAAAATTCCATGTCTACTGACATTATGATAGTAAGTAAATTGACATCATAGTAGTAAGTGAAATGATAAAGGACAGGTAGTGCTCGGTAGATGACCCACTTAGTCACACCACTTGAAGTTGTTTGTGCCAGCATTGAACGAATGGTACTTATGATTGATCCTCGAAGTTCTGGCCATCCCAGCATTCCTGCAGTCACATAACTGCAATCCGGGCACTTGGCAATTGGCTTGCACTTAGGACAGGTGCTGTGTCTTGCAGTCATATGATCATTATCTGCAAGCTTCCATGGTAGGGAAGGTCACAAATTGCTCCCAGGGAACTTATACTCTGTGGTGCATGTTTGCCTGCAGCACCTCCCTGCCTGTACTCCACAGTGCCCTCCTGCACCACTCCCTTGCCCATGCCCACACAGCACCACAGCACCTCAACTGGACATGCTTGCATAATGCTGCAGCACATACACTCTCCCTTGTGCTGACAAGCCACCCATGGCTTGCAACTTTCTGCCAGGTTCACCATTGTCTCTGCTTTTTAGAAGACAGAAGGAATTTGCAAGCCACAGTCACCTGAAGTCCTCGCTTAACAAGCAACGATCCTCACTTAACAATGGCAGTGGAGACCGCTGCAATTGGCATTGCTAAGTGATGCAGCCCTGTGATACTATATGACACTATGATTGCTTAGTGGCAGAAATTCCAGTCCCAATTAATAAAAAATTAATAAGCCATAATTAAGTGAGGACTAGCTATAATAAGAACAGGCTTATTTTATTATAAATGGCTTTGGTTGAAGTTAACTCTAAGAGACACACAGTTCCCCACCAAATGCAGATCACAAGGAAGATTAAATGTTAATAATAACCATAGGACAAACCAATCCAAAAAAGAATTAATGTCAGGCGCAAAGAATCAGAACCATTCATAAAGTTACAGCATGGAAGACTTATTCAATCCTGAACACAAGACTAATAGTCAACTAATGGTCAGCACTAAATTGGCACGAGATAAGAGTCAATGGAATTCATGGGGACCGGATTTGAAACCAGGAGTTGGGAATCTAGAAAACTCTTATTATACCAGAGAAATTGGCTGTATTTAATAATTTCATTACTGGCAGATGAGAAACATTCTAGAACATTGGTGTCAAACTCGCAGTCCAGGGGCCAGATCCGTCACACACTGACCACACCCACCCCAGTTTAGCAAAGGGAAAAAAGTCGCAATATGTCACATGATGACAATGCGACACCACAAATTTGACACTTCTGCTCTAGAAGATCAGCAGTAGTCAGTGTAAAATACTGCAGGCAACTCTTCTGGTCAAGGAAACCGAGTTTTTAAAGGACAAAAGACAAGTCCCACACTAAGAGCCTATATTTTCCAAGTATTGTTGGTTTTGTAATTTAAACAAATTATAGTGTGAATCCTACAGGTGACAAGAGGGCCAAACAGACCTGATAAAGCTACTAGTCCTTATGGTTAATAGTCTCATTCTTCCGTGGGAAAGGCATTAGCCAAGCCCATCTTTCCATCCCCGCAGATTTCTAAGTAGTTTTTAAGCAGGGTTTTGATGCTTTCTAGTTCCATTTATAAAGCAGTGATTCCAAGCTCTGCAAACAAAAAACCAAAAATCCGCCCAGGATTAAATGCACTAGATAGGATGCTTTGTCTCTTTAAATCCAGATATTTACAAGGACAAGAATCCAAGGTTGAACTGCTTAATGGTAATTCAGTGTTTTTCCTAAGCAGTGACATCATTCCAGATGAAATCATCTGCACTGAATAAACCCTCCTACCTCCTCACTCCATGATTAGAACCAGTGTTCTAATGAGACTTGTTATTGTAACAAATGTGGGGTTGATTATTGTCAGCTGTGGGTTGGGATTTGGAGAAAAACAGGCAAAAAAAAAAAAAAACTAACCAGGAAAACAAAGTCACTATTTAAACAGTGGGAGTATATGATAATCCAAGATGCTGTCCCTTGTACTCCCAAATTTACCTGGCTTCACTTATGAATCAACATGTCATGCCACAGTCCTACTACGAAACTCATTTTAAGATGATCAATACAGTTGCTACTGGAAGTTTTAACCCGGAAAAATAAAGCAAACCTGTTTCCGTTCTATTTTTGAGACTTGATTTCTGATACTATTTTCAAAATAATCCTCCAATTCCATGTGGACATTATGACTGAGGCTGTTTATGAAAAAAAAAACTATTATGTATGCATAAAACTGTGATGATAGAGCTAGCATTTACTGATCTATGGGTGTTTCCCCTAAAAAAAAACCCCTGCTCTGCAAATTTTAATAGTTTTGGTAGGTGGAGATGACGGGATATGAAGCTATTCTGGTTAGGAATGTATTACCTATTGTATGGCAAAGTTACTATTTCCTTCCTTGAAAAAAATACTTTCCTTTTTTCTTTTTTTCTTAGGAAAAGAGAAGAGAGTTTTATCAACAATAAATGCAGGTTTATAAAATGACGTCAGCTTGGTCAATCCGAGGATATTTTCTTATATTATTATTCCCTAAATTCCCTTTTGTCTTTCAGAAATCAACTATGGAGTGACATCATTTGTTTTTTTTTAAATATTTCTGTGTTTTCCTCCATTTCTTTCCTCATTTTTTTGTTCTTGATCCAATTGTTACAAAAGCTGTAGGAGAAGAAAGTGGGTGGCAGTGCATTCCAAAGAATAATTATAGAATCAGGAAAACAAGTTTTCTGATGATAGCATTACCAAACGCAATGCCAGAATGCAAGCCTGGAATACAATTCACCAACCACATGACCTGGCCCTGTTTTTCCTGAAGGGAGCACACAGAAACATCTACAATTTTGGCTTGTAACTACATCTTAATGGCCAACCACTTTGAATGAGGTACCAAGTCCTGCCAACAAGCATAGCCAACCATCCTTCCTCACACTTTCTGTCCTTTACAGATCTAACTCAAATGGACAAGAGGATTAAAACGTGCCAGCAAGAAAACATATATCTATCTCCTTGGTAGGTCTCAGCCTGAAGATCCAGGAAAAGAAAGGAAAGAAGGAAAAAGAAGGTGCAATTATTCACATAATCATCCTTCTCTCAAAGCTGCTTGGAAAAAAAGGTAAAAGGAATAGGCAGAAAGAAAGAAAGATAGAAGATGGAGACCAACAAATTGAACAAATCCTGTATTTCCTGAGACATTCAATGGTAGTGGAAAAGCAGATAGAATGTTGACACCTTTGAACTATGTGTTGAAGAAGACTCCTGAGAATACCACGGACAGCCAAGTAAACAAATGGATGGATAATGGAACAAACTAACCCAGTTTTCACTCAAAGCATTAATAACCAGGCTCAAATTATCCTACTTTAGAAACGTTACCTAAAAACTCAGGACAAGCTCTAATGCTGGAAAAGGTCAAAGGAAAGAGAAGAGAAAGGGAACAGAACTATCTGTCTTTTCCTGAAAATAATTTTTGCTCCAAAAGACACATTAGGGCTTATTTTCCAGTTAGGTCTTATTTTGGGGGAAATACATTACTAAATGCCCCCCAGTCTGGCTGACGATCTTAACTGGGGCTTATTTTTGTGGATAGGGCTTATATTACAAGCATCCTGAAAAATCATGCTAGGGCTTATTTTCCGACTGGGTCTTATTTTCTGGGAAAAAGGATACTTGCCTCAAGGTGGATAGACAGAGTTACAGTGGCAATGATAACTACATTCAAAAGAACAGGTTAGAGACAGATTGTCACAGAGAAAAATCTATCGGTGGGTCACTAGGAATTGAACGGACCTGATGGCACATAATAACTCAATCTTTTAATTTATAGAACGAAGAATCTTAAGGTTAATTACAAAGTCACTGTCATTCTACATGCATGTTCGTCTTGGAGACATATTACATTTCACTCTCTAACTCAATCCAGACTTCTAAGAAAATTGAAGAGCTGACCTGCTGAAATATGCCTTAAATAAGGCAAAATGCAGTAAGTTCTAGCCAATGGTTTCCTTCTGAAATTCAGAGCAGACAGAGCCTATTATGGCTATTAACTTGATACTTAAAATCTTGAGTCGTTTCTTCACCTTGGATAGAAATCGGTTTTCTTCAATATGTACCATTTATTAAAATAAAAATCCAAGACACAATATATAATCTGACCAAACAGATGACTGTTGTGTCTTTTTTTTAAAGGAATGGCCTATTTGCAGAAGCTTCCACGGGTATTAGCATGACTTCAGACCACTGGACAGTGCAAGCGGGCAATTTTCCAAAACACAAGTTCAAAACTTGCAATTCAGACAAATGAAACAAATAAATATTGAATGGAAAGAACTTCAGTTAATAGCCTTTAATAAAAGAACTGGCTGTTCTCAGGGCTGGCTCTCTGAATAGACAAATCTATACAAGTGCATTCAATTCCAGGGTGCCCCACCTCTCCTGAGTTCACTTCTATGTAATTTCCAAGAAAGGAAATAAATAAGCTTTTATTTGCATAAATAAATTATCATTTGTAGCTCCTTACACTCAATGTAATTCTTCTGTTGTAAAGGCAATATTGCCATATGATGCTACTGAAGTGAAGCTGGCACTGTTAGTGAATAGTAGAAGAACACTATTCCCAGAATTACATGTAATTTGGGGGCTAGTCATTCAAGCTAGTGTAACTTTGGTATTCTGTCAGATTAGAAAAGGACAACCCAACCTTTAAAATTATTAACTAACTGTTGGAGCTGCTGCTTACTTCATAGGAGTTGTTTCATGGCTGTCTCCTTTTCTCAATGATTTGCTGAACAAACCATAGTGGACTGTATCAAATAGTGTATTCTACAGGCCTCCCTGAGCCACTTCAGTCTCCTTCAGCGCATTTTACAAGCGTTTCTAAATGGTGTCTATCTTTTCCCAGTGTCAGTCACCGCAGCAGCATGTGACAACGGACAGGGGGTGGGGCAGGGGTGGGATTCAAAATTTTTAACAACTGGTTCTATGGGCCTGGCTTAGGTAATGGGTGTGGCTTGGTGGTCATGTGACTGGGTGGACATGGCTTGGTGGTCATGTTATTGGCTGGGCGTGGCCAACTCAACATCACTCATATTGAGGCACGCATCTCCTCGCCTGGCCTCTCGTGACTGTGGAGATGCTGCAACAGTCGTAAGTGTGAAAAATGGTCATAAGTCACTTTTTTTCAGTGCCATTGTAACTTTGAATGGTCACTCCACACAAGCAAAGTACCAGCAAAGGAGGGGAAAAAATCTCTAGAGACATTCCTGAGACAGGAAGTCAAGTCTTGCCAAGAATGTAATAAGGATTAGTGGAGAGGCAGTTTCTGTAAGCAATACCAGAATATTTCCTTCCTGTCTTCCTTACAGGATTAGGCCAGTAATTTCTTCTAACAACCGGTTCTCCAAACTGCTTAGAATGTTAACCGGTTCTAGCGAGTGGGGGGGGGGGGGAGATGGGTCAAAGGTATGCTGACCTTACAGTATCACAGCTGGCAAAAGTCTTTTCAATACAACAAAGGAATGATGCTTCTGCTGTCAGAAAGTTTCCTCTCCTGGCCATTGCTCACAATTGTCTCACAAATGATGAACAAGGGCACATAATGCACAAGGTTTATGCCTAAATATAAGTATTTCCATTTGGAATGAGAGTAAAAGGGATTTTATTGTTTCAGAATTCAAGAGTAGCATGGCACTGAAGGGAAAACCATTTTTGATACTCACTGATCAGCTGGAGGTACAGTAAGTACTGCCTGATTCAAGATGCTCCCCTCCACCCCGAAGGTCCCCAGTGTTTCCAGGGCATCAACATAATTGCAGGATGGCTACAAAGTGCTTTGTGAGAGATGGTGGAGTGGAAACAGTGCAGTGAGAAAGTGCACTTTGTCAAACTTCCAGCTGAAGCGGCACTCACTGTGCTTCTGCAGAACATCTTATATTCCATTTGAGATACTTATCAAGGAACAAGGTTAAAACTATGAAAGCAAGCTATACCCTACTTACTTTTTTTTTTAACCATTTTCCATGGAAATTCAAGAGCTTGTTCTAGAACAAGGGTTTTTATTTTTATTGCCATCACCCTTCCCTTTAGTGTAATCTTAATGTCTGCCCCTCCCCTAACAATCCACACACCAAAATGAATAATGAAAACTACCCAATGAAGTTTTTGGAAATGTGAGTGGCATTTGAACAATGTAATTAAAAAGTTCTTCTCACACTTCTGGACCCTTGTCTGCACCTCCCCAAGGGAGATATACCTTGCAGTTTGGGAAAGTCTTAAGGACTAAAGCTCTTCAAGGTATTTGGATCAGTGGGCGTATCTGAAATACTGGGAGTCACTGACAAATGATTTTTAAGAGGTTTCCTTTCCGTGCATGAATGGGTTGCACAATGATCTTGGCAAGATAGCTGATGCTCTAAACCAGGGTTTTCCAGTGGTTACGATCAGCCCCCAAGGGTCAATGGGACTATCCATTTTTGCTGTGTTGGTTGCTGTTGCTATGGTTTGTCACACAGTCAGCCAGATGTTCACAGTGGATTTGCCATTTTTGTCCGCTTATTGAGTCCTTCCTAAGAATAGGCAGATATTTTCAATAATATTAAGGTTTCTTCACAGGAGGTAAGCTGTTCCAAGTAAAGCTGCCTTTTGCAATTAAACTGAGGGTGAATTTGTCAATGCTGATGGTGTTCAAGTGGAGAACCAGATGAGTTCGAACTGCATCCAAGGCACCTATTACTACTGGCACTATCTTTATTTTCTTTTGCCACAGAAATTATTTATTATTGTTATTCACAGTACTATTAATTAAACTAATACTTTATTTTTTTTTATACAGTTAAATGAGGTGTATTTAGTGGTCGCCCAGAATTTTACAGCCCACTTAAAATAATCATATGCAATATTGTTGAGATCAAACTAATTTATTTCTAAAGTAAATGGAACACAAAGCATCTTGAAGCATCTTAATACATTATACATAAAGCCCCCCAAGTAAATACAGTATATTACAATCCACAGAAAGTTATGCTAGAATTGTTAGTCTTAAAATGCCACAAAATTCTTTATTTTTCATGCAAAAGATAAAAGTATTACCCAATTGTTAACTGATATTTTTATTAACTTCAGGGATAGCTCAGAATTATTTCCATTCTTCAGTTTTATCTTTTACTTGTAAGTCATTGTTTGATTCATTCTCAATGAAGTAAGAGAAAATGGGTTTAGGAAACAGTTACTTTAGTTGCAGTAAATCACACATTTCTAGACAGAGCTAAACTATGCCAGCAGAAATAGGTAATTCTTGACTTACAAGAAGTCATTTAAAGACTGTTCGAAGTTATGATGGATGCAAAAACAGTTACTTACAACCCATTCTTTATGACTGCCACATGCCTGTGTTCATATGATTGCATTTCAAGCTCCTGCCAACCGGTTTTGCATTTACGACATGTTGCAGCATCCCACAAGTCACATGATCACACTGTGACATTTTCTAGTGTCCATTGTATAAGCTAGATTCAGACTCAAAACAATTGTAAAATCGAGTCTAGTCATATGATGATTCAACTTATGGCCGCAATAACTTGCAACCAAAATTCCAGGCTCAATTGTGATTGTAAGCTGAGAGCTACACCTGTAGATTCTATAGTATCTCCAAGAACAGAAGGTCTCAAGTATTTGTACCTCTGCCAAAGATCCCACAAAGATCCCACATCTCTATATAGTATTGTCCCATGGAATTACTATTGAATAGGGTTATTTTCCTCCCAAATCACTTAATTATCCACATCTAAATTCACCAGCCACCAAACTAAACTGGAAATCAATATAGAGAACAAGGGATGGCAGCATCTTGTCTCATAAATGAATCAGACAGGTAGCCCAAATTCAATACTTACTTCTTCACTTTCTAATCTACATTCTCCTCTCATGCCCGCTGCAACACGGCTTTCATAATAGACTCCAAACAAAAATATCCATGGCCTCATTCTGGATGTTCAAATAAACTAAATACTCTGATGTAACCACTTCAACCATTTCCTTTACACATGTATGTATACTGGAGCCCGGTTTTGCTTCATTTACCAGGAACCATTAAGCAAACCAGCATAAACAAATGGAAAAGTTAAACGGCCTGACACAAATATTAGCTCCTGACTTATCGGATGAGTATGAGAATATTTCTCCACAGCTGAATGTAGTAACCCTTTTCCTGAGTATTTTATTTCCCTTTTCTTTCTTTCTTTCTTTCTTTCTTTCTTTCTTTCTTTCTTTCTTTCTTTCTTTCTTTCTTTCTTTCTTTCTTTCTTTTTCTTTCTTTCTTTCTTTCTTTTCTTCCTTTCTCTCTCTCTCTCCTTCCCTCCCTCCCACTCTTTCTCTCTCTCACACACACACACTTCTGTATCTCACAAGAGAAAAAAAAAATAAACGGACTTGCCAAACTTATAGAAATAAGGAGTGGAAATAAAACGGGCATGCATGATATGGCTGTGAATAACACAGGCCTGCTTCACAGCCCTGCAGGGTTGCAAGCAGTCTGGGATTCAGGCCAGATCTGTCAGAGGCAATGTGCTTGCAGACGAGCTGGGAGTAAGGAAGAGATCTCTCATCAATTACTGCTGTGCCACATTCTTTCCAAATAATGAGTGTAAATGGATGCTCCAAATTTAGAAAGAAGGCTGGAAAAATCTAAACATTCTTCTTAGAATTGGTACAAACTCAAGAGCGGGGAAGATGAGCTCACAAGTATATTGGAGCCAGATGAAAAGCTCCAGAAAGGAAATGAGAGGCCTTAGCACAGGTTTCTGATTGAGGGAGAAAGAAACGCACGCGCAGTCTCCCTGCATCCAAAGCAGCTTTTTTCAAACCAGCAGAATTCCCTCTAACCCAGGTACTGAACTGACGCAAAGCCTCTTTTTTTTCCTGAAATAAAATAAAACTTGCTCCTAGGGAATACACAAGATTAGGCTATGTTTATTTTGACCCTTTAATCAAATATTTGCATGCCACTGATTTATATCTTTATTACATGCAAGCGCGCACGTAGACACACAAGAACTCAATTTCATGAGAATTGTCTCACTTTACAGTACCGTTTCATACAGGGCAACTTTCAGATGAGGAGACTCCTGGAATTCCCCAGCCAGCTCAGCCATCAAAAGATTGCAGGGAGGAACAAAAAAGATGAATAGGGAACTAGAGGCAAAATCTTACAAAGAATGGGCTAGTCCTGTGATGGTGAATCTATGGCACGCATGCCACAGGTAACACGCAGAGCCATTTGTGCGGGCACGCAAGCCCCAGCCAAACTTACCTACACTGCGCATGTGTCCTCCCAGCTGATTTTCAGCCCATTTGAGGACATTTTCGCCCTCCTGGAGGCGCAAGGGAAGCCTTTGTAGCCTTAGGAGGCAGAAAAACGGGCCTTCCGGAAATACTGGAAATGCCAAAACGGGCCCACTTTTCGGCCTCCAAAGGCTGCAGAGGCTTCCCTCAAGCCCCTGGGAAAGTGAAAATGGCCTGCCCCAGGCTCCAGAGGCTGAAAATGGGCACTTCTGATATTCTGGAAGGCCTGTTTTTCGGCCTCCTGAGGCTGCAGAGGCTTCCCTCGAGCCTCCGGGAGGGCAAAAATGGCTTTAAATGGGCTGAAAATCAGCTGGGAGGCACGTGCATGCGCAGTGCAGATAAGAGGGAGGGGGGAGGTTGCATGCACTGCACAGGAGGGGCAGGACACATTGCATTATGGGTGTAGCATGCGCTACCGCACACGCATTTCCAGCACACCACAACAAAAAGGTTCGCCATCACTGGGCTAGTCTAATGAAGAGAAGGATAACAATCTTCCAATGCATGAGGGGCTGTCGCAGAGATGGGAGGGACGATCTATTCTCCAAAGCACCTGAGGGCAGGACAAGAAGTAACAGGTGGTAAATTATCAAAGAAAGATCCAGCCTAGAATTAAGGAGAAATGTCCTTAGTTAGAACTATCAGTGGAACAGCTTGTCTCCTGAAGTTGCGAGTGCTGCATCACTGGAGTTTTTTAAGAAGAAACTGGGCAACCATTTGTCTCTAATGGTATAGCCTGCTTGTGCAGAGGTTGGACTAGAACAGTAGTTGCCAACTGGTGAGAAAATTTTGGTGGGCCGCAGAAAAATCTCATCCATAGAGCAACCCCCCAAAGCAATTAATCTAGGCTGCGCAGAAACACAAGGCTGCGCGGCCCACAGGAACCCTCCCCGCCCACTCACTCCTTACCTGGTAAACTTGTCTGCTAAATTGCTATTTTTCCTTTTTCCGACCATCATCTGTTCTGCTGTGCTGGGAGATTTAGATTAGCTAGGAAGCAGGAAATGGTTGGATTTCTTGCTTTCTAGCTAGTCTTTAGATCTTCAGTTCTGCTTCCCTTAGGACTGAAGTTTTGCTTGCAAGCAAATTCAGTGCAGACTCACGGCAAGCAAATTTGAGAGACTGAGCTAGCCGATGGCAGATAGATAGATCACTGAATGATTCTGTGAGCAACTCAATCTGCCTGCTTTGCCTGATTTTGGGTAAAAGTTGCTCTTTTTTATAAAAAATTCAATATTTACATGCACGGTGTATTGTGAGTTAATTTTGTGAGTTTGCTTGCAAGCAAATTTTATGTGACAGACTAAGCTAGCCAATGGCAAATAGATAGCTCTCTGAATGAATCTGATTCTGTGAGCAACTCAATCTGCCTGCCTGCTTTGCCTGATTTTGAGTAAAAGTTGCTCTTTTTTTATAAAAAATTCAATATTTATATAAATATTTATAATATTTACATACAAGTCATGTCCAGCCAGTCACATGACCACCAAGCCACACTCACAAATTAGGCCACGCCCACAGAACCGCTTAGTGGTTCCTAGGATGTAAAATTATGAGTTTGGTGGTCCCTGAGGTCCAAAAGGTTGGCAACCCCTGGACTAGAAGACCTCCAAGCTGGCTGGAGAATTCTGGGAGTTGAAGTCCCCAAGTCTTAAAGTTGTCAAGTTTGGGGACTCCTGACCTAAAGTCATTTCTGTTGGACGAAGGTTCCACTGCCCAATTCTTTCAAGCCGTGCTGAAACTGGATGGGTGACATTTGAAAATACAGCAACCTTGCTCAGATCACCGATGTGCCAGCCCCACATTCCCCTCCAGCTGGCCAGTCCTCTGAACTACCGCAGCTCTTGCTGCAGCAATAATCTTCTCAGCAAACACTTCAACAACCATTTAAAAATAGCTAACATCCACAGCCAGCCATTCCTGCTCCTGAACACATGTGCATTTGTATGGGATGCTATGCCAATCATTCAGAGTCCTATTTAGAGCCATAAACATGACACAAGCGCCCAGCAACCAGGCACTTGCCTGAAGACTTTGGGGGAAGCTGTAGCGAGAGTCATGAGAAGAGATTCTCCTGCCAAGCTATCACTTGCACAGCTTCATCACGAGCAAATATGGATTAAAACATGCAGCGGCAGGAACAGGAAGGAGGAATTAGATTTGTGTGTGCTGTTTAATAAGAAAAAAAAATGTGGCTTCCTTGTATCAATAAACATATAAACAGTACTCCTACTACTTGTAAGTATCAGACGACGCTACATCTGACTTAATCTTTATTTTCTGGGCAGAAAATGCAAACCTCACAGGAATGTCTTCAATTTTTACAGTTATTAGTTAGCTGCACGTGCAGTTACAGTGGCTGGCTGTATTTTTGTAGTTGAAGTAGAAGAAAATGTCCAAGGTAAAGAAAGAGGCTTTCAAGGTTTGCTTTTTACCCTGAGATCCATTCCTTTGTTCCTACCTTTGTGTTTATAAGTGTAAACCACCATCATTCCCTTTCCCCAATCTCTCAAAAACATTTTGAGAAAGACCTGTGATTTTCTGTCCTTGTATTGACGTTGCAACCCCGAGTTTAAGGAGTGATGGCACTGTGAAGCAGTCAGTATCTCCCTCTCCCTTCCTCCCTTTCCCCTCCCTGTTCTCTCTCTCTCTCCATCCCTTTCCCCCCACCCTCTCTCCATCAGAGAAACAATAAATCTTTATTTCCTGCTAGGTGTATTCATCTGCTCATATGCAAAATAATTCTAAGCAGTTTCTATGGAAAAGAATGGCAAAATCATTGAGTTACTATTCCCTTGTCAAGACTTGCTTGTGTGGCTGAATTGAAAGGTCTTGGGGCCAAATTTCTCAAAGACTAATCTATACACAAGCTTCAGAAAGATTGTTTCAAATAAACAAACACGATTAACTGTAGTTTTAAATACATTACAGCTGCATTGGAAATCTGGTTTAGCTACTGAAAACGGCCACTCTTGGATCACAAAAGTTTAGTTCAAACGGATGCAAAATATTTACATGGAAGAGCCCCACTTATATTTACATGGAAGAGCCCCACTCTTCCCCCACCCCTTAACATTGCCTTGTAGGGGAAATGGGTGGCATAACGAATGAACAAATGAATGAATGAATGAAATAAGATAACCGATCTATCTCAATATCCTTAGTCTCTGATTTAAATGATCGTGTATCATCATTTCACTTACTATCATAAAAGTGGTCTTCACCTGCCACAGTTTCAATGAGTTTGTAACATTTTGCCATTTTACCTTGCTGGCAGACATATTATGGGTAAGTGGGGTTTATGAGGATGCCTTCTTTCTTCTGATAATAGCCATGGTTGTTTCTTTCCTATTGTTTGCATTGTTCTTTAGCACTATACCTATCATCTCCTCTCTATGGAGGGAGAGAACTGTTCCAGGCTTCCAACGCGTTAAAGAAGAGGGGAACACACCAGGGGTGGGTTTCTACCGGTTCTGTCCACCTCTGTAGAACTGGTAGCTCTGAAGAGCAGCGAACATAGAACTGGTTGCTGGTCTGCTGATGTTTTTGCCCACTCTCCCACCAGAGCTCTTACCCAATCTTTATTTCATGATTTTCAACTTCAGCTGCCAAATGAGGCACAGCTGCAGTTAAAAAAACAAGAAAAGAGGGCTGTTTCCAAGGCTGCTTCTCTGCACGCAGACTGCTGATGACGATTTACAGGCGCGCTCACAGCGGGCAGGGAAGCTCGTAAATCCCGAACCGGTAGCTAACCCTGTCATATCACACTCTAAAAAGTTTATTTGATAAAGACAAGGGGACATATTTGTTGGATTACAATCTGTACAACTTCAAAATAGTATCCTTCATCCCAGGATGTACCATGTTTAACTTTTCTCATTATGGACATAAAAAGAAGTTGTAGGTTTCAATTTATTTGCCAATTTATTTGCCTATTTTTTTCTTCTGTTTCAATCACTTTCTTTGGTTTAAAAAAAAAGGTATCTTAGATGCCCAACAGAAAGTTCAGCTAGGATGTAGCTAGCTGCACATTAATGACAGGGCCTTTTATCTCTTCTCTTTGGGGATATTTCTGGTCTTGTATTTCTTTCTGCACCTGGTTATACCATCTGAATTAGACTTTGTCTGATACTGCTCAACTAATTGAGACAGCTTTGCAATTTGTGACTGGGAGCAGTATTATTTATTTGTATCCTGCCTTATTTTTTTACAACTAGTTCAAGAAAGAGAATATATCCAATACAACTTCCTATTTTCCCCACAACAACAACATTTCTGTATTTTTCTTCATTTTCTATTATGAGGTGCCCAAATGGCAAGAACATGGCAAGAAGTGAGGTGCCCAAATGGCAGGAACATAGAGAAGGCAGCCAAGAGAAATCAAAGTGGAATCCTGCCATTCCATGGGAGAACCATGTCAGACCCCTACCCTATTCTTGCTGCAGCCCATGAATGACAGATATCTTCCCACTGTCTAGTAAAATGCCGAAGAGTAAGATATTAAAAGAGAAGAAAACCAATTTGTCTATAACTACCTGCAAATCTGGATAACAGAGTGTTGAATTACAGTAGCAAGACAGGAATTGGCAATGCAAAGACAGTAGCAAATTCTAAGATTTGCATTGTTTTGGGCCAACCCAAGGAGTGGTATGTGGTACTTTAACTCAATTGTAGATAAATGGTCTAAGTCAGAAGTGCTATTCAGCAGGTTCTGACCAGTTCTGGAGAACCGGCAGAAGAAATTTTAAATAGTTCAGAGAACTGGCAAATGCCACCTCTGACTGGCCCTGCCCCCATCTATTCTCTGCCTGCTGAGTCCCAGCTGATCGGCTGGGTCTTCTTTGGTTGCCCTGCACAGGAGAATGGAGCTGGAAAGCAGGGTAGTGGGGTGGGGAGGGAATGGGACTTTGCAGTAACCTTCCCCTGCCACAGCTACCAAGTCACACCCACAGAACCGGTAGTAAAAAAATGTTGAATCCCACCACTGGTCTAAGTATTTCAATTTTCACATTTCACTGCCAAAAACTCTCTGCTCCATCCATTATTTCTGCGAGCAGGTCAGAAAGGAGAAGTAATGGTCTCAAGAAAGGTTTCACTCAAACCCATGCACCATCTTGGGACTAAACATCACCAAACTCTATTAACTAAGTGTAACACTGAGTTGTCCATCTTTTAATAACCAATTCCAAAAAACAGTGAAGTCTGTATCTATTTTTGAAAGGCTCTTCTGCCCCCCATCTGCAGATCTCTCTTCTATTCCTACTGAAGATAGCTGATATGTATCCCCTATTCTCTACCAAGTAGCAAAGGGTCCTTGCGGTTTCACACAAAAGGCAGCTATTATGTCAGCACTTGGATCTAGCATGCCAGCTCTTCACCTTTTCAAAGAGAAGGGTGCTCTGTTTGGTTTGACACCATCGCTGCTGACAGCTTGAACTTAACGAGGTCTTCAGGCAACATGTCTGATAAGTCAATTATAATAGAAACACAGAGGTGTTGAAGGAGGGGCTGCAGATGTTGCTCTAGAATCAAGAGGTTAAAGAACAGTCAGGCTCCTGTAGGAATAGCAGTTCTGTAAAGAATATGTAATGCAGAAAAAATGTTGGCTCCGTTTGTTTTTTCTCAAAACTTTTTGTGACATCAGGAAACTCATCTAAAAGCAGCATGCTTTCTCCTCCTTTAAGTGATAGGCAGCAAGCAGAGCTTGCTGGAAAAAAAGATTATTTAACAAGTAGCAGATTTTCAAAAGGCAGGCAGAATTTCATTTCTTTGTCTTATCTAACTATCCATCTCTGTCATTGTTTCTTGTCATTAAAAAAAAAACACCTTATGTCTACTAGACATACTTATGTCTATGTCCCCAACCTCCAGTCCACGGAGTTGGAGTGGTCCGTGGCATACCAGAATCTGGGCTGCGCAAACAAGCGAAGCCCCATCCGTGGGATGCAGGTAGCATGCGAAACCACGCCCTCTCTAGTCCGCGGAAAAACCACTCTCCACGGAACCGGTCCCTGGTCCCCAAAAGACTGAGCGCCACTGCACTAGAGCTGTTCTTCCTTCTAGTTCTTATAAATCTTTTGGGGTGCTTCTGATGAAAAAACAGCCCCTACTGAATTCCTTAGAGAACTTCAGCACCAGCTTGTTACTCAGGGAAGCTTTGAAGCACGTTAACGAAATATTACGAGGCATACATATGTATGTATGTATATGTGTCTGCATATATGTATACACATACATATATGCATACATATGTAGTTATTAAATGGATATGCTATACACTATACAGTACCATGATCCATAATGCAGATACGTGTGGGACCCTGAAGCGCCACAAGTATTGATGAACGCCATCAAAAAAAAAAAGAGGGCAAGCCACTCTGTATATTTCAGCTCTGTAACACTGGGGAATTTTCACGAGGTAACCAGTTTCATAGACAAAAGGGGAACTCCAGGTGGGGATTTCTGACCTCAGGAGGGAATACTTGGTAAACCTGTTGGTAAGATACATAGCCTTCTCGTAACTTTTCTCTTGATGTACGCTTAACAGAGAAAGGGGTGCCAGATTACACGGGATATATCACCATTTGCTTCACTATCAACTTAGTCCTCTGAAATCTTGTTATCCTTCCATACCTAAGAAAATGTAATCAAAATTACTCTCGTGTGCTTGCTTGATTTTCACCAGAATATTATGCCACTTTCATTTTTAGAATACTTAGAGCAGTAAAAGTTACAAAGATTTTTGCTAATGTAAGATACATGCGATCCACATTAAAATGCAAACACAAGCGCGCTAAGCATAAAGGGAAGTATGCATTGCAGGCCCAGTTATGGTTTCTTTAAAATATAGCCTCCTGGTTTCTGAACCTGTCTGTGCAAGGGAGAAAAGAATTCCGTTGTTCCTCTTCTCTGTCACTTTTAAGATTACATTTTTATTCAAAATGGGAGGGAAGTATCCACTGATTAGCACATTGATCAGGGAACATAAGAAATAGCAATAACAACTTAGCAATAGCGCTTAGACTTATATACTGCTTCACAGTGTTTATAGCCCTCCCTAAGTGGCTTACAGAATCAGCATATTGCTCCCAAAATCTGGGTCCTCATTTACTGATCTCAGAAGGATGGAAGGCTGAGTCAACCTTCAGCCGCTCAGAATCAAACTCCTGGAGTGAGCAGTGAGTTATCCTGTAGTACTGCATTCCAACCACTGTGCCACCATGATTGAAAAGAACGTAAATATCTAACTTTGATTATGATCAGCTATACCCTAAAAAAAAATTAAGCCACCTTGTTTACTTAAGCATTTACAAATATAGAAGTTAAAATCTCTTTTGAGGCGAGCTTGATTCTAGGAATGACTTCATAAGCACAAAAGAGCTTTCCCACTCCAAATTATTTGATTCTAATTACACATTTTGAAGTTATTCCATTATGGAAATCAGCTTTTCATTTTAAGTACTAGCCTGATAAAAGCAAATGACAAAGAATTTCACATCAGCGAGTAAGTTATTAGAGGTGAGATAGAGAACTCTGTGCATAATGCAGAAACTAAGTAGACAGATGGGAAAAATCACCCCGCCCCCCCATTTAGCCCAGAAATTTAGTGAAATATTGAGAATGGGAAAGAGCTTTCTATCCTTCTTTATTCACAAAAGGCTACCAATATGGCTATTCATAAGTAAGCATACCACATTATACATTTGATTTTATTAAAAAAAACTGTCTAAAAATGCAGCAGCCCAGGACTGACAGATACATCTTTTTACTATAAATAATTTGTATGTTGATATCTGGTTTGGGAATAAGATGCAACAACCAAGGTCAGCTATCAAATAGGATACTTAATTGACAAAGTGCCAAGTAATAGAACTATATAACTTCCTGAATTACACACAGTACCTTTTCTTTTTGCAGCAATATTGTCCCCCATGTATGCTGGCTACCAAATCGTTCCCATTTTGTGGTGTGCAGATGAAGTACACACATACTTACTTTGATTTTTTTCCATTCAACCTGATTGTGTCTATTAATGTGTCTGTTTCACATCTTGGGATTTAGCAAAAGCAATAGTAAAGCAATAAATTCTGGATGAAGACTGAGTATAAGTCAGTTAGTTATTGCAGTTTTTTTAAAATCCACCTTCGCTTCAGACCCCAGCTTTTTCCCCCTTTACTCTTTGGAGCCCAGAAATTAAGAAGAGCATTTTCTTTGGCATGTTTTAACAGGTTGTTAGCAGCACTGAGAGAAAGGTATTTCTAGAATGGAAGGCCACACCTGGCTGTAGAATCTTTAGCCTCCATTGGAACAACTATTCTGATTAAAATAAGTAGATCTACCTTCATTGTCTCTCTAACTAGCTGAATTCCCTGGGTACACTGATGATTTGCATGCATGTTATCTATTAGCAGACAGAAATACTCATCGGATAGAGAAGGTTGCTAAGCTTCCTGCTACTCTTCATTATCTTCAAAAGGTTAATGATTGCTCAATGTGCAACATAATTATCAGGTTGCTAATGGCTCTTATCATTTTACTTTTAATTCAGTCTAATGTATTTTTTTTCTATTTCATGCCTTTTCCTATAATGATAGGATATGCTCTTTTTCTTCTGATCTTATAAATCTTCCTAAAATGAAAGGAATGCTCTCTCCCTTTAGTACAAACATCCCCAATCAAGAGCTCTTCAGATGTGTTGACATTTCCAGTCGGAGAAAAGAGTCTTAGCCATTCAGGATTGGGATGATGGGCATGGTTGTCCAATACACCTGGAAAGTACCAAGTTGTATTTTTAGAACATGGGAGGGAGCTCATTCAATGTTAATAAGCTTTGGGTAGATACCAAATAAGGAGAAACTTTCTGACAGTGAGAACAATCAAACAATGGAACACCTTGCCCTCGGAAGTTGTGGGAGTGCCATCACTTGAGACTTTCAAGAACAGATTGGACTCCCATCTGTCAGAAATGGTGTAGGGCAGTGATAGCAAACATTTTTCGGCTCCTGTGCTGATAATTGCCCCAGCAGGCAATGCGTGCTGGGCCCGCCCATCCCCCTGCACATGCGCACGCGATCCCCCTGCAGCACGCTACGCATCTCTGCACCTGCACACATCCTCTCCTTGCAGCGTGCTGTGCATCTGCACATGCGTGCACAATCCCCTTGCCAGACAAGGCACGATCACCCTTGCAGGACACTGCGCATCTCTGTGCCTGCGCGCATGATGTCCTTGCAGCGCACTGTGCACCTGCGCATCTGTACACAATCCCCTTGCTGGACATCACATGATCACCTTGCGCATGTGTGCAATCACCCTCACACCGTCCATCTGTGCATGCATGTGTGATTCCCATGCACCCCCCATGCATGCGCGCTAGATATCCAACAATCAGCTGTTGGGCGGCGTAGGCGCGTATGCAGGTGCATTGGGCTCTTCCGGGCAAGCTCTCGTGTGCTGGGGGCAATGGCTCTGCGCGCGACTTCCGGTACGTGTGCCATAGGTTCGCCATCACGGGAGTAGGGTCTCCTGCTTGGGTGGGGGGGGTTGAACTAGATGACCTGCAATGTCCCTTTCAACTCTGTTAATCTGTAAAATCAGCTGCCTCAAATCAAAGTTAAGCCACCTTCCCGTGATCTTTGTAATAAGTCAAGAAGTCCCATCAAGCACTCCCTACCATGTGATAATAAGCAGTGTGCCAGCTGGATTCATCCCCTTTCTCCTCATTGAAGTAAAGTCTGCAGTAGGGAAATCTGCCAGACACATGGAGACTTCCTCTGTGACAAGGAGCCTTGATTGTTTAAGGATCCAGAGCATGGAGAGCGTTTGGCTGGGTTCTCCTTGGCAGACATTCTCTGAACATGTGGACAGCAGGAGATGCAACTGTTAATTAATTCTGTGTGGGAGGAAGGGCAAGCCTACCTGAACAGGGGCTCATGATTGAGTATCTCAGTATTACAGCCAGTATCCCGTTAGGAAAAGGAACTCAGTTTCAGTGTATTTTTGCATTTTTAAATTGCAATGGATTCACATATCCAATTTTAGCTGCAGAACATCAAGATCTCTACCTATTTCTGTTAAGGCTGTTTTTCAATAGAAAAAAGGTTCATATATGTGACCTAAGGTAATGGAAAGCTGAATTTTGAAAGGAATACTACATCCATCAAGGAAAGTTTATGTGAGGCCATTCTCTGAAAAGGAAACAGATGTGAAAATTGTGAATAGTTGTAGAGGTATCCACACAATATCTAAAGGCACATATTTTTGTGCATGACATGAAGCTACAAGCCCCAGACCACCCAAGCAGGGACCCATTTAATTTACTTTAATAGCCTACTCTTTGTATTAGACAAAAGAGGAAATTTCGTGCATTGGTGTGTGTGTGTTAGAAATCTCTGCCTGCCTATTAAATTTTCAGCAGCTTTTTTCTTGCTTTGAGTCATGCTTTCCACATAAAACGCAGCAGCCGTGACCCACTGTTCCACATTTCAGTCCCTTTCCTCCAACCAGAACATTAGTGGTCTGCATTTGACATTAGCGAATTGACAGGCTCCAGGGCACGCAACTCATGACACCATAGCAAAAACTCATAGATGAACACTTGCCAAAACCTCAGGAAGGAAATTAACAGCAACTTCTGGGAACAGGCTGCCTCCCTTCCCTGAATGAAAGAGCTGGGATAAATGAATGTAAAATAGAAAAGCACCATCTTTACTGACACAAGTTCTGCTGAAGATACAAAACACAAGGGCCCCTTTCCTTCTGATTTATACTGAAGTTTTCTTTAAATGCATTCTACTGAATTCTACTTTTCCTCTGGGAGTTAATGGGGAGGGATACCAATTGGGGCACTTTCTGCTGGCATGGTGAGGTTTGATGGTGTTAGAGAGAAAATTTCTACTCCCGTATCACCCATCCTCTTGGTTTTTAGTCTCCATGAAATTCTTGTCAATTGGAATCATTTCATATTATCCTTTTCACAATCTTGTAAGCTGCCAAGAGTCCCTTCAATAGCAAGATGGGTGGCATATAAATTTAATAAATAAATATTTTCCCCTCTTAAGACAATCAAGGCAGAGGAATAGCATATCCATTATCCATTAGCAGATCACTGGTTACAGCAAAAGTAACTTTCTTCTGATTTCTAAATATGTACCTACTGGCACTTCCACCCTTGTTTTCAAACAGGAACTCTGAATTTAAGAAGATACATGTAAAAAAGGGAGTTTTTATTATCTGTGGTGGATGTGTGATAAAGCAAATAAATATTGGAGTAGGATTCATATCTTAATACAGAAAATTCTTAAAGTGAATACAGGGGGGGAAACCCAGAGATTTTTCTTTTGGGTTTAATGGAACAAGACTTGGAAAAAAAATTCGGAACATCGATGTTATATATGCTGATGGCAGTGAGACTACTCTACGCCCAGAAATGGAAGGTCACCGCAATCCCCATAATGGATGCATGGCTGCAAAAACTGATGGAGTTGGCAGAGATGGCTAAATTGACTTCTCTAATAAAAAACAACAACATACAAATACCTTTACTTCAACTTGGAAACCATTTCTGGTCTTTGTGCTTGAGGTGGGAAAAAATGAAACTTTGACCTTGGATTTTACCAATTAGATAGATTTGTTGTTACAGAAATAGCTGGTTTCTATTATTATGAAAAAGTAAAAAGTTGAGCGTAGATCTGAAATGCCTTATTCCACCTGCACCAAAGCCACTGGTGGGATGCTGCTGGTTCACACTGGTTCCCACGAACCGATATTTCCGACTATCAGTTGGCCTTGCCCACCCGTCCTGCCCTACCCTGCCCTTTATTTCCTGCTTTGTAGCTCATCTCAATTGCATGGCATAGCTGATTCTCCCCCTCGCTGTTCTACTTACCATTGCTGACTTGGAAGGTAAGCAGCTGAGCTTCTAAATGCTCCATTTTCAGCACTCTTAAACCGGTTGTTAAAGCGGCAGCATCCCACCATGGACCAAAGGAGTTGGAAGTCAATGCCTTTTTAAAAAAATTTCCCCTACTTTCCCTCACTATTCACATCCCTTTTTCCTTCCCTAATTTCCCTAATATTTGCTTTTGTATTCTCTTTGTATGTTATATCATAAACTAATAAAACTATAACATAAAAAATAAAAAAGAAGATACATCTCTAAAAAAAAGGTAAGAAAGATCTGTTTCTGTTTTCATATTCTCAGCAAACGGAAGTCAATCCTACCATTTCAAAAGTCTATTATTTGTTACAGAAACAAAGTTCTCCTTTCAAATCAACATAGTAATGTCATCTTATAAGATCTACCATTGCTCAAGGAATACAGGAAAGCTGGGATTGGTGGCTCAGATGAGTGGTTCTTTCTCACAGTAAAAGCAAAAAGCCAGTGAAAGAGAAATGAAGGGAACGGAGGCAACTTATAGCTAAGTACTGCAGGGTGACAAAATCTTTAATGTATATATTATTGAGAATGAAACTGGTCCATCTCCAATAGAAATTTGCTTGTTATTTTCAGCTGGGCTCTCTGGTTATGTATTTTATTAACATGCTTCCTCCCCACCCTGCTGGCCTGGAAAAAGCAGAAAGGATGTCTATGAATCAGGATTAATCACAACAGATTTCAGATATACTTGGCCTGCCCCACCTATTTGAACGGCTGATGTAAGATCCCATGTTGTACAATATATGCAGAGTTGCTTGCCCTCATTTCATACCATCGTGACTTTGCAATAGTCTGCCTGTGCCAGTTCTCCTGCAGTAGAAATTGCTATTGTGTGAAATTCTTCAGAGCACAATAAATGCACTCACTCGAATCACTGCTCCACTTACTCTCCACCTTTGAGTTCTGCAACAATCAAACCAAAGGCAACTTGAGGCCTGGGCAGCAGGCTGTAAAGCCTTAATTACAGATATAATCTTCCTTAGACTGGTAGTTATTTTATTACTTTCTATAGTAGAAATAGTAAGCATCTTTAGGCAACACAATCGGATAATGAAACTCTGGGAAGCAGTACTATTGCGTAGCAGCAACCTCCTGATAAAACACTACTATTTACGTTGCCCTTAAAAAGGAAATAGTAAAATGAATCTGCTTGTCAAAAACATTACAAGATGATGCCGAGACTATTCTCCATAGATGAAACCTATACTGATAAAATACAGGTTTATTCCAGCATGTTAAACTGGTAGACACTATAGGCTAGATCGTTGCTTGTTTTTACACCAAGGGGGAATATTATTATTATTATTATTATTATTATTATTATTATTATTATTATATTATTTTATTATTATTATTATTATATTTATTTGCTGCCCATCTCGTATCCAACATCTCGTTGTAAAGATTTTATGGTTTTATTATTTTGTGAATACATGTAAACCACTGGGCACCCTTATAAAACTGCAGTACATAAATATGGCAATAAGTAAATAATGAAAATGTTGGGACTTGAATTATACTGGTAAAAGCTATGCTGCAGTAAAGTACATCCTTAATATTTTTGAGATATTTTTTAAAATGCACACTGTTTTTCACATGTTCACCTTGCATCATCATATTTTTCCTATGAGCTCATACATAATCATAATGCTATCCGCACCCCATCTACGTAATTATGCATTCATTTCATCTTGATAAACATAATATTGCAACAATAGAGTTGTACTCAAAAGCAATCATGCTGGCCCAAGTCCAGCATCATATGCGATCATGCTGGCTAGGAAAGTTTAATTAAATTGTAAACAGAATTCTGTAATGCAGTGCTCTTCTGTTCACAATGAAGTTATATACTGCAGCACATCATGAGTTGGATTTAAGATAATTTGTTTGATTGTAATACCTGATTAGCTGTTATCAAAATAGTTGTTCTCAACAGGCTTTTTGAGACTATTATTCTTCAAACCGAATAAGGCTCTCCCATGGTTATCTCTTGTATGCAATAAGGAAAGCCCTGATGAGATGTGATATTTGTGTGTGTGCCCATGTGAAAAACAATCATCTTATCACAACACAAAATCCTTCAAAGGGCTTCAGCACCTTCTGGTCAGCGTAAAATTCAGAGGACTTCTTGTCTTAAGTTGTAAATAAGTCTAAAAGGGTATAGCAAAATGTAGGGTAAAGCTAAACAATATTTCAAGGTCTCTCTTCAGGGTTATTTCTTTTTAAGCAAGCTGTTACATTCAAACTTGGCAAGTTTAAGACTTGTGGCCTTGAACTCCCAGAATTCCTGAGCTAACATGACTGGAGGAAGAATTCTGGGAGTTGAAGTCCACAAGTCTTAAAGCTGTCAAGTTTGAAGACTCCTGTGTTACATGGAAGGAAGGAAGGAAAGGAGGGCTATGCCCACCTAAATGGAGACATAAGACAATTCCTCACTTAGTCTAAGTCCTCCATCTGGCTCCCAGCTATTTCTTAAGCCAACTTCAGACATTCCAGTCTGGGTTGCAGTGGTTTGGCTTAGGGCTGGCCTGGTGCTCAGTCTGTGTCATGATCACTGCAAGACCTGATTCTGAGGCAGGGAAGGGGAGCCTTCCTATGTCAGAGCTTGCCTTTTCTCCCCTCCCCCCTAATTCCCATACTTTTCCTTTCTCAGATGTTTACATATATGGATGCTGTTACACACTTCCTCCCTCATCTCCTTCGAGGGAGTCAGGAAGAGAGGGAAGAAGGGAAGAAGGGAAGAAGGGAGAGAGACTGATCTATCCATCAACCATCTATCTCCATCCATCCATCCTATTGTACATGCTACACTCGGGAAATGGTGAGTAGCCCATTTTGGTGATGCGCTTAGCAGAATGTGAATTCAGTAAACTCCGACAGAACATTGTTATTTTCAAGCCACAGAGGGGCTGCAAATGAGGTGTCAATGATTCTGTAGGAGACAGAAAAAAGATGGTATTTTGTTTAATGATTTCCTACAGATAGTTGAATAGAAATGGGTGGGAGGGACTCCTTTAACTAAACCTAACTCCCAGCAGGACTAAGTATTATAAAGACCAGCTGGATAGAATTTGAGCAACTGATTGCTTTCTTCAAGAATATAATGTATGAATAGAGCAAGTAATTGTATGTATGAAGGGCTGTGAGAAGTGGAGCAAAAATTGTAATGCACCATCAACAGGCATATGGCTTAAATAGCCTGAACGTATATTCCTCTCACTGAGAATTACACCTAAAGGTCAAGGTAAATGAACAAACTTCCTGAACTTGTGCCCTCTAAAACTAAAATCCTAGAATTCAGGCCAGCAGAGAAAATAGCAAGTAAAGTGGTAGAAAAACTTCACACAGGGAAATACAGGTGTGTGTTTTTTTTTTAACTAACTTCTCTTTATTTCTTCATTTCCTTATTTACACAGTGGAACTCTATCTGCAAAAATCTCCTTGTAGCTTGCCCTCAAATTGTTGTAACTCATCTATTTTTTCTTGGCCAACAATAATCTGAAGAATGGACACAGCATATTTCAGTCTATGACAAAAAAATGTCCTTATTTTGTAGGGGTTATAAATGTGTAGAATTTGTGGATTTTTTAAACACGTTACTTACAACAAAACTATAATTATTGTTTTTCAAAACATTAACAATATATTTGTTAATGGATGGAACCCATCTGGCCAGAGATCAAAGTTATTAATTTTCAGCAAAGTAAAAAGGGAACAGTAGATTCCCCAAGTTCCTGCCCAGTATTAATTTATTCTGGTTTCAATCTGATTATGCCAGTGTCAAGATACATACCAAATAAACTCTCTGCTTTATGATACAATTGTATTTCCTGTACAGTATTAATTAGAAATCTAATACAGATATAACTATGCAGAATAGGTTGCTTCTAGATGAAAGAAAACTGGGTTAGACAATTTACATGTACAGAATACACCAACCATTCTTAATTTAATGCCAATTAATGTACACAGTGAACAATTGCCCACAAGTAACTTCATGCTTTTCTAGACCTTTATCACATCATCCAATACGGCTCAGTATGAACTACAACTAGCAGATGATGAAATAAAAATGTTCCTGTTTCAGAAGTGTGGTCCTTGAGTTTATAACCACTCACTCAGTGACCATTCAAGTCTGTGGTGGTGTTGAACAAGGAGGGATTGGTCCTCAGAGTTCTTCCTGTCTCAGTATCCTCATAATCACATTAATCAATTTCTAAAGTTCCCTGCTGACTTCCATCAAGTCAGTGGGGAAGGCAGCAGGAAGTAGGAGGTTGTGATCATGTAAGGTCCTCGCTTAATGACCCCTTCAGTCCTTGCCTAATGCTGGCAAATGGAGCTGTTGGAATTTATATTGCTAAGCTACTCAGTGATGTGGCGTTGTACTTTACAGCCACGGCACATAACGAGAACAATTCCAATACCAATTGCCATTGTAACCCAAGGATTACCTTTATACACATTCAAGAATGAGGCCAAACAACCTATAAAATGTACTTCTAACCTTGATCAAGGTATCAATGGAATGAATGAGCACTTTGATTTCCCTCTGGGAAATGCTCTTGCTCTATCCACTTGGATGATTTCATTCGTATTTGCCTCCTGCTCATAGCTTGCTAGTACTAGAGTTCAATGCAGTCGGCAGAAAGGCTATAACTACAACAACAGCCACTTTAGCATACGGGCTGTGGAAGGGCTAAACTGTCCTCACCAACCCTGATTCATTACACTAATATTCCCATCATCACCCTTTCTTTTTCTCTTTCCAAAAAGAAGCCACTCTTCATTTTAAGAGTGCTGGAAGAAATCCCCGCTCATTCATTCATTCATTCATTCATTCATTCATTCATTCATTCATTCATTCATTCATTCATTCATTCCTTCATTCATTCATTCAATAATAAGTTAGCCAAGGTATCTTATAGATTCTAAAGTGGAGGGATTTTATGATAAATTGACTGATCTAGACAGGATCTTGACAGGTACTGATGAAAAAATGATTAAAAAATTATACACTTATTTGTTGGAAATTTTATTAGAGGAGGAACAAGTTAAAGAAACGATGATTGTTTGGGGGAAGAATTTTGGATATGGGATTGATTTGGAGAATTGGGAAAAATTGTGGTCTCAAAATTATAAAATGACAATGTCAACAGCTTATAAAGAAAACTTGTATAAGATGTTTTACAGGTGGCATTTTCCCCCGACAAGAATTGCAAGAATGTTTAAGAACAAATCTGAAAAATGTTGGAAATGTCATCAGATACCTGGCTCATACTACCATATGTGGTGGACTTGTGAGGACGCTAGAAAATATTGGACTAAAATTCGCATATGGTTGGAAAAAATGACAAAGACACATATAGACTTGAAACCAGAGATTTTTTTATTGGGAATCTTACCGGATATATATAATAAAAATTTGAAGTATCTGATTGTAAATATATTAACAGCGGCTAGGATTGTATTTGCTAAGAACTGGAAGAGTGAGAAAATTCCATCAGAAGAAGAAATTATTAAGAAAATATTGGATTGTGCTGAAATGAGCAAATTGACATTTGAAATCAGAGAACAAGAAGATAAACAATTTTATGAAGTTTGGGATCTTTTTTATCAATGGTTAGATAATAAAACATAATGATAGAATATTCAGATTTAGCATAAAAAAATTTTTTTTTTTCTTAATATTATCTTTATAAAACATTATTAAGGTAGATTTGGTATGATCTTATGATTTATTGCAAAATAAATTAAGCAAACTATAGTTATCTCGTTAAAATATGAATTAACAAAATTATAAATGATTTTTTTTTTTTTTAGTGATGATATTAGGTTATACAATTGTTGATTGATAATATGAGCTATTATGTAATATAATTATACTGGTGACTAGGAAATGGATGCACAAAAAAAAAGTGGTAAACCAATCGATGCACTGTATGTAAATTTATGAAGAAGGATCTTTTTATGTTAAAAAAAAAATAATAATAATAAGTTAGTCAAGTAGGGCTGAATCACACAAGGAGAGGTCTACTTGGACTTCACCCTAGTCCCTAAAACCATATATACAAAGAACTCCCAAAGAACTGAACTGTGCATGTCCTGCTCCATAAAGGAAACTGTGCTAGTGTATCCAGAGCTGACACCAAGTGACATATGGGCCACTTATACATGCTGCAGCACAAAGAAGGGAAAAGAAAGAAAGAAAAGAATCCAGTTCACTATGGCAAGACATAATGACTTGTTGTTATGTAACATAATGATTTGTTATCGTGTTACTCATGTTAACAATTATATTATGCTCAGTTGTTTAGCATGGGCCACACGGATTCCAGTGGATGAGCAACACTGCCCTCGAGTGGGCAAAAAGAATTTATCCCAGGTGATTTTAGAAGATATCTTCCTGGAGGACACCACCTCGGTAACAATCTTTCCCTAAATATGCCACCCCTTTTCACTATGATGAATGGTAAACAATCATATGACCAAATCTGAGATACACGGCTGTAGATTCTTTCCCTCAAGCTGCCCTTTATTTTATTTTTCCCCCAGGATATGGGAGCTCAGAGGTATTTGCAGCTGAACTTCAAGACCCATCAAATCATTGGGCCTGCCTGTTAATGGACCCGCACTCCATCAAGTCCGACTTAAGCCAGTGGTGTCAACGCTGTGGTAGCCAATTTCCCATGATTTATTTCATACTACCCGACACCCATGCACACATACCTAAGCATGGAGTACATTTAGGTCTATGAATAAAAATGATGCAGATATACTATAAATGTTTCACAAATATTTACTGTAATATATTGTACTGTATATATATTATACTATTATGTATTATTCTTGTATAGTATATTCTATAATATACTAATGCTATTATTTATTATATTACAATATATAATATATAGTAGCATTAGTATGTTATAGAATATACTATAAAAGAGTATTAGCATATAACAGTATAATATAGGCACAGTAGCACATATGATAGAACTATAATATATTGTATTTCCAGCAATATAATATTCAACCGAAATAGGCTTCAAAGCACAAAAGGATGAATGTCATTAACCACTACAATCAGAAAACCCTACATGAAGCAAACCATACCTTCTATTATTTTCCAGAATAATTTTTGAAATAAACACTAATTCCTTTCTAACAAAAGGTGGTAGAAGAAGAAAGCAGGATACCCTCCACCCGTATCAGTTTCGCAAATCCAGGCCAGACATCCAAATTTCAAGGCTGATATAGCACTTGCAGAAATAATCCAAAAGATATTGCCATATTGAACATTCCATACCGCTGGGAAAAAATGCATCACATGTTTTTGCGCCATTTAAATTTCAGACTGACTAAAATACTTTGAACTCAATAATCATCATGTATCCCCACTTTAATCTCAGTTAACCATCACTTTTTAAAAAAACCTATGGCTTTGCAGAACATAAGGCTTTTTCTCTGGAATTTTAATGCAATTCCTCTTCAAGACAACCTGTTTACATAATAGTACATCACCTCAGCAGCTGTCACTATGGTAAAATTAGGTTCCCCACCCTGCTTCAGAATGGAAACTACTATTAGTGGCCACATTCCACTTCAGACAATATTATCTTTTTGACAACAAGCAAGAAAATAAATGAAGAACCAAACCACAATATGGAAAAAGGACAATTGTTGAGACTCTTGCCCACCAATGCAGATTTAACAAATGTCATGTTAATAAAAAATAGCAAATGTGGGATATAAATAAAATATTCAGGGTTTGCTCCATATAAATTATAAAATGCAATGATTCTCTGTCCCTTATCACTATCAATTGGACCAACAATGCGTCTTCTCTGACTAAAATTAACCAAGATGTCATAAGCATACCAGGACATTCATGTACAGTTAGCTCTTGTGTAGTGACAACTGGGACTGGCAACTTGGCCATTAAACGAAGCAGTTGTTAAATGACACCAGGACTGTTCCTTACGATTTTACTTTAGCTTTTCTTTGCTTTATAGAATAGAATAGAATTCTTTATTGGCCAAGTGTGATTGGATTCACAAGTCTTGGTGCAAATGCTCTCAGTGTACATAAAAGAAAAGATACATTCGTCAAGAGTCAAGAATCGTAAGGTACAACATTTAATGATAGTCATAGGGTACAATAAGCAAATATATCTGCAAAAGTTGTAAACGCTAGGATTGGTCACAAAGCTACTTTTTAAAAAAAACCATTGTCATAGCTGCAAACATTCTCTGAACAAGGCAGTGCTATACGAGGATTACTGTAATATTATTCATTTCATTCTGCCTTCAATGATTCTGCCGGACTACTTGCCTCCAACTACATCTGCTTGACCATGAGACTTAGCAGAAAAGTGTGCTTCAGTCCCTTCTATGAAAAAGTGTCATGTAGTGGGATCCAGTTGTGCTTTCTCTGTTACCACACCTCCCTGTGCAACACCACCAACTCCCTGGCCTTGACTCTCGCGTGCCTTCGTAAGACCCCGGAAATGTGGCTCTTCCACTAGGCATTGGACTTGAATGCAAGATGAGCTCATCCAGTCAGAAAGACCCTGAATGAGATAAGCATTGGCTAGCCTTGGTGAACTCTGTTTCTCTTTTAATGACTCCATTGTTCTTCTTTTCCGTTCTAGATGTTTATTGCATTATATATTCTAGTTCCTTGTTTTTGTGCCCCTATCAACTGAAAGTTTTTAAGAATTACTTTTTACAAAATTGGATGGCCCTACCTACCTACACAAGGGCATGCTAAATAGCAAGGTAAGATATTCAGCAGTTTTCTACCACCATTTTACCAAAGTCTGGGTTGACATGGACACCGGCTGCTGCCTTTCAAGGATATGAAAAAAAAAATTCAGCCCACTACCCCAACTGCTGCCAAATCTTACCTGTGAGGATGGAGACACTGTGGAAGCAACTATCCAGCTTGCCCAGAAGAATGGACAGGAAACTGTCGGTTGCCAGCCCATTTATGTCCCTTGTGCTCTGATCATAGACCACAACATCTTGATGTTTCTCTGCCTCCACCTGCAAGAGTAGCATCAAAAGAGAATGTGTGAAAGGATGCAAATGGTACTCAAAACGTATAAGTGATAGAGAACTATCAAACACATATGAAAAACAATTGAAAATGTCTTCACTATTCCTCTTCAGATATAGAATATTCCTATGTCAGCTCATTATCTAAAAACTAATCCAGAAATTTAAAAATACTATTGTCTACTGATGACTTCCATAAAGGAGAAGAGGAGGAAAAGAGAGACAAATTTTGCTTCTCATCCCAAAGGCAAAGTGAAACTGGATGTCATGAAAAACAATAGCATTGTTTGTTTGTTGTTGTGTTCTTACTGCAGGGAAATAATTATTTGTGGATTTAAAAAAAAAAACCCAGACTTAACTTGATTGATCTGGATATTTGGTGAAAGCAGGGAGAATTAATTCCTTTTAGGTAGCAAAATGTCTTGGGCCAGACCCATTAAAGTAAGAGCATAAACCATAATTATTGTAGTGCTTATATGTAGCCTTGAATGCAAGTTGACATCTGTGTAAGGAATGTATCTGTTGTGTTCCTTTATGGAAGGATTCTTCGTCGTTAAAAACTTTTTTTCAGAGCAAAAGCAGAAAACAAACCTTGCACATTCTAGACTGCAGGTCATTCCCTCCTATTAGAATATCACTTTTTTGAGTATGGTATATACTCAAAATGCACAGTCCCCTGAGGACTGGGAACAGAGAAGGAGCTTAGCAGGTTTCTTTAGCACCAAATAACCAAGCCAGCTTCACATTTGTGTCCATTGCACTGATCTATACAGAAAAGGAAATGGAGGATTCCCTAGCATTAAAGTTGCATGAATGTATCCAATGCTCTCAGGGTAGCGACAAAAGGGGGATTCTTCATGATGTCAAGTCACATGGCATACCCAGGCAATGAGATGAATAGTCTAGGCAGACAGCAAGGCACAGGCAAGGGTTGCTGTGCCTAACGAAAGGTTAATGCATTAAAGGCTGATGAAATCCTCCTAGTGCCATGGCTCAGTGCGTCCCCTGAATAGGCTGATCAGCGGCATACGCCGTCCTTCCGAGCTGGTGGCCTTCTGCCCTCTGGAGCAAAGCACATCTATCATTCTGCTGTCAGAGAAAGGCAGCTGCGGATGAAGCAAGGTTACAGAAAGGCAGAGAGAGAGAAAGAAGCCAGCTACAGATAAGGGGAGGGACGGGACACGTAGCTCTTTCCAATTTGTTCCATGGCTACGATGATATTGGAAGGAATTTAAAATCAAGGCAGTTTTTTTTTATCCTGTAGAAATGTTCAGTGTGTTATATATAAAAAGAAAAAAGCTATAGACTCAACAATGATAGAGTTAGGCCCTCAACCGTTTATTATTTGGAGCGTTTATTTATTTACAGTTGCAGTCTGGAGACTCTAATGGGGCAGTTCTCTTTAATGGTTCTAAAAGTATACAAATCAATACCTGGTCCTGATCTCATGCACCTCCTCACCCCATCAAAGGAGGGAGGGAAGGAAGGAAGGGACACACCTGAGATTTCTACAAAGGTTAGTTAGGGAAGACAACCAGAAATATAAATACATCCCTTTTCCCCGACACTGAAGTGTTCACCTTACCCTTTCCTGATCTGGGACAACTGATCCTAGTATGAGTTGGAAAGGCAGTGCCTCAGGCAAACAGAAAAGGCATTCTCTGCTTCCATGCAAAAGATTCTCAGGCTACAAGAATAGCTTACGCTACAATCTCATTTACCCAATTGCCATAGAGTTGCTAGGTTGCAAGCAGAAGAAAACATGTTTACCTCCGAAAAACTCCAACAAGCAGAACTAGAGACAGCTGCAATTTCTTCCCTTCATCGTCGCCCTCCTTTAGCATCTGTACTAGTATAGTACCCAATATATAGAAATGGGGTGTGGGGGGGGGGAGCCTGGGGTATTTAGTGTGGAATTCACGATTAACACGAGTATGGATAGGATAAACGATGGATTAATTATAGTCAGAGTTACAGCCTGCTGACTTACCATTTCAGGTTTGAGGGGAAAGAGCGTATTCCATTAGTATGCAGGTGCTGCCAATGCATTCCTCTTAAGTCACAGGCCTGCATTTCAGACAGCAAATCAGATGTGGCATCTTCACGGAATTAAATGGGGCAGTTGGGATAATGAAGCTTGATGAATGTATTGAAGATGAACAGCAAAATAAAGCTGATGTGGGAATGTACTGTATACAATGGCAAATTCCTCTAATCAAGCTACTCTCTATAAAAGGAAATTTAGCACAGAGTCACAGCATCCTAAATTGCAGAATAAATTAACAATGGCACTATGAGCATCTTCACAGAGTAAGAATACGACAATCCATTTGGAATAATTGCACTGGAACATATGCGACACAATCATTTCCAAGATGGTTTTTGAGTGCGTTGTTGTTAACTAAGGAGTAGGGAACAGTATATCTTTCTACAATTCCAAACAACAGACATTTGAAAAGCCCAAACAAATTCAACAGCCAAGATACCTTTCTCTGGACACAGAAGAATGGGAGAAACCCACTTGCAAATCCACACAGAAAACAGGTTCTGTTTTATTGTTTTGAATTCCCTGGACCTGTTTAAGTATGTGGAGTTGCCTGGCAACTTTCAACATATCCCTTCTGATTGACTCATGTCTGCCTGACAGTATGAAACTTCAAGGGATGCTAATTTAACTCTCAATTATGACTGTCAAAACAAACCCCTATAAGAGAACTGCGGAAATAATTATCAGGCATGTCAGATTTCACTAGGGGAAAAGAGGTGTTTGCTTTTGCTCATAATATCCAAAACTCAAGAGGAATCGAATCAAGAAGCGGAAGGATCATCGGGCTTTGTGACTGGAAGGGAGAGAACTGCCCTCTAAAATAGAGAGATTTTCTAGCTGTTTCGTCATTGCCAAACATATATAAACATGTATGTATATACTGTACTTAAAATCTTGCTATCCAGAGGTGGTATTCAACAGATTCTGACCAGTTCTGGAGAACTATTAGTGGAAATTTTGAGTAGTTCACAGAACTGGCAAATACCACCTCTGGTTGGCCCCGCCCCCATCTATTCTCTGCCTCCTGAGTCCCAGCTGATCGGCTGGGTCTTCTTTTCTTGCCCTGCACAGGAGAACGGAGCTGGAAAGCAGATTAGTGGGATGGGGAGGGAATGGGGATTTTGCAGTATCCTTCCCCTGCCATGCCCACCAAGCCGCACCACGCCCACCAAGCCACGTCCACAAAACTCAAAAAAAAAAATTTTTGAATCCCACCCCTGCTTCTATCATTGCTGAAGGGATAAAATCAGAGTCCCAAAGAAGCAGAGAGCATTGCTCTTATCTTATTTATTTCATTTATTTGATACGGCACCAGCATTCTCAGTCCGAAGTTACAGAACAAATATCTCTGCTGGAAAATATTAACAACATGGCAATGTTGTAAATGTCTGTGGAGATTCTCACTCATCCAGGTCATGGCTGTCTCAGATATGTTTTCCCCCCACCTTCCATAGGCACCTGGGCTGTTTTTTTTCTTGAGGAGGAAGATGAAAACATTTCACTTCTCATCCAGAATTTTCATTTTGAATTTGAGAACCTGAGCTTTTCATCACATTTAAGAACATGACTGTTTTTCATGTCTGTTTTCTGGCATCCATGTTAAAAGCAGTGTGAGGTGAGAATCCTATGGTACAGAGCAGGAGTTCATTTAGTGACCTTTCAAAGTTACAACAACACTGAAAAAGGTGACTTATGGCGGTTTTTCACACTTATGACGGTTGCAGCCAAGTAAATGATCACATGATTAAAATTCAGATGCTTGGCAACTGGCTCATATTTATGATGGTTACAGGGTCCCAGGGTCATACTAACTTAACAATGGCAACGATTCACTTAACAACATTTTACGAAAAGTCATAAAATGGGGCAAACTCACCTAACAAATGTCTCCCTCAGCACAATTGGGCTCAATTGCGGTTGCAAGTTGAGGACTATCTGTACTGTAGCATTTCAAGAGGGATTTATACAAATGATCGTCCGTCCGTTGTGTCATTAAAAGATTAGTTAAAAACCAGTACACATTTAGTCATGGAACATTATAAAACAGGGGTCCCCAAACTTGGCAACTTGTAGACTTCAACTCCCAGAATTCTATGCTATGCTATGCTGGCTGAGGTATTCTGGGAGTTGAAGTCCACAAGTCTTAAAGTTGCCAAGTTTGGAGACCCTGTTATAAAAACACACTCAAAGCGGGTATAGAAATAACCCCTCAGTTCCTAGACTTGAATACGATTGTGAAAAAGAGTCATTTACGCACAGCCTAGATACCCTGCTTGTTGCTACAAGTAAAATAACAACCTAACATGACAGGACTGCTAACTATGGAGGATATTAGCAGCCTCGGAAGCAGAATTATCCTACAGTTGGAATTAGGGTTGCTTGCACATGGCAAGAGCTTTGTTTGGGCCATTATTGAAGAGTTGCCGAGCAATGGCAGATAGATGCGATACAGTTTATATCTTATTAAGGTTATAGGGTTTCAGGCAACAGAAATGCCAGACAAGCTCTGGCAATGCAGAAGCAGCCTACACTGAGTAAACACAGCACTGCCTGGACAGAGTTCAGAAGGGCAAAGGATAGCGAGGGCGGGCATGATTTGTTTCAGCTCAACAGGATCTCTTGTCCTTTAACCAGAAATGGGAGAAATGACACCTATTGTGAGCCCCTGGTTAAGAGTTCACAGTATCCTAATGCTGAAGATGTCCAAGTTTTTATATACTTTGAAGGAGAATATTTGTAGCTCAGGGATGAAAGGAGGGGTCCTTAGTGCTCTCTGAGCTTGCTTGTTTTCTTGCAGACATTTCATTACCTAACTAGATAATACCATCAGAGCTAGTGATGTTACCTATTTAGGGTAATAAAACTCTGCAAGAAAACAAGGAAGCTCAGAGAGCACCAAGGACCCCTCATTTATACACTTTCTTCCAGGGGTGGGCTTCAAAAATTTTAGCAAAGGGTTCTCTGCCCGGTTGCTGGGTGGGCATGGCCATGGTGGGCGTGGCCTAGTTGACCTCCTGCACCACAGCAGGAGGGGGGGCCTTTTTTGCCCTCCCCAGGCTCCGGAGGCTTTCTTTGAGCCTCCGGGGGGGTGAAAACGGCCTCCCTGGGCTCTGAAGGCTCCCTGGAAGGGGAAAATGGGCCCATTTCTGGCCTTCCTGAATTTCCGGGAGGCCTGTTTTTCGCCCTCGAGCCTCCATGCCTGCCCTGCACTTACCTGCAAAACAGGCTGCGTGGGGAACTTCTGGGAGGGGCAGGACAGGATGGTCAGGGCCAGCCAGGAGTGGGATTTGGGGGTTCTCCAAACTGCACAGAATCGTAGCTAGGGGTTCTCCCGAACCCCCAGTAACCCACCCCTGCTTTCTTCCTATTATGCTTCTGCTACTTCAAATCATCCTTAGCTGGAGAATTCTTGGCAGTTCCTTCTTCCCACTGCAAGACCCTTGATGCCTCTAGCTTCATGTTTTCCCATCTACCCGTACCAATCCTCCAACAGCTCCTCCCCATTTAAAGTATCTGATCCACACCTTTCCCTGAAAAGAAGAGGACCACAGAACATTCAATTGCCTCATTACTGCCTACAACAGTGGTGGCTAACCTTTTCGGGCTCCTGTGTCAAAAATTGTGCGTGCGCTTATGCTCATGGGGCCAACACCCAGAAGGCAATGCACATCAACGTCCCATGATGCGGGATTGTGTTTTATCACATGATTGCATTTTATCACAGATTTGCCAAAAACTGGTATTTACTTCCAGTTTTTGATAAAACCAGTCCACAGAGAACCACTGGTTTGCTTAACGATCAGTGGTGTCCACTTAATAACTGTGGTGGTTGCTTTACGATGACAGAATTCGCTTAACAAGCACTGCAGACAGAGTCATAAAATTGGATCGGTCAGGTGGATGGTCCATTTTACAACCTCTATGACTTATGACCATGATGGGCAGGCTCCATTATGGTTATAAGTTGAGGACTACCTGGACTGACATAGTCCCCTTCCTTCAACACAGAAGGTCTCAACTCCTTCTTTGTTCTTTGAGATAGCAGAGCTCAGGGACCCAGAGAAATGAGAGCAGAAAATTAGAGTGAGCCTCCCTCTATACAGCATCTTATACAACTGATAAGCAAAGAACACTCATTACTAGCACCGATGATGTTACCTTGTTATGTTAACGAAATGTCTGAAAACAAGCAAGTTTAGAGAGCACCAAGGATCCCTCAAAGTATACAGTATCTTCATGAAATTAAAAGCAAGGCTGTCCTAGTTACACTCAACCTTCCCCTCCCACCCTTTTCATAATATAAAAGGGCATTATCTACAGAAAATATAGCAGTTAAGCATGGATGTGTTTTAAGGGACAGCTGGTCAAATTAGGATTACTAAATGGAAGCCACTGGGCAGGTGAAGTTCTATATGGCTTCTATTAAAGGAATGACCTCTCTCTAGAGAGGAGGGAGGGAAGGGACTCTCTGCCATTAAACCCGGGTCATCATCCCCCCTCACTGCTACAGCCACCAATTACATAAAAAGCGTCCTGGAGAAAAACTACAGGTGACCTTAACCTCCTCTGCACCTATGTACCCTGGGCAAAACCTTCCAAGAAGTGCTCAGCAAAAGCAGGTAACCAAGATCTTATATCCACTGTTTTATGAGAATATAGGGCAAGGATCTTTCAAATAATGGAATATCATAGCCTCCACATATCATTTAAAGTTTTCTTTAAAAAAAAAAAGGCTGTCCTTTAACTTGCTTGGATTACAGAAAAGTTTGCACATCTAAGGGAACCAATGATGTCATCCATTCATGAAGTACAAACTCTTTTGGATTTCCCCCTCATATTCAAAACACCTGTTCCCTCAAGCCAATTATATCATCCAAATCATCCAGGTTTCAACTCCCCCATCAATTATGTTTTGAAGGTGGGGTAGAAACTAGTTGTATAAATTAGACAGAAACAAACTGATCAGATCTTCTTCCTAAATGCTCTCATTCAGTGCCAAAAGTGAAAGTCATTGAAATCTATAGCATAGCAGTATCAATTCATCTTACCTCTCTATAAAGGTAAAGGTTCCCCTTGCACATACGTGCTAGTTGATCCTGACTCTAGGGGGCAGTGCTCATCTCCGTTACATAGCCGAAGAGCCAGTGCTGTCCGAAGACATCTCCGCGGTCATGTGGCCGGCATGACTAAATGCCGAAGGCGCATGGAATGCTATTGCCTTCCCACCAAAGTGGTCCCATTTTTCTACTTGCGTTTTTTCATGCTTTCGAACTGCTAGGTTGGAAGAAGCTGGGAGAAGTAATGGGAGCTCACTCCGCTACGTGATGCTAGGGATTCAAACTGCAGAACTGCCTCCCTATACCTAACTTTAATCAAGAATTTTGCCAGAAACGCAAACACGCCTGCTTATATCACAATGAATCAGGGAGTTCTCTATCCAAGTTACTTCTGAATACTCTCTTATTTCCCAGTGCCTAAAAATATTTTACCTCCTTTTTCCTAGGTTCTTGCATATTTGTATTAAGGCTATTCTTCCTTATTCTCTCTGCCCTCAGATGGTTATGGCTCCAGGCATAATGAAGGAGATCCTTAATTAAGCCGCTATGCGGCCTGGACCCCCCGTCAATTCTTTTCTTTTTTCTCTTTAAAAATGCTTGCCTTTTTCCTCCAAACACAATCTGCTACAATTTGGAGAAAGACTATCTTCTCTTCTGGGAATATCTTCTTCTCCCTGGCTCCAGTCAGGAATGAGGATTAAAGTGAAGAAGCAGCCACAACAAAGAGAAGGAGTACGGGATTCAGAAAACTCCCTAAATTAGACCCATGCAAAGGTTTCAGTTTGGGCAACATTATAATGACAATTCCAAAGGCAGAGACGAGCAAGCATTTTATCTACTCGGCTTTCTTCATCAAACAGCCAAGAGAAGAGAAAAAGGGGAGAGAGAAGAGCTTTTCAATTAAAACAGAGGAAACCGTGGAGTCAGAAATTTGCAAATTAAAGAGGTACACCTTAATGTTTGTATTGCGTAAAATATGTATAAAATATGTATATTAATCTCCCCTTTAAGCAGTTTACATTTAATAAAAGAATAAAACATACATTTATTTATTTATTTATTTGTTTGTTTGGTTGGTTGTTTGGTTGGTTATTTAGTTAGTTAATGGAATTGGAATATGAAAGCCAGGAGTCTGTAAGGTTAATACAGAGTAGTAGTTTGGCTGTCTAAGATTGCTAGTTCATTCAAGTTCATGCTTGCTCGCTCACCACAAGGATAAATCACAAGGGGTGAACTAGCTTCACATATAAAGCAGCCAACAGTGTTCTTCGAGACAGTCAGTGTCATCCAGGGCCTTTTTCTCAACCAGTTTTCGCCTCACATTCAGACCAGTCTGGAGCCAGTTGGTTAGTTGCACCAGAGTGGTACCTATTTATATACTCGCATTCGCATGCTTTCCAACTACTACATTGACAGAAGCTGAGGCAAGGGGAGGGAGCTCACTCCATCCCGTGGTGCTAGGGCTCGAACTGCTGGAATGCAGGAAAGTGACCTTCTCTGGCTGACAATCCCAGCATCCTTAAGCCTCTGACCCTCTTAAATTAATAAAAGCTAATATGAAACCCAAAAATAAAGACAGTACAAAATACTATACAAAATACAAACACGAGTCCCAAACAATTCCTGGACAAATTTGCTGAGGGAAAAAGTAATTTACTGTAGTAATGGGGTCACACTAGTAAAGATGGGATCCAGCAAAGATAAACAGCAAGGCATTCCAAAAATGTGGGCCTCCAGAAGTCTCCCTCTTCTCTCCTGTTTAATCAACAGAAGCTGTTAAGAGAGTGGCAGTTTTGTATAGTGGTTAAGGCATCCAGCTAGAAACTGGGAGACTGTGAGCACTAGTTCTACTTTAGGCACAAAGCCATCTGAATAGCCTTGGGCCAATCATTTTCTCTCAATCCTAGGAAGGAGGCAATGGCAAACCACTTCTGAAAACTGCAAGGGATTTCCAGGCAGTTGACAGAAATGAAGACTGGACTGAACTGAAGGCATCCAAAAAAAGAAAAAGAAAAAAAACACCAGCCCTAAAATGGAAGAACGTCTGTTCCAGATTTTAAAACATAGGCAGGTTGACTTGGATGAACAATTTTCTTCGAGTTGCTTGGCTCCAAACAGTCTAAGAAATGCAAGCACTTCAAACGAGTCAGAGAAACATACTGGGAACTAATGCAACTATGCAGAATAGAGCCACAAAACAGTCCGTCATCAAAAGCTTTCTTCTGCTTCAGCGATATTTATGAGTCATCTTCAAAAGCAGCTCCATGTATTTAACAGCGGAGCTTCTCCAGATATTCTGCATCTGGCATAAGCTGGTAAAAAGGACTCTTGGCTATCACGATCATCAGTGCTTGCCAAGAGACAGTGCAGAGTCCAAACAGACTCTTAAGCTGCCCTTTTAGGCCCACAGGAGGAATGAAAAGCTGTTCCAAATGGGGGATAAACCTCTATCAAGAACACTTAGTCTCATTACTTCAACCATGTCTGAGATTAAATCTCCATTTATTTATCGTCTACTTCAAACAAACAAACAAAACATTTAAAAAAGGGTTCCATGGTCTCTTCTAGACAGATAGACTGTAATGTCAGGTGGAATATAATATCATCAGAAAACACTTCAACCCCCCACCTTCTGAGGGTGGCACTTCAACCCTACCTTCTGAGTTACTTTCCCTATCGATTTCATGCAGTGGCTGAAATGCAGAAGACAACCTTCCAGTCTCCTATAAATCCCCAGTGAGCACCTGCCCTAGAATGGTAATCATTTGCCAAGCCCATTGACACAAGTTTCTTCCCATTTCGCATTTTACAGAGTGTGCCTAAATTCTCCTCACTCCTCTCTCTTTTCTTTAAGTGCTGTTCTCTCAAATCACAAGTCAGAAGGCGGGCTTGCTTCTTTCTCATCATTATCTACTTATACTGCCCTAGAAATAATCTGAATCTGATGACTACTAAGTAACAATTTACTCAAAAGGGAGGACTTTTATTTTAGGAACTCTGGCAAGCTTTTCTTTCCTCTTCCCAAGCTTCCAATTATGTCCACAGGAAACAATAAAGGAGGGTAGGGGCCTGTCAGGAAGAATAATGGGGTAGGACAATTGTGCCTATGATGTCACCCTTCCTGCCATCTGCTATTCAGCAGCAGTTCCACTCACCTCCAACCCCTCCCCCATTATAACAACAGAAGACTGAATTAGTTTGCCAGTGCCCTCCACATGTTCTTTCTCCTTCCAGAAGCTGAAGAAGCATCACTAGTGACAAAAGAAAAGCTCAACCCTTATTTTTCAATGTATTGGGGTCGTTTGCTAAATAGTCACAACAATGAAGGCCTAGAGTGATGGAAATGCAGTGTGATGATGTTGTGTAATAAGAGAGCTGCTGCGTTCCTGAATTTTGTAGAATCCAGAATCTCAGTGAAGTGACATGTCCTCCTGAACGCTTTCAAATGGCGCTGACCTTACCAAAGCCCTTCCACCAATATCATCCAAATGACGCTGGCTCTAAAGGTATTCATGCCTTCCAGGGGACAATCCATAGGAAGAATATTTTCATATGTATGGCTGAAGATATGTTGCCTTCCACACGCAGGAAGATGCAAGTGTTGATGAGAATGCAACAGACAATGTCAAAAATCATGGCTGATGTGGAATCCAACACACACAATTAATTTTTCTTTTATCCCATGTACAACTACAATTCAAGGTAAGTACAATTCCAAGTAACGTAAGGGACCTAAAAGAGACAGAACTCAACTTGAGCAAAATCTGGAGAGGCCACCAGATAATTGAATACCCAAGGCTCATGATTCCAACAAATGAGCTTCTTGAACTATGTCATGAAGTTCTCTCCCATCTCACCAGCATACAGAGAAATGACTCTGTAGTCACAAGTTTAAGAGAAGGGCAAAAAACTAATGAACTTAATCACTCCTTTCATACTTCAAATGGGGCATCCAATATAAAGAGAAGAGGAAGGCCTATTTATGTTCCATGTATAACACTATATACAATATATATGGGAAGCATGATGCCCACAGGCATCCTGATTTTAATTCCGCCCTTGCCAATTACCTGCCCGAACTGACCTTATTTTTTATTCAACCATTTTAACTTTTAAAAAGCAGAGACAGCTGACAAAGCAAAACAAGCTTCTGATATCATCTTCATTTATAACAGACAAACAATCCTTGACCCTGCAAGCAATCGTCCAACCCCCATTCTTGTCGCTCTGAGAAACAATCAGATTGCACCATTGAAATTCAGTAGCCAAATTGAAATGCAGATTCCATTTTTATAGTACTTACCTTGGACTGTAAAATTCAACAACACACAGCAATAAACCCTTAAAGCCTCTAAGCACTAAAGCAGTAGATTAAAAAAATAGAATGGGTAATATCTGGCCACAAAAGCAATGCTTGCTCCCTAATCTAGAAGAATTTCTCTGGATATTATATAATTCGTCAAGATATTCTTATAAAATAAATGTGATGGGTGACCACAGCCTAGTACTTTGCTCAGAAGTATATCTACCTGTATGGAAGAAAGGGCCTAGCTCAAGTAATAAAGAGTGTCCTAGTAACTAGTGAGGATGTTCTATTTTTCAACTTATCACATCTACTCTAGGAGAAATTTTGTGGGAATACCAATAACACCCTGAGAATTCCTAATATGCCCTCCAACCCAAAATTCCAAAACCCCCTAACCATAAAGCAGTAGTGTGTTTCAAATTTTTTTACCACCGGTTCTGTGGGCGTGGCTTGGTGCACTTTGTGCATGCGCACACACTTTGTGTATGCGCGCAGGCCAAACACGCACTTTGTGCACGGCTTTTCCAACTCACCTCCTGCAATCTCCCTGTCGCTTCCGCAGCTGCTGTGCAGTAATCTGCTGTGCCACGCAAAGCTTTCTCTACACTTGAGGAAATCTAAAGAAAAGGAGCATGATCTATCTATGAACTCCTTGTATGACTTAGAACACTACACACAAATAAACTTTTTCTCCACTTTCTCCTACAGTATACAACCAGCTGTATATAGTCTTGGCTAGCAGCTGTACAGTAAGTGCTAAAAAAAGAGTAGATCTTTATATAGCATGCGCTAACTCCTGTTCCTGAATCTCTTTTGGTTCACTGTCCTCAGAAGGATCTTTTTCATTTTCTCATAAACACATTACAATACATTTACTAACAGTTAGGCTTTTGTTTGTACTATCAAGCTTACTAATCTTATTGATGCTGAGTAGACACGGACCTCTGCATTTATGATTCTGGGTGTAAAGTTGCCTTCAGAATTCTCTTCCTTAAAAGAGATCAGAGGCAGAACTGATTGTTTGCTTGTAATCAAATGTAGATGAATTATCTAAATAAACTAATCATTCAGTGGTTAGAAACTTTTCATTCATATATATATATATATATATATATATATATATATATATATATACACACACACACACACACACACATACACACATACATACAGTATACATATATATATATATATATATATATATATATATATATATATATATATATATATATATATATATATATATATATATGTGATCTTTGGTTGTTCGGGTTTTCTCCCGCGTAAGATTCAAGTATCTAGGCAACGTTTCGATGAAGTCTCATTCATCATCTTCAGGCTTCTGTCTCCGGCTCTGTGCTTCTCAGAGTAATGTGAGATTGCAGCTGCTTCCTCCTTTTAACTGCCAGTGGGGTGGGACTTGATTGGGTGGGGGCTTGGCTGTGTTCTGATTGGGTGGGGTGTGTTCTCATTGGTAGGGGTTTGGCTGTGTTCTGATTGGTTGGGGGTTAGCCGTGTTCTGATTGGTTGGAGGCGTGTTCTGTTCAGGTGGGGGCTTGGTTGTGCTCAGGTTAGTCTTAGTTGCTGGGGGATTTGAGCTGGTGAGTTGTGATCTTGCTGTTTGGCTTCTAGTACGTGGTCCTGCTGCATCTTCATAGTGGGTGTCGGTCCTGGTGGATAATCACTTAAATATGAGCCAGCAGTGTGCAGCAGGTGCCAAAAAAGCCAATGCAGTACTAGGCTGCATTAATAGAGGCATAGAATCAAGATCACCTGAAGTGTTAACAACACTTTATAATGCCTTGGTAAGACCACACTTGGAATATTGCATCCAGTTTTGGTTGCCATGATATAGAAAAGATATTGAGACTCTAGAAAGAGTGCAGAGAAGAGCAACAAAGACGATTAGGGGACTGGAGGCTAAAACATATAAAGAACGGTTGCAGGAACTGGGTATGTCTAGTCTAATGAAGAGAAGGACTAGGGAGACATGATAGCAGTGTTCTAATATCTAAGAGGCTGTCACAAAGGGGGGCGTTCAATCTATTTTGTTATACATTTCTAATTGCTTCAGTGGAATATCCAATAATTTGATCTTTGGTTTCTTCATATGAACAGTTTTCACCTTTAAAAAGGTAATATGAAACCTGAGATTAGATGGAGGTGGGAGGGAGGAGAGAAATAAAAAGTATTAAATAAAAATATTCTGGTTTAGCATCTCCTTCATAAACCTGATTTTTCAATCTTGCCTGCTAAGCATCTGCCAAAGAGAGATATAACGTGATTCCTAGTAAAAGGAAATGAATCTCAGAAAGCAAGTATGAAAATTAGCAATAGAAATTAATATTAAGTTCTTTTATCATTTGAAACAAATAGGCACTGTAAACCCAGAAGGACACCCATTTTCTGTCAATTGTGCAGTGTTTTGAAGAACCCGCAGGGAGACTATTTAGAAATAAATATATTTGCTTGTATGCTTAATTCCCTACTCAACTGACTTCAGTATTAATTATTTAACTGCACAACATGACATACTCATTATCTTTAGAGACTTTTATGGGCTTTTTCTTGTTTCATCCTGTTTTATGTAGGGTAGAATTTTAAAATGTACAAAATCAATTAAATGATTAAAAAGCCACGCGGTGCCCAAAAGCAGCTGGAAGTTAAAATGAAAAGAATGGGGGAACAAAAAAAAAAAGATCCTAAGAAAAAGGGGATCATTAGGATTCCTTTTTGGCACAAGTAACCCCAACTGGGTCTCAGCATGTGGCTGAACAGATCAACTATACCTGGATTCAGAAGCTAAGCAGCTTTGGACCCGATGAATAGATAGGAGAGATACTGGGCATTAGGTTCATCTGGAAGTCACAAAAGAAAACACCAATGGCAAACCTGAAAGCCAGTTTATGTCGTGGGTGAAGGCATCTGGCCAGAAGCCAAGAGACTATGAGTTTGTTCCACAAAGACAAGTAAATTATACCATGGGCCAGTCATACTCTACCAACCCTATGAAGCAGGCAATAGCAAACCACTTTCAGAATCTTGTCAAGAAAACTTCAAGAAATTGTCCAGGCAGCTGCCATAAGTAAAAAAAAAAACTGACTTGAAGCACCAAGGACTCCTCCCCCTAAAAAAGTTACGCCAAGCTACCAAGAAAGTTACAGGGATGTGTGTACGAAGTGATCCAGAGTTGCATTTGATTTGAAGGAGAATCTACTTATATCTGACAGGCATAACTAGCAAGGTGTGATTACAGAATAACAGAGTTGGAAGGGACCTTGAAGGTCATCTAGCCGAAGCAGACCTACACCATTTCTGACAGATGACAGTCCAGTCTTTTCATGGAAGTTTCCAGTGATGAAGCTCCCACAACTTCTAAAGGCAAGCTGTTCCATTGGTTGATTGTTCTCGCTGTCAGAAAATTTCTCCCTGTGATATAGGTACATTATTTCCCGTAGAAGAGAATATACTTAGCTCAGAATTGAACTGTAGAATCCTTGATGCTATCTAAGCTTGGTTATTGCTTGCAGACAGTTCATTACCCAACTAGGCAACATCATCAATAATGAGATGGGCAACATGTTAAATAAATAAATAAAATAGATACTACGCAAATAAAATAATCAGTGCTGTTGAAATTACTAATTGCATAATGGTGATGTTAACCGCACCAAACTTGATTGCAGGAAATACGACTTCAGCAACAGAGTGGTCAATGTCTGGAATACTCTACCTGACTCTGTAGTTTCTTCCCAAACCCCAAAAACTTTAACTTAGATTGTCTACTATTGATCTCACCCCTTTCCTAAGAGGTCTGTAGGGGGCATGCATAAGTGCACCAACGTGCCTACCATCCCTGTCCTATCGTTTCTTTTATTTTTCTTATATGTACCCATTTCATGTATTCATAACTATGTATATACTTATACCTATTATCTTGTAAGCAATTGACAAATCAAATCAATCAATCAATCAATAATGTTACTTAGTTGGGCAATGAAACATCTGCAAGCCAACAACCAAACTCAGAGAGCAGCAAGGAATCCATTCATCATTTTGCCAGATTGACTGACTGTTTGCTTTGGAATCCAAAATCTGAGAACATCTGCCACAGAACATTTTTTTTCTTATATTTGTATGTGATGATTTGTAATGCCCTTTACCATGTACTGTCAACAGTACAGTAAGACTTTAGCACAAAAGTATTTTTAATTCAAATATAATCAATCACAAAAGTGTCTTCAGCAATTTGCCAGGTACAGCAGGTGTGTCCACAAGTGCTCTTTCAATTCAGATCTGGAGTGCTGCACAACTCTCCCATCTATTGATCTAAAGCCCAATGTTATAACCAGAATAGTTGAAAATCTGAGGAGGAGGGAGGGAGGGAACAAGCAAGCTAGCAAGCTCAGGATGACTCTGCAATGTCCATTTAGAAGTGGCTCCTTACCATTTCTTGACTCTCTGCCCTACCAAAAATTTATCTAGCTACTTTCTATTTGGAAAATATTAATAAAGCACTCTCGACCAAAAAGCTCTCTGAGAATTCAACATTGACATATATCCATGCTCACCCAAAGAGACCTCTAAAAATGCATTGTGTTCCTCTGTTCCCCAGTATTATCAGTGGCTAAAGAAAAACATTCAAGAATCATTCCTCGTGGCCTTGAACATAGCAGACAGAAGGCAAAGGATATTTTTTCCTCACACACAAAGATTCAGGCAAGGGTGATGTCACTGCTAGCCAAATTCAATAAACCATATGCATACATTTAAGGGGAGGGGAAGATGAAGACCCTACAGATGGTTCCAGCTGGGCCCAGCATTTGATTAATCGCTTGAATTACCCTCCTTTGCTACAAAATAATAAAAATTGGGGGAGGGAAAGGAAGAAGGAATGCTAACAAAAAACAATGCAGCTTCTGGGAAAAGATGGCTGCTGAACTTTAAAAAGTAGCTGGCTTCTTCAAAAAGAAAAGCCAGGTCTACCAAGTGGAACAAAAAATGGAACTCTATATGCTTTTTGCCAATTTAGACTTGGAGTGACACAGGCAAAGATTTAAATCCTAGGCACTCAAAAAAAGAAAAAGAAAAAAAGAAAAGCATGCCCCACAAAGGGTGATTTCTGATACAGAAACAAGGAAAAGAGGAAGCTTTTTCCTTCCACCTGGCTAACATGGTAGGAACCTGCTTAAATGCTGCAAATTGAACTGTGGTTGAAGGAAATGAGAACATGCAAGTACCAAGGAGTGATAATTAAGCCTCTCTAGTCTATTACAGGCTTACCCTGTCATATAATCCAACTGAACTGAATGAGATCTACTGCCAAATGTGTGATGTGCTTATTTGTGCTTCTACCTGAATATAGATCTATTTAAAAGAGCTAAAACCAACCTAATAAATGCTACATTTCACGTCCAAACCAGAAAAGGTGATTTGCAGTAGGCATGATCACACATGCCATACCTGAATATCCTTATAGAAGGTCTTGGGCTCACACAGGGAAGTATGTTTTGGAGGCAAGGAAGCACCCCAGATACATCTCTGCCTACTTCAAAGCAACTTGCAACACTTGTATCTCAAATGCAGATTTTTCCTGGGTTCATGAGTCTCTCATGCAGACATAGGAAAACAGGAATTGATATACTATATGCCTGCTCCAAAAGACTTTTCTTATTTTGAACTGAAAGTGGAAGTTATCCTACACCAAAAACCCATCAAGGAACATAGACACAGAATTGAGCATCATCCTGCCCCCAGGTTTCTAGCCACCAAATTAATTTGTACTAGCAAGGTTAGGGTTTTCACAAATAAACCTATTTCCCTCCCTCCACCAACACCTTTTTCATTTTTTAAATTTAATTTAACCCATTTAATTACATCCATTTAATTTAGAACAAGGGAAAAAGAAGTCTGCCTATCATTATTTTTTTAAATACATTAGTCAGAAGCCCAATGATTTAGATTCTGCCCCTTCATGTTATAAGAAAATGCAAGATATATTTGATTTGACTGACTATAGGGGCTGTCTTTCTAGATCCCTTTGAATGACCATGCAGCTTCAACCTCTGTGGGTTCCCTTGTCAGACCACATGGCTGGCCCTCTATTACAGTTTTCTGGGAAATATCCCCCTTCCCTTGTTCCTAACTCTGAATTGCAATCTAAAAGAAGAGCATAGAAATTAAAATGCATTTCTAGAATTGTGCAATTCATTTCAAGGCTCTGGAAATCCATGAAGCTAACCCTAACAGACTGATCCTGTTTGCTTTGGTACTACTTTGCTAGAAATGTCTTAGGTGCACTGGACCTGTGCCATCTAGAAAAGGGGCGTTGGTTCTTACCTGATATGCTTCTTTTCGTAGAGCTGTTGAGAGTGTCCAGGTTGGGAGGAGCTCCAGTCTCGGCTCTCACAAGCTGAGCTTGAGATTGAGGCACGCCTCTCACCATCACGTGGTCCTCCGGGCGCGCCCCAGTTTTGCGAAGACGAGAAGGAAGGTCCTGTTCCCATCTTACTCAGGAAAAAAATATTAGTTTGCTCGGTCGAACAGCAGGGTTTCCCACCAGACGGCCTACGGGTGGGGCTGGACACTCTCAACAGCTCTACGAAAAGAAGCGTATCAGGTAAGAACCAACGCCCCTTTTCCATAGAGCTGTCTCGAGTGTCCAGGTTGGGACATACCAAAGCTTGGCTAGTCCTGCGGGCGGGCTCCCGTCTGGAATGGGACCTCTCCTGGAACCCTGATGACCCGCTGGAGGGCACGCCCAACAGGAGAACCCTCGGAGGTTGGAATGCCTCAACGAGAGGGCCTGATGAAGGAGACGGGGCTGTCTAAAGGTAGCCCTGCCGGGATGCCACGGATGCTTACTGAGACCGTGGGGCAAGGAGACTAGGTAGAGCGGCCAAAACCTTGTTAGGGACCTGGTACGAGGAGCCCGGGCAGAGGCGAGGATGGAAGTTCCCCTGAGAAGACCTAGCCAGAGTGAGGGGAGGCGCCCTCAATAACCGGAGGGTCACCGTTGCGAGGGTGGCGATGGGACGCCCTAGGGTGTTATGGGATAGACCCTGTTGGGAGCCCCCCTGAGAGAACTCCAGGTCAGAGTGATGGAGGGGAGACGTAAGGAGTTCCCAAACTGTGACCTGTGCTAGTGGGGACCAAGTTTGGTTCCGCCCAGAGCGAGGCGGTCGGCCCTGCTCAAGAGCCAACTGACCGAGGACCGCCCCAGAGGGAACTAAGGGTAGTAGTGAGGACCAGGGCAAGGGGTCCGTGTATCTGGATTATGAGGCTGTGGGCCGGGGGCCCAGAGAAGGAACCCCAGCTAACATGGGGTGGGGATAAATGTGTTGCCGGCCAGATGCCCTGGGGCAAGGTGAGGAGGACAAGGGTGCTCCAGACTCTGAGCCTGCGTCCGGGAGCCGTATGGTCTACCGGGAGTCTTGGTATGGAGAGGTAAGGCAGATATGAGGATTAGGCTTCCCCAGCAGTTTGGGCAAGGCTGAAGAGAAAGTTTTGCAGGAGTTAAGTGTCAGAGTGGAGCCAGACTAGGCGAGAAGCCTGAAGAGGATTGGCTTTCTCGCTCTCCTTCTCCTCGTTTTTATACTTGTTTCTTTCTTTCTTTCTTTCTTTTTTTTTTTTGGGGGGGGGGCAGCCACCTGGGGGCGACTGCATTATCGGGAACGACGGAACGAACCTCTCCCGGATCCCCAGGAGGGCTTCCTGGACGAGGTGCCTCCGGACCTGTCTGGTTCCGATCGGTCGGGAGGCCTGTAGGGAGATGACTGGTAGTACCTGGGGAAGGAGGAAGAGCGGGAAGAACCTTGGCGAGAAGAGGGAGAGGAACCTCTGAAATCAGACCTCCTAGCAAGAGAAGGGAGATATTTGCGCTTGTTGCGGGTCTCGGCCAGGAATGGGTCGAGAACCGGTCCAAATAGCTTCCCCTCAGAGATGGGGGCTGATGCTAGCTTAGCCTTGTTTTTTTTACGTCTGCCTGCCAGTGGCGGAGCCAGAGAAGGCGACGGGCAGTGACCTGGGACGAGATGGCCCTGGTGGAGAATTTTGCAGCCTGGAAGGTGGCGTCTGCAGAGAACTCGGCTGCGGCCAGGATCTTGGCAATATCCTGGTGTGCTCTGAGATTAGCTGCGGGGACGTGCTGCTTGAGCTGCTGGAGCCACTTGATGGAGGTTCTGGTGAAAAAAGACGCAGCCGTGGAGGCCCTGACCGCCCAGGCATCAGAGAGATGAGCGCGGCGCAGGGCCAGTTCAGCTCGTTTGTCCTCGGGCTGGAGAGCTTCGAGGGACTCGCTGGGAGTTGAGCGGGAGGCCAGACCTACTAGGGCTCGTCCACAGCGGGGGGATCGAGCAAGGTAGAGAACTGCGGTTCAAGATTGAAAAACCGCTTGTCCTGGGCGTTGGGAGGGGGAGGAGGCCCCGAGGAGGCTAGCTGCCTTGAGACCATGTCAGAGAATATGGGTGGGACAGGAATCACTTCGGTTTCCACCACAGGCTGGGAGAAAATGGAGTTGGGAGGAACCCCCAATGCCGCTGGGTTGGGTGGGGGGAGGGTTCAGGCCCGAGGTATTCCTGGCCTTGAACAGGAAGGACCTAAATAGATGTGGTTTAAACAGCCCCAGAAACGCGGGCTCGCCTGGAGAGAGGCCCTCGTCCTCCGACATGTCCCCTTCTGGGGGGCCTGCTCCCGAGAGGAGTTCACTGTCTCACGACAGACCCCAATTCGAGATCCTCCTCGTCCCCAAAGAGGGTAGGGTCCCCGAGTTCCTGGGCCTCCATCTCCTCCATCTCCAAGGGCAGGGTCAAGTCCCCGTGGAGAGCTACCTGACCATGCGAAGTTGCTGATCCTCGAGCCTCGGGGCCTCAGGCCTAGGGGCCAGACCGGTCAGCTGCTGAAACTGTTGTGCTATCCCGTGCCGGATGGCCAGCTCCATCGCTCGTTTGAGATTTTCGGGATTTCCACCGTGGGGGTGGGTGAGGCTCCTCCGGGCGCAGACCTGCAGCAGCGGGGGGAAGGTGGCCTCAGGGGCCTGTCCAGGCTGCGATGAAGAGGCAGAAGCAGGGGAGGAGGGAGGATGGGTGGAGGTAGAGGGAGTGGGATTGGAAGGGTCCAGAGGCACAGAGCTTGACTCCTTAGAGCGTCTGTCAATCTCCTTTTCAAGGGCCCTGTGTCGCCTAAGGGCATCCCTTTGAGAGGCTTTGGATGTTTCCTGTGCTTGTTTGCGCAGGTGGTGAGACTTAGCCTTGGCCTTCAGGGAAGTGCCACGAGATGCATTGTCGTCTGCCATCTGGAGAGGAGAAAGGAGGAAAAGTTCTTGATTAACGTGAGGTGATTAACAAGGCTGGACACAGCCTAAGCAGGGGCCGGAAACCCAGTACTGCTTTCGCACCCCCTAGGTCAAGGGCAACAGAGGTGCTTTGCACGTTGTTGAGAAGTAGGGCCTAGCCCGGAAGCCAATTGCCAAAGATGGACGCCAAAAAACCGCCCCTGCCGGGCGGACCGGGGAAGGGGATGGCGGAGCTGCTACCTCCTTGCTGGGGAGAGACTGTGTAGCCAGTAGACTCCTATATCTAGAGGAGTACCAAGGCAGGATTGCAAGGTACCAGCAGGGATTTGGACATTCCAAGGATCTGCCCAGGAATCAAACACAATGCGGCCTGCAGGTAGGCCTCGAGCAGTGGCAGGCGTCCCTGGGGCTATCAACCAAAAATTTTAAAGTAAAGTGCCATCACGGGTCCTCGGACAGTTGCACGTTTGGATGCGGCCTACGTAGAGGCCGGGGATCCTAGCGCACGTTTCGCACCCCCCTTTTGATCAAAAAAGTTTTTTTTGTATTTAAAATAGGAGGCTGTTGCACAGCAGGGCCTAGCCCAGAAGCCAATTAGCCAAAAGTTGAACGCCAGGCAGCTACCCCTGCCGGACGGACCAGGGAAGGGGGATGGCAGAGCTGCTAACTCGCCTGCTGGGGGAAGGGCTACAGAGCCAACTAACCCTGGTTAGCCTGATAGAAACTAAGCACAAACAGGCAAGGATATAGGCAGTCTGGAGTCTGCCTATAAAACATTAAGAAAAACCCTGTTATAGGCCTGTGAAAAATGGCGCCCGGCCATGCGGCCACACACAAGATGGCGGCGACTCCTGCCACTCCCAAGATGGCTGACGCCACAGGGAGCCCAAAATGGAGGGCGCAATGAAGAGGCAATCCCCAGCGGCGGCTATCACCCAGGAGAAGTTAAAAAGGCCCGGAGGCCACAAAGAAGTACCTGGGAGAGGCAGGGAAGCATCTCCCTGGGTTAGAGGGCGTTCGTGGGGGGGAAACGGTCAAAGAACAAAACCAGGCAGGAAAGAAACGATGCAGCTTCGCACGGAGCGAAAAGGCAGCAATCGGAGGGGGGGGGGGGCAGCGCTCGAAGCGCTGGATTCTCCCTTAAAAGGATAGTGAAACAATTCCCCTTAGAAGAAAAAGGCTCCCTAGGGAGCTCAAACCTCAGTTTCCTGCGCTGTCTGAGAGTCCAAGTTGATCAAAAAAAAAGAAAACAAGGTGCTAGAACGACCAGGAGCAAAAGGAAAACCAGCCTGACTGCCACGAGGCTGAGCAAAAAACTGGGGCGCGCCCGGAGGACCACGTGATGGTGAGAGGCGTGCCTCAATCTCAAGCTCAGCCTGTGAGAGCCGAGACTGGAGCTCCTCCCAACCTGGACACTCGAGACAGCTCTATGGAAAACAGTACGTAGGGTAGGATAATAAGACTGGAAAAATGTTTTAAAAGATATGAACACAAGCTAGTGGGGAGTTCTAAAAAGGCGGATGGGGAGAATAGCCACATAAATCAAACGACAGGTCTGCATTCATCATCTCATAGAAAATTCTGAATTGACATTAGCAGTTTTAGCAGGGTGGCCATACTAATCATATAACACAATCCTGACAGGTATCTCCCTCCAGGTAGCTGGGTATAGCTGTACCTCAGTTGGAAGAATTCCACTCAGGATAAGCTAAGGAGCTGCCACCTGTTGTGAGAAGGTATCCCTCCCCTTTTCTGACAGTATTCTGGAATCTGGGTAAAACAAAAGGGGAAATCCCCTTCACCAGGATTACGTTTTTAAACAAGTTTTGCTCCAGTAGTTCCCCCCTTTTATCCCCAAAACAAGGCCCAAACAGCGCATAGTGCTTAGGTAAGCCGCATACCAAAATAACAGTAAATGAAGGATTTAAAAAATAGTAAAAGGGACAAAGTACATATGTCAGGAATAAGAGAGCTTATGAGGCCTCTATATGCAAATTCGAGCAATCATTAACCACTACAACTCAAATAAAAAACCTCAGAATGTGAACAAGGGTAAATAAACACTGCCGGTGTTTTTGACCCTTAGCAAGTTTAAGATGTGTGGACTTCAGTTCCCAGAATTCCTCAGCCAGCTATCCAATTAAGCACAGAAGCAATTGAAAAGAAATAAAACGTTCCTGACGCTTCTGCCTGTACTTCCCCTGTCAGCTTTACCTACAGATTCCAGTCTTTCTCCTTGTGAAAGATCTAAGTCCCAGGCTCAAATAGGAAATCTATTGCTATAGTCCTTGCTACAGGTAGTCTTCGATTTATGACCTCAATCGGAATCAGAATTTCCATTGCTAAGCAAGGTAATTATTAAGTGAGTGATGGCCAATTTTACGACCTTATTACCAAGGACGTTTAATGAATTACTGCAATTGTTAGGTGAATCAGGTGGCCATTAAGCAAATCCGGGTTCCGCTATTAACTTTGTTTATCAGAAGCCAGTTAGAAAGGTAGCAATTGATGATTACATGCAAGGGTGGGATTCAAAATTTTTAACAACCGGTTCTGTGGGTGTCGCTTAGGTAGTGGGCATGGCTTGGTGGGCATGTGACTGGATAGACATGGCTTGGTGGTCATGTTATTGGCTGGGTGTGGCCAACTCAATATCACTCACATCGAGGTAGGCATCTCCTCGCCTGGCCTCTCATGACTGTGGGGATGCTGCAACAGTCGTAAGTGTGAAAAATGGTCATAGGTCACTTTTTTCAGTGTCACTGTAACTTTAAATGGTCACTCTACACAAGCAAAGTACCAGCAAGGGAGGGAAAAAAACTCCAGAGATGTTCCAGAGACAGGAAGTCTAGTCCTGCCAAGAATGTAATAAGGGTTAACGGAGAGACACTTTCTGTAAGCAACACCAGAATGTTTCCTTCCTGCCTTCCTTATAGGATTAGGCCAGTAATTTCTTCTAACAACTGGTTCTCCAAACTGCTTAGAATGTTAACAACCAGTTCTAGCGAATAGGTGCAAACTAGTAGAATCCAACCCCTGATTACATGGCCCTGGGATGCTGCAACCATCTTAAATACATGCCAGTTGCCGAGCCCCCAAATTTTGATCAAGTGACTGGGGATGCTATGACTGTGGTAATTGCAAAGACTGGTCATAAGACTTCACTGGTGTTGTAACTTTGAACAGTTGCTAAATGAATGGTTGTAAGTTGAGAACTACCTGTATTGACTAGGGGGAAAATAACCTTCAAATTCAAAATCCCATCTGTGAGAGTTTGCAGCAGAAATTCAACTCCACAAAACACAAAACAGACCGATTCAGCAGGATTCATAAACTTCTTTATATACAGAGTAACATGAAGTAAAGTTTACAATACCATTAGTACTTTCTTCCAACCTAACAGAAGCAAAACAAAAACAGCAGCTCAGGAGCTCAGAACAGATTACTTTAGTTCAGCAGGCAAGCAAGTTAGTTTCACTTTAGAGCTGAGCATGCGGAGCTAAGCCACGCCCAGACTCTCAGCCCCCAATTCAGTTTCCATTGGCTGACTTTGTTAACTATGTCTCTGCCAGTTCATGAATATTCTGACACCATCTTGAACCCTATCCCTGACTTTTTCACTGGAAGAGTGTAGTGGCTTTATACTGTTTTGGAATATCTACAGTACCTCCATCCTGCCTGCAGACTCTCAAATACATTACAGTAGCCACTCTGAGGGATCTCTGGTGTTCTATGAGCTTGGTTGTGTTCTTGTAGACCTTTCATTAACCAAATTAAGCAACATTTTCCATGATAGTGATGTTAGCACCAAGACTGGTGATGTCACCTAGTTTGACTAATGAAACACCTGCAAGAAAATAATCAAGCTTAGAGAGCACCAAGGTCCTCCTCATTTCAACCCTGAGCTACAAATATCCTCTTTTATTATCCTCTCCAATTTCAGAAAATTAGCACTCAGCACTTTCTCAGTTAAAAGAACATATAACTGACATCCATGGACATCCAAGGCTGCTCCTAGTAGGTAAAAGGATTGCCCATGTTCTTTCTCTTTCAGCACACAATTTGCTCTGCCTGCAGTAATTTTCACTGACATAAATCCCACTTCAAAGGATTATACTTCTATGAACCCAAAATTCTTGAGAACAGAATATATGCATCTGGCCAGGAGTTCAGAGAGAACAAAATTAGCTAGAAGTAGAACTGCAATGGAAATTCCACATAGCGTTTTACATAGTTTTATCTTAACCCCTTTGAGATAATTTTTCTATTCTTCCCATTATTTTCCCATTTATAGCTAAACAAGGCTATTGGTTTCCAGAGAAGGGGAATGTGGAAGAAAACTAATATTATCAATAAAAGCAAAGGATATATATCTTTCATAGTGCAATGCCTGAGGTAACCATTCCTAATTTTTAAATGTATGTTTTCAATTCTGAATAAGTGACTAAAGTTAACAGTAAATTTGTTATGAGAGATATTACAGAGAGAGATCCACTACTGGTTCTTCTTTCACCCCATCCTATCAGCAAAGATTCAACACAATTTCATTTTGTGGGGCAGATTACGTAAAACAAATACATAGCATTAGTACTGCTGTAAATTATTGAAAGGGATGCTGAATAGCTCCCATAAAATTTCTTCTATCCTTCCCTTCCTGTTTTAATCAATTGTTTGTCCATACAGGAACTGATTCATAGCCTGGGTCAGCTAAGTAGCTTCTGTTGAAAGACTGTCAACAGTTTTTTGACTATGCAAGTAGAATTTACTGGATTTTTGCCATGTTCTTACTTGTTATCACCTCCAAATAGTTGGTGATACAAGATTTTTATGTTAACACTTATGGGTGCTTTCCTAACCTGGCTTATTCCTCAGAACATTTAAAACCTATAAGCTACTTTCTACCAACATAAGCACAATAATTAATTTTTAATTTTTCAGTTCTATAATTTTTTAATTATATTCCTGTTTGAAAAAATTATCAGTCCTATTGTAATGGCTTACTTTATTCTCTTGGTTAACATGATAATTTTTATAATATACATTTTGTATTAATTATGTTTTGGGATGAGGCTCATTCCCCTAACACAAACCCGCTTCCCATCCATTCTTATTGTTTTTTTTTCATGTAGAACAGAGGTCCCCAAACTTGGCAACTTTAAGACTTGTGGACTTCAACTCCCAGAATTCTAGAAGTTGAAGTCCACAAGTCTTAAAGTTGCCAAGTTTGGAGACCTCTGATGTAGAGGGAGGATTTTTTCATAACACAAAAGAAAACTCACTTTGAATTGGCTTCGTTTGTTCTCAGTAATCACATCACACAAATCAAAATAGCCATAAAGAGACAATACATGATTTTCATATAATACCTATGTGACAAGTCTCAGGAATAAAAGAAATAATAGTTAAATCAGAAGGGAAGAAATAAAACACTGGCTCTAAACAAGGATAGAAAAGTTTAAGTTCATGAAATTGGTAAGTTCGTAAAAACAAAACTCCAGATTCTCAACAGATCTCCTTCCCAAAGGAAACAGTACATTTTACCCAGCACCCATGCTATACTCGCATTAGATGATGTTTGGCTCTCTTCTGTCCATGTTTTGGTTTAAGATGGTACTACACATTAGAAATAGAATAACAGAGTTGGAAGGGATCTTGGAGGTCTTCTAGTCCAACCTCCTGATTGGGCAGGAAACCCTACACCTCTTCAGACAAATGGTTATCCAATCTCTTCTTAAAGACTTCCAGTGTTGGAGCATTTACAACTTCTGGAGGCAAGTTGTTCCACTGATTAATTGTTCTAACTGTTAGGAAATTTCTCCTTAGTTCTAGGTTGCTTCTCTCCTTGATTAGTTTCTACCCGTTACTTCTTGTCCTGCCCTCAGGTGCTTTGGACAATAGCTTGACTCCCTCTTCTTTGTGGCAGCCCCTCAGATGTTGGAACACTGCTATCATGTCACTCCTAGTCCTTCTTTTCATTAAACTAGACTTACCCAGTTCTAGCAACCGGCCTTTATATGTTTTAGCCTCCAGTCCTCTAATCATCTTTGTTGCTCTTTTCTACACTCTTTACATGAAGTTCTTTGGTGTTCTTATTCTTTATAACCAAATAACAAAAATGTGGATATCACAGTATTCTACATATTGCTAAACTGAAACCCCAACTAGCATTATCAATAAAGAGGAAATGTAAGAGTTGCAGTTAGAGCCATAGATCCCCCCCTCTGCTTTCTACCATGTTTCTCCAACAATACGGCCTCCCCCAATAGGAAGTCCCAGCATGTTTTATCGCATTAAAATCAAATTCAGCCCCTCCCCCAAATTAAGGCCTATATTAAACATGCGAAATGGGGGGGAATGGCGGGGTGGGGGGGCTTGCCATTAGGAAGTACTTTTGTTGCATACCCGGATATGGTGCTGCCTGTGTTGACTTTGGCCTTGGTGGGGCACTTCGTATCAGGAGACCTTCCTCCACCATTGCTTTCCGTTCTCCCCATGCTGCCGTGGCATTTAGAGCAATGCCACGGCGTTTGGCGCAGCCACACGCAGCCAGCCAGGGCTCCTCCCTGCAACCGGAGCCTGGCAGAGACACTCGGCTTCAGGCGCTCCTGTCGCCGCCTTCCCTTCGCCTTCAAAGGCAAAGCCAATTCTTTTCAAAATGACACCCTACTATCGGTACAACAAAGCCTCCTCTGCCCAACCCCACATGTGGAGGCGAATTTCCCGGGGCCGCAGCACAGAATCGGCCCACCCCAGGAGAAGCGCTCAGCCACCATCCCTGCCTAGCGCCGGGCAGAGCACAAAGACCTTTGCCTGGGGCGCCCAGCGCAGCTGACAGGTGGGCCCTCCTGCCCGGAGGTGGAGCTCTTGCCAAGGCAATGAGTGCCTCCCCACCAGGCCCTCCACTCATCCTGCCAGGGCCACTCCAGGGCCACTCCAGGGCCGTGCGGGCTGGGCAGAGCCAGGAAAGCAAGCCGCAGGTGAGCACCACCTGCAGAGCAAAAGAGCCGGGCCGACCCAAGCTTGGCTTCCTTCCCAAGTCCCTCCAGCCCGAACCCAAAGGGGCCACCAGGAGAGGCCGCCCGAGGCAGTGATAGCGCCCACCCATCCATGGATGGGGAGGCAAGGCGATGGCCTGTGCCACGTCCTCCTCTGAGCTAAGTCCCGCGGAGTCAGCGCCTCTGCCCAATGCCCGTGCTGCTGCAGCATTTGGAGCTGCCAGCACATTTGGAGATGCATGGGGATGGGGACAGGCTGGGTGAGGGGTGGAAAGGACGGGCGGCTTTGGGCTCTCTCCGCTGGACCCGCTGGCCAGGGAAGCAGCACTGCTGTCACCTGCGCTGCAGCCGCGGGAGATTCGCCTCCCCACGTGGGGTTGGGCTGTCCTCTTGGGCAGGGGAGGCTTTGTCGTACCGGTAGTAGGGCATCATTTTTAAAAGAATTGGCTTTGCCTTCGAAGGCGAAGGGAAGGCAGTGACAGGAGCACCTGAAGCCGAGTGTCTCTGCCGGACTCCGGTTGCAGGGAGGAGCCCTGGCTGGCCATGAGTGGCTGTGCCAAATGCTGTGGCATTGCTCTAAATGCCACGGCAGCATGGGAGAAGGGAAAGCAATGGTGGTGGAAGGTGTCCCGATACAAAGTGCCCCACCAACACCAAGGTTAACATCCAAGCCATTGCCGCCCGCCCACCCGAGGATGCAAGGTAGGGGGAATTAAGTCACCCCCGAAAAGACAGCCTAGCCATTTTTGGGGGGGTCAAAAAAAAAAAAAGGCCCGGCCTTATTTTGTGAGAAACACGGTATCATGCAACCAATCTACCTATAATCAGGAATGAAAGAATGATGGAAGAAAGGCTTATCTCTGCCCACCTCCCCCATAGAATTAGATAAAAATAGAAGATTGCATGAAAGAGCTATAAAATAATTTCTGTAGTCCTATACAGGACTTGCATTTGAAATTCTGACTTTTTTAAAAATAAAAAACCTACATATAATGGGGCATGTTCTTTAAAATTCGGACTTATGACAGGAACATTGAGTCACTCTATGATTTGAATTTGATGGATAACTAAGGACCAAGGTTAAATACCTTTATACTGGAGGCTGGCTGGATGAGCTCTGTGATGGACACCTTGTCTTGCTGAAGCCTTCTTTTGACCAACTTGGAACAGCAGATGTTGACAGAGTTGAGAACATGCCAGGAGTTGTACTCCACAAAGGAGCGGCTGTCAATGACCAACATTCCTTCGGTCCCACTCTTCAAAAGGCTGGCAAGTTTCTTGGGATCCATCACTTTGTGTGGAAGTTTGTCACCGGCCATGGTAGACTGATCCCTTCCGCAGCAAGTGGGAGAAGAAAAGGAACACCCAGGGAAGAGAAGCCAGCTCAGATATCCCAGAAGTGGAGGGGGAAGGGGAAAGGCAACTTGAGAACAATCAACTTTTGCCACGCTGCTAAAGCCCCGTATGACAAGTCATCGTGCCAAACCTGTTAGGAAGTGCAGAGAGAAAGAGAAAAAGAGGAGGAAAAAGTAGTCAGATATTGCAAGTATGCCATGTTGGTTCTACTGTATTCTGCTCTAGCTCAGATCTGGGAAAAACTATAGTCTTTAGATCAGAGATCTCCATACTTGTGGGCTTCAATTCCCAGATGTCCACAAGTCTTAACGTTGCCAAGTTTGGAGACCCTTGGTCTAAAGAAAACTCTATCTAATGCTACCATTTCAACCAGGTATCTCCAGAAGCATTCAACTTATCTCCCATGCAGCAGGCACCAAATTGGATAAATGAATCAGCTAGAGGAAAAGGAAAAAGATATCCTAAAATTATAGCTTATGTATGATGTTTCAAATTTGATTTTGATTTAGTCCTAGATTCTTCATCTGTACTTCACATAATTTACTGATTACTGTCTTACTGTTCCCTAATAACACTATTCTTTACAAGACTCTGTTTTTGATGTTTTGAAGAGTCTAAGCTTCTGCAAAATACAGAAGTATTACTTTTAATAAAGTAATTTGCCTACTCCATCAAATAGCCTTCAGAATCACATATTCCAGATTTAATTCACCTGAGGCAAAACTCAGCCTTGCATGTGTATGCCTTAGAGCAGGGTGTCAAACTTGTGGCCTGGATGCCTCACATGCTGGCCACGCCCAGCCCCAGTTTAGTGAAAGGAAAAAAGTTGTGATACGTAACTAGACAACATTGTGTCATCACAAGTTTGACACCCCTCCCTTAGAGTATGTTGTAGCATTTATCACTTTAAAACTTTTCATGACCCACACCATTATGAGAGAGAGGTCCCGAATATTGACTCGAAAACTACAAACCTAGCATATGAAACTCCTTTTCTACATTGCAAAAATCATACCACAGAGCATGCATAATTTAATTTTGCATATTAAGAAATGCATATGTATTCCTGTTTGATCACAGGCTTGTTAAAGCATCAGAGAAGGATTAAGAAGAGCCAATTAAAGTATCCATGCAGACATGAAACTCATTGGGTCATTAAGCCAACCAGTTTTGCTTGAATCTAACTCACAGGTTTATTGTTATGGGAATAAAATGAGGGCAGTTTCCAAGTAAACCAACTTGAACTATTAGAGGCAAGAGGGTGTATATAACCATAATGCAATAATAATTTTTTAAAGTAAAACACCATCTACTGCATCTGGAGGACCAAACTTCATCTAGGTCCTAGGATATGTTTCAGATTGCATCCATACAATATTTATAGCACAGTATTTATACTTATAGTATTTATTTAAAATATTCGTATAGCTGCTGACCTTAAAACAGAACTCTGGGCAGCTGGTAAAAAAAATAGAAAGCCAAGTTTAATAACAGCTTTTCATTTTGGGGAAATAGTGGTTTCAACACAGCCCAGAGTTGGAAACCACCATATTAAAAATTCTCACTTACTTGTAAAAATGGATATAAAAACTAGCCTCATAACTTAAACCTGTCAAACTACACCTCTTGAAAAAACTATCTGGAATAGATTAATTTGCCTATTGTTAATAAAACCATTATAAAACATAAATGATTTGCAGTACATTTATCTTACTTATTTACATTTGCCTTTCTTATTATCAGAAAACCTTACATTGATCGGGCTAGAAACCAGACACATCAAATTCAATGGTACTTAAAAGGTACATACAGTTGCGTTTAGTAAATCTCAATGCATTTCAATAGGCCATATTTCCAAGTAGATTTGAGGGATCCTCTGAGCTTGATTGTTTTCTTACAGGTGTTTCATTACCCCAAACTAGGTAAGATCATCAGTGCTGATAACAACCAAGATCAGAGAGCACCATGGATCCCTCATTTCAATCCTCAGCTACAAATATTCTTCTTTATTGGTACCAAGTAGGTTTGAAAAGGAGTATGCTACCATATATTCAGTTTACCTACCAATACTAAACTGGAAAACTTGTGCACACACCTTGAATTGTGTTAGATGGGGGGCACGAAAAGTATAACCACATTTTCTGTCAGGCCCATTGCTAAGAGTCCGGTTTATTATGGTCACCTGAAACATTTGGAGGAAGAAGGGTGTCCTTCTGAGAGAAATCACAGTAGCCTATTTTTAAAATAAAAAAGGAGTGAGGTGAAGGAACCCTGATAACAATACCAAAAAGTCTTCTTTTCAATACATTATTTGCCCATTCCTTTCTCTCTCCACTGTGGATTTTAATTTTTATTATTTGTATCTTTGGTAAAAGATGAACTGCTCCTTTGGCGTTGGCTGGAATAACCCTTTCTCTCTTTTGTATTTTGGGGCAGGCTTTTCAAGCTGAAACAGCTCCTAATTAAGAGAAATCTGAAGGGGAAGATGGAGGCTCCTGTGCTTGTTATAAAGTATACTTCATTATGTGCTTTCAGCCACCCGGAGGATTCCCTGCTGTACCTATTCCTACAGAAATGAAAATAATCAGAAAGGATGCAAATTAATTGGCTTCTTATCTGCTTTCCACCCTCCTTGCCTTCTTCAATCTTTTTATCCGTGGAGAGGGAGAAGAGAGGAAGAACGAGGAAAGGACCAGCTGAACATTTCTCCAAATTCCACTTTGGAGAAATATTAATTGAAACAGATGGACCAAGGCATTTCCCTAAAGAGAGCTAGATTACACAGGCAAAGGCAAGAGAAGGAACAGTAGAAAGAAACTTGAGGATTGGTCAAATAGCAAAGAACCAGCCAATGAATCAGAATCCCATCTTTATTTCCACTTTCAAGTTCCCGAAGAATGGTCAAGATCCAGGGATTTCAAAAGGCAGCTCAAGGAGATTTTTGAAAATATTAATACTTTTAGAAATTTCTCCCTCTCTCTCATCTGTCTGTCTGTCTGTCTCCATCTTGTCCTTTCTCTGGACAATAATACAAAATACCTAAGTAACAAATAGGAAATACATAATGCAGAAGAGAAAATTAACATTAATTGATTAAAAATGTTGTTCAAAGGAAGAAAGTATGCATTTAATATAAGCCTGTTTGTGCAGGATGAATTTCCAGCCTTTGCCCTCCCTTTTGTTTTCAACAGTGAAAATGGTTTGTTTAGGACAGGGGTGTCCAACCTTGGCAACTTTAAGACTTGTGGACTTCAACTCCCAGAATTCCTCAGCCAGCTTTGCTGAGTTGAAGTCCACAAGTCTTAAAGTTGCCAAGGTTGGACACCCCTGGTTTAGGATGACTTAGCTAACTAAAATGTTCTACGTTTCTTCGTGCACTTGCCTTGGTAATGTCAACCAGCATCCCAGACAGGCTCAAATATTCACAAACTGCTTTCCAGAAATAGAATCAACAACTTTATGAGGATGTGATGCCCTAGATCAGTGTTTCTCAACATCAGTAACTTTAAGAGGTGTGAACTTCAATTCCCAGAATTCCCCAGCCAACATGCTTTAAGTTGTCAACATTAAGAAACACTGTGTTAGATGACACATACTGTATAGGCAATCTTCCTTTAGTGGGAGATAGACATTTTGGGTGTTTTTAAAACAAAGGCAGAACTTTGAAGGAATGGAGCAAATCTTGGTGAGTAGTCTCTGATTGCTATTGATATCAACAATGAGACGTAGTCATCCTTCAGAATTAGCAGAACCAGGCTGCTAGGGAAGAATGTTATCATCAACCAATGTTATCACCATCCCCTTACTTATGTTTTAGGCCAAGGGTCTTCAAATTTGGCAAGTTTAAGACTTGTGAACTTCAACGCCCAGAATTCCTGAGCTAACATGACTGGAGGAGGAATTCTGGGCGTTGAAGTCCACAAGTCTTAAAGCTATCAAGTCTGTTTTAGACAATTCCATCTCAAGCCTATAATCTCCATTCTACCACAATTTTGATTGTATTCATCTCCTATGAGAGTAGTCTTTCTCCCTGGATGGGCTGAAACTTGAAATCCTATTCCTTGAAATGACACCATTACATCACAGAATTTCTTTCTTTCCCATGCTTATCTTTCCATCTTAGTAAGGTATCACTACTGTAGAAGCTTTCTCTTTCTCTCTCTCATTAGGCTCACCAGGTGGATGCTAGATGAGGCACCCCCTGAAAGATAAAACACTATTTGTGAGCCATGGTGATGCAGTGGTTACAGTGAAGCACTGCAGGCTACTTCTGCTGACTGCTGGCTGCCTGCAATTTGGCAGTTCAAATCCCACCAGGCAAAAGGTTGACTCAGCCTTCCATCCTTCCAAGGTGGGTAAAATGAGGAGCCAAACTGTTGGGGGCAATAGGCTGAGTCTGTAAACCGTTTAGAGAGGGCTGTAAATGCACTGTAAAGCGGTATATAAATCTAAATGCTATTGTTATTTCTGAAGGCAGGACATAATCAGGATGCAGAGACCCAAAGAGTTTCTGGGATTCATCTTCTATCCTATGGGTTCATTCAGACATGCTCCTAACATTTGTTCGTATTACTTTTGATGAACTCTTGCTTAACCTTCTTTTTAAATAACCAGTTTATTAAACTTATCAAATATAATAAAATACTAATGAAAACCCTTGCCTAATCTTTAAATGATTCCAGAATTTTTATACAGTTAAAATCTTAACTTCATTGGGAGTCATCTGTTAAATCTGAAGGTTGACTTCCTATTTCTAAAACTCAAATTAGGACCCTTATGAAGATAGAATGGAATGCCATTCTCTTAGGACAGCGGTGTCCAAACTTTTTGCAACAAGGGCCAGATTTGGTGAGGTGAAAATGTGTGGGGGCTGACCATTCAGCCTGACATTCACAGGAACGGCTGTTCAGTGAAGGGAAAAAAAGCCAGCTGGCGGGGATGAGTGGCAGGCTGCTCAAAATTTGAAAACAGGCCGCAATTAGCCCCTGAGCTGGATATGCCTGCCATAGGTACACCATCACGGTTATATACTCATATTAAGCTTAATTTAATTAAGTCTTCAGGAAAAAAAAGATTTATTAAACACCTGGTGAAGCCAACATAAAGCTCTTGTAATCAGCAATCTGCCTTTCTGTCATGTGGTCATAAAAAAGGCAAATCTAAATATTCCAGGGTTGAAAGTCTTACCTTTTTGAACTCCTTGAAACTACATGACAAGCTACTGAAGGCTACTCCTTCAGGTATTTTTCTTTAAAAAAATAATTCTTAGATAAATAAACAACATGTTTTCAAGAGAAGAGTCCGAGACTTTTCCAATCCTTTCTTGCTCAGATTGCCAACTCAAGAAATGACACCTTCTTGGGAACCAGCAGAAAGAGAGCTTGACCTAAGCTGCACACAACAGATTTCAGATTACAATTTAGACTTGTTTAGTAACCTGGAGGAATGTATTATTTCTCAATCTCTGCAAAATGGAAGTAGTACTGTTCTCTCAGACATAATTACTTTCAAAGTAAATGTGCTAAGAAGACCTCATTTGTTCCAACTTTCAAAAAAAAAGAAAGATTCTGAAAGTCCACATCAGATATCAGAGAGAGACATAATTATGTAAATTTCACAGCATGGCTAGTCTCAGATAAGCTTTACCAAATTATATCACAAGAATTACGAAGTAAATGTGTACACTATCAACAAGGAGGCACCACAGACTTCCATGCCAACCTAGTGATAATCCTAAATAGTTCTGAAGTAACAAAAAAAAAAAATCAGGCACAGTGTACACATGAAATAAAACTAAGGATTGAGATATATGTCTTACCGTCCCAGGACAGTAAGAGCACACCAACACTTAAAAGAGGGAGAAGGTTAATATGGGACCTAAATCAGGGTTTTGGGGACCTTTTTATCAGTTTATCAAAGCCGCCATAATCCTCTTGAGTGCTTCTTAAGAACATTTCCATAATCCTTTAATCCCACACTTCTCTTTTGAATGGTAATAATGATCAGACAGACATAGGGAAGCCTGAATACAAGTCATAAATCTGGAGATTCTATGGCACAACTTTAGGACAAGGTGGGCATCTTATTAAAATAGGTGTGAATTGGGAAGCCATATGAATTGATTAATAAACAAACTACCTATTTTAAGAACAGCATTTGATTCCCATGGTGACCAGGATTGAGGAAGTCACAACAGAGATAGCCATGCCAAGAAAGCACTAAACTCTGAACGTAAAATGCTGAAGAGTAAAGATAGGCAATAAAACCGAGGGAAGAAAACAGTATCTTACTGTTAAGATTACATTACCCATTTCCAATAACAGTACAAGGGACTGAGATTTCAGATAGTTGAAAGTTCTAGCCTAAACTCTTTACTTCCCAGGCCAAGAATTCATCTTCTCTCTTCCACCTTCAACACAAACACTACTCAGAATTACTGAGTACTGATTACTGATTACTTTTAATGTACTAGCATCTGCTACAATTTCTCCTAAAAGGAGAAAATACTGCACGCAGGAAAGGTCAGGGAACAACATTTACCAACTCTTTCTCCAAGGAGTACCTTTGAAAGATTAACGCTACATCTCCATCTTAGATACAACAGAGCAAACACAGACTCATAACAAGTTGGATTATTGCTTACAGGTTAAAAAACTCACACATTCCACTTCAAAAATGAGAACTTGCAATTACCGAAAGATCAGCCATAGATCTCTATTTCTTCTAATAACATTTGATATGACCAATTCAACAGTGTATCATTGTACACCAATTTTTCACATTCCTAGAAAAAGGTGATTACATGAAGGTAGTAAAAATGAAAAAAAAAATGAGGATAGCCAAGGCTCACTGTAACAGTATTGCCAAAAAGGCTTTAAGAGTTGTAAATTTCATTTTATGAAGCTTCTCCTCTGGTAATACTGATTTGCAAACAAGGGCATTCAAAACCTTTGCTAGACCAATGCTTGAATTCAGCTCTGCTGTCTGGAATCCACACTTTATATCAGACATAAATGCAATTGAGCGAGCCCAGAAGTATTTTACCAGAAGAGTACTACATTCCTCTTTTCGCAACAGAATACCCTACAGCACCAGACTTGAGATTCTAGGCTTAAGACAACCTTGAACTACGCTGACTAAGATTGGACTTAAGCATAGTACATAAAATCATATGTTACAGCGTCTTACCAGATAATGAATATTTCAGCTATAACAACAACACAAGAACACACAACAGATGTAAACTAAATGTAAACCACTCCAAACTCAATTGCAGGAAGTACGATTTTAGCAACAGAGTGGTCAATGTCTGGAACTCACTACCTGATTCTGTTGTCACCTGTTCAAACCCCCACTCCTTTACCCTCAAACTAACCTCTATTGACTTCACCCCATTCCTAAGAGGTCTGTAAGGGACGTGCATAAGCGCATAATCGTGCCTACCATCCCTGTCCTATTGTCCCCAATTATTAGTTCCTATTTCTTGTATTTAAACTTATGTTTATTCTTGTTTCTGTTGTATTGTAAGCTTTTGACAAACAAACAAACAAACAAATAAATAAATAAATAGTGGCATACTGCAACAATCATAAATACATGCCAGTTGCCAAGCTTCTGGATTTTGATCATGTTACCATAGGGATACTGCCACTGCCCAAAGTGTGAAAAACAGTCAGAAGTCACTTTTTCAGTGCTGCTGTAACTCTGAACAAGCACTCAGTCAAGGACTACCTGTATTTCATCCCACAGAAGAATCTATTTCAATGAACAGATTATCTGACGGCAAACATAGACTTGATAGTTTCATATCTTAACACAATACTGACATGAGCACTTTAGTCTTTCTAGGTCAAACTCTCTTAAAACACTTGAAAAAAAAAGCATCAGTCAAGTGTTTCCTTCTTTTTAAAAATGAAAAGTCAGAGTAGGATAAATAAGATAGGACAGCTACAAAGCATGTTATAGGGCTATTTTCTGCTCAGGACAAGAAGCTGGAATAGTTATGGGAAACTAATGGTCCTCCAGATATTCTTGAGCAGAAACTCCATACAACGTGAATAATGATGAGGGATGCTGAGAGGTTCTAACCAGTTCTGGAGAACCAGTAGTGGAAATTTTGAGTTGTTTGGAAAACCGGCAAATACCACCTCCAAATGGCCCCGCCCCCATCTATTCTCTGCCTCCCGAGTCCCAACTGATCAGCTGGGTCTTTTGTTGCCCTGCACAGGAGAACTGAGCTGGAAAGCAGGTTAGTGGGGTGGGGAGGGAATGGGATTTTGCGGTAACCTTTTCCCAGGAGTGGGGAAGGAATGGGGATTTTACAGTATCCTTCCTCTGCCATGGCCACCAAGCCATGGCTACCAAGCCACGACTACAGAACTGGTAGTAAAAATTTCTTAAGCCCACCACCGATTTGGTTCCTACTTCCTACGACAAATTACACAAAGTAAAAGTGTCTTTGGTGCTGTCTGAGTTTGGTTGTTTTCTTGCAGATGTTTCATTACCTAAACTAGGTAACATGCCAATGATTAGCGCTGATGATGTTACCTAGTTTGGGTAATGAAACATCTGCAAGAAAATAACCAAGCTCAGAGAGCACCAAGGACCCTGCATTTCAACCCCAAGCTACAAATATTCAATTCTATTGGTAAAGTGAAATATATTTCTGCATGTCAAACTTCAGAATAAAGTAGCTATAGGAATGCCAGAGTGTAATCCTTGATTCAGGCTTCAAGAATGGCAGTTTGTTATATGCAGGATGGATTACTCCCCCGCCCCCCCAAAAAGTATCTGTTGGTTTAGAATCCGAAATGGTAGCAGGGTGGCTTAAACTAAACAGCTATCTATTCTTATTAAGATGCAAATTGGGCATTGCAGAGGAAATCCCCCAACCATCCCTGCTTCTTTCAAGAGCTTAACAACTTGCTTTCTTACCACCCACTCAGTGCCTTATGAAAAATCCCCTCAAATCACAGCGCTACTACAAAATTATTCATATTTTTGCAGCGCTGCCAATCAAAAGCCTTAAGTCTTATTAAAGAATTAGCACCTTGCGTTTCCACAGCAACTTCAGAAATGCCAGGCAACTGCTCTACCTCAGAGGCCAGGCAAAAGTTAATCAGGTTTTGCAGTGCAGATAGCCTGGCTCTCAGGTTTCTCAGTCACTGAAACAAACCTCTTGCAGCTGGAACATCTGGTGATATGATCCAAAATGTAAATTACCGCCCCAGTTAGAGGTAGCGTATTTTAAGCTGAGGTGATACACAGGGCGAATTTAATATATCTGTAAACGGGGATTTGTATCTACTGTATCAGGGGGATTTCCATTTGGCTTGTTCTCTTTCTGACTGGTCCCTACAATATCTTTGGTGGGTTGTAAAATGAAACCAATGTTCTAAACAAGCACCACTAAAGAAAGCACACTGCATACCATCTGCATATTTATAATGCTTATTACCATACTTGACAGGGAAACTTGGTATACTGAAGGATGAAATGCAAGCCATCACTCTTTGCTGTGATGAAGTAGTAGGCTTCTAAATGGAAGAGAATAGCATGATGATCACTCTTCCTTGAGCCAATGAAGCCCTTTAAAACAGAAGTCAAACCCAAAATCTATAGCCTATGAAAAATTTAATTTCTCTTGACTAAGGATATGTTTTGCAAAAGTCAATCAGCATTGACATTTTCAATTATATGAATTATGGGCATGAAAAATACTAGATGATACAACTATTGTACTTAATTCCAGGTATACATTTGCTTACATTATGGAATATACTCTAACTGCATTTATTCATGTGTCATACAATTTTGTGCGCCTTGTCTCTTTTTTTTCACTTTAGGATGATCAAGTAAGAGTCACATTTGTGAGGAGGGTGGCTATATAAATTTGATAAATAATCAATCCTTGCTTTCATATTATACCCTAATTTCTGCTCTTCTCTTTCGGTATACAAAGGAACCCAGATTTAATACTGAAATATTGTAAGAATAGTAAATATACCAACACTTAACAGATAGCAGATTTATGCTATATTATGCTTCATAGAATAACTGAAATTTAATCTGACATTAAAAAAATAGCCAGTAGAGGCAATTATCCAAATCAATCGCTTCACACATAAAACTTTGTGAGAATTTTAGACACATTAATATTTCCCATAATGTTACTTTTAGACACATTGTTTTTTCCCATAATGTCACAAGTCCCACGGTGTCTCTGCAAAGGACTAGGGCTACTTTAAAAGAGTCCAACATATACAGCTGCACTGGGTCTTGGAAAGATGGGATGTCTGAACAGAGAGGCAGACAGAAGTAGGCTATGGTTGACTCATCTGGGGACAAGGTTGCTTCCTACTTCTACTACTTCACCTTCTTGCTTGCTTCCATCTGATGGGATACTTGGGTACACAGGCTGACTCATAGACTAAGAAAGTTCTGTGTTAATCAGTGAGTAATTCAGGTAGATGAAGTTTTTTTAATATGGTAAGGCCACACTTGGAAAATTGAATGCAGTTTTGGTAGCCACGATGTAAGAAAGATGTTGAGACTCTAGAACAGAGGCATCAAACTGGTGGCCCATGGGCCAGAGGCATCACGCATAAGCCACGCCCACTCCAGCTCCGTGAATGAGAAAACACATTGCAAAACATCATGTGACAGCAATGTAACATGGCGAGTTTGACACCCATGCTGGAGAAAGAGTACAGACAAAAGCAACAAAAATTATTATGAGATTAGAAAATAAAACATATGAAGAACAGTTGCAGGAATTGGGTATGTCTAGTCTAATGAAAAGAAGGACTAGGGGAGACATGATAGCAGGGTTCTAATATCTCAGGGGCTGCCACAAAGAAGAGGGAGTCAAGCTATTCTCCAAAACACCTGACGGCAGGACAAGAAGCAATGGATGGAAACTAATCAAGGAGGGAAGCAACCTAGAACTCAGGAGAAATTTCCTGACAGTTAGAATGGGCGTTGGTAGAAGTTACCCTGAATGCCCTTTCTATCTATGCTGCGAGAGAGCCCAGGATGGGTTGGCTCCTTCCTATGACATCATAGCTGAGTCTGTATTAAGATATAAAAGCCAGCCCCCGGGAGAGACCCCAGCTTTCGCGAAGATACTTGACAAACTGAAAGGTGTCTCTGAAAGCCCAAATAAATACAGAAATATGTCTTACCCTCTCCGGATGAATCAAGGGAGGGGCTGGGCTCTCTTGCAGCATAGATAGAAAGGGCGTTCAGGGTAACCTCTACCAACGCCCATTCTCCTCCATGCTGCATTGAGAGCCCAGGATGGAACATACCAAAGCTTGCATGTCCACAGGTGGGTCCTCGTCTGGCTCATCACACCGACTGTGGAACCACTTGTTGAAGCACCCGTCTGCCGAAGGCTGCAGTCGCCGAGGCAAAAGCATCCAGACGGTAGTGTCTGATGAAAGGAGATGGGGATGTCCACATGGCTGCATGACAAATCTCCTCCAAGGATGCTTGGGTTGCCCAGGCAGCAGAAGTGGCCGCACTTCTGGTAGGGTGCACCGTCAGACCTCGGGGAACCGGAAGGGCCGCAGCTTTGTAGGCCTGCTCAATGCAAGACCTGACCCACCTGCTAATAGTAGGAGAAGAGGCCTTGTGGCCCAAGTGAGAAGGGAAAAGGGAAACAAACATGACTTCCGACTTCCTGAAGGAGGAAGTGCGCTTAATGTATATTCTAAGAGCCCTTCTTACGTCTAGCGTGTGCCACTGACGCTCTAAGTCATGGTGCGGGAGAGGACAGTAGTCAGGCAAAACAATGTCCTGGGACCTGTGAAACCAGGTGTTAACCTTCAGAATAAATGAGGGGTCCAGATGAAGAACAACCCTATCATCGTGAAAGGAACAAAGGTCCTGTCTGGTGGAAAGAGCAGCAAACTCGGAAACCCTCCTGGCAGAAGTGATGGCAACAAGGAACACTACCTTCAGAGTCAGGAAATGGAGAGACACTGTTCTAAGGGGTTCAAAGGGGGGCTTTGTAAGGGCATTAAGAACCAAATGAAGGTCCCAGGAAGGATACCTGTGAACCACCGGAGGGTGCAGGTTGGAAGCCCCTTTCAAAAACCTCCTGACTGAAGTGTGAGGGGATAAGGAAGGAAGCGAACCTCATGAAAGGACTGAGTAGAGGGCCGCATCCTGCCTGCATAAGGTGTTGTGGGCCAAACCTTTCTCCAGCCCATGCTGAAGGAAGCTAAGAACTTCTGCCAACTGGGCTGAAGCAGGAGAAAGACCCTCCCTGAGGCACCATCGGGAAAAAGCCTTCCAGGTGGTATCATAGATGCGCCTTGTAGGTGGTTTGCAAGAAGCCAGGATAGTGAGGATGACCCTTTCTGGAAGATCAGCCTCCTCTAGCTGCTGCCGCTCAAGTGCCACACAGTCAGCTTGTACCACTGGGGCTCTGGGTGGAGCAGGGCCTGTTAGGATTATGAGTCACCTAACAGCTATTTGTGTTAGAAATATATAAACCAGGATAAACATTTTAAAACTGTATCTTTAAGAAAATGCAAAACTATAATTAGGTGTGGTTTCTCAATTGGCCATAAGATGGAGCCAGAAACCTGGGTTGTTTAGTCTGAGTCTCAGAAGAGAGTGTGAATAAGTCTCTCTGTTTCCTTCTGTTGGAAAGTATTTCCGTTGCTCCGTTTTTCCTAATTGACTGATATTACTGGATTTAATGTAAGTCTGTTACTGAACTGTTTTTTGACACTGGACTTTGATATTTGGATTATCCCTGGATTGAAAAACTGACTGATTTACCTGTGAATGACTTTTGGACTGCTTATCTTGAACTTTGCTTAAACTTTCTGGAAGTAAAAACCTACATTTACTGTACAGTGTATCTGTGTACTGTGTGTGTATTATTCAAACACTTCTCTCAAATACGTCTCCCTGTATACGCTCATTCTCCTAATGGGGAATTACCTCAACAGGGCCCCCTGGTGAAGGGAGATTAGATGGGCAAGGATCCTCCAAGGAGAAGCCACCGATAGGTTGACCAGGTCCACAAACCAGGGCCTCCTTGGCCAATAGGGTGCCAGGAGGAGGAGCTCCGCACATTCCTCCAACATCTCCCGAATTACTGCTGGAATGATGGAAAGTGTGGGAAAGGCAGTGGACCGACTTGCCTCCAGAAGTTGTAAATGCTCCAACACTGGTAGTTTTAAAGAAGAGATTAGACTGCCATTTGTCTGAAATGGTATACTATAGGGTTTCCTGCCTGAGCAGAGGGTTAGACAAAAAGACCTCCAAGGTCCCTTCCAACTATTGTTATTCTGTTATTCTATTCTATTAAAATATAAATATAGATATTTGACCATTGGAATTTTCAAACATGGCAGGCCACCATTGTGAAAGCGCCTCCATGCTAGTAAACAGTAGAACGAACTAAGGGACTTATCAGAGAGTCAGGTCTACTCATTTGCTGACATGTTCAACTGACTAAGCAAGATTTTACTGAGAGAGAAGTGATATTTCTCTGGTTCCAGATTGTTTTGCCTAAATAGCCCTTCTTTTCACCCATCTCATTCTGCAGCAATTCATCAACAAGGTTAACCTAGGAATAGGTAAGAGAGCATTGCAAATGTGATATTAGCTGCTAATGATCTAACAGCTTCTTGTATACATATACAAGCACTATTAGCACTATTTAAAAAAAAACAAGAATAAACTATCTAGGAATCTAGAGAGATTCTGCTTATGATAACATCTTTACAACAAGCATAAAGGAGAAGTAGCATCTGGCATTTAGAAGTTGGGGCTAATATTATAAAAGACACCATTCTCATTTTTTTTAGAATTTACAATTTAAATTTAAAAGCAAACTTTTTATAGTCCTTGGGGAATGAGAATGGGAAACCAACTAATTATTTTTCTTCCTCCACCCATATGTGGATCAATACTCACCTTACTGCAGAATTAATGAAAAATTTCTTACGTTCCTACCTTCTTTTAAACAACTGGGGCCAAGATTAACAATTTTAGAAGGACTGCAACATTCCAACTGGCAAAAGAGATCAGCTCTTAAGTCAATTTGGTTGGGAAAGGAGAAACAGAAGATGTCAGTGTGTTTCAAAAACAATTTAGAAGTCTGTACTTTTCAGGCCATACACCACTTTGAACAAGATTTTCTCAATAATTTCACTCTGAAAGACTATTTCTTCTACTGTGAATGGTTTTAGGTATATAATTAAGGTATTTCTTTAATTCTGAGAACTTCCAGAATTCTTTCTGTTGGCCAAACCTTGTATTCTCACATCTGAAACAAAGCAAGGCATTAGCAAACCATTCTGATGAGTTAAATAATCATGCCACTGCAGGGGTGAGCATACTTATTTCTCTGATGGAGAACAGAAAGGCAATAGATAAGTACAGAGGCAGTTCAACCAATCAATAGCTTGTTCTTAGCCATAAACTGAGTGTATTGCTCACTTTCTTCAGTTTTGCATTAAAAAATAAACCCTACCATCCCAGTATAAAAAGCCAACAACAAACCTCCCATTTGTCTGCCATTGTCATGTCTGAGGCATCAGGACCACACCTTAAGTTCCAATTAAGCTGATTTATTGAACATGCCTGTATACAATATCTTATTAACTAACTAGACAGCACTAAATTACACTATATAAAAATCAACTGAATTCAAGGGGGCTTGGTGTCAGGTGATGCTCCATTCAAAATTCAAGAAAGAAAACTTAGACTCTTTAGATTAGAGCAAAGATGTCTTTTACTGAAAATGAAGTGATAACATCAGTAGAATTCTGAATCTGAGAAATAAGGCGCGCAAATCAGATATACAAAGTGATGGAATTGTTCCCACCCCCCATAGTTCAAAAGATTCTTCCAATTAAAAGTTCTGAATATGATCATGTGGACATCTTCAGGTGGTGATGAAGCCTCTGTCCGCTGACCTTGGCATATTTTGATAAAGGTTTGCAGCTGCGCAGAGAAAAGAAAGCCAAGCGAGAAATAGAAACCTAAGAGCAGGAATTTATACTCCCCCCCACTCCTCATTTACACAACACAAGAATGTAACACCTCCAGCTCTCTTCCCAGGCATATCCCCCCTCCTCCACCCATTACTTATGGCAGCCAAAAGATTCAAAGCAGTAGTAGAAGATCTTGAAGGCTGACACTTGGACTTAAAGATTGTTTATGGGAATATAATGATTCTAGGCTGATTACTCTCTTCACTCTGCTCCCAGGGTCTACCTGTCTTTCCCTTATAGCCACAATAGACTTTGTGTTTTGGTATTAGAACTCTTTCATTGTAGCCCTGCTATCTTTCCAGTAAGGTGGCATACAAATACTGGGTGAGTGAACAGTTTGTGAACCATGCAACGCTCACTGCTTCCAAACATAATTTTGTAAAAAAAGTTGAACAGTAATCCTACGCTCGCTCATAATAGCTTAGATAGCTCAGAAACTTGCAAGGGGCATGCAGAGAAATCATGCACACTGTTCTGAGCTTCTGTTTGAAAGTTTGCCAGCAACACAATACAATCCTATTTTGTCAATGGCAAGGATTTAAGCTTGTTATGTAATGGCCATTACATGATTGATCACTCAGCTATAGCATTTCTATCTGCTTTGAAGCAGACATGAGTTCATCTGAAGGCTTACATTTGCCTTTGTTTGTGTAACTGCCTATTGAGGGCCTTTCACCCAATTGCTACTTTAGAGAATATGGCGTGTTTGAATCAGATTTAATTATGCAAGGTTTAAAGCTTTCCATCTTGTCTATACTTTGCTGTGGCACTCAATTATAGTATTTCAGTAGAATTAGAGTAGGGTTGCTAAGAATTAAAAGTTATATTGAAGTTGGGTGGGGGGGTATAGTATACCTTCTGTTTCAATTCTTTCATTTGTTGTGGAAATAAGAGTCTTGTGCTAGTCTCAAAATCAATTCAGAAGAGGGGTTTCTGAATGCATTGAACATATTGTATCTCTTTATAGACAGCTCAGGTTTTTTAGGATTCCATATGAGCCTGGAAGAAACAACACTGCTTTAAGGAGCCTTGGTTAAAGATGTCTTCAAGCCTGCATGAAAGCCTGCAAAAAAAATGTGACTGTTTAAAAAGAGGGTCTTTGCTCTAGTCTACAGCATTCCAAATCATTTTCAAAAAATGTACAGACCTGCAAAATAATTAAAAATTTCACAGGCATAGCATGCCCATGACTTCCTTCACTTCACTTTGCTGAATCTACCTCAATTGCCAGGATCTAGGAAACAGACTAAGCACAATCAATCAAAGAATATCTTCAATTATCAATATTGTATCAGTCAGCATCAAGTAACAGGACTGTGTGATAGCAAATGTCAGTCAAAAGCTAGTCTAATCACTATGAGATGTTTCTAGTGAAAGAAAAGTTAATTATATCTCTTGTTTCTCTAAACACAAATAATGGGGATGCTCTTATTGAAACACCATTTAGAAATAGGTCAGTCACAATTTTTGTTCTTATTTTGCTAACTTTGGTTGATGGCCAGGCATTGCCAATGTTGGCACCTTCTGTGAACCATACTTAAAGGACAGCTTGGTACATTAAAGTCCTCCAAAATGTAGCCAACCAAATTCAGAGGAGGACTGATAGCAAAGCAGCCAACTATTCAAGTATCTGCTCAGAAGCCAACAAACAATAACAAAAATTACTGTAAAACAGATCAGTACTTCTTTTTTTTAAATAAAGTTTTATTGAGTTTTAACAAAACAAATAAAACATCTTATTTGAGTACAGTATGGTTCCGGGTTATCACATTTCCATACAGACACAATTTCTTATGCATATTCATCTTATGTATTCAACTTCGTATCTTATTACTCTTTTTCCAACTTCTCACTATTTCTCCCTTTACTTCCCTTAATTTTCTTTTATGGTTATCTCATTTTCTTCTTATTCAATTGTATTTCTTTCACCTAAATTTCTATATCTTTTTATTCATTGTACTTATACTTTCGTCTGTCTTGTTTACAATTTCATATGTTCTCTTCCAACATTCTTAAGAAGCAAAATTCCCCCTTTGATTGCCAATCGAAGTGCAAAACCTTTAAATCTTGTTATTATCATATGAATTCTAGTACTGGTATGAACCTTGTAAATCTTTCATGTTTCTTTTCAATATCTATCAACCTTTGAGAACAATTGAAATGTTTCCCTCCCTTCTTCATTATTACTTAACTGTTAATAAGCATACCATTGGATAGTCATACAGTTTTATCTTATAAATTATTTACTATTAATAAGCAAAATAATTATTCAAATTCATTCTAATAACTGGTATAAATTTCCTTACAAATCTTTCACATTTCTTTTCAATATTTTATCAATCTTTAGAAACAATGGCAATGTTTCCCTCTCTTATTATTGCATTAATTATAAATAAACATACCATTACATAACAATACAGTTTTATCTCATAGATATTTACTTATTTCATTTCTAACTCATTACAGTATTCTACTGTCACAACACTATCTTTTGTACCTTTGCAGAATCCTCACTTTTACCTTAATTTAACCATTGTCTCTGTGTTTTCTAGCTGAGCAAATACCTTTAATCCTAGTTTCCCCTTTTTCTTTATTTCCTGTTTTTGTCCCTCATAAGTTCTTTCCCTTTCTATCTCATCCCCTTTTTTTTGTACCCTTCTCTCTCTAATTTTTCCTTCTGCAGTTTTCTTTTCTGCTTCTCCTTGCTGTTATACTTCTTTTTCAGACTATTTTTGTTTTTGGATGTTCCCTTTGATCTCAAACTATTAACTCCTTTCCCCCTTTTTCCCCTTATTACCACACTTTGCATTATTTGATCATTGAAAATGGCTTCTTCTTTGTCCCGCCCTTCTTCTTGCTCTTGAAGCTTTTCCTTTTGCTTTTCATAGTTCAGGATCTCCATTTCAAGAAATTAAAATACGAAGACAAAGGATCTTCCTCCCCTTTCTGCATCTTCTTTCTGTTTTTTAAGACTCATCTTCAATTCCTCCAGGAGTGATGCCATTTCAAACACTTTTGAACAACCACCTGATTGACTTTAAGTAAAACAGAAAAAGAAAGAAAAAACCAATGCCAATTTTTTTTTTAAATCACCAAATGATCCCAGACTGTTCCTTCTTGTTTCTTTTCTTTACTTTTCCTTTCCATGGGTTACTGTATCTTTTAATAAGATTTCAGTCACAATGTATCCTCAGGAGTCTTTTCAAAGTTTCACTGTTAATCCTCTTTATTTTTCCAGGTGGCACTCCATTTTCCCATTATTCCAAGTCCCACCCTTTTGCCTCCACTCTTCTCCTTTTTAGGGCTTTAAAATGACCAAGAAAAAATCTTTATTCTCCTTTTGACACTTAGATTTCAGCTTAAGGTTGCCTATTAGTGTCAAAATAGATTAATATAAATTTCTTTCCATACCATTTGTAATTGTCAATATAAAGGTTAAAAAGTGGGTTTTAACCTCCTTTTCTCTCTCCTTCACTGCTTAAAGATCTTCTTTCAGAAGTATCCCTCTAGGTACTTTTAGATTCACGGTACTCTTTGTCTTCCTCCTGCACAATCTTATCCAGTCGGGTTCTTCTTTGAGGTGACCATTTCTGACCACCGCTGCAACCACCTTCAGGAAAGGGAGTTTACACCAGACAAGGAGAAGAGATGCAGCTCCCCTCCACTCAGCTAGCAATCTCCCCCACTTCACCACCTCTACGGGGTGGCTTCAGCCCCGAATCCAAAGGATTGGGGCGCTCCAGCAGCGAGCAAAGATCAAAGCTGCACACAATCGCGGATTTCAGTCTGTCGCTGAAGAGACCCAAACCAGAAGTCAGATCAGTACTTCTAAGGTTCAAGTGAGAAAGTTGCATACAAATATGCTATAAAATTCAGATTAAGCCAAAGACGCAAATATTACAATTAAATGTCTTCTCCTAATGTCACTTTAAAAGAATGGAGATGAAGCCTAGAATTCTTGCTCCTGTTTTACCTATTTCACAAGGTTTTTATATGCTGACAAATACTTCTAAGAGCTCAGATGTTATAAAATATGTAAATAAAAAATGCAACATATCTTATTGCAAATGGCAGTAATACCTTACTATGATAAGAAGAAATACCTGCACTGCCTATAGCTTTAAATTTCTGCTATTTTAAAACGCTCAAAATAGCAGTACATATGCCATTGCTTTATTAACTATATTTTATCCTTCTATTCTCGTTTCAGTTTGATGGCAATGGATTTTATTTTTATTCTCTCAACAGTCCATTAACATTTCTGTAAGAAGCCACTCTGTGTCTGTAGGAAAATTGCCAAAGGCTGCCTATTACATTTTCAAAAGCATTTTGTCTTTGCGAGGGCATCTGCTTTCAGTTTTCACTAACATGCCAGAAAAGGGAATAAACCAACAATAGCTAAATCAGCATAAATGCACCATGAAGGCTCCATTATATCGCTACAAAATAAAGTCTTGGTTCATCTAACTGCTCAAGTTGTAAAGAAATAAACACACTAAAATCAATCCTACATCCCTATGACTTTATTAGCTCAGCTGCACAGTTTAAGATTTCACCAATGACTGGAAATCAAACCCTAATTATTTTGTATGTACATTATGCAAATACCCATCAAGGTCTCTTGCAAGATGGCTGAAATCATACAATCAAACTCCATTCCTTTTATATACATAGCATGTAAAACCTGTATTAAATTGAAGATTTATAGCCATAGACCAAGAATATGTAAAAGAGGGTTTGGACTTCTGCTGTACCTGTGTAGTAGCCATCTTGCATCTTGACTCATTTTGCATCTTGATTCATACTATATGAAAACATGCTTAACAATTTTTCCCTAACTTGATCTTTTCCAAAGGGGCTGAATTACAATGCCTACCATCCTGTAACAATATAATCAAAGATCTCCTCAAAAGATGTACTTAAGCATATTAAAATATAAGCAGCAGGTTTACATGTAAGAGAGAGTAAGGGTAGTGTATGGTAGTCATTAAAGAATGAAGCTAGAAACTGGGAGTCTATGAGTTTTATTCTTGCCTGAGACATGAAGCCAACTGGGTGAACTTGGGCCAGTCACTCTCTCTCAGTCTTGGGAAGGAAGCAATGGCAAAGCACTTCTGAAAAATCTTGCCAAGAAAATTCCTAGGCTTTGCCCAGGTAGCCATGACAAGTCAAGGCACCAAAAGAAAAAGAGTTGCTAATTAACAGAACAAATACATTCACCATTTAAGAGACCCTTTGGTTTCTTAAACCCAACTCAACCCACTGGAGGCAGCTACCAATAAACTGAATTCAATAAACAAATAAATAATTCTCCATATTAAAATTGATGTACATTTTTTGCTGAACTATCCGTTGTGTACATAGCCATCAGCAAACTCTAATTATACAATGAGTTCTTACCCAGGGATCCCCAAGCCCTGGTTCATGGAACAGTACTAGTCCATGGTCCAAGAGGAACCAGGCTGTACAAGCAATGGGTGAGTGTGCAAAGTTCCATTTGTGTAAGCAGCAAGCATGTGTGCGAAGGCATCCCCTCCCTCTGTCCCTGATGGTCTATCTGGGTCGGGGACTGCTGTTCTGACCAGTCATGTGACTTTGTCCTTTCTACTTCAACTTGAATGGCTCTTTAACGGAATTCACCTTCTCTTTCCAAAATTTAGAATCAGGCAAAGAAACAGGAAAGAAGTTTGTCGTGGGAACATCGGCTTCAGTTTTAACCTTTGCACGTATTAAGATCCAAGACACTACAATCCTGCAATATGCAAAGATTATGTCACCCATTATGTCAGCAGTGGAACTAATGCATTTTTTTTTCATGAATACTCAGTAACCTGAATGTTACTGAGAAATCCCTAACAAATATGATGCCTTATTTAAATATCATGCACATTTTTTCACCACTTAAAAAGCCTGATGAAATGTCACCTTAAGATGGCACATGAATAAGTTTCGTCTTCTCTATCAGAACATACAGTATTCTATACAGTAGCTGCTATTCTAAGTATCTTAACCACAGCAGATTTCCAAACATAAAATTAAAAGACTGGGATGAGATATGTAAGGAATGTTAGGACTGAGATATGTAGAGGAGCGTTAGCATTGCTTTATAATGCCTTGGTAACGCCACACTTAGAATACTGCATCCAGTTTTGTTTGCCACAATGTAAAAAAGATGTTGAGATTCTTGAAAGAGTGCAGAGAAGAGCAACAAAGATGATTAGGGGACTGGAGGCTAAAACATATGAAGAACAGTTATAGGAACTGGGTAAATCTAGTCTGGTGAAAAGAAGAACTGGGACTGCATGACAGCAATGTTCCAATATTTGAGGGACTGCCATAAAGAAAAGAGGGTCAATCTATTTTCTAAAACACCAGGAGGCAAAACTAAAAGCAATGGATGGAAATTAATGAAGGAACGAATGAACCTAGAACTAAGGAGAAATTTCCTGACAGTTGAGAACAATTAACCAGTGGAATGAGTTGCCTTCAGAAGTTGTGGGTGCTCCATCACTGGAGGCTTTTAAGAAGAGATCTGTCCAGAATGGAATAGGGTCTCCTGCTTGTGAAAAAGGTTGGACCAGAAGACCATCACGGTCCCTTCCAACTCTGTTATTCTGTTCATTCCACCCTTCTAAGTCAGTAAACCTTTAACTTTGTCAATCAATCCTGGTTTATTTATACAGTTACTCCACAATGAATAGTTTTAAGGAGCAAATTGTCTTTATACTTTCCTAAACCACCAACTTATATAACATATACCTGCACACTATGAGGGGTAAGTAGCCAGGAGCCTTCAAAAGCACTCTGAGTTTTATTCCATGCAACGTATACACAAGAATCTGATCTACTAACAGTCAAGGCAAACTGGCACTAAATAACAGTCAACAGACTTCGGGGGGGGGGCTTAGGTCTCTTTCGGGGTGCAGGGTCCGTAGATTGATGGTGCATTTGACCTTGCCCTCAAGCTCCACCTGTTCATCTCCTATGCACACTTACACTAAAAAGCAACAACAGAGTTACTTTTATGTGGGTACAATCTGAATTTCACATATTGTTGAACTTTAGGTCCAATCAGGCCCAACTACAATGGTCGATAGTAAGTGATGCTCAGAGTTATAGTTTAACACCAGGTGAAAGACTCACTGTGATGACTTGGAAATAAGTCCCACTCTGCTCAATGCAATTCATTCCAAGTTATTTATACATACAATTATAGCTTACAAGGACATGCTATTTACAGAGATAGTGTAGAATTTATAATTAGATTGTTGGATTCATAATGGTAAGCTATGAGCTTAAACATCAGCTTAATTATGAAGTTCAGCCCACTGAATAATTTACTGTACAGCAAAATACAAATACATCAAAGTTTCATCTTAATCATCTGACATTACTATTGTCACCATATTAATCTCATTCGCAGAGCAGACAGAAATGAAGAAATAACTGCCAGAATAATCTAAAATCAGAGAATTTGTTTATTACAATCCATCAGAATTCACAAGCTTTTTGAACTTTTAGAATTTTTTGCATTTGGCAAATTTAAAGAGCAAGGCTTAGGAGTTCTTGAAAAAATTCTACCCTATTGTGTGGGTCAGGCCATCCTTACACAATCTGACATCTAAATCCAAAAAGATTTATTTATGGCTAATGTGACATGTAGGATGATAGCCAGTAAATTGGTCCAGAAACCAACCATCTGATTTCTATTCAAAAGTTCCAAAGAATGAAAAATGGAGAATGAGAATAGGATCCAATCAAGAGTTAATATGCTAGAGCATGGGTGTTAAACTCGTCATGTCACATAGTCGTCATGTGACGTATTGCGACTTTTTCCCCCCTTCACCGAGTTTGGCTGGGCACGGCCTGTGGTTCATCCAGCCCATAGGCCGCAAGCTTGACACCCCTGTGCTAGAGAATTTAAGGCACAAAATAGTCAGCCACACAAGTTCACAAACAGTATTTATAACAAGCTACTTCCAAAGAGATTTCTAGTAAAGATTCTATTAACACCTCCTTTACTCAACTTTTACTCATTAAGCCTGATCTGTTTGAAAGTTCATCTAAATATTCTGTAGATTTTTTTCATGCCCAAGGTTGTCTTCATACATATAAGAACTCAGATGTGTCTCCATCATCTCATATGGCAACTGTACATCTTCCTTTGGGTTAGATACCATCAGTGGATGAATCCAGGTCAGTCTTGACCAAAACAACTTGAATTAATAAAAACTGATTCTGGCTCAAATCCTGTGATAGTTTGGTATAACAGCCTTACTTCTATTACAGTTCATTGCACATGTGGATGTCTGATGGTGTTATATGTATCGTCCACAGGTTGTAAGCTGTTTTAAGTAAAGGTGCCTTTTGCAATTGACTGGTGTTGATTTTGTCAATTTTAATGGTGTTCAGGTGCTGCTCCAGGTGTTTTGAGATTGCATCCAAGGCACCTCTTAATACTGGTATTACCTTTGCTTTCCTGTGCCACGGTCATTCTATTTCTATTTTGCAGATCTTTGCCTTTCGCTATTTTCTATTATTGTGGTGGTTATTGTTATTTTATATTCTGAAGAACTGAGAAGATACCACAAAACTATCATGCTGATGCTATTTTGCTTTGTCCAAATAAAGATATATTACCCAACTGTGGAATCTACATTTTTCTCATAGCCCAACATGGCTAGAATTCCTTCTTTTGCCTGAGAAAAAAGAGGTTTTATTTTAAATGTTTGCTTAGGGTGCTTGATTGTATTCCAGTTTCTATGTTGGTTCAAATATTTCTCAATGAAAAACCAAACTACTTGACTCTGCTTAAGAAAAATTGGATTTTTGTTCAAAGGAAAAGAATTGATCCAAACTCAACCTCCTCATTTTATGTGTATGGCGTCATTCCGGATTATGTTTTCTCTTCTATTGTTCCACCTTTGTTCAGACTTATTTTAGTTAGAATCTAAATGCTCAAGGTCCCTTGCTATAAAATATGCTGTTCATTGCTACAAAAGAAATGCACACTAATAAAAATGCCTCTAGATTGTCCTTTGTCTAGCAACTGACTGGGCCTTTGATTGCCACAGACAGCATCAAACTGAAAGTTAGGAAATGTTTACCAGGAGAAGATATACTATTGCAAAGGAAAATGGATTTCTTGCCTAGCCAGAATATTCTGCAGGGGAGGCAGCGAGACCTGTGGATACCCCTTGTCTCTTATGATTCAATTCTTCCGTACACATTCTAGGTCTGACTCTTTTTGGAACTGGGGCAATTTCTCTTGGTCAAGCCTTCCTTCCTGACAGATACATTGCCACCCTGGTGACTGAGACTGCATGCAAATGAAGTGTAAATCACGACATACATACACCCTCCCTTCAAATTATACCAATATTGCATTGCCTTTTGAATACCGTAATCGTGGCTTTTTTCCAATGTACAGTTCTCCAGCCGACCCACCATTTTTACCTGCCTGCCTGAGCAATCAAAGATCGTATGCTCCTCTCGACAGATTATAAGGAAAGGTGGGGAGGAGGGAGGTGAGCATGCAGAGAATGGGAAGCATCAACAAAGCTTTGCCTTTTGCAAGCCACATCTGTAACAGGACTGAGAGAGAGGAGGGCTGCTCTCCTGTATGGAATCCCCTGAACCCTTTGGGACTTTATGAATGGAATAGAGTAAGGCTACATGGTAGGTAGCCCTTGGCAAATATATATGCCAGTGTGTAGATTATATAATAATTAATAACGGTTGATTGCAAGTATTCAGAAAGACAAACAGAATGCAATTAGACCAGTGTAGCTAAAAGCTTCTTACTCCATCATACCTTTTCACATACATGCATGCTCACTGGACAAATACGTAGAATTGCGCAGAGACAAATAATACATAAATTCATTCAGGCTTGCACGTTCACATGCAAAATGAGTCAGCTGACCCATCAAATTCCTCACTGCTGCCTGCTCAGCACACTTCCCTGGTTTGGATGTGCAAGGCTCTTTAAGTTCCCTGACAAAGGGCTTTTTCACCAATAGCACTAAAAGTGCGCTTTGATATGTCCAAATATGAAATATGTAAGTTAAACTACACAGGTCAAAATGCATGTTGGGTTTCAAAATAATTTTCTTTCATTTACTCTTTCTGTCTTTTCTACGTCAAGACAGTATAATCAGGGTCAGGCATTAAATCATGTTTCAGAGTCACTTCGATTTAGCAGCTTGAATGATTACAGTCCTATCCAGCCTTTCATTGAAGCTCAAGGGACCCTCCACAGTGGTCCTTCTTCTTACTTTTCTGAACAATGAACTAGTAAGGTAGTCTTCACCAAGACAGACAGACAGAAATGGAGAACATGGCTGGCTTGAAAATTATCCACTGAGTTTGTACGACTAGTCTTTCTGGTGCCATTTCAACTCCTTAACCACCTGCTCACATAGACATTGAATCAAGATTCAAATCCCTATTCCCCTTTACTACTTCAGAGCCTACTTTCTCTTGTAGGTTTGGAGAGGTTTTAAATTCCTTAGATGTTCTACAGTTCTAAAAAATAAATCATGGTACTTTGAAAGCATGTCCCAGCTAAATTCTAATTTGCAAAATCCAGTTAATATGGGGCTTCCCCTCTGCAATTTTTTCATAGTTCAGTGAGGTTTCTGCAAAAACGAATATACAATTAAAGAGTTGAAGAATTTTAGGAATTATTTGTTATTCATTCTAAGGTTACAAATTGATCAAAAACAATACTTCAGTTTATAGACTATGAAGCTGAGAACTATGCTATGAAACAAACATACATCACACCTTTAGTAAAACGGAAATAAAGGCAGCTCTATTATTTAAAAAAAAAAAAAAACCACGCTGAAAAGGCCTGGTTGTTGTAGAACCACAATACAGTACCTGAACCAGGATCTTTTCTTTAAGTATCCCAATTTTCCACCACTATTACTCTTTCTTACAAGAAGGATTTCAACCTGGCCCAGATACTGTATGCAAACCTTAGCAGACTTCCTTTTTTGGCCCACCATGAAAGAAGTTTCTCCCTGGGCTTTGTGGAACTAGGTGCAAGACAAGTAGGGGTGCAGACCCTTAGTAAGAACCTTTTGCTCCTAAACAGGGGTTACAACAAGCCCGTGTTTTGGAGTAGCCAAGCGCTGACTCACAGTACAAACATGGTTGCTGGCAGGAGCCCTGACTGCAAATGCTTTGTGGTCAGAAGGGCTTTTAACTCTCTTTAATTCACCATGTATTGACTTAGCTGTTCTGCTAAAGACACCAGCAACTGAAACTTTGCACAGGGCTGATTCCCTATCGCCAAGTCTCGGGGAGGCGGGGGTGGTTGGGTGAGCAAACTCTTCGTAGCATCAGGAGCCCCGCCAGCCCTTATGAAACCACCCCCACTTCCCAAGATCATCAGAGCCTTCACATTTCAGCATCCCAAAAGAGTGTGCGTGAACCTCGTCACCCTTGGGGCTTTCTTTTCAAGCCTCGCGACATGAATGACAATAAAGAAGGAGTACAGGCTACGCAATATACATATCATCCCCTACCAGTAACACCTTCAGACCCCGGGTATAATCTCTCTCTCTCTCTCTCTCCCTCCCTCCCTCTCCCCCCACCCGCCTTTAATCCTCCTTTTACTTCAACCCACGTCATAAATATGCGATGGGTTGGTTGCAGGTCTGTTTTCTCCGCATCACCGCTATCGCTGCTGCGGATTTGCGAATGCCCGCAAGAGCGTCCCTTACTCGATCCTGCAGCAATTGTGCATTTAAACGCGCACACGCAAACTCCGCCACCAAAGGACCTGCCCCCGCCCGAACAAACTTCCCTCTTACAGGGGAGAAACAACAACAACAACAACGGCGGCGGACCAAATTCACACGCACCGCCGCTGATTAAACAAAAACCGTTCTGCAGCCACATTTCATCCCCGTTTCCGTCTGCGGCACGCAGGAGGCGGCGTTTTGGGTCCTGATGTGGAAGGCGTTGCAGTACATGAAGGGGAAATCCTTGTCAGGTTCCCACAGGGTTTCAGACCCGCAAAATACCTTTGGTCCTGCAGTGCTGTGCGGGGATGATGAAGCCCCCGCTCTACTCTTCCCAGCTCCCATGCGAGGCAACCCCTTATAATACGTTGGGAACACTTACCCGCCTGGCACTTCCTCCGCAGCCCAAGATCAAAGCCCTTGCAGCGCTCCGACTAGTTGCAAAATTGCTGCACATTCGCCAGGATGATTAAACCACAATTACGAGAGGATCTGGTGGGAACAGCTTGGAAAGGCTTGGGCAAGCGCTGAGAAGTCAAGTTCTTAGCCTTTTGCAAACACAAACACGCAGCCACACCGAACTGCGGTCATCATGCCAGCCGCGAACTAGGGAGCAGGCATATTCCCGCACCGGGCACGCGGGCGGGCGGGCACGCGCGCGCTGTGTATGTGGGGAGGGTGGAGTGGGGTGGGGGGTAAATAGCACAGATAAGCATTAAACAGGGCTGAAGGATCCAGGAAGACAGAAGGTTGCACTTTAGAACTAAAAATGAACTGAGGATTAGGTCATGCCTTGAAAAAAAGCACCTGACGTCATCCTCAGCCAATCAGAGAGGGAGGCTCAGGGGCAGGATGACGTCAGCCTCTGATCCTGGGCTTTGGGTGCAGATTAAAAAGAGACAGGCAGGCAGAATTGCAATTTAAAAGGGGCTAGATTTTTCTTTTTGTGCTTCATTCCCTTTTAGATTTTCTTTTTTTTTTTTTTGGCAAGCTCTTAAAAAGGAAATGGCCCGGTGTTCGGGGGGAGGAAACCGGTGCAGGGGGATTGTGGCAACATAACACAAAACCTCTCGGTTCTAAATCTACATGTCATTTATTGTTGCAGAAGGGAGGATAGGCTTACTTCGTTGGCACATAGATAATCCTGTTGCTGGAAAGAAAAGCTGGAACTTGCTCCCTCTCTTCTTCCCATAGTGCTAAAAGCAAAGGGAAGGTGGATTGATTAGTTGCAAAATGAATTAAGACTTTTTTTTTTTTCAACTCTGAATTACAGAGATGGATTGAGTAACCTCCACAATAGGAATAATTAACCCTGGCCCTCAAATTTCAGCTATGTCTTTGATCTGGAAAATACCCACCATACACGGCCACTTCTTAGGAAAATAGGCTAGAAATAGGCTAGTGGTATTATACTGCTACTACTGGTAGTTGTATTGCATAAGCGTGTAACCCCGTTGTGCTGCTACTCCTGCAATAAACAATAATGCAGGGAATAGTCTCGCACAGTATTTGTTATTTTATTCCTATCATCCAAGATTGGCTTGTATTGAGCAAACTACCTGTATGCAATCAGCACCCTCTTCCCATTTTAACTAGTATCCATTCTCTCCTTTGCCATTTCAGATGTTGCTCTTTCCTTCCTGGGTGATACAAGTCAGAAATATATGCAGCCAGGAAAATTGTATCTGAGATTTGTACACTTAATCCTATAATACTCTTAATCCAAAAGGCAGATAAATAAAAGGGAATAAGTAGATGTGATCTCTCCCAAATTCCTGTCTTGTGTAGGCTACAGTTTAATATATGTCTTTCCCTCCTTATTATAGATACATGGGCTTTTAATAGTAATGTCTGAGGAGAGATGTCTTAATATTATACCACATTCAATCGGCTCCTTACCTGTTCTGAAAAGACATGCCCAAGCTTTTCCAGTTCTCTCTCAGTCATCCATTTTTCCAATAAATGCATATTTTCAAGAAGATGTGCTAGCAATTATGTAGAATTGATACTTTTCAAATCTCACTATAGAAATGTAGGACAAATTATGTGATCTATAGATCAGAGCTATTCTAGATTGAAGGGGCTGGATTGAAACTATTTTATTATATATGTTTATTAATCAAATGTATATCACCATCCATCTCACAAGAAATAACTCTGAGAGGCATCTCTCTCTCTCTCCCCTCTCTCTCTCTCTCTCCATCCATCCAACCATCCATCCAGAGGTGGTATTCAGCAGGTTCTGACCAGTTCTGGAGAACTGGTAGCAGAAATTTTGAGTAGTTCGGAGAACGGGCAAATACCACCTCTGACTAGCCCCACCCCCATCTATTCTCTGCCTCCCGAGTGGCTGTTGATTGGCTGGGTCTTCTTTTGTTGCCATGCACAGGAGAACGGAGCTGGAAAGCAGGTTAGTGGGATGGGGAGGGAATGGGGATTTTGCAATAACCTTCCCCCAGGAGTGGGGAGGGAATGGAAATTTTACAGTATTCTTCCCCTGCCATGCCTACCAAACCACACCCACCAAGCAACACCTACAGAACCGGTAGTAAAAAATTTGAATCCCACCACTCACTCACTCACTCACTCACTCACTCACTCACTCACTCTATCTATCTATCTATCTATCTATCTATCTATCTATCTATCTATCTATCTATCTATCTATCCATTTATCTATTTATCATCTATCTATACATACATACAGGACATTAAAAAAAATTAAAAAGCAACATTAGGATAAAGATTAATTAAAACTAACAAGTATGCAGAACCCCATACTGAGAGACAAAGAATGCCTCCAGCCTCAAGCGTGGAGCCATGTAAACAAGCCTCAGGTTCCCTGAGTTGACCAGGACTGATGACATAAACAAATCTTTAGGACTTCCGAAATAACGAAAGCGATGGAGCTGATCTAATGTCAGGAGGGAGAATGCCTCATAAGGTGGTGCCACGACAGAGAAGATCCGCCGCCAGGAACCCACCAAATGGAGTCCCTGACAGATGGTATCCTCAACATGCCCTCTCTCCTATCAGATCTAATAAACCGGCTTATATAATCCTGATTGCTGGGATCAGAAAATAAATTGAATCATCTAAATTTAGGCTGTCAGTAGATGAGGAAAAGAAAGACGCTGTCATTTTACAAGGTGACAATAGGCAAAGGTTTGAATGACTGCTGTTGGGAAAATAGACCTAAATAAATAAATGAATACAAGACACTCAAAAAGTCAGGCAATATTTGATTTCAAGGCTGTGTTTGCCAGATTGAGAGATAAGGACAAACAGGGGTGTGTTTTCTCCTTTTGCCTGACATTTAATAATCCTACTTAGGTAGTGTTAGGAATGTGAGTCACCTAACAGCTATTTGGGATGGAAATATATAAAGCAGGATAGACATTTTAATACTGTCTCTTTAAGAGAATCCTAAAAGTGTAATTGGGTGTGGTTTCTCAAATGGTCATAAGATGGAGCCAGAAACCTGGGTTATCTTAGTCTTAGTCTCAGAAGAACTCTCAGTGAGTCTTTTTTTTCCCCTTCTGTTGGAGAGTTTTGCCATTCCTTCTAATTGACTGATATTCCTGGATTTGATGTAAGTCTGTTACTGAACTGTTTTTGATACTGGACTTTGTTATTGGATTATCCCTGGACTAAAAACTGACTGATCTTACCTGTGAATGACTTTGGACTGTATTTTGAACTTTGCTTAAAAGTTTCTGGAGGTAAAAACCTACATTTACTGTACAGTGTATCTGTGTGCTGTGTGTGTATTATTCAAACACTTCTCTTAAATACGTCTCCCTGTATGTGCTCATTCTCCTAACGGGGAATTACCTCAACAGGTAGGACTTGGGATATTGTATACAGGTAGTCCTTGACTTATGACCACAATTGAGCCCAAAATTTCAGTGGCTAAGCAATGGAGTTGTTGAGTGTGTGTCCCCCCCATTTTACAAACCTTTTGCTATAATTGTTAAGTGAATCATTGTAGTTATTAATCATACATACATCAATAAGTGAATCTGGCTTCTACCATTGACTGTCAGAACTGACTGGGAAAGTTACAAATGGTGATCACATGACCCCGGGACAATTCAACTGTCATAAATACATCCCAGTTGCCAAATACTTGAATTTTGATCACATGATCATAGTGATCCTGCAACGGTTGTAAGTATGAATACAGCTCACAGTCATTTTTTTCAGTTCCATTGTAACTTTGAATGGCCACTAAATGAATGGTTGTAAGTCAAGGACTACCTGTATATGAATTTTAGCTTGACAGATCTTACTAAAGGACCAGGCCTGACTTTAAGCCCTGGAATTTAACTAGATTATTGCATTAAAAGTTGGAGGAGGGCAGTTTGCTAGCTTATTCGTATATCATCTAAAGCAAGGCTTCTCGAACCGATGATTGAAATTCCCAGAGGTATGTGTGAGAATCATAAGCAGTTGGGGAGGAACAATATTTAAAAGTCCCAATCAAGTTTTGGGGGGCAAAGTGGGAGCTTGCTCTGGGATTTTGCTGCTCGCTTTGTTTGCACAAGCCCACAGTTGCTGTACAGATATATTTATTTGTTGGTTTGTCAAACATGTACAATATAACAAGTACAAGTATGAACGTAAGAACAAAGGAAGTAAATACAGATAAATGGGGACAGTAAGACAGGGATGGTATGGATGCTAATGCGCTTATGCACACCCCCTTTAAGGACCTCTTAAGAATGGGGTGAAGTCCACAGTAGGCTGTGAGGGGTTGAGGCTGTAACAATGGAGTCGGGTAGAGCATTCCAGGCATTGGCCACTCTTGCTGAAGTTGTATTTTCTGCAATCGAGTTTGGAGTGGTTTACCTTGAGTATGTATTGGTTGTTTGCCCATATATTATTGTGATTTAACAGATTTAACAGATTTAACAGATAATCAGAGTTGGAAGGGATCTTGTAGGTCATCTAGTCCAACCCTCCCCCAAGCAGAAGACCCTACACCATTTCTGACAAATGGCAATGGAATCTCTTCTTGAAAGTCTCAAGTGATGGCACTCCCACAACTTCTGAGGGCAAGCTGTTTCATTGGTTGATTGTTCTCACTGTCAGAAAGTTTCTCCTTATTTCCAGGTTAAATCTCTCCTTGTTCAGTTTCCATCCATTATTCCTTGTCTGGCCTACAGGCGCTTTAGAAAATAGCTTGACCCTTTCCTCCCTGTGGCAGCCCCTCAAATATTGGAAAACTGCTATCATATCTCCCCGGTCCTTCTCTTTACTAGACTAGCCAAGCCCAGTTCCTGCAACCATTCGTTGTATGTTTTAGCCTCCAGTCCCCTAATCATCCTGGTTGCTCTTCTCTGTACTTTGTCTAGAGTCTCAACATCTTTTTTATAATGGGGTGAACAAAACTGGATGCAGTACTCTAGGTGTGGTCTTACTAAGGCTTTATAGTGTGGTATTAGTACTTCCCTTGGTCTTGATTGTATCCCTCTGTTAATACAATTTAGGATTGCAGTAGCTTTTTTGGCGGCGGCTGCACACTGCTGGCTCATGTTTAGTTGGTTGTCCACTAAGACTCCAAGATCCCTCTCACAGTTACTGCTATTGAGCCTGGTTTCACCCAATCTATATGTGTACTTTTGTTTTTTCTTGCCTAAGTGTATGACTTTACTTTTCTCTATATTGAATTTCATTTTGTTAGATATGGCCCAGTGTTCTAGTCTGTCAAGATCCATCTTGAGCCTATCTTCTTGGGTGTTAGCTATTCCTGCCAGCTTAGTATCATCTGCAAATTTGGTAAGTTCCCCTTCTATTCCCTCATCTAGGTCGTTAATAATGATATTGAAGAGTACTGGGCCTAAGACAGAACCTTGTGGCACCCCACTACTTACTTCCCTCCATGTAGACTTAGACCCATTAAGGATACTTGTTGAGTACGGTTTGCCAGCCAGTTGCGAGTCCATCTAGTGGAGGTGCTATCTATTCCACTTTTTTCTAGCTTACTAAGAAGTAGGTTGTGATCTACTTTGTTGAATGCCTTGCTGAAATCTAAATATATTATGTCCACAGTATTTTGCTGGTCTACTAATTCAGTCACTGTGTTGAAGAATGAAATAAGACTTGTTTGGCATGATCTGTTTTTTACAAACCCGTGCTGACTGCTAGTTATTACGTTACTTGTTTCTAGATGTTGGCAGATCTGTTTTTTTATTATCTTTTCCAGTATCTTCCCAGGTATTGATATTAGGATGATTGAACATCAGCTCTTTTTCAGTCCTCTGGTAGTTCCCTGGTGCTCCAGGATTTTTGAAAGATATGGTGCAGTGGTTCTGAGATGATCTCTGTCAGTTCCTTTAAAACTCTGGGATGTAATCCATCAGGCCCCCGTGATTTGTTTTCATCAAGATCAGACAGGTATTCTTTTACTATTTTTTTCTTTGCTTATTTTAACTTTTATTTCTGGTCTGTCTTTTACAGTTGTGTTTTTGGTGGGTTGAGCTATAGTTTCTTTTTGTGTGAAGACAGATGCAAAGAATGAGTTAAGCAGTTCTGCTTTCTCTCTGTTGCCTGTTACTTCCTTGCTATCTTCTCTCTTTAGTGGATCGACAGTTTCCTTGGTTTTTTTTTCTTGTTATTTATATGTTGGAAGAAACTTTTTTTTATTATCTTTGACTTTTGTTGCAAGTCTTCGTTCGTTCTGAGCCTTTGCTATCCTGACTTCATCTTTGCAGATTCTGGCTATCTGCTGATATTCTGCCTTAGTTGTATGTCCTTCTTTCCATTTTTTGTACTTGTCCTTTTTTTCTTTCAATTTGCCAGAGAGATCTTTATGTAGTCATGCTGGTTTCTTCTTGGATTTCTTGTTTTTCTTTTTCAGTGGTATTGTGCTGGTCTGTGCTTCTATGATCATACTTTTTAGAGTTTCCCAAGATTCTTGAGTTGTTTTCCCCTTTAGGATTTTCATCTATGGAATCTTTCCCAAGTTCTCTCTGAGTTTATTGAAATCAGTTCTTTTAAAATCTAAGACTCTGGTGTCATTATGTTCTGTTGCTTGTGTTTGTGTTATGTTGAATTCTAGTATGACATGGTCACTCTCACCCAAGGTTCCTGCAGTTTCAACTCCCTCTATCCCTTCTTCTCTCTTTGTAAGAATTAAGTCCAGTCTGGCTGCCCCTGTAGTTTCACTCTCTACCTTTTGGACAACAAAGTTGTCAGCTAGGTTGGTTAGGAACTTATTTGATTTCTCACTTTGTGCAGAATTAGTTTTCCAATTGATATCAGGATAATTGAAGTCTCCCATTACTATTGTTGTGTGTTTCCTGCATATGTTTGTTAGTTGGCTGGCAAAAAGGACATCTACATTTTCTGCTTGTTTGGGTGGCCTATAATATACGCCTATGGCCATGTCATTCTTTTTTTCTTTTATATTGACCTGTATGCATTCTAGGAGGTTTTCATCTTTGGTTTCATGCATTTCTGTAGCAATATAGTGGTCCTTTACATACAGTGCAACTCCACCTCCTCTTTTATGGGGTCTGGTTTTTTTGAATAGTTTGTATCCTTCTACCAGTATGTTCCAGTCATGGGTTTCATCCCACCAAGTTTCTGTTATTCCAACTATATCATATTTACCTTCATATATTCGTAGTTTGAGTTCACCCTGTTTGTTCCCCAGATTTTGTGCATTTGAGGCTGAAGAAGTCATTGACAGGTAAGATGTTGTAACAGACCCTTTTGTGTACTATGCTTAGATTGGATTGCAGGCAGTGCAGTTCTAGTTTGTCCAGGCCCAGATTGTTCGAGCCTGGAGGCATAGGGAATTCTATTGTGAATGGAACAGTGGAGTACTTTTCTCGAGAAAATATACAGATATACATACACAGATGAACCTTTATATATACAGATGAGCATTTAATTATTGCAAGTGCTATATTAATTTGTTGTTCGGTCATAACCCCAATGAAATCATTAATTTTACTCCATGTAGAGTCACTTAATCATTTGGGGGACTGTGGTCCCAACAAAGCTTGAGAATCTCTGCCATAAATATTTGGGAATTGGACAGCTCTAAACTGTTTATCGTTAAGATTACCCCTGTCAGTTTATATCCAAGCTTACCTACACTGGATAAAGAGCTTTCTTAAAGGAAGGCAGTAGGGAAGAAAACGGAAGGATGGAGAAGTGTTCTCAACAATAAAACAAACATTAGGAAGCTTGATATTATAGGGACCACCCAGCAAGAGTCACTGAAGGGCTTATTCCTACAATCAAGGCAATAGGAACTGAATAATATTTTCAAGCTTTCATTAAATGAATGGAGTAGGGATGGCCAAGTAGCATTTTTCTCCAATCCTGTGATTTGCACATAGGCAGAAAAACACTGACATCATTTTGGGGAGTTGGGAGATGTGATTGGAAAGGCACTGAATAAAAAATGGGGTTTCAGTACCAGCTTTTAACGATCTTGGCATGGAAAAAGGGGCTTTTCACTGACAACTATGTAAGTGGTTTCAGTTATCTTAAATGAAGGCTTTTTTTTGGCCAAACATACATGAAACTAAAAGCATCAACAAAGGACTTTCCCACATTCATATTTAAATCATTGTAGAGTTTATCCCCAGCCATAGTTGTTATTAATAAGAAAAGGAGGAAGCATCTGTTTTTCAAACAGAAGCTACCAAATCCTATCATTAGGTTTTCTTCTTAACTTTCCCCAGTGAATGTGGCTGGGTTGGGGTCTGCAGAAACAGAAGTCTAAAATGTTGGCTTGCATCTTCAGTCTTTAGATCCAAAGCACTGTTTCTGCCCAATTTCTCCTAAGATTCCCTCTTTAACAATATAAAGCCCCCAAGGTACAACACAACATCAACAGTCTCTATCCAAATTGCCAAACATGTGGGGGGTTTTTTGCGGCGGTGGGGGGGGGGGACCCTTCAATGTTGTCATGCTGCCAGGTTTTCAGAGAAATAAGACTTTTTTGCTCAAAAAAAAAGAAGAAGCAAAATGTAGCTGATTGATTTCAGGTTTCTAAACATTACTTTTATTGCATAATAATTTTGCTTTAGTCAACATTTTACACAGGATCTATTCTAAACAGCAGACTTTTGTGGTCCTACCTATTTTTCTTTTTCCATTTATTTTCAGAGAAAATCCATTAGGAAGGAAAAAATGAAGCTACTCCACACAGTACTTTTTGATAATTTATTCTTTCAGTTATTTATCTGGAAACACACAGGAATTCCATTCAAGGACATAATGGAACATTGTCTAAACCTAATGGAGTATTTCTCAGATATCTGTATTTTTAAGGGACAACATAGTGGTTGTTAATTTAAACAGCTAGATGTACTAAGATAGACTTACAGATGTTGAGAGAGGGAAGTAGTGATATCATATGCTTTCTGACATCACCCAAGTAATGGAAATTATGTACTAGATCACATTTGCTTCATAATGCACATAACATCATTTTGGTTTCTTGTAGGCATATAAGGTTATATAGGGTAATTTTATATATATATATTTCCAGAAGCTGTTTTGAGGTATAAAAACAACGTTCTGAAAAATACAATCTTGTAATTTAGTCTTGATTTTGGATATACAGTGATACCTTGGTACTCAACTGCTTTGAAACTCATAGGATTTGGTACTCATTGCCTTTTGACATGAAAATTCTGTTCCAGTGCTCATCGTTTGTTTGGTACACAATGCACAAGCTAGAACATGTTGCTGTCCGCTGCCTTATTACTCACTACATTATTCCATATGGGAAAAAAATTGTTTGGTACTCATTGCTTTTGGTATTTATCAGGCCTCCTGGAACCAATTAGCGATTAATACCGACGTACCACTGCATACTGAAATCTGGATGGTTGGTTCTGAGTAAGACAATCCTATAGAGCATCTTTAAGATAGGAAGTTGATTCCCCCAATTAAAGATTTGGATATTTCATCCCATTGCTATGAAATACAAACCTGATCTACCATTTTTTAAATACCTATCATTTAATATCTATTTCATAGCAGGAAAATGTAATTGTAAATAGTTTATCTTTTTTAGCCTGCAAGATAAAGCAACAATAAACTGAATCTCCACGCAACAGCATTTACATACCCATATACTTTAGCATTTTGTATCTGAAAATAACCAGCCCAGTGCCCAAAGGAATATTGCTAATATAGAGAAGAGACTGAATGCAATGAATGAAAAATAGACAGTGAAATATTCTGTGCAGTTCAGTTAATGCGTTTTTCTTTAAGACCAAAAATTCAGTAGATAACAACCTGAACAAGACCTCAGTTGTGGTTATCACATAAAGAAGTGTAGCTGAAACATTCTGACACCTATTGACACCTATTTCTTATTAAACAGGTAATATAAAAATAATTATACACATGGACTTAAAATAAAACTCTGATTGAGCAGATAGTAGAGACAAGCCTATGATGACGAGCTTACAGCAATTAGTCAACTAAGTTTTTCAAGGTAAAGAAAATTAATGCTGGATTATCCTGAACATATATGGAATCCAATTTTATATGATTGTTGATAAGATCTAAAGTTTTAAACATATTAATTGTATTAATTGTAAAGTTGCCACTTTATGTAAAGTTGCCATGTTTACATGCACTGGATTAGATCTTTCTGTTCTGCCATTTCGTCCCTTTTTTATTAATTTTATTTATTTTATTTTGTCAAGTGATTATAAGATAACAGGTACAAGTATAAACATGGTTATGAATCCATGAAATGGATACATACAGAAAAATAAAAAGAAACAATAGAACAGGGAAGGTAGGCATGTTGGTGCACTTATGCACCCCCCACCCCCGCCTACAGACCTCTTAGGAAAAGGGTGAGGTCAGTAGTAGACAGTCTAAGGTTAAAGTTTTTGGGGTTTGGGGAAGAAACCACAGAGTCAGGCAGAGTATTCCAGACATTGACCACTCTGTTGCTGAAGTCATATTTCCTGCAATCAAGTTTAGTGCGGTTTACCTTGAGTTTGTATCTATTGTGTGCTCTTGTATTGTTATGGTTGAAGCTGAAGTATTCATTGACAGGTAGGACATTGCAATATATAATTTTATGTACTATACTTAGATTGGAGTGGCGTAGTTCTAGATTTTCTAGGTCTAGAATTTCAAGTCTAGTGGCATAAGGTATTCTGTAACAAGTAGAGGAGTGGAGAACTCTTGTGAAATATTTCTGGACTTTCTCAACTGTATGTAATATGTAATGCGGGTTCGCGACTGATGAGCTGTATTCATGTATTGGTCTAGCAAATGTTTTGTATGCTCTAGTTAGTAGTGTGATATTACTGGAGAAAAAGCTATGCAGGATTAGGTTAACAACTCTTAATGCCTTTTTGGCTGTGTAGTTATAGTGGGCTCTAGCACTTAGATCATTAGAGATGAGTACTCCAACGTCCTTGACAGAGTTTGGATCATCAACAAGGTCTTGACTGTTCAGCCTGTATTTTATTTTCTGATTTTTTTTTGCCAATATGTAAGACAGAGCATTTATTTGTTGAGATTTGAAATTGCCATTTGTTTGACCATTCTGATACATAGTTGAGGCCTTTTTGAAGGGTAGCAGTATTGTTGGTGGTGTTGAATAGCTTTATATCATCAGCGAAAAGAATGCAGTTGCTCTTAATATGATCACAGAGGTCATTTATGTAGAGTATGAAGAGAGTTGGTCCTAGAACACTGCCTTGAGGGATTCCACTGTTAGTTATAGAATTTGATAGGATGCTCCCAATTTTGACCATTTGTTGTCTGTTTGACAGGAATGCTTCTATCCAGTTATGCAGGTGTCCAGAGATACCATAAGTTTTTAGTTTTAGGATTAGTTTGAATCAAAGGCTTTACAGAAGTCTATATAAATTGCGTCTATGGCTTTGCCCTGATCGAATTGTGTAGTCCCTTGCACAGTGAACAATGTTTGCATCCAGCAATATTTCCTTGCTGTGAGATACAACCTGAAATTTGGTTCTTTCCCTTCCAAAATACATACACAGATGACAAGTGGTAGGGGAAAAAAAATCAGTTTGGGCTTCAATAAAGAGTGTGGATAATTTTTTTGCCACCAGCATTTTTCATAGTGAGCAAATGGAAAGAAGTGGCCAATGTTGCAAATGGAGTGATTGCATGGTTTAACATTCCAGTTAACTGGTTTAAATGGAATTTATTGCTACATAGATATATGTGAGATTGCATGGATAATGGTAGGGTGGAGTAAACAATCCTTTAATTTCAAGAGTGAATAATGTGTGCTTCAGTTTGAGAAAGAGCACGCATATAGCAAGCAGGGTTGTTCAAATGCCATTTTTACTGGAAATTTCCCAAGTAATCTGGAAAAAAAATTCTGAAAAGAAGGCAGTGGTGAACCACCTTCAAAAAAAATTGTATGACTGTAGTTCTCAAGCTCAGCTTGACTTGAGAGTTTCTTTACCATTTTGGATCTGCCAGCTCCAGTGGGGACCAACTTAAGGTAAGGGAGTATGGGCATTCTCTCATTTATTTTGCTATAGAAGTGAAAAAGCCAGTGCTGCACTTAACATCTATTATGGGCAGAGATAAAGGAACACAACTTCCAAAGGAAGAAACAAACTCTGCCTAAAAAGGCAAATAATCATGCAGAACTTAAAGGTAAAGGTTTCCCCTGTCCAATAATTTTTACTCTGGGGAGTGATGCTCATCTCTGTTTCTCAGCTGAGGGACCCAGCTTTGTCCAAAGACTCTTTCCATGGTCACATGGCCAACATGGCTATACGCTGAAGTACATAGAATGCAGTTCCCTTCCTACCAAAGTGGTACCTATTTATCTACTTGCATTTGCATGCTTTCAAACTGCTAGGTTGGCAGGAGCTAGGGCATGTAACAGGGGCTCACCCCATCACATAGTGCTCGGGTCTCAAACCCAGGGCCAGCTCTCTACCTGACAAGCTCACTGTCTTTAACCATGGAGCCATCCTGCCTCCTATACATAAAGATATGATTCGTTGTGAATAAACTCCACAAATGGGCATCACCTCTAAGAGGGGAAATACATCCCGCCTCTGTAGAACTTAAAACTGGGATGCATCTTACTCAGCCAAAGACTTCTTGGTTCAGCCAAAGACTTCTCCGCCAACCCCATCCAGACCCTTACAGCTTCCAAGCACTGGGGAAAGACCATTGTTGGCATCATGTAGTCAGTTCAGGGTGGAGATATATAACTGGATATCATCAACATACTGATGAGATTGCATCCCATGTTTGCCAATGATCTTCCCCAGCAGCTTGATGTAGACAGTAGCAGGGAGAGGGTGGAGCCCTGAAGTATGCCACAAACGAGTGACTTCAGACTTAATTAACCTCTACTACTCCCTAACCATGGAATCATAGGGCTGGAAGGGACCTTGGAGGTCTTTTAATCCTTGGAGTCAGGGAACCTTATACCCTCCAGGACCAATGGTTGTCCGGTCTATTCTTGAAAACCTCCAGTGATGGAGCACCCACAACTCAAGGAGGCAAGCTGAGCTCTATTGATTAATGGTTCCCACTGTCAGTCGGGGCACTATCTGGACCCATACAAAAGAGGAGAATCACCACAATATTGTGCCTCTCACTCCCAACCCTATGAGTCAACCAGAAAGCTACCATGATTGATGGTATTGAAAGCCACTGAGAGAACAAGAAGGGAAAGAATGGATGTACTACCTCCATCCTAGGCCCGCCAGAGGGCATCAACAAGCAGCATTAATGCTGTCTCAGTACTGTAATTGGGCCTGAATCCTCACTAGGAAAAAAAGCTCCATAAAAACCCACTTCTTCCAGGATCCTCTGGTGCTATGAGCTAAATGGCCTTCTCCACCACCTTCCCTAAAAGGCTGTATAAGCTGCACTGGTTTGTAAGAGGCTTCCAGGTACAGTTCAAAGTATTGTTTAATACCTATAAAGGGGCTGGGTTATTTGTAGGATGGTCTGTCTCCCATTAGAGCATGTGCACCAAGCGGATATGGCCTGGGGAAGGTACAGTCAAGGGTATAATTTCGGTGTTGTAAATACAAGATTTAGTGCTCTTAGCTTTTGAGAAAGTGAACCAGAGGAACCATGGGAGGAAGTAAGAAACAAAGCAACGAAAAGCCCCTAAAATTTCAAAAAGAAAAAGATCTAAGTGGCTTTCAGAAGAAACTATTCAGATGGCCAGATATAAACAGAGAATGGAAGCCCCTGGGCAATAAAAATAGCATATGGCAACTGAACACGGGCTGTTAACGTTAAGTAAGAGAGGATAAGAAAGGATATCTCAGATCAAAATGTCAACTTGCTAAAATATAACAAGAGAAGGAAAAAGAACCTTCTTTTTTTTTTAAAAGATCAAATAAATCGCAGGATTTTTTTTCCAGGCAATTTAGAAATGCTGAAGTATAATCATGAAAGAAATATGAGGTTAAAAGAAGAAAAACCACGCTGAAACCCTTTACAAACAGGACTGTAAATGACAGAAGCATTTGTGGAAAGAGAATATATTCAGGGACTAATTCCAGTAGAAAGTGAGGTCAATAGACCAGCTGTCAGACAGGAAAGCATCAGGTGCAGACGAAATACCCAGTGAACTATTTAAAACCTCAGAAAAAGAGACTCGGAGCTCTTTGATAATAAATAAGGAACAAGCGTGGGTGCCTTAGAAATTGAAAACGTTGGTGTATCTGTTTTTATTGAAAAATGGAGACGCAAGAGATTGCCCAAAATGTTGAACAACTGCACTAATTCATCAGATCAGTAGAGTTGGAGTTACGAGTTAAAGGCTTAGAAAAAAGAATGTAGCCATTGGTGGAGAGAAAAATGCAAAATGAATGAGCAAGTTTTAGGAAAGGTGGAAGGACACAAGATCCAACAGCTACTGTAAAGTGGATAAGGGAAAGAGCAAGAAAAGGCATAGCCCATGACATTTGCAACAAGTCAAGAGGAGGCAAATGACAAAGTGGCAGTCCATTCCTTTTGTACCTTCACTGTGCTGTCAAACACACAACATGGGTGGAACTTGCATGCCAAGGGTGCAGTGCAGCTTTCAATGCTATTAGGAAAGGACTGGATGTATGGAATCTATAGACACACACACACACACACACACACACACACACACACACACCGGATTTACCTTTGCTTCCTTGATTATAACATGAGTTTTGACTGCATAGGTTAGAGTTTGGATGTATTAAGGCTGGTAAACATATTTGAATAACTGGCTATAGCAGTCTTATGAGGAATCTTGACAATCAATGAAAAGTTACTGTAATTTGATTTGGAGAAACGGAATGGTTCAAAATAGAAAAGGAACTTAGACAAATATCTTCCTTTTTCTATTTAATGCAGTGTTTTTCTCAAACATGGCCATTTTAAGATGTGTGGACTTCAACTCTTAGAATTCCCCAGCCAGTACGATGGTTGAGGAATATTGGGAACTGAAGTCCATACATCTTAAAAGTTGCCATGTTTGTAAAAATACTGGTTTAATGTATTTGGCACAAATATTGCAAGTTTGGCAAGGAGATGACACCTGGAGGTCAAAGTACTAACTAACAGTTTGAGATAGGCAGAGAAGACTATTTCATCAGCTAAATATAAATGGTGCAAATAAATGGAGTGTTTTGACTGCAATGTGAAAAAAGTTGCTTTGGGTCAGGCATGGATGCTAATGATGCTGGATCTTTTCCTGAACCCAGGAGGTAATATCTCAGAAAGTATTCATATGTCTTAAAGTGATGCCTGTCAGAACGTGACAAGGTACCTCAGAATGGATGTGGCACCTCCTTAAATCATACACCTACTTTCTGGGATTGCATGGTTGTGGTCCGCCAACATAAAGAATGCCTGAGAAACATGACAGATAAATAATGCTTTAATATATGTTGGAGTTGTGGTTAATTGAGGATGTCAAATAGATCGCCCAAATAAAAATGTTACATAGCAGACCACTAGTTGACTAAAATAAACTACCTAGATCTTCTGGTTGTTGAAACCTTGTTCCATGCAAGCACAGCTTCATGCTCCGTATTCTTGATTGTAGAGCAAAAAATCCTTGTTTTTACAACTTTTTTTGCAACATATACATTCAATGCATGTGCATAGTGCCTAATTTATTCTTTTTTGTTGTTGTTATTTTGCTTTAAGCTTAAAAGTATAAAAAAGTAAAGAATAAAGATGCAAAAGGCAAAGTAAAAAATAAAACGTAAGTAAAACATTGTGAAGGGAATTTTTGGTGACACACGTTCCCCTTCACTTCTACTTTTTTTTTCTCCCACCACTAATCACTCCTTAAGTATTTGTGCTATACTTTACAGAGCATTGGAGGTTATTCCTCATAACTATTTAAGTCATTTAGCCCATCTATTGTTTTTAGTCTCTTAACTCTTTTCTTAGAAACCATATTCCAAATGCCTCAATCTGCCTCCCTGGAAGGAGCCATTGCTGCTTAAATTTGGTTAAACTTATAACTGTAGATGGTCAATTTTGCCATTGCTACTTATTTAGCCATTTTAATCCCCTAATCTTCTATCAACAGCAGAATTCCTTTTTCAATATTATGCCAGATTTGTTTTTGCTGTTGTAGCCTGTAAACATATATTTTCAAAAGTTTGACACTTTTCGTTTGAGCTTTCTGGAATTATTCCCAAAGTATTTGTGTTTCAATTCAAATTCAGTTTCATCTCACAAGCTATTTTGAAACACAGCTGGTAAAACTGCTTGCAGACTGTTGCTGTTACTGGAGGATCTTAAGGGATGATTCTGAGATTTTCCCTAACACAGGAGAGTCAGAAAAATAAAAGGAAGCCTGTTCCTTCTGTTGTTGAGTTGGAAAAACAACAATCCAGAGAGTGCTGGCCATGTCTTCACCGGAGTCATGCTGGCTTCTAGTAATCACCCCGTTCATTTCTAGGTGCTTACAAATCCGCTGTTTGATTATCTTTTCCAGGTTTTTCCAGATATTGATGTCAAATTGAACAACATCAATTGTTCACTCACCTGTGTCTTGCGTTAGAGTGAATTCTAATATATCATCTTTGCTCTCCCCCAAAGTCCTATAAATTCCACTCCCTCAATCATTTTATCCCTATTAGTTAGAAATAAGTCCAGTAGAGCATAGAATAATAGAGTTGGAAGGGACCTTGGAGATCTTCTAGTCTAATCCTCTGCTTGAATTGGAGACCCTATACCATTTCAGATAAATGATTGTTCAGACTCTTTTTGAAAGCCTCCACTGATGGAGCACCCACAACTTCTGAAGGCAAGCCATTCTACTGGTTAATTATTCTCACTGTCAGGAAATTTCTCCTTAGGTTGCATCTCTCCTTGGTTAGTTTTCATCCATTGTTTCTCTTCTTTCCTTTTGGTGCTTTGGAAAATAGTTTGAACTCCTCATCTTTGTAGGAGCCCTTCAAACATTGGAACACTGCTACCATGTCACCTTTAGTCTTTCTTTTCATTAGACTAGATGTAACTCAGTTCCTGTAACCATTCTTCATATGTTTTGGCCTCCAGTCCTCTAATCACCTTTGTTGCTTTTCTCTGCACACTTTCTAGAATCTCAACATCTTTTTTATATTGTGGTGTAGGCTGATCCTTTAGTTCCTGCATTCATTTTTTGGATGATAAAGTTGTCAGTTAGCCACCTCAGAAACCTGCTCAATCTCCTACTCACAGTTTGTTTATCAGTTGATGTTAGGGTAATTAAAGCCCCCCATTATTACATTACTAAGAAAACAGGCACTGCATGGTTCCCAGCACTTGAATCCTACCTGGGACATCAAAGGAGGTATTTCCCTTCCTGCCACTCTTTATTTTTGTGCTATTGTGTGGGAGAACCAGGGCAGGGGTGGGATTCTACCAGTTCGCACCTATTCGCTAGAACCGGTTGTTAACATTCTAAGCAGTTCGGAGAACTGGTTGTTAGAAGAAATTACTGGCCTAATCCTGTAATGAAGGCAGGAAGGAAACATTCTGGTGTTGCTTACAGAAACTGCCTCTCCCTTAACCCTTATTACATTCTTGGCAGGACTAGACTTCCTGTCTCAGGAATGTCTCTGGAGTTTTTTTCCCCTTCCTTTGCTGGTACTTTGCTTGTGTGGAGTGACCATTTAAAGTTACAATGGCACTGAAAAAAGTGACTTATGACCATTTTTCACACTTACGACTGTTGCAGCATCCCCACAGTCATGAGAGGTCAGGCGAGGAGATGCGATGTGAGTGATATTGAGTTGGCCACAGTCAGCCAATAACATGACCACCAAGCCATGTCCACCCCAGTCACATGATCACTAAACCATGCCCACCACCTAAGTCACGCCCACAGAACCAGTTGTTAAAATTTTTGAATCTCACCCCTGAGCCAGGCTCTTAGAAAGACCTGGAGATTGTTATACCTGTTGGAAACTGGGGACCTGTCCTTCTCTTGGTGCAACAAAAAAACTGCAAGATTCCAATAACAGCCTTACACAAGCTTTTCATCCGGCTTAACAAATTTCCCCTGTTCATTTTTTGCTCAGCGTGACAGGGAAGAAGATGAATCTTCTTTGCACAGAGAAGGCTGCGGAGCAAAGGCTTTTTTCTTAAACAAACTTGGGCAGTGACAAAATTAGGTTCTTCTTCACTTAGCTGCGAAGAAATGGGAATTCTTAGTCAATCATTTTTCCCCACCAAATCCAGAACTACTTTGGCTTTTTCTAAAAGATTAGATAGTCTGAGGGAGCCCTCTGGCTGCCACATCAATAATGCAGCTTGAATAACACTCTCTTCCAGCACTGGAAGTCTCCGGTATGTGCAATTCAACTCATAAATAATTTTGGCATGCTAAAGGCAAAATTTAGAGTGAATTCATAATACTATTGCAAGCATCAGTAGGACTGAGAATTTTATTGAAGCTAGAGCAAGACTTGTCTTACTCCAGTCTGTATAAAACAGAAAAGAAACTATATTAAAGTTAAACTTAACTTGTATCCATAGGGAGACATATTAATTATCAGGAGACTATATATTAGGGAATACTACCAAATTCTGAAAGGCCAATTAAAGATTTCATGGCAGTCAAGGACATGGACCCAGAAACAGACAAAGAGCCTCAGGCTATTGGTCTAATACAGGAGTCCACGGGCCAGATGCATCACATATAGGCCACGCCCACCCCAGCTCCGTGAAGGGAGAAAACATTGTGATACATCATGCGATAGCAACATGACACAGTGAGTTTGACACCCATGGTCTAATATATTCTAGGTATGCCATGAAGGTTCTCCAAGTCAGGCGTCCCCAACCCTCGGGTAGAACTGGGCCTCAGAAGCAGCAGATAAATGGGCGTGCAGCTCCACTTGCACTTGCACCCACCTCCATTTGTGCAAGCAGCAGGAGCATGTGCCTCTCACTTGTGCAAATGGAGCTGCGCACGCTTGCCCACCATTCATACAAAACCACCCCTCTCCTCACTCCCTTTCTGGTCCACGAAAGGTTGGAGACCACTGCTCTAAGTGATGGGTAAAGGCCAATGTTTATGCAAAACTCCCTAAATCTTTTTCTCATTATCTTACAAGGCAGATTTTAGTTCTCCCATTGCCTTTCCAGACAGGACGAAAGCTGACTCCTCTTCCCCCCCACCTCCCCCCCAGAGCTACTGTTCCAAGGTGACCCTAGCAACTAAAATGGTCATTTCCTAAAGATATTTCCTCTACTGCTGTGTTCTTCTGGAGCTATTTTAGCCCTTATCACAACAGGGAGGCATTTTACATGCAGAATAAACACTGCTCAGAAATTATCTTCCTACTTGCCTCCTGCGTTTGATTCAAAGCTCAGTCCCAAATTTATTTTTCTCCCAGAGTTCAAATGAGAGATTATTTGAATAGTATTCCTCCATGCCTTCCATGATAATTCTTCAAATTATTTGTTGTTCTTGATGATGCAGTGGTGGTAAAAACACACTCCTTATTAATAATAAGAAAAGGCTACCAGTCTTAGCCCATAAGCATCCAGGTGGCCACTAGATAGCAGCAAAGAACTATAGAAAAGACTTTGGTATCATTCAACGGTCATCCAGATTTTGCAATCCATGTCAAGATGATGTTTAATTAGGTATTTAGAATTATATATTCCCTCATGCAGAATAATTGGCTCTTTTGCTCCCAGAAGCCCTGTGAAAATATTGATCCTTGTATAACATATATATTTTCTTAAGTTTTCGTGGGTACTTACGTGTATGGTATTCAGCTTTGTTCAGGTATTTTTCCACGTCATTATAGTTGTGCTTTTAAAGTTGTAGCAACATTTCAGCAGAATCTCATCTGCCATCATCAGGCTTCTGTACAGACGAACACAATACAGACGAACACTATACAGAAACATATATATATATATATATATATATATATATATATATATATATATATATATATATATATAGAGAGAGAGAGAGAGAGAGAGAGAGAGAGAGAGAGAGAGAGAGAGAGAGATGACATCATGTTAGACTCCTGCCAATCCTTCATCTTGGATTTCCTGATCCTGGCAGAGAGGTCTCGAGGTGACACCAAAGCCTGAGACAAGACAGCATTCCGCTAAAGCAACCTTAGCGACTTTAAGGTATGTGGACTTCAACTCCCAGAATTTCCCAACCAGTATCTTGGCTGGGGAATTCTGGGAGTTGTTCATGTATCTTAAAGTTGCCAAAATTGAGAAATACTGCTAGGGAATTATTTGTCCAGATGGATGCTGCTTTGAATTTGAAGCCTGGCTGAAATAAAATAAAAAAATCCCCGAAATGATTTATAATATGAAAAAAGGTTAGATATTCTTCCATTGTACAAGCTCTTTTCTATCTTCTAACATCCCATTCTCATAGCATTGCTTCAAGAGAATACGTAGAGTTAGTCTGTTTCCATCAAGCTAGCCATGCAGGCAGTGTTGGGATTAAATTTTTTTTACTACTGGTTCTGTGAGCTTGGTGGGCGTGGTGTGGCTTGGTGGGCATGGCAAGGGAAGGATACTGTAAAATCCCCATTCCCTCCCCACACCTGGGGGAAGGTTACTGCAAAATCCCATACTTTTTGATATGTCCTAAAGCTGCAGTTATATGAACCTGTTTTGTTTTTTGTTTTACTCTGGGGCCCATTAATACCAGTTCTGTGCAACTTTCTACTCACTCCTATATTGCTAGCTACTTGCTTCTTCTTTTCTTGCTTTTCTTTTTTTCACAATTAGGATCTGTGCAAAATAATTGTTTTCAGGCATGTTTCACAAGATGAAAGCAGTTTTCCACCCTTATCATCATTTAAGCTATATGGGATTCTGTCTCAATAATGCTAATATTCATTGAGTTAAATAGCCTCAATATCTGGCTTCACAGGCCAGAGGAAACCATTTTATGTTGAACCATTTGTGATTAATACAGTTCACCCCAAGTCAATTGTGATGGCATTGGAAATGATAAGCAAACAAACATCCCTATGGTGTATATAAAATTAACCACTGGCTGCAATTTCAAACAGCTACAGACACACTTTCTCTCTGTCTCACAAATACATGCACGTATATTACAAAGTCAACTCTTACTAACAGCTTCAAATATGCTTCTTTCTATTGGACTGCAATAGCTGTTGGTCTAAATAGATTGGGCTATGTATGTGTTGTTTTCAATGTTTTCATAATATATTGTTGTTCAGTGGTGGGATTCAAATTTTTTAATTACCGGTTCTATGGGCATGGCCTGGTGAGTGTGGTGTGGCTTGGTGGGCATGGCCTGATGGGTATGGCAGGGGAAGGATACTGCAAAATCCCATTCTCTCCCCATGCTACTAACCTTCTTTCTAGCTCCGTTCTCTTGTGCAGGGCAACAAAAGAAGACCCAGCCGATCAGCTGGGACTCAGGAGGCAGAGAATAGATCGGGGAGGGGTCAGTCAGAGGGGGTATTCTGAACTACTCAAAATTTTTGCTACCGGTTCTCTGAACTACTCAAAATTTCTGCTACCGGTTCTCCAGAACTGGTCAGAACCTACTGAATACCACCTCTGTTGTTGTTTTGTAAATTAATCTTATAGATATCTTCAAAAGTTAACCGCTGAAGCTTGTTATGAAGCACTTCCTTCACCTAAAATTACTCTGCTTCTTTTTTATCTCCCAAATCTGGAAACACAATCTTAAAATGGGTAATGCTTCTTGGGAAGTGTTGAATAACACACACACACACACACACACACACACACTCCCCACTTCTAATCTAAAACGGGTAAGGATGGATTGCAAGTGTCTCAGATACAGAAAAGGGTGTTTACTCATTCTCATCCTCTTATTTTCCTCTTGTAAATGTATGTAGATGAACCATTTTTCACAAAAATACTGTTATACATCTCTCAAGAAAGGAGGCATTATGGATCAATGCTGTGGATGCCTCATGCTATACTGGACTTTTGAGGGCATGTGTTTTTGTGTCTATTATATGTCTCTCAGCAGATGGCATCATTTGGCTAAACAGGAAAGCAAAGTAGAGTTGGGCTTTATTAGTATCTGGATGCGAGATCAGTAGGAAGTCCTAGAGCTCTAGACTAGAATGGAAAGTTGAAAAGCATCCCAAAATTTTGCAGTGGCAAACTATTTCAGTACTTTTCCAAGAAAACTGCTTGGTTATGTAGCTCATGAAATCCATCAAGAACTGAGCTCATCTTGTGGGCATCTACCCTATGTAAAAAAAATAACAAAACCTACTACAATCAAAAGACCAAAGCCAATTTATACAACATACAGTACTCAAACCATGGCATTTCCATACCATTACCATTTCTTCTCCCTCCCCTCCTCCCTCACCAATCTGTGACACTAACAATCATTTTCATCTGTACCACTAATATCGCTGACCACATTGTAATTGCTCCCTCTACTGCAGAGGTGCTATTCAGCAGGTTCTGACCAGTTCTGCAGAACCAGTAGTGGAAATTTTGAGTAGATCGGAGAACCGGCAAATACTACCTCTGACTGGCCCCGCCCCCATCTATTCTCTGCCTCCCGAGTCCTAGCTGATTGGCTGGGACTTCTTTGGTTGCCTTGCACAGGAGAAGGGAGCTGGAAAGCAGGTTAGTGGGATGGGGAGGGAATGAGATTTTGCAATATCCTTCCCCTGGAGTTGGGTGGAAATGGAGATTTTGCAGTATCCTTCCCCTGCCATGCCCACCAAGCCATGCCAGCCCACCAAACCACACCCAAAGAACTGGTAGTAAAAAAAATTGAATCCCACGGCTGCTCTACTGACCATGCAATCAAGGCCTGCTTTCCTCATCCAACGTTTTGACTCATTAAGTCTCCTTTTCTTTGGCACTATCCTTCTGCTGACGTTAAAAGTCCAGTGAAACATGACAATCAAATCTCTGCAGGAGGAAGGAGAGGCTGGCTTGAGCCCAACGGGCAAATATTTGCAGAGATGGGGAAATAGATCCCTTTAAGACAGAGGTGGTATTCAGCAGGTTCTGACCAGTTCTGGAGAACTGGTAGCAGAAATTTTGAGTAGTTCGGAGAACCAGCAAATACCCACTCTGACTGGCCCCGCCCCCATCGATTCTCTGCCTCCCAAGTCCCAGCTGATTGGCTGGGTCTTCTTTTGTTACTCTGCATAGGAGAATGAAGCTGGAAAGCAGAAGGAATGGGGATTTTGCAGTATCCTTCCCTGCCATGCCAACCAAGCTATACCACACCCACCAAGCCATGCTCACAGAACCGGTAGTAAAAATTTTTTGAATCCCACCACTGCTTTAAGGCCTGCTTAGCATTTTCAATTTTGAAAAAAAAAATTCTTCAGCATGATTCCGGATGTGCAGTAGCTGTTTTTTTATATATATGATTAATTGTCAAAGCACTGGCAGTGGTGCCAATGCAGAACTCTTTTTGGAAAAGTTCAGTGAGGGTGAAGATCCGTTTCAGTTATTACCCTTATAGATTTTTATTGATAGTTCTGGCAGCATCCAATCATTCACAATGGGTCACAAGTTTCATTTGAAGGGAATGTTTATTTCTTTAGCCTCTGCTTATTTCTTTTCTAAATAAACACTTGTCCATAAAGGAGAATACCGTATTTCCCCATGTATAAGCCACCCCTTTTTTCCAAAATTTTCAAGCCCAAAAAGTAGGGGGGGTGGCATATACAAAGCAGGTACACTTTTTATACGTGAAAAATGCATAAAATAATAAAGTAGGAATAAACTGGTTTTCCAGCAGTATGCTATACTTTTTTGTAAAAATTGTACGTGATGATACGATTACGAGTGCGAGTACGCGATAGAAATGCATACGCTAGGCATCGGCCTGAATGCTTCGTTCCTACTCTCGTTCCGATGCGTAGATTGCTAGCGTCGCCTGCACCGCTTTCGGCGTCATGACCGAAGTTGTAGATCTAGACGTCGAATTTTGTTTCTTTGTAAATTTTCTTTCTTCATAACTTGTTTCTCTAATAAAATATGTTTTTCAAAACTTCACAGTCCAAAAATTGGGGGGGTGGCTTATACAAAGGGGGTGCTTATACATGGGGAAATACGGTAATTGTAGCTTGGGGTTGAAATGAAGGGTCCTTGGTGCTCTCTGAGGTTGGTTGTTTTCTTGGAAACTATCACTGATGAAGTTACCTAGTTTGGGAGAAGTCTGCAACTGAAAACAATCAACTTCATAGAACATCAACGATCCCTCTATAAACACTTAATTCTGGTCCCAGGAAACTACTGGCATGATTTCACAGTTCTTCTTCACTGTCAAGCAGTGGGCACGACTTGTTGCTCCATCCCCTCAGTACTTTGAAGGCAGGTTCTGTGGTTATCATAATTCAGGGTCTTTTCAGCTACTCTTTATGTTCTTCTTGCTCTAAACAGGGCTTTAGAACTGCTCCAGGCAGAGATAAGTCAACTCCAGATATTGATGAACTGCAGCTCCTCAATATTGGCCAGGCTTCCTGGGAATTTTGGGAGTTGTAGTTCAGCAACACTTGACAGGGCAGCAATTTACTTACCCCTTGCAATTAGAAATAGTTACCACCTAAAGCAAATGGAGATGAGTTTGGATGGGTAGGTGGGTGAGTTATAACAAGCCCTTTCCTGCTCAACTACTCACTGTGTTGTTCACATGGTAATGTATGTTTATCACACAAACCCATTCTCCATTGATCTCCTTCCAAATAGATAGAAACCTGGATAAAGGTTAAACATTCATACCATTCAAAATGTTGTTCCTTCATGACTACGTACTGCATCATTCCAGTAAAGCATAAAACAGCCATGTTTAGTAAGAGAAAGATTGGGATTAATGTAGTGTTGAAATGAATGGGGTTATAATATTTTGGCTGCAGAAATCCTCAGGATCATTGGATGAAACAATAGAACATGCTAATATCCAGCAGTAATATCCAGTAGCCCTAATAAAAAGAGCATCTATTCCTCTCTCTTAATTAGTTTCACAATTTTAGATGTTGCCAAAGTAATAGTGTCATGCAAACACAAAAAAGTGGCTTCTTTGGATAAGGTATGTGCTCAGAGCTATTTGCAGTGAAATAAATAAATAAAAACAACAACATCTGGACATGTAGGAATCCCAGATAAGTGTTTATTTGATATGCCGTACCAAACTTGGGCTGTAAATGTGTTTTCTTTTTCATTTAATTGATGAAAGCTTTCTGAAGTTAATATGCTGAATCATTTAGGTTTTTAAATATATTTTTAATCCTACTTTTATCATTTTTATGAATAACTCAAGGTGGCAGACATACCTAATCAGTGGTGGGATTCAAATTTTTTTTTACTACTGGTTCTATGGGCGTGGCTTGGTGGGCATGGCAGGGGAAGGATACTGTAAAATTTCCTGTCAGATGTGGTATTTGCTGTTTCTTTGAGCTACTCAAAATGTCCGCTACTGGTTCTCCAGAACTAGCCAGAACCTGCTGAATCTCTGTACCTAATGTTTCCTCCTCCTATTTCCCCCACAACAATCCTGTGAGGTGGGTTGGGCTGTGATAAAGTGACTTGTTCTGGCTTTGAAGCCTAAGGCAGGACTAGAACTCACAATCTCCTGGCTGAGTGCCTTAATCACTAGACCAGTGGTCACCAACTGGTGAGCCGGGAACCACTGGAGGACCGCAAGAAAATTTTGGTGGTCCACAGAGAAACGTTCCCCCTCAAGCACTCCCCCCAAAGCAATTAATCCAGGCTGTGTGGGAACACAAGGCTGTGCCAGCCACATGGCCTGCCCACCCGCTGGACCCCACCCTTCGGCCAAGTGCAAACCTTACCTTGAGTAGAGCCACGTGAGCTGGAACTGGAAGGTAAGACCAATGGTGGGGGAGGGAAATACGCCCCAGGATGGCTTGCTGATATTGGTGGGAAAGTTGGTCCCATATTCCAGAGTTGACCAAAGGACTGACCAAAGGGCCAGTCCTGTGATTACTGCAGCTCTGGAATATGGGGCCGACTTTCCCATCAATGTCAGCAAGCTACCATCAGTCAAAATTCATATTAGTGGTCCCCAGGATTTAAAGTTATGAGTTTGGTGGTCCTTGAGCTCTGAAAGGTTGGCGACCCCTGCACTAGACCAAATTGGCTCTTTTCTGTTATCAAACAAAGCACTACACTCACAGTATAATTTGTGTTTTCTAAGGTGTGGATTTGCATTGCTATATTATGCAACTTTACAGGGGGAAGGGAAACCACTAGAGTGAGCTATTAACATATTCAGATGGTATACAAGCAATGTGTGCAGTAAATAAAATTCAATAACTTCAGATGGGTTTCAGAAGCATACTGCAGTTTTCTCTTATTAGAGAGTAAAAGATGAGACAGAGACATTAAATTTGTAATAATTCATTATCTGATGGTTAGAGGCTTTTTTCTTTATTGAAAGTTGGCAGCAATACAAGAACTATGCAGATTTTCAGGGTCTCCATGAGGTTCCAAAGAAAACTTTATTCTTTCTGTATTTACTTTGGAAAACTCCAGAATTGATCAGGGGAAGTTGAGAATAAATTCCGAGGAATCCAAATTTCCTGATGGTTGTTCTTTTGCTTTTTGTTTGTTCGTTGGCAAGCTATTTTGGGCTTCAGTCAAATGTAAAAAACCAATTAAAAAATACACAGCAAAGGATGTGTGTGGGGGATACAGAACAGGGAGGCAGTAGGCAAAGACAAAGCAGCAGCTTGGATGCAATGGATTAAATTCCACAAAGTCATGCCCAATCCTTAGCTCGTTCTGTCCTCGGCAATGGAATGGAACTTGTATACAGACTTGGTTGTAGAGCCCAAAGATTCCTCTGGATTCCTCAATGGACTTTCAGTTCCAATTTGTACTCAGCCTGGTTCTGTAACATTCATCTGAGGCACTGGTACTTTCTCCCCTTGGACCAGGAAAAGAAAAAAACAACCATCCCACCATCAAATCCCACTTCTTTTTCAAGAAAATAAATATTTTGTGTACAAAATGTAAAACTAAAAGTTTCTGCTACTTAAGTTTGCATTCCAGACAGGCTGGGTGCAGACAGGGGGCAGAGGGTAAGTATATGTTGAAGCTTGCAGCATACTTTTAGTATTGAGGAGGGGGGGCATCTGCCATTAAGAGGGGGCTATTGTTGTTTGTGTCCCGGGTGAGAAACTCCATAGCAGCTACTTCTGGCATGGAGGACTTTGAGCAGCAACGGCTGAGCCATGTTCTAATAGTCAGTGAGTGGGTATCGTAGGAAGATAAAGACAAGGATGATGCAGAAGGTGGCAAGTGCCGAGCTGGTAATGTTAAAAAGGCGGGCGGTTTTGGCATCTTCCACAGCACCATTCAAATCGTTGAGGAGTTTTTTATCTCGCACCTGGAAAGAACAAGAACAAAGCAACAAATTTGGGGACAATGGTTAAAAAGAAATAAAAAAATAGGAAGCTAAGAAATAAGGATGAGGTTAAAACTGCGAAACAAGAACAATTGTCCAGGACCATTTCTATTTTTGCAATGTTAAGCCAAGTTCTGACTTGAACACAGTGAACAGAAAGACCTTGAAATTTGCTGCTAGCGTCTCACACCCAGCAATAATATTTCCTCTGGTTGGAAACCCTAGCTACTTCTTTCAGTTTCAAGCAGTGAGGGCAGGACTGCTGTATTTTGTTTCCTGTAAAGGAAAAAGCCCTCTCAGTGAGAAGGTGGAAGGTGATGAATTGGCAACAATGGGATCAATGACACAGGTGAATGGTACTAATTAGCCTTGCTTAGAAGAAAAAAAAGGCAACTCTCAGGGTTTTTTTCAAAATCTGCTGCTTCCAATGCAGATCATGGGAGGAAAATGAGATGTGGGTGAGTGTGCCATTAAGACCTTGAGATGGATTGAGGTGTCATGTGGGAGAAGAAATCCATTCCACACACTGAAAATGGGTTTTATTTCCACGACATCTGCCACGTCGTGGTCTTGAAACCTAGAAATATCTCCTCTTCAAGTTATTTGAAACCTGAAATCTGTATATATATTTGTGTGTGTGCATATTCTGTTCCTACTAGTTAAACAACTGCAGTCCTTTTCAAAGAGAAGGTAAAATGTGTCACAAGTTTCCCTTGCCATAAAAAGCTATTGTTGGTGCTAACAGAATATTAAAAGAATTGAGCCGACAGGATCTTTTGGAAAACATCTACAGTTTAGCTTAGGGATAGAGAAAGATAGGATTGTTTCTTAACATGGATTTATACAGTATATTACCTTGCACATCATGATTATTCTTAAGGCATGTTAAAGCAGCATATTTGATTCTAGTGAAGCCAGTATATTTTAGAATTGAGAATGAAGAGAATGAGAATCCAAAGTTGTATAATTGAGAATTGTCCCAGGTGCCCATACTGTATCTATGGGCATGTGGATTTAAATTAAGGTGGGTGTGATTTCAAGTATGCCTAAGAATTCTGTGCGTTATACAATTCTGCTATAGTGCATGGTCAAAGTTTTTGTCAGCTACAATCCACTTCATCAGCCATAAAAAGCATTAATCACAATTGGCAGATATATGTGTATGGGTGTAAGGAGGGAACAGTAATAAATGAGGTCAAGTGGCAATAAAATAGCAAAGGTATAGTTTGGAACAACACATTTAAATCAATGTAGAAGAAACATAGCGATCATTTATGACAGCAGGAATAAGCCATTCATTCTAGTTTTATTACATTAAAGAAAATTTGTGATGGAGATTAAAGTAATTATTATGATACTTCATGGTCAGGCTTATATCACTGAACCTCTAATTTCTTTTAATTCAGTCGCCTCCTACTGAAATTTTGAGTATCTAGTGAGTTAGAGACCAGTTTTTGTCATAATGTTTATCTTGTTTACCTCACAAGGTTCTGTGGCTGCAACAAATTAATATGGCAATCTGATTTTTTATTTTTTTTGCTCAATGCGAATGCAATGACCAACTAACCTGGCTCTTAGCATGATTGGGCAGTTGCCATAAATCAGTTCACAGGGTCAAGAGGGGAAGTAGTATATTCTGGAAAGGCCAGAAAGAAGCTAATTGATCCCCAGGGGTCTCTCTTACTCCAAATACCTCTATGACCCTTGCCCCACAATATAAATGACTGAGCCATTCCCCTTCCTATTCAGTGGATGCAAAAATGCCAGCAGCCTAATGCTTGAGAATGGCAGGGTTTGCATTGCAACTATCATCCACACCACACAATTTTAGACAATATAATTAGCTATCTGCTCTGGTTCATTAAAGATACAGTAATAGATTCCAGCGGCCAAAAAAAAAAAGCAAAATGTTGCAGCTATGTATATTACTCTCTATGCCAGTCAGCAAATAAATAATCAATATAAAATATGATCTGGGAAATTAGCCTCTGTGGAGAGTCAGCCTGAAGCTTGCACCATAAAAGAGTGTTTGACTGCCTGCATCTCCCTCACTTTGCAGAGGCAAAATCTCTAAGAGGTTTTGCAACAGTATTTTATCTATTCCCAAAGAATGAAGAATGGGCGACATTAAAGCAAGTTCTGAAGAAAGCTCATCAATATTCATGTAATTAAAAATAGATAAGTTGCACTGAGGCTCTCTGGATCTCCCCGAGAGGGTGATACATTCCTGAAGGTTGAATTAAATCACTTTGTATCTTGAATCTGCTGCTCAATGATTATTTCTTTGACTTTATCTAACTCTAACAATAACAAATATTCTGGAGAGGGACATATGATCACAATTGATTCATAAGACTTCACCACTCATGTGACCTAAGATTGTCAGATATTAGAAAGGAAAACAGTCTGGCTGGAGCCAGAGGGATCTTTAGCAATGTTCATAAAAGAGCTTGCCAGATTTTAGCTCTGATTCTGAATAACTCGACCTCTAATCTCAGGTCCATATTTAGAACACATTTAGGAGTCAAAAAGCAGGGTTTCTGATAGTGTAACAGGGTTTTGGATGGAGGTCCAAAATTAGAATATAAGCCCAATTGCAGACTGTATAAGAATCTGCAATAAATAATTTAATGGGGACTGCGATGACTGCGATAGTCCTCAACTTAAGACCATAATGAAGCTCAAAATTTATGTTGCTAAGTGAGACATTGGTTAAGTGAGCTTTGTCCCATTTTATGACCTTTCTTGCCACAGATAAGAGAATCAATCACTGTAGTTGTTAAGTTAGTAAACAGTAACATCATTTAGACTTACATACCGCTTCATAGTACTTTACGACCCTCTCTAAGTGCTTTTACAGAGTCAGCATATTCCCCCCAACAATCTGGGTCCTCAGTTTACCAACCTTGGAAGGATGGAGCCAGGGAGAATCGAACTGCAGGCAACTGGCAGTCAGCAGAGGTAGCCTGCAGTACTGCATTCTAACCACCGCGCCACCACAGCTCAGTTAGTAAAATGATTGTTAAGTGAATCTGGCTTCCCCATTGACTTTGCTTGTCAGAAGGTTGCAAAATGGGACCACATGACCCCGGGACACTGTAACTGTCATAAATATGAAGCAGTTGCCAAGAGTCTGAATTTTGGTCATGTGACCCTGGGGAGATTGCAATGATTGTACCAGTGAAAAACGGCCCCATTTCAGTGCCATTGTATCTCTGAATGGTCACTAAATGAACAGTTGTAAGCCAAGGATTACCTTACCTTCTCTGTGAATGGTGAAATTTTGAAATGAACGAAAGGCTCTTTTGGGCCAGAGAGGAGGCATGATTGGCTTGGATTGGCTTCTTTCTGGAAGCCTGGGAAATAAGCTCTAAGTGGGTAATGCATTTAATTTGCTCCATCAGCTGGTTATCTATATGTCACGTATAAATCTTAAAATTTTAGAGAAAACCATTTTATTTGCAATTTAGGACAAAAATTGCCAACATCTAATGAAGTAAACTCTAGTCTATGGGAAAATACGTCGTGTAACTTTGGTTTAGCCTATAAAATGACTTGTACTTCTTCTACCTTTATGCTACATACTTATTACCTTCTCCCATCACCTATTTTTTCTAACTAAAGGCAAATGCTTAGCAAGCAATGCTGAGAATGGAATTACTATTACTGCTATAGAATACTGAACTAAGTAATTACTATTTATAATTACTATTTATTTTGCACTATGTGGAAAACCCATCAAAAATGACTTAGATCTGTAGGTTAGACCAGTAGTTGCCAACTAAGTGGGCCGCGGCCCACTGGTGGGCCGCAGAGAAAATTTTGGTGGGCTGCAGAGAAGTGTCACCCCAGTGCACCCCCCAAAGCAATTAATCCAGGCTGAGCAGGAACACAAGGCTGCACTGTCCACATGGCCTGCAGGAACCCTCCCTTCCCACTCACTCCTTACCTGGCAAACTTGCCTGCTAAGTTGCTATTTTTCCTGTTTCCGACCATCAGCTGTTCTGCTGTGCTGGGAGATTTAGATTAGCTAGGAAGCAGGAAATGGTTGCATTTCTTGCTGTCTAGCTAGTCTTTAGATCTTCGACTCTGCTTTTAAGCACAGCCGAACCTCCCCAAGGACTGAAGCTTCTATTATTCAGTGCAGACTCATGGCAAGCAAATTTGAGAGACTGAGCTAGCTGATGGCAAATAGATAGATCACTGAATGATTCTGTGAGCAACTCAATCTGCCTGCCTGCTTTGCCTGATTTTGGGAAAAAGTTGCTCTTTTTTAAATAAAAAAAATCAATATTCACATACATGGTGTGTTGTGAGTTAATTTTGTAAGTTCGCTTGCAAGCAAATTTTATATGACAGACTGAGCTAGCTGATGGCAGATAGATAGATCTCTGAATGAATCTGTGATTCTGTGAGCAACTCAATCTGCCTGCCTACTTTGCCTGATTTTGAGTAAAAGTTGCTCTTTTTTATAAAAAATTCAATATTTATATAAATATTTATGATATTTACATACAAGCCATGCCCAGCCAGTCACAACCACCAAGCCACGCCCACAAATTAGGCCATGCCCACAAAACCAGTTCGTGATCCCTGGGATTTAAAATTATGAGTTTGGTGGTTCCTGAGGTCCAAAAAGTTGGCAACCCCTGGGTTAGATGGAGAAGTTGAAAAAAAAATCCCAGAAAGAGGTTTTGACAACTTATTCATTTTTGTGCCCCTCCCTTCAGGCCAAAAATGTCCAGAAATATTTCCCTTGGTCATCAGGAATTAAGCTCAACTTTAAGAACATCCTACGGACTTATTTTCAACAAAAAGAAGGTAGTTTCCTTTACTTTGGGTTAGTGTAGTACAATAGGTAAAAAGCAGGCTGTTGTGTTAGCTTAACCATTTTTAATTGTAGTTAAAAAATCTTGGCTTAACATTAATGTGTGAATTAAACCTGCTTATTGGCACTCTCAGCACAGCTGTAACTAAACACCAAATAGTATCCAATCTTTTATGGCTAGTAGGCACATCTGGAAATTTGGGAGTACATGGTCAGTACTGTGGCTGCAGGGAGTGAGGTGGGAGCTTACCCATTCATGCCAGCAGGGCCATTCTTTCTGTCTTTCTGTCTCTTTCTCTCCCTCTCTCTGTCTCTCTCTCTCTCATTGGTGACCAGGGTCATTGTTTAGGAATGCCAGAATTAGTGCTGTAAATCATTACTCTAAACATTCTTTCAGATTGAAATATATTTACTGAAAGATTATAGATAGTTGAATTTTATGGCTAAAGGCCCCTTTTTTATGGACAAGGAACTGACTTTGATTGTTATTTTGCTTAATGTCTTCCACTGGATGAATAGCCCTTGCACTGAACAAGGCTAAACACAAGATGTCAGTGGCGGAGCATGTATAGAAGAACCCTTTGTTCTATAATGCAGCAGAACTGCATAGATCAAATTATTTTTTTATGAACTCCAAAAATAATTCCACAAGTCCGCACACATTACTTGTATATCAACACACATTTACCTGAAAGAAGAGCCCCCAATTTATTTTTGTGAACTGAGAATTCTGATTCTCCTCTAAGGCCTTATTGTTATTTATCCTTGCCATCCAGGAAGAACATTTTCCCAGAATCAAAATAGGAATCGAGTTTCCTTGCCAGCAGCCCCAACATTAGAGGTTCTTCTTCCTGTAAGAGTTCATGTCAACCCTTTGAGGTAGGCCACATTGGGAAGACAAGACTCACAGGAAGGCTAGAAGCAGAATCTGGCAAGGCAGGATAAGAAGTAATCAGTAGATGATCATTAAAGAGAGATCCAGTCTAGAACTAAGGAGAAATTTCTTGACAGTGAGAACAACAAATAATCAGTGGGATGACTTTGCGTCCAGAAGTTGTGGGTGCTTGGAGGTTTTCAAGAAGACAATGGACAACCATTTGTCTGGAATGGTATAGAGAGTTACGAATGTAATGGAGCCTACTGATGACATTTATGACCTGAGGATTTGTTGGGAGTGAATCATATAAAATGAATGTGAAAACTCCCTCTTTTGCCCATGCATTCGCTAATCAAATATGCAGGACATTAAGTATACTTGAGGTATCTCAGGGTGGGGAAGGCCGGGGGGAGGGGCTAATGATGGGACAGGACACCTGCTTAAGACCACCCAAGACCTTCCCCCGTCCCAATGGGATACTTCATACTCCCCACAATTGCTTCCCCCCCCAATCCTGCCATGCCAGATCACTTATCTAGCGAGCTGTCTCCTGTCCAGTCTCTCTGCTGCGCAAGACCACAGACCCCAGAAGCTTCCAGTCTCAGCCCAACGAAATGTTTGCACACCAATGGGAGGCACTGGGGCAGTGAAATCACGCTGCCTCAAAGTGTCCTATTGGCTTGCAAACTCTTTGGCGGCCTTTGCAAAAAGCCTTTGCCAGCAAGAACAGAGCCCCGGAAGATGCGCTGGCCCCTCCCAGGCTCTGTTCTCGCTGGCAAACGGTTTTTGCAAAGATAACCGGAACCTGCCAGCTTTGCCAAGGAAATGGCAAATGGAGGGAAGGCCTGAAACACCAAAGCCTTCCCTCCATTTGCAAAGCCTTTTGCCCCAGATCTCGTCCAGGCCTCAATTCTCCAAAAACAGAAACCTAAAGTAGTGTGAGATCACGCAAGATCAGTAGCATGAGATCTCACACTACTGATCTCACATGATCTTTTGATACTTTACACCTCTGTTATCTGCGAATGCACTGAAGGCCTGAAGCAACGAAGCAGGCAAAGAAACCGCAGAGAGGAGACACCTCGCTCGATCTTGGGAAGATAAGTGAGTCTCCACAAGCCCAGTGGCCAGGGTGGTGGTGGTGAGAATAGGCAGGGTGATTGCAGTGCCTCTGCAGTCATTGGTACAGGTGAACGACCGCCATGATGCTGCAACATTCATAACCTTAGGACTGTGTCATAAGTACTTGGGGAGTTATGTTGCAACTTCGAACGATTGCTAAGTGAACTGTCGGAACTCAAGGATTACCTGCATAGGGCCCCTTGTTCGAACAGGGGGGCTGGACTAGAAGGCCTCTAAGGTCCCTTCCAACTCTGTTATTCAGAATCTGCATCTTCTCTTATACTCCCTCTTGTACTCCAGTAAGGAACATGGATATGTTTTTCAGACAATCTCCCTCCTCAGATTCTGACTATTCACTTATAAGCTATTTCTATGACACTTTTTATTCTGATTTTTTTTAAAAAAAAAAAGTTTAGTCCTATTTGTTATATTCAAGCCTTCCCACTCCCCTCCCCACAGTCAAAATCATATGATTTTAAAACTGGCTATTTTAATTTTGGGGCTGTGGATTTTATTTTCTAAACATCATTGTTGTATAAGGTTATTATATTTTAAAAGTATCTGATTTCTTTTAGAAGGCATATGTGTTTTTTTTGTTATGACTGTTATGGATTTATATTGGGAGCTGTCACAGTTTGGCCGGTTTTAGAGAGAGCAGGCTAGAAATCTGTTAAATAAATAAGAAAATAAATCATGGTGAACTTGGTGCTGTTTGGTGAACATTCACCTCTAACTCTTGCTGCACGTCCAAGGATGCAGTTTGTGTTTCCAGCTCACCAATTTCTAAAGCCTGAAGTTTATTTCAGGCCATAGAGCAACATCCTGTGCATCCTAAATATGTGGAATCTTCCACTTCGTTCTTTTGTAAAAATATAGTCTGCTTGCTCACAGAAGAAAAACTGCTCATAAATGTTTATACAAATGCAAACACCAAATTCTTAATAAAAAAAAATATTGCGTGTGGAAAAACGTATCCAAGGAAGGGTGATTTTTCTTGCAGAAAATAAAGCAAGTTGATTTTTGTTTTGCCTTATTCAGAGTCCTTTCTCTGCATCTGCCGGCTTACAATCCAGAACTGTTATAGCAAGCAGCAATCAAACCATTAAGGGGCATGGAATTGGAAAGTACATTGATGATTGTACTTTGGAAAGTACAAGGCTCATTGAGGAAAGAGGGAGAGAGAGAATTAAGAGAAAGGCAGAGAAAAGGATACAAGCATCCTCGGTTTGCTTTCATAGTGAGAATTGAGGTTTTCTGATGAACTGGCTCTCTTAAAATTGGGGAAACAACAGATACTCCTAAACCTTGGAAAACCAGCAACTCCCACTGAGAGGATTAGTTGACATTGAAAATGTGGCTAATCTGCTTATTTCTCTTTGTAGATTAAAACATCATAACTGATGGTAAGAAAAAGCAAAACCTGAATTTGGAATACATTAATAACTGTAATTTGCAATGAAATTTTGAAAGAGGGATAATTAATTGGCAGTGACTCAGATTGTACAGGAAAAATAATTTTGACATGCTAACAGACCTAATATTAAAGCCAGAGTCACCTTATTCAAACCTACACAAAAGATTAGAAAAGTGCTTCTTTTACATAATATACAAACCCAAACCAAAAAAATGTATCCCACTTTCTCCATAAGAGTTCCAAGTAATTTATATAAATGTCTTGTTTTATATTTATCCCCACAACTAGAACCCTGGGTAGAGGATGTTGATACTGAGCTGAGGAAAAAAATGAACAGACATCACCTACTGAGCTCTGTTGTCAAGCAAAATCTGAAGTTCGATATCTCTGGTCAAAGTCCAGCTTATTCATTTCCACTGTGCTCCTTCCAATTCCTGTCCTCTTGTTGCGCGTCCCATTGAACAACAATAAATTGAAGTAGGTTAGATCAGGGGTGGGATTCAAATTTTTTGACAACCGATTCTGTGGGCATGGCTTAGGTGGTGGGAGTGGCTTGGTGGTCATGTGACTGGGTGGACATAGCTTGGTGGTCATGTTATTGGCTGGATGTGGCCAACTCAATATCACTCACATCGAGGCATGCATCTCCTCACCTGGCCTCTCATGACTGTGGGGATGCTGCAACAGTTGTAAGTGTGAAAAATGGTCATAAGTCACTTTTTTCATTGCCATTGTAACTTTGAATGGTCACTCCACACAAGCAAAGTACTAGCAAAGGAGGGGAAAAAAACTCCAGAGACGGTCCAGAGACAGGAAGTCTAGTCTTGCCAAGAATGTAATAAGGGTTAACAGAGAGGCAGTTTCTGTAAGCAACAGCAGAATGTTTCCTTCCTGCCTTCCTTACAGGATTAGGCCAGTAATTTCTTCAAACAACCAGTTCTCCAAACTGCTTAGAATGTTACCAACCGGTTCTAGAGAATAGGTGAGAACTGGTAGAATCCCACCCCTGGGTTAGATCCAAGGAAGTAAGGAAAAGGGTTTGACCCTGTATTGGAGAAAATAGATTGGGAGAAGCTGGGCACAGGTGGAAGAGAGACAGTTCAAAGCAGGCAGAGAGAAAAGGTATAAAAGAGTGACTGAAAAGAAAGAAAAGATTTGGGATGGATTGCAGCAATGATTACTAGCTTCCAAATGGCAGGTGAGATCACATAAGAAAACTCCACACTTTTATATTGCATGCAAAATACCCAACACATCTTGATTAAGGATGCACCCAGGGGTGGGATTCTACCAGTTCGCACCTATTCACCAGAACCAGTTGTTAACATTCTAAGCAGTTCGGATAACTGGTTGTTAGAAGAAATTACTGGCCTAATCCTGTAAGGAAGGCAGGAAGGAAACATTCTGCTGTTGCTTACAGAAACTGCCTCTCTGTTAACCCTTATTACATTCTTGGCAGGACTAGACTTCCTGTCTCAGGAACTTCTCTAGAGTTTTTTCCCCCTCCTTTGCTGGTACTTTGGTCATGTGGAGTGACCATTTAAAGTTACAATGGCACTGAAAAAAGTGACTTATGACCATTTTTCACACTTACGACTGTTGCAGCATCCCCACATCATGTGAGGCCAGGCAAGGAGATGCATGACTTGATGTTAATGATATTGAGTTGGCCACACCTAGCCAATAACATGACCACCAAGCCATGTCCACCCAGTCACATGATCACCAAGCCACGCCCACCACTTAAGACATGCCCATAGAATTGGTTTTAAAAAATTTGAATCCCACCCCTGGATGTACCTCCTGATGTCCAGTTATGAATGACATTTTAAAACCATTGTGGACATTCCTAACAATTACAAGAAGCACCTGATTTTTTCTCTATTAAAGTGCTAGATGCAGAATAATGTATTAATGTTATGGGAAGAGAAATTTTGCTTACATTTTTTAAGCTAGAAGAGTCCTTCAAGGGAGAATACATTTTGGCTTGCAAGACATTAAAAATCCTAGCTTCTCCAGAATAGCATGAGACTGCTTGGGATGAAACTGGACTTTGGTTGTGCTTCATACATATTGCCAAAATGTGGCAAAACTGACAATGTTATCTTTAGATTTAGTGGAGAATGCTTCAGTATGCATGGGTAAGATTTAGGTTGGTAATGTAGTCTTAATTTTTCTGTACTACTAAAAGGGAAAGCCTCAATTCATCAAGGATTGTAGATTATCTTCTCATTGGGAGATAATATCTGTATTTTCCTAAGAGGCATCTCTTCTTGCTCTTGGGAGCCATTGTGTGTATTCTCCTGAGTTCTCAGGCAATGAAGGTTGCTTCTCTGGAACTTGCAACTTTTCAGTTACATTAAAGTTACCAGATTCCCTTATCAGCAATTCTGGCTAACGAGAACAGATTCTGGGAATTGTAGTTCAGTATCACCAGAAGGCCTTTGATTTCCTACAGCTGGTTTAGACTTCTTTTCTGCAGTAAATTCTTTTGTCCATCTTTGCAAATGAATTTGTCACTTCATTTTCCCCTTGCATCCAAGGCAAGGCAAGCTTATGAACACAATGATAGAAGCTGCTTTGTGGAGTTGCTTTAAGTGTTATTACAGATGGGTTTATTCTTCTGTCTGCTTATGTGCACAGGCATTGCAATCTTTACTGTCATTGCAAGAGCTTGTGTTCTGCAAATATCGACTGGTGGGCAATAGAAGGAGCAGAATTAAAAACGTTTCCTCTAGCTTGGAATCAAGTTCTTTGAAACTTCAGACTCAAGCTTCTGCTGTGGTTGAATATGTATAAACGTTCGGTATATGGATGGACACTTCCAATATAGAAAAGAACTGCATTCTTGTAATCTTTTGGTTTGTCCTTTGCACTGATTACAGCAAGAAAGAAAGAGATAGAAGTTTGTTCCTTTTTTCTTCAGTTCTTTCCCCCAAATGGAGAAAGACTTGAAGGCTCCCACAAATCATCTTTCAGTAAGAAGTACCAAAGATTGAAGGCTATTTTTAACATGACTTGAGAACTTACAAGCTGAAAGTCTTAACTCAGTGGATAACTCATGTTGTTTATAGGATAACCTTCCAATTTGATGATCCTAAGTCCAAGAAGGAATAGGAGTCAATGCAACAATAACCTTTTTTATCCAGCAGTACCAATACAATACTAATAGCAAAGTGCAACTGCTTGGGCTTGTAATACTGTATATCCACATAGATGGACTTCCTGCATGAACATCTCAGATGCTATTGAACCCAAGTTATATCAGATTTTTAAAAGCATGGGAGATGCTTTAAGCTCTATCACTATGTGTTTGCTTTGTTTTGCTCCGATCAGATTTTTCTCACTAAATTGTGCTTTAATTAATTCCTAACCACAACCTCACATTTTAAAAACACACAGAGATTAGAATAATGCAAGCTACAAGATTGCACAAGGAAAGTTTTGAATTATATATTATACTAATCACCAAGGCATAAGACAATGTAATTTAAAATCAGCAACTTTTATGTTCACTGCCTCAATAAATTAAATATATTACCACAGTTCCAAGAAGATAGGTTTGATAGTGAATGTGAACTAAAATGATATGAACTTTCATTGATCCAGGTTAACCTTCCCTAATATAAAAATTGCAAGAATTCCCCTAATTCTTAGCCAGCACATTCAGGATCCCTGAGAATATTGGGACATGTAGCCCTAAGATATCTGGTAGGCCCAAGCTTTGAGAAGGCCAGTCAAGTAAAGCCAATTGATAGTTGCCAATGTTAGGATTCTAGCCTAGCCTTTTGAATTCATGCTAAACTTTTGATGAGTGCCAGGCACCAAGGATTAGGACCATACATTAAATTATAGCACAGAAGGTTTATTCAAGCCTACACACAAGAATCTAACAAACTAACAGTACTAAACTGGCACTAGATAAGAGTCAACAGAATTCTCCTTGATTCTCTTGGATCATTTGTGGCAACATAAGGACTCTAAGCTTACGACAAATCTAACTCTGCACCCAGCGCTGCTTGCTCTTATTCTACAGTGAGGCTAAGAATGTCTAGCTTTTAATATAATTTTATGCTTCATACAATTTACCTGAAATAACTTCAAATTATCTGATATTTACTGTATGTAGTACTACTGCCAAACTTTAGAAAATCCCCACCAAATTTATTCCTTTCATAGTTCAATAAGACACATAAGGTGAAATGCATAGCTGAGAAACAGTTTCTGTAGACCAAAAACTTTTGTATATCAAAAGTTTCTCAACACTTCCTAGAGGTCCACAACAAAGGTCCACAACAATCACTGAAAGACTCTGATTTCATGAAAATGTGTTATTTATTATATAAATTAAAGAAAAATCTCTGTGGATCTAGTTTCCCTTCTGTAGCTTTTAGTGTTATTTAAAAGAGATCTGCAAGCTGCATAAAACTGTCATATGTGAATTTATTTAAAATGTAAAGGCCTTGCTCACTTCCAATTTAATGCCTTGATGTCAAATCAAAAGTTCTTATCTCCTGGGAAAAAAAGAAACCACTGGATAACCTACTCTAGGATTTTAAACATCCAATCAATTAACTTCTATTTAGAAATACATTGATTTGACTTCAATTATCAGTAGGATTACCACCAGGTAAACAAGTAAGCAACAGAAGACACTAGACTAGAGGAACAATTTGGCCATGACAATTGGAAGGAAAAGGAAAGGAAAATGCTAGAATTGGGATATAGACTACTTTTTTGTGAAAAGAGGAAAGTGAATATATGTGGACTTGTGGGGAAAATGGTATTTCTGCTCCAAAGCCATGTCAAAGATGTATAAGTCTTTAGAAGAAGTAAAATCGTTTTTTGCTTTTCCTAGAGATTTGAAAATAAAAGCTACTACAGCCATAGCAAAAAAAAAAAAGCACTGATTACTCAGAGCTATGAAAAAAAAACCTAATTTTGGGATAGAAATATAGGCAATTCTGAAAAGCCTTTCACTAGACAAAATCAAGTGTATTAGTATAAATGTGCGTGAGTTTAACCATTTTTTAAAAAAAATTGAAGCAGCACGGCTTATCTTATAATTATCCCTGAAATTACTATACAGCAGCATGCTAGAAAAATTACATTGTATAAGTGATAAAATTCCACTTGCTTTTCCTGAAAATGTCATGATTTCTCTCACAGTTGTAGCACTGTATGTTAATGTATAACATAGAAATACATTTTCAAATCAATTGACTCATTGAAATGCACGCAGAAAAACAAACATTTACATCAGCATAGCAGTGTTTCTGAAACAATATAGCACTTAGCAATAGCACTTAGACTTATATACCACTTCACAGTGCTTTACAGCCCTCTCTAAGCAGTTTACAGAGTCAGCATATTGGCCCTAATAAGCTGGGTCCTCATTTTACCCACCTTGGAAGGATGGAAGGCTGAGTCAACCTTGAGCCTGGTGAGATTCGAACTGCCAAATTGTAGGCAGCTGGCAGTCAGCAAAATAGCCTGCAGTACTGCACTCTAACCACTGTCCACTACATCTCTATAATGTGGTAGGTAACTACATTAAAAATCCCTCACTCCCAATGTCTCCATGAAGAGACATGGTAGGTTACAAGAGTCAGCAGGAAAAATCTATCTGCAGACAAAAATATTTTTCTATGAGAAATATACAAAAATTAAAATTGCTAATAAAAATTACAAGACACAAAGGTAATTATAATAGTAATTATAATGTAAGTAAGGCATAATAAAACCAAAAATCAAAATAACATAAGCAAATTAATTTAAAATGAATTCAAGACCAAGTAAAGTAATAATAAACTAGTCAACAAAATGCTCTTCCATTTTCAGAAGGTTCCAGACTATCAGAAGGAGTTGAACAGGTCTACATTCTAAATGGATGCTAATCAATAAGACCAGGACAGAAACAGCATCTCCTGACTTTCTTTCATTTGCTGAGGACATCATCTTGTAGGTAGCCCATCTAAGAAGATTGAGACCATCAAGCTGTTCCAAGAGGAACATAGTGTTTTCCTTGGGAAAACAGAAGAAGAGCTTCCAAGAGGAGGAATTGGCTTGAGTGACAAGAGTTGGGGTAGTTGGTCTGCTGAACTACAACTGCCCCTTTCATTTTATCCCTGGGTAAATTATTTGCATTACTGTTTTGGCTGTGAGGTAGAGCGGAATCCTGCTTCTCTAGCGACTTTTTTTTCTTTCTTTTTAAATGATCTCTGACCCAGACTGACACCAGCAGTCCTAAAAGTATATAACTAAGAAACCAATGCCATGTAGATCAGGACTACTTTTATTGTAGCAGCTATAGATGCATCTCTTTGGTGCCACCTGGTAGTTGATAGGTTAATCAGTTGACAAAAACAAAAGTTTTTGAGCATCCTTCTAGTGCAACACTTCTTGAACTCTGGCTCCAAGAACACTTATTTAGCAGCTGTATGTTGGCTGCACAAATCTAGGTGCCTGCTTCCTTTCAGTTAAGGGAGAAAGCTCTTGCCTGCTATGAAGTGGTCAATAGGTTGACAGCTTTTTGATAAAAAAATACTATTAGAAAAGAATAGATTGACTTAAACTTTACAATAATCATCTGACATGCAGAAGGCATGGCAACCGAAGTTTCTCATGACTGGGGATGGTCAAGTGTTAGCCAGGGGAACATGCCAATCATTGTTGACCTAACAATGTTGCATGGAAGAACTATATGAACATCAGCACAGCATGTTAAAGGCAAGCATGATTCATGCTAACATGACTTCTTACTACCTCTTATGATGAGAGGAAAGCACTACAGAGATGAGTGTGGATGAGTCCACAGATCTGCTGTTCACAGATCTGAAGATACATTTGAAGAAATTATTCATTGTTGGGGCCCAAGAAGAACACACTGGCTCTTTCATGGCTCTCATTTGGAAAGGATTTTGGTTAGAAGCCTGAGGCACTATGTGCTTTTTTAACTCTCTCTGATCGGTCTGACTAGTGTGAATGGTTCCTTCTCTTTGTCTCTAATGATGGCATTAAAGATAGACTCTTCATCAGTTTCTCTTCTTAACTCCAGATCTCAGGAGGTTACTGAAATTATAGTACTTTGCAATTATAAACACTATCCCTGCCCCACCTGTCTATATTTACTTTTCTAGCTGCAAGGCAAGCTTGATGTTTCTTAATTTCTATAAATCTTTGTTCTTCGAAGAAATATGATAAAATTATGAGAATTTGAAGACTGAGTTTCTTCATTAAAAACTTGCTGCCAACCACCTGTGAGCTCAAGAGCTGCAAACTCTTTTATTTCTCAGAGTGAAAACTGGAAAGTCAACATTCACTAAAACTGTAATTATAAGAACCTACTTATTAAGAAATAATCTCATTGGACTAAGTAAGGAGCAGTCTTGGCTTATTCTGTTTGCACTGAGTGTCCTATACTACAATTCCAAGAAATCTAAAAATCTGAGTTTATATGTCTTGGTTCCTACCTGTAAAAGAATGTAATATCTGGTTCATATACACATATTTCTTACTACGAGACTGCATGAAGAAATGACATATCACAAAAAAAAAAAAACCTCAAAAGAAAAAGAGAGAAAATTGTCTCTTAGACATATTGCCTTTAAATGGAGACAGTTCACACATTCAGATGTAAATAATTTATATGATGAAGCTTGAATTCATATTTATGTTTAATACAAAACACAAACACAATTACAGGAATCAATAAATATCAGCAGGGAAAAGGAATTTTAAAGATATAATTCTGAAGAAAATTGTTCTTTGAAGCTGCTAGCTGCCCTGAATCCTTCATTGGAATTATTTGGAATTGAAATCTTACATGCAAACATTTCCTATGTTTGTAGAAATGGGTTCTTCAATAGGGGCTGGAGTATCAAGAATTTGCAGCATGGAATTCTAGAAGTTGGAGTCCAGCACATTCAAAATGTATACTGTTAAAGGGGGTGGCTCTATACACTTACTTGAGGTGCAATTATAATGTAAGCTGCGGTATGATGCTAAATTTGATAAAATGACCAAAAGATCATTTGGCCTGACTGTTTGCTCAAAGATAAGAACCGATTATCTCAGTATTGAACTATACAATCTAAACATATATACAACTGACTTCTTCCTTTTTCAGACACTGGAAGAAAAAGCATCTTTGAGGTAGCCATAAACAGATTTCTAAACACGCATACAACCTTAGATTTGAAATATAGGGTTAGCAGCAATCCCAGATGAAGAATGGGACCACTTTGAGAACAATACAAGACTGGATCCACAGAGCATAGCGAGGTTACTTATTTTTATACTAGGATTCTGTGTCAGTCTGAAAGCGGCCCCCACAACCTCCAGTTTCAGTTGACGGCAGTAGCCGTGGACAATTGAGCTAATTTATCTCAGGCTCAATTGCAGTACAGCTGAAGTTGCTGACCTGCTGCAATTCTTTTTCATTTTTGGAGATAAACTTTACCTTACCCTTCCTTTTGGCTACTGTGAATCACTTGGTCTCTCATGGGTTGGATTATCTCTTAATGTTTAGTGAATACAAGTAAAAATATGGCCATTGAAAAGTCATGGTCCAAACTAAAATCAATGAGTATGCAAGATGTCCCTGGACCCACAATTGTATTTACAGAATGTACACACATGTTTTTGCCATGCCAATTCCACCTGCTGAAACTTTATTAGGTAGAAATAAATATATTAAAATAAATCTAGCATTTCTCTCTCTCAATAGGTATTATAGGCAACTATAGTATGTTCACTATGAAGTTGTCCTGGATGATTATCTTGGAAACATCAACTAGAAAACAACATACAAGAGAGGATCCAAAAGGAACATGTTCCATTTCTTCTTTGTTTTCTTTACTGTTTTCCTGTTGAATCCATCATACAGTTCAAAATACACTGCTCAGAAATAAAATAAAGGGAACACTTAAACAACACAATGTAACTCCAAGTCAATCACACTTCTGTGAAATCAAACTGTCCACTTAGGTAGCAACACTGATTGACAATCAATTTCACATGCTCTTGTGCAAATGGAATAGACAACAGGTGCAAAGCATAGGCAGTTAGCAAGACATTCCCAGTAAAGGAGTGGTTCTGCAGGTGGTGACCACAGACCACTTCTCAGTTCCTATGCTTTCTGGCTGATGGTTTGGTCACTTTTGAATGCTGGCAGTGCTTTCACTCTAGTGGTAGCATGAGATGGAGACTACAACCCACACAAGTGGCTCAGGTAGTGCAGCTCATCCAGGATGGCACATCAATGTGAGCTGTGGCAAGAAGGTTTGCTGTGTCTGTCAGCGTAGTGTCCAGAGCATGGAGGCGCTACCAGGAGACAGGCCAGTACATCAGGAGGTGTGGAGGAGGCCGTAGGAGGGCAACAACCCAGCATCAGGACCACTACCTCTGCCTTTGTGCAAGGAGGGACAGGAGGAGCACGGCCAGAGCCCTGCAAAATGACCTCCAGCGGGCCACAAATGTGCATGTGGCTGCTCAAACGGTCAGAAACAGACTCCATGAGGGTGGTATGAGGGCCCGACGTCCACAGCTGGGGGTTGTGCTTACAGCCCAACACCGTGCAGGACATTTGGCATTTGCCAGAGAACACCAAGATTAGCACATTTGCCACTGGCAGCCTGTGCTCTTCACAGATGAAAGCAGGTTCACACTAAGCACATGTGACAGACGTGTCAGGGTCTGGAGACGCTGTGGAGAATGTTCTGCTGCCTGCAACATCCTCCAGTAATGGTGTGGGGTGACATTTCTTTAGGGGGCTGCTCGCTAGAGGTAGCCTGACTGCCATTAGGTACCAAGATGAGATACTCAGACTCCTTGTTAGACCATATGCTGCTGCAGTTGGCCCTGGGTTTCTCCTAATGCACGACGATGCTAGACCTCATGTGGCTGGAGTGTGTCAGCAGTTCCTGCAAGATGAAGGCATTGATGCTATGGACTGGCCCGCCTGTTCCCCAGACCTGAATTCAACTGAGCACATCTGGGACATAATGTCTTGCTCCATCCACCAACGCCACATTGCACCACAGACTGTCCAGGAGTTGGGGGATGCTTTAGTCCAGGTGTGGGAGGAGATCCCTCAGGAGACCATCTGCCACCTCATCAGGAGCATGCCCAGGCATTGTAGGGAGGTCATACAGGCACGTGGAGGCCACACACACTGCTGAGCCTCATTTTGACTTGTTTTAAGAACATTACATCAAAGTTGGGTCAGCCTGTAGTGTTTTTTTCCACTTTAATTTTGAGTGTAACTCTAAATCCAGGCCTCCATGGGTTGCTAAATTTGATTTCCATTGATAATTTTTGTGTGATTTTGTTGTCAGCACATTCAACTACGTATTGAACAAAGTATTTAATAAGAATATTTCATTCATTCAGATCTAGGATGTCTTATTTTTGTGTTCCCTTCATTTTTTTTGAGCAGTGTATATCTTTTAATCGATAAAATGCTTTCATATCTTCCAAGGAACTTAAATGAAAATGCATCATTGGCCTCTGCTCTGCCATCAGGATGCATTGGCTAAATTATTTCTCGATACCATTTAAAACTAATTCTGCACCAAGTGAGAAATCAAATAAGTTCCTAACCAACCTAGCTGACAACTAGGTTGTCCAAAAGGTAGAGGGTTAAACTAAAGGGACAGCCATACTGGACTTAATTCTTACAAACAGAGAAGAAGTGATAGAGGGAGTTGAAACTGCAGGAACCTTGGGTAAGAGTGACCATGTCATACTAGAATTCAACATAGCACAAACACAAGCAATAGAACATAATGACACCAGAGTCTTGGATTTTAAAAGAGCTGATTTTTAATAAACTCAGAGAGAACTTGGGAAAGATTCCATGGATGAAAATCCTAAAGGGGAAAACAACTCAAGAATCTTGGGAAACTCTGAAATGTATGATCATAGAAGCCCAGACCAGCACAATATCACTGAAAAAGAAAAACAAGAAATCCAAGAAGAAACCAGCATGGCTGTGCAAAGATCTCTCTGGCAAATTGAAAGGAAAAAAAGGACAAGTACAAAAAAATGGAAAGAAGGACATACAACTAAGGCAGAATATCAGCAGATAGCCAGAATCTGCAAAGATGAAATCAGGATAGCAAAGGCTCAGAACGAACAAAGACTTGCAACAAAAGTCAAAGATAATAAAAAAAGTTTCTTCCAACATATAAATAACAAGAAAAAAAAACCAAGGAAACAGTTGGTCCACTAAAGAGAGAAGATAGCAAGGAAGTAACAAGCAACAGAGAGAAATCAGAACTGCTTAATTCATTCTTTGCATCTGTCTTCACGCAAAAAAGAAACTATAGCTCAACCCACCAAAAACATAACTGTAAAAGACAGACCAGAAATAAAAGTTAAAATAAGCAAAAAAAATAGTAAGAGAACACCTGTCTGATTTTGATGAAAGCAAATCACCAGGGCCTAATGGATTACATCCCAGAGTTAAAGGAGCTGGCAGAGGCCATCACCATCTTTCAAAACTCCTGGAGCACTGGGGAACTACCAGAGGACTGGAAAAGAGCTGATGTGGTTCCCATCTTCAAGAAAGGGGAAAAAAAGCCAGACCCAGGAAACTATAGGCCAAACAGCCTAACATCAATATGTGGGAAGATACTGAAAAAGATAATAAAAAAAAATCTAGAAAAAAGTAAAGTAATAACTAGCAGTCAGCACGGGTTTGTAAAAAGCAGATCATACCAAACCAATCTTATTTCATTCTTCAACACAGTGATGAAATTAATAGACCAGCAAAATACTGTGGACATAATACATTTTGATTTCAGCAAGGCATTGAATAAAGTAGACCACAACCTACTTCTTAGTAAGCTAGAAAAAAGTAGAACAGATAGCACCACCACTAGATGGACTCGCAAGTGGCTGGCAAACTGTACTCAACGAGTAGTCCTTAATGGGTCGAAGTCTACAAGGAGGGAAGTAAGCAGTGGGGTGCCACAAGGTTCTGTCTTAGGCCCAGTACTCTTCAATATCTTCATTAATGACTTAGATGAGGGAATAGAAGAGGAACTTACCAAATTTGCAGATGATACTAAGCTGGCAGGAATAGCTAACACCCAAGAAGATAGGCTCAAGATCCAGATGGATCTTGACAGACTAGAACACTGGGCCATATCTAACAAAATGAAATTCAATGTAGAGAAAAGTAAAGTCCTACACTTAGGCAAGAAAAACCAAAAGTACACATACAGACTGGGTGAAACCAGGCTCAATAGCAGTAATTGTGAGAGGGATTGTGGAGTCTTAGTGGACAACCAGCTAAATATGAGCCAGCAGTGTGCAGCAGCAGCCAAAAAAGCTAATGCAATCCTAAATTGTATTAACAGAGGGATACAATCAAGATCAAGGGAAGTACTAATACCACTCTATAAACCCTTAGTAAGTCCATAGAGTACTGCATCCAGTTTTGTTCACCCCATTATAAAAAAGATGTTGAGACTCTAGAAAAAGTACAGAGAAGAGCAACCAGGATGATTAGGGGACTGGAGGCTAAAACATACAACAAACGGTTGCAGGAACTGGGCTTGGCTAGTCTAGTAAAGCGAAGGACCGGGGAGACATGATAGTAGTCTTCCAGTATTTGAGGGGCTGCCACAGAGCGGAAGGGGTCAAGCTATTTTCTGAAGCACCTGTAGGCCAGACAAGGAATAATGGATGGAAACTGAACAAGGAGAGATTTAACCTGGAAATAAGGAGAAACTTTCTGACAGTGAGAACAATCAACCAATGGAACAGCTTGCCCTCGGAAGTTGTGGGAGCGCCATCAGTTGAGACTTTCAAGAAGAGATTGGACTGCCATTTGTTAGAAATGGTGTAGGGTCTCCTGCTTGGGCGGGGGGTTGGGCTAGATGACCTACAAGGTCCCTTCCAACTCTGATTATCTGTTATCTGTTAACCAATATATTTAAATGAAGGTAATGCTGAGAGATAGCATCACTTTTTGCAATTTTGTCTGCATAACCTCAAGTATTTTGAAAAAAAAAATGCATTTTTTCCACAAACTGATACTATCACCTCCTATAGAATACTTGTTGTGTGATTCTATTTCCTATGCTCCTTTCTGTCTTGAAGATTTTTATGCCTTCAACCTTAGTCATGCAGTTTCTTTTTGTATTTTTGAAGATATGTTTGCATTTTCCCCTTTCTCCCCAGCCTTTCCTCTCCTATAAAATCAGAGCCTGATGACAGAAGAGCCCTAAAGGCTTTTTGCAGAAATTACTGATAAAAAAAATCTTCCAACTTTATGCCATGTAGAATGTCATAATATGGATCTTAACAATCCATCACAGTGACAGCTATAAAGATGCAAAAGTTGTCTAGTCTAGCACATGTCCTTGCTAACATTTCTTATATTGTGTTTAAATGCAAATAGCTATGTTCCTCTACTTCGTGGACCTGACTTAATGACCCATTTATCTTTGTCAACTTGAATCAATATTTTTCAGGGCTGTTATGATGGCAAAAGTTTTGGTCACTATTTTCCCAATAGGTTTAACAACTGAATTACCTTTAACTAAATCAAAATGGCAAGGTACCTTCTTCAACCTTTCTAACTTTACCAAAATTGGAGTCAAAAACTACTTCGTTTCTCTGCCTCAAAATGTAATGTTTTTGGTTTTTTTTCTTAAAAATAAGTTTTTTGTTCTAAGTTTTCTTTATGTTCATAATTGCTTTTATCAGGATGAAAAAGATTACAACTACCTTTTCCTTTTTTTTCCTTTCTTTTTCAAAGTTCCATTTGAAGTTTGCATCCATTTTTGAGTTTTGGATAACTTCTTTGGGGCTTCTTCTACATATATCCAAATTCGCCATCTATAGTTAGTCCGTTTTCCAATTCCTTTCTGATTATGCATGGGTAAAGCTTTCTTTCAGTTTCACTTGTAAATGGTTTAAGCAGTATTAATGCTATGCTTTCATTAAAACTAAACGGCTCCCCAACCCTCCTGCTCCCAAAAAGTATTTATGTCCAGACTTGATACTAGACTTAGACAACCAGACAGTTGCCTAGGGCATCAAATTTTAGGGGATGCCAAAGTTGAAAAGACTTCCAAAATACACAGTATGAGTATAAAATCTTATAATTTTTCATCATCCCTTTAGGACTTTTTCTTTTTATGCTTTTCAAAAATGTCCACCTGTAAAGTTGGATGTGACATATAACAACGTTTGGGCGCTGATAGAATTAAAATTTACTGTGATTCATACTATAAAAGTTGAAAATTTCTGAGAAAGATAACTTTTGTCCAGGATTGAAAATTGTAAGTATAATGCTCAAAAACTCAATGACAAAAAAGATAGAAGATACAAGTTGGCACCTCTTTGAAATTCCTTAAAAAAAAAAAAAAGGAAGATGAACCAAACCATAGTGGTGCCAAAATATGACTTTGGCTAGTGTGCCAGAAGGTCATGTCTGGCCCTGTTTGTGCATGCTTTGAACACAGAAGATGTGTCCCAAAAACAGATGAAAAATAGTAATGTTTAGACCAGGATTTAATTTATAGCAGAATTCTTCAGCCCTAGAGCTTCATTGCTAATCCCTGAGGAGTTTCAGAATACCTCAGTTTCTACAAAATTCCTTTTCTCTGCTATAAAAGGACTAGATTTTATTAACAGCCACCTGTAGGCTTAGGGGGAAAAAAAGCTTGCAGAACATATATGATTGTTGTGACTCGGAGGTCTGAACCTGCCTTGTTAGAAGATACAGATTTAAGTAATGAGGGAGAGAGGGATTTGGCTTCGAGATTTGAGCCTGCCTTGCTGGAAGACACAGATTTGAGCCAGGAGGAAGAGGAGGGCTTGGCTCTGAGGTTTGAGCCTGCGTTGCTGGAGGATTCGGAATGATCTCCCTCCCCGGGACCTTCCTCCCTGGTTGTGCCTCAGGTGTCGGCAGATAATCAGGAGAGCGTGCCGGAGTCCTTGGCTGAGGATCAAGCGAAGAATGCTGGTTTGATGCAAGGAAAAGACGCAGGCAGAAGTGGCAAATGCAGCGTAAAAGGAAAGGTCAAATCAGGAACTGACTTGAGGGACTGATACGCCCCTCAGGAAATAAAAGAGGGCATGTTAGCTCGGAATACTCATTCGGGACAATTTGTTTATTCGTGATAGCAGCTTGGACAAATTCTCCGTGTGGCATTTGCTTCTTGATTTATGGTCTTGTTTGTTATCGGACTTGGCAGGCAGCTTTTGGAAGACTGCCAAGGATTCCTCCAATCAAAGGAATTTAACTCTGTCGTTCCTGGTCCTGTCTGTTTATTTATATTCCTTTGAAAACTTGGACTCTCACCTCGTGGTCACAGGTGAGACAGAACATATGATGACTCTCAGATACTTCCTCCCCTCCATCATAACACATTAACATTCGGTCTCCTCAAATGTAAACATTTGTTTTTCTATTTGCTACATTTTTAGCAAACTCCTCCTCACAACAGGATTTATTTATTTATTTTAAAAACTCAGATTTTCTATTTTGCACTGTCAAATATTCCATGTCTCCCTGTTGTTACATTTCTGGTAGAATACCATTCATGGTAGAATCAGTTCCAGTCTGACAGGATCCTCCATTAAGGGTTCTCTGTTGAGTCTTGGTAGAACCTGTAATGGTGGATATGTGACTGGGAACAGCGTTCTCTGATGAACAGCACTGGTACATTCTGCATTATTAACTTCTACTTGCCTGTGTTTTGCCTTGTAGGAAATCAACAGTGCCAGTTCAGACCCAATTCAGAGTATTGATCAAGATGCTGCTGCTATTTTTTTTTTAAATAGCAACTGAGGGCAGGGTACAGCATCTTCTACTCTTCTTACAAAAGAAATCCACCTGAAATCCCATTTTCATCCTTCTTTTCAATGAGGGGCAGGATTCCCTCCCTCCCCAAAATAGCTACTTCTGGATGAAAATAAGTGGCAGCGTTTTTATCTATAAATTGGAAAGGGATTAGGGAAACAGCAGAATTAACCTCACCTTCGCCACATCATTTCACCTTTCTTCATGCAGCAGATGCTGCACTTGAGAAAATGTAACCAAATATAAAAGGGATATTGGTCCTGTTCTTAGTAGCAGTCATGCTGGCACTAAATTGTTAGTATTCATTTGCTTATCCATTGAAAGATAATGAAGAATTAAGATATACTGTGTGAAGGACAGGATTATACATACTCTATGCCTTGAAAACAAATGACAATGAATACACAAAAAATAAATCAAACTAGAATATTTTGATCATATTTTGGAACATGAACGAACACATTTAAGGCTTATGGAATCTATTTGCCATTTTCCAGAACTTTATCATTGAAAGCCTGATGCAATAGTAATATAATCAGAATTAAGACATTCAGCACCTGCAAATTTGTTTTGATGTAATTGAATGGAACTCAAAAGCCTGCAAAAACCAAATACATTTCTTGTTGCCCTCCTCTTTGGCGTCTTTGTTTTAGTCATATATTTTGGGACAAGAGAGATTAGTACTGTTGTTAAATAATAGGAAGCCAAATAATACTGAACTACTGCAAATCCCCAGAAATCTACCAATAAGTATTGAATTATCTTCTTTTGCTTAGGTTGTTGTTGTTGTTTTGATCTAACCCTCCTTGTGGGGTATAATCATTGTTCAAGTATCTATGCTGATAAGCTTTAGATTATAGCAAAATATAATCTTGTTTTTCCATCAGTCTAGGTTATTCAAAAATTATGTGACTGAATAACCTAGCCAACTCAAAATAAAGCCAACTTCTATAAAGACACTGAACACAAATGGAATAGTTCTTCTTATTCTCACTGTCCCTTTGCTAACAGTATTGTAATGTGAATGAAACTATTTTCACTCAATGTTCTTACAAACCCTTTGGGTGGAGACATTTGTCAGACTTTAAATCTTCACTTTTACCAGAGAAGGCCTTCAGATTTAATCTAATATCAAAGATATTAGAAACAGCCACCAATACAGTATGTTGCATAGCCTTGGCAAAGGTCACAAAGAGGAACTATCAATTAACTTCCCTCCTGTCTACCGCAATGTCCTGGGGATGAGCTGTTGATCACATGGATATATCCATATTGTTTTCCTAGTAATGGTACAGACGTTGTTTGCTTTCTTTTGCAATTTTCTATTCTGGTCTACACTTTTCAGGGTGTTTCTAATAGTCACCCATCCATCTATGAACCAGATCCATGCCTATTTAAATTTTCAAGCTATCCAGATTCTTGATATACTTGGGAAAAAAAAGAAATAAACTTGATGTGGGTGGAGAAAGAGAAATTTATCCAACACCCTTTAAACACAGTTCCCTGTTGCGGTGTACTCTTATATACTTAATAAAGATTCTGCTCCCATCCTTCGTTTTAAAATTTTAAGTTTTGCATGGAAAATATTATAAATGCAGAGTATTTTACATCTGAATTTGCTTCAAATGTTGCGCAGTCCCTTATTGCCCCCTTTTTTCCTTCAACTAATAAGCTGGCTTAGAAACAGGAGAATAAAAAAATAATTGGATATGCCATGAGAAGAACATTTACTACCTGTGAGGCAAGAACGATAGGGCCTAAACCTCAGGTGCAAACTCTGCCTATGTTAGGTGCCTAGGGCTGTGTCTGTCCAGGGCTTTAGAAAGCGGTAAAAATGAATAATATATAGGCAGCCCTAAGTTACGAACATTTGACTTAAGCACAACCCCTAGATATGACAGGCTGCCTATTACAAAAATATGGTGGACAGCATTCTCCTTCCTCAAGTTGATGAAGCACTGAAGTCCTGCAAAGCTTGTAGGAACTGCTGAAAACATACCGTTATATTAAAAACATGCAGCTTCAGCACTTTGTTAGCTCAAGAAAGGAGAATGCCATCTGCCATTTTTATTAATAGACAACCCATTTATGAATTCTAATTTAAGTACAAATTTGAGTTACAAGATTTAGGGAAGAGAACTCATTCTTAACCCACGGTCAACCTGTATGCACTTGTAACTGACCCACGATAATTACTTGCATACCCTTAGATATTACAGCAGAATTTTGTTTGCTACATTTCAATTTCAAATGCAGCCATTAATCTGAGATCTCTTTGCTCTGAGACTGAACTTGGCTCAACTAAGACCCTAATATGTTCTCCAACACTCTGAAACCAAGGCAGGTACACGGGCACAAAACTAGTGAGGACTGAAGAAATGTCCAGCATGAAACACAGGAATGTCCAGCATGAAACACAGGAATGTAACCTGAATTAGTTTGATAAGAAAACATGACCTGGAACCATGGTGAGTTATGTGACCAAGAGCGATAACTTAATAGCCAGGACCGTGCATGGCCTAGAAAATGCATTTGTATGGAAATTCAACACTTTGTCCTCAATGCTCACAGGTGCAAATTCGATGCAACAGACTATTTGTAACTGTTCTCTATTGCTATAAGAAGAGCATTGCATTGATCCATTTATTCACAGAGGGCTGCCACAGTCACACAAGGAACATGAGTTAGGGCATGCAATAGTACAAAAACAGGAGCTGCAATATTACACTGGGAGCAAGGGGCCTTATGATCAAAATGACTTTCCTGCATTTTTCAAAGGCCAGACAAGTCTTAAAACTGAATGCAAAGCCAGTTTTCAAAAGATGCCGATTGTAATTCGTGTATCTTGGGGTTACCTGCAAAATAATGCTAAGCTTGTATACTACAGCTGTTGGCTCAGCACATTAAACACACTCAACCTCCTGAAATCTCTTTTCAAGAGACTACAATAAAGCAGACTGATCACACATAATGCAACTGAGGAATGTAGGCCAATCATTGGGCTTCCTTCTCTCTATCCCACCCCAGCAAAAATAAATAAATAAATAAATTGAGGAACATAGGAACCCATTAGTCTAAGTCAAGTTTGAGGTAACCAGCTTGTACTGCTAAAGAGACAGAGTGCTAGCTTGGAAATGATCCCACTGCCCTCTTGCACAATTTACAGTTGCTGGACACAGGCAATTAATTGATCCATTTCTGGGATGAAATAAATAAATCCTGGGTTTCACCAAAATAGTATACATGCTGCCTGTGAAACACATTATATATATATTCCTCTCTAAGGCCATTTTCAACTCCTTATTCCAGTTTATTAAAAAGGAGCAAAAAGGGAGGCGGGGAGAATGTGGAGGGGAGAGAACTATCATTCTGTGATCACTGACAGATGATCACAATTTGCTTTTTGGCTGCACTCAGCAGTGAAATTCCTAGAATCCAGCTGTCTCATATTCCTCCTGCAGTTATGAGAAATAATTACGGCAGCTTTGCTGTGTTTAGAGGGTTATATTACATTAAAAAATATGACACAAGATAGAGAAGCTCTGTGGCCAGATCACCTGCTCTTAATGAAACCATCTCTAATTTTGTAATGGCCAAATAAGCCAGAGTTTTCATAACTATGTAACAGTCTGCAGGTTCTCTTTAAATGAACTGCCTAAGTGCATGCTGTTGATTTTCCATTTTTAAACAAAATTGTTCCAGATCTATTTTTCTATAATACGTGTCATATCCATACCTCCTCCCTCTCCAATAGTTTCCATTATTCTAGGTAGTTCTGCTAGAAGGTCTCAGTTTCTGACCTTGCCGTTTATGAGTCCCAGGGGAATGTTGCCCGATTCTTCTGTGCCTGGGTGGTATGAGTAGCAGCTGTGTCTTTAGTCCTTTCCTATTCTTGTTTTCCCAAGGAAGAAGGTAGTCTTTGGAGGGAGCAGCATGGTCTTACAAGAGGCTTAGAAGTCCTCCAAAAGCTTGGATTAGAAGCTGACAAGTACAAATCTTTGCTCATGATTTACAGCTGCTCTTTTTCCCCTCAAAGGATCCTTTCCATCAAATTGTAGAAACAAAAAGGTTTCTTCCTAAACGTCAGGATCCAATGCCCTGGGTTTATGATTGATTATGTAGGTGGAGGATTATCAGATCTGTATTGCAGAACACTGGATGACTGCTAGACAATGCCGATGGGCTGGAGTTTTTCTGAATTTGTCTGCTGCCATCTAACAGTATTCCAGATGTTTCTAAACACAAAGTGGCAACCTTAATCTTAAGCTCCTTTTCCCATTAGAACATCAAATACAAAATATCTGATTCGATGACCAAAATCAAAATGATAGATTTGATGACCAGAAAAAAAATGTATAAAACCTGCAATATTCCTGCCTTTTAAGAAGAGAATACATAGGCAGTGAAAGTTTGGAAAGACTGAAGAGTCGTAGCGGCAGAGAATGAAATGTTTTACAAGCAAGATAGATCTATGTTCGGTTCCTGAATTCTTGAAAGATGTCCTAGGCAGGCTGCCACCAGTTAAGATAGATCCATTATTAGATGAGGCATTGTCTAATTATATGAAGCAACTTCTCCAATACTTCATAAACAAGGAGAGTTAATGAGAATCCATAGCCCTAACGCAAAATTTCTCTGCTAATCGGGTTTCTCTTGAAAGCTATAGTTTTGTTATGAAAATATTGATCTATTCTTCATGTTTAATACAAAGATAAATGAAGTATGAAAACTGATGAAAGGATTGCTATTTGGATATTAAAAAGGGCTTCTGGTCATGATGAAAATGGCATGAAGAAACTGTATCCCACTAGGAGATATATTCTTAAATCCTACCCACCCAACTTGTTATCATTACAACCTATGTTATAAAATTAATTCATCTTCCTGGTTTGTCATGAAACGGAAAGAAGTAATTAAATTGCAATGAACGATTTAATTTCTTATTGTAGCCATCTAGAGGGTATGTCATCATCTAGGAGGATGCCTCCAGAATATCTCCCCACCCCACCCCAAATCAACAACTGGCAACACTCCTTTTCATAGTATTTTTGTATCACAGACCTGAATTCACAAATAAATTTTTCCTATTAGAGAATGTCCATCTTAAGATACAATATACTTCTTCCTTCTTGGAAGAAGGATCAGTTCTCATTTCCCAACTGGAGTAAATTAGCAACAATTAGTTGGGTCTTGTTAAATGAACAGAGACTTAACTCCAACTCTGGGCCTGAACCCAGCAAGTTTAATCATGCAGGACTGAGATTCATACTTACTTTCAGAGAATATGCCAAGGCAATGAAGCCCAAACAGCAGAAATTGAGGTATACAAAGTTGAAAATGGACCAGAGATAATAATCATTCACTTCAGTGGTGTCTGGGTAGATTTCAATTACAGCAGTGGGATTAGTCATCGTTTTCTTCTCCACTGAGTGTTTGCATTGCACCGGTGGTCTCAGGCTGTCCCCTTTGCAGGTCTTGTTCTCCATTAGGCACACAGCAGAAGAAGGAGACAGCACAGGGGACCCTTGCTGTATGGGGGGCGTCTTGGAGATGCAGGCGAAGCACCCCTGCTGGGGTACATGAGGGGGTCTTCGAGTCCAGAAAGCCCCGTCAAGGGGACATGGAGGGCCCAAGGGGGGTTCCTGTGGCCTCTCCGTGATGGCGACCCCCAGTTGACACAACTATATCCAAGGAAAGTATGTCCCCCTGAGAAAGATAGTGATGGAGGAAGTGGGGAGGGTCAGGAAGACCAAAGATGTGAGTGATAAAAACAAAACACCGGGATGCGGGAAATCAGAAATAGAAAAGAAGTAGTGGGAAAGACAAGAGGAAGAAGGGAGAGAAAAAGAGGGATTTCCAGGCAAGGCAAGGAGAAAAGAGACAAGAGAGGAGCCTGTTTAAACACATGTACCACAAAGGGAGTATTCTCTAGCAGACAGAGCAGTCCTTAATGTATGCAGCAGTGTAAGTTCCTGGATTCCCTGCAGCTGGGTGTCCCAGCTCCGCAGTAGGCTTGGCTTTGCCCTCCCCTGCTTCCCACACAAAACAGCCTCGGAGTTCATTAATTCCCCGGGAAAAGCAAGGAGCTTGACACATCATCACATGCCTTCCCCCAGACCTCTCTTTCTCTTCCCCCTCGGCTTGGTTTCATCCCCACCCCCGCTAAAGTCCTTTGCAGTCGGGTCGGACAAAAACAACAGCAATTCTCTCCTCGGTCACTCGGTGTAAATATTCCCGAGGGTTTTTGATTCGTCCTCCTCCCCATCGAGAAACCGGGCAAACGGGGGAGAAGACTTCCAAAGAGGAGGGAGCGTGGACTCGGGGTGAAAAGGACTCTCTCCCTGCCACGAGACTCTAGTCCTCATTCTCCCCCTCCACACACACACACACACACCCCGCATATCTCTCCCTCCAACCCTTCTCATCCACTCTTTGCCCATCTCTTCCGCGGGGCTCTCCTGTCCCATGTTGGCATCAAAGCAGCCCCGGCTTGGATGAGGCGATGAAAAAGCCAGGCTGTTCCTGGAACCGACTGCACAAGCTGCGACAGAAAAGCCCGGCCTCCTAGGCTTGCCACCGCTCGGTCTCTGCCCATTTTGCTGAGCGTTTCATCTCGGGCTACAAAATTTCTCCTGGACTTTCCCTTCCTCCCCTCTCTTCACCTGTCAGCAGTTTTGGACGGCGGCGTCGCGCGGTCGGGGGTGGCGAGGGAGAAAGGAGGAAGAGGAGGAAGAAGGAAAAAAAAAAAGCCCCCGGGGGAGGGGGTGTGAAAAAAGCGCGCCTTCTCTCGCCGGCTCCTCTCCCTTTCCCACCGGCTTTGCAATTACGAAACGAAGCCTGCCCGTAGATCCACCGGCGCCGGAGCCCGTCCCTCCGTAGAGCAAGGCGAGGGAGGGAGGCGGGCAGTTGTGCTGCATCTCCAGCTCAACACTGCCGCGGCCTCTTCTTTAGCAACTGGAGTTCGCGGAGGCGCTGAGGGAGGGAAAGGGGGGGCGGGCGGGGAAAGAGGTCAAACGGTCCCGCTCGGCCTCAGCCCAAGCCGGGCAAGGCGTGCGCGCACCCGTCCCCAAAGACCCTGCGGGCACTCTCGTTTTCCTTTTTCGCCTCGCCAAGCCCGCTATTTCCACGAGTGCGCGGTCTTTTTCTCCCGCTGCTCTCGCGCTCGGCTCCTAGCGCGCAATACGCGCGTGCTCTCTTTCTCTCTCTCTCTCTCACACACACACAAAAGCTTTTTTTTGGGGGGGGTGGGATTCCACAGTTGTCAAGTCCTCCCCCCCATCTTACCTGCTGGAAACACAACCTTCCCGCACCTGCCATCTCCGTGACCGGGCTTTTTGGCGTCGATTTTGACAGGGCTTTGAAAAGCTGAGGAAAGGCGATGGGGTCATCCTGAGGCTTGCCCTTGAACCATCGCATACGCCACGCGTGGCTTAGTAACACTGAAAAAAGATTAGCCGCTCCCGATCGTCATTCGCGGCCTCTTTAGTGATTCTTTAGTGAGGGGTTGGGGTGTGTGTGTGTGTGTGTGCGTGCGTGCGCGTGTGTAAGAAACTCGAAGTGAGGCTGGGAGAGAACAACAGGACGCCGAAGGGAAAGAAGCGCTCGTCATGCTCCGGTCAGGGAGCGCGGATAGGAATCGGATCAATATTGGTTCCAGGCTGTGTCAGCGCGCACGCATATACAGCCATGGCTCCAATATCAACAAGCTCTCCTCTCCACTGTTTACACTTTTATTGGAGGCGGTTGTCTTCTTTATTGCCTTGCTTGCAAAAAAGTTCTGAAGAACTTGAAAGCTTAAGGTATGCAAAGTTGTTGTGACCTCGACGAGTTCTCTAATAAAGCTACATTGGATTCAACAGGCTGCCGCTGCACTCCACTCTGTTGATAAATAATGAAACACAGCAAAAAGTGCTCCGGTCAACGGGAACTAGGAAAGTAAGTGATAGGGCCCCCCGTGGATGATTTCAGCAGATGTGTAGTATTATAGCAAGGGGAGTCTCTAGTTGGCATATGAAAAGGTATCTATAACAAAATCAAAGAGCTCTTCCTATAATATCTTAAGTCTGGCCTCCCAGAGGACATAATCTTATTTTAGTTCCTAAATTGTTAGATTGTTGCTTTTACAAAAGTTTGTAGGAACAATACCATGTCATAGTAAATAAGGGAGGTGGCTACCATTATACATAAGTAGAATAATCTCTAGACATATTTAAATTGCATTTTATTTGCTCATCACAATAACACGAATAATTTATAGTTTCTTAAACAGTAAAATATATTCACCAAGTGAAGAAACAAAAACGTTCTTGCTTATAAAGGTAACTTTGAATCTGTTCAATTAGTTTTTCATCTAATATTCATAATTTTTTTTTTGTATTTGAACAATTGGAAAGGAGTAATGTCAGTTTCAACATATTGTTATTTGTAATAGAAGTACAATACTGCATTTTAATAAGCCATCAACTTGATATTTTTGTAATTAAGTAGGAAATGAAATGGTCAAAATAGTGTTTATAGAATGTAATGGGAGGTTCATAGATCTGAATAGGAAGAAAAATCTGCAGTCAAAGCAGAAAAGCTTATTTTCTTAAATCCCGCTTGCAGATTGTGGTTACACATAAACTGGTTGGGTTCACACAGGACACTAAATCACAAAAACATTAATGCAAGTTTATTGTAATCAAACGTTTCATGTTGTGCAAATGCCTTAGTTGGTTAAAAATGAATTTTGCTTCTTTCATTTCTCCACATACAAAATACCTATTTAACCTTTTTACTAGTAGGACTTTCATTTAAAAATGCTTTAAGATTAAGTTTATGTTTAGGACTGAGCTGCACAATCTCTAATCATGGTTGTCTGTAATGAACAAAATAACTGTACCTTGTTCAGTCTATTCATCTTTTTTTGACCTTTGTTTCTCGGAGTATTAAAAAAAAGTCGGATTAAGCAAAAATATTAAATCAGAATTCTGAGTTCACTGCAATAATCCAAGGTTAGAATAAGCAGGTTTCATAAAACAAATCTTTGTTTCAAAAATATTTTTTTCTGGGAATGAGTTCATGTGTCATGATACAACAACAATCAAGTACTGTATACATAGTATAATTTGGTATGATATATGAATCAGGTGTGTTCATACCAAATCATGTATTCCCTTTAAAGTTTCTCCAGACTACTTTTAAAAGAATGACATGATAGTTGTTGTGGTTCGCCGGCAGCAGGTGCAGATGGCTGAGGTCTCGGAGAGTGAGGACTCAGATGAGGGGCCTGCGTGTGATATAGGGATGGGGCCAGGACCATCAGGAAGTGGAATGCTGCCTTTGGAGATTGTGGAGGCTGGCAGCAGTGCTGAAGAGGTTCCCGAGGAGCCTGTGCCCAGTGAGTGTGTGCGCAGGGCTGCTCAAAGGAAAGAGCAGCTGCAGCAGCACAGGCGATTCTGGAGTAAGGCTGCAAGGTAATGGCCCTTCCCTCAAGAGATAAAAGCCAGCTGAGAAACTGGAGTTCTTTGCAGGAAGCAAAGAAGTTTTTGCACTCAAGCCTTGTGGATGTTCAGAATATCTTGGTTGGTGTTTGGAGACTCTTTGTGTTTGAAATCTTTCTTAGTCCCTTTTTCTAATATTCTTGGCAGCCTTGCACCACCTTGGCAAGGCTCGTTCTTATCAGAGGTAATTAATTTGAAACAGCCTTTTAACCGTGAAGGAACAGAATTAGTAAAGAATCATTAAAAGGTTTTTCTGTTACCTATGTTTCGTGTTGGTTTCCTTGGAACAAGGTTTGGGTCAGAACAATAATGTATGGCAATGAAAACTTTATTTTCAATTTATTTGATTACTAGTTGAGAAGAGAACAGCTATGAAACAGATTGTATCTTTTGAACAGGCAAGAACATAATAGCATTTCACAAATTAGAGAAAACAAGTAAGAGAATGCTCCAAGCCACCAGGGGAATTACAGCAAACTACTAATCCAGCAGTGCGATCTGCATGTCAAATTTACTAAGACTATTTCCAATAAAATGTGGTGGACTTTATTCTTCTCAAGAATGTGGGATTCTGCTATACAACAGCTTTCTCCTACTTGACACAATGGTTTAGACTTCCAATATCAATAGTATGATCCAAATTTTGGAAATGGCACTGGAGAGACTTTTACACATTCAACATTAAGCTGCAATGTGTAACACTGCCAGTCTATCAATCAGTGCTGATCAGTTTTGATTGTCTGATATATTTTATTATGGAGGTGTATTCAATCCCACATTTCACAAATCTTTAAGACTCTTTAAGACCCTTATACAAAATCAGGGTGCTATTGGTTTTACCTGAAGCAAACCTGTTTTAATCTTAACCTCTTGTTCCATTATCCATGGCTTCTCATAGCCTTGTGATTAGGCTCAAGTATTATGAAATATTTCAAATGAACTAACATCTCTTTGTTCACAGCCTAGCATTAATAACAACCCAGCTCTGTAATCTATCAAGTCTCATTCACTCTACAATAGTTGATCATATGACTTGTCAGACTCAAAACAAAACCTAGCACAGAAATTACTCCTTTTCTGAAACACCTGATATAGAAATCTATGCAAAAAGAAATTGAATATATAGAGATATTCACAGAATTTCAATCCCCAGATTAAATTCCTCAGAGTTGAACATATTTTTCTGAGTTGCTTACAATATTTTTCTTCACAACAGAATGCAATGGTAGAGTCAAGCTTTCTAAATAAAACTTGTACTGCATATTAAAGATAAAGAATAAAAACTTCTTCAAAACTAACTTGAGTCAAAATGTCTCATAAATTGAGCCAAATATCTCATAAACTTTTATGACAAATACTTTTTGGGAAAAGTCTGTTCTCATATCTCAAAAAGAAACTAGGAATTACAAAAGGTTTGGAAAACTGAAGAGCAAAATATTCACAAACAGGACATACTACCCGAGTAGGGGAAACTTAGGCTAAATGGCCATTTAACATTTATCTTTACTTTCACTTTATCTTTTACCTTCCCCATTACAATGGCTATTTCCCAAGTATTCATTACTAATCATAACCATGTTTTATAAAATGTGCTAATTCAAAAACACTCTGCCACATTCCACACTTCATAGATGACAGAGATGCAACCGGTATATATATATTTTTATATTCAACAGTGCAAATAGAGAATCAAATGCTATTTTAGTGGTGATTTCTCTACTATGAAGAATTTTTCAATGATCAACTGCAATATACATACATATGTACATACATATATGATATATATATGCATATATACATATATGATGGGAGAGTTGCTAGGAAATTGTATCCAAAAACATATATTATTTGGGGGTGTGAGCAGAAAATAAAGTTGCTTAACAAGACAACTTATGCTCAAAAATATATGAAAGGATCATGCCTCAAAGAATCAAAAATCTGAAGGATACATACAATATTAGGACTCACCAAAATTTGTAATTTTATTAGAGCCTTTATATGGTATGTTATCAGAAGGATGACAAATAAATTGGAAGATCAGTATTTTTTTAATTTAAAAACATTTCCTCTCATTTCTACTTTCCTGATTTTGTTCTGAATGCCATCAGTCACAATATAAAAGCAAACCATGATGTGCTTGGGGGTGCATTTGTATTGAGACTGTGGAAGGCAATGACTGATTGCTTTTACACATTGCCAGTACACTTTGCAAAACCAACGGAGTCATTATCTCGATCAAATACTGTGTAATAGGGTCCAATGAAAACATCACCAAGAATCCAAAGAGGCCCACCAGGTGGTGGGACATCCAAGCCTGAAAATCCACTCAAACAAAGAGTTTCTTCTTTAACAGTCACCTACAGAAGGAGAGGAAAAAGTAAAACAAGTAGTAAGATAATTTGTTTTATAACATTGTTTTGTATAGAATTAATTCTATGGTAAAATTTAAACAATTTGAATTTAAAGCATATACAAACATACATATACAGTAATCAATTTATCCTAATGTCTATGGAGATTGTCAATCATCCAAATCATGGTTGTTTCAACAGTGCTTTTTCCAAAAGGCAACTGGACTTTCGTTTTTTTTTCTTTGAAAATGTTTAGCTTCTTATCCAAGCAGTTTCTTCAATTCAGAACTGAAGAAGCTTCTTGGATGAAAAGTGAAACATTTTCAAGGGAATGGAAAGTTCAGTTGCCTTTTGAAAAAAGCAGCTTTGGGACATCATTTTTTCTTAATAACTGTCAAGAGTTTTTAAGGAAAAGTCGTATTTTTGTTCCTCTATTTCAAGGACTGAAAATGCTATGTTAATTTTGGAATTCATAACTTTCCCTTGCTACTTACTATATATTTCTCAACTAACACAGGATGCAGTTAAAATTCTTCTAGATCTTTTTACAAAATCATATGTAATGTTTGTTTAACATTACTCCTGACCTATCTCAGTGTATAAACAGACTTGGGATTAGTCCATAGTACTTTCTGGAGCCCCTACTATCTTCTTAAATGAGCAGAAGCAATTCAGTACATATCAAAAAGAACTATCCCTAGGTATATTACGCAGAAAATATGCTGAAAAGAATCTGTTAAGCATTAAGAGAAAGAATATTAGAGTGTCATGGAACTTACTTTTAAGGCATACTGATCTGGAGTAAGAGCATAAGACTGCCCTCCCAGCACGAGAGACACAGTGGGAAGTGTGGATAGCTTATCACATGGGAGCATGTACTGCAAACAAAACAACAGAGAAAAATTAAGAACCTGCCATGGACAAACACCGGGCGAGAAAAATCCTCTCCTTTCCTGAGATGTGATAGAAGCCAGTAGTTAAGATGGCCTTCTTCAAAATGGGTCATCCTTAGATTGACATAAAACCTTCACTGATAATGTTGCTGGGAATGGTGGGAATTATAATAAAATCAATTTGAGAACTACCAGGTTGAGGAAGGCTGTCTAAGGAATAAATGACTAGAGGTTTGCAAATGCTTGTTCAATGTACCTTGTTTTCACTTAAGATCAGCTTTCAGAGTCTAGTACAACTTAGGCAGAATTAACAATAAATGAGAAACAATGATAGAAAAACAATAAAAAGGCAATCCTATTCATCTGGATACATACTTCCTCTCAAACCAAAAAGCATGACCAGCAGGGCTTCCCAAACACTTTACTCCAGAACCTAGAGAAACAGCCATATTTTTAAAGACTACTAGAACATCATCAGGGTGCAGCTACATGGATCTTGGGGTTGGGAGCATCGTTTTAGAGTACAGGAGTCACAAAAGAGAAGCCACACTTCCTGGATCCCGACACTGACTGAAGGCACTCCAACTTTGCCTAGACTTATTGGTGGGCCATCATGGGAGATAGGTGGTGCCTCCGATAATAAGGCCCTAAGCCATGAAGGACTTTATAGTTAATAACAGCACCTTGAAGTGCATCAGAAAGCTCACTAGCAAACAGTGCAGCTTGCAGAGCAATGAGTATGCTGAAACATCCTAGCATTCCCAATGCCACTGCATTCTGGACTACTTAAGCTTCCAAGTGTTCTCCAAGGGCAGCCACATGTACATCATGAATTTCTACTTGTATTTCTTCAGCCTTTGCATATCCATTAACTCTTATCACTCATAACTGGCATTCATAAGATTAGCAGCTACTTTCCAGAAATGGAATCAATAAATCTGTCTCAAGCAGAATTGTTCTGATTGTGGCATAGAGTTTAATTAGATAGCTGAAGTAGTCCACCTCTAATTCCTCCCCTTCTGAAGAAAAGGGGATTTGTTTTCCAACATCCACTGAAAATCTGGGTATGAACAGGAAAGAATCTAAGGTAATATTGTTCCTGAGCCTTTGATTAAAGGTTGTAATGCTTCAAGAATCTGTGAAATCCAGAGGAAGCAAAGATAAATCTTTGCTTCAGGAAACCCATTTATTTTGAAGGAGCAAGTGAGCCAGATTAGTTAGAAATCTAAATTAAGAGTTTATGCTTTATTTTACTGCATGGTTAACTGTATTGTCTCTGACATACGCTGTCCCTGATATTTATGTTCTCTGTAGAGCTCAAGTAAATTATGTGTTTTATGCAGCTTGGCATCTCTCTACTCAATACAGAGTATCTTCTGTATTAGGAGATCTATCTTCTTGTATCTGCCAAGAATCTTATACTGTTATTTATAATTTTTCTATGGCAGATTTTTTGCAGATGTGGCTTTTGGACAGCTTTATATTTTCATCTTCTTCGCCACTAAAGGCTTTACCTGTGACTATTTAAATGAACAAAACAAATTTTTAGATCTTTCCTTTTTTAAAAATAAAATAATTTTATCTACCGATTGTAAGATTGATCTCCAAAGAAAGGAAAACTGATTTTCCTAATCCTAAAATGAAATCTGGCTTTTTTGCTGTCATTACAAGGGACTGGAGGTTGATTTCACTAAATCCAAATATTTTTATTCAGTATTCATTATTTCTACTTGAAGGTTAAATAATATCTTAGCAAAGAAGTTTTTATCGAGAAAATAATTATATTTCTGGTTCTTCAAATATGCAGAACAGAAACACTGAGCAGGTATTCTATTCTGATTTGAAGAACTGCACTTGTTTTAATTTCTTTTTAAAATATTAGAAGTGTAGAGGAGAATTTATTATAGCTAGGATTCTATATTTTGGCATGGGAGGCAAATTACAAAACTGTCAAATAAATTATTCAAGATAACAGAACTTTGAACTAGAAAGCAAGCTATCTTTTGATGGCAAGTCAATACCAGAACACGTATCTGAACCTGACCTAAATTTAAACCAATGTATAGATAACTTTTGATTAAATGAAGATAAATGCTTAGCATCAAGTTCAGACTGAAGTGAGATTAGAGTCAGATAAATAAACAAACACACAAGTTACTATGTCTACCATCTGCAGTACCACAATACCCTAATTCCTGTTTGAATTTACCTGTCCTTTAATGATTGGCTTAGCTCCAATGGCTTTCTGCAACTCTTTAATTTCCTTAGTTGGCCCTGTAATAAGTGATGTTCCTGTGTCTACAATAGCTTCACAGCCATCTTTGCACACAGTTAGGCCATTGCCAACATCAACCCTGGAAGGAAAGATAGATCTCATTTTTTTTTCCTTAAGAGACCAGAAACATAAAATCAAATCCTTGCATGGTTACATTGAATACAATTACTGGAAATTTACAAGAGAGTTATATGCAGGGAACAAGCTTTTACATATGTTCCAACATAATATATATAGCTCAGGGTTAAACCGTGAAGTCCTTGGTGCTCTGAGATTTGTTTGCTTGCAGATGTTTCATTATCCAGCTATGTAGCAACATTAGTGTGAGTAGGTGTGGGGTTTGCTCTGTTTATATAGAATAACTTGCCCCGCCAGTGTTGGTGGAGGTTTGCTCTTTGGTAGTTTCTTGATAAAGGTTTTGGTTTCCACTTGACTGCCTGGTGTTAATCCCTGCTTATCCAGGTGTTGGCTGCTGAAGTGATGTTCTAGTGTTTTTGTTTTCTTCTTAGCTTTTTTAGTATCTCCTTTGAATGGTAAATATGGTTTATCTCTATGTATCTATTGATAGGCGATTTGTCTGAATGCCAGGCTTCCAGGAATTCCCTAGTATTTTTGGATTTGGCTTGGTCTAGGATGCGAACAGTTTTCCAGTTGAAATTGTGTTTGAGTCTTTCTATACATTGTGAAATAAAGGAGCTTTCATTGTGTCTTCTGACTGCTACCGTAGTTGGTGTTCATGAATGCACTCTGCTAATGTTCTGCCTGCCTGTCATACATAGTAGTTGTCATAGTACTTACCCTATATGTTGTAAACGACTTTGCTGTTCTTAGGCCACTGAGTCTTTGGGCTTGCTTAAAATGTTTGGGAAGACTTTAATTGGTTTGGTGCTACGGAGATATAGTATGGTTGTAATAATAAGTTGTATGTTCATGTATGGTATTATTCTTTTAACAGCTCATCCTAGTTGTGCTATAGGAGTGGTCAGACATTTTTTGATAAAGTTCTGTGGGTAACCATTCCATATAGGCTGTCCTTTTTCTGGTGTTCCAAGTTATTGTAGAATGTTTGTGTTCATCTGTAATGTTCTTACACAGCAGCTCTTGTTGGGCGAGAAATTGGGCTCTTAATTTTGGCAATGGAGCCCTTGGTTAGTGTGGGTTGTTTTTGGATAGACTTGCATTTCTAGTTGGTCGTGGTTTTCTCTCCTGATGAGGATATCCACGAAGGGGAGTGTGTTGTTACTTTCTTTTTCCCTTGTGAATTTTATTTCTTTGACAATATTGTTGATTGTCTCATGCAACTTTTTAATTATGATGGTGTTATCTATATACCAGACCCATACTTTTGGTTTCTGTGTGGGAGTGCTTTAGTTTCTAAACAATTCATTAAGATCTTTGCTATAAATCTTGATCACCAGTGTTAGGCCTCATCTTAGGACTTCATTGTGAGTCACCACTCTTTTCCAACCAAATCCAAAACCACTAGGGAATTCCTAAAAACTTGGCATTCAGACAAAGCAGCCATCAATCAATGCACGAAGAAATCAAAATATTTCTCATAATTTCTTCTTTCTAATAGTATAGGGGTAAGGATAGATATTAGAAGCAGGATGACAGAAACACATTTAACACACATCATTCCCTGTAGATAACAAGCACAATATACAGCAATACACTGTTCTGAAGTCCATGGTAGTTACACTATTATACCACAGTGAAGACAACTTTCAGGAGGATGAGACAGTTAAAATCGTTCTTCCTCCTTTCCACCCCAATTCTCTTTCTGCAGCAAGTTAGGTCTAAAAAGGACCACACTTATTAGACATTGCCATCTATGTTACTAAATGTTATGTACCATAAGGCAACATCCTGCTATAGATTTTGGACTTATCTAAATCTACATGCTAGTAAGCTACAGACATGTGTTTAACTGGGAGATGCCCAGAATTAGTTATAAGATGGCTGGCTCTATAAATATTTTAAATAAATAAATAAAACTAGGTATACAGGATAACTAAAGCAAAGAGAACTTACTTATCCATATGGACTTGCCAATAAGCTTTACGAGTTACGTTTACCCAAGTGAAGTCTCCAGAATAATACTGGGAATCTGTTCCCCCCAAAAGCAATTCACCTCCAGTTTGGCCTTTTGGATCCCTTCAAGAGATAATACACAAGTGCAGAAAGAAAGTAAAAATCAGTACAAACAAGGATGTAGCCCTCTGAGCCACTATACTGAATTTACAGAAACAATAAAGAATAAAGAACACAAACAGACCAAAATGTTTACAAATCATGTAGGATCTGACATACTTTCATAGAATCCTAGAAAAACAACATAATTAAAGATAACTTGAATGTTCCTTCTAGGATATCAACAACTTTGAAATCCTAACAACTCTCACTAGTAAGTCCAAACTGAATTCAGCAGAACTTGCTTCAAAGACAAGAGATATCTATTGGGCATTTATTATGTATATAATTGGAGGTCTGCTCTGATAGTTCAAGATCCTTCAAAAAGTTCCAAATCTGCATCTTTGTAGAAAGATCACTTTATTTAAAACTGTACATAAAATGGGCATTGTCTCCTAAGAATATCTTTATTCACGTCTGTTGACAATGAGGCTACTGCTTTGAAAATGGGTGGGTCTTCAACTATTATGCTCTAAAAGCTGGCTATAAAGCAAAGGTGGACATAAAATTAGACAATAAAGACTTTAGTCTACCAATTTGAGGCTCACCTATTTAGATAAAAGGAAAATATGTTCTTTTCCAATAATCCCTGTTCCATTACGTTATCAAAGAAAGGTGCTACTTTATCCACAGAAATCTTGGGGTATGCCATGCCGAGAATGCCATCAAATTTTGCAGCGATAAAAGTGACGCCAGGCTGCTTGGTAGCTTCACCAAACAACTGGTTCTGGACACTTAGGTCGCCAATCTAATAGGAAAACCAACAGGAAGGAAGAAGTCAAAACACACACTTAAAATCACATCTGAAAATGCCAATATTCATTTGATACACCTCAATGAACACTGTATGATATAGAGTAATCAAGATACAAATATCCAGAAATTCCTAAATGGATTGCTTAGTGTTTTGCACTCTATGTAGGATGACAGTATCATCTTAACTTAGCCACTTCCTTCAAATGAACTGGATGGCTATGCTGCTTTTGTTGGGAATTGTGGTTTAGCCAAACATCACAGCACTAGTTTGACACCTGTCATGCAGAGATATTTTATTGATACTCTTAGAGTTGAAGCTTCTAGGAAATATGGGAAACATCAAGCTCGTTGCATCAAAATAATATTTCTGGTCACTAGTCTCTCATTCCTCTTTCTTAAAGACTAGAGTTTTGAATTCTAAGAATTGGAACTTTTAATTTTTTGAATTAAAACTCCTGCTATCTTTTCCAAAGGTAGGTAAAACAAGATGAACCCATATCAGATGCTTAAAAGTGAAGAAAAAGCAGGATGTGTTCATAATAAAATTATGAGTAAGGCAATAGCTTGACTGAAAGATAAATGATCCATGTTTTGCATGGCAGAGCTACATATTTGCTTAAAAGCATTCTTTTAATCCAACATTTCCCCATCACGAGTCTTCATCCCTTTATTTGCTTTTTCTGTTATAGATGTCTAAAAGCACAGTGGCAGTATTTAGAAAAAAATAAACCAAGCTTGTAAGGACACTTGAGTTAATTTGTTATGAAATAAGAAAACAGAAAGAAGTCTCTTTCAAAAGGTCTGAATAGCCTCTTATATTTATTGGTTTGGGATGGATTTCTTTCTTCTGAATAAATAAGATGTTAAGTAAATATTTCCCTTTTAAAATAAGAAGATACAATCATGATAATTATACACTCTTTCAAATATTTCTCAGAATCACAACAAAGTAAAGCTAGTACTTTGACTAAAGATTTGGAGCCTTTTATGACTTAAATAATGAAATGCTATCATTGTACTAACCGTTACAGTATCCTGGCTAAGATATCCCGAAAGGCTTCCAGTACCATAATGGATGGCAAAATCTGTACCATTTTTCACGTATGTGCTAGATTTTGAGGAATCATACTTATGATGTATTACTGCAGAAAGAACATAAGGACTGTAAGATGACCACACACATGAAACTAATGCACAGTTTGACTCTATGCTCTAAATAAAAATTACGGAGACTCAAACATAGCTGTGGAAGACAAGGTAATAGCCAAATTAATAGTACAGATGCCAAATTAATAGTACAGATAGCCCTCATTTAATGACCACCAGTTCAGCAACCATTCAAAGTTACAAGGGCATTGAATGAATGACGCTTCTGGCCAGTGCTTGTAGTGATTACTGCAGTATCCCCTGCAATCCCGTAATTGCAATTCAGTTGCTTGACATCCAACACACAATTATGACATTGTAGCAAATTACAGTCAAGTCATCACTCTTTGCAGCCTTCACTGTAAGTTTTTAACAATGGGGAAGCCTGCAGGAGGTCAGAAATAACAGCCACAAGTTACTGCACTTAGCAGTGTCGTTGGATTTACCTAATGATGGCAACCGGAAGTGCCAGAAATGCTGATGTTAAGTAGCATGGTAACGAGTCATTGTGCTTTATGTCCACATTGCTTAGCGACAGAATTTCAAGTCCCAATTACTGTCGAGAACTACCTATACTTCGCTCTTATAACACTTTTTAATTTGCTTTCTACACTGCAAGAGGCAGATGGGACCAATAAACAAAAGGGAAAGAGATATATTTTGGCTCACATCATTTAAGATCCAATAAGGAGATGTACTTGGTGAATTCTACTTATAATTCTGAATTCTAATTCAATCTTGTGATGAAAAAAAGCAGAGATAAGACATGAATACTTTCCCTCTAACTTAATAACTAACACACACACACACACACCGCAATAGACAGACATCTCTATGGCTTATTTTACCTAATTTTCAGAACTTAATCTGAACTTTGGTTTAAAAACACTGGAGAAAGGCATACAAAATGCTTTATTTCAGCTACATGAAACTAAGGAACAGTTAGTTACACAATTTTAAAATACTCAATTCCAGTTATTAATCTGCATTGTTATACCTTTTCTGCAACATCTTAAGTAGAGGAAAATAACTAGAACAAGTATTATTTGCCTTAAAAATATGGATCAAAGCCATGTTCTTTACTCAATTCAAGTACTGCTTTATTCACGTCCACATAAAGAAAATCGATTAAATAGAACTAAGAAACCACAGTGGGGAAAAGTGGCTTTTAGAGTCTTTGATACTCCTTGTGAGAGTCAACATTTACAAGTTTATATCTGAAGTAGCTCTGCCCTTTTCAAGTGCCATCTGCTGATAAATATCTTCTACTGACAAGGACCTCTTGAATTAAGGATATTTTTTGAGTAGAGCAAATAACTATCAGAATGCAGCTTTTTATTTGGAATCATTAACAAAGGCTATTTTTTTAAAGTTTCCTAAGAATTCAGAAATTAAATGGAGAAGTCCAATTTGAGCTGTTAAATTAGGTTTGAAAAGGAATTGTGGGAATTGGCTAATTTGGCATATACAGTATTTTTTCAAGAATCTCCAGATTTGAGAAAGTAGAATATGCACACAGGACTTGTAAAGAGAATTGAATATTATTTGAAACAGTTTACCTCCCATGTTGTTCACTTTTTTCAGCCCTATTCAACACTGACCAAAATTATTTAATGATGCTCATCACAAATTGAACCTTCTTCTTCAAACAGTCATCAGCTATCTTTAGCCCAGTACAATGGAAGTAGAGTTGTATTACAGTTTCATCAAGTTTGGTAATTTCAAAAAAGAATACAGAACATAGGATCTTATTGCAATGCTTAAATCTGAAGCTACAAATATGAAAGAGAATCTCTCTTTAACCTACATTTTCAAATCATCTAATTAATTTGGAAGGGTGCACTGGCTTCATTTGCATGTTGTAACTCTCATCTTTTTAATCCAACAGGGTTGTGGGATGGGAGAGGCACAGAACAATTTGGAAGATGAGTTCATTATGATCTCTAATGGGGTATGGATTTGCTTCAGAAGATCATCACAAACAGAAAGTGCTCCATTTATTTCAGGAATTAAGAAACGCACTTCAGTGAATTTAAGAGACATAAGATATCTATCACAACCTTCAGCATTCAGAGAAAAACAAAACTGAACAATCAAATCAGGCATCACACATTGTGGAAAAAACTGTGGAAACTCTACAAAATGAAGTAAAAAGCAGTACATATACACAATATGGCAACAGCTAAAATTTCCACAATACATTAAAATAATGGCTTCATAAACCTCCAACAAAAGCAAAGTAATAAACATAGAAATACAAAAGAAACAATGGTATAGTGCTTGTTAACAGAATGTCTTCCAAAGTAATTATATCTTCAACAACTTCCTAAAATACAGCAGAAAAATACAGGGAGGAGGAATTGATTTTCATAGAAAATTGTTCCAGAGTATTATCATTACTACAGAAAAGCAGTGCCATCTAACCGTAGGCACTTTTTGGAAGCCTAGGACTATGACTTCTCTCTCAAGGGTTGGTGGGTTGAGTCAGTTCTGGTTGGAGTGTATATATGGGATTTATCTAAATGTCATTCTGCCAGAAGTTAAAATTTCCCCTCCTTATAATATCCTCTTCCTAATCTCTTCCATTGGGTTGACCAACAACCTGGAATAGAACTGGAGGACACCCAGAGTTCAGCTCAAAGGAACAGAAGAACTCCAGGTGCAGTGGTGGGATGCTGCCGGTTCGGACCAGTTCAGGTGAACCAGTAGTTCCGGCAATCAGTTGGCCCCATCCGCCCCCACTCTATCCTGTCCTTTATTTCCTGCTTTGTAACTCATTCCAATCATGTGGCACAGCTGACTCCTCCCCCTCCCTATTGTTCTACTTACCGTTGCTGACTTGGAAGGTAAGCAGCTGAGTTTCTAAATGCTCCATTTTCAGTGCTGCGTGCAAGCGCCTTAGGCACGCGCACACGCGAAGTGCGCACTCGTGCAAAGAGCGCGCTCAACGAACCGGTTGTTAAACCGGCAGCATCCCACCACTGTCCAGATGGATATATAGACACTGTATAAGTTGGATATAGCAGTTTCTGTATAAGAAATTCATTTCTTCTGAAGACTCCCTCAATTTTATAAACTGGATGGGCTCTTAGTTACATACCAGCAAAAGCTCAATAGCTGGGTTGAGAAACAGCACATAGACAAGCATGGTTTTCATATACTTTGCTGAGCAACAGAGAGGATTTTTCTTAGAATGTCATCCTATATTGTTAGAACATACAGGTAAATTTATAATCATATGGGATGGTCTTGTACAAATCAGCCATCTACAAGATTTTACGTAAGCAAGAATGGATACTTACAGCAGGCAATATCCAGGAAGCTACAGTGAACAGATGGCACCCAGAGGTTTGATGAGCCAGTATCAAAGACTGTAGTAAACTTCTGTGGTGGAGTCCCAATACCTATCTCCCCATAATATTGTGCCTGAAAAAGAAAATAACATGCAAGGACAATAAATAACTAAGAATTCCTCCAGTGAGAGAGAGGGAAGAGGACCATTCCAAGCTGTTATACAACTCTATATAGATCAAAAATATTTATTTATTTATATTTATTTATTTTGTCAAGCGATTATAAGATAACAGGTATAAGTATAAACATAGTTATGAATACATGAAATGGGTACATATAAGAAAAATAAAAGAAACAATAGGACAGGGACGGTAGGCACGTTGGTGTGCTTATGCACGCCCCCTACAGACCTCTTAGGAAAGGGGTGAGGTCAATAGTAGACAGTCTAAGGCTAAAGATTTTGGGGTTTGGGGAAGAAACCACAGAGTCAGGTAGAGTATTCCAGACATTGACCACTCTGTTGCTGAAGTCGTATTGCCTGGAATCAAGTTTGGTGCGGTTTACTTTGAGTTTGTATCTATTGTATGCTCTTGTATCGTTATGGTTAAGCTGAAGTATTCATTGACAGGTAGGACATTGCAATATATAATTTTATGTACTATACTTAGATTGGACCGAAGGCGGCGTAGTTCCAGGTTTACTAGGTCTAGAATTTCAAGTCTGGTGGCATAAGGTATTCTGCAATGAGTAGAATATGCTTCATCCAGCTACACTGCCAACTACATTGTTCATTATTTTACAGAACATATGAACGTCAGGACACTCCAACTATAATCAAGCTCAAAAATGAAGAGTAAAGTAAAAATAAATCTTTGTCACTTCTACTATTAAGATTTATAGGAAAAAGAGCAGTAATAAGAAAGGATACCCATCATTAGGATAGGGAGGTTTGAAGACAATGTGATACAACATTTTGACATCCAAAGTAAAAAAAAATCACAGTTAATGTGAACATTAACTGTTAATGTTCATTTTATGAACAAAAAGCATTATGTATGCACCTTGAGTTGTATAAAATAAAGATGGGATATGATAACAACAGCAGCAACAATCTATTCCCTCCATCCTAGAATGAATTGTTAACATCCATTTATGTAGAAGAAAAGACAAATAAAATTCCAGTCACTATGAAATAATCATTCATAAAAACTTGAAAAGCAATATACGGAGTATGAAAGCAACAATATTTGTAAAAAAAAAAAACAGACCAAAGGAAGACACCTTAATTCATTGCTTCAACAGGCTTCACTTCAAAATATTAGTAGCGTATTTTGCAATTTTTTTTTTTCAGGAAAGAGTACGATCTTGAGATTGTCCCTTTGTTGATTTTCCCCCTTTCTCAGCTCTCACACCCTTCAAATTAGATATTGCTTTATAATGTACTTTACATTCTGTTTAAGACCTTTGCTATTTATCCAAACATTTCTGTGTTCAGAATCATCATATAACAAACTTCCATGCAAAACTGTGCTACTTTCAACAGCCTTCAACTATTAGCAAATGTATATTTCCTGCTAATTGTCTGGAATAGAACTGGCACAGCCAAAAGGAAACTTAGTCTGTTTGGCCAAGGTTCAATATGGAAAGGTCTTGTTCCCATGCGAAAATGACTCATTACACACTACACCTGTCTATATATTGTTATACAAAATAAAAGAAAGCTGTTTGCAAGGACTACTCAATAGAGTGGCCACATGTTGCTATTCACAATTGTTGAACTGTTTCTACAGTCATTCATATCTACTTTTGTTTTAGAAAATTTGCAAAAAAGAACTACAACATACAGATTTATGCACACTGTAAATGTTGGCCGATATGAAGAATAGGTTTCTGCTGGGTTAGAAATGTTTATGCAGATTTCTCCAATGTAGTTGATCAAAGAACTGTAATAACAGAAGGATAATAGGTAACTTTGGTCCCAGGGTGGATAAAAAAATGTTTTTAAAAAAATAAAATGGATTTTATTTTTATCAAATAAAAATATTAAAAAGTATTTAAGATACATTAATAATTTAGTTTATTCAGCATGAAGTGGAGCTTTGTTATGTAGCATGAGGCTGTATATTCTGCAATATTGGGACTGTCAGTGAGTCAACAGCAAGTCAGAGGAGGAGCCGCTGCGGAACAGAGATGACAGTTGTTCTTTAAAAATTATGATTTAAATCGAGTTGATTTAAATCAAATCCACCCTTGCTTGGTCCAAATAAGTATGTTCCCTTGAGAAAAACATCCAGGCATATAGACTTCAGTAGCTAATACAATGCCAGTTTGGAATTGATTATACTCTAGTTAGGCAATTCCCAAACTGTCAATTTTGTCAAAGTAATCACTTCCATTGAAAATGAACATAGAAACATTGGAACAAATGTATAAATATAGTTCATAGCTGCTAACGTACACATGGTGTTTTATTCTCGTGCTTCCCATTCCAGCCACACAGCTGGTACATTATTTGTCCTCTACAGGGAGTCCTCAAATTATGACCATTCATTTAATGACTGCTTGAAGTTATGATGGCCCTGAAAACAGTGACTTATGATGGTGCTCGCCGTTATGATCATTGGAATGTCTCCACAGGCACAAAATCAAAATTTGGGTGCTTGGCAATTTGCCTGTATTTATGATGATTGCACTGTCTTAGGGTCACATAATTATTATTTAGGACCTTCTCAGAGGGCTTCCAACAAGCAAATTCAACGAGAAAAACCCGATTCACTTAAAGACTGTGATGATTTGTTTAAATGGTCCTAAAATTGGGCATGACTCATTTAACCATTGCATAACTTAGCAACGTTAAGTTCCAGTCCCAATTATGGTCATAAGTCAAGGAACACCTGTACTGAAAGTATCCCAATTGTTCTCGTGTATTTCTGCCCATCCATAAAATACATAAGTAAAATTAATAGCAACAATTTTAAAACTATGAATAGGAGTAAAAATATGTCTTAAAAAAGCCCAAGAAGGAACAGAAATAAACCAAAGGATAGATTTTGGATTTAGATGGTTTCTTTGAACCTCATATTTTTAGGTAAGATCGCTCACCTTTGTTCTTTCTTAATAGAAAGTTGCCTTTCTGCCCTGAACTAAAGTCTTTCAATTATGTTGGACTCCTATTCCTATAATTCCCATCCAAACAGATTAGATCCAAACAGGATTGCTGTAAATAAGATAGCTGACATAAGCCAGAAAACGGAGATTATAAGGAGGAGGACCATATGGATCATGCCAGAATACGAAAAATATTAAGGCCAACGCCTGTGCTGGATTATCTGATGATTTTCTATACAATAAAAAGATATTGAAAGAACTAGATTTGGGGAAGAAATGATCGAGAATTCAAGAGACTGAGACAAAGAAACAAATTGTTCCGTTATCCTTTTATACCATAATAGCAAAATCGAAAGAAATGTTAACTATCTAGAAGATAAAAATAAAAATGGGAAATGAAAAACCTAGTTTTTAAAACTGATATATGACAATAAAGATAGAATCTGCATTGTTTGATGAAATTACAGTTGAAACTACAATGTAGGGTTTTTTTTGTTTCTGTAAAAATATGACATTAATCTAAGGAAGGAAATGATAGACAGACTAAATCATGAATGGGAAGTTCATTACAATGGCAACAATTAAAATACTTAAAAGCAATGGATTCTTTTAGTGATAATGAACAGTTATGAAAACTGAACAATGTTAAAGAAAAGGAAGGTGGTAACCTTCTTAAAATTATGATTTTTAAAAAAACTTTTATTACAGCTACCACTGATTACAAGAAGAACGGATTGGTGCTGGATCAAGTAAAATTGACTAAAGCAATGATTGGCCATGTTTTGGCCATGTAAGATGAAGACAGAAGAGAGAACTACAGAAAACTATTATGTGTGGTAAGGTTGTGAGAAATAGAGAGGGACACAATGGATAAAGTGGATGGATGAGATTAAATACATCACTGGAATGTCCCTGGAAGAGCTACAAGTTATTATTAGACACGGGGCAAGATAATAAGCATTTATTCATGCAGTCACCAGATTTGATAGCCTCTAATCAATTATCATAATCTATTGCATAACCAAAAAAAGCAACAAAAACAAAAAACCCAGGGCTTCACAACACTTCAAATTCAAAAGGAAGAAGGTTCTTTGGCTTATACCAGGGCACTGATGCCAGAGTTGCAGAATTATCCTAGGGAAAGATGCAAATTTGGTTTAAAGAATATGATATGTGTTAAAGAATATTGAAATGTGTCCACCTATGTGTGTCCTGAAGTACTTACTTTTCTTTCAGATCTACAGCTCTGCCCATCCCTATGGTACAAAACTGTGTTTTTGAGCTGTTAAATATATGAAGAAATAAAATGAAATGGAGAGGGGTTTTTTGTTCTTCTGTTTTGACTTAGCACTATTATTTAAGTTCCTTTGAATATGCATCACTTCAGAAAAGCACCAGAGAAGCAAGCATTTCAAATACATTTGAAAATCATTTTCCCAAATATGAATATCGGCTTCATCTTTCCCAGATGACATTTCTAATATGTTCTAGCCCTGCAAGTCAAATGTTGACTAAGCATGGTTGATTGTGAAAGCCTCATTATAGTATTTTTTTTACCCTTGTGAACAACTGTGGGGGTAGGCTAGGTGTGGCTGAGACAGAACACTTTCAAACAGCTTCAACAAGATTGCTAAAGTTAGCTTATTTAGCAACTACACTGGTTTTTCAACAGCTTCAAATGAAAGACTTGCTAAGAAATCACATGTAGTTCTATGGTATTTTGTATCATAAAAATTTTAATTTAGGGAAAGATGGGTCATGATGGAGTAACTAATGTTGGCACCAGTAATGCTTTACAGAAAGTTGATCTCTCACCAAAAGATTGCTTAAGCAGATGTTCAGCAAAGCTTCTCTCTGAAATAGACATTGTGGTCTAAGACAGAATTGGATGGCTTTATACATCTCACCCATCCCTGGTCTGATAAAAGATCTTTGATCCCTGCTAAATGCAAATTTAATGATTTTGGGGGGCTTCTAAACTGAGTTTTGTTTACTTTGCACAAAGCAGAGATATGGAACATAGAGCAAGTTAGTTGGATATTTGATGAGTTATGCAATGTAATATTGTACCATTTATTTAGGATATAAGTGGGAAAAGAACAGATTCCAGATTCATTATTCAACACATTTTAATGTAATTCTAAATTATATGATATTAATTCTTCATCAACTGAAGGAGCAATGGATTCGTTTTAAATGGAAGATGGAAATGGATATACCACAATTTCCCACATCCGCAGAACTTCTTTAAGGATTATCATTACAATTAAATCTCTGAAATTGTAGAAGAATCATGGTCAATGATTTCAGTCAAAGATCGGTATAAAACATAAAGCAGGTTTTTGTCTCTTATTTTATTAGAGGCTTATAGTGCAGCGTTCTCAAATCAATCCACTGCATTTAGTTTTAATGAAGCAATCACTGTTATTCCCAGATCAGGAAAACATTCTACTATGCATTCAAACTACAAATCTTTTTCCTTGATAAATCTGGAGACTTATTTTTAACGGCTATTTTGGTATATAGCAGGGGCGTCCAACCTTGGCAACTTTAAGACTTGTGGACTTCAACTCCCAGAATTCCTCAGCCAGCAAAGCTGGCTGAGGAATTCTGGGAGTTGAAGTCCACAAGTCTTAAAGTTGCCAAGGTTGGACACCCCTGGTATATAGTATTCTTCCAGTTAAAGTGCATCCATCTTAGTCTAGATTTATACAGGGCACTTAAGCTTTTGAGTTACATTTTAAATAAACATCCAGGTAGATAAATATGTGCTTACTTTAATTCAAAATCTAAAACATACATGTTTTTGATTATATCCCTATTATTTGGAATTTATCCAATATTAAGAAGACATAGGAGTTGGCTAACATTATATAGCATTAGTAAGGTTGACTCATCCTTCCATTCTTTTGAAGTGGGTAAAATGGGGACCCAAATTGTTGGGGGCAGTATGCTGACTCTGTAAACCACTTAGAGAGGGCTGTAAGCACTGTAAAGTGGTATATAAATCTAAGTGCTATTGCCATTAGGAGGATAAATTTACACCTGGATTTGCAACAACATGTTGCCAATCTGTGTAAAATCTGCATTCTTCTACAAGGGGAGAAACATTTTGACAAATACAGTCAAAGATTTTGGAATTGTTCATTTTATAATAATTTCCAGGACCACTTTTGAAAATCCTGCGCTTATCAGTTCTGAAGTTGTGAGGAATCTTGAATGCTATTGCATATATTTGTATTTTTCTTTTTTGTGTAGCTTAAAATTGTGTACAGAATGAAAAATTAAGAAGTATAGAGCCTCACCCATACAACCGAGAAGAAAAGACAGATATAGTAAATATGAAGAAGATTGTTGCAATAGTTTACACTTTTCCATTCAATTCAAAATTGTAGATTTTTTTAGTAGGAGATTTGAAACCACTTCAGCAAAGGCAAAGGAGCTATGCCAGTAATGTTAGAGAAAACTGTTTGATGGTACATATATCATTTCTCTTATTCGTATTTCAAATGATAGCATGTCAGCTAATTGGGTGTGACAAACAGAAAAAAAAAAGCTTTTTTGGAGAAAAGTTAGTTGTATTTAAACTTGCACTACTTAGTGCACTTCAGATTGTTTTTGCCATTCTTCTGAAAAGCAAAGGTACAGAGAGCAATTTAGCAAGCTCTCCTTGTCTTGACTTTCAAAGTTGCATTCCTGTGTGTAATAAGAGCAAAGCCAGCTTGTTCTGCAATTCTCATGCTTAAACAATAGGCAGATTTGGCATTTTCAGCGGATGCTGTGTGTTCATTCACCAAAGAATTGCCATGGGGAAGGAGAAAGCTTTTACAGCATGATGTCAGAATAGGTGTGGCTAATTCAAAGGTGAACTAATCATGTTTAAAAGCAACTTGTCCTGTACCCTAGGTACAAAGCATTCTTTTGCACCCTGATGGTGGTCTGAAGAGACTCAGAGGCAGATAGTGACTACAGCATGTGCATGTAAACCAAAAGACCACATCAAAGCAAAGATGAATATTGAGACTCAAACACCATGCACTTGCTTCAATGCACGAGATATTCATTATGTCAAAAGCAAAATTTGCTATGCCTGCATGAAACATATGCAGACAAAAATAAAAATAAAATTAATTAACCATCCGAGATAATTTTTTAATTTATTATGAAATTTATTTGCCGCCCATCTTATTTCAGAGCGACTTAGAGCAATAATACTTATAGTCACCCCATAATACTCTCAAACATCATCCCCCACTACAGATATTTTACACTATAGGTTTTTAAAGTGGGTAAACTGAACTGAAGGTAATCTGAACTGAAGATTACCTTTCAACTGAAACACTTCCTTAAGAAAAATGCAACACAAAGCAAAAATGTCAACATCAAACCCACTTCTCCTAATTACCTGACAAGTTCCTGAAATACAATGGTGTCAAGATTTTCAGCATCTTACAATTTTAAAACCAGGCAAGTATTGAAACAGCAATTATAAAATTTTATAATTTTGTTCACAGCAAATTGTATGGATAACTTGAACTCTTGTATTTTTAATTGTCCTTTGCTGCATTATCTTTTTTTTGGTTTAAATTGCTCTTCAAATATCTTGAAAGCCTTATGACTTGAATGGCAGATAGCAAATTAAAAAAAAGTCGAAAAGCAAGCAGAATACTGCCTGATCAGCCCTCTGTCTTATTCTCTCTAGAATCTCCACCCACTGGATGCATGAATAAGCAGAGGTTTTAGCAATGGGGCATAAAGATACCCAGAAATCTATTTGCACTATAAAGTACATGCGGATTTTGACAGCCTTCAGACCCTGTTGGTTGGGGAGACAAATTACCTCAGATCCTATGCAGATTCAAATGTGTATGAAGAAGAGCCAATTCCACTCTTGTAAATGAAGTATGACTACCAGTTGAAGAGCAAGTTGGTACTTGTTTTATAGAAACATAATTGACAGTATGAGAAAGAAAGGAATGTGAACAGGTAATTTGTTCAGAACCTTACAGTTGCGAGAGGTTTTAAGATGGCTCAGGAATACCATGACTTAGCTATCTTGTTTTATGCAAATAACAGCAGCATAATGTTTGAGAATATACAGTAGTTGGCATTGGGCTTTGAGGCACTTTTTATTTCTACCTATATGTCACAGAAAGAATGCCAGTTTAGGCTGATGTTCCCTTTGTCCCTACAATGGCATTCATCCCAATTAACTTCACAGCTGTCAACTCAATAATCTCAAAGCATTATGGGTTGGCCTATAAATTTACAAAAACAGATTGTGAAGATATGCTTCAAAACACTTGATATAGGTATATTTATGGCTGAATATCATCTAAATCACTGTAAGTCTACCCTGGAAAGGTGTCAACAAAGTCTTCAGGTAAAGATTTGGACTGTATATAATTGCCAAATGTGATTTAATATGCTACCTCCTTCTCTCCATCCAAGGCAAAGACCAATTAAGTTTTTCCTAAAAAAAAAAAATACAGGGCAGGAACATATTGAGCAATTTTACTTGGTACATTTCACACATAAAGCTTGATTAAACAATTCCATACATTCTCGTAGAGCTCACTTGGAATTGGCAAACAAAACGACAACCACGGGAGAAGAAATATGTCTGATAAAATGCAGGCAGTCCTTGACTTACAGCCATTCATTAAGCAACTGTTCAAAGTTACAACACCACTGAAAAAAGTGGCTTACGACCAACCGTTCCTTGCACTGATGACCATCGTGCCATTACCATGGTTCTGGAATAAAATAATAATAATAATGCACTTGGCAACCAGCATGTACTTACAGTGGCTGGAGGATCTCAGGGTCATGTAATTGCCATTTGCAATCTTCTCAGCTAGATCCAACAAGCAAAGTCAATGGGGGAAGCTGGATTTGTTTAACAACTACATGATTCACAACAACCATGGCAAAAAAAAAAAAGGGGGGGGGTTCAAATTGGGCGGGATTCACTTAAGTCCTTTGCTTAGCAACAGAAATGCTGGTCCCAGTTGTAGCTGTCAGTCAAGGACTACCTGTACTCAACCTTTCCAAATTGGAGGTACAGACCATTTAGATCCATAACAGATGATGGAGGGGAGGAGGGGGAAGAGAAGGGAGACATGCTAATTTTTTTCCCTAGGTTCCAGCCACATCTGCAACTATTCATCTCTTCTCCCAACATGCTGCTATTCTCCCGTATGCCTTGTAGGAATATTTAATGCTTTCAAAAGGAAGAGGAACCTCATCAACTTCAATGCAGTACATATCTCTTTCCTTCCCAGATCAAATAAGCAGAAGTTTCTAATTAGCAGTTTAATAGAAAGCAGGCAGACATCTCAGAAGCAGCAGCAAGATCACCAGGAAAATGGCAACAACTTAAAATTTAAGATATATTTATAGAAGGGCAAGGCATGTTGGAAATGGGAATATTTTAGACTTCAAATTTTGTTTGTGAAAGATGACATCAGCCAAGTTGCCAGACACTATGACAGATATAGACAGACTTCAACAGAGATTTACAGGAGGAAACATGCTTTTTATTTAGAAATAAAATCTTTTGATACCCAACCCTGAGCTTCAGGGCATTATTAGCTCAAGAATAATAAAGAATGGTCTTTACTTGTAGCCGTTGGTTTTGTGGCGCCTTAGTCTCCCACTTCAAAAATGACTGAATTTCTTTAAATGTTATGTTGTCAACCCATAACGGCACCTATCCATACCACTAGAGTTTAACAGAAAAAATTTCCAATACCACCTTTTCTCATATTAGGTGATACTAATATAATGGGACATTATCTGATTTCAACAGGCAACCTGGCTGTTCCAGCATAACTGCAGTTTCGTAAGGACTCACTCCCTCTGTAGCAGCTCCCCCTCCAGCAAAATAATATTAAGAGAGAACAATGATTTGTGTATTATGTAGGATTTGATAACTGGGAGAGCAGGCTTGGGAACTGGATGATGGGAAACCAAGAATTACTATGTGGAAATGACAGGTTGAAAAAGCCAAGTTCAATTAAACCAATCCCTAGTGAATACAAAACTTCAAAGCAGAAAAGACAGACCCTAACCCTAACCCTAACCCTACCGGATATATATCTAGACCTATTATATCCAGACTGCAAAAATCTGGATGACTACTAGATGGCAGTCAAGCGTTATCAGTTCTATGTATCTATGCTGCCATCTAGATTTTTGAAGAATAGATATGATTGGCCTGGATACACCAACAACTTGACTCTAATCATGTTTCCTCCCAATAAACTCTGCTGACTTCACTGGGACTTGGTCCAAGAAAGCCCACTATTCGTAGCAATCTTGGGATACCCAAAAGTTACCGAGATTCTCTCAAGAACTCAATACATTGACCTCCTTCTAATGAAACAGGTGTGCCTGAAATTGCTACTTTTGCCAGTCATATAATTATTACATGCTACAATTTGAAGTGGTTATTTTAAAAACAAAAACAAACGAACACTCAAAACCATAAAGATACCATTTGCTACTTGAAGTGCAGAAGTCAGTTTTATTTAAAGTTGTTTATTTCAAAGCAAAAAATTCCAATTGGTTGAAAATCTATCAAATGATGGCCTGCATTGTTAATTGCATTTGCAAAACATAAACATCCATCCTAAATTATTATTATATATATATATATATATATATATATTCTGATTATTTTATCCAATGGTTTCTGTATTTTTTCAGACAGAGACCTGCTTATGGTTTGATACAATTCCACATTTATAAGATACATCTGATTTTATTTATGCAGAAGAGTTAGGAACCTGCTCTTCTGCAAAAGCTTGATAGACTTGCTCCATAATGGAACTAATTGCTGAAATTCCCTGATACTAACCAGCCAAGTGTTCAGCGTATTCTAATGCTGAGCCTTCTGCATGAAGCAGGGTGCTGGCCTGTAGGATATTCCCTCCAATTTGATAGCTTGGCTTGCAATTTCTTCTAAACCATGATTTAAATGCTTTGCTGAATAAACTACAATAGACGGGCTTCCATAGTAAGCTACACTATAAACCATAATGACTATTTGCACAGCACATTAAGCCAAAACCAAACAAACTACATTATACTTTAGTGTCTTCTGTAAAACGAGCCCCTCATTCTATCCAGCTTATAGGATGGTTTTCCATAAACTGCAAGCCGTAATGTGATTATTTTGGGAGCGTATGCTGTTTAAACCCAACTACTATGGCTTATTCTACAGATTTTAAAGTAGGGCTTAATGTGATGTTTAAACAGTTACACAGGAAAAATATATTTTAAACAACATTAGTTGTCACATGTATTTATATATCCAACAGTTCACTGTGGCTTAAAGTTGCAGTCTCTAATCAAAGTGTTTATCAGCAAATTCCAATTACCAATTTAACTTGTGGGGTGTCAGAAATGGATTGGGTTTATACCAGGGCTTAGTGCAATTAGGGTATTAGGAGATAGCCTAGCTTACCCTAGTTTAGAAAACTGTGGTTGGTCTTATCCATATATCTATTTTTTTTTTCACTGACAAGGGATTCAAGAATCACATGACTCAAAAGCATTCATATAGCATCTGAGATATAATTAGTCATTAAAAATATTATCATTAACACAGAACTTGAATACAGTTTTCCTTTTACTATTGCCTTGCTGATAAACTTTGAGTTATATCTTTTGCTCAACAGAAAACTGGATGAGGAAACTGGATAAATATACATAGAACAAAGAGTATATAAATTAAATAAAAATAAAATAGAATAATTTAATGTTGCCTTGCAAATATTTAAAAAAAATTAAAGCAGAAACAGGGAGACACTGTTCACTGCAGCTACACTCGTTTTCATTTTGAGAAACAACAACCAGATGTCAAGCACCATTAGTGTGACTTTCTTTGAACCTGGAAGAAACTACCAAGGAGTTGTTACATTCCAGGTACAATGTCCAAATGCAAATTATTGTCTGCCTATTTTCCATTAGGAAAGAAATTAAAATTCCAACTGTAAAACTGTATTAAGAAGATATAAGTGCACATACTTTATAAACATGCTTTTCTGATCAAGTGGAAATCATAGCAGTGGTGCCAAAATGACAGAGAATAAGAAGATTTTACACAGAAAATTTGCACTTCTACTTTTGGTCCCAGGTTTTTCTCCTTCTTAAATTTAGCCATTTCACTGGATCAGTTCTCTTTTCAACTGGAGTATCTTTTGAGTGAATTTTGTTCCCCAAATGTCAGAAACATAAGAGTTCATATATCCATATTCTAATTACTTTCATCTATTACTTCATATCTCTCTTATACCTTTATTTCAATAGCATCTTTGGCCCTAAGCAAATCATGAAGTTATCTCCCACGTAGATGTTAGTTTTTTTTTCTTTAGAAAATTAGCCTGAAATATTCCCACAAAACGTTTCTGTGAGAATATTTTTCACAAGGAAATGACACACTTTGGGATTTATGAGATAGTAGGGTGGATGGCCCACATTCCAAATTTGCCTAAAGGAATGAAGCTGAGCATGCGCAGCAAGAGCTATGTAACAATAGTTGCTGGATGCTCTCAAACTGAAACGCAGATCACCTAACCATAACGTAGTGGTTAATAGTTGTGCAATGGAAGGACACCAACTAGTCTACATAGGCATGAAGACTCATTAATTCAGCATTCTATGTCACACAGTAACCAATCAGATCCAGGAAGACTGAGAAGTTGATAAACCTCTTCTACCACGGCTCTTTAGCCATGGGTATTTATTAAATTTATATACCGCCCATCTCACTATCCAAAATATTTGAAGTATGCTGTCCACGAGGCAGGAGTTAAGAGTACAGTTCTTAATATTGGTAGCCGTTGATATATTTGTACAGCCCATTAATTTGCCTAGCCTGGTGTACTGTGATATCACATCAATTCTTCTCATAGCTAGGAGACCAAAACCAATAAAGACGATAAAAGATGAGGATACTGCCACCCTACTTACATCCATGTAATTCTTCAGAGCCTCTGGGGTAGGTATTTCTGCACCGGGACCCCCAAATTTATACTTCAGCATTTGTCCCAACTCAATCAAGTCTTGGATATTGGTCCCATATTCATTGTAGATGCTACGCATGGAAGGGAATTTCTTCAGTGGGATTCTGTTCAGGAGAAATTATTAAACAACAACAAAAAGAAACACATTAGCCACAGCAATTTTCCTTGGTGTCCTCTTTTTTCTGTAATTCTTCAGGAAGAATCAGTATATGGCCATTGCTAGCACAGTTCACATTCACAACACAAGATATGTTTTTAGGTACAAGTAGCCCTCGACTTATAATTCAAAGTTACAACAGCATTGAGAAACGTGACTAAGAACTGGTCATCACAGAATGGTCACAGCTTCCCCATGGTCACATGATCAAAATTCGGGAACTGCCATGCATTTCCAATGGTTGCAGCATCCCAGTGATTGCCATTTGCAATCTCATTGTGGGGAAGCCGGAGTCGTTTAATGACCATGTCATTCACTGAACTGCAGCAATTCACTTAACAACTATGGCACTAAAGGACATAAAATTAACGACCTTACTTAGCAATGGAAGTTCTGGTCCCAATTGTGCGGTTAAGCCAAGGACTACCCACAGCGTAGAAGCAATAGTTTTCCTTTTTTAAAAAATCTAAAACTAACTATCAAGCATCACTTTGTCTAGTAGACACATTCTCCACCAGGATTTACTGGCATGGATCTTATGAAGCTAATGGAGCCTTGCTAGTTTACCTTTCAGTAATTATGGGAACCTCCCTACAGATCAGGGTTTTAAAGCTTCATTACTGCCTTTTATTAACCTGCATTTGCTAAAAGGCCAACCTCTGAAAGCTTCTAATTACTTTGGACTGACATCTTTAATCTGTTATTTTAAAGTTAAACATCACTTGGAAGGATAAAATTCCCGAAACCTCAAAAATAAGCATTATCTAAAGACCAAAAGGCATCCTCCTGACCTACAATCTGTTTGATGTTATGCTTAACCCTCATATCAAAATCAGCACTATATATTAAGTTATACTATTATGCGATATCATACCAGCTAAAATTATCAACAAGTTTAACAGGAACCAACACATTTAAAAGACAGAGAAATCAAGTTGTCTTTATGATGTCCGGAAACTAGGGGGAAGAATTTTAATTAAGTGGTATTATTCACATTTTAAAATGCAGGCACACTCCTCAATGAAAGAAGCCCAGATCTAACTGGAAGTAATTTTAGGCATTTATTCTATACAGTAGTAAATTTATGTTCAAACATAAGTAAGAGTTCAATGGTGCTTAATCTCATAAATGAGAATCAGACTGCAACTTTAATTACTACATTTACCTCTACTGGTTTTTCATTAGTGTCAGCAAGTTCCAATGGCACTGCTTTTTGAAATCGAATCCATAAACTTTATGTGATATTGGAAACCAGCCATTATATGTTGCCTTTAAATTGGGCCCTATATCCAGATTATCCCTTTCTCCAGCAAGTAGCAGAAGGTTTTGAAAAATGGATGCTATCATCATCTCATTATGCTTCTTTTTGAAAGCACCCAATTACCCAGGCCTATCAGAGACTTTGAGGAAAGAAGAATAGGCACTTTCTTCTTTCCCAATCAGTACTAATGCTAAATATCTGATTAATAATATTTTAAAAACTGCTCAGTTAATCAAAATAAGGATTTTTGATTCCCTATTAGAACAAAACACTTGCATCAAATACTGGATGCTTGTGCTAATCACAGAATACATTAACTTTCAAATTTTGGTATTTCACTCAAATTACATTATGTTTAAACAAAATGCCAGATGTTAAGGTTTTAAAAACAGATTTCACAAACAACCATGGTTATCTCATTCCTGGAATACATCAGCCTACAATGATGTATTAGGCTAAAAACTAAAATTGAATTAGATGTAAAAGAAATAAACAGTGTCATATCAGCGACAGAGTATTTTCCTAATTCCTGCAGACAGCAAGGAAGAGTTATAGACTCTGCTCAGGGTGACCTTTCTTGCCAATGGAGACACCTAAATATAACTTAACTGTGCTCTTAACTTTACAACCCACATATGCAGAATTAGGGTGGAACAGTGCTCTCTCCTATATTCTAAGAAATAATTCTGCACATAAAAATAAACTGAAGTATTAGCTTTATGGAATATCTGAGCATAGTTATATTATTCATCTGACCAGCATGTATTTCAACACTACCAGAGACATAGGTGGTACTTTCTACCATTAAAATACACCACCACTAAAGTAATGATTATGTTAATTTTTAGGGTAGTGCTATCTTTAATAGGGGTTGTCTGATACATATATAAAAGCAAGAAGATATGTGACACAAGAGGGGGTGGGGAAACTATTTTGTGGCAGCTGGGGTTAGAAATATGTTTTTAAGATGAAATTTATCTTTACAGATCCAATCAGTAGGCAGCTACCAGATAACTTGTACTATTCACTTGGATTGTTCCTCTTGCCATTTTTTTGATAAACTAAATTAATCTCTGCTCAAACATTAAATTCTCCCCCCACCCCCAAATGAAAGACAAGTCTTTTAACATTTATGCAATTCACGTTTGCATCCTTTTTCATCCTTAAACCACAAACTAGAGAAACAATGTCCATCAGATGACAACAACTTCAAAATTATTGAACAAGTGCACATGAGTAGACTGGGAAAATGTTTCCCTTCCCATCCCCAAGTGCCTAATGGAAAATAAATCAATGTATTAGATACAGATAATCAGAGTTGGAAGGGACCTTGTAGGTCATCTAGTCCAACCCCTCGCCCAAACGGGAGACCCTACACCATTTCTGACAGATGGCAATTCAATCTCTTCTTGAAAGCCTCAAGTGATGGCGCTCCCACAACTTCTGAGGGCAAGCTGTTCCATTGGTTGATTGTTCTCACTGTCAGAAAGTTTCTCCTGATTTCCAAGTTAAATCTCTCCTTGTTTAGTTTCCATCCATTATTCCTTGTCTGGCCTACAGGCACTTTAGAAAATAGCTTGACCCCTTCCTCTCTGTGGTAGCTCCTCAAATGTTGGAAGACCACTATCATGTCTCCCCCGGTCCTTCTTTTTACTGGACTAGCCAAGCCCAGTTCCTGCAACCATTCGTTGTATGTTTTAGGCTCGTTCCCTAATCATCCTGGTTGCTCTTCTCTGTACTTTTTCTAGAGTCTCAACATCTTTTTTATAATGTGGTGAACAAAACTGGATGCAGTACTCTAGGTGTGGACTTACTAAGGGTTTATAGAGTGGTATTAGTACTTCCCTTGATCTTGACTGTATCCCTCTGTTAATACAACTCAGGACTGCATTAGCTTTTTTGGCTGCTGCTGCACACTGCTGGCTCATATTTAGTTGGTCGTTCACTAAGACTCCAAGATCCCTCTCACAGTTACTGCTATTGAGCCTGGTTTCACCCAATCTATGTGTACTTTTGTTTTTTCTTGCTTAAGTGTATAAGTGTATGACTTTACTTTTCTCTACATTGAATTTCATTTTGTTAGATGTGGCCCAGTGTTCTAGTCTGTCAAGATTCATCTGGATCTTGAGCCTATCTTCTTGGGTGTTAGCTATTCCTGCCAGCTTAGTATCATCTACAAATTTGGTAAGTTCCCCTTCTATTCCCTCATCTAAGTTGTTAATGAAGATATTGAAGAGTACTGGGCCTAAGACAGAACCTTGTGGCACCCCACTGCTTACTTCCCTCCATGTAGACTTCGACCCATTAAGGACTACTCCTTGAGTATAGTTTGCCAGCCAGTTGCGAATCCATCTAGTGGTGGTGCTATCTATGCTACATCTATTACATTATGGCTGACTTTTGGCAAATTTCAGAAGCATAGTATTATCAAGAAAAGTGCATGGGTGCATGAATTGGAAGGTGAGAAACAAGTGTTCAAAGACTACAAAGTGGGGAAAAAAACCCACAACAGAAACTGCAAAAAAGCTCTTGCATGCTGCTGACATCATTAACAGCTTGCTTACAATGTTAACATAACCAAGGGTTTTGGCTTGTGTTTTTTAAATTGGAGCCAACTTTTGCAACCTGGTGCCCTCTAAAAAGGCTAATCTTCAACTTGCTATCACAAGACCATCCGGGAAGGTTTTAGCTTAGTTAAAGGAGTCCTTGGGGAGGTTTCCTCAATATCTTTAGGTTAGATCAAATATATTGATAAGTGATCAGAATTTTCGGAAGCAGGGGTGCAGTTCTGAAAGAAGTTGGGCAGTAAGGAAGATCAGCCACCGATTCCAGAGGATGCTCTCCTGCACTCCCGTTTCCTTTCAAACAAATTGTCCACATTCAAATCCCCTTAGAAAAAAATAATAACTTTTTTTTGCTTCAACATAGCATCCAATCCAGAGGATGCAATCAGGCTCTTCTAATTCCAATCAATCAATGCCTAAAGGTCGGCGAAAGTTAAAACACGATGGCTGCTTTTAGGCACATCTTCCCAGAGGAATGAAAGGATCCGGAAGAGACTGACTGAAAGGTGCCCACAGCAACAGAGGCCACAACAAATGGAGTCCCATGCCTTGAAAAATGCAGCCTCGGTTTCTTTCAGCTCCCATGTCTGTTTGCAAAACTACCACCCCATCCTCCCACTCAGGGATCCTCTAGCCCCAAGAGAAAGCCGATCCTCACCTGATCAGCGCCGAACAAGCAGCCACCAGAGAGGCGAGTAATATTAAATTGCGAAGCCCCATCATAGCAAGACCGAGCCGGGTCAGGATCTACTGCGAAAAACACCACAACCCGCGATCTGCTGAAGATGACTGAGCAGCCCCAACCGCGTGACTGCTTTATCAGCTGACCGAGCCTCACTTTGCAACTCGGGAGCATGTGATCGAGAAGGAGGCGGGGCTGGATTTAACCCTCTAGTTAGCTGGCCTCAGACCCGGGAGGCGGATATAAACTAATTCCACCGCCGTCGGGAAAGGTTGATGCTTCTGAATGCTGAGCGTGCCCGCACATCTCCTCTTTTGGGCAACCGGCTGGGTGGGTGCTGAGAAGGGCATTCTGTGTGGAGCACGCCCACGCTGAAAACTGGCTCCGTATGACTCCAGGGACTGGTAGTAACCCGTTTAGCGAGAAATGAGTCCTGGCTTCTTCGAGGTTATCGTTTTGTCACTCTTCAGTGCCTTTCATTTACACGTGCTATTACACGCTGCCCTACACGTATATTTCCCCATAGTGTTGCTGGTTGACTACTTCATCCAGCCAAGGTGTTGGGGAAGAAAGGGATTCCGTCATCACTAGCCATGAGTTACAGGAGCTCTAAAGCTTGTTCAGTACCCTCTGGGGCTTAGATCACTGGGTTCAAGTAGTAGCCTAGAAGCTAGGATGAGGTACAACTAGACATGTGACGAGAAAGTTCTGGAAGTTGCAGCGGTCCCCTCAGTTGTATCAAGTTTGCTCGCTGTTTTCAAGCTTGGCAATATTAAGATGTATGGACTTCAACCCCCAGAATTCTCCAGCCAGCATACTGGCTGAGGAATTCTGGGGGTTGAAGTCCACACATCTTAAAGTTGCTAAGCTAGAAAAACAGTCATTTATCTCAGAGGATTAATCAAATGCAAATTAATGCTTAATTAACTCCAGATATTAGGGGAGCCTGATAAATACATAATCTGCCTTGCTTATGTGGCAGAGTAGGTTGGGTGAGGGCTACCACATGGGATGTTTGCTCTACATTTGGAATTTTACAAGCCCGATATGAAAACCCATTAGTGACTAGCTCAATTGGAGTTAAAGGAGCTCAGTTGGACTTAAAGAAGCTTCAATTGATTGAATTATAATTAATAAGATCAAATTATTTTCATCTGTCAGCCCTGGCTTTAGTTACGTTATTTGCACTTATCATAACTTCAAGTAGAAGTATTTGACAACGATAATGCTAACACGCCACTTCAGGGGGAAATGAATGCAGTTTGCTGTGACAGCATTGTCCCTGAATTGAGATAAGTACTTACTATCCCATAGTCCTTTGCAACAAGTTAAGGAGGGTTCAGCATTTTTCCTTTCAAAAGATCTTTCTGCTCAATTCTACCCTCTTAGAAGACGGTTGTATTTTACTGAGTACCCTAAATAATTGTGATCATTATTTGAGGCACATGATCTATTTTAGTCTTTTTTTTACTGCCTTCATCTTGTTCCCAGCCCATGACTAAGACAGTGTTAAGTTATCACTTGTAGAATTATAGTAGTATTTTTCTTCTTATTGTGACACTGCCCAAGGACAAGTTTAAGGTGAGGTGGCCAGTACTGCGAGTCCGTTTTGCTGTCATTCTAAAGTTCTTCCTAATGAGAGATTGGAAAAAGAATTAATTGAATGTGAATGTTCAAAAAAGAATCTGAAGTAATACAGGAAATTACAAGACGGTTAACAGTATTTGCTCTAAGTAAATTAATGGAAACACTTTTATGATATTGGAAAATGTACAGGTATTACAGAATGTGAGGAGACAGAGTATTTTGTAGATTCATTGTGAAATATACAATTTTCATTTAAGGTTTCCCAAAAAATTTAGTAGAACGTACTCATCTCCAGAATTCAAAAAAAGCAGATTTGGTTGTTGTTCTCATTTGTTTTATGAGGAAATAATAACAAATCTCCTAAAAACTAGGAAACTTCCATAATAGTATTGCATAACATCAGGATTTCATGATCATTCCTAATATTAGTGTTCAACTGAATGTATTGTTCATCAGATGGTAATAGATTTAAGTACAAGGATAACACAGCATGGATGCCTAAGGGACATTCTATAATTTGAATGTCAGAACTATAATTTGGATATTGTGGGTTCCCAAAATAAGCAATACCATTCAAGTATTGCAACAAATGTGGCAAGAATATCTGGGGAGCTGATCAAGTACGTTGAATATGCTCAAATTATACTCCAAGAGGTTGAATCCTTGGAAAATGAGCATAGAATTGGGAGAGGTTTTATATCAGAATGTATTTTATTCTTTATATTGCTTCCATCTTCCCTTAAAACATTAACAGAATTTACAATGGACTGAGAATCAGTGTCTCCTTTAGATAATTGACAGTCAAGCTGAAACTTAGTTAATCAAGTAAAAATAGCAAACGGGAAATTTTTTTACTCAAACTTTCTCAAACCCCCCAAATGAGCTACCCAGATCTAATCCAGGGGTGGGATGCTACCAGTTCTGCCCAGCTCTATAGAACCGATAGCTCTGAAGTGCAGCAGACACTGAACCGGTTCTGTGTTTGCTGCTGTTTGGCCCACCCACCTGCCCTGGCTCTTACCTGTCCTTTATTTCCTGATTTTTCAACCTCAGCTGCTTTGCGCGGCACAGTTGAGGTTGAAAAAGCAGGGAAAAAGAGGCTGTTCAAATGCTGTGCATCTGTGTGCAGCACTTTTCAGCTGTCCGGGTGACACAGCTTAAGATTTTTTACACGCACAGCACACGTAAAACATAGTCACTGAACCAGTAGTAACATCCGTTGAATCCCACCCCTGATCTAATCTACATATCAAAGGATAAGGTCTATAAATACTAATAGAGTTAATTCAATTTGGTCTCCCAGCAGAATTGAACAAACATCATAGAGGACACACTCACACACACACATACACACACCTCAAATGTCACCCTAGAATCAGCACATAGACATTTCTATACCCAGGACAAACTCCCCTATAAAACTGTCGCTGTACCCCATTTCTTAGCAGCTGCCCCTAAAGGCAAATTCTTTGCTTTTAGGAATAAATATTATTTCCTCACAGCTGTCTGGATTTCATTTTAATTTATTCTTGGGCAACCCTGGCTCGAGTTGGAACCCCAAATTATTCTTCTGACAGAATCCCAGAAAAATAGAATTTCTCAGAGCCCTGGACTTAGAGTGCTACTGCTGCCATATTCTTGGACAAAAGTGAGCCCCCAACTTTATTCTTTCTGCCACCACTGCCAAGATGGTTAGCATGTAAAAGAGAAAAGCTAGGAATGGGTTCCAAAATGGGAAATGCTAGTCCTAATGTATTATAGGCCAAATCTAAACTTCACAAAGAGGTTGCATTGAGTTCAAGAAGCCGAAGGATGAAGAACTGGTTTTTACTAGCTTCCTGAAATTCACTATTATCACAGGTTAGAATGTCCGTAAATATTTTATTTGTCATGTCTCATAATGACTAACATAAATATACAGGTTACTTCTGAATCATATCAAGGGCCTATCTAATTAGGCATGTCCTTCCCACAGCTGGCAACCAGATGCATATGGAAAGCCATCAAGTAGGACATGATTGCAACAACACCCTCTCATTTGTGTTACCAGCAACTGCTACCAAGAAGCATTCTCCTTCCCACACCGAAATAAATCTACCCGAACCCACCCTTCTAATTTGCTGGAATAATCCCTGCTAAGATCATAGCCAGGCATGAAGCCAAGCAGCCTGGAGGCGTTAAACTACCTGTATCATAAACTCCATATATGCCGTAGCCATGTCCCCAATTGAACATTTTATTCCAGAAGTAAAGATAAAGGGAAGTAAAATGAAATAAAAGTTTTATTTTTGTGGATTGGTTAACAATAAATACGTACTTGTATTTTAGGATTTGGAGACTGTTAGATCTGCCACAAGTGCAAAAAAAATAAAAAAATAAATCTGGATTGGTCTCAGATTTTGATACCCCCAATGTATCTGAAGGAGAGACCTTGAAATCAAGCCCATCACCCAGATTTTCTGGATCTTAGGTAGTCCAGATCCTACTTCTACCCATACACAAGTTCTAAACGATCTATGTAATTAATGGTCACGATTGGCATGTAGCAACTGAGAGTAAATAATAGTGTAATCTGTAGGAGTTAATTACAAGGTAGCTTTGGTTCTTCCATATACAAATGTCTAAATAGTCCTCCTGGCCTAGTTCAGCAAATAATAGTGATCTGGCTTTGTTCCACTGATATAAGAAAAGTACTGAGGAGTTTATTGCAGCTGTTTCTGGGACAGCTGGCTTAAGAGGAAAGAAAGTTTCAGTGATGAAGGATTAGAAGAAGGAGTGAACAGGCATTGGCAGAACAGAGAGAGACTGATGATTTGAATTTGGAAGAGACTGTGCAAGTGCTAAGTTACTTGGTTTGAAAGCTTGAAAGAAGGTTGGGATGGTAATAGAAGAGGGTTCAGAAATAAACAGTCAAGAGTTAGAAGGGAATCTATTGGTCACTTATTTTATAAAAGGCAACTCAGCCCAGGTGGCAAGAAATTGGGAAATAGCATTTTAATTATTCGTAATTAGAACATAGAACAGAATCATAAGGCTGGAAGGGACCTCAGAGGTCATCTAGTCCAACCCCCGCTCAAGACAGGAGACCTTATACCATCCTAGTCGAATTGTTGTCCAATCTATTTTTGAAAACTTTCAGTGATGGAGCAGCCACATCTCTTAGAAGCAATCTATTCCGTTGATTAATTATCCCCACCGCCAGAAAATTTCTTCTTACTTTCAGGTTGGATCTCTCTTTAATAAGCTACCACCCATTACTTCTTCTCCTGCCCTTTGGTGCTTTGTATGGGTGGTAGCTCTTTGACAGCTCCTTAAATACTGGCAGACAATGATCCTCTAATCCATCTCTTTGATAGGCTTAGCATACCTAAGTCCCTCAACCGTTCATCATACAATTTAGCCTCCGGATCCTTTACCTTCATTGCTCTTCTTTCTAAGGTGTCAACATCTTTTTTTGTGTTGTGGTGACCAGAACTGTACACCATATTCCAAGTATAGTCTCACTAGTGCTGTGTATATAGTGCAGCATTCCATTCCCAGGGTAGCCAACTTATATCTAAGCCAAACATTTGGTTTCTTCTTGAAGTACTATCACATTGCCTGCATCTCATCCCCAGCTCATGAGTGAGACAGGTTTAGACATCTTTTATTATGCCAGAGTTAAAGTGGCATTTTCCCTTTTAAGGTGACGGCATCCAGGGACATTTCACTAGCAAGTAGTAGATGCCATCTGAGAGATGCTTATTGGTCTGTGGTCTTGGTTAGCTCTGTTCCCTGCCATTCTGCTCTTATCACTTTAAAGAGCAGGACATATGAATTGCATGGAAAGATATTTTTCTGGGTTTTGAAATACTGTGGCAATAAAATGATGTAACAGTTAACCACCAAAACACTTTTAAAAATGTAAGAGCTAAGTAACTGTGAAATTTTAAGAACCTGGTAGGAAAGGAAAGAAAAGGAAATCCTAAATAAAATTTATAATTCAGCTCCCTGTGTAATTTTATTTAGACATTTTATTCAGACTGAGTTACAACAGAACAGGGTATAGGAGAAAATACACAGAATGAAAACTAATCATGCTGGGCAGAGTTTCATGGCTACACTTGCCCAGTTCCTGAGGTAGTGCTATGATTGATGGATGTTTTCCTGTCAGAGGGTGTCATGCTGAAGAGGGAGGGCAGAAAAGGCAGAGAAATCAACCAATCAATTGGCCTGCTATGAGTAGTACACACATTACACTGGACAACAAAGATTTTGCTTCCGAGATACATTTAGCTGTAACTTACAGGTTTTTGGCTGCTAATCACAAAGATAACCTTTAATTTAACTTATCATGGACTATTTTATATAAATCTTTTGTTTTTATAAAATGGCAATTGTGTAGTACCTGTTGGTTATGCAAGAACATACAAAAACTTGGAAAATACAAAGAAACATACAGAAACTTGGAACATACAAAGAAACATACAAAAACATGGAACTGTTGTTGAATCACATCCAGTACACCAAATACAATTAGAATGTCTGTGGAGATCTAAAAATAGTGGCTCTGCTCCTTGGAGTACAGGTTGGATATACCAAGTATTGCTTGTTACATATGCAAATAGGACAGATGTATAAAAGTGTCACATTACATTAAAAAGGAATGGTCACTCTGAAAGAATTTGGTTCCGGGGCAGAAAAATGTGGTACCTTAACCACTTGTTGACCTGACAATGATAGTTTTGCCTCCGCTTCACATAAAACTCAGACTGATGAAAAAATTTGTGCATGCGATGAACAAGGAAGGCGAAGAGTTTCGTTCTTTGGGACATATGTTTCCAAGAATAACTGATATCAAGATTTAGGAAGACATTTTTGTTAGTACACAGATCAGGTACATCACCAATGATGAGCAATTCAAAGATCTGTTAGTGGGGCCATAGAAAATCATCTGAAAACATTCAAGGATGTCATTGAGAATTTTCTTGGCAACTACAGAGCACTACATTAAGTTAGTTGACAAACTTCTTACAGGGTGCAAGACCATGAAATGCAACATGTCACTGAAGAATCAGTTTTCTGCATTCACACGTGGACTTCTTTCCTGAAATCTAGGTGCAGTCAGTAACAAACATGGTTAAAGGTTTCACTTGCCACAATGGAAAAACAGTGTCAGGGCAACTGGAATCCATCAAAGCTGGCTGACTATTTTGGACGTGGTTGTAAGATGCATCAGACACTGAATACAAATGAAAATCAGCAGCAAAACTCTCTTAGCCTTGTTGAAATCATGTAGCATGTTGGAAATATATGATTAAATATATTACAATCATTAAAAATTTCTGAAATTTCCTACATGATGCAGTCATTCTGAAATTATATTTGTTTTCAGTTTGAAGAGGTCTATCACCATCACTAAAGGTTTTCAGGAGGCAAAACTTTTGAAAAAATTGTTATCCAGTGTTATCAGGAGACACCATCTCGGGTGATGGGGAATGCAAATTCCACATGGTGTAGTTGTCTTCCAGTTTTCAAATAGATGGACAGCAGTCAATCAGACACTCTGGTTTAAGAACATGGGAAAAGTCATAGTTTTTAGCCTTAGATGGCTTTGGGCATTCTCAACAATAAAAAAAGGGATAAGAAAAAAGCAGATGCATCTTTTCCAGATCTTCATGTAGCAAGAATGAGACCTGCTCCTCTCAAATATTGCAAAGATCTGGGTGACACTAGCTGGCAGCAAAAGGCTAAAAGTTATTCTCTCCAGGCCATTATCTTGTATTAACCATATTTCTGCAACTCAAAGTAGCTTTACTCTTTTCTGTTCTTCTGTCGCTTAACTACAAGCAGGAAGATGTGGTTAGTAACAGTCATTTCCTCTCTCCTCAGACCATAGAGCACAACCCAATTTTGAAACACTCACAGAATCAACAAATGACTTTAAAATTCATTTAAAATTTAGCCAATACAATCCTAGTCTGCACCAACAGAGTTGATCTTTACAGTGTTAAAATCACATGCAGTGTTAATGCTGCTTTATTCTGCTTTGGTAAAGTCACACTTGGAATACTGCATCTCGACAAAAATGTTGAGGCTCTGGGAAGACTGCAGAGGAGAGCAGCAAAGATAATTAATGGACTGGAGGCTAAACCTTAATAATGAATTGTCTAATCTAATGAAGAGAAGGGTGACATGACAGCAGTCTTCCAATATTTGAGGGATTGTCACATCGAAGAGTGGGTCAACCTATTCTCCAAAGCACCTGAGGGCAGGAGAAGACGTAATGGTTGGAGATTTATCATGAAGAGATCCACCCTAGAACTAAGGATAAATTTCTTGACAATAAGAACAATTAATCAGCAGAACAGCTTGCCTCCAGAAATTGTGAGAGATTTAGAAGTTGTGGATGCCCCAGATATTATGGGTGGTCCATCACTGGATGCTAGGGTCTCCTGCTTGACTAGAAGGTCTCTTCTAACTCTGTTATATTCTGTTAAATTCAGGGCTTGTTTACTTGTGTCTTATAGTTCCCCTGCTCCACTCCATGTAAAAGTTGCCCTCTAGCATTCAGCCATTTGTGAAGACACAGAAGTTACCAATCTCTTTGCTAGCAGCATGTTATAATAATCAAGCTGTTTTTCTCTTTAAAAGCTTATATTTTTACATAATCATTGATTTCACCCATTTAAAAGGAGGAGAGAAACGTATCACCCAATGTATATCACCCCCTTTGGAAAAGCCCCTTCCCTCTGATTTCGGTTATAATAAACATAGTTTTCATTCTTTTCTTAGATAAATGGTAAGCATTTATGCACGTGCACTGCTTCGTCATAATCTTACATACTAGTAATATAATCTTTGATGTGTTCCTTCTTAGCAGCTTCTTAACAGATTTCAGGGTTCTGCATTCCAATTAATAGAAAATGATGCTTTCCTACAGCATTATGAACAATGTACTATGACCTAAGAATCAATAATCATGATAAAAACATTTAGAAAACTGAAATTAAGTGTCAAAAATCTTCTTTGCTCCATGGTTGCAAAGAATACATTTTTGACCAAAAAGAGATATCAACTATCCACTTATGCCATTATTTTTGCCAGACCAATGCCTGAAATATGTATAGCTTTTAATATTAATTTATTCAGCTTGTATGCCCGCCCATTGTGTCTGGAAGTGACCCTTGGCTGCTTACAATTATTGAAAACCAATATAAGAAGAACATATGCTTCTTTGATGCATAGTGATTGATATAGAATTGACCCAGTGGTCTAATGATTAATGCACCCAGCTAGAAATTGTGATGTTAATCCTGCCTTAGGCATGAAAGCTAACTGCATGACTTTGAGCCTGTCACTCTCTCACAGCCCAACTCATCTGACAAGAGTGTTGTTGTAGGGAAAATAGGAGGGAGAAGGAATATGTTTGTTGCCTTATTTATAAAAATAATAAAGGCAGAATAAAAATATAATAAACAATATTCTTGATTTCAGTCCAAAATGTAGCAATAATAGGATCAACCCATGTTATTTAATTTTTCAAATCCTAACCTGTATCTCCAGCAGCAATTGGAGTTTTGAAATATTAACTCATATAATTTGAGTTAATTTTCCCTGAAATGTTGAATGTTTACTGCACTAACCTCATTTTAAAATTACATGAAACTAATTTCAAGTTATCTAAATCAACCTTGCCTTTGTTTACCAGTTCAAGACATTACATCTACTTACTGAGGTCACATAAATAACATATCAATTTCATTACAGGTAGTCCTCTTAGGACCCCATTTTGGACCAGAATTTTGGTCTTGATGGTCATGCCTGATTTTATGAACATTTTTATGGTGGCTGTTAAGCAAACCAATGTGGTCCTAAGTCTGAATCCATTCTTACAAAGGAGTGTTTTTCTCAGGAAACTGGCAAGAAACCTTTGCAAATCGTGATCAAATGCAAAATAGTGCAATATGAATGTGAGCCGGTTGCCAAGCACCCAAAATGCAGTCATGTGACTGCAAGGTGGGGTGTTGTGCAATATTTTACAATTGACGGTAAAGCACATTTTCCTAGGCCATCGTAACTCTAAATGATCATTAAATAACCAGTTGTATGTTGAGGACTACATGTAATATCTTTCAACTTCCTATAGAAAAAACTTACTGAGACACAATTCATTCCTACATAATTTCCAAATTTTGCAGATACTATTGCCAATCAGGGGTTCAGTAAATCATTGTAACTCAAAATATAAACTTGAAGAAATTAGATTGTTCTTAAAGAATGTCAGAGCGACTATAAATATTGTCATCAAAAGTGTACTTTGTTAAATAAAAAGTATCTATATTTGTCTTGCCACATATCTTTCTTCTTTAATAAAAGGATATCTTCTTTAATTTTAAAATCAAAACAATAACTATAATAATATCACTTAGACCTTTATACCGCCCCCATAGTGCTTTACAGCACTCTCTGAGAGTTTACAAAGTCAGCATATTACCCTCAACAATCTGGATCCTCAGTTTACCAACTTCATCAGAATGGAAGGCTGAATTAATCTTGAGCTGGTGAGGATCGAACCTCTGGCAGTGAGCAGAGTTAGCTGCAAAGCTACATTGAAATAATTGCCTGTGGTTATTCTGTCTTTCGGTTTAAGTAAGGAAATATCTCTGAAAGAGTGACTCAATGAGTCCTGCACTGTCTAGTAACTAAGAAAAATAGATTCAGAAGGCATGGAGCACGATGGGCATCAAGGAATTTGCTTGGGCATATTAATGCAATAGGCACCATATTACTCACCTGTGGCATAGATGCTGTTTTTTAAAAGCTCTAGGTTCAAGTGATCCAGATATTTTTAATTCTGAGCAACCAGGTGCCAACCATAAATACATTGAAAACTCATTCAAATGTTTATCTGCTAACCTGACTAATTCCCAGTTCAAAGATTACTTGGAAGATAGAAGACTAACAATGGTAACTAGTATTGCAAAAAAAGAAGAAGCAGTTGAGAATAGTGTTATTATTTGATTCATATTAGATTATGGAAGATGTTGTAATTTCTAGGTTTTTCTCTATATCAACAAAAGGCTAGAAACATTACTATCAAAGAAATATGAGATTATGTGTTGACTTAATGTTCTGACTGTAGAAATTGTTTGAATGCTTACATCTAATAATATATACATTTTCTCTCTCTCTCTCTCTCTCCAAAGGGATAGTCATTCCCAATGATTCAGACTTCCTAGAATCATCTCCTTTGGATGGCTTATCGGTCAGTTGAAATGTATTTACTGTGAACTTAATACTTTTAAAGTATTCTAATACTAAAAGAGGCTAAATAATATTGCTATACCTTATTTCCAGAATCCAAGCCTGTGGTTGGATTAGATAATGGCATTCTTTATACTTTCTACAATATTCTGACAACATTTTGTATCAACGTTATTACTTTAGAATCCAGAAGTACTTTGTGTTTTATTTACCAGAGAGGGATTGTTTATCATTGGTTGAGAAGGTGCTCAGGAAATATTATTTTTCCAGTATGATTAATCTTTGGCAGTACTTGAGAAAGGTGGGGCTGAGAACAAACTGCCTCATTTGGAAGATTGCAAAAAGTCAGTGGATGTAACAGTATTTAAGAAAGACCTTGAGAGACAGGCAAAGAAATGCTGCCTTGGGAATGGTCAGATAAGAGAGGGCATAGATTGCAGTTGCATAATAGAAAGAGAAAGAATCTCAGAAAGGCTCCTCCTTAACTTCTCAAACTGTAAAGAAGACAGTGAGAGGTTTGTATTTTCAGACTCGATTCTGTTAAGATAACCTTACAATAAAATAAAATCAGTTCTTCTGGTCATGTGTCCTGCCTGGTCTACCTGGGAAGATTGACAATGGAATTATCTGTAGTAGATGGACTGAAGCTATTAAGTTTATTCAAAACAAAACAATATCTCTAGAATCTCATTACCACTGAGCCAATTAACATGAGATTGAAATTCTAGAAAGGCCAGCTGGTTCTTTCTATGGCAGACTCAATAAGGCAGTAAGTTTTTTGCCCTAAGATTGTTAGATACAGAGACATGTATATGCATGCATGTGTATATGTGTGTGTGAAACGTTTTATGCATCCCATTCATCTTCTTACTGGTAAAGATTGGTATCTGCTAAATATGAATTTAACGAGATCTGTACTTCTATGTTTTTTTCTTAAATGATAAAACTTACCAATATTGAGAAACAGAAGAAAAGTGTTTCATGATTTATAGGCTTTCAAAATAAACATATTACACAATTTACTATTGCACCATCTACCAAAAATATAAATGAGAAAGTGCATACAGATTTTGGGGTAGCTTCCTTAATAAATTGTGGGTATGCTGAAGCCATATTGTATTTTGATTACAATAAAATATTCTGTTTTATTTTGCACTGGTCATATCCCACTTCAATCATATCCAATTCTGGGCAACAGCCTTTAAGAATTTAAGGAAAATGTAACAGGTCCCCAGAAGGATATTGAGGAGGAATAGGTGACTGAAAACTAAGTTGTGTTAAGAAAGATTGAAGGGCATGTTGAGAAGAAATGATTGAGAGGCAATCTCAACTCCCTGATAAGACTCTTCAGATATATGAAAAGTTGTCACATTAAGAAGGTCAAGATCCATTCTCTGTCATTTGTTCCAGGGCACTGGACACAAAATGAATTTAAATTGTAGGAAAGCAAATCTAACTGAATGTTAGAAGAAACTTGATTAAATATGGGCAATTCAACAATGAAACCGAATATCAAGAGAAGTAATATCTGGATATCTTTATGTGATCCCATCCCTGATAAACCATCATTTATCAGGGATGCTTTAATTTAGATTTCAGATCAGGTTAGGACTTCATTATCTAAAATAAGTAATATGATGAGCCGTAAGTGATATGATGAACCATTACTGGATGCTGAAAGTCCTTTGAAAATATGTCTCAATGAGGGATTCTGATTGTAAAATAGCAGCAATTGAAGTGTGTCCTTATGTGTATCTGAAAAGCTGAAGGATACAAGAATATTAGTTCTGGGTTATAGAAACTTTCAGTGAAAAAGATTTTTGGAAACAAGTGCAATAAATGCAAAAGAACTAGTTTTAGTAGCTATCTGAATAGAATTACAGTTTAATGTCAGGCTTCACAAAGCTAGGCAAGAACAAGAAAGCAAGCCTAAATGGATTTCAGTAAGGTATTTTTTAATACCAGTTTTAAGTAAAAACAGACTCTTGGAAGCTGTAATTTGAAAACCCCAGCCTCATTTATAATGAATTAATTTTATTTATTTACACAATTTAGGAGCCATTTTACTGCAAAGGGACTCTGGATGGCTTATATTAAACAATAAACATAATACAGAATATCAGAGTTGAAAGTGTTATATTTTTGAATGTTTGAATGTTCCGTTCTGATTGGTTCGGCCGATGGCGGGAAAATTGAATAGCCGTCATTGGCCGAGAGCCGCAAGCAGCCGCTATAAAAGAGGCTGCCGCGTCTCCATTGTTGTTCAGTTCCAGAGAAGAAAATTAAAAGCAACTGAAGATTAACGGGTCTCGAGTCGTCTTTCCCACAACATAACACTGGCAACGAGGATGGGATTCTGAGACAAAGGAGATCAGTTGAGCACGTGGCAACGAGAACCGAGCTAGACGAGATGGCCGGCAACAACTCTCCACCTGCACCATTCAACCCCAGCAATGGAAGACTGGGAATTGTACATCGACCGATTCCTCATGTTTCTAGAAGGGAACAAGCTCCAAGGAATATCCGAAAATAGGAAGAGAGCCGTTTTCCTCAGCTACTGTGGACCCTATCCAAAACCGATGAGGAAGAAGAAGAAATAAATCAACTTCAGTTGGAGAAAGGCAGATGGGAGTGCAGGGAAAGAAAGTTGGGGTTTTGTTGTGCCGGGTGTGGAGGGGACCACCCACGTTCCGAATGCCGTTTCTTCGATGCTATTTGCAGGCATTGTGAACAGCAGGGGCACAAGGCTAGGGCATGCCGAAACAGAAATAACTATAGCCCTAGATGAAGAAGAAATACCCATCCCCCCAGAATGAGAGAAAGACAGACAGGGGGCTGTTGGAGCCAAGACAGCAGAAACAAGCGATGGAAAGAAGCCAATAGAAAAGAAGAAACACACCAGACAATAACTATAGGACACTCGAGTGCAGTCAATGCGAAGAAGGTACTGGTACAAGTCACCATAGAAGACCAACCATGTGAGATGGAAGTGGATTCCGGTTAGTATCTGTCAATGGTATCATGGAACACTCTCAAAAGCCTGATACCCGACATGAAAAGAAAGGAACTAGAAAAACAAAAACTCACACTTAAAGACTACCAGGGAAATAGAATTCCTGTAGTTGGAACTGGACACTTCCAGATCAAATTTTAAAAATACACGAAAGTCCTTCCATTGACCATAGTCAACTGGGATTGCCCCAGCTTACTAGGACTCGAATGGTTCGAACTGCTAGGAATCGGAGTGACTGGAATAAACAACATCGCTGAGACAGACTGGGAAGAGAACCTGATGAGAGAACTCCAGGACGTCTTCAATGGAGAACTGGGCAAGTACTGAGGGTCCCCTATCTCATTTAATTTGGATCTTAAGATAGCCCCAATAAGGTTAAAGGTGAGATGAGTCCCTTTTGCGTTAAAACCAAAAATTGATGAACTGGTTAGATAAACTTATCGCACAAGGGTTATTAGAACCAATAGACCACGCAAGGTGGTAAACCCCAATTGTGACTCCTATCAAACCAGATGGGTCCGTACGCATCTGCGGAGACTACAAGGCCACCCTCAACTATGCGCTACAACAAAGCGCATACCCAGTTCTGGTGGTACAGCACCTGTTACACTCTTTGGGGGGAGGTAGAATTTTCATGAAATTAGACCTTGCGCAAGCTTATCAACAGTTGCCAGTTGACTCAGAAACCATGGAAGCACAAACAATAGTGACTTGTAGAGGGGCATTCAAATGCAAAAGACCACAATTCGGAGTTAGTGTGGCCCCAGGGGTATTTCAGAGTCTAATGGAGTGCCTACTGCAAGGAATTAAAGGGGTAGTGCCATATTTTGATGATGTGCTGGTATCAGCCAAGGACGAAGAACAACTTGAAGACCTTTTGTGGGAGGTCTTACAAAAATTTAGAGAGGCGGGACTTAAAGTTAAAAGAGAGAAATGCCAATTAGCCACCAATAAGGTTGAATTCCTGGGATACCTTATAGATAAAGAAGGGATCCACCCCACTGAAAAGAAAATCGGAGCAATCAAGGGAGCTCCCAGACCTGAAAATAAAAGAGATTTACAAGCCTTGTTGGGACTTATTAATTTTTACAATGTATTTTTGCCGCAGAAGGCAACGATAGCAGAACCGCTACACAGGTTGCTGGATAAGAAAGCTACCTGGACCTGGGGGTGATGAGAAGAAACCGCATTCCAGGGAATCAAAGACTTAATTACATCAGACTGTGTACTAATCCAATATAGCGAGACCCTGCCACTAACGTTAACCTGCGATGCGTCACCGTTTGGCGTCAGGGCCATACTCAGCCACATATTACCCGATGGAAGAGAAGCACCGATTGCATTCCATTCAAAAACTCTATCAAAAGCGGAGCAGAACTACAGCCAATTGGGTAGAGAAGCTCTGGCCTCAATAACAGGAGTTAAAAAGTTCCATGAGTACATCTATGTCAGGAGATTTTCACTGGTCACTGATCATAAACCTCTTTTAGGAATACTCGCAGGAAACAAACTCACACCCAACATATTGTCACCGTGAATGACGAGGTGGTCCGAATTCCTTGCTGCATACAACTACGAATTAATCTACCGGCCAGGAAAGAACATAACACACGCTGAGCTGTTCTCCCCTACCTGAGTGAGAAGATGATCCTGCACCAACCACATCAACCCTGCACATCGAGACGCTGGCAAACCTACCCATAACAGCAACAGACATTGTGAATGAAACCGCGAGAGACAGAATCCTGGCACGGATTTTAAATTGGGTAGGTAAAGGGTGGCCAGAGACAGAAAGTGACAATTTCTGTAATTCTGTAATTAAACCATTTCAGCACAGACAAACTGAGCTGTCAATTTTAAAAGGATGTGTACTATGGGGGGATAGAGTGATCATACCAGACAGATTGAGGGAACAAATACTTAAACTATTACATGAAGATCACCCAGGTATTGTCCGAATGAAGTCCCTGGCTAGGAGTTATGTATGGTGGCCAGGGATGGATTCGGATATAGGGAAATGGGTAGCAATGTGCAAATGATGCCAGAATCTAGACCTGCACCCCCTTCTGCACCTGTACTTGACTGGGAAACACCTAGGGCCCCATGGTCTAGAATACACATTGATTTTGCTGGACCAACAAAAGGGCATACATTCTTAATAGTAGTAGATGCTTACTCAAATTGGCTAGAGGTAAGCGTCATGCATTCAATCACAACAGAAGCTGGTATTAAACAACTAAGAAAGCTTTTTACAACACATGGATTGCCGAATTTAGTTGTATCTGAGAATGGACTGCAATTCACTGCACTAACATTTGAGAGGTTCCTAGCCAAACTAGGTATAAGACATGCTTTAACAGCGCCGGAACGGCTGGCTACAAATGGATGGGCGGAACGCATGGTCTGTTTTACCAAAGAAACATTACACAGGCTAGAAGCTGGGGATATCCAGGAAAAAGTATATAAGTTACTAACAATACAGCACATCATGCCAAATGCCACGACTAATAAAAGCCCAGCAGAACTATTGATGGGAAGAAAACTAAGATCTAGTTTAGATAGACTACACCCCACATATAGCACAGAAAAGCCAACAGACTCCTCCAGTAAGTGCCATACATTTAAAACAGGGGACCTGGTCTATGCAAAAAACCTAACGGGGGAGCCATTATGGATACCAGCTAAAATAATCCAAGTAACAGGACCCTGGTCATACAGGGTAGAGACAGATGATGGAAAGAGCTGGAGGAGACATATAGACCAACTCAGATCAAGGGCCCTATTAAGAAACACCAACAACCAAAGGGAAGAAGGGGAAGAGCCCACACAAACACAAGAACCAAATAAAACATTAAACCAAAATAATAACCAAACCAGAGAGGGGAGAGACCCCTCAAACATAAACGAGAGGGGAGGGGGAGACCCTCCACAAACACGAGAAATAACAAAACAAACCCTAACAACAACACAACAACTAACACTACCATTAGCCCCGAGGGGAAATCAAAATCATGTACCTGGAGAAAAAGAAAACTTCAGAGGACTGGAGCAGGCATCGGAAAACCATCACGAAGCCACTCCTGGCAGAAGCAGCCAAGCCGACTCAACCAGCCCGGAAAGGCCAGGCGGGAGCAGCATGGCTGACTCCACCTTCCAGGAGGTTCCACAGAAGAGGACGGGGGGAACAGTGAACCCGTCCGAGCAGTCCGAAGACAACACCACGACTGAATTGCGCAGGTCCAGTAGGAACCATAAAAGCCCCACCTATTTATATGACTACATAACATAGGGGTGGCCTGATTGTTGGGACTGTACCACATAGGGAGGGGTATTATATATTTGAATGTTTGAATGTTCCGTTCTGATTGGTTCAGCCGACGGCGGGAAAATTGAATAGCAGTCATTGGCTGAGAGACGCGAGCAGCCGCTATAAAAGAGGCTGCCGTGGCTCCGTTGTTGTTCAGTTCCAGAGAAGAAAATTAAAAGCAACTGAAGATTAACTGGTCTCGAGTCGTCTTTCCCACAACATAACAGAAAGAAACCTTGGAGATCTTCTAGTCCAACCCCCTGTTCAAGCAGGAGACCATTATGGACAAATGGGTGGGCAATCTCTTGCAATTAAACAAACTACAGTAATAAAAAGAAAAAATATCCCATGCATCTGAATAATCCCATTCCCTCAAAAAGAACATACAAATAATTCTCAATTTGCCATCACAATTAGAATCTGAATTTTTGTTGCTAAACAATGACATTAAGTGGTCATCACCATGACCCAATTTTGCAACCACTTTTATCATGATTGAAAGTGACTTATTGCAATGGTTAAATGAATCACATGGTCATTCAGCAAATCCAGCTTCTCCAATTAACTTTGCTTGTCAGAAGCCACCTGGGAAGATCACAAATCATGATCACATGGCCACAAAACACTATCATAATTATGAGCCAGTTGCCCAGTATCTGAATTGTGATCATGTGTCCACAGGGATGGTGAGACAATTGGAATTAGGAGGACATCTTAAGTCATTCCCCACCCCATCCCAAGGTCATCGTAACTTCAAAACAGCATTAAATGAATGGTTAGAACCTGTATAACCAATGGGGCTCCACAAATACTTACCTAAATTCTGGGAGAACAGCTAATTCTTTAAAAACTGGAATGTTCTCAGGGTGGCATTAACACTGAGTTTCTTTAAATACTTTCCAAAGTTTCTTTCCAGATTTCTTTCCACATGGGCTATGTTGCTATTTATGAGGAAAAAAATGTAAATTAACATGTTTGGTACTTTGTCTTCAATTTCCTTCTCAACCTTGATGTTAAATGTACTACAATATCTTCTTTGAATATTCAATGCAACTTGATGTATTAAAAAAGATGAACTCTTGTGTTGGGTTTATTATAATGAGCATAAGGCATACTTCTTGCACCTGTAGACAAATTAGAATGTTCTAAAAAGTACATTCATAGTGATTGAAGGCAAATTAAAATGTATTAGATTTGTATAGATTTAAATATACTAGAACAAAGAACTGGTTTTTAGCAACAAAGTACTAAGTGTACTTAGTTTATTGTAAATCTGAAATAATTTAAAGGAAAAAACCATGACATGAAAAAAATAAATAAAGAGGCCACCAAGTCCAAATGTCTGTTTTTGAACAGTGATACATGAGAATTATATCTGATTATGCTAACCTTATTAACATTATCCTATTATGTTAATTGCATTGGTTATTTAAAAAACCCTCTATGATTCAGCATTATATGTCATCATTAGAGATCAGATGTAGACAAAGCACCATTTGTAAAGTTTTTGGCAAACAGTAATTGTTGAATGTTGCAAGCAACTAATCCAAGCTCCACCTTAAAGAATGTGAATCTTATATATTATTTAGAGCAAAACAATCATGTAGCATATTTTGGAGCTATATGCAATAAATTCTTGTAACAATCAATATTAATGTACATTGCTGTAGATGTCATTGAGGTCTGAGATGCGGTGTAAATAAGAATTCATACACATGCTTTCATTGATTTCAATGGGATTTACTCTCAGATAAGTACGTGTAAGCTTCAAACTATGTCTGAGATCAGTGATTTGGTAGTCTAGACATCAGTGTGGCTGTGTATCTATAAGTCACAAACTATACAGGATAAACTAATATTTGGTATAGTAGCAGTACCAGTAATACATTAATAGAAATTAAAAAGATTTGAATCAGTGCTTTATCAAAGCTTACAGGCTCAGAAATTATAAATGCTTATATATGTTTACATGACTTATCTATCAAACGGATATTTAATTCAGCCTGAACCTGAAGTGCAGTAAGGAGAAAAAAAAGAACCAATTTAATGAATATTTCCTTTAGTCTTCATGAAGTTTTCCATGATTTGAAATGCGGCTGACATAAGTTACAAGCTGAAAAAGTTACAATTATTCTAATGTGCTTTGCAATCATTGCATTTTCCTCAAATTTAGTCGGAAGATATTGATGGACAGATAGCTCTGGCTGAACAACTGCAATTGGGATTAGTGACTCAGTTGTTAATGTTTACTAGGTGGAAAATCACACGATTGCTTACAATTTTAGTTCAGCTTTTCCTTGCTTTACAGGTCATCTTAACTCTTGTGGACTTCAATTCTTAGAAATCCCCAGCTAGCATGAACTGAACTCCACAAGGTTAGGCACCCCTGCTTTACAGACTCACAAAGATATAACTATAAAGTCAGGTGAGTTCAAGCCACAGACAAGGATTTCTGGAACTCAACTCAAGCAGACATTTGCATGTGTAGTCACCAGGAATTAGTGATTCAAAGACTATTAATTTAACATTCTGCCTGTGTTTTGTACAACTCCAGGCAGTGTACATAAAGTGTATTTTTCTCACAATAATTATATGAGTTGGGTTGAATTGAGAGAGTAACTGCCCCAAAGTCACCTACCAGCTTACATGCCTTACATGATTAAAGCTCATATTCAATGGTTTCTAGTCCAGCCCCTTAACTACAACTCCAAATTGGCTCCAATATTATTATTTCTATGGTTCTACTCCTCTAAACACAGAAACTGGAGGGATAATTTTGGCTAGTGGAACTTGAAAAATATGAATCAACCAACCCATGCTGGATCATTGTGGTAGGCCATTACTTCACTAAAGTGGATGTGTGCACATTCTGTCTCCATATCTGTTGATTGACTGGTGCCAACAAATTGTTGTTGACTCTTAGCAACCTCATAACAGATTTCCTCCATGATGATTTGTCCCTAACCATGTCTTTTAGGTCTTTCAATGGTGTATCCATCACTGTGAGTATCTGCTGTGCCTCTTCCCCAAACATTAGAGAAGCTAGGGCAGAATGTGCCTGAAGTAGCTCTTATTTCTTTATATTCTTTCTGAGTTATTTTATATCGCTTCTATAAGAGATGAAAGGGAGATGGGAGCTAGCTGAGAAGTAAATGTAATTGTTTGTTTTTCCTGTCTTCGTAGGTTGCAGCTTGAAAAAAGTAAAAGGATATTATGTCTCTGGAACTCCACTGTATTTGTCAGATAATCTCTCTAGATGTTGAAACATTACTGTTAAAAGAAGCGGTTTGTATAATCCTAATAACCTTGGATGAAAAGATAATGATTATTTGTTTCAGTAAGTGATCTGTTCTTCTTGTATTCTTAGGTATTCCTAAGACTTTTGATGTTACAGTTCAAAGACAGCAATTTGATAAATAAACAACTTTTTTCATTCACTCTTTCTGATGATCCTGCATGCAGTCACTGTAATACAGCAGGGAAAATTGTACCCTTGACATCCTTTTGTTAATAATAGTGGCTACTGAATTTCTCAATGTTTTTCTTCTTTGCATTAGAAGATCCGATACTCTTCTGATGTGAATTGACCCAGTCCAGTCCAATTGACAGATTCCTAGAATAACAATATTCACTTTTGACATTTCTACTCTGACAACATTACATTTGCCTTGGTTCATGGTTCTAGAATTCAGTGTACCAATAGTATTTATATCTTTGTAACGCTGATCTTTCCTTTGCCCACTTTGGCAAGTGGACATCCTTTTAATTTTAATTCAGCCATTTCATAATTGTTATTGTTGTTCATATTTACTCACTGACATTTCCGAATAACTCTTCACTCCACGGCATATACTTGTAAGGTGGTAATGCTGAGAGAGGTTTTATGGTGCAATGGGAGGGGGCTCCCACTGCATCATGCAACCAGATTGTTCAGTATTGCACTTGGAGTCTTTCTCCAATTACACAATTTAGTCCCTTCCACTTTATGCTGGCCCACATAGTGAATTGGTCGATGCTATTAAAGCCTCTCTTCATCTGTATTGTAGAGCTCTCTCTTCTCCACATGCCCCCATCAGCTAAGATATAGACCAGGTTTTAAAATTTTGAATTTCTGCTTCAGACGTGAGAAGTGGGAACTGTAGTTAAAGGTTAAGAGCTCGCAAATGGAACAAATTTATGTGCTTTTCTTTTTATCAAATCTTGAGTTGATCTAGCAAAATATTATGCAAATTAGCAACTTTGAAGCAAGAACATGAATAGAATAGAATAACAGAGTTGGAAGGGATCTTGGAGATCTTCTAGTCCAACCCTCTGCTTAGGCAGGAAACCCTAGACATGTGGTTTGCTATGATTTAGGTTATAGAGTATTCATTTATTTGATTTGTCAATTGCTTACAATATAATAGGTATAAGTATATACATAGTTATGAATACATGAAATGGGTACATATAAGAAAAATAAAAGAAACAATGGACAGGGACAGTAGGCACGTTGGTGCGCTTATGCACGCCCCCTACAGACCTCTTAGGAAAGGGGTGAGATCAATAGTAGACAGTCTAAGGTTAAAGTTTTTGGGGTTTGGGGAAGAAACTACAGAGTCAGGTAAAGTATTAGTCTTGCTGATTTCATAGTTACAGGTTAATCCATCTATTTTTTAATAGGGGGAGTAGATAGTAGACCACAAATTCAGAACACTTCAGCAAGTGTATCAAGTAGGATTTACTGAACTGATATTTCCCTCCTAAAAACTGTCATATATTGCAGATGAACTTTGCCATGTTGGAAAACAGATTTCAAATAAAACAAAACCTGAGGACTTTACACATATCTAAGTCTGCATCGTTTGTAAATATCACCAATAATATCAATTGATTGTATGTAATGCATAGCATAAGCAGTGAGAGCATCCAAGAACTTATTTATCAACAGGTAAATAAGATATTATATTCATATAGCAGAACTCCATCTGCTGATGCAGTTGTATTTTGAGGTTGTGAGAAAGATGAACAATAATTTCTCATATCCGCTTCATAACAATCAAGTACTGAAAAGGAGTGAAAAAATAACCATAGTCCGATATTTAGCCCATAGTTAAAGAGCAAAGAAACAAGATCTACAAGTTTTTTTTCTGTTAGCAAAGATCCGGTCCTTAAATTTTGTCCTCTGTTCATAGATTTATGTAAGAAAGCTCTCATTAATCAGGGCAAAGTGTCAACGGTGCAATAAGAGTTTAAAGAATAAACTGTAGCATATGCGGGAATTATGATAGGATTCTGTACCGTATAACTGTAAGCATTAAGTTGTAAGTATGACATATTTTCATGGTAAATTTAAGAAAGAATTAAATCTGAACTGTATTCAGTTGGTGTTCAATGATTTGGAGTCTACATGATTATCAACCTTGCTTTTTTTTTTGAAACAAATTTTATTAATTTTAAAGACAAACAAAACATCATTAAACATTAAAAACATAAAACCTCTTTCCATTGTAAATCTTTACAAGGCAGATAAAACATTATTTTATACTGCATAATTCTAATTTACCCCATTTCCATATGAACACATAAATATCTTTTAACAAATTTCTCATTATTTCTCTTTACTCTTATTCAATTACATTTCTTTTCTATATTTATCTGTTATATAGTCATCATATTTATATTTCCCTCTGACTTGTTTACAATTATTCTCATCTGACATTCCTCCAAGGTTTTATTAATTCTCAGTCAAACATAAACACGCAAAACACAAAAACATAAAACTTCTTTTTAGAAAGTGGCTTGGCCCCAGATTACCTCTCTTTGTATGGACTTCAATTAAATTCATGCTCATCTTATATACCATTACCTATGCTTTAATGTATTAGTATAAGCTTCCCCCAGCCCCAGTGATTTGGCAAACAGAAATCTATAAAAAAAGAGAGCTTGCGGGATTTGAATAGCCAACTGCTGACGGTGAAGGCTGACATAACAACCAGTAGAGGTTGAAGACTAACATTAAGAAAAGGTTACACTAATTTCATTAGAAGTTAAACTAAGGAACAGCACATTGAAAACCAATTAACTCACACAATTCCATATGTTCTTGATTTAAAATTGTAATACAGCCCAAGGGATAAATCTTTGGGATTGGCTGTGGAAAGTCAGGATTCACAATTTTATTCAAGCATAGACTGAATAGCTTTGAACAGATTGGTATCTTTTGAGTACCTTCTCTTTGTCACAATGAATGAATGATGTCCTAGAAATGCATACTGTAAATTGCAAGGAATGCTTTGTGCTAATTGGCTGATAAGAAAATCTGGGATTTGGAATAGTTTAATTTCTCATAGGGAAATGTTCCTTTAGAAGAAGGAAGGATTATTGGGTTGGCACTGATGGAGGAATCATAAAACACAAAAGAGAGATAAGAAAGGAGCGAAGAATTGGAAAAAAATAAAAGGAGCGACTAGCAAATAAACTGGCTTTTCACAAAGCTTTAAAAAAATAGGACTATGTACCCAGGTCACAGACTCGGAACATGTGAAGGGCTCTGTTACTTGGCTTTACTATCAGTTGATTACAGTGGTGGGATTCAATTTTTTTTACTACCGGTTCTGTGGGAGTGGCTTGGTGGGCGTGGGAGGGGAAGGATACTGTAAAATCTCCAGTCAGAGGTGGGATTTGCCGGTTCTCAGAACTACTCAAAATTTCTGCTACTGGTCTTCCAGAACTGGTCAGAACCTGCTGAATGCCACCTCTGGTTGATTAATCCTCACTGCTGCTGTTTATTTATTTTGTGAGTGTTTTTGTTGTTTTGATGCCTTTTAAATTGTTTTAGAATTGTAAGCCATCCAGAGGCACTTGATTGAGTTTTGGGGGGCTATCAAAACTGAATAAATAAATAAAATAAGTACATAAATACAATATATTTAGAGAGCTCTAGCATTGAAGCTTTATGGTTTATTCGAGGAAAATATAGACTGGTAAACTTGATTTGGGTTGGACCAAATTTACATTGCTGAAGGCTTGTTAGTTTCAGGGCAAATCCAGATAAGAGTCTCAAAGACCCCACAGCAGACATTGCATTAAGGGACAAAGTCTCTGTTGCATAGATAATCTCCAGGGATTAAAGTGAATTGAAGATAAAAGGTTTTATCAACCAAAGAAAAGCCACCTGACAGTCTGAGTCACAGAGAAAAAATTGCCATCATCACCTATAAACTTTTCCTAAACTCTGAATTAGGAAGTAGATAGAATATACTGTAGAAACAGAGTAAGTCATCCTCACGGTGCATATATAATCAAGTTCTTATGCTATATGAAATTAAGTAAAGGGAAAATTTCACTTACTTCGCAATTTGTGGTTATGCTCATCTAAAAATGGGAAGAAGAAGCGTTGTCATTCTAGCTATAAATAACTTGCTAAGTCTGCTGCAGAATGTAACTTGGGAAACAAATTAAGTATTGAACTAAAACTGCTTGTTGTGTATCTGACTGTGTAACCCCAGAGTAAACATTTACTATTTTTGTAAAAGAGGATGAATGAGCCTAAGAAATTAAAACCCATATGAAGACATTAGTTTTATTAGTTGAATAAATTTAGCCAGAAGGTGTTTTTATAAAGCCTGCTTTTTATACTTGAATTTATTCATTTAACAATACTTATAGAAGACAATATTTGTAACTAAGGGTTAACCTGTGGGATTCTTGGTGCTCTTTGAGCTGGGTTGATTTCTTGCAAATGTTTCATTACCAAACTCGGTAAGATCATCAGTGAACTTTTGGTAATCGAGTCGCTGAAGCTGTTTGTTTTTGGAGACTGCTTGTATTTCTTTTTCTTATTACTCTGTGGGTGCAAAACAATGGCTTTCTTAAATGTGACTCCCTCTTTGCTGGGGAGGGAGAAGACACACACACACACACACACACACGCACACATACACACTAAGTTTTTGTGGAGAATGTTCTAATCACCCATCATACAAAGTTGCTCAGTTCTGCTCAGAGTTAGAACCCTACTGGATGAGTCTGTGTGAGTTAACTGAGGCATTGTCTTGTCCTGCTATTTGGAAGCTTGTAACTTCTGAAAGAGTGGACAATTTATTTCAGATTGCTATCCTGGCCATTTGTCCTATAGATTGGTGTTGTGTTTTATGATTCCTCCATCAGGTCAATTAAGGCTATGCAGAAGATGATATATGGTGAATGCATCCTTGAGTTAAGGAATGACTGTATCTTCCCTGAAGGAGGCAATGGTATGGCTCCTCTTTTTGAAATCATTGTTGGACCCAACAGTTTCATCTGGCCTCCAACTTTCCTGGCTGCCATGGCTTATTTTCAGTGAATCCAAAATCCATTTGCTACCAACAAAAAAGAAATTAGAAACATGTTTTGCTCTTATTAGATACATTACAATTTACTTGAAGAATATACATATTCATTTTTTTCCTGACGGAGTTGGTATAAATACTGTATAATCTCGGGTGCAAAATTTTAGAAAGAAATTAATTGTGGCAACTGAGTTAAAAGTCCACAAGTCAATTTATACAAGATTGCTAGGCAAAATAATAATTAGATTCAATCCATTACAAATCAAAAGTAATAACAGTTGCAAATGGAATAAGCAAATGCTGTGAAGTCCAGATTTTTAAATACAAGGCACAAAGCTGTGAGACTAAGGATTAGAAAGAGGGGTGGTTTTTTTATATACTAATTGTGCTTTTTATTGTCCTTTTTCTATCCAAGAACTCAGGACATACAGAATCAAATTAAGATTCTCAACTTTCACTTTCTAACCTAAAATCTCTACTTATATCTCTATGTATACATACCCATTCATTTAGCTCAACAAGATTTGAGTTGTACAAGAATCAGAGCAGGACATCTACCAGGTGGAGTATTTAATTCCCTGGGATAGCAAAAAATTACAGTTCCCATTTACTTTTATAAATTTATAGTTTTATCTATTCAAACATATGGCACAAGGAGCATATATGCATAGGAACCACCGAATCAATACCTGCGATGGCTACATAGTCACATCGATTATGGAGATTGTCTAAGCTGTTTTCTAACAACTGGACTAACCAGCCATGTAAGCTCTTAAATTGTTCCAGGCAATGGAGTCTATCAAAGACTTATGTCTGGTACTCATTAATCCTTTCCCACTAGCAACTCTCAAAGAGGGTATTACTTCCAAGAAACCCGCCTTATAATCTCGTCTGCCAGTGCACTTCAGCTTACTGCTTCTCCACAAGACGGCCATTATCCCCTGGAGGATTCAGAGACTGAGATGTTGGGGCACATTAGGTAAAGATGAAAGGGGTAAATTTTACTCCAATCCTTTGCTAGTGCCTGGATCCATGAGTACGGGAGCTCCTAAAGGCCATCTTCAGGTTCTCCATCTTACAACTTTTTCTGAGATGGTCACGACAAATGAGAACAATATTGGATTGAAACATAAAGCATTCCAATTCCATCTCAATTGTATGTAGTCATAGGTCATTTATTTTGTTTTTATTTTTAAACAAAATCCATAAGTTCTACAATGATGGAAAAGTAAATTAAATATTATTCTAAAATAATAAAACTATGTTTTATTTTTTATTTATTTGTATCCAGTTGTTGCTTTTTAACAAATAACTCAAGGCAGTGAACATATCCAGTATAGCTTTTTCCTTCTATTTTCCCCACAACAACCCTGTGAGATGGGCTGGCCTAAAACAGAGTCATCAAAGGTGGCTTTCATGGTTAAGGTGGGATTAGAACTCACCATCTCTCATTTTCTAGCCTGGTGCCTTAGCCACTAGTCCAAACTGGCTCTCCTAATATTTTTAATATATTTAATGAATACTTCATACAATTAATATTGTAATATTAATTACAATACCCATAATAAAAGAATTCCTGATTTATGTACAGTATCGACCCATCAAATATGCTCAGCTGTTAACAAAATTTTACCTGGTTGACATGGAATGGACACAGAAACAAAACAAGCATGTAATAGGCACTGCCATCTCCAAGAGATGATACAGAACAGGAGGGGGGAAAAATCAAAATGCATGTCTGGAAATAAGATCCTCCACCTGTCTTGTTTTAAAAGCATCAGCAAACAAGTGTCATGAGGGTGTTAGTCAGATTTGACCTAATTATAAGTGGTAAGTCATTCAATTACTTGAACACCTGCAGATTCATCTGGTAACAAAGACATTGCCTACCCAGAAGAGCTGGTTGCCTTAATTGAAGACTGGAATGAAATAAACAGGAGTGGAAAAGCAGAAAGCATTGTGCCTAGTTCATATTCCAAATGGCGTGGGTCGTATGCAGCTTTGCAAATGAGGATTAAGAGCTTTCATAAGCACATGAAAATCTATTTTGGTTACAATGATCAGGTGAGAAGAGCCACGTGGTAATTTATAATTGAGAGTGCAGAATACTATGAAAAGAATAAGAAAAATGGTTGCTTTGATTTCCTTTGCCAAAGAGAGGTAGTTCTTGAATTACAAAATGCTTCTTTCATGACCATTGTTTCAGGAAGTTATAACAGCCCTGAAAAAAGTGACTTATGATCATTTTTCACACAACAGTTGTAGCATCTCCATGGTCACATGCAGAGGTGGTATTCAGCAGGTTCTGACCAGTTCTGGAGAACTGGTAGCAGAAATTTTGAGTCGTTCGGAGAACCAGCAAATACTACATCTGACTGGCCTCACCCCAATCTATTCTCTGCCTCCTGACTCCCAGCTGATCAGCTGGGTCTTCTTTTGTTGCCCTGCACATGAGAATGGAGCTGGAAAGCAGGTTAGTGGGGTGGGGAGGGAATGGAGATTTTACAGTATCCTTCCCTTGCCATGCCCACCAAGCCATGCCCATCAAGCCACTTCACACCCACCAAGCCATGCCTACAAAACTGCTAGTAAAAATGTTTGAATCCCATCACTGATTTGAAGTTATAACAGCACTGAAAAAAGTGGCTTATGATCATTTTTCACACAACAGCTGTAGCATCTCCAAGGTTGCATGATCAAAATGTGGGCATTTGGCAACTGTCATGTATTTATGACAGTTGCGCTATCCTGAGGTCACGTGATTCCCATTTGTGATATTCCCAGCCGGCTTCTGACAAGCAAAGTCAACGGGCAACCCAGCTTCATGTCATGACTGCGTCATTCCCTTTAACAACTGCAGTGTTCACTTAATAACTGTGGTGAAGAAGATTGTAAAATGAGGCACTTAACAACTGCCTTGCCTAGCAGCATAATTTTTGGGCTCAGTTGTAGTTATAAGTTGAGGTTTAGCTAGGGGTGGGATTCAAATTTTTTAACAACTGGTTTTGTGGGCATGGCTAAGTTGGTGGGCATGGCTTAGTGGTCATGTTATTGTCTGGTCGTGGCCAACTCAATATCACTCACATCGAGGCACGCATCTCCTCGCCTGGCCTCTCGAGACCGTGGGGATTCTGCAACAGTCATAAGTGTGAAAATGGTCATAAGTCACATTTTTCAGTGCCATTGTAACTTTGAATGGTTACTCCACACAAGCAAAGTACCAGCAAAGGAGGGGAAAAAACTCCAGAGAAGTTCCTGAGACAGGAAGTCTAGTCCTGCCAAGAATGTAATAAGGTTTAACGGAGAGGCAGTTTCTGTAAGCAAGACCAGAATGTTTCCTTCCTGCCTTCCTTACAGGATTCAGCCAGTAATTTCTTCTAACAACCGGTTCTCGGAAGTGTGAACTGGTAGAATCCCACCCCTGGGTTTAGCTGTAATTAAAAGTACAGGAGGAACTGTAGAGATTGTTTTGATAATTCCTCTGCTTCCTTCACCATTTGGTTGGTAGCAGCTTTTGATGAAAATTTCCCTGCTGCTTTTTAAGATGCTATAAACACATGTCATCTTGAATGATTAGAAGCAGCATATGGTGATGAGCATCAACATACAACATCAAGAAATGTGAGTGTTATTCTGAAAATGTGCATGTTGCAGGTTCTATTGATGACTTTTGTCTTTGAGTGCCCCTGCCTCTTGCAGCTACCCTGAATATTTTTTTCCAGGTCAGAGATAAGCAACCTACAGTCTCTGTGTCACATTTGGTCTCCCAACAGCTCCACAGTTTGGACTTCCCAAATTAGGAGATTGTGCTGTTAAAAGCAGCAGCAACGAAATAGTAGCTGTGTGATTTCAGGTCAACGTGATCAGTGGTGGGATTCAAAAATTTTTGCTACCGGTTCTGTCAGCGTGGCTTGATGGGCATGGCTTGGTGGGCATGGCAGGGAAAGAATACTGTAAAATCCCCATTCTCTCCCCACCCCACTAACTTGCTTTCCACCTCTGTTTACCTGTCCAGGGCAACACAAGAAGACCCAGCTGATCAGCTGGGACTCAGCAGGCAGAGAATAGATGGGGGTGGGCCCAGTCAGAAGGGGTATTCCAAACTACTCAAAATTTCCACTACTGGTTCTTCAAACTATTCAAAATTTCCGCCACCGGTTCTCCAGAACTGGTCAGAACCTGCTGAATACCACCTCTGAATATGAAGTACTAATACCACTCTATAAAGCCTTGGTAAGACCATACTTAGAATACTGCATCCAGCTTTGGTCACCACACTATAAAAGGGAGGTTGATACTCTGGAAAGTGTGTAGAGAAGAGCAATAAAGATGATTAGGGGACTGGAAGCTAAAACATATGCTGAACAGTTGCAGGAACTGGGCATGGCTAGTCTAGGGAAGAGAAGGACCAGGGGAGACATAATAGCAGTGTTCCAATATTTGAGGGGCTGCCACGGAGAGGAAGGGGTCAAGCTATTTTCCAAGGCACCTGAAGGCCAGACAAATAGCGACAATGGGCTGAGATGGTTTAGAATGGGAGCCTCTTAATAGGGCAGATGTTCATACGTCCAGCACTGGTGAGGGGGGCTTATATCAGAATTTTGGCTAAGATTAAATGTAGTATTGCCTCTAGAGAAAGGATTTCTGCTACTATTCATTTTGTTTTCCTTTCAGAAGAAAGCATCAGAAAGCATCTTCTGGTGGACCAGTTGCTCCGTTCAAGCTTCCCAAACAACCAATTGGCAGCAGATCGAGTAACCTGATAAAGTGGGAATTCTGGCTCAAGTAAGCTCTCCCACTTCACTGGGCTGTTTATCCGCCCCACCAACCGACTGTTTTGTTGACCTGATTTGAATGTGATTTGGTTTAAGGCTCTTTGAAATTTCCAGGCTTGCTGGACCCTGTATTAAAGCACCTGCTGAACAACTGATTGGTGGGATGTCTGATCTACCCATTAAAACAGAGGCAGTAACGACGTGCCCATCTGTTAAAACATTGGCAGAATTTTCCATCAACCGGCAATTTTCAGAAATGGAGAAGTCAGCAAAGCCTATGCCTGGGCTTTCATACAAATCGCATACCACAAATCAGAACACCCCTATCTAGCAGCAAGCCAGGAACCAAGGCTATAGGGGAAGGGTAGAGAAGGGCTGTGAGGATATCAAATTTTATGGAATAAAATGTTCTGCCAGTAACAGATGGATATCATTTCAGGGGAGTCTTCAACTCCACCCAAATAAATGTGTGTAGAAAAATGGCCGTATTCCTTTTGTGAAATTCCTGGATAGAACCTATGATCTGCCAGAAGCTCAGCAGTTCAGCTTCAGCTGCTAACTATTGAAAAGTTGCCTATGATTGCTGCAGGTCTGTAGCTCATGAGAGTCTTTTCTGGGTCAAGACTTCCCTAATCTACTGGCTTGCCCCTAACCTGCTGGCTTCCATTACACTTTCCATAATTTTTCCACTTGTAGAACATCAAGTTGGAGAAGCTGGTTAATATATGAAAAGATTGCATGAGAAAATTTATCTGTAGAAATGATCTGATACATATGCTATAAATTCAGTCAAACACTGGTTGGTTAAAAGTCTATCTTCCTCAGAACTAAGGAAGAAAACCTTACAACTTAAATATAAAGATATTACAATTCTATTTCTAGATTAGGTGACCAGAAGCTATTATATTTGGGTTTTGTAAAAGGAGATCTGTAATGGTCTCTGAGGTTGTTGGGGTCTGTGATGGTGCTGTTGGTATAAATGTGGGGCAAAGTAAATAATAGCATCATTTCAGGCCTCAACAATTTAATACCTACTATTAGAAATGCTCTTCTTCTAGTTTGATACATGAACTTCTGCCAGCAATCCTTGTTTGAATTCTTTGTAGGACAAAAAAAAATAATCAATGGACAAGTTTGAAATCAGGACTGAAAACAAGGACAAAATAATCTCAGACTTGAAGGAGTGAATCTGATATGATTAGACAAGATACTTTATTCCAGATACAATCATAGGGAAGGAAAAAAAACAGCTTCTACAAAAACTAAAAATCATGTTTGTCCTACAGGCATGGTCCAGGTTTAAATCTTGAGGTTCTTTCACTCATTATTTTTTTGCTTGTTTTCTTCTCTGAGCTACACCTGGAAAATGTCTATAAACTAGTCAAGAGCCTTATTTTATTTATTATTCGAATGTAATCTGCCTTGTTTCTTCTAGATCACAGATGGTAGCAAAAAGAAATCAATCCATTCTGCAATATAATGGTCATTCAGGGTTTTGCACCCATAGATTTGGTATTCCTTATTCAGTTCATCCTGCCAGAGAAGCAAATGAGGAAGGTTGTCTACCAAAAATTACCCTATTTGGACTGCAAACAGCTGGGCAACCTCTAGACTGCAGTAAAAAAAAAAATACAGAACTCCTTTTGCTGCTATGTAATGTACATTCACTGTGTTGGTAGTCCTAGCTGCATAGGAAATAAATCAGCAGTAACAGCTTAGAATTAGGAGTGAACAATCAGGATTAATAAAAAGATTAAAATGCTGCATTGTAGGATATGATGTTCTTGTGTCATTTGATTTCCTTTGTGGTTATTTTGCACTTCCATATTTAACGTATTATTTGAAACACTCACTGTGATGCAAGAGAGCTTCCTTTATCAACACATTATTGGTAAGCCACTTCTGATTCAGAGTTTCTGACACTCAACTTAATTCTTACACCAATCCTAATAATTGTTAGTCATCTTTATTGTAGTATCAAACCTTTCAGGGGCTTCTTTTAGCTCCTTGAAATCTGGCCAATGTAATTTTCTTTTTCCCACTCCCCCAGTTTGCTAAGTGATATCAGAGTTATAGAAACTGTCTACAGTACATATTGTAACTTCCATTTTCTGGTCTCCCCACAAGATACAACCAGGGATGGGATTCTGCTGGTTCTGTCTGGCTCTGTAGAACCGGTAGCTCTGAAGAGCAGCAGATATAGAACTGGTTAGTTACACCGGACGGATCCTACCCCTGGATACAATCAATGTTGATATTTTAAAGATTCCTCAGGAGGAATATATGTGGGAATTGTATACAGAAGATAGCTGCAATGTAAGACATTAGAAACATTTTGCCTGAACATAGATTTGCTTTACCATTAACACACATATGTGACTCTATGTATTTCCCTGTGATCCCAAATGTTCTATAAATTCAGATTTGATGGTGTTTGTTAAATAAACCTATACTTTATATACCAAAAAAGAATAGTTAACTCTTATTTAGGCTAAATCTGCGGTTTGAGGACTTTGTTTCACTTTGCCAATGACAGAGCTGGGGTCTCAACTTGTTGGATTGTACATTACTGAAAAATATAGACTTCAAAATGCCAAGTAGTAAAAGAGCTTTCGTGGCTATTTGTGGTTACTCTTTATTTTTGTTCTTTGTTTTTGCACAGTCATACATCTTGCAGCACAGATACCACTTTAGATTGCAAATATTTACTGTCAATGATGGATTTTGGCCTCCCAGATTTGGCCCTATTTAAAGTTGTCATGCTCATTTCTTTCTCATTCTTTTTTTCTGATAAAATGGACAAAATACACTTTCTATTGCTAATGGAGAAAATAAAATATTACCACAGTATATATGTCAACCCACATTTTCTCATTTTTGGCTTGCTTTGCCATTTCACAATATTCTCCCAGCTACCACCCAGCTTTCAAAATAGCGTTAAGTTTCAGCCAAATGTTAATAAAGCAAAATTTCTTTGGGCAGTATCAATGCAGAGAAAAGGGAACATAAAAAAATGTCTAGTGGTTTTCTAAGCTCTTGTTTTTTTAATGTGTTTTTTGTCTGGAAGGACAACATTTTCTATTTATCATAGAACTGTGCAGTCATTTGCGTAGGCTTTGTATTCTTCTCATTAACCTTATCACAAATCTGCAAAATATTTAGACTAAATACAGACACAGACATACATGCAATATTTTTATACCACCATATTCCATAAGGACTTATGGCAGTGTGGAGTTAAAATAAATAAAAAATACATTAAATGGCCAATAACATAACTTCAACAGTGTAATTAAAACTATTACACATAGGTGTCCAATGAGTAGGCATCAACCTCTAAATACTTGTATGAATAACTCAAATTCAGGAATGAAGGTGATGTCTGGAACATTGCAGGTGGTTCCTTGTTTTGCCCTAAATATTCACTATAGGTGGAACTCATAGCATCTTCATTCAAATGCACCAGATGGAGAAGATCCACTTGAAGCAAGTAACCCTGCAAGTAGCCAGGGTACTTTATAGGTTAAAACCCAATTGTACTCAGAAGCCTACTGTCCACCAACAGAACATCAGATGTTATATCTGACATGAGGTGTTAGATCTGGGCAGTAGCTCTCACAGACACAGACCTTAGAGGATAATTAGGACCGCAGAAAAAACAATTGCTACCCACCTGCCTTCAATTGAGGACCTGTATACTGCACAAGTCAAAAAGAGGGCTGGGAAAATATTTACAGACCCCTCACATCCCGGACATAAACTGTTTCAACTCCTTCCCTCAAAACGACACTATAGAGCACTGAACACCAGAACAACTAGACACAAGAACAGTTTTTTCCCAAAAGCTACCACTCTGCTAAACAAATAATTCCCTCAACACTGTTCAACTATTTACAAAGTCTGCATAACTATTACTATTAATCTTTTCATCACTCCTTATCACCCATCCCCTCCCACTTGTGAATGTAGGACTGTAACTTTGTTGCTTCTATCCTTGCATTCTATATTGACTGTTTCCTAGTATGATTTGATTGTTGATTGTACCCTATGACTATCATTAAGTGTTGTACCTTATGATTCTTGATGCTTAACAAATGTACCTTTTCTTTATGTATGCTGAGAGTATTTACACCAAGACAAATTCCTTGTGTGTCCAATCACACTTGGCCAATAAAGTATTCTATTCTATTCTATTCTATTCTATTCTATTCTATTCTATTCTATTCTATTCTATTCTATTCTATTAACTAATGTGTTGCCTTTGGGAACAATTGCAGCTTTAAAGTATTTTTCCAAGGCACCTCCATATAAAGCTTCTTCAAGTAATCTAATTGGGAGATGGCAAAGGTGTGAGTTACCATCACCAGGGCTTCCTTCCCAGGAGGGACATCAAGTGGTACAGTATATAGTGACCAATACAGTAGCCCTTCTAAGTTATAGCCCACCACCTGTTTGTCCAGTAGTAACTGTGAATTTAGGGCAGGGGTGTCAAACTCACGGCCCACGGGCCAGATGCGTCACATGCTGGCCACGCCCACCCCCAGTTTAGCAAAGAGGGACAAAGTTGGAATAACGTCACAACAATGTGAATTTGACACCCCTGGTTTAGGGGAATCCCCATCTTGCTATCCTACTTAAATCGATCACTGGGCAATTAAAATGCTAGATAGTTTGTAGACAAATAGACTTGAAATGGTCTAAAATGTATTCAATAAACAATTAATTGAGCAATTTAATTTCAATCTGTTTCTCTCCCTCCAGTTCTTTACAGTATATTCAGTTGTGAAAGTGTGCTTTTTCATGCACATTTGCCCAGTGACAAGCGAGAGTACAGCAGGGGTGGGTTTCTACTGGTTCTGTCCACCTCTGTAGAACAGGTAGCTCTGAAGAGCAGCAGACATAGAACCAGTTCTAGGTCTGCTGATGTTTTTGCCCACACATCCACCCGGGCTCTTACTTGATCTTTATTTCCTGATTTTTCAACTTCAGCTGCTGAATGAGGCACAGCTGCAGTTAAAAAAGCAGGAAAAGAGGGCTGTTTCAAAGACTGCTTCTCGGCATGCAGTGTGCTAATGACAATTAACAGGCGTGCGGCTCACAGCAAGGAAACTCGTAAATCCCAAAGCATCATATCCCACCCCTGGAGTACAGCATTTGGAGATCTCCATAGATGTTTTAACTTTACCCTTAAAACTTATGAAAAGAGGAGGGAAAATAGGTTTGGAAAATCTCCCATGTTCATCAAAAGGCTCTCTAGTAAGCTTATTGTTATTCATTGCTCCAGATGCTGCCTTAGTTTTTGCTGATACCGCAGAAGCTTTTAGTAGGGGGAGGAAGCTGATGACCAAATTGGTTCTAGGAACCTGCCAACTTTACTATCTTATGAGCAGCCTGTGTAATAAGGCTGGTTATTTCACATTTACTGACGTTCCAGTCCAAAGAGCAAATTTGTTGTCAAGAGAATTAAATAAAGAGCTTAACTGCTTCAAACATGCACTGAATATTTTACACTTTAACAAATTATTTCTTCCATATTTTTTTTAGAGTTTGAAAATGTTTGAAAACACCTGCCTTCTTTTATATCTAAGGCATAGCATATACTGTATGGCAGCAGTAGTGACGATAAAAATTGTAGGGTTACTATATGGCAACACAACAAAAGTACAATAAGAACTTAGAAATAGTCCTACTGGATCAGGCCAAGGTCCATCTCAGTCCTGCATTTTGCCTTTCATCAGAGGCCATTGAAATGCCAGGTGGCTGCTCAAAAGCTGAAGCCTGAGAGATGACCCTCTCTCACTGTTGTTCTTATGTTTTCTATTCCACAGACAGTAGATATGACTTATCTCCTGATAAATTAATCCAACTAAGGTTGAGTTACCCTACAATCACCTCATGAGGAAAGATCCTGTGGTTTGGGGGGAGATATTCTGGAAGAGCACAGGACCCACACTCAAAAGAGCCTGAAAAGAAATATGAAAAGAAACTTGCCAACTTCATTGGGAAAAAGCTTGGAAGATTACAGGATTTGAAAAAGACAAGCAACTTTTCAATGCTCATTAACAGGCTAAGCGAATTGAGGGGTTAAAAAGCATCTCAATTTTCCAATTAGAAAAGGATTGCAAATAAATAATTGGTTCCCTTTCATTAATCATTTTCTTTAGGCTGCTTTCACAAAGCCTTTAGGACAACTGTGGCATAAGTATTAATGAATCAATTTGTGAAAAGGATCTAGTTCATAATTGCCATTAGTTTAAATGAAGAAAAACATTGTCTCATTTGTTCAGGCTTTTTACTAGAACATTGTGGCCATTGTGGATTTGGAAGAATTCCAGGTTCTAGGTTCACCTAATTCCTCTAGAATACAACTTTAAACGTCCATGAATGCTATTTTCCCCTTCACTGTATGCTGGCTGTTGCTTCATTCTTCAATGCAATTAACATTTAAGAGTTGCTTTTAGAGTGAGGCTGTGGTGAAATGGAAGGAAGTGCAAGATAATTTCTTGATTGAAAAATCAGGAAGCACAAAATAACTCTAACCAGTTAAACAAAGAAAAAAATTCTGCTTGGTGTGGAATAACTTCATACCCCATGAAGTAACCCTGAGATCAAGCTGATGTGCCTCAAAACAAGGCCAGTCAGGTTCAACCCTTCAGAGTTGTCCAGACCAGAAAACAGACTCCATAAGAAATCTAGAACAAAGCTTTATTGAAGTAGGTATAGTAACACATTTTTTTTGATAGTTTTGTGTTTTTATCTGCTCCCTCTTATACCCCAGAGAGTCAGCCTGAATCTCTTTCTAATACAAGCTCCTTTTTTAGAGCTAAGGAATGCTGCTGCCCTTTTTGTTGTTGTAATGGCTTCTAAATATTTCTCTGAAGTCAATCTCCATGGTTCTCTGCATCAGATCAGGCAAACTGAACTGAGAACATCTGCTATGGATTTCTATTTGAGCTTAGAAAACAGTTCACTGCTGCTTATGTTTGGATAGTTTCCTGGCCTAGTTAGGTGGATGACTAAAAATGTAACTTGGCCGAAAAGTAGTATTTCTCCATAAGCCAAATTGTACTCTTTGCCTTGACCAGTTGTCAGGAGGTTTTTGATTGGAGGCAGGGTGTCTAACTGCCATTAAACTACTTGTTTTTGAGCAGGAATAATTGAGGAAAGACAAAACTTTTAATATGATGTACTGAATACGCTACAATTGACTAGGTTCACCAAACACACAAAGCCATAAACCATGTTTTAGAATTCACAGTTCTAGAGGAACATCTTAGCAAGTAATACTGTGATGTGAAACAAAACATTGCAAAACATTGTGACGATCTACCAAGGAAGCCAGCATTACAAATGCAACACAGCACCTTTGAGATGTATTGGATTATTACTCTCATCACACCCATCTCGTAAAATCAGTCATCTCTTGCCCACAAAGCTCTTTGCAGACAAAGCATATTTTCTACCATGGAACTACGCTCCATCATATATGAAATTTGTAGTGCAATAATCCTTACTAACTTGATTTATGTCAATTGACTAATATGTATGTAAAGTATAGCCAATAGTCATTCTGGTTGGCAATTAAGAAATGATCTGGAAGGCAGCACGTTTGGGGAGATTTAGACTGAAGTCTTCATGAAGTCATAATCTCTGGGTAGCTTTAAACTGGGCAATATTTTCTGCTCACTCTATTCCAGTGTTTTAAGGGTAAAAAATATAAACTCATATGATGTCCTATGTTTTTGGAGAAAGTTACAAAAATATGATTGATTATGCACATTTGAAATTAGTTTTCATTGGAATCCACTTGACTTGGTGAAAATGGGGTTTGATTGTATTGTTCAATTTCATCATGATATTGAAAGGCCACCATTGACATAGCATGTTGTATGAACTAACTCTTTGTTGTTGTTTTGGTGCTTTTGAGTCATTCTTGTCACCTGGCAACTACATGGACAAGTCCATGCGGTTTTCTTGGAAACGTTTTTTGGAAGTAGTTTTCCACTGTCTTCTTCCTAGGACTTAAAGATGGCAATTGGCCCATAGTCCTGGCAGCTGGCTTTGTGCCTAAGCCTTTGTCTCAGCATTTTGCACGAACCATCTCATTATATTGTGCCATAAAACAGTTTGACTAGAATATTATACCATAAAACAGTTTGAATACAATGTATTATGCAACTCAGCAAAGTGTTTTGTTTTACCATGTTGTATGAACTTAACCACAGAAAAGATCTCCAGTGCAAGGACCTAACATTGTCACTGGCTGGGCTTTTCTTGGCAGATGTGGTTAAGCATGTTTTTTACCCTCAAGTTATGATCCTCCTTCTCAGATGATAAAATTAAGCAAGCTGCTCAACATTTCTGCTGACCAATAGAAAAAGAAAACCCAAACTTTCCACTTTCCCCTAATATGTTCCACCACTTTTTGCTTGGTCATTCATCAGCCTATGTGCTGATGAATCTTGTTTGATGCACATGACTGTTTATTCCTCTTGCCTTTGCACTTAAGCAACCTTGCTTACTCAGGGTGACAGGTCACCTGAGCTGTGAGTGAGTGCTTCCCTTTACCCATCATGCTACTAAAGAACTTCATATGGAGTCCTTTTGCCTGCAAGATCTTAGCTTCTGCCCAGCATTTCTACCTTGTTTAATTTCCATTTACATAGATGTTTGAGTCTATCATTAGCACTGTCAGAAAATCCTAGGGAGTACAATTTCCTTATTTAAAGAAGTTAATTTCATGCTGCTATGGAGTGCACCCAACTTTTGCAATTGAGTCTTCAAGACCCAGACTAAAGCTGCTGAACACTGATGGGAAAAAAAAAATCATTTCATGATTACAATCCATGTGTCAGCGTTTCCAGAAAACCTCAACTCCAATCAATAACTCCGGGACAGACATGTTCTCAAAGTTTCCTTTTATTAGATTAGTAAACTGGCACATCTGGGAAATCCCAAATCTGAAAGTTCCGGGTTTCCCTCCAATAAGTAAAAAATTACAAATCTACCCCCTGCACCCCTCATTGCATCACATGCCCGAATCACCATCCATTCCAACTTGAGGCATCCCCTCAACCACTCTTCAGCCAGGTGCGGAAATAACATGACCTTGACTTTAAAGAAGAATGCTATTATGTCTAACCACACACACTCCACGAAATTCCCCTTCCCATTTTCCCAGGCTCAAGAATGTGGCAGTGTGGAAGCTTCTGGTGCTAATATGGCTTCCAAAGCTAACACCATGTGTGTATGTTACATCTATAATAAGAAATGTGCATTGTAAATCAAGAAAGTGATGATGATTCTAAATTATGTTTTAAGATATAGTCGAGGTTATGCTAATTTCATGTAAGTTCTACCTGAAATGATAATTGTGGAAAGAGTATATACAAGGAGTCTGCAACCTTAAACACTCAAAGAGCCATTTGGACCCGTTTCTCACAGAAAACACTGGGAACCAATAATTTATCAACCAGTGTGACTGGGTGGGTGTGGCCAACTCAACTCATTCACTTCCACCCTGTCACCTCCTGCTCTGGAATATGGAGCAAGTCTCCATCCTCCACCACCACCCTTACCTTTTCAGGCCAGGCGGAGAGTGATGGGGAAGGGAGGGGACATCCAATGGTGGGATTAGCCAACAAGGAGCCTCAGCAGAGGGCTGAAAGAGCCGCATGTGGCTTCGGAGCTGCAGTTGCAGATCCCTATATACAGCAAAAACGTTTGAAGCAAATTACTATTCCACTATTAGATTACTTCTTAGTTTTTAATTGCTAACATGAATTAAAACACCTTTCTCTGTATATGTGAGACTCACTGATGTAAAGAAAGATGACATTCTTATCTAGCAATTTTCACTTAAGGAAATAGATGTTATGCTTCTTAACTAACATACATTTTTTCTAATATGCTACACAATCCAGGAAAAACTTTTACTCTAAATCTGAGATCTGTGTCGAATTGCTGGCTATGTTCAATGTCACACAGGCACTTATTTTGGCATACATGGTTATTTTATAGATTGCAGTCTGCAGATTAAATATGAGATAATTTTTGCATCATAGTCATTACAACTTCCAAGTGACTGGAACATACATCTCACTAAATTGTACAATGGTAGCAGTGGCAGGAGCTTTACATAGTTGCTTTGAATGGTGAACCAAAAAATTGCAGGTGGCAGCTTTTAAATGCAGCATTTCCAGTTTCTAGAGTATATTTGTTAATTCAGACTATTAACAGGATTTTCCTGGCAGAATGGAATATAAACCCTTCCTGTGCAAGTTAAGGCTGTGTCCTTCAGCGGTGGCATATTATTGTACCACTGATTTTCCTGGATCTCATTTTGGCTTTCTTCTTAATCCTGACTCTTGGTTGTCCTTTCAGCTAGTTAAATGCTAATTCCAGAAGAAGCCCATGATTACAGCATTTAAAATGGACATATAATCCTTCTGAACACACTGCCCCTTATCTCACCCCCACAGACGAGCAAACTAATGTTTGGAATGTTATTTAATTGTATTTCTAATAATCATCATGCTAAAGAGCATTTGTTTGTTTATTGTGAAACACTTGATAATTGAAACCTCATTCTTGAAATAGCAGTAAATGATAAATATAATTTCAGATTTCCTGTCAATACATTAATAACTTTTTCACAAAATAAAAATAAATTCCTGGACTTTTATCATGATAGGGCTTAGATTTTTGATAACGTAACTGGATCTTAAATTTCTAAAGACTGAAGATCTCTACACTAGAGATTTCTAACTTCTAATTATTTTTAATAGAATAAAATCATAAGCCATTATTTGTAAATCTTATAAAGAATATGCCTAATTACTTTCCAGCAAATACAGTGAATGTCCCCTCATTCTTATACCTTCTGAGGCTTCTGCTTGTAGTAATTATCTTGCCTGTAATAGGTAAGCATCATTCCAACATATTTTTTGTCAAGCACTAGTTTTAGTTGATTAAAGATATATTAAAGTATTTTCTTATGAAGAGTTCACAACAGTATCAGTACATACAGTATATTGATATAAAAATGTTCCGCATTGTCAATTAAATAATTTCAGTATAGAAGTGTTGATTCACTGATAGCTATTATAAACTCGATATGTGCATTACAATTACACAATTATTACATGTTAAAACCTAAGTAAGTTCTTGCAAAATAAGTGGCAGAAAATACATTTTTCACATCAGATATTTAGCATGAACTATTTATTAAAGAAATTTGGAAGCATTTATACTCATTCACAATATTTAACCTTTTGAATTAAACATCTTGCCTACATACAGCACATGTATAGGATGTATTATGAGAAAGAGTGCTAGAGAAGGGCTTTTTACATTTTACTGCAAGGTCCACTAGACGCCAATACAGCAGGGATGTCAAACTTGTGGCCCACGGACCAGATGCACCACGTGCTAGCCACGCCCACCCCCATTTTAGCGAAGGGGGAAAAATTGTGATACGTCAATGTGTTGTCGTGAGTTTGACATCCCTGCAATACAGCATCTACAAAATCAGAATTTAATGGTTGGAATAGTTATCAGGAAGCGAGCTACTGAACTTTTCACAAATGCTTGTTTCTGAGTAATAGCAACAGCATTAGCATTCAGACTTAAATACTGCCTCATAATGCTTTATAGCATTCTCTGGGCAGTTTACAATGTCAGCATATTGCTCCAACAATCTGGTATCTCATTTTATTGACCTCAGAAGGATGGAAGGTTGAGTCAACCTTGAGCCCTGCCAGGATCAAACTCCTGGCTGTGGGCAGAGTTAGCATGCATTACTGCATTCTAACCACTGGGCTCTTCAAAAGTAGTTTCCAGACTGAGCTACTGGATTATGGCAGCAAACTACTGAATTGACAGAAAAATGGGAATATTTAAACCTTGGGTTGGGTTTAGTTTATCAGAAACCATCATGCCTACCCATCCGCAACTCCCTAAAGAACTCTCCCCAATCCCTGGAGATCGATGTCCATCACATTGGTGACATTTTATTCTGTGATCCTTGACCATTGTTTCCCTTAACCCAAAGCAATGGCCACTTCAGTCTTTAGCAACACCTTGAAAATAATTTCACATGACATCTTTGAAAATTACCTGCTATTCACATGAAGGGAAGAATTTTAAAAAGTTGAGTGTGAAATTCTGAAGAGGATTTTTTGTAGAAACCTCAAACTTAAAGACAAATTTGAATTTACTTTAAAATGATTACTTTCTGGAAACTGATAGAAAGAAGGGAGCTGGAAGACTACAGAATCCTGGAAAAGGGGCATCCAGTTCAAACAGTGTGAAAGGATTAAAACACTCTAAAATGAGATAAGATGATTTTTTATAAGACCTGTAGCAAATTGGTGTCACCAGGAGCAACCATGTGGGAATTTTTCACGGAAATGCTTGAATGGAATTCTTATGGTTACAGTAGCTCCACTTGGAAAGTGAAGTACGTCCCATGCAAGTAGCTTTTCTCTATGTTCCCGAACAGCAGAGAAGTCAAGAGTGTTTTGTTTGGAATGACATTTTGTTGTAATAACACAGAATCTTCAAATGTCATCAATGGAAAATAAGAAAGGAACTAATTTGCTACATTTTAAGCATTGATTTCCCCCTTTTTTCAATAACAACTTTACCCTGATCAGGTAAAGTCACTTCCCATTTTCTATAAATGTAATTTATTCTAAACATTGCTCTCACTGTACATTTAAAAGTTCGTTTTGTATCCCTTTAGTTAGAAATATTGTTAACTGATAAAACACTGTGATCCTATGATCCCTTCTGGCAGTCATAAGGAACCAATGCAGAAGGTATGCCAACATCTTGAGCGCCTTGGATATTGTGAAAATTGTCATCAAAAAAGATGTGGGGCTGGATCTTGGAGAGGATAGGACCTTTTGGAGCTCCAGCCATGAAGAAGGCTTCATCAGTTGGCAGTCCCCATTCCCGAAGGGTTTTGATGGCCCGGGTGCCCATATCACGGCCACTGCGGGCAGTCACCAGATAGATGCGGATGGGAGAGTCCTCTTGACCAAACTTTTTACGCATCTTCCCAAGATGCAAAGCAAAGGCTTTCAGGGGGCCCTGGAAAAGGTGACAGGAAGGAGAAAGAATGTACGGTATTATTTTACAGACAGCTGCCGAGCAGAAATGAAAACCTACTTCTTATACTTAGAGATGGAGAATTAAGCTCTATTATAATTTTAATTTACAATGAGTGATATGGTCAACATGGGGATCTTACTTTAACCTATTAACAATAAGGGTTGGTCATGAAGGCAGTTCAGTAAAGTAGTGATTCTAAATCCATCCATTAGGCAACATGGAAGAACTTTATATTGTATTTTCATATCTCAGTTCAGTCATATTTTCATAAACTTTAATTCATTATGTAACTAACATATAGAGGGGCTGCTTTGTCGACATAAATAGATGCATTAAAGCAAATTCATCTCAGTTAGCCTTTGAACTGAATATACCTGTGAAGGTAAAGCAGAGGTATTATGCAGACAGCTCACTTTGGATTAACCAGATGTTAATCTTACATTTTCAAGGACGGTTCCACGGGCCAGATCCAACCACACTACAAGCCAGGTCCAACCACACTATGGGTCAGATTTTTTTAAAGTTACATTTTTTAAAGTTATATTTTTTAAAGTTATATTTGTTTTAAAGTTATATCTCATCCTTTGTCATCCTTTGCTAAATGGAATGAAAAACACAATTTCTACAATTGTTGTAAAACATACAGTTGAAGATGGAAGGAATGAGTTGACATGAAGATTAGAAGCAATGGCAGGAATACACCGGAAAGACCGGGGGGAGACAAGCTGATGGGAAGACTGGAGTGAGGTAGCCATTAAGATCAGTAACAGCAGTGGGAAGATACTTGGATTCAGACTTAGTGACAGAACGTGCTTAGATGATGCTAAGGTCAGATTCTCATAGTGAACTTTGAAAACATTGTCTATCTCAAGAAGAAATAGAGAAAGAGAAGGTGGGGTATCTTCTAGGAATGTAGCAATCTTACCTCTCCCATGGGTACAGTTTCCATAGTTTTCTCATATTCCACTGCCTCCTCAAGGCCTTTCTCATGAAAGACACGGTCGGTCTCATCCGAAAAGAGTACAGCATCACCATCAAAGACAACTCGCAATTGGGTTCTAGGAGCTTGTATCTCCTGCTGAAAGATGAGGGCTGCTGGGACTCCTGCATGACAAATAGACTTGTTATCTTGCCTGTTCCGAAGAGACATCTTGGCTCAGATCCCAATTTAAGAAGTCATTACTTATCATTGCTGCTTTCCTGAAGATGATGTGGATTATTTATTTGCATGCAACAGAAATGGTTAAAAATGCTTTATGGCTGCAGAGACCCCTCAGGAGAAGCCATCAAATCATCGTGCTTCAGAAGTTAGGATTGACAACTTTTCTTGTCATCAAAGTTCTTAAGAGGCACCATAGAGGAGGTCAAACTCAATTTCACTGAGGACCACATCAAGGTTGTGGTTGACCTTGGGGGCCCAGCCAGGCATGGCCAACTGGATGGGTGGCCAGTTGGGTGGGCGTGGCCAGGTTGATGCCACTCACTAGGCATGGCCAACTGGGTGGGTGTGGCCACTCCCCAAACTGCTGGCATGTTTCCCTTTCGCACTGGGTAGACTGGGCCAAAGCGATGCAGGCCGGCCTCTTACATTTTCAAGGATGGGCCAGATCCAACCACCCTACAGGCCAGGTCCGACCACACTACGGGCCGGATCCAACCCACCTACACCCCTGAAGTAGGTGAAGAGACATAGGAGAGCCTTGGCACCAAAATCTATTTTTTCCCTTTGTACAAGACATGCAACTTTCAGTATTCTGAACTGGTTGGAAATTCTGGAGGATTGCATGTCAAATAGGACACCAAGTTAGAGAAGAATACACTACTAGATCAATGTTTTTCAATGTGCTTCTAATAGTTCTACTGAAATACCCGAAGAACATGACAGAAAATACCTATTCCTTTTAATGAAAAGTAGACTTACTTCCCTGATAGCAATCAACTTCAGAAAAACCTGCACTGCTGAACAGTGACACCAACTGGGGTTTATTGCATCTAACACTACTTGATGCCCTCAATGTTTATGCTACAAATAACCTGATATATAAGTAATTAATAGAATGTCAAAGTTGAAAAGCCAACACAGAGGAGATATTGTTTCTTGTTGGTATGATCTTGGAAGAACATCCTTGGAAGGATTTTCTCAGGAGGGCCCTTGCAGAATTTGCGATAGGCTATAACAGAGGAGGCATATTCATCTCAGGACATAATCAGGGAGATGGCCACAAAATATAAGAAAAATAAATATTTCAGATAAAAAGGGAAGGAACAGAAAAGAAAGACAAACCTCTCTTAAGGGCATTGCACACATCTTTTGGGTCAGCTGAGAGAAAAAGTTTCACATTGTGGCTTTTCAAATATTGAGTAGAATCTTCATCACTGACAAAGCAAAACTTGGAGATTTCCAAACCTTAAAATCCAGGAACAAATAAGGAGGAATACAAATAGAGGTTGAAGCAGTAAGAAGATATATCATGAAATCTCATTCTTGCAATCCAACTATTAAAAACTATGAAGTGGTTAGTTGGCTCCTCCAGAGGTTTTTCTTAATGGAGATTGAAATGGATCAAGATCACATTTGAAACTTTATAGGGAAAGAAGAGGAGGGCTGTTTGGCTGTGTATAACTGATAAAAAATGGAGTTGGCAGAAGAATTAATTCTCAAGCCCAGTGTTTTCCTTCATATGATGATATCGAAGTTATAAAATTATGTTTACATACCACAGCAGCTCAAGATACATACATAGCACCCCTCCTATTTTTTTCAACAACAGTCCTGTGAGACTAAAAGAAAATAACTGATTCAAAGTCACCCATCTTTGGGAGACCAACTCAAATAGGCAACCTACCATATTGTTTCACGCTATTGATTATTCGCACACCACTCTCTGGACTGTTATTGGAGATAACAACAACATCAAAGAGGCCCTTTTCTTCTGGGTCTCTTTCAAGAAGTTTCTTGTTCACAAACTGTACTGCCTGAAAAGAGCAAGCAGAGATGCATTACTATATGTCTATGGAGATGCTCTTTAGAAGGCCAGATCCTGAAGATGAAACTAAAATACTTTGGGCACCTAATGAGAAGGAAGGACTCACTGGAGAAGAGCCTAATGCTGGGAACAATTGAGGGCAAAAGGAGAAGGGGACGACAGAGAATGAGGTGACTGGATGGAGTCACTGAAGCAGTCGGCGTGAGCTTAAATGGACTCGGGAGGATGGTAGAAGACAGGAAGGCCTGAAGGAACGTTGTCCATGGGATCACAATGGGTCGGACATGACTTCGCGACAAACAAGAACAAATGGAGATTCTCAGTCATCCACATCATGGCTATCCCAAAGGTGCTTTTTCAAAAGGCAACTGGGTTTTCTTTGTTTTTCCTTGAAGATGTTTCACTTCTCAACCAAGAAGTTTCTCATCCAATTCATGAGAAGCAAAACATCTTCAAGGAAAAAAACAAAAGAAAGTCCAGTTGCTTTTTGAAAAAGCACCTTTGGGACATGCATTATTACAAGTTTCTCTGAATGCTAGCTTTTAATGTCCATATATGGATACACTTTTCAAAAATGTCATTTTAAATGTAGTTGTAATCGTTTGAAAGTTCAAAATTCAATACAGTATGTCCAGATTAATGATCTGGAGTGAATTCTGAAGATGGAAAAACCTTGAACAGCAAGAGATGATGGATACATGCAGGAATGTTTGCAGAATGTGGTCAAAAATGTCAAGACTGCAGCCACAATGGTCAGATCAAATACCCATCTACTGTTATGTGTTACATGTGTGCAGCCCACATAAAAAATTGAGCAAATCACCAATTTAACTTTTTTTAAAATCATACCTTGTGGATACCTCTGAACTTTTGTTTATAAATAATATACAACTATTACAAAATGCCCATAATCCTTCTGTAACTTCTTCATAAAAAGAACGCCTAGGTAATTAACAATTGGAGTTATTTCTTAGAAAAAATGGATATATAATTATTGGGCAAAAGAGGGAAAAACCAAACACGGATCAAAAACTTGATTATTTTCATATGTATGGATATAAAAGTTCCAATCAAGCCAGAATCATTGCTGGTCTAAAAACTCCCTGTGATTACTATTATAAATGTCTCATCAGTATTACTCTATATTTTAATTTAGTACATGAGGACTGGATGAGGACTCTCTTTAAAACTTAAAATGTGCACATCATACAAATGTCTTGCTAAAAGAAATCCCGCCTCCTCAATTTCTTTTTACCTGAATGAAAGGAAAAGCTGTTCCCTGCTCCAAGGGGATATTCTCATTTGCTTGCTGATGTTTCACGTATTCCTCTGTGCCCTTTGTCAAGAAGATTTCATGCTCTCTCTCCAAATTGAAAATGGTCCTTGTTGTCACAGCAATAACCAATGCATCCTTTGGATCTTTCTGGAGATGTTCAAGAACATTGACTTAAAGAGACGGAAAGGAAAGAACCTTGTACATTCTCTCTGTCATGCCTTTGTCGTCATCAAACTACATCATCTCTCCTTGTGAACTAGCATTGTACTCAGAAAGCTAATTATTTTAAAAAAAACCTCTGAACCTATATTTACAGCATAATTACTACATAGCATGCAGAAGTGATTCCAGCCTAGAAGCCTGGACCTGACCTTGCACACTGCCAAAGAAAGGAATGACAAAGAAATCAGCCATCAAGGAAGGGACTGTAATCAACCAGCGGTCATCATCTCATACATGATTCCGATAGTAATGTTCAAGGCAGTCTTCATTAACGCAATGAGAGTCCACAGCCTCTGTCAACCACCATAAATATTCCTTTTCAATGTAAGACTTGGCCCATACACATTTTTTTTTTATTTGGCTGCCAACTCATCATGTGAAGTGTCTTAAGGATATGCTTAATTGGCCAGAGGAAAGGACAAAAGAAAAAAAAATGCATAAAGGAAAAATTGGAAGGAGCTGGAGCGCCACTCCTTAATTAATGCATGAATAAATGACCAGCAATGGTCAGCTTGATGCTTCCAAGAGATCCAGAAGAGAGACCTAAAAGCTTTAGAATAGACCTGGGCATTTTACCGCCTCCATGGCACATCCTTTGGCTGTCCCTGCCCAGCCTGTATGGATTGCTTTTATTTTGAAAGTGACTGCTTTTCCCCACCCAAAAAATATGTATTTGTGCGTGTGCATGCCTATGCACTTTCACAACCTTATTGCTTTGGCTATCCAAACAGTCTCAGCGGCCCTTGGGAAAATTAATTGTCCACCTGTGCTTTAGAGGGTAGCTGGTTCACACATATACTTTTGCCCATGTTACTAAACATTTCCCCTTTTAGTTCAAAGGCATATTGCTCAAAACTAGTTAATGTAACTATTTAAAAAATATACAGATCCATTCTAAAGTATTTCTGAAATTAAGCTTTAAATTCTATATAAAACCAATATATCGACATGGCCTGAACACAAAAAACTACCAAGGAATACATCATCCAATTCACAGTCAATTTGTAACAATTGGTAAATTTATGATAACAATTAACAACTCCCAGGGAGAAATCATAAAATAATTTTAAAATGAGATTAAATTGGCAATTTTAAAAATGACATTAAAATCTGCACAGAGAATAAGTTACAACATATATGTAACCCACCTGGAGCCTTAATGGTGACTGAATGACAAGACAAAACCTCTCTACAAAGGGATACATCAATTATATTCATTCCAGTGAGATTGAAAGTAGAGCATTAACAAGAGCTAAAGTCTCTTATGATGTTTTGCCGTATCAAAGTTATATATACTTACTCAGGTGAAAGCTTTTCATAGATTTCCCTTCTCAAAGCAAAAACAGCCCTTAGCATTCTCTCTGTAAATCAATATCCATTAGCAATTCTCTTTTAAAACCCAAAGGTTACAAAGCTAAAATAGATAGATCCATAGTTGTGTAGTTTGCCTTTAAGATCTCCTTCCCAGTTGAGTATATTATCTAGAAGAATCAGGGGAGATTAGCCTTCATAGCAGAATGTCAGTTTAAGCCAATAAGTGCTCTTTCCTAGCCAGACTTGCACTTGTGCTGAAATAGATTTGATTTCCAAGCAAAGGGCAGCACTGGGAACTTTCCGAGACATCAAAGTTAGCCTTCAAAAACCCGAGTTGCCTCCAATAAGGAGAAACATTTCCCATTTGAGATTAGTGAGGGGGGTGACCATGGACTCTCTGATTTATCTAGTGCAGTGGCCCCCAACCTTTTTTGTACCACGGCCCGGTACAAAATGTTCCATGGACCGGTACCGGCATCAGCACGCACGACCAAGGCAAGGCAAGCTGAGCGACCGGCCAGCCAGCCATCCCCCGCTTCTCCCCGCCACCTTCAACTTCTCCTTTGTACCTTTTCAGGCTCTTTCTTAATCTCCTCCTGAGTAACACCATCAGGACGGCTCTTCGTTCGAAGCCGCCCCGCCCCTCTTTGATGAAACTAAGGTGCGAGGATTCCTTCAGCACCCAAACGCTGCTTTCGACGACCGACAAGCTCACCTGGAAGCACTTTCTCAAGCGCCGTCAAAACAAGATGGCGGCGCCCAAGCAAAATAGGCGGCCCAGTAAAAAATGACCCACGGACCGGGACCGGTCCGGGGACCGGTGGTTGGGGACCACTGATCTAGTATACCAGTTAGGCCAGTTCTTGGATCAAGAATTTTAGATGGACATTTGAGTCTTAAGTCACCTCATGAATGAACTATTGCTATGTGCTCTACATGGGGCTGCTGTAGAAGTCTATTCAAAAATATCCAGAATACCAATCCAGAGTTCAGTGGTTCAGGCAAGTATGGGTGTGCTAATTGTTGGTTAAAATTCAAAATGCTGCTTATTATTAATCAAGCCCTTAATAGCATAGGATCTGGTTTGAGATATTACCTATCTCCAATATTTTCTGCTCATCTGATAAGTTTGGTAGTGTGCTTCCTGTGCTCCAAGTCCCTTTGATTATACAATATGAGGACTTACAAACTTAACATGAATTAGTTTTATACACTGCTCAAAAAAATAAAGGGAACACAAAAATAAGACATCCTAGATATGAATAAATGAAATATTCTTATTAAATACTTTGTTCATTACATAGTTGAATGTGCTGACAACAAAATCACACAAAAATTATCAATGGAAATCAAATTTAGCAACCCATGGAGGTCTGGATTTGGAGTTACACTCAAAATTAAAGTGGAAAAAAACACTACAGGCTGATCCAACTTTGATGTAATGTCCTTAAAACAAGTCAAAATGAGGCTCAGTAGTTGTGTGGCCTCCACGTGCCTGTATGACCTCCCTACAATGCCTGGGCATGCTCCTGATGAGGTGGCGGATGGTCTCCTGAGGGATCTCCTCCCACACCTGGACTAAAGTATCCCCCAACTCCTGGACAGTCTGTGGTGCAATGTGGCGTTGGTGGATGGAGCGAGACATGATGTCCCAGATGTGCTCAATTGGATTCAGGTCTGGGGAACGGGCGGGCCAGTCCATAGCATCAATGCCTTCATCTTGCAGGAACTGCTGACACACTCCAGCCACATGAGGTCTAGCATTGTCGTGCATTAGGAGGAGCCCAGGGCCAACCGCACCAGCATATGGTCTCACAAGGGTCTGAGGATCTCATCTCGGTACCTAATGGCAGTCAGGCTACCTCTAGCGAGCACATGGAAGGTTGTGCAGCTCCCTAAAGAAATGCCACCTCACACCATTACTGATCCACTGCCAAACCGGTCATGCTGGAGGATGTTGCAGGCAGGCAGAACGTTCTCCACGGCGTCTCCAGACCCTGTCATGTCTGTCACATGTGCTCAGTGTGAACCTGCTTTCATCTCCGAAGAGCACAGGGCTCCAGTGGCGAATTTGCCAATCTTGGTGTTCTCTGGCAAATACCAAATGTCTTGCATGGTGTTGGGCTGTAAGCACAACCCCCACCTGTGGATGTCGGGCCCTCATACCACCCTCATGGAGTCTGTTTCTGACCGTTTGAGCAGCCACATGCACATTTGTGGCCCGCTGGAGGTCATTTTGCAGGGCTCTGGCAGTGCTCCTCCTGTCCCTCTTTGCACAAAGACGGAGGTAGTGGTCCTGATGCTGGGTTGTTGCCCTCCTACGGCCTCCTTCACATCTTCTGATGTACTGGCCTGTCTCCTGGTAGCGCCTCCATGCTCTGGACACTACGCTGACAGACACAGCAAACCTTCTTGCCATAGCTCGCATTGATGTGCCATTCTGGATGAGCTGCACTACCTGAGCCATTTGTGTGGGTTGTAGACTCTGTCTCATGCTACCACTAGAGTGAAAGCACCACCAGCATTCAAAAGTGACCAAACCATCAGCCAGAAAGCATAGGAACTGAGAAGTGGTCTGTGGTCACCACCTGCAGAACCACTCCTTTATTGGGGATGTCTTGCTAACTGCCTATGCGTTGCACCTGTTGTCTATACCATTTGCACAACACCATGTGAAATTGATTGTCAATCAGTGTTGCTACCTAAGTGGACAGTTTGATTTCACAGAAGTGTGATTGACTTGGAGTTACATTGTGTTGTTTAAGTGTTCCCTTTATTTTCTTGAGCAGTGTAGTTCTTGTGAATCCAGTAGCCTATGCAAATTTTCCAAAAGGGTGTTTCATTTTTTTGAAGCTTTTTGAAAAGCATCTCTTAGAAGGTGCTTCCCATAACCATGCAGCCTTCTTGCTTCTAAAGACAGAGTAAGTGGGTATATCGGCCCTGCTTTGCACTTTCTTCCAGTATCCAAAGTGCCAATCCTGGTTGCAAAGTCACACAAGGTACACTGACATGTTACTCATGTTACTTCAGTGAGGTGAATTGCAATTGCCTAACCTTAAAATAATTGAGTTAATTCTACAAACCACATTTTAGTTGAACATAGATTAGCATCTTATGTGACCACTGTCAAGCAAATCCCCCTATTTTGAAAGGGTGGTGGTATCAAGGAAAGAAACAAGGTGCTTGGGACTGTATAATATTGTTTTGGAGATCCGGCCCAATTTTAGGCAAAATGAAAGAGCTTCCTTCATGATTTGCAGAAGCTGAGCAGCAAAACTTAGCCCACACAAAAAGCACAGCCTCAGAAACCTTTCAAACAGTGCATGTAAAGCATTGTTGTAATTAATACTTCACCTGGTTAATGGTGGTGTTTATGATGGTGCTGTCAGGGTCTGCCATCTTCTGTTCTCACTTTGAAAGGGAAAAAGAAAATAGCTGATCCATCAACTTCATTTAATGGCAAGAGAGCAGATATCAGGCTTATGACACTCTTTACTCTATTCCCCAAGGAGGAAGAAAACGCTTTCACACATCTGTGCTGTGATATGCTGTAAGACAGAGTGAAGCAACAAGCTTTCTGAGGTAAAATAAAAACAAAACAAAATGGTACTCCTTCCATGAATGAAAACCTCCTGTTAATACTGACAATGGGAGACATCTTCCATTGTTCTTGAAGGCAACAGATGGATAGAGTGGATACAGAATTGAGGCAAAGGCCCACTTCTACTTGGGGGACAAGCATCACTGTCTGAAGCTCATTGTGCCTCACAGCCTTCACTCAGCATAAATTTGTCATATAATTGGACAAAATGTTGTTCTATGGAGCCAGTGAACTGGCTCCATACTGTGAATGATGAAATCTAATTCAAATTGAGTTGAGAAATAACCGCTTAGTCATGCAATTTGCTAAAAAAAAGAGAACCCCCAAATGAGTTGCATTCAGCTAACATTCTGTTATGACATGTAATTCAGTCCAAAGTAAAAACATGGCACTTTTGTACTGATTGACTAATTTTTCTCCTGCTCAGAATGGAAATACATATTTGACATAAAAATAGGTGAATCTTTTATAATCAGATCCCGAGAAAAGGCTTTAACATTTGGGGACTTTTTAAAAAAAGTGTTGTGTTTCTTAACAAATAAAGAAGCCTAGAGCCAATTCATTTTTTACAGGGATGTATCACATTGATTGAACTTTTTAATCCAATAAAGCTTGACACTGTTATGTTCTTTCAGTAAAATAACTTTTGTTAATTGGAAGCTATCTAGGGACCAGACTGGATCCAAGCAGATTCAGATTTCAGTTTGCACTTGACTAAAGATCTAACCAAATTATTTTGAACCAGCAATTCCTTCTGCTAACCTTTGCTATAGGATGAAATGAGGGGAGCCCCCATGTATGCCTGCTGTGCTTGCATAAGATAAGGCGGGATATAAACACAAGACATACTTTTTAAAATAATGAAAAGTACAGGTACCTGTCGATTTTTCTTTTTAATGTTAATTTTTAGGACGAGGGAGTGAAAATAGATTCTTGAGCATTCTTTGAACCAGTCTGGAGTATAAAATGTCTACTGTATATGTGCCATGCCAGCTTGGTATAGCTCCAACACTACAGCAAATGTAGGCTTGGTTGTCTTGAAAGATTGCATAAGTATATAAAAACCCACCGTGTCTGGATTAGGCCAATGGCTATCCAGTCTAGTCTAGTTCAGGATCTTCCTAAATCCCTTCCAAAATTAGCCAATTAGACAGTTTCATGACTTGTGACTTGTTTTAATAATTGTTTTTATATTACCAAGAATCAATACCTATCTTAGCCCTGCTCTCCTGCACTGCCCTTTCCTTGCTTTGAAGAATTTGGATGGCCAGCCTTGTCTTCCTGACTGCCCCTTGCCCTGCTGTGCCAATTATAGCAATTCAAAGCCCTTGGCTTGTGAATGGTGGAATCACTGGGGATCCTTGACACCTGTGCTGGGATGAAATATACCTTCTTTGGGTAGATAAAGTGGATTAGAATTAACACTATAAAATTTAAAGTGGTGGAAGAAGGGGCCTATCTAAAAACTTAAGAAAGGGGCTAGAAAAAAGCCATTCGTCTATAGAAATCTTCCAGGAATACCATCCTAAGTACTTACACACTGTAAGTGCCACATGTAAAAATTCCTACAAGAGCAATGAATTACCTTGCCATTTTTATCACCAACTTTGTTAAAATCAGTCTGGAATCAGGCTTACAGCAAACTTTTATTTCACTTCTGCAATTTGTTGCATTTAAAGGTGGTTTGAAAGCTCCCAGGAAATGTTATTTCACAACAAACTAAAGTTTATTAATTGAAGGTTTAACAGTGAGGGAGCTTGACTAGGTTCAGGAAAACGCTTATATTTTAGTTTCTAGTTAGTAAATAATCAGGGGTCAGTTCAGCTTCATCCATAAGAGTTGGAATTCCTGTTTGCAATTAATAAGTTATAATAAATAGGTATGGAAAAGGGATAAATTATAGGAACAAGTCAGAGGCAGTGCTTCAAGAACCACAAAAGTTGCCTGTGGATGCAATTCACCCCGTTTAAAGGCTAGTCATGTTAAGTAGAAATGAACAAATGAATGAAGGCAAATATACAAGTCCCAGAATAATGTTGCCATTTCCAATCTGGGTCGATCACCGGGAGCACAGTGAAATGAATAAATCCGAGATAACTTAATAGTTCGTCTTCTTCCTTGTACTACACTACATACAGAGAAATAATTAATCTGCCTTCATCATCTCTGCCTTCATCTGCAGTATTGTAGCCACTAAATCTCACGTTTCTCCCTGGTTTCTGGCAAGCAGAGAAGGGCGCGCATAAGCTGAGAAACAGAACGGATTGAAAGGAAACAGCATTCGGCAAATACTGCCTTGTAAGGAATTGGGGAAGCGATAGAAAGGATCGCGATTGTTCGCAAAAAGTTGGGTGCTTACGGTTTTCCTAATGATAAAAACAAGCATGCAATTCAATATTCAATGTGCAATTATTTAATAGGCAAATATCCCCAAACTCACCACCTTTCATTCATAGACAGCTCGTTTCAAAACCAGCGGCATTAGAGGAATCACGTTTACAACCAGAGCATGCCGCTTCTTTTATGTAAACTTTTTTTCTCCCTGTGAGATAATAGTTCCCCCGGATGCTGGGGGTTGTAGTCGGCACCTCTGAAAGGTTACATGTCTATTTACGAAGAAAAACATCAGAATGGACTCCCTTTCCCAGAGCGCCTTGCGCTGATTTTTTTTTTTAAAAAAAGGGGCGTGGGTAAGGGCGTGGTTTTACAAGTTGATAGATAAATTATTCTAGTGATGACAGTCTCAAGGTTCTCGACAAGGGAGAGGTTGCAAATGGTAGGAGGATCTAGAGTTACATTTCAAGGTTCCCATATAGGCTAGCCTTTCAATTTAGGACAGACGATGCAGTCATCTTTCATAACCCTGTCAAAGGCATTTTTATTTTCACTGGCAGAGATGGATTATAATTTTCTTCTAGCCCTCTAATTTCATGAGCAATAAAATGTCACTGTTAAATACAGCCCATCCGAGGCATCTGAAAATATAGCTTGGAAACGCCTTGCTGTGAAAATCTTATTAAAGATTCGTCCTTGCTTTTATTTAAAACTTTCTACTCCGAATTCAAGAACCACTTGCTTCCACAGATTTCAAGGGACGGAGTACATTTTTGCAGAAAATATTGAAGTGGTTCTTTCCCCCTTTTTATCTATCACTAGCCTTAAAATTTCATGTCCAAAATGTTTTTGCCTGCTGTGGGCATAATTGATTGGTGCAATATACTTGTTATGATTATGGCATGGGCGTATAAATTCACAGAGGCTGAAAGGACAAGACCACTAAAAGAAATGGACATAATTCACTGTGTACAAAAATGTCCTGGCAGGCAAAATTATTTGGGCAGGCCAAAAGAAAATCAGAGCCTTCTAATTTTCTTTAACAGAATAGTTTTAGAGAAAAGCACCTCTGAGCATACATAGAATGCATTTCTTTTTAGAATGGGAATAGCTTCACAATCTGAAACAGGAAATAATGAAAATGCTTTTCTGGTAGCCTGATGGATGACAAATCTTGATTGCTTGGTGATGACATTTAGTCTGTTTACTAAAGGTTGTACTTAATCTCACCATGTTTATATTTCTGATTGGTTAGATTTATATCTATGTTGTTCTCCAGGAGCTCAAAACCTTCATTTTATTCCCTATGCATATATGTATGGTAAGTTGTGAAAGTTAGTAAGTGAGTTAATATGGATTATAGGACAAATTTATATCTTGTAAATTCCAGATAAGGATAATTAAAAAAAAAATTTCTGCTGCCATCCAGTCGCAACTCCGATTGATTTGAAAGGGAATTATTTACCTTGCAGTTCTAGACTCACTTACAGAAGAGTAAGCCTCACTGGACTCACCAGAAAGTGCTTTGGAATAAATACATATAAAGATTGTGAATGTTAGGATGGAAAATTAGAAATGGGATCAGTTTTTTTCAGTGACTTTATAGCATGATAGGAATCAGCAGTGAAGTCTAACATGTTACTAAAATTAAGGAAAATAAATAATGCAAGCTGCAAACCAAGAGTTTACAAGGGGATGAGGTTTCTGAATTGGGGACAGAATAGAAACTAAGGTCTTTTATGCCAGTTGGACTCACACAGAAACCTACACAGCCTATTGGCATTGGATGAGAATTCTGTCACAGCCTCAAACAGTTCACTAACAGTTCATGAAGTGACCTTCTGAAGTTACATAAGTGAAAAAAGTGACTTTTCACACAACCGTTACAACATCCCCAGAGTCATATGATCAAAATTCAGATGCTTGGCAACTGACTCATATTTATGATGATTGCAGGGTCCTGGGGTCTGCAACTTTCTGACAAGCAAAATCAATGGGGAAGCCAGATTCACTTAACAACCGTGTTACTAATTTAACAAGTGCAGTGCTTCACTTAACAACTATGGAAGAGAGCAGAGGTGGTATTCTACCGATTCGGCCTGGTTCTGGTGTTCCGGTAGCGCTGAAGAGCAGCGGAGTCCAAACCGGTTTTCTCTGAGGAGCTGCTCTTGGGCCCACCTGGGCTCCCATACTGACCTTTATGTCATGCTTTTGAAGCGCAGCTGCTTTGCGCGGCCCAGCAGATTGCCCCGCGTCAACTGCTGAAGCAACAGGGAGAGTGCAGGTGAGTTGGAAAGCCTTTGCGCCTGCGGAAAGTGCGCATTTGGCATGTGTGTGTAAAGTGTGTGCACGCATGCCAAGTGCGCCTACCAAACCACACCCACCGAAGTGCTGATAAATTTTTTAAGAAACGCACCACTGGAAGAGAGGTCATAAAAATGAGGCAAGACTAATTTAACAAATGTGATGACCCAGACTATATCAGGAATATAACAAAAACCACGATGTAACTAAAAGTCCTTTAATGCCTTCAACTTGGCTTCACTGTTTAATTGTTCACAGTGGAGGAGTAAACTATTTTCAAAATAACATTTCAAAGGAAAGAAACACAGTTCAAATTCAAAGAGCTGATAACAAAGCAAAAACCAAAAACAAACTGCACTGAATAAAGTTCCATGAAGGACCAGGATAGATAACCAGGTACAGTCTGTTGGAAGAATGCCAACCAAAATAAACGTTCTTTAGGAAAAAAACACTAATTTGTCTCCAGTGTCTGTTAGCACACTGGTCCAAACTCATGCATCTCTCACACCTGCAACCCATGAAGAGGATCATGGCCCTCTCCTCCTGAGTAGACCACGTTTTACCCTGATCCTCTCCTCCCTGCATGCCCTAGGATGGATAGGGGATGGGCCTGGGTCCTCCTCTGATTGCTCAGCTGGTCTCTGCCCTTCCCCAGCCTCCTCCTCCACCACCTCTGGAGCCACACTTTCACTCCCTGTTGGCTGTCCCTCCTCTTCCTCAGAGTCAATCTCCACAGGGGCATGACAACAAATGTCTTATTTAGCAACATAAATTTGGGCTCAATTGTAAATAGCCATAAATTGACAGCCATTTATACACATAAATATATCTAGACACACAGGCATATTAATTACTATTACTATTTAATTAATATACTCATTACTATTACTGTGGATGCTGTACTTGTACTCTAGTCATTACTATGGAAGTTCAAACTGCTATTTGCAAGTTGTTTTTAATTGTGGATTTTTATAAGCTGTCATGATTCTGTATGAGTTGGTAGCATGTAAATTTAATGAACAAAGAGATCTTTCTGCTAATGGCTTGTGGCCTTTGGGAAACTAAATTCCAGGCAACATTCACTAATCCAAGAGACACACCAAGAGACTGCAGGGAACAAAATTACCTTGTCCCCAGTTATGGGACATTTCATTAAGGGCTTAGGATATATCATACCTGCCATAGGAACAATTTTTCAGAGGGAGAAAATATCTGACTCCCATGAATTTAATGCATATGAAGATGCATAATAAACGGCTGTCTTGTGCATTATAAATTGTCTGGAAAGACTGGTGATTAATGAATGCTTCATTCATTCATTTCTGCTGCTCTGAGGTTTGGCTTAATCTGTTGTTGCTGCTTTTAGAGAAAAAAAAAAAGAGAAAAGCCAACATGAGCCTGGAGACCTTTAAACTGAAATATCATTACACCCCGTCTTCATTCCCAAACAGAAACAGGGCAAACCTGCTCTGGGGTTGATGACACACCTTTAAGTTTCAGACAAGGCTTTAATGGGTTTGGTGTTCAGGTGGAAATGCTTATGTAGCCTTTGGTATTTATTACTTCTTCATCACAGAGTGGAATGAACAAGAAGAACAGCTCAAGTATGCAAGAAGGACACAGGAGGTTACCGTATTTTCTTATTTTTTACAGGTTGCTTTACAGATAGTCCTCGAGTTACAACCATAATGGAGACTGCTCATTACCACTCATAAGTGGTGACAGGTCTAAAGTGAGTCCATCACGTGACTGATTGAATTTTATAGCCTTTTTTGTGGCCATTGTTAAGTGAATCAGTCATTAAGCAGCATTTGCTATGGAGCATTTTTGCTGACAACTGTAAACAAATAAATAAATAAAACTCCAGTTTTCAGCAAAAACTTCATAAATTGTGATGATGTTACCATAGGGCACTGCAAATATCTGTAAATACAGGCCAGTTGCTAAGCACCTGAAATGTGTTCACATGACGGGGCTGTCGGAACTTCAGTGTTTACCTTTTTTTGGGGGGGGGTGCGTCATAATTTGAATGGTCACTAAGTGTGACTAGTCATAAGTCAAAGACTATTCTATCAACATGGAAGAACTATTTAAAAAACTGAAATGTAGAAATCAGGATGCCACTCTGTTTTCACAACTGTAAACTAGACAGTGACTAATTTTTATCATAATTACTCCCAGGTATCACGATCTTTTCTGTGAATTAAACCGTCATCTGATAGTACCTAATGAATCCCCATTCATATAAAAGGCTCTTAGGAGGAATTGTGAAAGTTTGGCTTTGTGTATTACACCTACACTTCTTATTTCCAGTTTCCTTATCTTTAACTCAATCGCTGCAGATATCTATTAGGTTAGCCTTCAGGAAGGGTGCAAAGACCAGGCTCTTCCCAGAAGCAATAAGATCAATGGGGTTAATAACAATAGCAATAACACTTAGACTTATATACCACTTTATAGTGCCTTACAACCCCCTCTAAGCAGTTTACAGAGTCAGCATATTGCCCCCAACAATTTGGGTCCTCATTTTACCCACCTCAGAAGGATGGAAGGCTGAGTCAACCTTGAGCCTGGTGGGCTTTGAACTGCCAAATTGCAGGCAGCTGGCTGCAGAAGTAGCTTGCAATACTGCACTCTAACCACTGCTTAAACTGTTAAGCTGTAAAGAGGTTTGTTTGATGCCTGGATGGGAGGGTTTTTTTGTTTTTAATATTTTATGAATTATTATGAACTGCCTGGAGCCATGGTCTGGGATAGGTGGCCATATAAATCTAGCAATAAATAAATACATTTTTTTAAAAATTTTTAAATCTTCCCTTCTGTCCTCATTTATTACGGATTGTTGTGAATCACTGTGTTACAGTTAAAAAAAATCTTAAAATTTCAGTGTCAGGGTCAGTCTAAGTTAGACATCAGAAAAGACTTGCTTGTATCAACTCCATAACTCCAAATGTCCAAAAGAAATACCGTATCTACCAGACTAAGAGCCCATCGGAATATAAGCCGCACCCACTAAATTTTAAAAGAAAAAACTATTTTTACATATATTAGCTGCACCAGACTATAAACCGCAGATATATACGTTGTGAAATGAGATATTTACACAGAAAGATTTTGTAAATGTTTATTTACATACCTTAATTGTTTCCAAACGGTGCCTGTAACATGGCAGTAAAACGGCTGATCGAACAAAACAGAAAAGTCATTGATGTTTTTATTCATCCTTCTCCTGTGCACTGAAACCGCTGAAGTCGTCTTCTTCAGTGTTGGAGTTGAAGAGCCTCAGAACATCTCTGTCACACACCTTTTCAGTCTCTCTGTCGGTGTCGCTCTCAATGTCACTTTCATCTTGAGGCACAGTTACAGATGAAATTGCACTGTTCTCTCCATGCAGCAGTCCAGCCTTTCGAAACCCCTTGGTGATCGGGGATTCTTTCACACTGCTCCATGTTGTTAGGATCCACTGGCAGACCTCGGAAAAGAATGCTCTTCTCCTGCGGCTAGTTTTTGTGAATGATTTCTCGCTGCCGGTCATCCAAGCCTCCCACTCACCTCAGAGTACCGCTTTAAATGCACAATTCACACTGTTGTCGAGTGGCTGCAAAAACTTAGTTGTACCTCCAGGAATCACAGCTGGAATTGAGTTTGTTCTCTTGATGGCTGCTTTCATAGAATCTGTTATATAGGCCCTCATACTATCCAAAACAAGCAATGATTTTTTCTGATGAAAAAAATCCTCCCGGGCGCTTACTGTAGCACTCCGTCATCCATTCAGTCATTAGGCTTCCTATCATCCACCCTTTTTTGTTAACTTTAACGACTATGCCTCTCAGGAGTTTTTCTGTTGGCATAGTCATCCGCTTAAAAATCACCATCGGTGGAAGCTTCTGTCCAGATGATGTGCAGCTCAAACGTGAAATGTGTTCTCTCATGGCCAGTTGTTTTCACCATAATGGATGACGCTCCTGTCTTATTAACAGTTCTAGTTAGAGGCAGGTCAAACATTAAAAGTACTTCATCCATATTTATGATGTCATCTGGTCTGATGGAATTCTCAGCTAGTTTTGTTTCAATAAATTTGTGGAAGTTTGCAACTTTTTCCTCGTAGTCGGAAGGGAGTTGCTGACAGACAGTCGTCCATGCCCTGATGGACAAATCTTTTTGTCTCATAAATCTACAACCCCATGACAGTCCACCTTTAAAATCTTCAATCCCATTTCGCTGGTGATTGTTTTAGCTTTCAGTCAGATCTGCATGGTGGATACACCTCAGCCGTCTGCTCTCTGTGTTCACTTAGTCCTCAAGAACGTTTTCAAGTTTAGGCCATCTGCTTTTATGACCTCTGAAAGCCTTTGTTGTCCTTTGGCATTGAATCAGTTCTTCACGCTGCGGTCTCCAACATCTCACCATTGATTCATTAACACCAAGTTTACGTGCAGCAACTCTATTTCCTTCCTGGATAGACAGATCGATTGCTTTCAACTTAAAGCTGCATCATATGCTTTTCTTCGTGTACTTTCCATGATGAGGGTGTGAAAAATATTTTGCGTTCGTGCATGTCGTGCTGCGTGCGTCGGGTGGATCAAAAGCTACCTGTAGTGTCTTCTTTGCACTGATCTCTTGCGTCTGTCACATTTTTGCACCCCCTAATGGCAGTTAGCAAAGAAAAATCTATAGATAAGCCGCATTGTTGTACAAGCCAGGTTCAAAGCGTGGGAAAAAAGTAGTGGCTTATAGTCCAGAAAATACGGCAGTTGGAATTTTGTATCTTTTTACTGCCATACATTGGTTAGCTTGCATTTTGCAGCCTACTAGTAGACCTATTGTCTGTTTTGAAAAACTAGAAGACCAACAACTTCTAATTTGTTTCCCTTGTTCAAGTTATCAGTTATAACTAGACATAGAAATATCATGTGTGATGAACTAGGTACGTGCATTTTCTTATATGAACAAGGCACATGTCATTCTTACAGTATAAGTAATGCTGTTTTTTGTTGTCTCTAGGATCAGTGGCCATGATTATTGTAATGCTTGATTCTTCCCTGAATTACTTTTTTTTAAAAAAAGTTATTTATTTATTTTGATTTGTCAATCGCTTACAAGATAACAGGTATAAATATATACATAGTTATGAATACATGAAATGGGTACATATAAGAAAGAAAAAAGAAACAATAGGACAGGGACGGTAGGTACATTGGTGTGCTTATGCACGCCCCCTACAGACCTCTTAGGAAAGGAGTAAGGTCAATAGTAGACAGTCTAAGGTTAAAGTTTTGGGGGTTTGGGGAAGAAACCACAGAGTCAGGTAGAGTATTCCAGACATTGACCACTCTGTTGCTGAAGCTGTATTTCCTGCAATCAAGTTTGGTGTGATTAACCTTGAGTTTGCATCTATTGTGTGCTCTTGTATTGTTATGGTTGAAGCTGAAGTATTCATTGACAGGTAAATCATTGCAATGTATGATTTTATATATCATACTTAGATGAGACCAGAGACAGCATAATTCAAGGTTTTCTAGGTCTAGAATTTCAAGTCTGGTAGCATAAGGTATTCTACAACGAGTAGAGGAGTGGAGAACTCTTCTTGTGAAATATTTCTGGACTTTCTCAACTGTGCTAATATCAGATACGTAATGTGGGTTCCAGACTGATGAGCTGTATTCGAGTATTGGTCTAGCAAATGTTTTGATGCTCTAGTTAGTAGTGTGATATTACCAGAGAAAAAGCTACATAGGATTAGGTTAACAACTGTTAATGCCTTTTTGGCTATGTAGTTACAGTGGACTCTAGCACTTAGATCATTAAAGATGAGTATTCCAAGGTCCTTTACAGAGCTTGGATCATCAACAAGGTCTTGACTATTCAGCTTGTATTTTATTTTCTGATTTTTTTTGACAATATGTAAGACAGAGCATTTATTTGTTGAGATATGAAGTTGCCATTTGTTTGACCATTCTGATACATAGTCGAGGTCTTTTTGAAGGGTAACAGTATTGTCTGTGGTATTGAACAGCTTTACATCATCTGCAAAGAGAACGTAGCTGCTCTTAATGTGATCACAGAGGTCATTTATGTAGAGCATGAAGAGATTTTAGATTTAGGAGTAGTTTGTCATGTACCACTGAATCAAAGGCTTTACAGAAGTCTATGTAGATTGCATCTATTGTTTTGCTCTGATCGAGTTGTGTAGTCCATATGTTTTTGCAGTGTAAGAGTTGCAGATTACAGGATAGTGTTTTTCTGAAACCAAATTGTTTATTAGAGAGTAGGTTGTTTTCTGTCGTGCTTTTTTGTAACAAAAAACATGCCATAAAGAAAAGCACAAATCTACCTGTTTCTCAAACTATAAGAAAAAAAGATAAAGATGTCTTCAAATTGAACTCTGCTGTTGATGATTTAATTCATGCAGTTTTCTTGGCAGAGTTATGGAAGTGAATTTCATTACTTTCTTCTGGGATTTTTTCTACTTTGCAATCTAGCCAACTGCTTTGGTATGCTCCAGTGGTCAGATGGTCCTACTGAAGAATGCTAAACAGATCTGACCCAGCTTTTGTTCCTAAAATCATTCACTGAGTCAACTGAATGCTGCTTCTGGTTGAGGCCTCATTAAGCACATTTTCACTGTTCTTCTAGGGAAAGATCTGTGCCAATCCTTCAGAACGCTACTTTGATGCACCTAATTGTCTTCAATAAGACCTGGACAATAATTAGAATAGATAGATAAAGGGAAGAAGTCTGTGGAGATTCTTAGTCATCCAGGATATGGTTGTCCAAAAAGTACTTTTTAAAGAGACAACTAGACTTTCTGTTTTTTCTTTGAAGACATTTCACTTTGAAGAGCTGAAGAAGCTTCTTGGATGAGAAGCAAAATTTTATCTTCAAATAAAACCCCAAAAGTCCAGTTGCCTCTTGAAAAAGCACCTTTGGGATGATAAAGGGAAGTATATTTATACCTTTTATCCGGATTTGTGGTAGTTTCCAAGAAGATGAAATGATTTAGGAAAGCTTGAGACCCATTATTTTATTATTTTAGATCTTAAACAATATACTGTGTATCAGGTCTATCAAACATTCCAGAAAGTGACACAACTGTTTAAAGAAGCTGTGGGCAGTTGCTATGTTTGTAGTCTTGTGCCCTCTGAAGAACCTTTCTACAATCAAATAAAACATGTTACATAACCCTACTGTGTTCCACTGCAATATTGTCTACATTTAACAAGACAGTGTCAAATCATCCCGTTTGAAGGACATCCTTCAATGTGTTCTTTTTAATTTTTGGATTATTTGTGGTGTTGTCTTGCCTACCATACACCATTGTTAGGGGAATGAATTGCATCAAGCTTTTCTGAAAACACTTTTTTCCCTGTTACATTTTGACTTTCAAGAGTTAATGGACATACTTTATGCAAAGACTGTTACGTTTAGAAGTTAACAATTAAATCTGGGGAAGGGTACTGGGATACTGGTAATCATATTCTGTTGAACTGTATGCATGAAAAAGAGATTTACCCAGGAAGTCCGAAGAATAAAGAGCCTCTGCTTATTGATTTGAGCTGAAGATACCATATAGTTGAGTATGTACATGATTGTTCAAGGTTCAGTAAATGTGACATCAAATGATCTCTTGCATGCTTTTTCCTAAATAAAGTAGAATGCCATAGAAAGAGCTTTTACGTTACATGATCTTGTCTCTTGACCACAACAAGATGAACAGATGCCATTTAGAAAACTAGGCTGATTAAACTAATATTAATTTATGTGTTGTCCAAATTAAAGAAGCATTTCAAGAGGATAGTTTCCCCAGGAATTTGTTTATTCACATTTAGGAGAAAAAACAGCTGTAAAGGATTTATGGTGGATAACAGAATTTGCAACCACATGTTGTGATAATGGTGACTGGTTTATGTTACCTTAGAAGGGCATTGGTGAAATCATGCTGGCTGACTGTAATCTACCTGCAGGAGCAGGAGCTATTACCAGTTTCTGCAGAAGAATAGCAAAAGATGAAGGATATGTCCTTTGTGTATTCTGAGATCCAAGACTCTTAAATGAATAGTTTCCCCTCAAAGATAGTAGACCTGACTCTGCCTGGCTTTCTCTAGATTGGCTTGTCTCTTTCTTTCCCCGCATCAAAGAGGAGGGAGGCAGACCTTGCTTTGATAATACAACAAGCTAGGCGTTATGAAGTGGGATTATTAAAACTATTTACTTGCTGCTGACAACCAGATCTCTTATTTTGAAGGCTTCATTGGCTTTTTCCAACTCTATGATTCTAAAAACATAGCATCATCTTAATTCAAATGGTAACCATAAGCATTTTGATAGATGGAGATACTGTAGATAGACAAAGAAATAGACCATATAATTATAGGGCTGGAAGGGACCTGGGAGGTCTTCTATCTAGTCCAAATCCCTCCCCCAGACAAGAGACTTTATACTATACCATCCTGGACAATCTTTCCTTGAAGACCTTCAGTAATGGAGCACAAACTACTCTAGGAGGCAAGCTGTTCCACTGACTAATTGTTCTCAATGTCAGGAAATTTCTCCTTAGAAATATAGATTAAATATAGATTATACAGAGAGATAGAGTCAGACGTAAATTAAAATGAAATCCAGCATCAGGTTAAGTGTGGCTGCTTATGGAGGGAAGGTTGAAGTATGAAGGTACGTTTTAAGATTTTTCTTAAAGTGTGGCAAAGTGGAAGCCAACAAAACCGACTGAGGAGACAATTCAAGAGGAGGGCAGCCACCAAAAGACCCTGCAGAAAGTTGATTCCAAGTGAGCATCTTTCTTGGCTCCCAAAGGACTTTTGAGGTGGCAACATTTTGCTGGAGCAGGCTGCTGCTGCCCTTGCTATAAAGTGCAACTGGGGACAGGCCTATAAGAGCTTAGAATTGTTCAGCATGATATACTTCAACCCTGCTGGGCAAAAGTAGGCATTTTCCTAATTTTCCTAATTTAATTACATGTTAAAAATACACTGAAAAAGCCCTCTGAAATCTCATAATTACTTTGTTTGCAATTAGGGAGACAGATGTATAACCAAATACTAACTGGCAGCAATTTTGCCTATACAGATGGTATTTTCCTATGGAAACAGAACGATGAATGAAAGCAGAGTATGGATTATTTTATGTACCTTTTATTAAAGGTTTTAAATAGCATGTAAAAACTAATACAAACTAATACAGAATGAAGAAAACAAAGGAAGGAAAAGAGAGACAAAATAAAAAGAGAAAACAGCAGAAGAAAAGATAAAAAATAGTAAAGGAAGAAGCTTCCATTTTCTTTTTAGGCAAATGTAAGTCTAATTATTTTATTATTTTATTTGGAAAATTTATATTGCTGACTACTCATTCATGGCGGCTTACAGGAAATAAAAACACAATATAAAAGAAATAAAAATAATAAAAAATGAAAATAATAAAATAATAATCCCCTCCCCTCTCCCTGGTGACAATATACACTCATTACAGCCATTTAATGGGTTCCATCCCAGTCTGGGTTCCCCAGGCCTGCTGGCAAAACCATGTCTTTTGGGCCTCCCAAAAGAATGTGAAACAGAGGTATTCAGCAGGTTCTGACCAGTTCTGGAGAACCAGTAATGGAAATTTTGAGTAGTTCGTAGAACCGGCAAATACCACCTCTGACTGGTCCCACCCCCATCTATTCTCTGCGTCCTGAGTCCCAGCTGATTGGCTGGGTCTTCTTTTGTTGTCCTGCACAGGAGAACAGAGCTGGAAATCAGGTTAGTGGGGTGGGGAAGGAACCTTCCCCCCAGGAGTGGGGTGGGAATTTTACAGTATCCTTCCCCTGCCATGCCCACAAAGCCATGCCCATGAAGCCACAGTAAACTATGCCTACCAAATCACATCCACAGAACCAGTAGTAATTTTTTTTTGAACACCACCACTGGTGTGAGAGTAGGGGACAGTCTAATTTCCAGAAGGATGATGTTCCAGAGGGAGAAAGCCACCACAGAGAAGGCCCTTCTTCTGGGTCCCTTACTGATGTATCTCCTTAGGGAACAAGACCTGCAATATTAAAATATTCCGTGTCTCCCTGCTCTAGTAGGTTGGATAGATGTCCCAACACATTAGAGTTGGTTCCCTCAGATATCCTGATTCCAAACCATGAAGGTGACAATCTTCATCTTGAATTGCACCCAAAAGCAAATCTCCATGCAATGCAGCTCCTGCAAGAAAGGTGATACATGTGCACACCGAAGTCTGCACATAACCATGTGGGCTGCTGTAGTTTGCACCAACTGGAGCTTCCGGATGCTCTTCAAGGGCAGCCCTATATAGAGAGTGCTGCAATAGTCAAGACAGGGCAGTGAGTATGGATTATTTGTCCAGGAAAGGGCATAACTGGTGCAACAACCCACAGCCCCCTTCTGGCCATGACTGCTACTTGCTTTTTAAGCAGGAGTCACAAGTCCAGGAGAACCCCCAGATTACACACTGGGTCTGTTTGGTGCAGTGCCACTCCATCCAAAACCAAAGGTGGCAAATCTCCATGGACCAAAGGATCTCAAACCCAAAGCCACTCGGTCTTGCCAGGATTCAATTTCAGTTGCTCACCATCCAGCCCCTACAGCCTCCAAGCATTGTGAGAGGTTGGTCACAGCATCACTTACTCATGACTGGCTGAGATATATAGTCGAGTATCACCAGCATATTGATGATATATCTCTGTTTATGGTGATGGATGATCTCACCCAACAGCTTCATGTAGATGTTGAATAGGAGCGGAGAGAATATCAAACCCTGCGCACGCATGCGTGCACACACCAGCACACACACACACACACACACACACACACACACACACACGCACAGCATACCTGACAGGTGATCTGGAATTAAATATGTTATATAAAACATTGTAAGCAAGGACTAAATATAAGAATAGAATGCAGTACTCAAGAAATACCATCTAAATTATTGAAAAAAACTTCTGTGTGAAACAAAGGTGAAATAATAAAATTAAAAGAAAAAGAAGGAAAAGAAAGATAGAAAGGGCAGGGAAAAAAAATAAAAAAATAAATAAAAGAGTGAGATGAGTAAACAGAATGCTAATAATGGTTTGATAAAATTTGCTATCTCATGGGAGTGCCCACACTTGTTTTCCTTTCCTATAAAGATACTATAGATCAACAAATCAGGTGGGGCTAATCCAGACATTCCAATCCAGTTTTCTTACTTGAGAAAAGAAGAATTTCCGGTTTAGTTTCTGCTTTACCTTTGTGCCACTGGAGGTTATATTCAACATGCTTAGCTGGAGGTTGCAGATTTAGCAATGATGTGCTCCCTTCAGGGTGGGGAATGGCTGAAAATGAGGAAGAAAATTTCCATTGGGAAACAATGAAGAGAAATTAAAAGAAATAAAGTAAGTGGTCTTGCTTTCATTTCAGTTGTAAGTGTAAATGCTTGTTTTTGAAGCTGCCAGCTTAACTTTGTTGATGATTATTGAAACTGGGTATTACCATGTATAATATTAAAGGAAGTACACACTAATAATGAGCCTTTAAAGGCAACCCCTCTCCAAAGAAATGGCTTCTAGTATCATCACTATCGTAATAATGTACATGTATATCCATTTCAGTGATATCCTTTCTGTCTGTGGATCACTCTTACATATAACCTCCTGCAGGTTAATTCAGATTCAAAACAACGCTGTCTCTATTTGGAAAGGAAGTGTTGGACACTTACATAACCAATCTTCCATAAGAAAGGAATAAATATGAAAACAATTTCCATGTATTTTGAAACTCTATTTTATTTTTATAAATTTAGGATATGTTTGGAAATACGGTAGCTATCTTTCTGCAGTGAATAGCTTCTGCTTACTTTGAATTCTGTTTAATATAACAAGTCCCATGGCTTGTACATAGTTATTATGATAATCTCTGGTAGTTCCTTTCATAGCTGGAAAGTAGACTTTGTGATTAATCTAACTGATATATAACCGAGATCCGAGGGCACTTAATCACACAGAATTTCACAAGGCTCCTACATATTCAGGCATTCAAAAACCAAATAGATTCCAAAATATTCAGCCAGCCAGGAACCTCAAACCATTATGCAGGAAATGCTGGCAATTAGAGCTATTGTTGTATCTTAATCAGCATTTGGTTATTCAGTTCAGTAGTTGGATTCATTTGATATGTAACATCCATTTGATGCTCACAGTTCACAGTTTGAGCTCTACAACAGTCTGAACTGTCTCTTTTATACATAGCAAACAATGCAATTATAATTTCATTGATTGCACCACTGTAGGAGCAACTTTTCAATTATCTCATGCAACATAATTTCTATGTTCTAAAAGAACAGCTTGTCTTGGGACACACCAAATGAAAGTGAACTGATTTTATTGCGCCCTGGTTTAGATGATAATATAAGCTGTGTGCTGATCTCTTGGCTGTATCCTACGTCTTTGGAAGGAACTGATATATCTTTACCAATAGCTCATTGATAGTGATTGATTTCACAGCATCAGAAATCAGAAAGAATAAATGCAGGAGATTAACACATGTATTACTCATTTTTGTATAAAATATCAAATGCATACCTGACAGGAGTTAAATATCTAAAACATCCTAAACAACATTATTTGCATATTTTGCATCCTAAAACCACACACCAAGAAGGGTTTAAGGAATTTATAACCCTCTAACTGCTGTACTAATGCTCAGGCTGGCTGGGTGCTGTAGTTTCTACTGGTAGTAAGCCTAGGAATAGTCTAGTTTTTTCTCTTAAACTCCACTGCAGACTACTGCTGTTTGTATTGATTTGTAATATATAATAACTTACTTATTCAAACTTTTTATTTATTTATTACTATTTTTATTTGTTATGAAATTTGTTTGTCATCCATTTTGTGTCCCAACAACTCTGGGTGGCATACAACATAAAAACATTGACATCCTCAATTATAATGTAACAAATCAGATGAAAATCATGAACACAAGATGGCAAAGGAGGGAGCTAGGTACACCTGGGAGAGAGGTGGGATTATATTTTAATTAGTCAACCACCACCTGTATGAAGCTCCCCCATTGGAAAGAGCCAGGTCTTAAAGCACCTATAAAACATCAGGAGGGTGGGAACCAATCTCATCTCAGAAGGTAGGATGTTCCAGAAAACAGGAGCCATAGCAGTGAAGTCTTTTCCCTGGATCCCTGGATTTTATTTAACACCCTCCCCCCTCAAAAAAAAAACACCCCTCCTTCCAGAAGCGAATACTTAAAGACCGCAGAGTAGGGAGAATGGAATTCCTTCTTAAATGTGCTTGGCATAGTGTATATTGCATATGGATGGCTTTCTGGCTTTATAATTTCCTTAATTGCATTTTTATTTTCATCTTGTTTTATTTACCTTGTATGACACCTAGAATCATTTCGGACTTGGCCAGTGCTGGAATTAAATGGAGGGAGGAGGGAGGGAGGAAAAAAATGAAAGAAAGAAAGCAATGTGAAATTTGCCAAAGGGGCAAAAGGTAAAGACGTGTTATTTTAAATTCCAGGATTGGTGAGAACATAACTCAAACATCCTTCTATTTATCTATACCCTTCTTCCTTATTGGTACAAGTTCTGCCACATTGCTTGTGTGTAGGTAAACTTTAAACCAGTATGATAATGCAAGACAATACAAAAGGGAGGTGGCATACAGCAGGTTCTGACCAATTCTGGAGAACCACTAGCGAAATTTTGAATAGTTCGGAGAACTGGCAAATCCCACTTCTGACTGGAGATTTTACAGTATCCCTCCCCTGCCACACCCACAAGCCATGGCCACAGAACCGGTAGTAAAAACATTTGAATCCCACCACTGGAGGGAACCATAAAAACAAGAGCAGAGGGAATGTCTCAATGAGATGTAATGGTTTAGAAACTGAACTATTAAGAATGATTAAGGAAAGATCTAGACACAATGATCCCCAGTACCTGTTAAGATTTAGGCAATTAAATCATAAGTGTGGACAGGAAGAATATTAAAACAATGTATGCCTGTGGTTAAGTGAAAGTCAATCTTAGCAGGGATCCATCTCTTCAGTGGTGGAGGAAAAAAATCTTGTAATGCTGACACGTATTAGTATAGTTGCGGTGGCACAATGGTTAGAATGCAGTACTGCAGGCTACTTCTGCTGACTGCCAGCTGCCTGCAATTTGGCAGTTTGAATCTCACCAGGCTCAAGGTTGACTCAGCCTTCCATTCTTCTGAGGTGGGTAAAATGAGGACCCAGCTTATTAGGGGCAATATGCTGACTCTGTAAACAGCTTAGAGAGAGTTGCAAAAGCATTGTGAAGTGGTTTATAAGTCTAAGTGCTATTGCTAAGTGCTATAACAATGGAAAAAGAGGGACAAAAATCGAAGGAGCATGAAGGAAGAAAATAGAGTACAAAAAAGGTGAAATGAAAAGACACTTTCCTTCTTAGAGTTACAGTACTATCCAATTACAGAATCAAATAGGTAAAATATAGAGGAGTTTATTTTAGAGAACCTCCATCCTCCCAGGGCTGATCATGCGGTCAGTAGGTATGGTACCCTACCTGAGCAATTATAGCAGGTCTCTGAATATGTACTGGCCAAAAGAGAAAGTAAGCAGCTGAATCAGCACGGAGTGCAGGCTTATCAGTACACTGATGATACTCAATTTATATCTCTTTCCACCTATTCTGGTGAAGCTGTTAAGGTTCTGTCCTAGTGCGTCGAGGGTTTGGTAGGCGGGGTTTAACCCTGCCAAGATTGAATGGCAGTGGATCTTAGAAGTGGAGACTTTCCGTTCTTAACTCTGAGTGAGGTTTCACTGCCTTGCTTGGGCTCCATCTACAATTTGGGAATCTTCCTGAATTCATTACTCGTGTATGAGGGGTGGCAGTTGTAATAAGGGGGCTTTGCACAATTTTGTCTTGCGTGCCTTATGCCTTAGTCATTTCTCGTTTGAATTATTGCAATGTGTTTTATGTGGGACTGCCCTTGAACACTTCCAGGAAGCTATAATCGGTGCAGAGTATGGTGGTACGGGTAGTTATTGTTAAAGTTTGAGCAATGAGAGGCTGAACCAGAGCATGAGTGCAACAGTACTTTATTTACAAATAAAGGGCTGACCGTGCTTGCCAAGCTTGGAACTGGCTCGCAGCAATCAGCAGCCAGTTGGACCCCAGCCTGCTTTTATAGCTGGCTGCTGGGAGAACTGACCAATGGGAATGGGGAAATAACGCCCACACAAGTGAGTGGACCTGAGTGAGAACTCCTTGAGTCCTCAGGACATAACACCCTTCCCCCAGATGCGAACACGCATAGTCCTTGAGGTAGATGGGGGTTTGTGTTGGCGCCCGGAGCGGCGCAACTCGGGAACATTGTCTGACTGTTCGGCATCAGTCTGTGACGGTTGAGCTGGCATAGCGTCACCAACACTCTCTGGACTGGCATCCTCGGAAACCACCGGGTTGGTTTCTGGAGTCAAACTCTCGTGGGTTGGATCCGGTTGATCAACTCTCTGGGCGCTGTTGTCCGGGTTTGGGCTGACCGGAACGACCGCTGGCGCAGACTGGTCACTGGGTGCGATGTGGCTGGGTGGCGGATGGGACGGTTCCCCTTCGACTGGAGACTCTGGATCCTTGTTTGCGAGGTTGCTGAGGCGCCTTCTGAGTTGGTCTATGTGTCTCCTCCAGACGCGACCATCCTCCAGCCTGACTCTATATGATCTCGGCCCGGTGACGGCGATGACTTCGCCCGAATCCAAAGTGGGTCCCCAGCGAAATTCCTGGCGAATATCGGCTCCTGTAACATAAAATGTCTAACCCCGAAGTGGAAGCGAGGGAGAGTCAGGGCAGTATTGTGGGTGCAGTCTATCCAATACAGTCCTCAGGCATCGCCCATCAGAAGTTCCGCTGGGGACTTATTGGTGACTGCACAGGGGGTTGAGTGCTGGCTCATCAGGAACCGTGAGAGTTTGTGGTGCCAGTCATCTCTGCCAAACCTAGCGAGGGCCTCTTTAGTGGTCCTGACGGCCCTTTCAGCCAACCCATTACTCGCAGGGTGGAATGGGGCTGTTAAAATGTGGCGAATGCCTAGGTTGGCTGCAAAACGGCTGAATTCTACTGATGCGAACTGTGGGCCATTATCGGAGACCAAGGAGTCGGGTAGTCCATGGGTAACGAACAGGCGCGTTAACACGTTGGTGATTGCTAGTGTGGTTGTCGTGGATAGCTGCGCCACGTCTATCCACTTGGAATAAGCGTCCACGACCACTAGGAACATCTTTCCATGCACGGGGCCGCCAGATCGATATGGATTCTAGACCAGGGCGCTGGCGCTCTCCCATCTGGTAGGGGTGGCGATGGGGGAGCAGGACGGGATTCCTGGCAAATGCTGCAGGAACTTACCCAATTGACAATGTCCTCGTCTAGACCCGCCACCATACGTAGCTGCGTGCCAACGCCTTCATTCTCACAATGCCGGGTGTCCTCGTGCAACGCCTCCAGGACTCGGTACGCAGCGAGGTCGGAATGATCACTCGAGTGCCCCACAGTAGACAACCCTGCAAACTGGACAGCTCCTGCATGCGAGTCTTAAAGGGTGCGAATTTGTTATCAACATTGCCTCCCGGCCACCCCTCCTCACCCAGTCGAGCACCTGGGCGAGCGTTTGGTCTGCCTTGGTTTTGGCGGCGATGTCAAGGGCGGTGATGGGCAGGTCCAACTGGGTGATTTCAAAAATGGCATTGACAGGAGCTGGGTCTTCAGCCGGAGCGGTAAGGGGCAGCGACTGAGTGCAGCGTGGTGATAGAGTTTTGCCCGGGCGGTGGATAAGTTTGTATGAGTAGGCCGCTAGAAAAAGCGTCCACCGTGTCATCCGAGGGGAGAGGACTTGAGGTGTCTGTTTGTCACCGGCCAGTAGGCCCAGGAGGGGTTTATGGTCGGTGACCAGTTCAAGAAGTGGCCAAAAGGAATTCGTGAAACTTTTTCACGGCTGCAACAGCTGCTAGGGCTTCCTTGTCTATTTGGCTGTAATTTCGCTCCGTGGCCGAGAGCGTCCTGGAGAAAAAGGCGATGGGGGCCTCGGCGCCATTGGCGAGTCGGTGACTAAGGACCGCCCCAATTCCAAAAGGGGATGCGTCTGCTGCCAGTACTAAAGGAAGGTTGGGGTCGAATTGGATGAGCACTGCCTCTGACGTAAGTAGTGATTTGACGGCGTTAAACGCCTGGTCTTCTTTGTGCCCCCAGTGCCACGGTGACTTTTTGTCTAGTAATCTGTGTAGGGGTTCGGCTACTGAGGCTTTATGGGGCAAGAAGGATGCATAAAAGTTTAGGAGTCCCAAGAAAGCTTGTAGCTCCGTTTTGGAGGTTGGTGTGGGAGCTTCGTGGATCGCCCTGACCTTGGACTCCAGGGGGTGAATGCCAGAGGCGTCAATTTTATAACCCAGAAAGTCCACCTGTCTAGTGGCAATGGCGCATTTTTCTTTTTTTAACTTGAGGCCATGCTGTCTGAACCTCTCTAACACTGCTCGCACTCTCTGGAAGAGTTGGGGTCTGTCCCTGGCCAAGACCAAGATGTCGTCGAAGTAGGGTACTACACCAGGAGGCCCTGTAAAATCCGCCCATGAGGGATTGAAAAATGCCCGGGCAACACTTACGCCAAATTGGAGACGCTTGCATCGGAAGGCACCCCTGTGAGTGACGATGGTCTGAAGTTCCGCTGTTTGGTTATCAACAGGGAACTGTTGATATGCTTGAGACATGTCCAATTTAGCAAAAATACTGCCCGGTTCGAATGTATGCAATAAATGCTGAATGACGGGCACGGGATAGGCGCTAACTTGTAAATATTTATTGATTGTTGTCTTGTAGTCCGAGCAAATTCTCAGGCTACCATCTTTTTTAGGGGTGTGACAATGGGCGTCTCCCACTTGGCGAAATCTGTTGGCTCAATGACCCCTTGTTTTAGTAGTTTATCCAATTCAGCGTCTAGTTTTGGTCGAATAGCAAATGGAACTCTACGTGGTTTTAATCTGATTGGGGCTGCCTGGGGGTCAATGGTGAACGAGATGGGGGTTCCATTATAACACCCAGCTCCTCGCTGAACACATCTGCGTAGTCAGCGAATAAGGAGTCAGTGTCTGAGGTTGAGACAGCATGGACTCCTGTTAACCCTAGGCCGAGGTGGGGAAACCAATCGAGCCCCAATAAGGTGGGTAGGTTGCCGTTAACTACCACTAGAGGTAGGTGGCCTTTAAAAGCTCTAAAACTGACAAAGAACTTGCCTCTGCCGATCACGGGAATGGCCTTCCCTGGTAGTCCTTCAGACCGAACTGGCATCTCTGAAGCCGGGTAGTAGATAGGCTGGGGTGGAGTCTCTTGAGGGTGTTCCACGAGATTATTGAGAGCGCTGACCCTGTGTCAACCTCCATGTGGCACGGTTTACCTTCTAGGGAAACGGAGAGAGAAATTTTACTAACAGAGTGGCAAGTCGCCTGGCAAGGCGGTGCGTGCGACAGTTTAATACTTGCCTCTGTGGTCCCGAGTGCGAGGACGGGGTCTTTGTGCAGCGCTTTGGGGGCTTGGCAGACTCTCGCAATGTGCCCCCTCTTATGGCAGTTGTTGCAAACGGCTCCTTTAAACTTGCAGGTGGCCCTTTGATGTGATCCCCACAGGCTAGGCACAGGGTGATGTGCTTGGGTGGACCGGTGTATTCTTGTTTGGCCCCTACCTGCGACCGTCTGTCATTGGTGAGGCGATGGACATCGTTCTCATCGTTGTGGCCTTCCTCCGCTTCCACCTCTTCGGAATGGACTGGGAACGCTGCTAGCTTGGCGCTTGGGCCCTGAATTTCGGCGGCTGAGTTCGTAGCTAGCTCAGCTGCTAGGGCCTCCTCTACCGCTTGCGTGAGGTTGAGGTCTTTCTTAGCTAGCAGTCGCCTCTGTAGGTTGAGATCCTTGACCCCACAAACCAATTGATCGAGGAGCATGTCCTCTAGGTATGTTCCAAACCCGCAGTGCAGGGCTGCTGTTCTGAGGGCGGCCATATATTGGTTGATGGTCTCCTTACTTGATTGCTTCCTCATTCGGAACGTGAACCTCCTGGCGATTTGTGAAGGTCTGGGAGCGTAGTGGTTTGTGAGGATCTCAAGCAACTCGGACCACGGAACGTTTTTAATTCTCTCGGCGCCACGAGTGCTGCAGCGGTATCGTAAACGGTGGCTCCGCAGTAGATTAGAAATAGGATTTTTCCGATGCTCTCCTGCATCCGACAGGCCGACCGCATCGATGTAATGATTGAAACGGTTCTTATACGATTCCCACTTCTCTTCGTCTGGTTTAAACGCCGGGAATACTGGATTGGAACTCATGGTGCTGAAACGGCTGGGCTACCTGCGGAGAAATCTCTCTGGGACTACGAACGCCTCGTGAGTTACAAGTGATATCAGCTCTGGAGAGGTTTTTTGCTACCCTCTCTTTCTCTCTCTCTGGTTACCACGTTGGCTGCTAGCCGTTGGAGGTGTCTTGATTCGCGCCAAAAAAAAGTGGGCGTTAGTGACTCTCTACAGCGCTGTGCTGTGATTCCTACTGGCCCGAAATTCAAATGACACCCGTTTGAATTTCGCCAAATGCAGAGCGCTGCGGCTCGCAGCGCTTCACTTTCCCCGTAGCGAGGCTAACAAGCGGCTACAGATGCTTCTAACTATTTGACTCAGACCGCTTTCTCTGGCTGCGTATCTGCGTTTGCTCTTTTTGATCGCTCGTTTCGCTAGCTGACCGCTCTCTCTGGCTGCGGATCAGCGTTTCCCTGTTGCCAACCGATCGCTCTCTGGGCTGTAGATCGGTGGCTAGGTGACTCAGCGGTTGCAAGGTGCTTCTGGTAGCCATCCCACCCTCGCGCCAGTGTTAAGTTTGAGCAATGAGAGGCTGAACCAGAGCATGAGTGCAACAGTACTTTATTTACAAATAAAGGGCTGACCGTGCTTGCCAAGCTTGGAACTGGCTCGCAGCAATCAGCAGCCAGTTGGACCCCGCAGCCTGCTTTTATAGCTGGCTGCTGGGGAGAACTGACCAATGGGAATGGGGGAAATAACGCCCACACAAGTGAGTGGACCTGAGTGAGAACTCCTTGAGTCCTCAGGACATAACAGTTATGGTTGCTTTTCTCTATGCGCACGTGACACCAATACCCTGCAAGCTGTATTGGCTCTCAGTTGGCTTCTGGGTGCAGTTCAAGGTGTGATTACAATATGGCATAGGACCAGATTGTTTTGGGAACTGCCCTATCCTACTATATCTCCCCCCCTCATTCACTCTGAAGAGCCTGTTCTGAGTACCTTCATTAGAATCCTGTGGGATCCAGGAGGCACATCTTCCAGTGTCAGCCTTCTTTCTGACTTAATGAAATGCTCAACCCTGCTGGCTTTTAGGAAGACTGTCAAGGCCTGGCTCTTTCCTCAGGCATTTGGGTCATGACATGTTACAGTCCCAATAGTGTTATTTCACTTTGGATTGGCATTTAATTGTCTTTTTGTTCTATTATTGCTTGTAGGTTGTGTACCATGGTTTTATGTTCTTTTCATTAGGCTTTATTTGATGCCTGTTTGTAGGTTGCCCCGAGGAAACTTGGTCGATTAGTTGGCCACGTTTTTCACAAACAAAGTCTCTCTGTGGGCAGCTTATAAAAAGACAATAAAAATGTTAAAATCCCATTAATAGTAAAGACAAAACACTAAAAACAAATCCAGTAAAGCTGAAATATAGACAATCTTGGGATACTTGTTTCATTGCACCAAAAAGAGCTAATTAAGCATTGATGCCAATGGATGATGTAGGAATGCAGAACAATACGCTCTTATTAGGTAACCCTATAAATTCAATGGCCCTATGTTGCATAGTGGTTTTATGCATCATTGAAAATACCTTACACTGAAACTCTTTGATTGCGGGAAAGACACCACCAAGCATATACATGCAAGGGCTTCTATGTTCTCAGCAAGTTGCAATTTTTAGGCCATCTTCCATGGCCACCCATGGAGTCCATGATCCCTGGGAAGGCCTTCTGGCATTATGAGCAGGACTTGGAGGAGAAGAACCTGTCTTTATTCTGTATAATGTAACAATTAAATTAATTAAAATAATAAGAATTAATGGTATTAATTAGTGAGGGATGTTTATGCAATACTCACCATCTATTTTAACAATTATTTTACATCTTTTATCTCCTGGAAAAATAGCTGAGCTTTCTTATTAGGGAATGCTCTGAGAAAAATAATAATTCTTATGTAGCTGGGGAATAGGACTTGCCATTTCCAGCACTGTTCCTTGATTAAATCCAGGTACATTAACACACAACACAAGTGGGTGCCATTTAGAAGCCAAGGTAAATCAGTGATGCGGCTACCATCCTGATCTTATGTGGCCCTTGGGTTGCCAGGGAGGAGTTTAATCTTCACATCTGCCTGAATTATAAATTTGTTAACCTTCATAATAGGACCATTGCCAGAAGGAAGCACATTGGATCCTTGAAGCAAATCCCACACATTCCTTATGCATTTGGTTAAATCACATTCACAAGAATAAGCATTTCTTAGAAAAGTATTCTGCATGTACAGTATATCCACATGCATTTCCAGATTTGAAAACTGCATTTTCTACACTGTGGAAACATGAGAAAAGTTGGGCGCTGAATGGTAGAGCATCTCTTCTGCATGCAAGAGATGCCAATTCAAGCCTGGTATTGCCACTAGGGATGAAAAACCTCCTGTTTAAACAATTGAAGAGAGGCTAATAGACAGAAAAGCCAATTCTGGGTTAGAAGAGCTGTCAGTTGAGCCTTGTATAAGGAACTGACTCTACAGAAAAGAGCAGAAAGTCATACATCTATCAAGGGATGATCCTATTTTTTAAAATAAATTTTATTAGATATAAACATTAAAAAAACCAGTGAACATGGTATTTCTTCTTTGACATACTTTTTTGTCCAATTTTTTAACAGTTAAAAATACAAAAAAAGTCAATACATTTATATACATAAATACATTTTTGTGTATCATTTTTCCAATTATCTTTATATTCCTTTTAAACACTTCTCCACATTTTAAATCTATGAACATCCTTTCATGTCCCTCCATTTATGAAATTTGTTCCATATTTTATAATATTCTAGTTCCTCTTGCTCCTTCAATTCAAGTGTAAGTGTATCTAGTTCGGTGCATTGTAATATTTTCCCAATCAAGGCATCTTCGCTTGGAATCTCTCTTGCCTTCCAATTCTGGGTTAGAAGGGCTGCCAGTTGAGCCTTGTATAAGGAACTGACTCTACAGCAAAGAGCAGAAGGGCATGCACCTATCAAGCGATGGTCCTATTAATACCATAAATTATATTCTGGATGCTCAGAGGAGCCATTGCCTTGCATTAGTTTAGAATCTGACTGGCTAGTGCTAATGCAGATACTGGGGCATAATTTAAATTCGGGTTATATGAAAGATGATAGTCATCTACATGGTGATGTTGGAACATAATCAACCTCTTGTAAATAATTATATTGTTCCTTTTCTCCAGCTCACCTTTCCTGGGCCATGGCTTCTAGAGCATCATCTGGCACCACTGTTGCTCCCAGAGGCTCCAGTAACCTCACCACAAGTGCTGTGCTAACCACTGCCCAGCCCAGCTTCATTGAAGGCCTTATAAACAAAATTCCATGTGAGTCAATTCAAGGCATGATGCAACGAACAGTTCATTCAAGGATCTTATTATGCGTAGCTCAGCTGAGAAGTTCTGGAAGGCCCAACTCATACCTAAGTTGGATTTCTTTGCAACAAGTGATTGGAGGCTTCTTCTTCTTCTTCTTCTTCTTCTTCTTCTTCTTCTTCTTCTTCTTCTTCTTCTTCTTCTTCTTCTTCTTCTTCTTCTTCTTCTTCTTCTTCTTCTCCTTCTCCTTCTCCTTCTCCTTCTCCTTCTCCTCCTTCTCATTATCATAATTATTATTGTAGTTGTTATTGTCATTATTGTCATTATTATCGTCATTATTGTTATCATCATTACTGTTGTTATTATCATTATCATTATTATCATCATTATTATCATTGTTATTGTTGTTGTTGTTGTTTTCTTTCATCCATTCAGTCATGTCTGGATCTTGGAGACTTCCTGGACATGTCCCTGCAGTTTTCTTGACAAAGTTTTTCAGAAGTGATTTGCTATTGTCTCCTTCCTAGGTCTGAGAAAGAGTGACTAGTCCAAGGTCACTCAGCCAGCTTCATGCCCAAGGCAGGATTAGAATTCACACTCTCCCAGTTTCTAGTCTGATGCCTTAACAGCTATACCAGATACATTTACTAAAAAACATTTACTAAAAATGCATTACTAAAAATACATTTGACTAAAAATACATTTACTAAAAAAAAGGATGACCATGAAATAAATAAATATATATATATATATATATTCCTAGAAACTACTCATAGAAATTTCCCTACCATAAGAATCCTGGCCAATAAGTGGGTGCAGAATGTGTGTGTGCACTCATTAAAAACCATCTTCTAGAAAAATAAGGCCCCATTGTCAAATTGATAAAAATTACCTAAAATATACATATTCCATTTCTAAATTTAATCCTTTCTCCCAAATCTGGACATACCATTTTTTTCACACGTATGCGAACTGCTCAAACACACAAGCACATGCCTGTTCCTTTTCTTTCCTTTTTTTACCCAGCAGAAACAGCCACAAAGCACAGGGGTTACATGGAGAAGGACAGGTTCAGTGGTGGGATTCAATCTTTTTTTTTACTACCGGTTCTGTGGGCGTGGCTTGGTGGGCATGGCAGGGGAAGCTACTGTAAAATCTTGTCGGTTCTCCGAACTACTCAAAATTTCTGCTATCGGTTCTCCAGAACTGGTCAGAACCTGCTGAATACCACCTCTGGACAGGTTATAGGGAATATATAGCTGCCCTGAGATGTGAAAGGAGGGATGGAAAGATGGATGGAAATGAGAAGAGAACTGTATAGGGGGAAACAAAAGGAGGGGAGACCTTAGTTTAGGCATTACAAACAATGGTAAAAATAACCAATATTCCTTTGTAAAACAGCAGTTATTTTATGCTTTGCAACTGAGATGTCTGCAGCCACTAGTCCTGTTGATCCTTCTAGTTTTTTTTAGATCAGACAAGAAGACACCCTCAATTTTGAATTTTAAGATTGTTTTACAAATATAAAAGTAGAGCATATCTGGTCATGTAGACACTGCTAAACAACACAAATAAGCTCTGGAAGCTTTTATTTAAAGTCTACTGCTCCTACATCAGCTCTACATTTGATAGTAAGCCCTGGAGTTTGGTATAGAGAAGAAAAAGAGGAGATAAATTGGCCCTATTTTGATACACTTTCACATGGCCCTAAAGACCTGGCTTTACTAACAGACCTGGGAAACAGTGTGAGATGGAGTCTACCAAGTGGCTTATTGGATGACTGATTGTTGTTGCCAGGTGGATGGAAGGTTATTGTTTTTTATTGTGTTTTTTATATTGGTTTTTTGTCTTTGCAAGCTGCTTGAGGGTGAGTTGGGCAGCCATATAAATTTTCATAAATGAATGAATGAATGAATGAATGAATGAATGAATGAATATGTATGTATGAATGAATAAATGGTTGTCAATGACTTTACATTACATTAAGCTATTATAGAACAAGGCTTAAAGTGTCGGATGTGGCTCATCAATGTAACACAACCCATGGTTAATAAAGCTATTTGATGTATGAAAGTAGGCAGAATAATCAATGAGATTAAAAAAAATTCTTATTTGTAAATTTACCATGATCAGACCATTTTAGCAACAGAAGAGGAGTCTCCCTTGTATGTTCCTAATGTTCTGCATAGTTGTTTATTATAGAACATTATTCTGTTCTGTTATTCAAGAGAAATTAGTCGTCTGTTTAATTCTCATGGCAGCACATACCTAATGCCTGGGAACCTTGCTGAGATTATAAAATCAGACTTTAAAAGTACTCCTGGACTGAAATCAAACTCTCCATTCTGAAACAATAGGATTGCTGGGAGAGCTTGCCTCTCTCTCTCTTTTAACACAGTGAATGAGTGGAAACATTTATCTCCTCCCTTTTGTGATTCTAAAGGACAAAAATGTTTTATTAATGTATATGAAAAGAAGAGCATTTAGTGTAGTCCCTACCATATCTGTTCATCATGGATCAAAGTGTCCAAGCCCATCTTCAACACATTCTTTGGTTCTGCAATCTTCCTCATTCATTCTTTTCGGTCCCATTTTTCATTCATCCTCCAGAAGTATTAAAATTCAGGCATTCCTTCAGGATGACAATAAGATCTGCCATCTTACAGAGAAATTGAAAGACCATGGGAAAGAAAAAAAGTCATCCCTATCAAATACCATAGATGTCATGCATCAATAAGCTATTACCATAACTCTGTTTATGCATGTCCTTTTTAATCTTTTGCTAATTGACTTTGGCATGGTAAGATGAAGGACAAATTATTTATCTATTGGGAAGGTGGCATTAGATGAATAAACAAAAATCTTTTTTTAAAAAAATAAAGAGAACTGACTCAATAATTTATTGTACCCTTTTGGCATAGTGATTAGGAGAATTAAAGTATAATTTATGGTAACTCCTATCATTGGTGTCCTTCCAGATGTGGAGACTCTAATTCCTGACATGGTGAACGGTGTCAGCCAATAGGCATCTTGGCTGAGGGTAATGGAAATGGTAGTCTAATATGGTCTGCTTCCAAATGCAGTTCAGGGTATTAGTTATGGCCTTTAAAGCCCTTAATGTCATAGGTCCAGGCTATCTGATGAACCGCCTCATCCCGCTAGGACTAGCCTGTCCTCCTTGTGCTAGCAGAGGTCCTACTTCAGATCCTATCAGTCAGAGATCTCTGATTGTCAGGATTCAGAAGAAAAACCATCTCTGCTTCAGGGCCTGCCCTTTGGAACATCTTACCCTCTAAACTAAGATCTTCCCCCTCCCTCCTATCTTTCCACAAAAGACCAAAGACCTGGCTCTTGGCCTAGGTACCAAATGGGGGAGTTCCACACTGGAGGTGGCTGCTAGAGTGATGGCAGACTCATGTTCCCCGGCCCTATCTTTTTGGTTATCATATTAATGTATTCTCATTGTGTTCCTTTTTCATTGTTTATTTTATTTTTCTATTAACTTACTTCTGTTTATACCGCTTTCATTTTCTTTCTTTTTATTATTATTATTGTAAGCTGCTTTACATGGCAAGATAGGCAGAAAATAAATTTAATAAATCTGTAAATCTTTGGCAGATACTAGGTTAGGTGTTAATTGTTGTAAATGCTTAATTCTTTGACATAGCCAGCCCCATCTCCTATTTTGCAGATAATTATTATGATTTGTCTACATTTGGAAATGATACTAGAGCAGTGCCCCGCAACCTTTTGGGCACCAGGGATGAATTCTATGGAGAAAGGTTTTTCTGCAGACCAGAGAAGGCATGGTTTTGCATGCTGCCTGTATCCCACGGATGAGGTTTCAGTTGTTTATGCAGCCAGTTGCTGGCATGCCAGGGACCAGTGCCAGCCCATGGACTAGGGGCTGGGGACATCTGTAGTAGAGCCTCCAAATAAGTGGTGGGATTCAAAAAAATTTTACTACTGGTTCTGTGGACGTGGCTTGGTGGGCATGGCAGGGGAAGGATACTGCAAAATTCCATTCCCTCCCCATTCCACTAACCTGCTTTCCAGCTCCGTTCTCCTGTGCAGGGCAACAAAAGAAGACCCAGCCAATCAGCTGGGACTCGGGAAACAGAGAAGAGATGGGGGTGGGGCCAGTCAGAGGTGGTATTTGCTGGTTCTCCGAACTACTCAAAATACCAGTTCTCCAGAACTGGTCAGAACCTGCTGAATACCATCTCTGCTCCAAATCTTTGTACTTTCCAGAAACGATTCCCTGATTTGCATTACATGATTTTTTTCCCTCTTTCTTGTCTCCTGCTGCTGAAACAGTACCCAGATGGGCTCTCATAGCAATTGCTATAGCAGCAGGCGTAGTTCTGCTACTTTTCCTTATCTGTATCATCAAGTGCTGCTGCTGCAAGAAGAAACACAAGAAGAAGGAGAAGCTCAACTTAAGAAACATTAATGGTGCCTCCACAACAGCCAGCTTGGTAGGTACTCTTGGGTTTTTGAATAGAATAGCATTTTGATTTTTAAGTTCCAATTTCAAGAGGACTGAAACCCCTGGAGAACCTTCAATGAGTTTTCAGTTAGGAGATAGCTTGACTTCTAGGCTTGAAGTACAAATACATGGCAGGGGGAAAGGAAAACAAGATGGATACAATCCAACTGATCTCAGTAGGGGTTCAGCAAGAACAGGCAATCAGAGAGTAAAAAAAAACCAAATCAGAGGACATGAATGCATAATCAAAGTTATGATACTTATTAAGAAGGAGGCAGAGCTTCAGTTGTTCACTTGTGTCTGCTATCTTGACATTTGATCATCTGTGTAGATGTCCCTGGTAGCTAAGTGATTGGAAACAGTTGATATGACACAGAAGCTCAATCTTGGAGTATATTAATATCTTTGATAGATCACTGATGAAATCATACACAGGTCTAATTTTTACTCCTTGGCTCCAAATACCTATTTCTTAGTACAGGTGATCCACAGTTAATAGCCACTTGTTCAGTGACCATTCAAACTTGTGATGGCACTGAATGAGGGTACTTATGACTGGTCCTCAGAGGTCTGGCTGACCCAGAGGGCAAACAGGGTGCTCAGCAACCAGCCCGGATTTCTGCCCAACACAGTGTCCCACAGTCATATAATTGCAGTTTGCAATCTCTTCTTCTGCCTTCCCACAAGCAAAAGCAATGAGGAACTGGCAGAAAATCAGAAGTTGTAGACACATGAGGTCCTCACTTAATCCACGAGGAACCACTTAACAATAGTAACCAGGGATGGCCAGAACTGCTGCCACTAAGTAATATCACCAAACACACTTTACAATTGCATCACTTAAAGGTGAAAATTTCAGTCCCAGTTACTGTTGTTAAATAAAGACTACCTGTACATTTTCAAAGTACAATGTTTTCATTGCCGTTGATAGCAATAGAGGATAGCACCTCTAGTGCTGATAGTTGATAGCACCAGAGGATTGTTGTTATAGGGAAAAATAGGAGGCGGGGGGGACGGGGGGGAAAATGGGACGGGACACTGAGTTCCTGAATGTAATATGACATATAATATATATAGTCAACCCAAAGTCAGTCATACTTCATAGACCATTTATTATATGAATTGCATTGAATGTTTGAATGAAAGATGCTAATATTTTGATGTAGGTCCAACCTGATTTGGAAGACATTGAATGTGGACTGGAAGATGAGAAACGAGGACGGCTGCAATATTCCCTAGAATATGACTTCCGTGGCCAGGAGGTATATTTCTCAGGGTGACAAATTTGCACTCCTTTTTTATTACAAAGCAATATTAAATAGAAATACTTTTCCTTCCCTACATTTCACATGCTTTGTTTTCATGTGGGTGTGAGAAAAATCACAAAACACATCTAGAGACGGTGAACAATATGAAAGAGCTTTATTATTAAGCTTTTGCAAAAGGGAATTCTGCTCATAGCAGAAGACTCCCTCCCCCAGGAAGGCTGAGGAATATATACAGGTGCAAATATACAGTCTCTGCCCCTTTCCTGGGTTCGCAATCTATCCAACTACGTAATTCCCTACGCCACACCCATAACTTACCACCTGTTTCCCTTTCTTTGGACACTGCCCTTGTTCTCATGGCATCTTCCTATTATGTTCTTCTGAACACAATGGATCATTAACCAGTTCCATTCAGGTCAGAATGACCCTAGCATGTCTTACATTAATTCTCAAGCCAAAATACAAACTCCCTTGCTCTAACCAAAAACCTGCCATCTAATATCACAACTTTTATAAATTTTACTTTTCTACAGCATTTTGGTTTGCTCCTCCACTCATAGCCCATTTCTGCAGATTTGCAAACTTAATACATATTGTTAATTTCAGAAATTTCATATTTTTCAATTGATTCTCTAAGTTGAAAGTTGGAGTGAAGCAGGCAGCAGATCTAAAGGCCATGGACAGTGGAGGTACCTCTGATCCCTACGTAATTGTTTTCCTGACATCTGACATAAGGAAGAAGTATGAAACAAAAGTTCATCGTAAGACACTCAATCCTGTTTACAACGAGAGCTTCATTTTTCAGGTAGGATGCAAGGCCCTCTATAAGTTCATTGACCTGTTTCAATTCAGTTTGGTATTGTTAAAATTTAGGTTAGAAATTTGCAAAAATATTCATTACAAATTTTTCATTGTTATTTCATGTTCTTGGTTAGTTTAATTGACTTTAGTATGATTTGTGATGTTGAGTTTACAAACCTCGTGTTAACTCATAAAACATTTTGTATACAGGTTTTATAGTTGACAACAGAAAGAAGGGGGAGTTTCAAAGAGCAGATGGCAGTGTAGAATCGAAAGTACATTCCATTCATATTTTCTTCAAACACTGATTAGATGACTGAAACTTCTACCGTGCAAAAACCTAATTGGAGAGCATGATTGATGACTTTTGGCTATGGACATTTTTCATTGGATGATACAGCCAGAGGGCTGGGGGAAAAAGCAGGATCAAGGATGACAGTGAATTACATGTCTCAGAGTTGGCCATGGCCAGGTTCTATGCTGGATATAGAATGTTACCTTTAAATAAATCTTTTTTAGTTTTGGGAGTGTGGCTTGAGGCTCGTGATTTAATTGGAGTAACTGCTGGAATCCTGACACCCTGTCGTCCATTGAAATCACACCTTCTTCATTGTGGCATTTGACTTTGGTAACCCCATTTCCTCTCATCCGTCCCAGGAGCTATACAGATCCCAACCAGGGGTGGGATCCGACAGGGTTAACTACCAGTTCGGTGATTTATGAGGTTTGGTGATTTACGATGTGCCTTCCTGCACATTGTGTGTGCACCTGTAAATCGTCATCAGCTTGCTGCCTGGACAGCTGAGCTGCTCTGAGTGCAGAGAAGCAGTGTTTGAAACAGCACTTTTTTCCTGCTTTTTCAACTGCAGCTGTGCCTCGCACAGCAGCTGAGGTTGAAAAAGCAAGAAATAAAGGTCAGGTAAGAGCCCGGGCGGACAGGTTGGCCAAAACGTCAGCAGACATAGAACCGGTTCTATGTCTGCTGCTCTTCAGAGCTACTGGTTCTACAGACCTGGACAGAACCGGTAGAATCTCACCCCTGGTCCAACCTGTTGGAGAACCAATGTTGGAGAACCAATCTTGAGCAAAATGGACCTTGGACACAACTTTCTGACACCATTCTTATTTTGCAGGATGATTTTCCCATATCGTTCAGATTTACTGGTAGGAGTGAAATTTTCCTCTTACTCTCTTCTCTAGGTCTCCCAAGCAGAGGTGACTGAAGCTATACTGGTCATGCAAGTGTATGATTTCAACCGCTTTTCCAAGCATGACATAATTGGTGAGGTGTGTCTGCCTCTTGTGGATGTGGACTTACAGCATGTAATGGAACAATGGCTTGATCTCTCTCCAGCTGGCAAGATAGAGGTAGGTATCTCAGATGTGAGGGTGAAGGATGTGAGGCAACATAATAGGATGTATGGAAATTGACGGGGTTGTGCCCGCCCCCCAAATGTTACTGAACTGCAATGCTTGGTTGTTGGGCAACCTGGCTGAGATTGCAGAAACCACAGAGTACACAACATCTAGCTGTCTTCCCTCCTTCGCACCTATTCGCTAGAACTGGTTGTTAATATTCTAAGCAGTTCGGATAACTGGTTGTTAGAAGAAATTACTGGCCTAATCCTGTAAGGAAGGCAGGAAGGAAACATTCTGGTGTTGCTTACAGAAACTGCCTCTCCGTTAACCCTTATTACATTCTTGGCAGGACTAGACTTCCTTTCTCTGGAAATTCTCTTGAGTTTTTTCCCCCTCCTTTGCTGGTACTTTGCTTGTGTAGAGTGACCATTCAAAGTTACAATGGCACTGAAAAAAGTGACTTATGACTCTTTTTCACACTTACGACTGTTGCAGCATCCCCACAGTCATGAGAGGTCAGGTGAGGAGATGCGTGTCTCGCTGTGAGTGATATTGAGTTGGCCACACCCAGCCAATAACATGACCACCAAGCCATATCCACCCAGTCACATGACCACCAAGCCACTCCCACCAACTAAGCCACACTCACAGAACCAGTTGTTAAAAAATTTGAATCCCACCCCTGCCTGTAAGATAAAGTTAGCAATGAGAGCATTTACTCAGTTTTTGTTTTCAGTTTTAGCAGTCCCTGTGAAAAGAGATTAGACTAAATTACTCTGTTCTACTAGTAAAGAACAACAATAAAAAGGTGTGTTTTTTTCAGCCAGGCTTTTGAGAACAGGAAAAATAGCTTTGTTGTTGTTGTTTTGTCCCTAATTTGTGAGCATTTTATTCTGTGTACTATTAGCTACCTTGGGTACCATTATTTGGTAGAAAGGCAGGGAATCAATACAGTCATAAATCTATTTAGTTCTTGTTGTATGCAAAATATTGTGACATCCTGTTCAGATTGTAAGTGTTGATAAATCCTCAAAAGAACAGATGCTATCACAACCCTTACATAGTATTGTTGGAAGAATTATCCTTCTGGGTCCAGTTCCAAGTGGGGAAAAAGACACTGGAAACATGGAGGCTGTTTGGAAAGATGGTTTAATGGTGGACAGGACCACATGGCTTAGAACTCCAAAGAAGGAAGGGATGATCACATGCTTCAAGATGTTGGGTGAAGGAAAAGTAGGAAGGGCTGAGATGCTGAGAGTCCCTTATATACCATCTGTTGGGATTTGAATTTGAGCTTGTATTCTGATTGGTTGTCAGACTCCCATGGGGCCATGCTGGGGCAACTCTGTAGGCTGTCTTGAGTCCTAGGCTTGGTTGAGCCTTGCTGGGTGATGATGTAATGAAAGGGCTTTGGGCAATTCCTTTAGCTCTACCTGGAAATCTTTGTTATGTAAAATAGGCTGGCCAGAGTAAAGGCCCATTAGTAAAGGTGGAGGGCGGCTGAGTTTCTGCTTCTGAGGTGAGTTTCTGCTTCTGAATTTCTACTCTATTTAGGGGAAATATTCTGCCCTTTTAATGTTTCCTAGGATATTTCAATTTTCTAGGAGAGGAGTGGATTTTCACTTCCAACAGTATAATGTTAAACTCACTATCTTTCTACAAATTTAAATGCATTCTTAACAACTTAGGAGCAGTTGATTATAGATTCACAATAAGAACATTGTGACTATTGGCAGGTGCAGAAATTAATTTGATTTGATACTATAGTTTTTACAGTACAGTGGTTAATATGGCCCCTGAAGGTGATTGAGTCATTAAGTCTACAATTACCTAGGTGAAGAAAATTCCATTGGATATATAAACATTCTGAACCTTCAAATCTATCAGGCTGTGATGTTTGTTTATTTTAATAGTCCTTGACTCTTCTAAAAGAGCTGAGTATTTGAAAATGAAGATAATTATGTCTTGCAAAGTAGGGGAATGCTAGCAATTTTAGCTGTGAGAAACATTGTGAGAGGAAAGCTATGTGGAACTCTGGAAGTCCAGAGTAGATCTGAAAAACCAAGAGAACTCTCTGGTGGAGCTACTTGAAAAGTTGTCAGATTTGCAAAAGAATACAGTCTGTGAATCACCTATTGAAAAGTTTAGCAACAGATAATATAGCACCTTTAATGCAACCATGACCCAAGGTTCCTGTAAGGAAAAACAGAAAACATTTCCAAAAATCATGAATAGAAAGACTTATATTTTGCTATGCAAAACATTTGGAAACTCTTGTTTCTGTCAAAGAATGTATTACAAAGTGTTCAAACTTAGCACCTACCATATTCATTGTTTTCATATTTTGAAGCTATAAAGAACTGCACATAGATATCATGTGTTGAAATTGATAGAAAAATGCTGTATTTAACTTTGTACAGTCTTGAGGTTGTGTCACCTTCTGTTCACTTAGGAAGTTAGCAGTATGTACAACTTGACCAGGATGCTGAAATTTTTATATGAAACTGCATAGCCTAGGTCCACATTTCAGCTCATCATAGTTTGTTAAACTACTTATGACTTTCTGGATTCAGACATGGCTCACAAACTACAGTAGCTGGATTTTCCTAATTCATTAAGGCAAAGCCAAACATTATGGTTTGGAGCCATGGTGGTGCAGTGGTTAAAATGCAGTATTGCAAGATAATTCTGAATTCTACCGCCAGGAGTTCGATCCTGACTGGCTCAGCCTTTTATCCTTCTGAGGTTGGTAAAATGAGGAACACAGATTGTTGGGAGCAATAGGCTGACTCTGCAAACCACTTAGAGAAGGCTGTAAAGCACTATGAAGCGGTATATAAGTCTAAGTGCTATTGCTATGCTCTGTGAGCTAAGACACTTAGAAAAAGTTGCTATTCTTATTACTATATTAAGATAAAGGGAGTTGTATCCCAGTTTCTGGAGGGCATCATATTAGGAAGATACTGTAGATTTAATATTATTAAAATTCTTAAAAATAATTTGGAATAGTCTGATAAAATTAGTTCTTAGTGGTAAGACATTATATGCATGTTCAAACAACCACTTTTCTTGGCAGAAGACTCTTAACTCTAAATCTGCTTTTTGAAGTAATCAAATTCTTCAAAGAGAGAAGTGGTCAGAGTAAGTTGATATTATTAGGAGGTGATTAAATAGGAATTATTATTTAATTATGTTAATTATATATAATATTAATTTATTCATCGATATTCTAGATTTGATTTTTATTATTTGCCAAATGTTCATCTCTAGTAATAAACTAGGCTATAATTCCAATAACTAAATAAATAACAGGGCTACATAAACAATGTAGTGGCAAGAAATTTACCCATTTTGTACCACTGGAGCAAATCGAAATCATCACTTAGTATCAAGACACTTATGTGGTAAAGACCAAGAGAAGAGAAGGAAGCCATTTTTTTTTCAAAGTAAAGATCTTCTTGCAATATGCTGAAACTGGCAAATGTACCATACAGGTAAAACTCACTTACTGACCAGTGGTGGGATTCAAATTTTTTTACTACCAGTTCTGTGGGTGTGGCTTGGTGGGCATAGCTCTGTGGTCATGTGACTGGGTGAGTGCAGCTATGTGTTCATGTGACTGGGTGGGCGTGGCTATGTGGTCATGTGACTAGGGGGTTAAAAGACAGAAACTCACTTTCTGGAGCAGGGGGTTGGACTAGATGACCACCAGGTACTTCCAGCCCTGTATTGCTGTGCTCTGAAGGTGCATCTAGTGCGAAGGTTTGTGGTCCTTCCTTCCTCTCCTTTTTCCCTCCCTCCCTCCCTTTGGTTCAGCTGAATCGGTAGCATTTTTTTACGACCAGTTTAGCCGAACTGGGCTGAACCAGTAGAATACCACCACTGTTACTCACTGCCTTGTTCATCAACCATTTGAAATGACGATAGCACTGAAAGAATAGATTTATGACTGGTCCTTGAACTTACTGCCCTTGCAGTGTCCCTGTGGACACTGGGCACTTTGCAACTGGAACATATTTATGACGGTTACTGTGATGTGAATGCCATTTGCAAGCTTAACAGCTGGCAGCAAAATTTATGGGGAAGCCAGCAGGAAGTCACAAGTCAGGGGTGAGATTCAATTTTTTTAACAACCGGTTCTGTGGGTGTGGCTTAGTTGGTGGGTGTGGCTTGGTTGTAATGTGACTGGCTTGGTGGGGCCAACTCAACATCACTCACATTGAGGCACGCATCTCCTCGCCTGGCCTCTTGTCCCTGTGGGGATGCTGCAATAGTTGTAAGTGTGAAAAATGGTCATAAGTCACTATTAACAGTGCCATTGTAACTTTGAATGGTCACTCCACACAAGCAAAGTACCAGCAAAGGAGGGGAAAAAAACTCCAGAGAAGTTCCAGAGATAGGAAGTCTAGTCCTGCCAAGAATGTAATAACGGTTAACGGAGAGGCAGTTTCTGTAAGCAATACCAGAATGTTTCCTTCCTGCCTTCCTTACAGGATTAGGCCAGTAATTTCTTCTAACAACCGGTTCTCCAAACTGCTTAGAATGTTAACAACCAGTTCTAGCGAATAGGTGCGAACTGGTAGAATCCCACCCCTGGTCTCAGTCACATGATGTCATGCTTAACAATCCAGGATGATTTGCTTAACAACTGCAGCAGAACCAACTGGCATGGTCACACAGCATCTCACTTAATGATTGCATTGCTTAGCGACAGAATTGCTAGTCCCAATTTGAGGTAAGTAAGTGATTTTTTGTGTCTCAGGAATGAAGCTGAGGAGTCCGTTCTAATAGCACAGCTTGGACTGATATCCTTTGATTAAACAGATGGGGATACAATAGATCTGGGTGATGGAGCTGCATGTGCAATTAGGATTCATCCAATCTCCTTGTTTCAGTTTGACATAGTTAAACACTGCAGCTTACTGCACCAGTTGTAGGCTAAATTGTTCTTTAAGGTCACTTCCAAAGCTTTCAAACCAGCTCTGAGCCTCAGTGATCCTGTGTTCTTCCAAGTCAGCTATAGGGTGACTGAAACCATAAGGCCAGGCTAATATATGAGAAATGTTGTGGATCTGTAAACAGTCTCTTTTCCCATTTGCAAAAACTATTGCCTTATCCTGTGTCCTATCTCCTAGGCTTCATTAAAAAAAAAAAAAAGAACAGGAAAGTTGCCTTGATGTCATTTCTATTCTCCCTGGGAGTTTTATCCTCCCATGTGTCTAACTGATATACTGAATGCAACTTCAAGTAAGATACAAAGGAGAGTTGTTAGTTGTGCAATCGTGTCTGACCCATTGCGACCCCATGGCCAACGTTCCTCCAGGCGTTCCTGCCCTCTACCATCATCTGGAGTCCATTTAAGCTCATGCCTACTGCTTCAGTGACTCCATCCAGCCACCTCATTCTCCGTCATGCCCTTCTTCTGTTCCCCTCAATCTTTCCCAGCATTAGGCTCTTCTCCAGTGAGTCCTTCCTTCTTATTAGGTGGCCAAAGTATTTGAGTTTCATCTTCAGGGTCTGGCCTTCTAAAGAGCAGTCAGGGTTGATCTCCTCTAGGACTGACCAGTTTGATCGCCTTGCAGTCCATGGGACTTGCAGGAGTCTTCTCCAACACCATAGTTCAAAGGCCTCAATTGTTTGGCACTCAGCCTTTCTTATGGACGGGAGTATACAAGCGATTTGTTTTACTTCTATTTTGTTCGGAATGAGGGTGAGGACAATTTTGTTTCCTCAGGATATAGTGGGATGGTGATTTTTTTTCTCCTTGTTCTGAAAGGTCATGGAAGGAAATATTGCTTCTTGACTTGTGGGCTGATCAAGTACAATACCTGGTCTTATTGTGTACCGCCTTCAAACTGAGCAATTGGGATATGCATGCAGTGGTAGCATGGAAGTGCCTTGAATCAAAGAAACTCTGTGTCCTCTTTTAAAACCCCTATCAGTCAGGGGTGGGATTCAAATTTTTTAACAACTGGTTCTGTTTAGGTGGTGGATATGGCTTGGTGGTCATGGTTTGGTGTTCATGTTATTGGCTGGGTGTGGCCAACTCAATATCACTCACATCGAAGCACGCATCTCCTTGCCTGGCCTCTCATGACTGTGGGGATGCTGCAACAGTCATAAGTGTGAAAAATGGTCATGTCATTTTTTTCAGTGCCATTGTAACTTTGAATGGTCACTCCACACAAGCAAAGTTACCAGCAAAAGAGGGGAAAAAAACTCCAGAGATGTTCCTGAGACACGAAGTCTAGTCCTGCCAAGAATGTAATAAGGGTTAACGGAGAGGCAGTTTCTGTAAGCAACACCAGAATGTTTCCTTCCTGCATTCCTTACAGGACTAGGCCAGTAATTTCTTCTAACTACCAGTTCTCCAAACTGCTTAGAATGTTAACAAATGGTTCTAGCGAATAGGTGTGAAATGGTAGAACCCCACCCCTGCTATCAGTTAACCATCCTGTGCAGCATTTTCAGGGAGGCAGTCAATGAAAGATGTTTCAACCTCCCAGCCTGCCTCTTAAGTTTCTTTTAGCAGTTGAAACACTCTGCAGTAGTGTAAGGAGAGTGTAAGAGAATGAAATAAGGATGAGGGATTCGAATGCAATGAAGAGTAGGATGGAGCATCAAGAAAACCCCAGTCAATGGATCAGTCAATGGATCCAGAATATCTGCATGCACACCTTGGAAACCACACATCTACAGTATATCTTGAGCAGATGCTTTCCTTTCATACTTCAACCATTTTGATTTGGCATAGAAATGTAGTTAAATTTTAACCTGTGGTGAAAGAGCGTTCTTACTGCTGGACAAAAGGATTATCCCACCCATCCATGAGTCAGCTCAAAACAATGCTGGCATAAAATTGGCTGCCCTTGTGGCTGGACCAGAATGTTCTATTCTGAGTCCTTGACAAAAGGTGGTGTCTTGATTTCTGAACATGCCCTTTGGTATAGCTATGAGTAATTTTCTGCTCCTACTTTACTGCTATTCCTTTACAGTAAGTCACCAGCTACAGAGAAAAATATATGAATCAGGAGTCTGCAGCAAAAACAGGGTGGGCCTGACTTAGGGGACTCCAGAATAGAAAGTTTGTCTGCTTTTTAGTGTCCCATTTTGGCATCTCTTATTCCTATTTATCTTCATTTGCAATACAAACACATTAAGAATGAGTAAAACAAATGTTAAAAACTAAAATACACACATCCAAGAGATAATCCAATTAACTGATCAGTTATGATATTGCAGCAGACCAAAGACATGTTTTAATATTCAATAAGAAATGAAACAACCAAAATCATATAATTATGATATAACCAAATCATATAATTATTGTATCTTTACATCACTAACACAGAAAACATACAGTCCGTCCTTTCTAAGGCATTCTTTAAGAGTACAAAGAATTCAGAATTACCTCAGGACCAAAGCAACATTTTAAACATTTTTTAAAGATTTGCATGTACTTATGTTCTATTATTGGTTATGCCAATTGTTTGTCCCATAAATCATAATGTCAGTTAATTTCAACTTCAAAAATATTTTCACATTTCTGCTTTAGGTGCAAAATTGATTTGATTTCAGAACAGGTTCCATCAAAAATGATGGCTTAGATATCTGCTTCATATTGAGCAATTAAAACATTTAAATTGGTTTATATTGCCAGAAACATGTATTAGGCAAAGAAAATTCTACCTGAAGTTGTTGACATTCCTTCAAATAATCATTTCTGTAATTAATTCAAAGTAATTATTCCAGTGTCTGCCTATACTTTCCAATAGAAAGTCTTGCTTCTTATGTTTACAGTAGACTTCTTCCATAAAATAAATATTCTTGAGATTAGTGGATGGTCACAAATATAGCTACTTGCTTGGGACCAGGAAATGAAGGACTGTGTTTGCTATGTGGAGCTGATTTAAATCATTGCTAAGATCATAATACAAATACATAAGAACTTTTCAACAGAACTTATAATTGTTGGTAGTTAGTTAAATTCTCGTTCTGCATAAATATAAATGATAACATGAATGTCTAGTGATACTTTTGAGACTCTGGTAAACTAAAACTACTTTATCAAAGATAATTTCAGCTTAGCCAGTAAAATTCCTGGTAGTCTATTTTCCCAATATAAATTTTCCAATAGTCTCTTGATCTGAATAGAATAATAATTTGGAATTAACAACAGTGCATATCTTAAAATATGCATCTATTAGATTGTAATATTCATTTTAATAACATTAAATTTAATGGATTTTAACTCCATCCATTAGCTGTCAGAATCTTACTTTTAACATTCAATATACTAATTTCCACATATTTTGAGATGTTTTTAAAATTATATAAATCAAAATATTTAATACATTTTGTAATTACAAAGACCAACAACTTATATTGACATGTTTATAAATCAGATTCCAAAGAAAGTAAATTAGATTATCCCAATTAATCTTATAATTTGAATATATACCATTAATCAAGTGAGGCAATAAGTTAGAATATTTGTACAATATTGTTCAAATATCAGCAACATGTAAAATAATTAAATTCTGAATCTAAATAGCATGGTATCTGCCAGTGTAATACCAGTAATATGATAAGATTGCCTCAGAATAATTGTTAATGGCTCAATAATTAGGTCACAAACCAATGGAGCAATTGGGCAACCATGACAGCTGCCATACTATAACTCATCTGATAACTCAACTGGTCTAAAAATTAAAAATTAAAAAACATTTACTATTGGTTTCAAATAATAAATTTCAATCCATTTAATAAAAGAAGTTGGGAATCCATCCTTATGTATGTCTTGCTTAAAAAAGTTAAGTTTACCCATGTCTAAACTTTTTTTCAACATCCAAAAACATTAATACACCAGAATCCAATTTTTCTCAAGGTATAACATACCTATTTATGAGTGTAAATTATCTGATACTGTCTGGTTTTGGAAAGTCCAGACCAAGTTGGATGAATTATGCATGGTGACGCTCTCTGAAATCATCTAGACAAAAAGCAATAAATATTCTTGCACCTACCATATGGATCTATAAATTGTACAAAGCTCAAAAACTTTACCTGCTTTTAAAATCAGTGCTGTAGAAGCCTCATAAAAAGGCAAAGACAATTTACTGGATTTAAGTGATTCATTATAGAACTCTGCAATAATGGCTCAACAAATCTACAAAACATTTATACCAGAAAAGCTGTCCACTGGAACTTTCACATTTTATCTCCAGTATGTCTTTCAGTTTCAAAGATACCTTCCAACATCCACAGAATCTTGTGATAATGGTTGGATAGCAATTTCTTAAAGTTACCCTATTGTTATGTTTAAATAATGTAATATAGAGGCTCAGGGTTTGAGGGATTTGAAAGTTTAGATTCTATAGGGTGGGAGAACTGAAACTGTCTTCTTGATTTTGGAAGGAAGAAGGCACGAGACCAACCAATACAGGAATGATAGCAAATGAACATAAACTCCCCACTCCTCACACACACTCTTTTCTTGGTGAAATAGTGTTCTCTTTTTTTCTACATTGTTCAAAGCCTGGATAGATGTAAACAGAAGTCAGGAAAAAAAGAAGGCATTTAAAAAAGCTGAGGGAGAAATGACTGAGGTGGAGGTAATTCATGATTATAGGGTGATTATGAGATGTCTATGCTTCCAACACTCCCAAACTGCACTATTTCTCTGTACCTCTAGCCTCCTAACTTACCTTTCAAGATGAAACATTTTATTGGGATGACCCAGGATGGGATACAAAATAAACACAGTCACAAAAAACAGGTGAAGCCCCTTTTATTCCTTCACTTTGCTTCCAAGCTCCAAATATCCTTGACTGGAGACAAAAAACTCTCACAGAAGCAGTTACAGGAAGGAAGAAATGCCATTTAAATTATAAAGAGTAAAAAAACAACACAAACCAGGCAAGATAAGGGCTTGAAGATGTCCACAGGTATCAGAACACACACTGGGAAGGACACCAAACTCAGAGAGGAACAATAAACTACAGATATTTCCACGCTTTGTTTCCAGCACTCGCCTGTACGCATGTCCGTCCTTTTATCCAGTTGTCACAGCTGCAGCCCATGAAGAGGATCAAGGTCCTCTTCTCCCCAGTAGACAACGTCTCTCCCTTATCCTCTCCTCCCTGCGTGCCCTAGGATGGAGAGGGGATGGGCCTGGGTCCTTCTCTGACTGCCCAGCCAGCCTCTGCCCTTCCCCAGCCTCCTCCACAACCTCCGGAGCCACACTTCCACTCCCTCTCAGCTGTTCCTCCTCTCCCTCAGAGTCAGTCTCTACCAGGGGCATGACACTTACACATATCAAAACTGTTCTTGAATAGTGTTGGATTAAAGAGAAAATTCTATTATTATACCAGTGTAATTGATGATAGCTGATGCTTATCTCCTCCATTAGTGAGGGAGAAGATAAGGGCAACACCATGGAGACAAGGTCCAAACTACATTAATGTCCACTCACTTTATAATCAGGGATACTAAACAGTCACATCCAAAATAGTGGAAAGGGAAACATTTGGAAAGGGTTCAATAAATAATGGATTCTTTGTCTATTGTAGTATATATCAAACCAAGTATGGTCTCTCTTGATCATCAATCTAGGCTGTCTGAAGACATCTCATTTGAATTCAGCATATGTTGATAGTATATGTTATTATGTCTTTGGAGACAGATTGTCTTTCTTTCTCTTGAAATCCATTTTAATCAAAAGATAGTGAACATCAATTTTCCAAGATAGAAAGAAGCACATTTCATTCCCTAAGCTCATTAAAAGAATTGGGTTACTGTTGTCGATCATCAGTAGGCTTATGGAAGTATACAAATCTCAGAAGTGAATAAATAAAAATAAGTATTCTTGGCTTGTGAGCATGCTGGCTTGACAACACCTTGACATCTGTGAGACAATTCTAATAGTTTTATTACTGATGTAGAAATGGAATATCCCCTAGAGGGCACTATTAGCAATTATATTACCAGGGAACTGATAATATTTCAGGCTGAATATGAATGGTTAATGAAGTTTGTGTGCTGAGGCCATTGAGCAGTAATGTTACGTTTTGTTCAAGAAAACTATATTCACTTTGGGATCAATTGCCCAGAGCATGGATTTTACTGATGGGCAACACACAGGCAGCTGCTCATGGTAGTGATTGGTTGAAGCTTGTGATATTACAAATTGTGAACTTTGTATGGGGAATGTTTATGTGTGTGTATCTGTCTACACACACACACACACACTCCTATTCAATGAATCAACATGCAATTGGTTGGATTCATAATCATGGTTTATATATCAAGTTATAATGTAGTTTCATTGATTATTTCTCATGCAGTGTAACGATAGCCATTATAATTGGTCAACATGGTTTATGCTTTAATAGTATATAAGAAATCAGCCTTTATGTCTTATTCAACAATTAATGATTTAAACAAACTCCTAGATCAGTGCAGCATGTGAACCTAATGCATTCACTTTGTGGGATAAAAAAAATGGGAAATTCTATTTAAAAACAGATATTTGGACATACCATTGGAATAGAAACAATATTTTTCAAAATATATCTAATTTCCCTTCCAAGGTTTTCAATTAACATAGATATATTGTAGGAGGTCTTTGATCAGATCACCCTTTTCCTGTGTGTATAGTGCTTCAGAGAAACAAAACTACTTTCCCATCTCATTTTCCACAGTTGCCAGCTTGGAAAATGCCAGTTGCTAGTAATGCTAATTACACCCACACAAGGATGGGACCGAGGGATGTGAACGGGAGAAAAATGGCTCAAGGATAGGCTTAAACCTCCTCTTTCCTGCACTTTAAGTGTGGAGCCCTCTGCTGGTCATCTGAAGTCAGGAGGAGGCTTTTCAAAAGTATTTGCCTATTAACTTAAGCAGAGCACTGAAACGATATCAAGTGATTTAAGCAGAAGGACACCCCATTTAAAATACTACTCCTAACCAAAAAAGAATATCATTGTTGTGGATGCAGAGGACAAATGCAAGCAGACATTCACCACATTTGATTTAAAAGCTAGATTTGAGGGGTCCTTGGTGCTCCCTGAGCTGCTGATGTTAATCTAGTTAGGGTATTGAAAGGTTTGCAAGAAAACAAGATTTGTTAAGAACTACAGAAAAGCCTCACTCAGAGAGTAAAACCCAAGAGAAGGAGGAGGAGAACATACCTTTCGTCTCTTAAGCACAGCAACTTGTTTCAGTATCAACAAGATATCTGAGAGAGACACACAGGGACAGCATGGGAAGACTCTCCACTTCATATTTCTGCCCATTGGTCCTAAGTGTCCAATGGCTCATGGATGCAAATAAATGATGTCAACCTTTATTAAAGACTGGAAGTCTGATCATAGACATCATCCTTCATACGTCGCTTGGCTTAAGTTGAATTTGCCCAAGTTTAAACAAAAACATTTTTTAAAAAAACGAATTAAGGTTGTTACAGCAGAAAATAGTTTGGTGCCTATTAAGTTGGTGCATATTAAGAATACTCTCACCTCTGTGGTGTCAATGGCATAGTTCTCCATTTTTCTGGGCTTAGAAAAATGATTTCTGGAGCAACAATAATTGCTTCAAAGTATTCCTCAGAGTGTTCCTTTTTTAGAGCTATGTTAGAATGACTTTTGGCTTCATCCCCTTATCTTTTCTCAGTATATCAGTCTGGCTTTTCCTGTGTTTTTTGTTTCTCACAGCAAGAGCACCTTGGAGAAATCTGCTTCTCACTGCGATATGTCCCCAGTACCAGCAAATTAACGGTAGTTATCTTGGAAGCCAAAAAGCTCAAGGTTATGGATGCAGATGGATTATCAGGTATGAAGGACAGATTCCTAAGGCTCATTGTGGAGAGCAGAGGAATATCATGCTGATTTAGAGCCTGTTAATGCATGTTGCTGAAATGGATCCCAGAGTCCCATTATATTTTCAATCTCTTTTGTCTAAATTTTGCACGGATGTCAAATTCGCTGTATCATGTTGCCGTCATGTGACGTTTTGTGACATTTTCCCCATTTGTGGAGCTGGGATGGGCGTGGCGTGATTCATCCGGCCCGCAGGGCCCCCAATTTGACACATGTGAAGGCCCCTATTAGCTCTCTTGATTTGAATTACTGCTGATCTTGGCAGCAGGGAAGATACAACATGGCATGGAACTCTGTTGTAAGAACTACAATCCTCTCTTGCATCATGAAAGTTGGGTGAGTTTTGTCATAGCTTCTGTTTATTGGTATCACAGTGATGTGGAAGAGAGATAGGAGAACTGTATCTATCTATCTATCTATCTATCTATCTATCTATCTATCTATCTATCTATCTATCTATCTATCATTATTATCTATCTATCTATCTATCTATCTATCTATCTATCTATCTATCTATCTATCTATCTATCTTCATCATCATTATCTATCTATCTATCTATCTATCTATCTATCTATCTATCTATCTATCTATCTTAACCTAAAATCAGAAGGAATCTGATTTTCTGACTAACACATTTCATTAAAAGATAAGAGCTATTATGAGCTGTAGTTCATTTCATCAGAGACATAGGTGGATCTATGTACCTGATGAAATGAGCTGCAGGTTAGAAAAGCTAATGTCTTTTGTTAAAAATTTGTTAGTCAGAAAAGAAGGGCTATCAGATTCCTCCTGATCACTGGAACAAAAGGAGCTTACTCTGATTTTTGTAAGAGCTGTGGTGGCGCGGTGGATAGAATGCAGTATTGCAGGCAAACTCTGGCCACAGCCAGGAATTCAATCCTGATGGGCTTGAGGTTGACTCAACTTTCCATTCTTCCGAGGTCAGTAAAATGAAGACCCAGATTGTTGGGAGCAATCTGTAACCACTTAGAGGGGGAGTGTAAAGCACTGTGAAGCGGAATATAAGTCTAAGTGCTAATGCTATTTTTGTTTAAGGAAAGGGAACCATATAACATTTGAGTAATACGATTTGTTTTGGTTGTGTAAGCTGGTGGGGATGAATTATATTTTTCTCCCAAAAACTCACAACAACATTACAGTTCCGTGACGACCTTTTCATGGAGGTTCAGTGTTTTTCTCCCCTCTTCCATGCCAAATACTTAGTCAAGCTACAAGGCTGCTGGCAGAACCACCAAGCTTTATAATAAAGGAGCTAATATTTGAGTTAATATTTTTTTATGGAGATCCAAAACCTTGCAATATGGTATTCGGAACACTTTAATGTCTGAGGAAAATTCTTTTTGGATTAAATTTCCTCAACTGTTCTTTGCTTTTACTTTCAACACCAGACCCATATGTCAAAGTGCAACTTATTCTGAACAAAAAGAAATGGAAGAAAAAGAAGACAAGTGTGAAGAAAAATACATTAAGCCCCTACTTCAATGAAGCGTTTGTTTTTGAAGTGCCTTTCAACCTGATCCAGGTAGGCCCAGGAGAAGCCATTTCAGAGCAGAACCAGGTTACTGGAGAACAAAATAATCTCTAGAAGCATCATTGCTTTTGCAGAAGTTTTTGAGCTCACCTTACTTAAGCCTGCTGTAAAAATGTATCTTCTTATGCAGTCCTTGCTTAATGACTGCCCTGTTTACAAATGTTTGACGTTACAATGGCACTGGAAAAGTAACTTTAGGACTGTTCCTTGCATTTATAACCATTGCAGTGGTCATGTGATCACTATTTCCCTGATTCACAGCTAGCTTCCATCAAGCAGAGCCGATGGAGAAGCCAGCAGTAAAATTGCAAGTCGTGATCACCTCATGTCTTGCTTAGCTATTATGGGTGCTTTGCTTAGCAGTCATGATGGATGTCTTGTTGCAGTCATGTGATGTCTTGCTTAATGACCACATGACTTAGCAATGGAAATTCTGATCTCAATAACAATCGTTAAATGAGGAATACTTGTACTGAAGTCTGTTTTGGTTCTTATTGTGACTTCATTCCTGCTACTGTGCTTCTCTTTTGCTACAAGAAGCTATTAACTAAAGTAAATTAACATAATAACTAAGAAAGAAAGAAAAATATCGACACCATATCTAATACTTACCATAATGGTGTCAAATAGGGTTAGAGGAGTCTGCTCTTTTGACATCTTGCAGTAACACTGTAAGTGTTATTTTGCCAGGGTGCATCGCAAGACATCGTGGAAAGTTTAAAGTCCTTATCCATGAATCTTTATTATGCAGCTCTTTTAAGCAGGATTTGGGCAGACATTTGAGAAATAATAATGTATGTGAGCACAAAAGAGGGACATAAAGTGACAAAAACTATAATGTTAAAAAGGCATGAACTTCCTGAAATGTTCTCCATGCAGAGAACACCTTGTAAGGAGATATGAGATTTCTTTGTTTGCATTGTAAAAACCATCTTTCTCCCTTGTTTTCCCTTCCTTTTTGTCTTCTCATCTCTCTGCTTTGTAATTTTCATTCTAGAATGTAGATCTGGTGATCTCAGTCTGGGATCGTGACAAAGTGACCAAGGATGACCAGATTGGAAAGCTGTTTCTCAGCTGCCGAGCTACAGGGAACCAGTTGCGCCACTGGTCAGATATGCTGGCTAATCCTCGCAGGCCTATAGCACAGTGGCACAGTCTGCAGCCTGTGGAAGTCATTGACAAAACTCTGGGACTGAAGACACGCTTCAAGCTGCCACTACCCACCAGCTAACCCACCCACTTCAAACAGTTCTCTCTATGCTCCTCCACTCTGGAAGGAAACCCACAGCTATTATTTACAAAGGAAGACCTGATAGCACAAATCACCACATCAGGTTCAGTTGAACATATAGCTGTAATTATTCTAGACAAGGGGAGGCAAGGCAAGGCGTTATGCCACTGTGTCCCACACTTAGGTAACCAGCAGTTATCTCCAGGCATCCTCCCATCAGGATCATTCTTCTGAAGAGGATTTGAACTACTGCACAGGTCTCTTTATTGATGTTCTCTGGGGCTGGAGAAGATAAGGAAGCAAGAGAATGACAAGTTGGCCAAAGTGGGAGATGAAAAACCAGTGCACCAACCTGCGCACTTCCCTTTTAATGTCTTTAACATGGAGGCTGAAAAAAACCCACTGCCTGTGTAAATTGGGATGGTTGGGTGGGAAAGAATGGCAAAGCCTTTACTGCACTTTAGGAAGAAGGGTGGTATGGAAAATTGTCCAACCCATAGTGTCAGAGCAAACCTAGCAAAATAGCAGAACTGGAAGTGAATCAACTCATCAGCTGATGATTTCCCTAAGTCTAAAGGTATTCTGGAGACACAGAGATGTGGGGCCAATCTTAGATCCAATCTTGTAAATCCAACAAAAATTGACATGTTCAACAATGGTATGTACTGCACTATCATGGATCAAATCTATTGCTTTACTTTGATGAGAAAAAAAAAACATGTAGCCCTTCAAAATCAAGCTATTAACATATCAGTATATGGACTTGTGTGGGTTAGTTTTTTTCCTCTAGATTTAAGGAGAAAACAAAACTTGAAAATAACCGTGGTTAGAGTTGTGCCCCCGTCCTTTATTAAATATTTTAAAAATAATTTACTTTGCCATTCAAGATATGTGTGCAGTCATTTATAAATGTTTCCTTTGGCATTGCTAGCAGCTCTTTGTGTGAGTGTGTGAGTGTGTGTGTGTGTGTGTGTGTGTGTGTAAGCTTAAAAAAGGGTTCAGATGAAACAAATGCAAATAATGATTGTATATATGTAATGAATAATTTAAATTGTGGATTCTTTGTTCTCAAGGATCAAAAGAAAGGCTACCATTCTATCTCTTTAGGGATGCACCAATGCCCCCTTGCGTGATGGGATCCTTCAAGATGGCAGAAATACTAATTTCTCATTATGTTTGCACCTGACACAAAGCCTTACTCCCATTGTGCATTTACATGACATACATGTTTTCTTCTTCTTAGAAGAAGTAATAATTAAAGAGTAATAATTAAAAATGATAGCAAACCACAGCCAGTAAAACAAACTAACTGATCTTTTTAAAAGAATAGCTGTATATTATTCTATCATACCCCTTATCTTATACTTTATCTCAAGGATCCCTGCTGGGTTTGTGGTTTCCCTGTTGATATTTGCAATGGCCTCTTTGTATCTATTGGTGCAATACAACTGCAAAGAAGTTCTTTTTCTGTGTTTCAAAATCTGGTTGCTGCTGTGGGAAGCAGTGAGCTTCTGTCACACACTCCAACTCCTGCCAACCCAGCAGTTTGAAGGCGGGAGACCGCAAGTAGATAGATGGGTACCAACCACTTTGATGGGCAATTTAATTTGGACATGAAAGGGCCCCCCAATTAGGCATTCCCTGGACAATGGTCATGTCACTTTTCAATCCTTTCAACCCAGAAGTGCTTTTGTACTCCTGACATGAATTTAGTACTAGTAGCATCCTATAGATATGAGATATGGGACATGATATACCAGATGGGGCATCACATGGCAAACACTACATTGAATAACAAAATCGGCCACACTAGCCAATTCTGTGGAAGAGCTGATCCTTTTATCTACTCTATATTAGCTGAGGTTATCTATCTTTATCCATCCTTTATTAGCTGAGGTTGCTTGATTTAACCAGGCACTCTAGGAAAAGCAACAGGAAGCAAAGCAGAAGCAAAACAAAACAGCTAAACATTGTGCTTTTAAAACTAGGTGACATTTGGATTGTTGCAAGTAATTCATGCTTAGAATTCTAAGAAAAAGCATTTGCATCACTATAATACGCAGACATCTCCTGCTTCATGAGACAATCAAACTTCTTCGGAAAGCTAGTCTGCAAATAGGCAGAGAGGCATTCAAGAATACAAGATTTCTGATAAAGAGGTTTCTTGTAGAAAAATAAATGAAGGCATTACATCTTGCAGAAAAATTAATGAAGCCATTACAAAACAATTCCAGGGAGTGCAGGTTATCAAAAGTAAATCCTATTGATAAAGAAACCCAATTTCGCATTCTTTTCAATGTAACGAGGTAGAAGCCATTTCTTTGAGGGCAGAGGGATGATTTCCACAAGCACATAAAAGACAGACATTCCTTCAGGATATTTGGCTCCCGTTCCCACAGGTGCCATTTATGACCAGATGAGAACTTGCTGCAAAATATCAAAGAGTCTTGACTTTCATGGTCGGTTCTCAAATTGAACTCCACAATTAAAGCACCTTTGGTGTTCAGCCTTTGTTAAAATATAAGCTCTGTTGATTTCAATTACATACAGTTGTTTTTCATTTAGTGGGAACATTGAGACTTGTATATACATAGGTTTTTAGCTCCATTATATGAGACAGCTAAGTTTGACTACATAGCTTAGTTACCAAACAAATCTTGAATATATATGCAAAAGGTAAGCATATACATACATGCATACACATAAACATATATATGAAATATATTAAAAAGTAAAGATATATACCCTTATCAAGCAAGAAGTCAGTACAATGTTCAAATGGTCAAAATTTACCACCGCCTACTGAGAAAAATGTGAATGTGTTTATGAACCTCAAGGCATTGTCTTACCGAGATTGATGTCACCATCAAATGTGCTGCCATACAGATATTTTAATAATTTCCACTATTCATATAACTTAAATATGGATATTCTAGCCACTCACCCTGCCAATCAGGTAAAACAAGTCGGATATCAAAGGAGTTATTGTAATTAAAATACAGTGAAAGCAGCCTTGTTTTTAAATTACTTTAATCATTCTGCACAACAGAATTTGGAAGCTGATCTGTTTTGCTCAATGATTTCAGTTGTTGTAAGTTTTATAGCCTTAAATAAGAATGAATAAATGAAGTTCCAGAATTCAGAATATAGAATCCGTTGCATTAAAACTCATTGGGTGAAGCCTTAAGTTGAAAAAGAAATGAGCCAATGCAAAGCAGGAAATGAGCAAAGGAAATGAGCCAATGCAAATCAGGTCCTCTGTGGGACACCTAGAAGCAAAGATGTCCTTTTTGGGAGCCCTTCTCCAGTGACTATTGTAACAGCATGTGGAAATAACCTTGAGATACATGGGGTAGAGCCAGAGCCAGGGCAACAGTTCTATACGTGACACTAAGCCTGCAAAAGGAATGTGGGCATGGCAAGCATTTCAGAAGGCACCCTCCATAGAATCTTGGACTGTAAAAGTGGGGGAGGGAAGAGATGTATTTTCAGACTTGCAAGTTTCAGGGAGTGTAACCTTACAATAAAGTTAGAGCTAGTACTTCTGGATGTACATCTTGTTTGGACAATCCCGCAAGGCTGAGAACTATCACTCTTATGGGTCATTCACTGCTACCTGAGTACAGAAAGAGCTGAATTTGTCCCTATCTCAATCTCAGTGCACCCCACACCTTTACTACTATATATGTTTGAGTTTCAATTCAGAACTGTTATTTCCCAATCTGAGCTGCTATAAACTCTTCTTCAGTACTTTGTTTTATTTTAACAGCAGCCTCAGCTCCCACTGGCTTCAATGCCAGGCATGTCTGTTCTCCTCCAGTGGTTGGCCACTGTTCTGGGTATTGGCCATTTCATCCTGAATTATCAGACCTATGTTTTCTGATGCTTAGCAGGAGATCAAGTGCTAGCCTGTTAAGAATAGAATAGAACAGAATTGAATTGAATTCTTTATTGGCTAATGTGATTGGACACACAAGAAATTTGTCTTGGTGCATATGCTCTCGGTGTACATAAAAAAGATACATTCATCAAGAGTCAAGAATCATCAGGTACAACACTTAATAATAGTCATAGGGTACAACAAGCAATCAAATCATACTAGGAAACAGTCAATATAAATCATAAGAATACAAGTGACAAAGTTACAGTCATACAGTCACAAGTAAGGGGGGATAAGGAGTGTTGAGATTAATAATAATAGTAATGCAGACTTTGTAAATAGTTGGACAGTCTTGACGGAATTATTTGTTTAGCAGAGTGATGGTGTTCGGGATAAAAACTGCCCTGCTCTAGTTCAGGTTAAGTCAATGGACTATCCTTAAACTTAAAAACGCAACTTCATTCAACCAGTGGTGGGATTTAAAACATTTTACTACTGGTTCTGTGGGCGTGGCTTGGTGGGCATGGCATGGCTTGGTGGGTGTGGCTTGGTGGGTTTGGCAGGGGAAGGATACTGTAAAATCTCCATTCCCACCCCACTTCAGGGGAAGAATATTGCAAAATCTCCATTCCCTCCCCACTCCTGGGGAAAGATTACCACAGGTTCTCCGAACTACTCAAAATTTCCACTACCGGTTCTCCAGAACTGGCCAGAACCTGCTGAATACCAACTCTGCATTCATTTCTTATCTTTTCAATTTCTATCCAGGCTGAGTAAAGCAAACCTTTGCTTTTCCAACCCTTTTCTTGCAAAACTTCTTTTCTTTAATTTTTTTAAAAAATATCTTTAAGTTGCAAAATAAGTACACTGCCACTTCGTTTCTACAAAGGAAGTGAGGAACATAAAAACAATTGTTCCTTTTGCATTGATTATTGTAGGATTGGAGCTTTGATGGCATCATCGGGGGAGGGAGGAAAGGAAGGGTCAAAGGAGATAATTGAGAAGGGGCTACAAGTATCCACATGTGAAACATCTGGTAAAGTCAAGGAAAAGATTGGGGACTAGTGAGAAGGAAAACCAAAGCAACGGTTAAGACTTGTGGTGGCTGAAGTCCTGATTTAGTCCAGTTCTGTTGTCAACCCATTGCGATTTGGACGAGCATTTTCAGTTGGTTTTAGAAGCAGTAGCAACATAGAAACAAGCAGCTTTAACTGCAGTGCAGAATTGCCTTATGTTCACATACTTACTGAACCATAAATTATCCAGCTAAACTTGAGCAGAGTGAATTGTGCAAAGCTGCCCACCTTTTTATGGTTGAGTATATTGTGAAAACCTTGGGGAAAATTGAGTAACTTGGGGTTAAGTTCATGAGTTAGCATGTTGAATGGTTTATACAGCAACAGCCTGTCTGTTCCCAGGCTAGTTTTTTTGGGTGGCAACTCAAGCTAAATTCTGTACCAGCTGGCTCCCTGTAAGATGGATCTTGTTTGCAAAATAATGTACTTTTGGAAGAGGCTAGAGTTTTTCATTTTGCTTCAAGTTTTGTGGCTTTTCAAGCGTATAAACCCTATTTAAGAATGTAAAGTATAGTTTTTTTGCAAATGTTTATATTTCTTGCTCCAAAATGACAGGATGCTACAAAGTCAAGGGTAGCCATTCAGATACAAAAAAATGAATTTTAAAACCCACAAACTACCTAAAACATACAAGGAATAGAGTTTTCTTATGGCTCCCCAAACTTGGAATCAGTGATAATCCCCAACTCATCTCAAGGTTTTATGGTTTCATCGGACATTCTTCTTTTTGTTTAAACTTTTTTGAGCATTGTGTTGTGATTAGAGTTTGCTTAATTGTCTTTTCTTTTAAATCCAGGTCAGCAGCATCTAACGCTCTGTTTAGAGGATATAGATCTCATAGGTAATAAGTGAACATACCAGGAGGTCTAAACGTTATTTCAATTAAAATCTGAAAGCCCATCTAAATCTGTGTTGAGTTTGCATTCAGGCACAGAAGCAAAATTCAGCAAATGGTGGAACCCAGAAGCAAAGCTCAGCATCTTGACCTTTATAGGAATAAAGGTACAGCACATCAAAGGGTCCCCCGAGCAGAGAAGCTTAAATATATCGAACTCTTTGGGGTGATGAATCTGTCTGTAAGTGTCAACAAAAAATATCTGATTAAATGCATAGACTATAGGAGGGAAGTCTGCAGGCTGTTTGTGTCACAAAACTATTTGTATTCATAAACTGTTTATTTAACCTTTTCATGTATTAATTATGTGATTCCCAGGGCAATATATGATAAACAGGCTGCAGATTTCAAGAAATCTGTAGTCATCACCACCCAAAAGACAGAAGCACAGACAAACGCATAACACAGTAGCATTTTGCACACATGATTAGGGCCATTGAGTTTACTGCTGTGGTTGCTGTTATGACTTAAATCCCCAATCCCAATCCCTGGTCCATGGATCGGCACCGGTCTGTGGCATGCCAGAAATCCTGCCAGGAAAACAAGCAAAGCCCCATCTGTGGGATGCAGGCAGCACATGAAACCATGCCCCCTCCAGTCCACAGAAAAACCTCTCTCCACGGAACCGGTCCCTGGTGCCCAAATGTTGGGGGCCTCTGGTTTAATCTATGTACCTTTAAAATTCTAATTGTCATGACTTTTAATTGGGTGAAATGGTGCATCTCAGTGCAACCATTTTTAAAACAAAGTACCTCAAGTGGGCTAAATTACAAAATGTGTCCAAACTTTGGGATCTGTAATTCCCGAGGGAGTGAAATTTGGGGAAGATGTGACTGCTTCAGTCCCTGTGATGACCCAGGGTGGAATACAAAATAAACACAGTCACAAAAAACAGGCAAAGCCCCTTTTATTCCTTCACTTTGCTTCCAAGCTTCAAATATCCTTGACTGGAGACAAAAAACTCCCACACGAGCAGTTACAAGAAGGAGGAAATGCTATTTAAACTAAAAATGCCTATAAATTACAAAGAGTAAAAAACAACACCAACCAGGTAAGATAAGGGCTTGAAGACATCCACAGATATCAGAACACACACTGGGAAGGACACCAAACTCAGAGAGGAACAATAAACTAGAAATATTTCCACGCTTTGTTTCTAGCACTCGCCTGTACGCATGTCTGTCCTTGTTGTCAGCTGCAGCCCATGAAGAGGATCAAGGTCCTCTCCTTCCCAGTAGACCATGTCTCTCTCTTATCCTCTCCTCCCTACATGCCCTAGGATGGAGAAGGGATGGGCCTGGGTCCTCCTCTGAGTGCCCAGCCGGCCTCTGTCCTTCCCCAGCCTCCTCCACAACCTCCAGAGCCATACTTCCACTCCCTGTGGGCTGTTGCTCCTCTCCCTCAGAGTCAGTCTCCACCAAGGGCATAACAGTCCCTTTGTCTCCTGCTGTGCTGCTGGGATGTTGCTGTGATTACATGGTCTTCATTTTCAAACTTCTGTGGCACTTTCCTAGTCAACCTCGTTTTTCCTCACTGCTTCCCCATCCAGCAGCAATCAGTTTCCTGACTCTTGGAAAGGGAAGTGGAGGCTCAGTGGCTAAGATGCTGAGCTCTTGTCAATCAGAAAAGTCAGCAGTTCAGCGGTTCGAATCCCTAGTGCCGCATAACGGAGTGAGCTCCCATTACTTCTGCCGACCTAGCAGTTCGAAAGCATGTAAAAATGCAAGTAGAAAAATAGGGACCACTTTGGTGGGAAAGTAACAGTGTTCTGTGCACCTTTGGCATTTAGTCATGCCAGCTACATGACCACTGAGATGTCTTCGAACAGCGCTGGCTCTTTGGCTTTTTAATGGAGATGAGCATTGCCACCTAGAGCTGGAAACGACTAACACATATGTGCGAGGGTAACCTTTACACACACGCACACACACACGCACACACACACACAGCTATCTCTCTCTCTCCTCTGTGTATGTGTGTGTATATAGACAGATTAGATAGATAGATAGATAGATAGATAGATAGATAGATAGATAGATAGATAGATAGATAGACAGAGATAGAGAAAGAGATAGAGATAGAGATAGAGATAGAGATAGAGATAGAGATAGAGGTAGAGGTAGAGGTAGAGGTAGAGGTAGAGGTAGAGGTAGAGATAGAGATATGAAAGAACAGGCTTTCACCCAAGTTTTATGAAAATTATATGGAATGAATGAAATTGTTTCTATTTAGCACAGCGGTGCCCAACCTTTTGGGCAAAAGGGACAGGTTCCATGGAGAGAGGTTTTTCCGCGGACCAGAGGGGATGTGGTTTTGTATGCTGCCTGCATTCCATAGATGGGGCTTTGCTTGTTTCCACGGGCCAGTTGCTGACATGCCATGGCCCGGTGCTGGTCCATGGACCAGGGGTTGGGGACCCCTGATCTAGCATATGCACTTGGATGTTTTCATCACGATATCTCAAACAAATCTGTCTTTATATTTTTCTTTTCTTGCAACATGTCTTGTAATCTTCGGTAAATCAAATGAGCAACTGTATTGTAAATTCAGACCATTTTTTCCCCCACTATTCAGATTAAGACTTCATACTCAGTTACATGGATAATGCTGAATAAAAAATGTAATGCAAGGAAAAAAGTGGTTGTGGAAATGTAAAAGAAAGACAATACTGTATTGTTGGCAAATCCAATCCTGCAGAATTAGGATTAGGTTTAGGGTGGGTTTTTTCTCCCATTTTTCCACATACTAGATAATTTTACTTTTTCAGTGCATTTTTGTGTTCTGTGACAATCTGATTTTACAGTACTTCTCTTGTTTTCTTTTCCTCCCTCTTTGCTTCAGTGGGTCACAGACAAGTACCTACTCATTTGAAATTTCTTGTGATGAAATTAAGCCACTGGCCAGTCTTTGGGACCTGTTTTCATTGAAACCATGAGGTTTAGCATGCTATAAAATTTATAGCACAGCTTGCTTAAGTTAATATTCAGTTAATATTGAAAGATTGCCGTTTTAAGGTCTCTCTCTTTACGGAAAGATGGTAACATTTGTAACCAAACAACCCGTACACTTCATTGCAATAAGTGGAGCCATTTCCTGAATTACTTCACGGGTACACCATTTTGAAAGTGTTGTTTTAAGGCAATGCTCTGACTCACTGCATTGGTCTGATGAAATGTCCCTTGCACAGGAGATGCCTCATTGAATTCTGATTTTACTTAGTCCAAATTGCAGAAGAATGTAGGTTCAAGGTAACAGAATGAAGAAATTTCTTGGATGAGAAGCAAAACATTTACAAGGAACAACAAAGAATGTCTAGTTGTCTTTTGAAAAAGCACCTTTGGTACAACCATCACCTGATGACTGAGAATCTCCAAAGCTTGCACTTTGGGGTAAACACCCTTTAAATGGTGCAGAAGTATGAACAGATTTCCAGAACAGCTGTGGACTACAGGAACATTTGCTTTTCAATTTGAGATGCAGACAACACAGACTGATCCTCAACAGCCTGCACCTATGTTCAACAGTGAAAGGAAACAGGGAAGAAAACATCCTACAGGCCTCAACAACTCTCAGAGACAGTGCATGCTAATGACCTGATGATTACAAGGAATATAAATCCTTCCATTTTTCACCATTCAGTCAGAACTGAAGAAACTTCTTGGATGAGAAGCTAAATGTCTTCAAGGAAAAAGGAAGAAATTCCAGTTATGTTTTGAAAAAGCACCTTTTGGGGGTATTTTGAGGAAATGTTTTGTTGCCTAGAAACTTTAAATAAATTGGGATAGATTTTGATCCTTATTTAATTGTCATTGAATTGTCTTTGTTCTCATGTCATGTTTCTCTGTAGGGTAGGACTGGGGAAAGAGAGTTAATTTAAATCCAAAATAGTTCTGGAGCTATCTGGGCTAAATTAATTCTTTCTGGTTAGCTAAATTTCCCAAATAGGAATGAGATCAATCTTTTTGTCTTTTTTATTGGTTTTTTTTTTTTTTGCTTTTAAAAAATTCCACAAAGATAAAAGTACATGTCGAATAAAAGGAAAAGGAAAAACATCTAGTGCTTTTTTTAAAAAATGAAAAAAATACAACAAAAGAAAAAGGAAAAAGGATGTAGGCAGCACATATAAAATATATCAGTCTAACAGTAATGTTAGAATTCTCTATATAATTATTGAATGTAATTATTGAATGTGTGTGTGTATGTGTGTGCATTTATAACGTATTTATATAGCTATCATTTTAATGTACTGTATTTTGTATAAATGAGTCCCATAGTTTGTTATATTTCTCCATGCAAAGCTTATAGGCAATCCACTCATAAGTGGCAAGTGCAATCAAGTTTTCAATCATATGGTTGAAATGGGACACACCTTTATCTTTCTCTGCTTCACTGCCACTCTTTTAGCCAGGATAAGGGCATGATGAATCCATTTATATTGTCTGGTTATCAAATTTAAAGTATGAGATATATAGTTCAAAAAATATTACTGTCTGAAATGTTAGGTTTTGTTGCACAATTATAGTTATAATCCAATTCTTTCCTCCAAAACTAGGTAAGTGGTAGGAGATTGCAAAAATATATGTTTCAAAGAAGGATTATCTTTGTTACATCTTCAACAGAATTCTGTTTTTGATAGTCCTTTTCTATATAAATGTAATGAAGCCCATTACATGCCCAGTAACATTCTAAATATTACTTTTTGTTGTATAAATTGTATTTAAGATTCATTGACATTCTTGCTATGAAAGTTAAAATACTGCCCCTTGTCTGGGCAACATGAAAACTTCTCATACTTTATTCCATCTATGTCTTAACAGTTCCTTATCACATTAACTTATTGATAACAAGTATCCATAGAAACTTATGGTAAATTTTTGTTTTTAAAGTGTTTAACATACTGTTCTAATATCTCAGGTGTCTCAGAAGCTGAAAACACCCAGACACAATCTGAGCAATGTGGTCTATGCAGTACAATGTAGTGAACCATGTGCAGATCTGTGCATTGGGGAAACAAAACAACCACTTCATAAATGCATGGCACAACATAGGAGAGCAAACCCATCATGACTAGATTCACCAATCCATCTGTATTTAAAAGACAAAGGCCACCCTTTTGAAGATAGAGAGGGCTGCTGGTTTGAAAGAGGGGCCAAAGAACCCATCTATGTCAAAATTGAACAACTCTCCTTCAATAGAGGGGGAGAGATATGACATTATCTATCTCTAGTCTACAACACAGTCCTTCCAATAGTTCCAAGAAGGCTTCACACACATTTGTACCACTCAGGTGACCTTGATGATTACAGATAAACCTCCAGGTGGCCTCATGACTTGCTAAAAGAATGCAAATGACCAGCTGTCTGCAAGGACTATAAATCCTTCCATTCCTCACTATCCAGTCAGAGCTGAAGAAGCTTCTTGGAGGAGAAGTGAAATATCTTCCAAGAAAAAACAGAAAGTCCAGTTGCCTCTTGAAAAAAGCACCTTTGGGACAACCATGACAGGATGGCTGAGAATCTCCATAGACATTTCTATTGATACATTTGCAATGGGCTAGAACAATTAAAGTGCAAATTATAAAACACAAAAGTACCATTGTGGCGAGATGGGCAGGAAGTAAATTTAATAAATAAATATATGTTAAACTTGAAAATCAATGTCGCTTAAATAAGTTCAGTGAATAACTGGTGTAAAAAATTAAATTTTACCTTTTTCCAGAATACTGGAAAAATAGGGTGGGGTTGAAGGTGACAAATATACTCCATTGTGGAGGGTATTTTATAGCCTAGGAGCCACATAGGATAAGGTCCTCTCCTTCTGCCAGGTATGTGAGTTTTAGCATTAAGGCTGCTCAAAAGAATTTCTTGCTGATGTAAATAGCTGAAAAGGTTCAGAGTTGGGCTTAGTCAGTCACTAAGCATCATTGCTTTAAAAAGCAATATTAGGACCTTAATCTGTGCTCAGATTATCATTGAATATCCTTTGTTTCAGGCATCCTATAATACTATAATCTTTCACTGGGTTGGAGCTTTGGCATTTTATACCAAATGTGATATTTCAAGAATAGCCCCACATAAGGCATCTTGCAGTAGTCAAGAGGGAATGTAACCAATGCATGGATACTGGTTGCAAAATCCACTCAGCTCAGCAAAGTTTATAGCTGACCACTAGCTAGAGCTAGCTGAGTCAATGCACTCCTTGCCAGAGCCATCACTTGCAAGTCCAGTGGTCCCTGGAAGGCAAGGAGCCTCTCCAAACTTCAAATTTACTCTTCCCAGGGAAGCGCAGAACAATCCTTAAATTCAGTTTTCTTCTACTGACAGTACCTCTGCCTTACCTATATTTAATTCCCCATTTTTCTCCTTCCCTTACCCCGTTGATCTTAAGTAACATTCCCAGTTGCTAAATATTTCTTTAAAATTAGACTACAGGGACCAGTATAGCTGGCTGTCATCAGCATCCTAAGGGCACCCCACTCAGCACTCTAAAATGGTCTCACCCACTGGTTTCATTTAGATGCTAAACAGCATAGAGGGCAAGATAGAACCATATATCATAGGTTAGTGCCCTTGGTGTCAAACAATAGTCACCCAGCACCACCTCCTGGATGCTTCAAAAATAGATAAATATATATTTTAAGGAAACTATCTCTGCAGCTACTAGATCTGCAGAGCCATCTATAGTGGAAAGTCTGTAGATCTTCCAATCTTCTACCATGAATCACTCTCATCCTGCCCAAACCTGGGGCAGTTTTACATAATGGTGATGCCATTCACACATTTTCATCATGCTCTGTGATCCATGTTAGGGGGAATGTCACAGTATATCAACAGGTTCATGCATTCTGAGTGCCTAGTTTATTCATACTGGCTTTGCTCCATCTCCTTGGAGACTTCTTTTGCTTTGGTTTGAGAGGCACTTCGGGTTCTGGGAGTGACAGATGGGTGGTTCAAGAAATACTAACAAAGGGAAAAAGAAGTTGACCCGAGGTTCTACTCTCACTGTACCTGTTGATTCCTTACCACAAGGATCTGTTGGCATTAGCTGGATTGACTGTCGTCTGCTGGTGTTTTGGCTGCAGCTCTACCAGCAGGTGGCAAAAGAAAACTATCTTGTCTCCAACAACGCAAGTGATGTATAATTTGGGCATTTAAATATTAAGGAAGGTGCTCTTCTCCATTGCAAATATATAAAAAAGTCCATTCTTCTGGCAAGGAGGAGCTACGCAGAATCTGCTCATTTGACATCTCCCTACTGCAATCTGCATGCAGGACTGGGGGGAAAAAGTGTTAATATATGGCTGGCATCTCAACAGAATGAATGAATTAGCCCTTCTTTTACCTGGTTTGCAGTTTGATGGAAAATATAAATCAGATGTTGGAGTTTTTCTCAATCTCATAACTTTTACTTCATATAAATGAGGCCATTCTTCTTTACCAACCTCTTGCAGTAACATCCCCCCGCCCAACATTCAAGTTCTGAATATTGAGGAAGTTTGAAAATTGAATGTTAGTGCAAGTTGACAAATTATTAATAAAATCGATTGAAAGCAAACTTTGAAAAAGCACTTCTCAACCCACATAGTTTGAGAATACATACAAATAAATTTCTAATCTTTGGAAGCGATGTAAAAGTTTGTGTATCCATATGAATTAATTAATTAATTAATTTTTAATTAATTAATTTATTTATTGCCTGCCTAGGAAGTATGATGGGTAGATTGATCAGGACGCTGAGTTGACAAGCAGCAAGCCCGTGTTCGAGACCCAAGGGCAGGGTGAGCTCCTGTCCTTTGTTCCAGTTCCTGGCGGGGACATGAAAGGAGTTTGAAGTACTTCCTCTGAACCATTTTTGAAGTACACAACCCTAACAAACCACCCACATTCACTTCAACTGAGAAGTCAGGAAGTCAGAATGCAGCAGTAATTCTGCAGTAAACACGCTAAGTACTATATTGCTCCTTAAAACCGTACATGGTAATATTAATATAGATATATGCTGGAGGTTACTTAAAGCATATTTCATGAAGAACTGATCACACAAACAGCCATGTAAGGGGCTCTGAACAGTGAAATGGACAGCCTATAAATTCAATGAATAAAAACTAAAAATAAATATTAGTGTTCAGCCTAATCTACCTCTAATCTAATCTTATTAAGGAAGGATGTGTACAACTTAGATAAATCATTACCCTAGTTAGCACGCACAATCAATGCAAAATTTAGTGTGTGTATCTTTTCATCCCTCTGATTCACCAGATTAATTTTCCCTACCCACTGCCTAAAATCAATAACTGGTAAAGATCCCTACTTCTCTTTAGAGGATTGCCTGATAGAGTAGGGTGCCTGATTTCTCCAAGGTTCCTTCGGGGTTTCCCAACCTGACTGCATTAATTGAGGGTGGTGATTTGTATTTCTGGATCCTTGCACACTATTGGTCTGAGGAAGGCTTCATGCCCTTAAAGAGAGATTTTTTTTTGCTGAGCTGTTTAAGAAACCCATTTATACCTCCTGAGGAAGCCGGCTGCTTGTGGCTTGCCAGTCGAACCTGCCCTCCCACCAGCGCTCTCTGTATTTCTTCTTGGGACTTGGTGAGCCCTTTGCATGTCTCTTACTCATCTCTCTTTGCCTTTAAGGGAGTAAAAGGAAAGAATAGAAGTGCTCTGGTGCTTAGATTAACAGTGTGTGCTTGGCTGAATGATAGGATCTAAAAGTGAGCATTGAATCAAAAAGCTACTCCCCATCATCTGCCAGGAAGTCCCATTTCTCCCCTAACCCCTACTTTTAACCTACATGTCATTTTCATTTGACATTCTCCCCACTATGTTTCTTGTTGCTCTCACTCCATTCAAGAATGCCGGTCCAGTCTGTGGCACTTCAGAAGGGAAATGCTGACATATTTCTCTTCTGTTCTAACTCTCATACATTAAGTGAGAAAGTTGAAAAAAAATATAAATTTGCATGCTGGCTAAATTTACCTGGTTTTTTTTTTTTTTCATCATCCAGCCTTGTCAGATGTGGAAGCTTGGACAAAAAAAAAAAAAAGCAATTTTTGCTTTGCCAAAAGAAGTTTGGGGGCAGAAAGAAACAGAATTGATGATCTGTTCAAGAAGCAGTTTGAGGCTGCAGGCAGCAAACACTAAAACTGCTTGTTCAAAGGGAGCCAGGAAGTTATCACACTTCACATTTGCTGGTAAAAAATAAATTAGAAGGGAGAGATTGTTTTTCATTTCAGGGAGGCCAAGCTGTGCTGCTTTCCCAAGCTGTGGGCTGACATTTTTTGTCAAAGTTATTGTCGCTCATACTTCGGGCTCCTGTCGTTGCCACAGTGACTCCCTCACAACTTGTGTGGCTGGGATTGGAAAAGGCTACAATCCAAGGAGACAGCTGCAGTTCCTTACATGCCATTTTTAGAAGCACTTTCTTCTCAGCAATATGATAGGTCCCTCACATTTTTAAGATAAGATTTCTTTTGGGACACTTGCCACTGCCTTCTGAATGTCCTTGCTGGGCATCTTTTAACTGCTCATCTCATTCCAACCCGAAAGGACATTGGTGGCGACTGAGGAGGCTAGGATAAAAAAGGACACAGCAGCTTCACTAAAACAGCAGCTTCACTAATACGCTCATAAGCATTAATAATTATCAACCTGGTATCTTTGAAACACCAGTAATAGTTATGCACTGCACCAGTGAGCACACCATAGTAATCAATATGCAAACATTGACCAAGAATACTTACAATAAATATGAGATGTTGGACTCAATCTCAAAGCATGTTTTGCGCCCCCCTGTTCAAAAATATCCCCTGCCATAAAAAAATGCTTGCAGTTGTTCAAGTAGACACTATTTTTAGGAAAAAAAGGAAAAAAAGCTTGGGAACTTTCTGAAACGCTGGTGGACCATTGTTTTCTCTAGCTGTGATTAACAACACATTTGGCTGCTGTCCATAGATGTGGTAACTATTTCCCCACTCAACAGAAGGAGAAGAATTAGGGAGGTAGTATCACCCAATTTGTTTTTTGTTTAAAGCAGTGTCCAATAATAACTATTCTGAAGAATTCAATTTTATTAAAAAGGTTATTCCTTCTGGTTTATTGCAGGGTGTCATCAACAAAACCAAGATGTCTTCAGAGTAAGTTGTTCTTTGTAATACAGATGTTTTTTTGAACTAAAGATTCAAATATTTTAAATTGTCAATTTAAAAAAAGAATGGTTTTCTATGCCCCAATCCACCTGAAGTTTAGGCATGTCGAAAATGGTTTTTTGAGTCTTATCTTTAGCTAGAGATGGGAGGTGCATTTGCAGTTATGGGCTTCCTGCACTGAACTTTTTCCTCCGCTTTCTTTGTTCCTTCCTTGTAACCTTTGGAAATATTTCATTAGTGTTGCCCTTAATGACCCTTGGTTATTTTTTGAATAATGGTACTTATATTTCATTTTCAGACCTTCAAACTAACCATCTTTTTTTCTCCTCCCTCCTTCCCTTTCTTTTTGTGACCATCTTCTCATTCCCAACAGAGAAGAAGTAAGTTTTTTAAAATTGATTATTTGGGGACTCTATATAGAATTAGAATATGATTAACTTGGTAATACCGTCGGCCTACCTAATTTTTTCTTGGGTAGAAGAAGCAATGAATAGTTGATAGTTTTAACAGATTTTCTAGCTTCTTCATCTTTTTCTTATAAATGCCAGTTCAATTCAGTTGTATTATGTTGTTGTTGTTATCTAGTATTAATAATATTAATATTATGTAGTATTATTATAGATTAGTAGATATCCTCTGCATACACACACACACACACACACGCACGTGCACACACACACACATGCATGCACAATGTATACTAATTTATTTAAATCTGGAAAAAGCCAATCCTGCTGGGTTGGGACATTGGTTTATACTGAAACATTCTATTTTTGGTCCAAAGTCTTGCTGAAATGGCATCGCTGATCTCAACAATGCATCACATATTCTTGGGTGATAAAGAAACAGAATCCAGGAAAACAATCTATGCAAATGAGGATGAAGAACTACATACGCAAGATGAAGGCTTATGTTTGATAGTAGATGAAAAGAGCTGGGCTGTAGATGAGACTGTTCCCAATATGAACATTTGATCTTACTCCCAAAATTAAATAAAGTGCTGCCATTTGGGGGAAGATACTGTCATAGCAAGGGAAGTCGCCTCTCTCCCATTTCTGATACTAGACTGCATATCCTTTTTGAAAGATCCTGCAAAAGGGAACATCATTCTCTAATGACTCCTTATTGTTAAGTACAATGAAATCAATATTTTAGGTGTCATTGTATCAAATGGGAAGCAGTTGTTGTCATTCTTTGGAGTGCATTCTGACCTCCAATATCTTGCTCAGAGTAAGGCTCACATGCTGGATCCAGGATGGCTTTGCCATTCCTCTATGTTCTTGGGGGGGCGGGGTGAAGCTTTGGGGTGATCTGAAGAGCTATGAACAAACAAAGCTTTGCTCTGAGGAGCCCCAAAGCAAAACTTTAAGGACCAGAGCAGGCCTGTTCTGCCCTACCATGCAAGAAAGCAGCTGGTGCACCTCCCTAGGCATGCTTCAGGCAAAGATGGTTTGCTTTAAATCTTTTAATACCTCAGAACGCTGCACTCTCAAGACCCATTGGAAGTAGTGCATTTTGACTGCACAACATGCAGTGAAGGAACAACAGCTGTAGCAGTAAAGTAGGGGAAGAATGATGGGGTCCTTTCTTCTTAAAGAGTCTACTTGGACCACTCTACACACTGCGTGGACCAGATAACTTTACAGTTATACAAGTCATCCTGCAAAGCACAGCTTTCCTTATATAATAAAAAGATATTAAAGTAACTTAAAAAGCTTAAATAGACAATACCTCAAGGGTTCCTTCTCTCCTGGCGACTATCATGGCACTATAATAAGGCAATCTGTTTTCTTATAATTCGTGTGGGTAGCCCTGAAGGATTTGCAAAGTTGCTATCTGAAGAGCTATTAAAGGAGGATGTAGGATGAAATCAATTGCCAAGTTCATCTTTCCTTCTTTAAACTTCCATGTCTCTTGTCTTAATAAGAACTGACACCCCCCCACACAAAAAAAAACCCTATAAGCTTAAATCTGCAGATGGTTACGGGCCAAACTAAAAAGATGCTAGAATATATACAGCCTGCCCCTCCGTGTTATAATTCTACAACTCCTTTTGCTATAACTGGAATCCTGTTTTCCAGAGAAAAATTCTTAACAGCAGAAGAATTTGCTCTATCTCTAATTATATTTGTTCTCTTTATGTAATTGCTTTGTAAATTATTTGAAGAATTCTAGACCAACAACTTTTCTAAGCTCATGTATTACCAGGAGGGATTGAGTTGTTGAAAGGGACATAAAAAGTCATGTTTAGTTATTTTTTCTTCCAAATCTTCTCACCTTGAATAGATTATACCAAATAGTAAGATGCATTCAAATATCCAGTTAAAACCGGTAAAGAAAACCAGTATGTTAACACAAACAAGCGAACAGATATTAATACTGCAATGCTTGACTGCATTGGAAAAATATAATTTTTCATTCATAGGAAAAATATAATTTTCACCAAGAGACTGCAGATTGACAGAGTTTCCTGGTAGATTCAATTTTTGTGCACATGGTCTTTAGCAATGACTGTAAAAGCCCTAGCCTGAGAGTCATAACTCTTTGGTAGAGCATATGTATGCATGCAAAAACATCCTGGGATTCAGTTCTGGACATTTCCTTAAACCATTACTCTCTTTGGACCAAAATGTCAGAAAAATGTTCACTTCCAGAGTAGTGAAATTATACTATAAAACTTAAATACATGATTAGCACAATTTATGGAAAATTATCTCTATTTCTGTATAACATGAAACATACATGGGTACAAATGTGCCAGAATTTATGGAAATTAAATTGGACCTAAATATTTCCTATCTAATGATTCAATCCTTGTCACTTCCTGATGAAATTGGAAAATTCCAATTGAAAACCTAACATTAACTCTGCTAAACAAGCTGGACCAGTGGTCCAGGTTTGCATAAACAAACTCTTTTTGTGTTCCAGGCTGAACATATTACACTGAGATCAAACTAAAGGAGTTCTCAATCTAATAATTCAGACAATATAATAGTTCTTTTGTTCTGCACTTAATTAATTCTCTTAATGTACAGGGTTTCTTTTTAAAAAATAGCTTCAGAACTTCCATTCTATTTTGTTTAATCCGATCTGTACTGAATTGGATTATATGTACATAAGAAGAACTGCTACACAATTGGTTTCTGGAACAGCCAACTTAGAACAAACATATAACTACAAATGATAGATTTGATCAAAGTTTACTAAAATTGAACTGAGTCTTTCAGAAGGACAGATGCTGAACTGAGGTTGTGACCTTATCAGATTTCTTAAACGTTCTTAACTTGGATAGGAGGCCCTCAAATGAATGTGCAACAAGCAGCACATGAAGCTATTCAAAACATGAGTAACTATTCCCATTACACCAAACCATTAGAGACAAAATATATGGTTGCCTAGAGAAGTCAATTTGTAAAAGTTAAAGTTCTTAAGTTAATATAATTTAAGGACACATTTTGACATCTATATTAGCTAATTTGAAAAAAGAGTAGAAATAGGACAATATTAATAGGAATCTAAATTTGACTTTAATATTTCCTGTCTCCAGAGTGTGGGGGCTATTAATCCAATCTTTTCACCATTTTGAATTGTGAAAGGAAGCCCAAGAAAAGAAAATTTTGAATAGCAAATGGCAGGACAAAAGAGAAGTGGGTTTATCATCTACTTCAACTATGGATGTTATTCTTGTGACATTATCTTATGTTTACATGAAAAGGGTGGTCAAATTTCAAGGAAATATGCATGCAAAAATGTGCTTGTGGAAAAGGTACTGTAAAAACTCAAAGTCTTCTTTTTCCTTTTCCTAATTTAGAAAAGGAAGAGAGCTATCACTGCCCGCCGGCAGCATCTCAAGGTATGTATAGATATATACATATACAAATATATATATGGTATTCAGCTTTGTTCGGGTATTTTCCCATGTCATTGTAGTTGAGCTTTTAAAGTTGTAGCAACATTTCGGCAGAATCTCATCTGCCATCATCAGGCTGTGTGTGTGTGTGTGTGTGTGTGTGTGTGTGTGTGTGTAATTGTAAAAAAATCCTATGCCATGCAGCATTCCTCTTCTGGAATGTCCAGCAAAATACTTCCCAAATGATGTCTGGGCATCTGCCAAGAATGAGACAGAAAAAAAACTAGACTGGACTGAACATTTCACATGTATATAGATATCTGCTGTCATTCATTAACAAATAATGTTTCGAGTTTAAGATTTCCATCCCATTTTCAAGCACAGGAGCTGCTTGTTAGCTGTGATAGTGACAATTCTGACAATACTTTAAATGCAGCTCTAGCCCATTTTCATTCCCCCCCCCCCACTTCCCTCCAAATTTAAAAGAAGAGGACACACAAGGAAGAAGTTTTGTTTCCTTACCTTCCATGAACCCCATTTCAACATTTTTCTCTTGAGGTCATTTCTGATATCAAATTAATTTCAGGAGGAAAATGCTCTGGAAAGAATCTACGATCAGTAACCTACTGGTGACTGGAAAAAGCTTTTTGCTTATGGGCAAATTCATTATGTTACTACGATCAGACTTTCATCCCATCTTTCTACATGATCAGGATAGTTCTTTCACTGAACTAAAGGACATTGTGCTTAACCTCTAGTAAGGAAGAAAATAGTTAATAATCATGAATAATTACACTTTGAATTTTAAACACCTTCTATTGAGACTTGAGTGATTGTGATTTGCTGAAAATCTGTTTGCGAATTCATGGTGTAGCCTCAACAGGAATGAACATTCTAGAAATAGGAATGGAGAAATGATGGCCTTCTTATTTTGTTGAACCAGAAATAGCAAACCAGCCAATTTGGCCAGTGCTGATGGCTGTTGGGAGCTGTAGTTTTTGGTAGCATCTGAAAGGCCATAGATCTCCCATTTGTGTCCTACATTTTACTTCTTAGATAAAGGACCAGAGGTAGAATTTGGTAGGTTCTGACCAGTTCTGCAGAACCGGTAGAGGAAATTTTGAGTAGTTCAGAGAACCAGCAAATACCACCTCTGACTGGCCCCACCCCCATCTATTCTCTGACTCCCAAGTCCCACCTGATTGGCTGGGTCTTCTTTTTTTACCCTGCACAGGAGAACAGAGCTAGAAAGCATGTTAGTGGGGTGGGGAGGGAATGGGATTTTACAATATCCCACCAAGCTACACCTACCAAGCCATGCCATGCCCACCAAGCCATGCCCACAGAACCGGTAGTAAAATTTTTTTGAATCCCACCACTGTAAAGGACCACTATACTGACTGTTCTGTGCTATTTTCTAAGCCCTGCTCTTTATTTTGATGTTAGCAGAAATGATTGTTGTTTCAGGAATAACTATATCCCTTTCTCTCTTCCTTGACAAATTCTTCTTCTGCCAATGTAATTTTGCTTCTTCCAATTATCTTCCAGAGTGTTATGCTCCAGATTGCTGCGACTGAACTCGAAAAAGAAGCTGCAGCTAAGGAACGTGAAAAAGCCGAATATCTTGCAGAACACTGTCCACCTCTGCACTTGCCAAGTTCCATGCAAGAACTGCAGGTAATGAGTTCATCCCTTCCATCTCTTATGTGAGAACAGGAACATTTAACTTCATGTGTAAGGCATTAGTTGATTTGCTGATTTGATCTGACAGTTAAGTTTCTTTCCACATTAGATTTTTGAAACTGTAAAGACCCATCAACCCCAAATATAAATAATTGGCTTATGTGATACTATAGGTCTAGGCCTGACTGTCCGTGGAGAGGAGACAAATGATTATTGCCCAAAGACTTGAAATTCTAGACCTAGAAAACCTTGAATTACACTGTCTTCGGTCTGATCTAAGTATAGTATATAAAATCATACATTGCAATGACTTACCTGTCAATGAATGCTTCAGCTTCAACCATAACAACACAAGAGCACACAATAGATACAAACTCAAGGTTAATCGCACCAAACTTGATTGCAGGAAATACAACTTCAGCAACAGAGTGGTCAACATCTGGAATACTCTACCTGATTCTGTGGTTTCTTCACCAAACCCCCAAAACTTTAACCTTAGACTGTCTGCTATTGACCTCACCCCTTTCCTAAGAGGTCTGTAGGGGGCCTGCATAAACGCACCAACATGCCTACCATCCCTGTCCTACTGTTTCTTTTATTTTTCTTATATGTACCCATTTCATGTATTCATAACTATGTATATACTTATACCTATTATCTTATAAGTGATTGACAAATAAAAATAAAAAAATAAATAAAAAGATTAAAACTTATATGCTTGTGTTAGGGGTCAGATAGTAAGTATCTCAGGGCAGCATTTATGTGAGAAGGTCAATATGCTAATATTGCATTTTGATCCCATTGCAGTTTGCTGAGGAAACTGCTTACTGTAGGAGAACCAGTGATGAAGAATACTTTGAGCTAAAGATGTACAAAGCCCTTTTGGTCCATGAGCTGCAAACCAAAAACCTAACTCCAAAATATTGGTGATGTTAGGTCAAAACTAGATTTGAGAAATTAAACTTATATACAGGGCTGTCTGCAGGATGTGATTTAAAAATATGTAACACATGATAATTTGATCCCAACTTGTGGACACGATTTTTAAAAATCATATCTTCATGGATACCTTTGTTTACATTAACTAGAATTAACATGAATATTCCAGATTTTGGAGATGTAGTGACATATCCAAAGCTTTGGGAGGGGGTTGCTGTTTGAAGTTGTGTGTTCTTATTTTAGACTATATCTCTATTATTGCTTATAGGTTACAGGTACAATTACAGTGAGACATTGGGTTACAGCACTTCATACTTTTATGAATCATGTCCTCCCATTTCTTTCCTTGATTGAGGACTTCTGCTTTTAAAAAGAAGTTATATTCATTTCCCCCTAATGTCCTGTTGTGTTCAGATCTCATGTGATTTTTTTTTAAAATTTATTTATTTATTTATTTATTTATTTGGTGGTATCTGAATCTCAAAGTAATAACAAAGGAATTTCTGAAAGACAGCTCCTCTGCTTCTTCTTCAGCCAAGCCAGCAGTTAAATGACCTTGAAAAAAAAAAAAAACCAAAGCAGTGACCACAAAGTAACAGGGAAATCCATCATTTATTAATTGTATTTATGCCTTACTTTTCTTCCTGGGAAGTTCATGCTATGTAAATATATCTGCTTTACACCTAAACATCTTTAGGCACCTAATTGTCTTGACAGTTAACTATGTCACATCATTTCAAAAGATGAATAGTTTAGGTTAAATGTTTATGTACCTGGGCTATACAGACATATACCCCATCCCTGAAGACACTGTTGGCTTGGTATACCTTAAGTTTTTCGTTGTGATACAGGACCAATTCACTTTATCTCTTTCTCCATAATCATATTATTTTACTTGGCTTATGAAAGGTATTTTTACTTAATTCCAAGAATAAAAAATAAATAAAGATGTGGAACAGACTCAGTAATTCTGAAACGGCATATCTAGACATATCATCTATCAAAAACAAGCCTGCAGAAGAAGAATTAGAAAAGCTTTTTTTTGGGAGGGGGAGTTAAGTAAGTTTAAGCAACATCCTTTAATAATCACTTGGTGTTTCTCAACAGGAACTCTGCAAAAAACTTCATGCTAAGGTAGAGCAAGTTGATGAGGAAAGATACGACACAGAAGTTAAATTACAGAAAACTACCAAAGAGGTAATTATCTTAATTACAGAGCATATATATGATACAGCATCCATACATATGCTCTATTGATTGGGTAGGCAATTTCTAAACATTTGTGTCCAAGTGGGTTGAAATTTTCAGCTCATAAAGAAATACAACAAATGTGTATTTTATGAAGACCAGCATGCTGGAAGGTGGCCATGGGGAGTAGGATTGAAAAATAAAATAGGTACAATCAAAAGGTGCAATTAAAGCCACACCCCTTTTAATCTGTATTATAACACACATAGTATACAAATGGATTGGACACATGGATTGGACTACTTGACTTTTTAGAGACTTTCATTTGCTCAAAATAGTGTAGGCATTTGACATCACAGCTAACTTTGAAAAATTGAAGAGAGAAAAAAATAGTGGACTGGTATTGCTAGATAAACTGTATCTTCACTGCTCACATTTTCTGTTTTAGTAAACATTTAAGATGAATATTGTGTACACTTAATAAATGTAAGTGGGATAGGAAAGCACTCAGAATATAGGCATCCACATCAATGGCAAAAAACAAAGTATGGTAGAATTCTAGTTACAAAAAATACACAGAAGCAAAATGGCTAACCCAGAGAAAAAGCCATGAGAAAATAGTCCAAGCCTTTTTATAATAGGCAGATTAATTGTGAGCATATTTGAAGAGAATAATTAAATTCCAAGCACAGGATTATAAAGGAGATATTTGAGGTTAAGGTGCAAAGTCAGGGGCTCTGCATTTTATTTCAGCAGATGCAGAACTACCTGTGTATGATTTTCTGTAATACTTCTAGCATTATTTTCCATTTGTGTTCACAAGCACTTTCTTTTACAGTTTCAATATACCTACCTTTAGTCAGATTCTCTTCTGACTATGAATTTGATTCTTCAGGCACCTCTTTGTTTACAATTTGATTTTGCCTTCCTTCGCCATTCTTGGCTTTGGTCTCATCATTCAGGTATTTTCACCTCTTTCTGACTGTAGCTTGAAGATTTGAGCCAGAAACTGTTTGACCTGAGGGGCAAATTCAAGAGGCCACCCCTGCGTAGAGTCCGTATGTCTGCTGACGCTATGCTGAGGGCCCTTCTGGGTTCCAAACACAAAGTCTGCATGGATCTTAGAGCTAATCTGAAGCAAGTCAAGAAGGAAGACACTGAAAAGGTACCTAGATAGTTGAAAAGTAGTAGTTTCCGTGGCTTGGCTAAATGCCTCTGTCAAGAATTTCACTGCAACTACCAAGTATTTTGATGGCTTGGGTATGTTAAACCTATGCTTGGCCATCTATCATCCTCCATATTTGCCCTTAGTTGTTCAGTCTAATATTTGAGGAAAATGGGTCTGTAATAAAGACAAGGAATCAGAGTGATACGGTAGCTGTCTTTCAGTATTTGAGGGCTGTCACAGAGAAAAGGGGGAGTGGGGGTTAACCTATTCTTCAAAGCACCTGAGGGCAGGACAAGTGGAAGATGATTAAATAGAGGTCCAACCTAGAACTAAGGAGAATTTCCCTGACACTTAATTAATCAGTGTGACGGCTTGATTCCAGAAGCTGTGGGTACTCCATCACTGGAGGTTTGCAAGAAAAAACTGGACAGTCGTTTGTCCAGAATGGTATAGTGTCTCATGTCATGGGCAGGGGATTGGACTAGAAAACCTCTAAGGTCCCTTTCAACCTTGTTATTCTATGTTCCAATACTGAAGGTGTAAGTTGTAAGCTATATTTGGATATGCATGAGATTAGGGAAGTCTTTCAAATCAAGGTCAAAGTAGAATCCAATGCTGTCTAAGTAAGGCCAATCATACTCCCTAAGTATTTGACAATATTGGACTACCCTGCAAAAAAATGAAATACTTAATACACTAAATGACTTAAAATTTAAAATAGAGGTCATTGTTAATATAATCCTTTTTTTAAAAATTTTCAACTCCTCCTCCTGCCTAATTGTCATTTATGGCTTCCTGCTAGAAGAATAATGTTATTAAAATAAGTGAAACACACATTAAAATTAGATATTAATAATTGTTTTAGGTTCCACCAGAAATGATAGATCCTTCGTTCCAAGAAAGTCTCCCCATGAGTTTTCCAGATTGTACCCAGGAAGCTTGTCATGCAGATTTTTAGAGTGGCAGCAGCCACAATTTGTGTCATAACATATTGAACACAAGGACACTAGATTATAGGTGGACATAGATGATAGATAGATGACAGATGGATGGATAGATAGATACATAAATAGATATCAAATATTTTTAAAAGACCTCTAATAGTGAAGATTTCAAAAATGGTGTTATAAGAGAACTGGAAGACAAGACATTCAGCTTGCAGCTTTACCACTATAATGAGTGAACTCAACCATTGTGGTACGTAAAGAATAATATATAGTTTAGTGCATTGTATGAACCATAGCAGTTCATTAAACAAACTATGACTTATTAAAGTTTGTAAATGAAGTCAGTGACGGTAAAAATGGGCTTTCTGACTGTAATATATCCAAAATACTATGGAGTTCTCAGCAGGGTAGGCAATTTTCATTTCTTTCCAATTTACTGTCTATTGAACATTTCATTCTTTTGAAATGTTGTTGGTAAGCTTCCAGATTTCTTGATGAAAACTTGTGAACCACCACAATAAATATTAGCACACTTGGCAATCATCTGTGAGTGAACAAAGGGTTTTTCTGTCCAGGGGACATCATATCAATAAGGCAAGGATTGCCCCCTGCATGAGCCCTATTAAAGGCACTATCCAAACATAACATTTTATCTCCTGTCTTTCCATAGGAGAAGGACCTGCGTGATGTGGGTGACTGGAGGAAAAACATTGAGGAAAAGTCTGGAATGGAGGGCAGGAAGAAGATGTTTGAAGGTGGCGAGTAATAAGATCTGCTCAACTCTACCATCCAGTTCTAATACCTATCCAAATCTTCTGCAAACCTTTACAGCGCTGAGTTTCGGATGACTTTCCTCATGCCACAGTTGCATTCATAGTGCAGTCCATCATACAGAACCTACCTGCTGCCTGACCCCTTTTTATTTCTGGGTATTAGGTCATGAGATCTTTAAATACATATTACAACAAAGGTAGTTGCATGAGCTTCATTAACTCTTGTCATTTGGTAGGATCTGGTGTTGCAATGTGAAGTAAAACTGATGTAAATAAAGCTTTGAAAGTATGGCTGCTATCTTAAGATTTGGGAAATCAAGGCATGAAAGGGCTGTGTGTCACACACGGGCTTTGATTTCCTAATAGGGGAATTGTATATAAATTTCTGATAGATAGAAATTACCTTTGATGTTTAGCAAAACAACATAAAAAACTCATCAGGAAATTAACTGTACCACTGAGAAATATATCCAAAGCTGAATGCCATCAAGGTTGCTGTTGTGCTCAGATTTATTCTTGGACTAAATCTTTTGGCAAATGATAAAATGTTTCTGAAATATGGAGGATAATTGTAGGTGTCAACGGGATGATCATAAAAATGACAGGAATTGTTCATGAATGGGGGTATAGTTTCTCAGATGCATTCACATATTAAAGGAACAATTCTTCTCCTTTGGGAAGCAAGTCCACAGGAGTAGACTGAACAAGTGCCAGCACTGAGAATAGTCAGAACAAACTGGCACCTATTTTGCTCCGGCATTAGGATGATGATTGGTTGCTTCATTTCTCCATTCTTCTGGATCAATTCAAAGGGGTTAACAAGGAACAGCATGACGGGTAATATCCCAATATTTCATTCAGCAATCATCTCTTGGGCAAATTTCCATGTGGTTCAGAGTGTGTATCTTTCAAATATCATTTCTTTCTATCATCTGGATAAAGGGAGATGTGAAGATGCCTGGATAAAGTGAGAAGGCAGAGGTTTTATGGCTAGATTAAGTCTGCAGTATGTATATATGTGTATACACACACGTACACAATATATTTTGAGTAGGTTGTATTACTTCTTAAGACAGCAGATCAACAGCTGGGAGCAGTTTCTAGACCCAGCTTTGTTGCCAGAGAACCAGGTGACCTTAGCAGTGTTAAATGCTTTTATTAACGTCGCCTGGTTTGTCAGGAGATAGCCAACTCCGGACAGGAATAATTTTGCAACAGTCATCCATGCTCTAATAATTTCCCAGCTGGTTTACTGAAGGATGCTTTCTGTGAGCCTTTTCTTGATAATGATTTGAAAATGTAAGAGTATGACTGCTGGGATTCTGGCAAGTATAATCAAATGCATCACCTTTGCAAGAACCTCATTTACTTCTTCTCCCTTGTGACTTCATTTCAAAGTATAAATATTATTTACCCTAAATCCGAAATAGTTTAACATTCAAATGCTTCTTCTCATACAGGTTTGTAAGATTGTCACCCAATTGGGTAATCAGAGGTCTTCAAACTTGGCAACTTTAAGACTTGTGGACTTCAACTCTCACAATTCTGAAAGTTGAAGTCCACAAGTCTTGAAGTTGCCAAGTTTGGGGATCGCTTGCCTACATTATCAGAAGGAAATTATTTAAAGACACAGGAGAGGGATGTTCTAACATCCAAACTATGATTTTGAAAGTCCTCTTTAAAGAAGATTGACTGGAACCTTCAGAGTAATAGTTGTAATTTATCCCAAATACTGTTTGTCTACATTTTAGGCTGTGGAATGGGTTCAATTGCTGTATTGATTACAATAGTATAATTTGCATTACGATAGTCTTGCCTCAGTAAAACACATTTCTGAACACAGACCACTTTGCTTTGCCTAGACCAGCAAAATGGAAAGAGTCCACTATTAGAGTGGCTCTGATGTAATATTAGAAGCAAAATATGGTTTTATTACATAAGGGTCAATTGAACTGAAGCATCTACTCAGAGCTTTACATGGACTACATCTGTCCATCTTTCTGTCTGTATGATCATACAATCATGGAGTTGGGGGGGACTGCAAACATTATCTAGTCCAACCCTCTTCAATTTGCAGGAAAACTAATTAAACTATCTATGAGAGGCAGTTGTCTAGCTTCTTCTTAAAAAAACTTAAAGAGATGGAGAATGAGCTACAACCTTAATAGATAGACTCTTCCACTCCTGTGCAGACCTTAGCCTTAAACTGTTTTCCTTTATATTTAAACACAACCCAGGTAGCTGCAATTTATACCCATTAAGCCATTTTCTGGTCCTAGTTTTTTGTGGCAATGAAAACAGCTCCTAAACATTTCTTCCTTTTACATATCTGAACCCTAATATATATGTGGTTGGTATGTGGGTAGAGAGAGAATATCTGAATAGCCAAAAGGAGCAGGAAGTTGGGAAAAGAGCAAGAACAGGTCGTTTTATAAACGATTTTGCAAAATTTGGGGGTACTTGTACATCCCCCAGCACTCAGTCTAAAGGATAAAAGGAAGGAAGGAAGAAAAGAGATGAGAGAGTAGTGAAGAATGAAAATCAGAAAGAGAGAGGGAAAAGAGGATGAGGATACATTGCCCGTTTTAACTTTGCTCTTAACTACAGCTAGCATTGGTTCTACCTAGTGTTCAAATATGGACCTGATAGATTATTCCTGAGAGTCTGCATTTTTTATCAGGAAAAAAATCTAATTTTGTTTTATGGGTATATTCTATAATTATAGGCAAAAAGGGGGAAACTATTCAGCAAAGAGAAATGGTGCACAGGATCAAGAAAGGGACTGAAAAGCAACCCATCATCAGCAATAAAATAATCCAGTGGTTAGTTTTTCTTCTTTTAGATCACCAATTGTTATTATTATTATTATTACTGAAAAAACATAACTGGCAACTTAAATTTATACCCCATTTCTTCTAGAGATCCAATAGTTCCTTTGGAACTCTTTTCTACTCTTTGTTCTCCCATATGATCATTTTTTACGGGAAGTCAATTATCTGTCTGCCATTTCATATGGAGTCAAAGTGGCATTTCTCATGCACTTGGGGAATATCAGCAGGCTTGAGGAAAATTATATGGGTTAGGCAGGGGAGGCTGTAATGGAAGAGACCAGCTTGGAAGAAGGCGCAACTGTGTTGTAGATACAGATGGTAATATTTTCTTGGAGATTTCACTTGCATATCATAAAACCAGATCCAGAACTGCCATGCGGGATCAGCTTTATAATATATGAACAAGCACAGCAGAAACAACTGGTGATGATTAGTCTCCTGAGATGTTTTCTGCGTAGAAAGAGATAATTTAGTATGCTGCTGGAAACAAACATTTCAAAATCTGACTGCTTCCTTATGCTTCACTGACAGCATTTGAAGAAAACATCCAGATACAGGATAATGAAACAAACCCTTTTCATGTTTAGGGATATGGAAGTATCAATTATAATGTTCTAAAGGTAAAGGGTTCTTTGCTAATTTTTCAAACTTTGAGGACAGGAAATGCATATTTCTGAGGCTTTTACTTATGACTGTGTTGACATCTATCCTCTAGTCCTTGAACTGGGACAAAATACACTGGCACAAGTTAAACTGCCCCAGTGTCTGAACCTTTTTCTGCTTCAGTACTGAAACAGTGAGTGGAGCTGTCTTTATAGTTTTTAATGCAGGACAATTTAAGTGCAGTGATTGATGGGTTCCCCTAGATGAGTTTCCCATCTCATTCTTTGTTACCAGCTGGTGGAAAATGGTGGTGGAAGGAAGAACAGCCAACAACAGTGTCCTCGATGTGTGTAAATATGCTTAGGGAGCAATCTAAAAAGCTACCTGAGATGGATAAGGATTGTATTGGAGGCTTTAGCTTCCTTTCAAGTTGCCTAAGTGATAGGTCATTGGTGTGAAGGTTCTCTGTACCAATGACCTATCACTCAGACCATTTCAGAACACAGGTCTGGGGTTTTTTTTCTGGAAGAGTATTAAATCTATGTCCCAAAATAGCCCAGCTGACAAGTTTGGTGGGGTGGGGATGCAGCATGAAGGTTCCTGGTTCATTAGACAAAACTCCCTTTATTTCATCTGACACCCCTTCTTTACTCCATCAACTGGTTAGCTAGGCTAATTGGAGGTATAGATTGAATGATCTTCCAGAAGGGTGGTAGCCCCTTGTTCAAAAATAACTAGCCTGGCAGATCACTGGAATGATGGAGGAGTAGCAAGGAGAATTTAAGGGCTCCTTCTGTGTCACCCCATCTCACTCTGTTTGGGACCTTCATGTGGGCTAAAAAAAAAGGGAAACAGATGGAACTCTTTCCATTTTCCCCACAGCGTCCATATCTCCTAAGCTGGTAAGTAGGCAAAATGGCATAGAAGGAGGCCAAAATGGCACCTCCCTACCTAATATAATACAAACAGCAGACAGCACAACTGCTGCTGGCAAAAACAGCAGGCATGTGTAATACACTCATTTTGGATAGAATCAGCAATGCAGAGCTGGGAGAACCTGACTTCCTTCCCTGATTTAAAAATATCAACTCTTTGTGAAGCACAGGACTAACACAGAGGTGGTATTCAGCAAGTTCTGACCAGTTCTGGGGAACTGGTAGCAGAAATTTTGAGTAGTTCAGAGAACCAGCAAATACCACCTCTGACTGGCCCTGCTCCCATCTGTTCTCTGCCTCCCGAGTCTCAGCTGATCAGCTGGGTCTTCTTTGGTTACCCTGCACAGGATAATGGAGCTTGCAAGCAGGTTAGTGGGGTGGGAAGGGAATGGGACTTTGCAGTAACCTTCCCCTGCCATGCCCACCAAGCCACACCACCAAGCCACGCCACACTGACCAAGCCACGCCCACAGAAACAGTAGTAAAAAAAATTGAATCCCACCACTGACTGGACCCACAAATATAAAAAAGCACCAAACCCATGTTAAAGCTGAACAAGCACCAGTCCAGGCAGTGTCTGATCTCTATCATATCCCAAACCAAAGTGGCCCTAGAAGGCAATATCAGTCACTGGAGAGAAGACAGCTGTCTAAAGTGGCTTATAGAAATGACTGTGTCATCAACAAGATAATCAACACAATGTCATTGATTGTGCATGTAGCAAGGCTTGTGTCAGTTGAAGAAGGAAAATACTTTTACACTGGAATAGCTGAAGACAAATTTATGCTGCCTACATGGTCAACAGGGGATGAACACAAAAGCAATATCAGCAGACAGGATCATTAAAAATGGCTACCAGAGTATTTACATACCACAACAAGTTCAAGGTTGACTCAGCCTTCCATCCTTCCAAGGTCAGTAAAATGAGGACCCAGACTGTTGGAGGTGATATGCTGACTCTGTAAACCGCTTAGAGGGGGCTGTTATTTATTTACATATGCCACATGGTAGCCAGGGATCACTGAAGTGGCTGGCTGCCTCTGTGAAAGGAATTTTTTCAGGCGGTGTTAGCTTTACCCGTGGGATGCCAGTAGGCATTCAGAGGAGGCTCTTTCTTGTCCCTATGGGGTTTATTTGCTCATGGGAATCGAACTGCCGAGCTGCTGACCTCAGAGGTGCACAAGCCTAGCGTCTTACCACATGAGCCACCACGGCTCCTCCAAGAGGGCTGTAAAGCACTGTGAAGCGGTATATAAGTCTAAGTGCTATTGTTATAATTAGGAGAATGCAGAGATGCGTCTTTGATGGTGTGAAGATTAATGTGGTGTCGAGATTTACTTTGCAATTTCTGAAGTTTATTTCCTCTGCAAATAGTACTTGTTTTTCTTTTTAAAAATAATACTATTAAATTACAATTAAAAATTAAAACCAATACAAGTAAAAAAAAAAATGAAAAGAAAAAAGTGCAAAAAATAAAATATAGAAGGAAAAAAATAGAAAAGAAAGAAAAATAAAAGTGTAATAAATAAAAAGAAAAGAAATATATAAAGAAATTACTTCTCCCTTCACCACAAGTGCAAACAATTTTAGTAACTTATCACATTCTCCTAAAATATAACAAATGCTCTCTTCCAGAAGTGGTATTCAGCAGGTTCTGACCAGCTCCGGAGAACCGGTAGCAGAAATTTTGAGTAGTTTGGAAAACCAGCAAATTCCACTTCTGATTGGAAATTTTACAGTATCCTTCCCTGCCACGCCCACCAAGCCATGCCCACAGAACCAGTAGTAAAAAAATTTGAATCCCACCACTGATCTCTTCTCATATCCTGTCACTTATCTGTAAACATATCCTTAAAGCCTCATCATTCAGTCCTGATCAGCAACAGGCCATTAAGGGTTACCAGAGAAAACCTTACCTTTTACTTATTCTTGATCCTTAGTCCCTTCATATAATGTCCTGAAACTTGATTTCTTTTCATTTTTTTCTTTTGTTTTTTTCACAAAATTCTTCAAAACTTTAGTAAGACTCTTGTAAATCCAAAGAAGGAAAGTTATCTAGATTATTCTTTGGGTCTATTATTTGAATATTCCTTTTAAATACAATATTTAGACATCATCCACTTTCATGTATATATCCAGTGCAGGAAGTCAAATTTAAATGTTCTTCTCTTTAACTGTAAACATTAGTTCTTTCTGATTCTTTTTAGCATCCAGTCTTCAAAGTTTCATCCTATCAAGAATTCAAAACAAAAGCATTTCACACAGAAAAGATTCTTATAATTAATTCCAAAATCTTATTTCAAATCCATCTGGACCCTTAATCTATTTGCAGCTTCCCAAAATAAAAATTCTAATCACTCTTGCTGTTTATTACAAAAGGAAAAAAATGTGCTAAAAGCTGTTCTTAAATGCGTTTTTCACTAAGGTTTGGAGGAAACTCGCCCAGTATTGTAAAATATGTCAGTCCAGAGGTTCCTACTAGCTGAAAAGCAGTTAAGAAGCAATTTCCAAAAGTGATTAGAAAAGGAAGTATGCAAACCCAGTGCCTTTTGAAGGTTTCAACCACAGTTTCAGCAAGCTGAATACAAAAAAGAAGTTATTGAGAAGCAAATTGAAAATTGGAAAAGCAAAGCTATGCATGGCCAATACCTGAAAAGTATTGAAGGCAAAGTTGACCAAAAGCTTACTTGGAATTGGCTAAAATTAGGAATACTGAAAAAAGAAACTGAAGGCTTTATTTTGGCTGCTCAAGAACAAGCCTTAGCCACAAATTGCATGAAGGCAAAGATTCAGCATGTCACCATCAACAGCAAATGCCGCCTCTGTAATGAGAAAGATGAAACAGTTGACCATTTAATCAGTGGATGCAGCAAAATTTCACAAACTGACTACTTAGAACGCCATAACTGAGTTGCTAAAATCATTCATTGGAAACTATGCCAAAAATTTGGATTTGAGTATAGTAATAATTATTGGGAACATCAGGTTGAGAAGGTTCTGGAGAATGAAAAAAATCAAGATATTGTGGGACTTCAGAATTCAGATGGACAGACATTTGGTCCACAACATGCCTGACATAACAATAATTGAGAATAAAAGGGTTTGGTTCATTGACATTGCAATACCTGGTGATTCATGAATTGTAGACACGCAGCAAGAAAAAATTACAAAGTATCAGGACTTACAAATTGAAACTGAGCAACTTTGGAAAAAGAAATTGTGTGTTATCCCAATTGTAATTGGAGCCCTTGGAGCAATACCTAAAGGGCTGCCTTGCTATTTGGAAATACTGAATTTATCAGACTTAAATACCCTGATTCTACAAAAAAACCCACCCTACTTGGAACAGCTTATATCTTCCGGCGCTACCTGAACAGTTCCTAAGTCCTTGGTTAGGACTCGAGCTGTTGAGCTGTCAACCAGCTCCAAAGGCTGTGAATCTCACTAAAGCTTAACTAATAATAATATTAATAAAACATATGGCTAAAGATATATCCAGAATGTGAAACAGGAACTAAAATGAAGGATTTTTCAGGGAATTTGTACCAAACTGTGAGACTTTGGCACTCATAACTGATTTATACTAAATATTTCTTTGACTCCCATTGAATAATGAGCCATTTTGTGCCAAACAGAAGTTCTTATCAAGTACAAAGAATGTGAGGTTCAGCAAACTGTGCAATAAAAGAATTGGAAAGTAGATGGTAAATGTGCATACTTGAAAGGGAAGGGTTGTGTGTAACCCTTATGACATAACTCTTAATGATGGGTACATAAATTGGAATTACACTTAAAGCTGTGTAAGTGCTGCAGGTTTATTTTACTGTTATTTATTTATCTATCACAACACTGTACAAAATCTTGCCACTTATTCTCCATATCTTGGAGATAGAGAAATAGGGCCATCTTCAGCAGGTGGCAGCACCTGGCCAACTTGGTTTGGTCTGGGAAGTGAAGCCAGGGTGTGTCTGGGTAATTCTTAGATGGGAGAGACCTCCAGAGAATTCCAGAGCTACAGACATGACAGAAACATTTAAAAGATATGGCAGGTCCTGGAAGAAGGCAATGAAACAGAAGAAGCCACTTCTGCTCCTGTCTATGCTCCTGTCAAGAAAAAAATACGGCCATGTTTTCTTGAATCAAAAGTCTTTGCCTATGGCTATCTTTCTGTAAAACAAGAAATGCCCTGTTTAAGAAAACTATAGCATACAAGGAGGGGGTGAGGGGTGGGATTAGAAGCACGCCTCACATCTTCAGACCCTTTTATGAGGTACATTTAAAGACTTCTGGATTGGGTGACATACAAATTAAGTAAATAGCATGACATAACACGGGGGATAAATGAGCAGATTCAAAAGGATCATTGATTTTGGAGAAATATTTGGCTGTGGAGAATCATTTAAAATGTTACCACTTGCTAACAAAATGCAACATTTCTGCATTTATTCAGTGCTTCGGGCTGCAATCCTATGTACAATAAACCAGGAATAATTGATTTCTCAATAGACATGTAAAATATGGGCTTCTTAACATTTTTCCAAGCTTTTCACATGCTTAATCTAATTAATTAAAGGATTCTTGCTGAAAGGCAATCTCTCTCTTTTCACTAAATTTGTTCAAGAAAGAATACATAGCTTTACAGTTTCAAACCACCCAAGGTACTGTAAATTGCATCATCCGAGCTGTGTGTTAAAGGCCTTACTTCATCTATGAACTTAGAAAAAAAATGAGGAAGATATTGACACAAAGGAAAAAAGAAGACATCAAGAGGAAGTGGTAGAATGGTGAGCATGATTGCTTCATGCTCTTATTTCCTCTTCCAGGGAGTTCTATCTGTGTACAAGCTGTTCCTATGCAGCAATTTTATTTTCCCCACCCCCATCTACTTCTAACCACATTTTTTTCATTCTGAGCCCTGAATACTTTGGATGAGATGCTTATAAAATACCTAAGGGGCACAGATAAGCATTTATACCATTTTGCATTAATGCTCCATACGTTCACTTGTGCAAGCACTGAAAGAGCATTGATCAATGCTTATGCAACAGAGTACAATCAGCAAGTCTTAATAACAATGGTTCTTGTCTGGGCTTGGTATAATTAGAGAAATATTTTGTAATGGACAATTCTAATATTTATTCAGAAATAAGTTCAGTTGAGTTCAGGTGGGGTTTCCCAGGTAAAAGGTTGTAGAAATGCAGTTAATGTGTTCCAGGTGGATTTTCAAATCTATTTTAGAAAATAATTGGGCTATTTTATCTCTTTAAAAACTGTTCAGTTTAAGTGCGTTTTATACCAAAGCTGCATTTATATTTCAATTTCTCATGACCTCAGTAAAAGAATCAGCTAAGTTATTATATTAAAATGAAAGCAATTTGCATCCCTTTTAAGCCAAACATACAAACAGATTTATTAGAAGGTGTGAACATGAAGCTCTTAAGAAAACTAAATATTGTATTTTTCACATTTTAATTTTATAAGTTTAACTTAGCAAGACTGGTATATAACGTGTACTTGCATTAGTGAAAAACATTATAGAGAAATCCTATCCAGAAAGTCAAGGTGTGCTGAGAATGCTAGTAATCACTGCTTTTTTAAAAAAATCAAAATTACATTTTCTTACATCCAAGTTAATTGTAGACCAAGCTTCCTCCATATTGTAAAGTTTTCTTTCTACCCTCCGCATCATCCTACCTAGGTTCACATGGAATATGTAATTCCTCAGTTGAAACATTTTTGTACAATGATATGGTAAAAAAGAAAAAAAACTTTTGAGGGAATTTGCTTTGTCATGCTTACCAGTACATAATAACAGTTTTCAACAGTTAAGTCAAGATGGCAGCCATAGCCATGTGATCCAAATATCACATCCTAATGCAATGTATGGGATAGATTTGTCGGAAAGATGAGTAATTCCTAAGAGTAAGTGAAAGGTAGAAAATCTGTTATGATTTGACAGACATGCCTATACTTATGGAGCAAACCAGGATTCTAGTTTGAAAAACTGGAGAATTTGTTTAAAGTATAAAAACATTTTTGTGGCTTTGTTTCAATTAAACAGAAGCAATCTATGTACAGGTTCACATGAGGAGAATAAAAAGTATTAAGGCCATAATTTTTAATAATGTAAGACAGCAATTCTATGCACAGTTTCCCAAAAGGATGTAGATCTCACTGAACTTATTAATAGGATTTATTTCTGATAAAAAGAACAAAACCAACAATTTTATTATTGCCTACAGTTCACTTTAGAAGATTTTGGAACAAAGTCCTATGAAAAGAATGCTATATATGTGGAGTCTTCCATGTTCTCTTAAGCTGAGTTGCTTCTTATTTCATTGTGTACTGAAGATGTTACCTAACTGAGTAATGAAAATCTGGAAGCAAACGAACATTTCAGAGAGCATGAAAGACCCCACCTCTGATCTACAGATATTCTCTTTTATTAATATTATACATGCACAGAATTCTTGTGGGTTGGGGAGAAAGGAAAGAAGAAAACTCATTCTAAGATTTAACACCATTGCTCATGGGTTAAATTAAGACTAATGTTTCTTATCAGATTACATACTTTATCTAGCTATGTAGTCAAAGGTGAGAGATAGGATTGGTTTAGAACAGAGCAAGCATAAATAGCAATAGGACTTAATTTATATACTGCTTTATAGTGCTTTACAGCCCTCTCTAAGCAGTTTACAGAGTCAGCCTATTGTCCCCAATAATCTGGGTCCTCATTTTACTAACCTCAGAAGGATGGAAGGCTGAGTCAACCTTGACCCTGGTGAAATTTGATCTGCCAAATTGCAGTCAGCTGGCAGTCAGCAGAAGTAATCTGCAGTACTACACTCTAACCATTATCTGGCAATGCATTTACTGTACATTCTAGAGAAAAATGAATAGGGGTTCAGAATCCAGGAGGTCTCAAATTGCTCTTTTCCCCCTCAGTAGAAATAAGAAGATGTTTGCGGGGGGGTTCTGTTTCGGGGCTCTGAATGTTTTCAATGCCTAGAAATGTATGAATGTGGCATTCTGGATTACATGTGAAAGGTTCTATAGATGCCAGGTCAGTAGTAATAAAATAAAACTTCCACTCTTCTCATAAACTGGTTCGCTCTCTTCTCTGAAAAAATCTGTCTGGATCAATGGGTGGAAAATGACAGATTTACATGGGAGTCCTCCAGTGGGGGGATTCAATTTTTTTAAACTACTGGTTTGGTAGGCGTGGCTTGGAGGGCATGGCAAGGGAAGGGTACTGTAAAATCTCCAGTCAGAGGGGGTATTTGCTGGTTCTCCAAACTACTCAAAATTTCCACTACCAGTTCTCCACAACTGGCCAGAACCTGATGAATACCACCTCTGGAGTCCTCCATTCCTTCTCCTGAGTCAGCATAGTCTCTTTACAATGCTCATTTCATTTTTAATCTTCTGAAACATCTTGTCTCAGCCGTGTCTTCTTCTAAAAGTAAAATCACTAAAATAAAACCAAACAGTTAACCATGCATTGGCTGATCAGGACACTGAAATTATCTGTCCTTTTAAGGAAGTCACTTGGCCCATTGGCAGAAAAGGACTGTTTCATGTGATTAGGTGCATTATAGGTAGTTAGGGTTGCTTAATACTGCTTAAACCTTTAACCCCCCCATTAACTTGAACAATATCTCTTGCTGTGCTACATGGCCCTTCTGGTCAGTTTTTTTCTTCTTCTTTTGCAAGACTGTGGATTTCTTGTTCCTTCCATCCTCTTCAAATACGCAGCTTGTAGATACTTGAAGTTGTGTTGCAACTGCCCAATCTCCCAACCCTGTTATTTGCTCTAAGGATCCTTACACAGACAAAACACAGATAAGGCTGGGAAGAAGAATGTGAAGTATCTAAAGTTGCCAGTACAGATGTGCTGCTGCTTTTGTGAGCTTGACTTAAACACCAAGATTGCTCTGTAAGCTGCAATTATGCTTTGTTCCCCTTATGGCCTGCATTAGTACTTGAAATTTTTTGGGGGGGAGTGAAGGGATTAGTTTTCTTCTTTTAAGACTTTTTTTTTTTAAAAAAAGAATGATTCTTTCTGATTAAAAAGTAAACTCACACCCGCAGTCCCACATGGTTTCCGGTGCATCTGGCTTTAGACTCAATACAGGAAGAGTGGTGAGAGAACAACTGCACTCTTATCATTCTTACAAAACAGTTTGGAGAGAAAAGTGACTCAACCCACAATCTTAACCCAGCAAAGAAAATGGCTGATGAGCAAGAATGTTTGAGAGACCTTGAGGGTGAAATCGGGGAACAGGACGGTGCCGAAGGAGAGACCCAAAGGTAGGGAAGTTCAGCTTAATTGTTAATCACTTTTTCTTCTGATTTTTCCCCTCTAAAGTAGATAAAATGGGACTCTTTAGAAGGAAGGGGGAATGGCAAATCCAGAGGTATATCAGGTAAACAATTTGGGATCCAGGCTCCAGCTTCTTTGCTACCTTGGCCTTCTTGCCTGCTGTTAAGTTTGCAAGACACTCTTATGGGTAACTTATTCAATTAATCCAAATTCCTGGGTACACATGACCCACACATTAACCACTTGGTTTGGGTTTGTGCGACAAGCTAGGCAAAGATATGATTGGCTGATCTGTGTTTCATATGAATCCAGTTAGTACTCCTTCCACAGTCTTAGATATTAAATTCTGGCTTTTAAAAACAAATTAGATGTCACAGCAGCAGACACCATAAGTTTAAACCTCAGTCATGAGAATTGTATGAGAGCTGGGAAATAAACCATCCCATTTCCCTGATACCATTTTTCTCTGAGCTAGACTCCATACTATGCAAACAACAATGTGTCGACGGGAAAGCAATAGGGAATACTACAGCTCTAGAGAGGACATTTTGGCCAGGAGATAGAATTTTCTGTACTCTGTGCTCCTCATGCTGGCCTCTCACTTTCAACAAGACTGCAGAAGATCTATTTTTAAAAACCTGATATCTGGTTTTTTAATGGTTATAAGACATAGAGTGGCTATGCATCTTACATCATGGTAGAAGTTAATTCAGCTACAAATCTTAAGCCTTTCAAATTCTTGATGTCATCCTTGGCTTTCAGAAAATGCAATGACTATGAAGATGCTCATGATGTTATAGTCCCACTGGAATCTTGGCCTTTCTTAAGTATGTGTGTTCATGTCTTCCTTAGTAGCATTGATTTAAATGAAAAAGAAATTGTATTTTCTCATCATAATTCTGAAAATTCAAATGCAAATCTATGCTTCTCTTGTTTGTGTGTGTTTGCATGTACTCATGGTTTTGGGCAGTGGTGGGATTCAATTATTTTTACTACTGGTTCTGTGGGCGTGGCTTGGTAGGCATGGCAGGGGAAGGATACTGTTAAATCTCTATTTCCACCCCACTCCCAGGGGAAGGTCACTGCAAAATCCCATTCCCTCCCCACCCCATTAACCTGCTTTCCAGCTCCATTCTCCTGTGCGGGGCAAAAAAAGAAGACCCAGCCAATCAGCTGGGACTCAGGAGGCAGAGAATAGATGAGGGTGCAGCCAGTCAGAGGTGGTATTTATTGGTTCTCTGAACTACACAAAATTTTCACTACTGGTTCTCCAGAACTGGTCAGAACCTGCTGAATACCGCCTCTGGTTTTGGGTGGGTAGATTTAAGGTAACACCTATTGGGTGGGCAAGAAGAAAATGATCAAGACTTAAATTGTTTTCACCATCTTCCCTCCATATTATAGTCTTGATGAAAAGTTTCCACCACTTTTACCACTCAGTTCTCATTTACCCTAAAAGGGAATGTTCTTTGAAAACCAAGGGCTTAATGAGGAAGATATTTTTTGATTTCTTCTTACAAGTGTCTTTGTAAATGTAAGCATAGATTTAGTGGTATAGTAGTGTCCTACAAGCAAAGAAGCATCAAATAAAAACCACTGTGCAAATGAAAAGCTATAAATGTGATCTTTGGGCACATATTAGTTTGTCATTTAACCAAGTTGGTATTCTTCAACAGCCTTGCTTCTTGAATGGCCTTGGGAAACCCATTGCCTGGACCCTCCAGTATCACAGGCACAAGCCTTTGGTTTGGCCCCTCATCACAAATGAATGAAAAGTAACATTTTGGAGTAGAAAATTAGACTCAGTCACATGGACTACTTTGCTTCAATACTGTATATCTATAGGTTTTTCATGAAGTCAGTGACTTGGGGTAAGAAGCAAAAATTAATGTAGAACAACAGATCAATCATTTTGCTAACGTTTTAAATATAGTTCTTGCAAAGTAGTCATTAAATCACCCAATGGATAATTCACTTAATCCTGAGAATAGAGACAAAGATTGGAATCATAACAACAGTGAATTGATTCAAGTGTCCCTGGATTTTGCTTTTGATATTAGGTTATTAGCAATCTCCTCCCTTTAACATTCTAAAAAGCAATGTATGGTATTAGTAAAAGAAACCTGTTTTGCAGCACAAATATACTTAGGTGTTATCTGACAGAAAAATCTCAAGGTCTTTGCAAAACTTCATCTTGATTTGCAAAGACTCCCTTCCAGTCAGTGTGGTTTCCAAACTACCAACTTCCCTTTTATGTTTTCAAAATGACAGGTACATGACTGAATAAATGTTGAGTTAAGGGAGGGTAGTATTTTTATTGAAGTATTCTTTTATGATTTTTTTCTGATTGTCAGTCACTCAGAGCCTTTATGAGAAACATAAAAATATGGCACTGTGAGTATGTAAGTTAATACATAAAATAGATGGAATTGGCTATGCAAGCAGATCCTATGTTTTTCTTTTCTTAAACTCAAATTTGTAGACATCAATCTTTCAGAGTAAGAGGCTAGTTTATGATACTTTCTCTTTCCACTAAAAATGGTTGTATTTAGTTGTATGAAGATATTGATGGTATTAAGTAATTCTGCTAATTGTATTTGGGAGCTAGTTTTTCAGATTTTTCTTCTGGATGCATCGAAATTGTTTGGCACTCATGAATAGCAAGCATTTTACAATTCCAGAGACAGTTTTGCCAACTAGCCAACATTTAAAAATTTAGCTATCTTGAAAAATAGTAATCTGGAAGGATTTGAAGATTACGGTTTTAGAATTATCCATATTGACTGATATACCTGGGAAATAATTACACTGGTTTAAGACTAGGGATCTATTCCCTGTTCCCACTGAGGGAAGAGAGTTTATGAATGGGTACTCCTAGAAACTGAAATTATATTCAATCAAATAAACAAACAACTCAGAAAGCAATTATGGCAGTCTATACTTTCTAATTTATTCAGAAATGCTTTTCAGCACCTTGCATGAATTCAGTTTCTCTCTATGACAATTCCAGTACCCGTGCTTTTTTTTTTTTAAAAAAGAAAAGTACAGTTGCTTTAATGTATTGATGATTAATGTGATTCTTAAAGCAGTTTGTAGAAGCTTAGCAATAACAAAAGGCGGAGGAGGAAGAGGAAGAGAAAACCACGACTGTTTCAATGAATAGCAGAGATGAGCTGGACTTGCAGATTTGAAACACCTCTGTGACTCATTTGCAAACCATGCACAGTCCTAATTCATAATGTTCAAATGGACAATTTTCCAACTGTGGAGGAGCAGTTATCGGTCACCACATATTTTCTAACACATTCAACAAATCGTCAGCACAAAGGCATGACTGACTACCTCTGAATCATCTGCAGACCTGCAGTGCTTCTTAGGGGAGGCCTGTAAGAAGGCCTCTTGTAATGAGAGAACAGTTGTATGATTTCTCGAGCCATGTTGGTGCATGTCTCTCCCATGTTGGTCAACTTGTTTCATTGGTGGAAGATCCTCACCTGGTGAAGATTTCCCACTAATTAGCTGGTGGGTATTGCTGGTGAATATAGCCAGTGAGTATTTATAGAATTCATGTAGACTTCATCCTCTGAGCCTGGATAGTGTTCTGACCCAGGCTTCATCAAAAACAAGCTGAATTTAAAAGTAAAACCTTTTTTTTAATGTGACGCTTGGAATTACTTGCATTCCCAGCCAAAACTCATTATACACAGTTCGTCCAGATAAGAGCATGCTTTTCAGTGCTGTCAAATGCTGCCAAGAAACAGACATCCAATTAAGGCTAACATAAACCAACCCCAAAACCTAGAAAAAAAATGACCAGAGTACAGAGCTTCACGAAGGACTCGGAGATTACTGAACTGCTTTGCTTCCTGCAAAGCTCTTCATCATTGAGGACTGACTTTTATCCCTTATGGGAGGGGCAATCACCTTCCCAGCCTTACTCCTGAGTTGCCTCTTCTCTTTCAGTTGCTCTTGCCCTCTAGCAGCTCTGCGCACACGCATACTGGGAACAGGCTCCCCTGACTCCTCTGCTTCGCTGCTGCCAGACTCGGAAAGCTCTGAAGGCAGCACCCCAATCTCAGATGATCCTGGTCCCATCCCTGCATCTGATGCAGGACCCTTGTACAAGTCGTCTCCAGCCTGGTCCCCTTTCTTTCTCACTGTCCAATATCTCTGCCATCTGCACTGGCTGCTGGCAAACCACAACAGATAGATCATGTGAGCAGCATGCACTTAAGAGGTTATTTGCACACATGATTATTTGATTTTCAAAGAACACTGAAAATTCTTTCATATTTTTGCATTTCTAGTAATCTCTTCGGATATCTAGAGCAAAAGCCACATATTATGTATCTTCAAAATGTAAGGAGTGGACTTTTGGACAAAATTGCAGTTTTTCATAGTTGTTGATGTTGTTGTTTTGGCAAAAGTTTAAAACTGGTATACTTTATTTAGGCAAGGCAGTCTTTGGGGTTTTTCTCCCCTTTAAAAAGTATATTTTCATCTTAATTTTAAACTGATATAAACTCAAGTTTCTTGAAACAGGACAATGTAAACTGCATATCAAATTTAACGTTTGAATGAAAATGATTGTACTTAGTAAAACTGAAATATAAATAAAGAAGAATTTGTGTGAATGAGAAAAGGGGTACTTGCAAACAGATGTCCCCAACAGCTGCTGTCAAAAGTTTTGTGTGGGATTTTTGATCTCTTTTCTTTCATAGGAAAAAAAGATGGAAGAAATGGTATGGAAAAACATGGGAAGGTTATGCTTATAGTGAAAATGATGGTGTCTGCATACCTTCCCTTCTGCAGAATTCCACAAATGGAGATGAAGGAAAATCAGTGCATGATAAAAGTCTTGCTTGGAAATACCATATAAATCAAAGTTGCTATAAAAAGCTCAAACTATAATCTTGTGACTATCAAATCAGAACTAAGTTCTCCTTTATTTAGTGGGACATACTGCCAAGCAAACATATAAAAATTACAAGTGCATACACTATAAATATTGTGTGTATGTGTGTACATGCACACCCATGTGCGTTTTAATATATTTCCTTTGCATTTTCTTTGAATACCAGCTTAGCCTGAGATAATTATATCTGCTGTAGACAAGCGATGGTCTAAAAGAACTGCAAGAACCTGAAGTAGACTTCCCCTTAAGTCCAGCTCTTCAGAAAGAGGTATGAGTAAAAAGGGCTGAGTCAGAAATTCAAGAGAGGTGGGACTTACAATAAAATGTTGCAGTAGGTTCCAGACTAATTGCATAGCCTTTTTCAAGATTTCTCCTTCCCCTTTTCCATTTTGGACATCTTCCCACAAAACAGTATTTTATACTCTCTGCACATGCTGCATCCTCATAGTTGTCACTTCCTCTTTTTTCTAACTTTTAAAACTGTTGGTTTGAAAATAGGCTTAATACGGCAGTCTTATCCCAAGAGTGTTTTTTTCCTTGAAGGAAAAACCAAGTCCAGTTGCCTTTTGAAAAAGCACCTTTGGCACAGCCACGATCTGGATAACTGAGAATCTCCATAGACATCTCAGTTTTATTCACTCTTTGTTTACTTATAAATGATACATTTGGGTTTATTTATGGATGGATGTGTGCAGAATGTATATCACCATACCATACCATACTGCACATCACACTACACCACACCACACCACACCACACCATACCATAAATATAACACTATGTCTTTCCAATTTCCTGTAAGTTAAATAGCTTCAATTGTCTGGGTTTACTTCTTAGCTCTCAAATGCAACAACAGACACAACTTCAAATTTATATATTAGTTAAAATGACAGTTTTGAGAATAAAGTAATGTCAATATTACACAAGCAGAATCTGGCATGATATTGTGAGCAAACTAGGTATTATTATTACTATGAAGATACAGTAATATTTCAAAGATTTAGTACCAGTTTATATGAGATCGGGAAATCTCTTATGATCATCCAAGGAAAAATAATGCCAAATCCTGTAAATTGTCCCCGCCCCTTAGCATCCAAAGCATTGCTGAGGAGCACACAACAATGCCTTGGTTGGAAAATGGTCTTCTAAGTTATTTGAAATAACAAATACAGATAAAACATCAACAAAATATAACAATCTAAAAAGACAATGCCCAGCCTTCCCTAGTTGAATAATCTTAATGTATATTGGATTAGAAGTCTTGCAGCTAATATGGCCTATGGCCATCCTAAATGGATGAATGATTTTGAAATCTAATATACCTGGCTATTCCAATCCATTATTTTAATATTGATTACACTTATGCAACACATTCAGCCATAAAAATAGCCAACACAGTTGAGCTAACTGTGTTGTGCATGTGTACTAGTATATGTAGTTAGTTTAAGGTTGCCACCTAGTGATGGTTTGGATTTGACAAATACAGTAGTTTTAACCCGATGTAGTTAACCATGTCTAAGCGTATCATATAAATACAGTTATAAAATCCTGGACTCTTAGCCTAATCCAGCTCTTCCTGTTGTGAAAGGAAGATCTGCTGGCATAAAGATACATTTTCTAGACTATTTAACTCTCTGTATTTTGTAGTTACGTAATGAGAAGCAGGGATAAAGCTATGCAAAATGTGATGTGTGGATGAAGCTAACGAAGTGTTGTGTGGACACAGAATAAAATTGGCTGCACCACTTGATACATTTGGCAGAAAACTCTAGCATCATAACATTTGCTGGACCTGCTACCCAATCCTTATCTCTGTCTCCATTTCCTCTGTTCTCACTCACTGCAGTCACCTCTTTCTTTCCTTCCAAGGAAATGGGTGAAAGCCTTAGAGATTTTGCCCTTGGATGGGGTCAGAATGAAGGAACTCTGTTATAATTAAGGATGATTTAAACTTGTTTCTATCTTGGGCTCATAATGTTTTCTTGGTGATGGCACAGGATATGGCACGTGCGCACACACACACACACACACACACACACACACACACACGATTACCAGGGTGTGTCTTTACTATGGTTAGCTCAGCTGCAACTGGAGAAAACCGCTGGGTCTCTTTAAAGAATGAGCTCATTGATTTCCACAAAAATTTTAAACTAGTATTCAAATGCTTCATGATAAAAATAAAAGGTTAAGCCCAGGCACCAGCGTCTTCATTTCTAGAAGAAGCAGAGGAATCTACATCAAAAACATTGAAAATAAAACTGAGCAAAAAATACTTCAATATTTTGATCCTTTTGAAATAATTACAATGTGGAGCTAAGACATTTTAAACTGGAATTGGTGCATGTTCATCTGAAGGCTTTTTTTAAAAAACCCAAAACAGAGCAAGTGGACAAAACTTCAGGCTTGAAAGAGGGAAAGTGAATTCAAGTCCAGCCTTAGCCAGCTGGGAACCTTGGGCCAATCATTGTCTCTCAGCCCAACCCACCTCAAAGGTTTGCTGTGGAGAAAATAAGAGGAGGAAGCTGTGTTGGATACATTTGTCACCTTGAGCTATTTGTAAAAACAATAAAGAATAGACATGAATAAATAAATTGTTGCTGCTTAACATTTTTGGCCAGACTGTTCTCTAAAAGTGGAGTAGCATTCCTGACTAACTCAGGTCAAAATGTCCCATAGAAATAGAAAGGAGTTTTTGTTATCATTCGGTTACCAACCTTCCTCTCCCCCTGAAGAAGTTCTTTCTCAGCAAATATGCCTTCCCCTAAATTTCCAGTAATTCTCCTTCCCCAAAAGTCACCTTAGATGGAAAATAAATGGACTGGCAAGAAGTGCAGATTTAAATAGTGCCTCCAACAAATATGATAACCAAGGGGGTTGTCTCAGCATGCGTGACAAATATTCTCTGCCATTAGTTTCAGTCTATAATTGAATTTATGCATTTTGCATCAATCAAAACTTCATGCAATTAGAGAGAATACAGATTGCAGGGAAGCGTGAGCGCAGCCCTGGTCCGGTGTGAAGCAGTCTCCCCATTTTTGTGGGTTGAGCTCAAATAGAAAATAGCTCCTTACAGACATGATTAGTTATGCCTGCCCAACCTTCAAGGTTGCCTCCTGCTTTGGCTTCTTGTTCCCAATATCTGGAGGCTGCCCATATATGGCCATTGAGTAAGACTTGCTTTGTGGGGCTAGTGAGCTACAGCCTTTCCTTTGCATGTTCATCTTCAGCTGTCCTGAATTCTCTAGATCTCTTAGAGGAGACTTGGAGAGTCCTAAGTCAATTACAGCAATTGCTAAGAATATCCAGCATTGGAAGGAGATTGTTTAAGAAAATTGATACCCAAGGAGGCATCTTTGGACTCCTCAGGACTGCATTCCATGGGGCAGAGAGAGAAGAGGCACTGCTCTATGTTTAACTCCAATGCCTGTGGCTGTGTTAAAGATGGTAAAAAGCAACACATTCTATTTTAGTGAATAGACCCCTTCCTGCACCTACTCTTTTTCTTGCCATGAGTTACACAATTTATGATAATAGGTTTTAAGTAAACCAATTATTGGTGTGATTGCCTACCCTGTGGTCTTTCACATTCCAGTAATATATTGTAGATTTTGTTTTTAAAATGTTCTTTCTGCCATCAAAATATACCATGGGTTCATAACTTCATTGGTAATACTTAGCGCTATCAGAAAGGAGCGGCCAAAATCTGAATGACCACTAAAGAGACAGTCTTTGGAAGCATCAAGTAAGAGAATCAGTCTAGGTGTATTTTATAAAACAGGACAAGGACTTTGGCAATCTCTTTAATCACAATTCAGAAGATTTGCCTGAAAAACCAAAAAGATGAATTCTCATCATTAACTCAACCTCTCTGATAATACTTCTAAATAAAATGTTCTTTTGCTAAGCTTGATCTGATTCTTAGAAATGATGTATTGTTCCAAGATTAAACAGGCTGAAACTGAAATTCTTATTAGTTATAACTAATAAGAATGTGAACCTAATGTGAAACCTTGATCTATTTCTCTTATTTTATTCAGGGCTGCAATCCTAAACATGTTTAGTTCATTGGACATGTTTCTGAGCCCCCAAACTGTCTGTCTGTTTTGGGCAGGAGCATCTGTAACAAGCCATGATGACATCAAAATAAGATGTGTATCATGACATCATTGTGCAAAGATTACAACCTATTGCTTTCATCATGACATCTGATAAAAGTACATAATGATGGACATGCCGTCATTTGCCCTCTCATGAGATGCTTGTGCATGTAGTTTTTATGTTGTGCATTTCTTCATAGAATATCACATGAATCCTGTGAATGACACAACCCACAAAGATATTATTCCATATTACAATGAACAATGCATAAATATTTGTCCAAGGTGATGGTTAAGAGGATTGTTCACCATCTGAGAAGGTCTGAACCCTCTGTACCTTCAGCTGTTAGAAGGCTGTTCACATTTTTTTAAAATGGATGGGTATGTGGGTATATGTGTGTGGGTATATGCTTTGGTGAGAACTAACTAACATAATTAAACGGTAGAAAAGGTGAGCTGCTGGAAACCTTTAACCAAGACAAAAAGCACTGAGGAGAAGCATTCTGCAGAGGCCAGGCCAGCTTTCCCTTAAAACAGAATGTCTCAAGGGGCTTTTTAAAAGTTTCTTGATTTATTTCATTGAAAACGTTTTGCTTCTCATCCAAGAACTGAAGAAGCTTCTTGAATGAGAAGTGAAATATTTTAAAAAACAAAACAAGAAAATCTAGTTGTCTCTTGACAAGCATCTTTGGGACAATGATGACCTGGATGATTGAGAATCTTAGACACTTAAAACAGAATGCTCAGACATTGAATGGTGAAGAATGCAGAATCAACACAAATGAATATTCCAGTTGAGTTGATCTTGACATCCTAAGTTTCGATTTTGCCCTCTGAAGGTTGTTATTCTGTTATCAGGTTAGGTATAGTTGCTAATTTAATAAGTTTTTTGTAACACATGGTAATGGAAAAATGCCATGGTTTTGTGAGCAATAAACTATGCATGTTCCTAGAAAACTAGTAAGAAACACTGAGAAGCAAGAACTGGCATTTTTTCTTTATGCCCTAAATGTTTATGGTACTTTCTTGAGTATGAAGAAACAGTTTCTTGCTCCAAAGGGCTTACAGTCTAAAATTCAATATAGTGGAAGCATCGAAGAAGGTGGGGAAATGGGCCATATCAGATTATGTTTATTTCAAATAAAGATTCTCCCTTAAAATGCAAAATCAAGCAGTAATTTTTCTGTGTGATATAGGATAATGACTAGACTAAACATTATTAATACATGTTGGCATAAGCATGCCCAGATAGATAATCTATTGTCATTTTTTTTTCATTGTTATATAACAGTCCTTCAAGATAAAACTGATCATTTTTCATCAACATCATAGGGCTGTATAACATCTATAATGGGACAAACATTTATTTTGCTACAGTAATTGTCAACTTGATCAATGAATGATATTTAGACAAGGAGACTTTTGATGCAACCACATAGTCAAACAAACCTCTGCTGAATGGCTCAGACAATTTTCCAGGTTTTGTGACAGATAGATAGAAACAATGTTTTTAGATTGTTCTCTGAGATCCTGGGATAAAAATGTTACCTCTATTATTTGCAGTAGTCTTTAGATGTAAAACATCATGCTTGGAATCTAATATACACAGTCGATATGCTGTGTTGTTAAACCCAAGATCATATACCCTATGGATACTTTCTTTGGAATGGGCTGGCAAGTTCTATGATGAAAGAACAAATTATTGCAGAGATGTTCAAATTGTGATTTGACAAACCAGCAGTTGGCTTGTACAAGTGACATTTAAGATGGACCAGCTGGAATGCAGTACTGGACCACTGTTCTGTAAATAAGCCTAGAATTTTCATGATGAATTTCTAGACAGAAGCAGTCTATATCTTATGCTAAATATTAATATGTTACATTGAATATCTGTGCCTAATCAAATGGTCTGTGAATAAATGAGTGAACACAACAACCCCTCCCTTTGCCTAAAATACTTTTCTACTAAGACTGTTAGTAGATTACAGATCTCTGATTAAGAGTGGAGATAACTTCAGCATAAGAACTCTACATTTCTCATTGGTGACAGGAGTTGATAATACTGAAATATTAAAATCTATCTATCTATCTATCTATCTATCTATCTATCTATCTATCTATCTATCTATCTATCCATCCATCCCTCCATCCATCTATCCTTAGAAGAAATGACAGCAGACATAGACTGAATGATAGACATTTTTAGAAAATAAGGATGGAAGATGGCTTTAACTCAGTATTTTGTTTATAACTATGTTTACATATCCAGAAAAAAGGCAGAAGTAATTTGTGAGTTGAACATGAGAATCCTCGATTGCAATGGAAACTGGCAGAAAGCTACCTCATTGGTTTTTCTTCAGATACCATGATTTGTAAATGACAGCACTCAGTGGCAGCCATTTTGGAAATGGATAAAGCTTTCCCCCAAAGTCAGCCATTTTTTGAATGACCATGTATTTTTAAAAGATCAAAGGTGGTACCATCTAAAATATTTGGGAAGCCCCCTACTAAACAATACTAAACTTTTCTGACAATGTCAAGTATATGCAACTGAGTTTTACAATCATAATAACATAACAGCAGCTGGTATGTTGTTCTGTAAGGGTGCAAATTCCGATGCCTTTGTCAACTGTGGAAAAAGTTATCATTATAATCATATATATGGCCCCAGTTTAGGATTGCCAGTTCTCTGCTTCCATGTATATCTGAGTCAGGATTCATTTTGATTTAATGTCAGAGCTGCAAGCTCCAATTAATCATAAGCGCTCATAATTGTAAGCTTCAGTGCTTCGATTATTAAAGAATGGCCTTTGCGGAATTCTTTGTGAATGAGCTTGGCAGTAACTCATTGGGACAATGTTGATATTAAAGTATGGCTGGCGTTAGTTTAGAACAGTACCCTCATCCACAAGAGACTAACCTAGGCTGGAAAAGCAGCTCAGCTCCATCATCCTGGTATTGGTGACTACATTGGACTACAGTTCCCATTACCTACCTACCTGTTGCTTTTTGTATGTGGAATTAATACAGTAGTTACAATTGTGCAAAACAACTAAAGAAGACCACCCAGCAGAAATGTAGACAAAATAGGCACAAATACATACATAAATAAAGAAGACTGGATGACACATCAGTAGTCCTGTTGATCGATTTATTTCTATTTTAGTTGGAGTTTTTATATCCTTACTTAGAGAAACTCTAATGTAATTTTCTTCTTAATAAGTATGCCAGATTACAACTTTTGAATCATATTAGCCTTTTAATATACATCATGTGCTATTTGTTTCAGTCTTCACATCTGCCAAATTATATATAGAGCAATCTAAATATAAGAATATGTATCTGAGAGTGCATATCTTATTTCTATGAAATTCTTCTATCGCCCAAAACATCTCTGCTTAGACCAATTCTAATGTAGTCACTGTGCAACTTTCCCAACAGCCTCGTGTTAATGGCTTTAAGCATTAAAAAGTGGATGAAGCCCTGGGAACGTGCAAGAGTTCATCAATACTGCACAAGCAGGATAACATGAATGAAGCAGAATATTGCAGTGAGGATCTCTCAGGAAACATCCCCACCCTTCTAAGCAATAAGGAATCAGATACATTTTCTTGTTTGCCCTCAAGGGGGCAGACTCTACTGTGTCATTTTCTAAAAGTGGCTGAAGAATGATGGTTACTACTACAATATTAGAGGCAATCTCAAGAATAGAAATTCATTCACTTTGCATTTTAATGAGATGCCACTTAATTTCCCCATTTCCTTCAGAGCAAAACACATTAGTCTGTGGATGTTCTTCCTTTGCCATGTGATTTTAGGATTGAAAGCCATATTGGAGTTCGTGTTTAAGGCACTAAGCTAGAAACCGAGAGACAGTGAGTCTCGTTCTGCATTAGGCACAAAGCTAGCTGAGTAACCTTGGGCCTGTCAATCTCTTTCAGCCTAAGGAAGAAGGCAAAGGCAAACCAGTTTCCAAAATCTTGCCCAGAAAACTTGAGGGTCTTTGTCCAGGCAGTTTCCAGCAGTCAAGCCTGATTCAAGGGTGCCCCTGCTCTGCCCCACTGAGACACTGAGACACGCTTGAAAGATGTAAACAAAAATGCATTTATTCGTGAAAATTATGTATCCACTTTGCATAGGATTCACTGAATTGTTCATCAAAATATACAAGTAGTCTTCAACTTACGACCACAATTGAGCCCAGAATTTGCTACGTGAAAAATGTGTTAAATGAGTTTTGACCATCTTGTTACTTTTCTCGCCACATTTGTTAAGTGAATCACTGCAGTTGTTAAATTAGTAACCCCGTTGTTAAGTGAGTCTGGTTTACCCATTGACTTTACTTGTGAGAAGGTCACAAAAGAGTAAATCACGTGACCCCACCCGGGATGCTGCAATGGTCATAAGTATGAAAAATGGACGTACGTCACTTTTTTCAGTGCCATTGTAACTTTGAATGGTCACTAAATGAACTTTTCTAAGTCGAGAACTGCCTGTATATCTCAGAAAAAAAAAATCCATGCAGATGGCACTTTGATGAGGAACTGCTTTCAGAAAAATTTGAGATGAGAGAAGGTTCATCAGTCCCAACCTTAATGCAAGCAGAAACATTGAGATGAAAGCATACATGAAAGTACTTTTCAGGAAGTCTATGGAGATTCTCAGTCATCCAGGTCATGGGCGTCCCAAAGGTGCTTTATCAAGAGGCAACTTCAGCTCTGAACTGAAGAAGCTTCTTGGATGAGAAGCGAAACATCTTCAGAGAAAAAACAGAAAGTCCAATTGCCACTTGAAAAAGCACCCTGAAGGAAATTGAAACACGGGTTCTCACATTCACACACTCATGAGTATCAAAGAAGCCTTGCTTCCTTCATAGTTGACTGCCTTCTGGCTATACTTTTCATCAGCAGTGGCTCAACATTTGAATAGGCAGTTTCTAATACAAAAGGATAAGGTGACCTTGATCATCAATATCAAATGACTGCTAGACTGATATTAATTTGCTCATGTTATTTGTGTGAAATTCCGAGGAGGTTAGCTCCCAGTATACATTAAGCCTTAAATAGACTTTCTGTGATATGATGATACTGTAGAGGAGAGATAAAATGAGGAGGAAACAGATGAGAATTAGAAAGGTTTCTTGCACCAAACAAGGCTGTTTGGTGCAAGAAACCCCTCTTGAAGAATGATTGGGAGTGGAAAATGCAATTTAAACTACAAGTACCAATTCTCTGAATTTTTAGAATTTCTTGTGTCATTGTTCATTGACGCAAAGATTCAGTTTTCTTATCTGTAATGTACGAAATCATCTTAAGTGAAGACAGATCACCAGGAGTTTTGAGATGGTTTAGGTTCCCTGTTCAGTTTCCCTGCTGCGTTGGAACTTAAGTCTATTTTTCTCTTACATGAAAGTTTGGTTTTGTTCATGATTGTTTTCCACTTGAGATTGTGGATCTATTCACTGTTCCCAGTCCAGTAAATCTACCACAAAGCTGTGATTGTTCCCTTCACTTATGCCAGCCCCAGCCCAGGGGTTAAACCTTTTCTTGCTTCAGATTGGAAGCAGGCCTTCCTTGTCAGTATATCTGTCTTAATATGCTCCAGATGTGCCCGACAGCCACTTCAGCATCTTAATCCTCAATTTTCAATAGTTGGAGTTGTCTTTTTCGCAGCAAGGAAGACTGCTGATGGAGACATCTGGGAGATTTATGGCATTGAATATTGGGGCAGAAAGTTGAGCAGATCACTCCTCCCTTCCCACATGAAAAATGTGTGTTATGCTTCAAGATAATAGAAGCAAAATTATTATTTTGTAAACCCCTTCTTGCGGTTGAAGGCCCCTGACAAGAGCCGTATTCATAATTCCATCATTTCTCATTTTAAGGATGCAGTACAAAAAAAAGGCATGCAGAAATATCTGTCCTCTATATGTTGGGGCCTCAATGAACATACTAAGCACAATATCACACATTAAAGAACTGTTGCAAATTTGAGCTCTTAATTGCACACAGTTAGCAAATGAGCATTGTGTTCTTCTGCCCAATTCTCTAAATTGAGCCCTCAGAGTTGCTGTGTCACCCGCCCCACCAATTATCCCACTACTTATTTTCAATAGATCCTGTGTAAACAGCATATGCAATCACATTTTACATTCACTTTCTACTACAGTAGTGAAGAATGTATTAACTGGGAGGAGAACTGCATTTTCCCAGTGATGATGTGTCCCGAATAAAAGAACTTTGTAAAGTAGAAATCTGAGTGAAGCTGTGCCAAGGGCAAAACAAAATGAATGCAATAAACAGACAATATGATGGAAAGTTGTGAGCAATTAGAAGGTGCTTTCTTTGATTGTTCTTCTTACCCTGTTAAGCACTTGGTATTTCTTCAGTGATTAATGAAAACAGCTGTCATTTCTGAAGCATTTTAAAGATTTGTGTGTGAACATGCACAACACACACCTCTGTCTTAATACATACACGTGCACCCCCTCACACAGAGGGATTGAATGGGGTTAATGTGTACAAAATGCCAGACAACAGCCAATGACGATAATTTATTACTTTGGTGTCATCAAGGAAAAAAAGTTATGTTTAATGGGAAAATATAAGGAAGAATGGAAACCCAAATATCAGCATTGGCTAAAAACATTTAGCTGCCCAAACAGAGCAATGCATAAGGGCATTTACCTGAAGATTAAAATGTATGCTACATATCATTCACTAAGCAATTAAAAATGCAATTATAATTAATTAACTAACCAGTCACTCCCTGTTCTGAGGGATAACCCCAAATCAACTTATTTAAACTAGTGTCTCTGCCCAGGAGTAGTACTAATCCCACAGAATGTCATTGTTCTTTCTAAGCCATAATCAGGGGTGGGTTTCAAAAATTTTAGCAACGGGTTCTCTGCCTAGTCAGCTTCCTGCACCATGATGGAGGGAGAGCATTTTTGCCCTCCCTGGGCTCCAAAGGCTTTCTTCGAGACTCTCTGGAAGCCGGAAACGGGCCTATTTCCAGCCTTCCCGAACTTCCGGGAGGCTCATTTTTTTGGCCCTCCCCGAGCCTCCACACGCGCCCTGCACTTACCTGCACCCAAAACGGGCTGCGTGGGGAATCCTGGGGTGGGCGGGGTGGAGTGGGCAGGGCCAGCCAGGAGTGGGATTTGGGGGTTCTCTGAATTTCACAGAATCTTAGCAGGGGCAAACCCCTGCGAACCCCCCAGCAGCAGACCCATGCCCATAAAACTAAAAAAGAAGAGAAACAACCTAGAACTAAGGAGAAATTTCCTGACGATTGGAACAATTAATCAGTGGAATGGCTTGTCTTCAGAAATTGTGACTGGGTACTCCATCACTGGAGGCTTTTAAGAAGAGAATGGACAGCCATTTTTGGCTGACACGATGTAGGGTCTTGCTTGAGTAGGGGGTTGGACCATCAGACCCCCAAGCTCCTTCCAACTCTGTTGTTCTTTTCTGTACTAATCTTTTCTGATCCTTCTAAAGATTAGGTGAGGGGCCATTGTGTTCCAAAGACCCCTGAGGGCCAGATCTCTTGTGTGTCGACACTCTAGTCCAGGGTGTCTGTGGGCCTAACGGGTTCCACTCACCAAGGACCATTTAGATTGATAAGTTTCTGAAGCTCCAAGTGCCTTGCTTGGACAGTCCTCAGGCACAGACACACAAACCTCATGTGCCAGGGTACAAATAGCCCTCGACTTAAAATCATTCATTTAATGACCGTTCAACTTTACAGCAGCACTGAAAAAAAGTGAGGACCAATCCTCACACTTATGACAATCACAGCATCCCCATGGTTATGTGTTTAAAATTTGGGCACTTGGCAACTGGGATGTATTTACAGTGGGTGTAGTGTCCCAGATGTCATGTGAGCACCATTCCCAGCCACCTACAGACAAGCTGGATTTGCTTAGTAACCACATGGTTTACCGACTGTAGTAATTTGCTTAAAACAATGGCATAAAGGTCATAAAATTGGGTGTGACTCACTTAACAACTGCCTTGCTTAGTAATGGAAATTATGACCCCAAGCTTGGTCATAAATCAAAGACTATCTATATAGTCCTTGTGACCTCCTTCTCTGTAATGCTTTGCTACAGTGCTTTTTTTGCAGCAGGAGTCAAAGGGATCAGGATGATTTACCACAAGAGACAGTAATTCCTGTTGTGCTACCACTGCCATCTTGTTATGCAAGGAACTTAACAATATCTAATCTGTGAATGCATAAAATTTAACCCCATCTTCACTTACTTGAATCCTGAGCATTATTATTATTCCTCATCCTTTAGCCATTATTTTGGGCTGTTTCCTAATGACAAAAATGGAACAGAGTTTAAAAAAAAACCAATTTTAGAGGCTAGGAAAGATGTTGGCAAGTGCCAATACCTTTTACAATGACTGTTATTTTGAAGTAGAGCCTGAGGGTTAAACTATTATCATCTAAACTATTGCAAGCTTTAAAAAAAATTGTTAAAGTACACTCTTTTGCATTTATCTCCAGGAACAAATAAACGTGCGTAGCATATTCATATTCATAGAGGGATGCAGTACAGTAAAAATGTTCTAGAAGGGGTGTGTGTGTGTGTGCGTGTGTACAAATCAACATCTTTTGTAAAGTGACATAGCTTTGATCTGCTCTTTTAGGCCTCTTCATTTGTGCTACATAGAATCCCAAATGTCAAATTGATATTGCAACAAATAAAGGGACACTGATGGAAATGCTAAGATTTTTTTTTTTTACCCTAAGCTTGTAACCAATTGCCAAGGCTTACTACTAAATGCCCACAAAATGTGATTCCTGTGATCACACACCAGATAAAATGGAAACTGGACATTTCTTCCTGCTTGGAATGGGAGGGACCAGAGATAGCTTTTGTCCCACAGATGGAGTTTACATCAGAAGCAGAGAATGTGATGGCCACTTCTGTTTCTCTGTGGAAAAATAATAATTTACTGGGAGACCCTCCATAACGCAAATTTCTGACTCACTTGGAATGCTCAGTTCAGGAAATAGTATTTGAGATTACACTATTAGGCCTGCTGAGAAACAATGTATGGTGTGTTTTTTTTAAAAGACTGTCTCATTCCACATCGTTTTTATGTTTTTTCATGTATTATTGAGGCCGAATGAATAAGAGTCATTAATGCGTATTAACTAATTTTAATTTTTTAAGGACTTATTTCTTCAATTACATCTTCCAGACCATCACAAAATTATTAGATTTCCCTGCTTATTCTTTTGAGGCATATTATAGGAAATAATTCATACAATCAGATGTCGCTGTCCATATGAATGGCCAAGGAAAGTCTCTTGAATTTAGCCTTACAGATAAACATCTTGATGTCTTTTTTGAAATCCTTTAAGGGAGATATATGGGGGGTGGGGAAAAACTATACTGGATTTGCCACTTTACATACTTTTCTCACCCTGGGATGTGAATAAGAATGGATAACAAGGAAACGTGGCTTAAAGGCTTATTTTTTGATATCTGCATCCAGTACAAAAGTGATTATCTGCGGCTTCTGGCAATGCCTTTTATGTTGCTTCCACTTTGGAGTTTTTGAAAAAAGAGAAAGTGACCCTCAGTTTGAATGTGGGATTGGCATCTACTGGAAATGTTCTTCAAATAGGCAGGAGTCGCATGTTCAGGTTTGAAGTAGTTACCTTCTGCCCTCCTGTCATTTGAATCTAATCTACCTTGGAAACATGTGATTGGAATGAATAACAGAACCGGGTGATATTTTTCAAACCGAAAGCAGTAAAATGTCTTGCGGGGGGGGGGGGGGGCGGGGAAGGTGCTACGTGCTTCATAAATCAACATAGCAGGCTTGCCTCAAAGAACATATATTGAAAAGTCAGAATAATGTTTGCCTCCAAGATTCATGTTGGCCTAGAAAGTGTGATTTAGGATGATGAATCAGGCTAGTTAGCTATGGATTTTAGAACCTTAAAGAAAAGAACTGGGTTTCAGGAAGCAAGGTATGAGCCTTGCTACTTACACGTGGCAGTACTAGGTTTTACTTATAATTCATATGATCCAAAACAGTTGCTGTACTGCTCTTACAACATGGTCTTCCCTTCATTTTCCAACTTATAAGATGCGTTAAACAAAGAGCATTTCCATAACAGTCCTCGGAAAAACCTTCTTATCACCTGCTGCAGTTTTGCCCCCCACCCCCCCAATGAAAGTTTTGGTTGCTACTACAGTTGGTTTGTTGCTTGTATCCTTACGATGTATATTGACTGTTTCCTAATATGATTTGATTGCTTATTGTACCCTCTGACTATCAGTAAGTGTTGTACCTGATGATTCTTGACTCTTGATGAATGTATCTTTTCTTTGATGTATACTGAGAGCATCTGCACCAAGACAAATTCCTTGTGTGTCCAATCACACTTGGCCAATAAAGAATTCTATTCTATTGCCTGGATGAAGGAATAACAGAATGATAGAGTTGGAAGGGACCTTGGAGGTCTTCTAGTCCAACCTCTGCTCAGAACGGAAATTTTATACCATTTCAGACAAATGGTTGTCCAATCTTTTTTTTTTAAGCTTCCAGTGTTGGAGCACTTACAATTTATGTAGCCAAGTCGTTTCACTGATTAATTTTTCTGACTGTCAGGAAATTTCTCCTTAGTTCTGTGTTGCTTCTCTCCTTGATTAGTTTCCATCCATTGCTCCTTGTCCTGCCCTCAGGTGCTTTGGAGAATAGCTTGACTCCCTCTTCTTTGTGGCAGCCCCCGAGATATTGGAGCACTGCTATCATGTCACTCCTATTCCTTCTTTTCATTAAATTAGACATACCCAATTCTAGCAACTGTTCTTTATATGTTTCAGCATATAAAGGAAAAAAAAGAGAGAACTGAATGACTGTCCATATCTGGCCAATGGGAGATAAATTGATAGTCTAGTCCAGGGGTCTCCAACCTTGACAACTTTATGACTTGTGGACTTCAACTCCCAAAATTCTGGGAGTTGAAGTCTACAAGTCATAAAGTTGTCAAGGTTGGAGACCCCTGGTCTAGTCAACACACTCTTCCACTTATTTTCCTTTTGGAAAGAGAATTAGAAAAGCTATCTACTCAAATGACTGGGTAGATTGGGAAAACGAAAGTCCCAGGACAAAATGGGGATTCCTACCAACTGGGAACCATCTTGTCCACAGTTCCAGAGAGTTTAAGGGTTAAGCCAAAACATTCTGCTTCCCAAACCTAAGTTGACCAGGCCAGGCCAGGCCAAGTGGGTCAAGAGAGACAAACAGGATAAAGTAACAGCAGGAAAGAGAGGCAGATACTCAGTGGCAGCCCCTTCATTCCTCCCTTCTTCATTCTCCTGCTGAGATGGCTGGTTTTGATTACAGCTTGTTTGGATTAGGACGAGGTGATGGCCAGGACCTCAGGTGTCAGAGACCCTCTACTTGCCAGAGTCTGAGAATACCAAGTAGCTTGGCTGTTCAGCACAGAGGAGATTGGCCTGGGGGAGAGGGAACACATACCCCCTTTTCTCTACCCAAATTGGCATCCATATTCACAGATTGCCCAGATTGACATTAGTTGTTGGCACAAGGTCAGCACCAATTAGCCATGCTAGGAAGGACAAATTAATTGGTGTCAACAACTTTGCCAAACATTTTATGTTCCCACAACCATCCTTCACTTAGAACATAGAATAACGGGGCTAATAAAATCAACACCAATGTGGTATAACAGTTACGAGTCAGTTTATGATTGGGGAGGCCCAAAATCAAGGCCTTGCTGGGTTACTTTGAGCCAGTTTGTGCCTTTCAGCAGGAGGAGGAGAGGAGAGAGGAGAAAATGCCGTCTGTGGAGTCCTTAAAGGGAAGGCAAAATAGAAAGAGAATGTATTCAGTACAATAGCCACCACTCTCAACCAGACTGAAAAATCCAAGGTTGAGGAAAACTTTCCATAGCACTTTTTGTTTGTTTGTTTAAAGTCTGCTCTTTTATTTTCTAAAGTCAAGAGAAGCCTATTAGAAGTCATTCAAATGAAGAGCTGGTCAGAAATATACTATAAAGTTGCCTCGTGAATGAGGGGAGAAGATTGGCCTCAAAACATTAGGTCATTTTAGCATTCCAGTGTTGGATGCTGGACTTGAAGGTATGGATGGCAGGGGGAAAAAATGGAAAAGAGGAAGGAAATGTCTGTGGAGCAAGAAATATTTGCCCTGAAATTACAATTCTCCATAGTTTCAGTTGTATAGGAGTGGTGGGGAACAAACTGATTCTCGTCACCCTGGCCCCACAAAGCTCTTCAGGCTTACTGTGAAAATATTTACATTGAGTTTTCCTGATTGCTTGGGCAGTGGCTGCAGTTATGCTTCCACCCTCTTTAACTCACTTGCCACAGACCTGAACCAGACTCAATTGTAATAACTTGGCATCTGATACTGCATTTCCATTTTTTTTTAACATTCTACATGTCAGAAAACCTTTGTGATAGCAGAGCATTTTCACAAACATTTTCTTAGGTTTCTTTTTCTCCATCTCTTACTTTTTATTTGCCTTCTCTGGGTTTTTCCAGAACTGGTCTTGATGTAATACCTGAACACAAGAAATTTTATAGGAGATAAACATACAGTTAACTCCTAAGTATTGACATTATTCATTAAGACAACCCTAATCTCAGGAGCAGTTCTAACTATGCCTCTGCACCTAAGAGTTGTTAATATAATGGACACATCTTCAACTGGTTAAGAACACACATTTTCTACATTTCTAAATTCTTACAGCCTACATCAAGACATCATGTTCAATATGGCAAAAGCAAATAATATGGATTCAGGTGTTGTAAATTGTGGCAATGAGATATTATACCCAAGTTTTTTTTTAATGTGGTTCAATAATTTGGAATTAATAATTAAACAGAATATTCTATGATCCTCTATGAAGCCCCCTTAGCTGCAATATCTCTTAAAACTTTTCCTCACTAGTGATTTATAGTAATATTGGAATGGCTGGCAATTGTAGTTTTATCTTATCCCTAGTCATGATTTACTCAGTCATAGCCCATTGTTTGCCACACTGCCAAACTCAGAAGATGGAGGAGACATTTAGGACAATGCATCATAATTCTGACACTGATCTTTCTATCTTTATAACAGTGGTTTTGGAAGATTGCAGCAAGGAAAAAACTCTGTAAAACAGATCTTACTGAATTATTTTTTTTAAGGTGGTCAGGGAAAAAACTGTTTGACTTGCTAGATACCTATCCTGAATCTTTTCCATTTACTGGAGATCACTTAAAGTAGGTTCTGGATTTTAAGAATCAAACAATTTGAAATCCTATGAATCCTATAAATTATTAACACAATCACAAGAGCCGTGGTGGTGCAGTGGTTAGAATGCAGTGTTGCAGGCTACTTCTGCTGGCTGCCGGCTGCCTGTAATTTGGCAGTTCAAATCCCACCAGGCTCAAGATAGACTCGGCCTACCATCCTTCTGAGGTGGGTAAAATGAGGGCCCAGATTTTGGGGGGCAATAGGCTGACTCTGTATACCACTTAGAGTGGGCTGTAAAAGCATTGTGAAGCAGTATATACAGTAAGTCCAAGTGCTATTGCTATAATATTCTCTTTCAGTCTTTTCTTCTTATAGCTAAATATTTACACTTCTTTCAATATCACTTCATCGAATTTGGTTTGGATCATAATTGGTGCCTTTCTCTCAACCAGCTGAAATTTATCTGAATTATTCTTAAAACGTGTGAATATAATATTCACGAGGAGATTGACCAAAGCACCTCTTTTGATTTGGAAATTAAGTTTTAACTGATGCAGCCTAAATATGAATTTTTGTATGTATATCAGACTGTTGACTGATATTCAGTTTTTCAGTTAGTAGTCAACTATTATTTCATATATTTTGTCATTAACACTATTGTCAAGCCGGATATATCCTTATCTATATTTGCACATTTGTATATTTCCTAAATGAAAAATATTACATTTGTCTCTATAAAATTTCATGCTGCTATTTCAGCCCATTTTTCTAACCTATCAAAATCATTTTGAATTTTATTTTGATATTCTAAGACATTAGCTACCTATCCAATTTTGTGTCATCTGTAAATATAATAAGCCATCCCCCATCCAAGACAGTAATTAAAAATGTTGAGGAAAAATAAGATCTTGGAATGAATGCTGCTAATTGGATGCTTTTAATTGTCATGTCAAACCATTCCTCGTTTAATTAGCTTGCTAATCAGAAGATTACAAAATGTTATGTCAGATGCATTTGTCAAATTACATGAGGTCTTTTACATTCCCACAATCTACTAAAGTTACTTTATGAGAGAAAAAGAGTGGTCCAGGCAAGAGGGGAGGGAGAGAGAGAGAGAGAGAGAGAGAGAGATGGTTAGTGTGAAAATAATGGTTACTATCAAATCTATTCTAATTACTGCATTTTGGGTAATTACTGATTGTTTTCAAGGTGGTTACAATTTTGCAATCTACTCTTGCTTTGTAAGAGTAATACAAGTAAGTAAGATTTGTATCGTATTCATCAATTCAGTAGACATTTAGTAATAGGTATAGGACAAATAGGTACAGTAACAAATCTTTACCTCTCCACTGGACGGGACTAGCATAGCACATTTTGGTTTACCATAGCATCATAAAAATATGAAACAACAATAATGGCCTTGGTTCATCACCTTAATCAAATCTGCATATACTTTGTCACAACCACAGCAATCTCTTCTTGATAATCAATCACCTGTAATTGGATAACAACTTCCTCAAAATGATCTTCCAGTCTTTTTGCAAACTCCAACCTCCATTAATGTTGAAATATGGTCACATAACCACTCTTTCCATTATCTAAACCAAGCTGAATTACTAGCTGCTCCATTGACTACATTTGAATTATGCACAAGAATGCTGTGGGAATGAAAATCAGTTTCAGGATCCCAAGGCATCTGTTTCAACTTTCGGTTTGGATATGAGCCAATGTACTATATCCTACAGTCTAAGCCCAAACAATTCAAATTATCATGGCATATTTCCAAGAAATTCTGGAATCGTAGTTTTGTGGGATCTCACTAAGCAATGCTTGAAATAGGTAGGGAAGAATACTCAAACACTGAATGATAAGCCTGAAATCCTATTATTTGAATATTACCAGTGAGGGGAGTGAAATGAAGGGAAGAGAAGGGAAAGCCATCAAATTTCCTTATACTGATTTGTTCGAAGACCACATTTTGATCTTATTAATTAATAATACTTTCTATTATTCTTACTTGTTATAGGTTACTATTGTTCCCCAAGATCATAGGGAGTGTAATAAAAAGCACTGAAGGAGCAGGGACAAAACGATGGCCACTATTTTCAATCACAATATAGATAGCCCTCAACTTAAGGCAGCAATTGAGCCCACAATTACGATTGTAAGTCATGCCAGTTGTTAAATGGATCTTCATGTGACCATTCTCAATTTTATTATCAATTCTGCAGTGGTTGTTAAGCAAACATGGTCATAAAGTGAACTCCACACTTTATTGTTATTAAGACAATGCCACAATTGTTAAGTGAACCCACATAACTGTGGACACTGCAAATGGCCATAAATGCAGATCAATTGTTGAGTGCCCCAAAAGTGATTAGGTGACTGCAGGGGGTGGGGATGGAAACAGCCATCAAAAAAACTTTGAATCCTGGTCATAAATACCTTTTGGGTCCATTGTAATTTTGAACAGTTACTAAACAACCTGTCACAAATCAAGGACTACCTGTATGTTAATTCTACTAGAAGCATAATGCATAATGTGTTTAGTTTTTGCATGCAGAAAACTATGCCATTCAAAAACCAAGAACTTTTCACTGATTTCCCCCATACAATCTTCGTAGACCCTGGACGTTGAATAAATATGTCAGAATTGCTATATGCAGTTTAGAGGCTGTGGGTTCCTCACCTCCTGTTGAAACTCCTTGCTCCCTAATTTGGCAGGCATGAAATATACCTTTAATCCCAATATGAAGGAATAGATAATACAACTCATAGGTAGCATACAAAATTAGAGAAGGTTGCTTCAGCTCCTATAATCCAAGCACTATTTATATAGTATATTCCCTTGGGTTTTAACTGGAAGTCAGAATAACACAATAAAACTGGGGGAAACCTTTCCCTCTCACTAGTTAAGCCATGTTGTCACTGAGGAGACTCCCGCTCAGTGTTTTTCCTCTGAAACCACATCTTCACGTGACTGCTACTGATGTTGCCTGAACAAACAAGCTCTTTTGGGTTGGTTCTCATTGTTTCCTGAGGTTTCAAGGCCAATTGATATGGCTAACATTTGCTATGCAGTTATTTTAATCACATTCAACAACCCAGATTGCCATAAACTGGAAGTTGCCTTGATAATCACCTGGCATTACAGGCTTTCTTCACAAGCTGAGTCTATCATATAAAATGAATGCACTCTTTCAGGGTGTAAATGTTCCTCCTCTGCACACTTACCCAGGTGACATCTAAAGTCAGCTAGACAGCCTTACACAGGTATTACAGATTCAGTGACCACGGGAATACATTTCCCTTCAAAATGTCAACCAAACCACATGGAACAAAACATAAATAAAATAAATTTATTAAAAAATTTTTTTATCCCTCCTTTATTACTTGATAAATAACTCAAGGCAGTGAACATACATAATATTCCCTCCTCCCCCTCCTCCTCTTTCCCCCTCAACACCAACCCAGTGAGGTGGGCTGGGTAGAGAGGGAGGGACTGTCCCAGAGTTACCCAGCTGGCTTTCATGCCTAAGGTGGGATTAGAATTCAGGGTCTCCTGCTTTTTATGTCAGCAACTTAACCACTACACCAAACTAGTTCTTCTTGTACTTCGAATTACAATTCTGCAAAAGAAAGATATTCAGCATACATTTGTAAAAAAAAAATCGCTGTAGCTTCTCCCTATTAATTTGCTAAGCTCATAAACTCTAGTGAGTTTATTTTTCTCTTCTTCCTAAAATCCCAAATGTTTAATTTGTTGAGGCATCATGGGTCTTCTCTGAGCTTGGTTGTTTTCTTGCAGATGCTTCATTACTCAAACTAGGTAACATCATCTGGTGATGTTTCAACCCTGAGCTACAGATATTCTCATTTATTGATTAGTTGTTGAGTTAGCTGTTACCATGAGCTACTACTGTGCATTTAACCTCATATTTTTAAACATTCCCTGAAATACTTGTTGCCACAGGTGGTATTCAGCAGGTTCTGACCAGTTCAGGAGAACCGGTAGCGGAAATTTGGAGTAGTTCGGAGAACTGGCAAATACCACCTCTGACTGGAGATTTTTTACAGTATCCTTCCCCTGCCACACCCACAGAACCGGTAGTAAAAAAAATCGAATCCCACCACTACTTGTTGATAGCAAGTTTATCTCATTTCCTAACCTTTTCCTCTACCCTAAGTACAAACTAATCAGAGCTTGGTCTTCTGTGCATCCCTTGTAGAATGTATATAGCCTATCCTTTCTCTGTTTGTAATTAACAATGACTTTGTAGATTGAAATGAATGTGTTAACATGTGGGAGTGTTGAAGGCTGTTTCTCAGTGTAGAATAAATTAGATAAACCTTCAGTCCTTGCAATCCTGAGTTTATCTGAGCTGGTTTGTGCGATTATGTCTTTGATGAGTACAAGTTTGGAGTCTGTCCCAGCGCCAGGCTGTCCTATCTTAGAACTGAAACAATACTGGGAAAAAGAGACTACTGAAGAAATAGAGCAGCAATGTCAAAGCTCCAGTTTCATAGATATTTAATTAAGTTCTAGGCTCTTCAACTTAGTGAAAAGAATTGTATTACATTCAAAGGTTAGCAAGTGTTGCCTAGAGTAGGCCATACATAATCATATTTATTTTACCAACCAATTCTTAGGGGGGGAAAGGATTATTGCCTTTACTTCTATAGGAAAGTTGATTTCAGCGGGGATGAGAAAGAAAGTTGTCAACTAGGCCAAAATCACTTCTTGGCTGATTTGTAAGCAACTTATTACAAAGCATATCTCTATCTTAATTTGCTTTCAGAAGAACTAAATGTTTGCAAGATGTCGGGACAATCTTTAATAAATTATCATAACCCTACTGTTTTCTACACCTAATGATAAGTGCGATCACACTGGAATAGGAAGCTTCTTCATAATCTTCTCTATTTAACATTTTTTGTTTCCCATTCCATGACTGAAACACAGATAGAACTATGGGCTCACATTTATTGATGGTGCTAGATAATGAAACATACATTTAGCCAAAATATTAGTGATGTGTGTTACTACTTTAACTCACAGAGTCAGCCAGAAATTTCTGAGAGGAGAGAATAGTAAACAGGGAACTGATTAACAGAATAAATAGAAAATGCCCTTGAAAAGACAAAGGATGTGGAAAAGTCAGATAAGTTAAACATTTTTTTAAAAAAAGTTTTGCTGTCAAAGACACAAAGAGAAACTCAATAAAAGCTTATTTTTCTGCATTTCAGAAAAAATCTGGCTCTACTTCCAATAGCTTCTCAATTATTTTATTGCTTCCTGACTGCCGTTAAATGATCAAATCTCTCTCTCTCTCTCTCCATTATGTTGTATACTATCCACTTCTCTCTCTTTTTGCTTTTTGCGAGCTGTGCTGACAATTTTGTAGAATCGGTGTGCTGATGCCTTACAGTGTGAAGACTTTAATTCACCCTGGAGCTCCTCAGATTTCTTGGAGCAGAAATCCCATTGTTCCCACTCAACATAATAAGGGGTGCTAGATGACCCTTGATTTTTACCTGTTAGATTTCTAAAGATAAATGAAATGTTGCAGTCTTAGAAATAGATTGACTTTTCTCTACTTATCAGTAACCAGCAAAAAGATAATTTAGAATTGTTAACTAAGAAGTGCCTTTAGGATAGCTAAGGAAATCTCTTAACAGAAACTTGGTACTTGTGGGAGACCCAGAGAAAACCCTGGACTGAGATTTATCAACACCTGAGTTGGTAGTTGCTTTTGCTACAACTTCCCTGGTAATACTGAAATACTGTATGTTTTTCAAAGGAAATATGAACTCCGCATCTCTTACTTACATATAGGATTGCATTGGTAGTGACTTATTGGTTTTTTATTCTTCAAATCCCTTCCCCTGAGGCAAGATGTTGAAGTTATGGTGTATATGGAAAAGTAGTTTAAGGTTCACAATGAAATGTGATAATTTCTTTACAAAAAACAAACCCCATGAAGTTGATGACATTCCAATGTCAAAAAAACCTTTTTCAAAGTTAGTCCAGCATGTTTTATTTTATAAATATGTTACACAGTTTTGAATTAATATGGCTCGGTGCCATGAATGTAATTTGGAATCCATGACTTCACTAACATATGATATTGGTTGGGAAGAACCTGTTACAAAAATACGAACATTGTTTAGCTTTCCTCATATCCTGAAAAGCTGGTATGCATCCAGTTGTACATGATGCCACTGGGAAAAACAATCAGAAGTTTAGGGGGAGAGACTTTATTACAATATTGAAAACATCTTATTATTTTACTTTTTTTCTGTGGGAGCCAAGGAAGTGATATAAAAACTTAGCTATTCCCTGAAGGCCATGAAATATTGGATAGTCCACATAAATGAGACCATTTGTTGGTTTAGGGGTGTTTTTTATTTTTATACCACCTTTTTCATGTACAACTCAAGGTGGTAAATATACCGTATTGATACACTTTCTTTGTCCTATTTTCTCTGCAACAATAATTCTGTGAGATGAGGTAGGCAGAGAAAGAGTGATGGTCTCAAAGGCACCCAATCAGTTTTTCATGCCTAACATGGGACTAGAATTCACAGTTTCCTGATTTCTGGTCCAGCATCTTAACCACTGTATCAGACTGATTCTCTAACTCTAACTGGTAGGATAAGGCATTCCAAGAATCACATTGCAATTTATTATGGATTGAGAAACCCTCATCCTGAAACCAAGATTAGCAATCTGGATATATCTTTGGACCAGCATTGTTTCTAAAGTGTCCAGATGACTTTTACTATGTTTTAATTATTTGGGAATATAGACTAGAATTCTCACTTGACATATAACCGTTTATGGAAAGTATGAGAAAAGCATCATTTGATATATCCAAACAACTTATTTATCTAGTCCATTCCTGGGCAGGGGTGGAAGCAAAATTAATATGTAGCCATTTCTTTAGGTAAGGATCATAACTGAAGAATTATTTTACTACATTGGCTCTCATAGCATGCACCCATTTTAAAAACTGGATCCTGGGAAAATGGATTGGTTATTTTTCTTGACCATCCACAGATCATACCATTGTGGTGAAGGTATTTATTTGTTTAGGACTTGAATTTATTGTCTCAGTCATGTTTGCTCAGTGACCACAGACAGTATTTGAGAAGGTTCTTGACTAAGTAGGCAGCAAAACCTCATAACCCATACCACTTGCTTGTGGTAGTGTAGTACATACTGGCACTTCTGATACTATAGTATTGCATTTTTTTGAATGGGAAGTATGAAAGTCCTATGTGGGTAGAATTGTATTGTGTATATCCTTCCCTAAGGCCAGTCTGCTACCTTATGAAATAGAGGAAGATACTTTCCATTGCCAGTGTTGAAATTAGATTTAACTTCTGTATAAGAGTTTGGAGATGGAGTTATCTTGTCTTTCTCCTCAAGCATGTTTTTAGGTTTTACCAGCCGAGTAAATTCTATTCATCATCACAGTCTGTTGGGATTACTTTGAATCTAAGTAAAGAGTTTAAAGTGTTTATTTATTTAGATTAGTGTCATCTATTTATTTCTTTAATGACTTGTAGGGCACCAAATCTGTTAGACATATCTTGGTGTTGCAACAGTATATAACACAATAAAACATTCATGATAAAATAGCAATTTGGAAGATATGCATAGAGAAGGAAAAAATGACTTTTAAATCAGTGCATGAGGTTTTGGTTACTTAGGTGCCCTAAGAAAAACAAGAAAGAAAGAAAAAGAACTTTTTTTCTAGCTGATCTTTTCTGTTCTGTATTTTAGCAAACATAGGGAGTGTCTTCTTAATTATTTTTTCAAAAGCTAATGGCGATTCCCCCTTCCCTATTTTCCTAGGGAACACTCTGTCCCATTGACTGGAACCCATATATGTGGGTGTCTCTGAGAAAAGGGCTGAGCTAGTGATGAGTTTCGCTTAGATACTTTAGTCTTCTTGCCAAACATGTTTTAGCTTTCTGATGATTTTGCACCACCCTCACATAGCAAAAGGATTGTGTAATAGATGGAGGCTGGCGTTTCTTTCACTCTTGGGGGCTTTCTCCCTACCACCACAAAGCCTGATTCACTTCCTCCCTTGAAGTTTTCCTTACCTTAAAACACTTCCTTTTTTTTGTGGGGAGCAGATGAGTAATTCCCTGGTGTCTTCTTAGTATAGCTTTATATTTACTGCAGGGTTACCATGCAGAGTTCCCCTCTCCCCAGTGTCCATTTCCTCACGTTTTACTGCACATTAAAGTTTCCTGTAGCAATTGAAAAATACTTTATTTTGCAAGGCATCTGCAATGAATATTCATCTGTTTCTGCTAGGAGCCATCCCCAAAACCTATCCCCGTTTCTTTTTGCAATTACAGGGAGAGTATAAAACCATTTCTATCTTTTGCTTCTTCTAGCAGCAAAGGTGGAGAGAATGACAGAAGAAGAATACCCTTCATAAGGACTGTTATCAATAGAGGGTCTGCTATAACTAATAGGCCAAGGTATCTGAACAAAAAAACAAACAAACAAGCAAAAACAGAATATTAAAATTGGAAAGGATCTTGAAGATCTTCTAGACCAATTCCCTCCTCAACCAGGAGTCCCTATATCATTTCGGACAAATGGCTGTCCAATCTCTTTTTAAAAGCCTGCAGTGATGGAACACCCATAATCCCAAATAACAAAATATATCCCAAAATAGTAGCCATCTCCCATCATACAAAAACTCACCATATTAGTTGTCACCTCTCGTTCCAATACCATCTACTTACTTAATTTACTTCAGGGCAGTTTAGAGATTGCAAGGTGCTTTATATGGAGCACCTACAGCTTTCACTTTGCTATTATTACCCTCCCATAGAATTCATGCCCTTCCATAGAATCTCATTCCGCCTGAATGCAGAACCATCTCTAATCATCCTCCTGGACTGCAGTCTTGCTTGTCTTGGGTGCTGCCAGACTGACAGCAAATAAGAGGCAATATTATTGAGATGGCATGATTAGGGCTTAGTTTTGCCTCAACTGTATCATGGTGAAGGGTTCTATGGCAGTATTATTGCTGTTGGAGTAATATTTCTCTTCATCATGACAATACGGCATCATCTAAGTGCCCTGGTTTACATAGGTGAGTCCTTCCCCCCATCTCATCCCATACAGGTGTATTAGCCCTCTTTATCACCAAACTGCACTGACCCATACTGTGTAAGAGTTATAGATCATTTAATCTAGCACCTCCAGAAAGGACTAGAGTGAGAAAGACTATCCTGGAAACTTGTCTCATGTTGTATTAAATCTTTTTTTCCCCTGAAGACTTCAACAAGAAGTGAGGGTACACTTAGAAGAGCTTTGTTTAATCTGAGCTGAAATAGGGAATAAAAGATCTGAACTGGAAGTCTTACCCTACACATAAATAAGTGAGGAAGAGGGGAAAGGGAGAAAATAATGGCTAAATGGGCTCATGTGTATTTCACCTCTTATGGAATTAATGTTTCCACTGATTTGTCTTCACTATCAAGTCCCATTCCCAAAAATCTATTGATTCCCCCCCGCCCCCTGTCATAAATGTTCCATAAGCTTAGGGAGTGCATGTGCTGGGAAAAACTGTTGGATATTTAGCTTCATACACTGTCTAAAAATTGAGATCGTGGAATGGTGTTAGAGTTGGAATGGGGGATTGAAAGAAATATTTCTGTATTTTTACTGAAAAGGGTGCTCCCTCTTCAGCACCAGGGTGATGGGATCAGGAGATGATAGGATTAGCCGTCTACCCATCTCACCACATGGAACCTGGGAAGATTGCATCAGCCAGCAGGATTCAACCAAACTTAGCACACAGACAACCAACAAAGCTAGCTGTTGACCCCTGACAGCAACCAATCAGGATATTCTTCCTGTACCTTAGGAAATTCAAAGCCCAGAGAGGGCGTAAAATCCAGGGTCTTTCAGTATCTCTCCCCTTTCTGCTCAGGAGCTCCAAGGAGGTGATCCTGTCCATCAATAAACCATCATTCCAAGCAATCACCATGTTTCCAGCGTCTTTTTCCCCATTTGGAACTGAACCCAGATGGACATTTCTTCTAACACTTGTTTATGTGATTCCAAATCATGGTTAGTTTATGGTTGGGTGAATTTACACAGCTTTGTTCAACTATGGGTTAGTGTTGTGTGAACACAGCCCCAATCTCCACAGGCTACATTGACCCAGATTTCAACATATAGTCTTCTGCTCCTCAACACTCCTAGCTGTGACAATTATGATGCTATCAGTATAATTTGTGCTGTCATTTTTAAAATTCAGTCCTCACTTCCTACCCCAGACTTACCATGCTTACTATGATTATGCCATGTTTCAATACTTTTTCTTGTCACCGAAGCCAGCTTTTCGCATTCCTCTCTGCCCCTCCTCAGTTTGCTATGAGTTCTGCTGCATACCAGTCTATAATAAGAGCATGGTGACTGTTGGACCATGGTTTCATTTCATTCCCATCTTTGCTGGTGATGGCTTGACACTCTGGTTTCAGCCTTTAAATGGATAACTCCAGGGCAAATTTTTTGAAGCCAGTGGAATTGCTTCAGGCTATATTTTGAAAGTAAATTTAGATGTTATTTGTTGAGGAATCTGAATATTCTGTTTGAGACTAAGGATAATACTTGTTCTAACTCCAGGGAATGAGGAATGGACTGTTAACCCTTTGTAAAACATACTCATACTGATTTTCTGCCCTACTCAAATCTAGAATCTAAAGGATAAGTAGACATACTGAGCCACAAGTTAACCAACTTGGCCATTTTGATCCAGTGTGCTGTTTGAGCACTGTTCATGGTTAATGGTGTCATGCAAACCAAGAAAATTGGATTGGTTTGATGAAATTATTAGTTAAAAATTATATTTTGGGATTGTTAACAAAGTCACAGAAAATGATGGATTACTAGATTTGATGCAAATCTTATTCTTTAAATACACAAATGTTCTTTGGCATGCAGTTGCTGTATTTTTCATTATTAGACTGTGAGGTGGTTGGGTCACAGCCCAAATTTTCAAATAGTCAATAAAGTAAGCTGCTACAAAACTGAAAATTGGAAATGCCAATCCTTTTACCACAGGAAATATTTGTGAAGATAAATTCTTCTTATAGCCATCAAATTAATTATATGGCAAGGTTGCAGGAAAAAAAAAAAACATTCTATATTAACTTTTCATCACAAAATGAGGCTATTTGTCCATCTCAGAATAAAGAACTTGATTTCTCTGGATGTCTATGGAGATTCTCAACCATCCACTTGATTTCTCTAGCTGTTTCCTATGGGACAATCCTAGAAAAGTTTTTTTGTTACTACACCTACTTTGGAAGCTCACAGGGAGCAGTGGTTGAATGGATGTGTTCCACATCCATTCTATATAAGCACCCATGTTAATTCATGGACCTGTTGAGCTTTTAAATTCTGCACAGAAGTGCTTCCTCTGGAGAAATTAGGGAACCTTGCCCAATAACCCCGATTTCAGTTGTACTGCCTTGGGTCAGACTAGAATAGTTTTCTGTTAGTTCCAATATTGGCCAAAGCTTCAGCAGTACCTGGTGTAGTTGAACAGGTTTACACCAATTGGAAGAGTTACGCAGAACATCTTTACATGCTGGTTGGTTCTGCTTTTAAGGGAATGCGTCTTTGATCCAGCTTTGCATTCTTAACAAGTAAACTTTGGATTTTGACAGGATGGAAGGAAAGGTATGTATCTTTGTCTTTGACAAAACTGTGACTTCATAAGTGTGTGTCTATGTGTGTTTTAACGATCAGATGGGAGCAAAATATTTCTTTGCCTCTTGCCGGCTTTCCAAAAAATCCCTTTTCTTCCCTTAGATGTTTCTTCTAGTTTGAGAAGGAGGGCGTCGAGGTGAAAGAGGGGGCGTATTAGAGCGCGAGTGGGATAGCGGGCTTAGAGAAACAAAAGGAAACCAGCTGCAGAACTTCCTGAATTGGAGGGAAAAAGAGAGAGAGAGGGGAGGGAGGGAAGGAGAGAGAGAGAGAGGGAGGGAAGGAGGGAGGGGGGAAAGAGAAGCCAGTCCACAGTAACTAACAAGATACTTAAAAGCTGGGGAAAGGATTGGGGTGGGGGTGGGCAGAGAAGAAGGCGGGTTCGCAAGTAGGAGTGCCGTCCCTGACCCGCATTCATTTTCGCTCACCATGACCAGTGCGATCTTGAGGCGGAATTCCAGCAAACAGGGCTTGCAGAATCTCATAAGGTAAGTCCTTACCTGTCCCTAGCAAAGGGGCGGGGGAGGGGGCGCCGACCGCTGTTTCTTTGTGTGGACGGAAGGACTGAATCCCGCACCTTCCCTCCGCACGCAGGAGATTTCCTAAAGGCTCCCCGGTATCTGAACTGGGGTCTAGGAAAGCGGCTCCCTCGGTTTGCAAGGCGGCGATGTTCAGTCTGTGGCAAAGGCACAGGCAGGAAGACTGGGCACCGGGGCGCGGTGACAAGGGGTGGAGGTGGGGGGGAGCGGGAGAGAGATAAGACATTTAGGGATGGCTTTCCCTGAAACACCCCTAGAGAATCGTTGCTTTGGCCTTGGCAATTTAACTGACCTGGCGTTTGGAGCGAAAATCGTGAGGGGAGAAGGAAGGTCGATCTCGCTCCCTAACGCCCCCTATATATGAAGGGGAACGTGGGGGAGATGGAGATGGTGGTTGGTGATGGCTAAGCTCAACAAGGCAAATGCTTGGAAGAGGCAGTCTTTCGTCCGTTTGAAAGACGGGGGTTTTCATCCCTGGGGAACTCTTCTCGTGAACCACGATCGATTTCCTTTCCAAGCGAGACAAGGTGAACTGGAGTTCCCTTCCCGAGACTTCCTTAGGGGCGGCCCGGCAGCCCTGCGCGCTGGAGGAAGTCCGAAGGAATGTAACAAGTTGCTCTTGAGCGCGTAAAGCTAATGCGCTGGGGGATTGCAGAGTGAATTTAAAAAGAGAAAAGTAAAGGGGCTGAACAACTGCCCTAGGGTTTACTTTCCATTGTGAAGAGAAGGGGTAACGAGGGGCAGTCCCCAGTGCTTTCCTTTTTGGGACCAAGATGACAGATACATATTCCTGGATAGTGACCATTTGCTAACTAGTTTGTGGGCTTCTCTCTCCCTCTCTCGCTGCATGTTTGTATCTGTACACACACAACCACACACACACACACACACACACCATTGTCTAAAACTAAGATGTATTTAAAAACCTCAACTAAAAAACAGAGTTAACAAGCTTACTGCAGAGTGATTATAGGACAGATTTAACAGGGACTTTTAATAAAGAGTTCATTCATTTCTTATTGCTGCTTAGTTCCATTAATTAATGTTGACCCAGCAGGAAGTCCAAATATAAACGGGGCAAAAATTAATCAACTGGCCGCCGGACAGAGAAGAATAATGTCCGTCATGGGATTGCTTCCCCCACCTTCCCCACCCACGGTCTCTCCCCCAACCCCATCACACCACAGTTGGCTAAGAACACTGGGAATCACCACCCCAAACCATCTGAAGTGCACCAATTGGGGCCGGCTAATTAAAACAGTTTGGCCAGGCAAGGCACAGCAGATGGCCATCTATTGTATGGCAAATCACTGCTTAAGCATGTTTCATTTGAAAGTCAGCATTTCTTTGGAAACATTGACAACATGGCAAACTTTTACTTATTTATGGAAGTATGAGAAGTTTCTTGACCATGTGGGGTGCCTTTGAGCAGTGACCATATGGTTAATGGCCTTCACACTCAGGTTCTCACACAGTGCCCGGACACCACTGATCAGGCTGGTTACAGGTTTTCATGTACTTACTGCCTTACTGTACTTTAACATCTCTTTCAAAGAGTATCCAAAAAGAAATCTGTTTTCGTCAGTGATGTCAAAGAAATCTGTTTTTGTCAATGATGTGCTTCCTCTCACTCCTCCTCCTCCTATCATCATCATCATCAGTTTCTGTAGCCTCAGTGGCTTACAAAATGAAAAGTGTGCATCCTGGCCAGAAACAAAAATTAACTATGGTACTGAGGGATGCAGCTCTGAAAAAAAGATTTATCTGAACCCATCCTCTATGTATTATTCCTCTCTGAGTAGATTTTTTTTGTCTGCCTACGTGTATAAAAACATTATTCTTCATTTCTCTAGATATGCAACTCTTTGTTGAAAATAAGTAACCAACTTCAATAGAAACCCAAGGCATAAAATAAATACTTGTGATATTGATTAATCTACTCATTTTTTTTCCTGAAACAAGTTTTAAGTTTTCCTAACATTTACCAGAAGTTGGGTATGGGTATGATTTTTTTTAAAAAGTTTAAGTTGCAGTTAAATTAGTAGGCGTCTGTTTTAAAATGATCCTATTAAGAGCAATGGGCTTACTCAGACAAATGCATGTTTTAGCTTCTGACCAATGTTTAAGATTACACTCTTTGGAAGATTTATTCAAACATATGCTGAGTGGGATTTATTCTTACATAAATATGTGTTGGGTTGCAGCCTACATTTCACTGGCCTGTTAGCATTCCTCCTTTCGTCTGGACTGTGGCCAAGATTTTTTTTTTAAAATATTCATACAGGTTTAAAAGACTAATGTGAAAGAGAGTCATCCTTTTCTCTGCCTGAGACATAAAAACTACTAAATTGTACAACATTTTATTTTAGAATAAAAAAAAAAGAATTACATCAGTGTTATCTAGACTACCTGATACAGATAGTCATGTGTATGGCTTTCCAGTACAATTCTGGAATTCCAGAAAAGCCAAAGCATCATTTGTGGAAAATTAAGCAGATTTCATTGGGTAGCAATACTGGTAAAAGACTAATAGATTAAAGATGCTCTGCGTGGATTTTTTAAAATCCACATTACAAAATAGCATACAGAGTTGAGAATAAGAAATTCTTTGGTCTCTTTACCTGCACCCCTAAATTAGAATATCCTTGGCTGGGCTAGTAATCTGGATGATTTGCATATACTTGTATGAACTGACTCCATCCAAAAATAATTATCCATTATGAAGCAGTGTGTGAATCATTGTGGATTCTGAAAAGATGGAAAGAACTTATTCTGTCTCTGATTTCTTGGTTATGGGTGAGACTTCTGCCAAATGAAAATCCTTGATTGCTCTGTAGTTCTCCTTTTGTCTTTCTTCTTCTGGTAAAGCTTATTCTAAAGCAGTAATGACATCACTGGTCAACAGCTATAAACATGATATTCACACTGTGCCGTAAGGCACAATTATTACTTTTAATGGAGCCAGTTCATACAAGCATATGCAAAGGAAGAATGAAATCACCAAATAATCTGTTCTCCCTTATCAAATAGCTCTTAATTAAAAAAAAATTGGTCAAGAAACTAGGTGATGGATCAACTAGGTTGGTGAATAATGAACTAGCAGCCAAAGGGTTGCATACATTCTTTGGAAAACTTCCAGATTTTCCCATCAGAATTTTGGTCAGCAAATAGCAGCACTAACATTTTTCAATTCTTTAAGTTGAATGAATTCAACATTTATTTAGCTGCCCATCTCTTATTTGGCTACCCATCTCGTATCTCTGAGTGGCACGCAAACACAAATGGTACATTAAAGTACCCCCTTCTGCCAAAGAAAAAGGGAAAACATACCCCAATGTTCATCCCTCTCGCATCTCTACAATACTGCATCAGTGCCTGTTAAGACCTTCAGGATATAATAACAACAAGATGCCATCTCCAAGGTCACAGTTTTCCCCACAGTTTAACCAAGGTTAAAGTCTGTGACTACCTTTTTCAAAATAACCACTTGACAATTCAGTGTTGTCTGGCTTGCATAAACTGTATCCAGTGACTCAGTTAGGCCCCCTTTTTCCCCAGTTTAGGATCATACTCATTCAACTGGGAGCCCCATCTGGAGGGAGGTGAAGTAAGCAAAGGGCAGGCTCCGAAGAGAAGTGAGGGAGAACTCCCATCCTCTCTCTAGCATCTTTCTTTTGTCCTTTGTTTTTACCATTCTATTTTGTAAACTGTTTTATTGCTCTCATCTGCAGGCAGCAACACTCTTATGGGATTTTAAAGACACACATTTATTGTTATGATCAGAATGGGAAGCAAAGTGTTGACAACAAATGCCTTGATGGAATATGTCTAGACTCTTCTGATATCGCTGTTTAAAAAAGCGAGTCTTTAGAAACATACTTCTGAATTGAAATGCCTCTAATGCAATTTATAAAACATGACAACCACATATTTTCCAAACAAGAGCAGTTTTTCCACATGAGTTTTTGTAATGTTGCCAGCATTACACTCCTCTTTAACTAGTTGAGTGTAGTGTCCTTATGCCACATTTGTAAGCTACTGAATACAAATCAGTGGAAATGTTTTTTATCTGAAATAAGAATGCCATAGTGATCATACACAAACCACTATTCCTTTCTTTGGGGGGTGGGGGAGAAGTCAGCAAAAGTTTGTAAAACACAAAAAAGAATGAATAACTGATGGGCAAAAGAATTTGAAAGCAGGAAATAAGAGGACAGGAACTATAGCTACTATACCCAGTTTAGACAAGGTCAATTCTTGCAAGCTGTTCTTGCTCTCACCGTGTCCCTCTATAGTTCATGCATTGTCTTTTGTTTTTTCTTAAATGCCTCCATGGCAAGGGCTATCTTTGACAAGGTAAAAAAGAACATACCCCTCAACCCTCTTCCAATCTTCATTTTGCTCATAGAAAACTTTGACCTTTCTTCTCTAACAACTGGCCTGATCAGCCGGGCATGGAGTATTTAGAACCATCTATTTCCTTCCCCATAATTTTGTAGAACAGATATCATACTCTTTGTTTCTTCTTGCTATATTTGTTGCCATAGCATGCACTTGATCAGCTAACTGTCTGGATGTCACATTGCATCCACTTCTTACAACAGCCTTGGGAAACACCTCCTTGGCATCTATAACTGGCCTACCATGCCTCAGAGGTTTGGATGCTGTTCTGATGATAGTTGATCTCTTTTCATTCTCTTTCGTGGCCTCACCTCCATCCCTGAAGCAGTTTGCCTATTCTTTCAGCAAGTTTTTCAGATCTACAAAGGAGCCAATCTCTCATTTGTAAGAGAGTCCCCTATGCATGGCATAGTTTTGGAATTTATTTCAGCAATTGGGTGCAATCTTCCATGTATTTTGTCCCCATCATCCATAGTCAGATAGAGAATTTGAAATCTTAAAAAACAGTAGCCTTATTGCTACATAAACTACCATCAAAATAGTTGGCCTGATGTATGGCTGAATTCACTTATAATAACTCGGCTTGTAGCAATAGCAATAGCACTTAGATTTATATACCACTTCATAGTGCTTTACAGCCCTCTCTAAGTGGTTTACAGAGTCAGCCTATTGCCCCCAACAATCTGGGTCCTCATTTTACCCACCTCGGAAGGATGGAAGGCTGAGTCAACCTTGAGCCTGGTGGGATTCGATCTGCCAAATTGCAGTAAGAGTAGCTTGCAGTACTGCACTCTAACCACTGTGCCACAGAGGCTCCCCACTTAGATGTCACTGTTTATTCTCCTACTTAGATGTCACTGTTTCAGACCACTTATGACCATCATCTATTTCTGCTGCACAACACTTACCAGCTGTCCCCTGTTCTAAAGGCCTCTTGTTTTCTCCAGAAACTTCAAGCCTTTCAGCCTCTCCTTAAGGATGAATTGGACTACACAAAGGGTTTCTACCAATGCTCTCTTGAGTATCATTTTCAAGGAGGCCCTGCCATCACTGTTGGAGATCCTATTCAGCTTTCTACCAGGTTTCTTCTGTCCAGTTAATGTTAACCAAAAAGATGGAAGATGAGAACCAAATTCAGAAATGGAAGAGAAGGAGAAAATAGGAAAAGAGGATGTATAAGAGCTGAATCGGGTATATTTGGAGAGCAAGATTCATTGCCAAAATCTCATTTAAAGTTTGTCATCTTGAGATATGAATCAACTTCATTTTACCACAATATTTTCTGTCTTCCTCTTCTTCCTGACCCTTTTACTCTTTCTTCATGTATTTGTTTTGCAGTTGGTCCTCATTCATTCTACCAAACAATCTCAATGTACTGTATAATGGAAACATTAATGGAAAAGGGTGGGGAGAATTATTTTGATAGAAAAAAATGCATATATACCCATCTGGTGGCTTTTAATCGTATTTTTAAAGACAGTGTTCAATTAGATTAGAGATCTTGATGAATAAGGGGAAAATATTAAAAGGCTACTAAAAGCCAAAAAAAAAAATGTTGTTGCTGTATTTTATTTGCATAAGAGAACTCCGAATGCACGACCAATATAGCAGCTAAACTGATTAGAAGAACACTTGAAGGACATTCAAAATTAATAGTTAGAACTATTTTTACTTTTCCAGTTTACAACTTTGAAATTTGAAAAATTATATTGGCCAGAATGTAATTTATATTGAATTTTTCAAATGGTGCTTCTATATTAATTCTAACAATCAAAGCCATTAAAAGTTTTTCTGGCTTGTTTAAAATATTACGAGTCAAATAAATCTGGCCTTAATACAGTTTCTTATGTGGATAAGAAGATTGAAAATACATATATATGTTTTCTGAGGTTCTCGCAGGTATTTGTATGTGGATCTTTGGTTGTTCGGGTTTTCTCCCGCGTAAGATCTTATGCGGGAGAAAGCCCGAACAACCAAAGATCCACATACAAATACATGCGAGAACCTCAGAAAATATATATATATATATATATATATATATATATATATATATATATATATATATATGGATTCAGTGTTGAGCACGTCATTGTAGTTGTGCTTTTAAAGTTGTAGCGACATTTCAGCAGAATCTCATCTGCCATCATCAGGCTTCTGTATGATGATGGCAGATGAGATTCTGCTGAAATATCACTACAACTTTAAAAGCACAACTACAATGACGTGGGAAAATACCCAACAAAGCTGAATGCCATACATGTAAGTACCCGTTAAGAAATATATATATATATATATATATATATATATATATGTGTGTGTGTGTGTGTGTGTGTGTGTGTAAAACATAGACACATACACACACACACACACACACACACCATGCCTGTGGATAATATAAAAGTTGGGGAAGTTATTTCTAATATGAGTACAATAAATCATACTGAAGCATAGAATGGAAGCGATACACCCTTCTCCCATTTATATAATGTAAAAGATACTATGTAGACTAACTGAATATATGACTTTGGCATCAAACTTTGCAAATGGGAAATTGGCAAAAATCATAGGATGGGTGGCTAATGCAACCTTTCAATCATAATAACCTTATTCCAGGTAGAGAAATTAATTAGAAATAAAATAAGTATAATATTGCACAAATTCTTAAAAATATAAGTGCTGTAGTGCAGTGCTTTAGATCAGCAACAAATAGGTCTTATGTGTATTGGAAGTTTGGAGCTGTTATTGTTGTTATATTAGAATACAAATGGGTACATACCAAACCAGATCTGAAGGAGGGGCTGGCTCTAAGAATAAAGTGAAATGCCATGTTTGATTCGTGGTATATAAATGACAAAGGAAGAATTCTAACATTTTATAAAACTGGCCAAGAAATTTGGCCAAAGATCTGGTCAGATTCAGCTGATAGCTCAGCTTTAAAGATGAACAATACCAAAGCCGAGAAATTAGAATTTAGTCTTAGGCTAATCATGATAATTATTCAATTTAATTTGCTTTTATAAAAAGAAACTTCATTTCTTCTTGCCTATCCCCTCTTGATTCAGCAAAGGGTGTAAGTTTTGAATTTCTTACCTTGGAGTAATCTTGGTTATTTGAAGACCTTCACTCCAAACGATGAAATTAGAAATAATTGGAGTTGTTTGGGGGAGAAGGATATTCAAATCTGTAGCTTTGATAGGCACCCCATAATAATAAGTGATATTATTGTGGATAAAAAAGATAAACAAAATGAGGTTGGTTGCATAAAACTGAACAAGACCAAAACCAAACACACTTTTGTCAGTCTCCAAGCTTGAGACAGGGAAAATTTATTAAAGAGAAACTTGGACAGTATTTCAACAGTGTCCAGTGCCACAGAAGTGCCAGGCATTGTTGCCATTCTTTACTTATATACAGGGATAAAGTGACTCAAAGCAATTCACCACCAAACAAAGGCTCTGTTTGACAACCCTGGCAGAGTCTGGAAGGGAAAGAGAGAGAGAGAGAGAGAGTGACAGATAAGATGGTAATTGTCCATTCTTTCCAAAGTCATTTCTAGTTAATTACACTGTCACTGGCAATAAAGTCTCCAAGGAATTGCACTGTGTACTCGGGGCTTCCTTAGCTGGACTAGCAGTTGTCAAATGCTCAGCTTTTCAGCTGTAAATGGCATCTTCCTTCTAGCAAGTGTTTCCATGCAAAGCTATGCTTGTTCTCCCTTTTCAAAGGTCAGAAAGAAAGGATACAAGCCCTATCTAAAGCATCATGTTTACAGCCACTTCCTATATTGAGAGGAAAAACTGGGATTTTTTTTTTGTTATGTCACATAGGTTCTTTGTTTTTTTGGTTGGTCCAATGACATTAACTTGTAAACAATGGCCTTCAGCTTTTGTAGAATCATAGAATGATAGAAGTATAGATTTCAAGAGATGTCAAAGATCATATGTTCTACCCAATCAATTCTGGATCCACTACAGCATTGATTGATTGATGACCACCCAGCTTCTTTTTAAAGATCTCCAGCAAGGAGAACTCACCACTTCATGTGGTAGTTTGCTCCATTTACTGACAGCTAATATGTTTTTTTATGTCCTTCAAATCTTTTGGGCTATAAAATATACTTCATGAGCTTTTAACTACCTTCAGGGTGATGAGAAAGTAATTTAACAATCTATGATGCAAAAGACCGACAGACAACCTGGACTTCAACCTTATGTATGCCAGCAATTTCTTGCCGAGTGTGATGACCTCCTGACAAATGATCATCACATAAATTTAAACTAAAAAGAACCAGTGATAGATGAAGCCAAAGAGATGTGTGGTTTAATGATGGACATCACAGTGATCACTAAGATGCCTATAAAAAGGTAAAGGTTTCCCCTGTCTAGTCATGTCTGACTCTAGGGTGGTGCTCATGTCCATTTCTTAGCTGAGGGAGCCAGTGTTGTCTGAAGATGCTTCCAAGGTCATGTGGCTGGCATGGCTATATGCCGAAGTTTCATGGAACACTGTTATCTTCCCACCAAAGTGGTACCTGTTTACAAGGGTGAGTTTCAAATTTTTTAGCAAGAGGCTCTCTGCCCTAAAGACTGGCTGGGTGGTGTGGCTGGGTGGGTGTGGCTGGGTGGTCATGTCACTGGGTGGGTGTGACCAACTCAACATCGCTTCTTTGCCTTAATTACCTAAAAAAAGATACATATCATAAAGTTGTTTATTATTTTATGCATTTAATACTTAAATAAAAGACTGGGCGAAACCAGGCTTAATAGCAGTGACTGTGAGAGGGATCTTGGAGTCTTAGTGGAGTTTCTGGTGAGTTATGTGATTCTTATTATTTGGGAATTAATCCCCTCAGAGGCTAGTGGCTATGTTATCCGATTTTCTCAATGGCTCTCTCACACAAGTGCTGAGTGGATTGTTTATCTAGTTTGCAACACTTTTATGAGGTGTGAAATGCTCTTGGCTGAATGCCCAGAAGTTCAATTAAGTCTGTTAAGAGCTTTCCCTTGCTGCTTGTCTTTCTGGGGTTATTGGGGGCTCTCTGAGCCCCACAGAGTCTTAGCTAGGGGCTCTCCTGTGCCCCTGCAAGCCCCCAGCAGCCCACCTCTGCCTGTTTATTTACTTATCATTTACTTGCTTTCAGACTGCTAGGTAGACAGGAGCTGGGGCAAGGACAGGAGCTCACCCTGTTGTGCAGTGCCTGGGTCTTGAACCAAGCTTCTGGTTGATGAGTCCATCATTTTAATCACTAAGCCCATAGGAATCCACAATATGGTCATGGTGACAATAATCTCATTGTTTTCCAGGGACTGATATTTGAGATTCTGGAGTTAACATTTATAGTAGCTTTATAGCAGCCCACAACTCTTCAAGGAACAGGTCAGGATTGTTCTACTGTTGAGTTATCTAAGGGTTTTCTGTGAGATTCATAACTAAGGCTATTTGAATGACAATTAGAAAGGTTTTAAACTCATTTGATTGGCCCCCAAAAGTCTGTAAACTGGGTTTAGTGTGCATGAGATTTCAATGCTTAGAGAACTGTGGTGTTCATGGTTTGGGGAGATGAAGATTACCAGTTAAAATTTCTAATGAAGACCAGCTATAGCTGCTATACCCTCCGTTTTTAATGCATTAAACCAGTGCCAATGCCAGAAATGGGACAAAGAGCCTGATTTTCCCACAAATAACTTGTTCACAGCTGGAAAAATTAGCAAGCAGTAGCAAATCAATGAAATGATGGTATGTACATTTAATGAAGAGTCGGTTGGGTGTTTTCAGAGATTCTTTTAATATGCAATCATTTTGCCTTGTTCATGCTATTTTGCAAGAGTCGCAGATGATGCTCACTTCTGTTTACAATCCCCTTGTGTTTTCCCACCATGCCTTCTCTTATTAAGAAAAGATTTATTAAAGAGATAATTTTCGTAGCACTGCTAGTCCTAGGAACCATTTCTTTGGGAAAACCCTAAATTATAGATCATCCTAAAAATAGAGTTAAAGTCCCTATCTGATTTTTTTTTTGTTCTGCTTTAAATCATCTTCAGCAAGTAAGCTATATTTTATGACTTTTTTGTGTGTGTCCACCAAAACTGTTTTGGCTAGCTACAGACTTGATAAAAGTCCATCACTGCAGATAAATCCTCAGTTCTACCTTTGTCTGAGGAGTAGAGAATGGAAAATATCTTGATCATGTTTATTTTAAGCTAATACTTGAATACCATTTTGCTGCCCATGAGACATTCATTCCATTTTTAATGCTCATCTGTTCTTTGGAAGCCTGCTGGTTCATTCATTCCTTTACAATGTAAGAATAAGTGAGCATGTATATTGCATGTTGTCATTCCCATAATTTTCTGTCACAAGTTCTGCAGCTGCCCGAGTCCAGCTCATTATAGTAATCAATATCTAGGTTCTTATTTTGACAGGCTCAGTTAAAAGTAACCAAATGACTGTACCTGAATATTAAACAGCTATTCAGTGGATACAGGCCTTCTTATGTATGTGTGGGAAGCATTAGACATTCAAGGATGAAAGATAGTGTTTGAGAAAGATGACTACAACAGAACATGGAAACTGAGCGTGGTCCACATTTGCAACTGAAGGTGTGGTAGAATGGAATTTGCTACTTGCAACTATGGATCAAGGATAATAATTCTGAATGATTCTCAACATAACTCTTCCTCCAAAGGAAATTTCCATCTTGAATGAAACTGTTCCTGGTTATGAAAATAAATAAATATTAGTCTTTTAATCTGTGGAATGATGATTGCAGAGAAGAACTATATGGTGACAGGGGGACATAGTGACTTTTGAGAATGTTGATCATTAACTATTGTCTTGCCTTAAATCCATTGCTTCTTGGATGATTAATAACTTAGTTATACTCAGGAATTATTGGTTATACTTTTGGAATGTATTATTTTGGGTGTCATAGAACTTTGTTAAATTCCACCATACTACTTAATATTTGAATGAAAGTGCTCAATGTGTTACCAATATCATACCCTTGTTCTTTTCTTTTTTATTGAATTCAACTATGGAAGCCTATTTTCTAATCAGTTCCTGTAGTGTAGATGGTAATGCATGGTAATAATCTGTGAAAGTCAATAAACTGAGCTCAGTCCAGATAAGGTGAGAGTAAGTGATTTATTTATCCAGATTAGTAAGAAAGTGCTTTGAAAATGCTTTCTGCCCAGAGAAGTGGACTACATACTGTAAAATAAATTAATATCAATGGGAATCAATAGGAAAATATGTGGTGGAAGAAAATGAAATTTACCTCATGTTCGAAATGTAAAAAGTTTTATTGCGCCATTTAAGAGAATTAGGTATCGATGGTATTTATCACAGGAAAAATGGTTTAGAATGCATAAAGGTACTTTGAATCTTTTCTGGAAATGTGAACCACATGGACATTTTATCATGTTAGGTCGTTGTTTAAAAAAGCCAGACAAATTTGGATAGCATTATATTGATTCAGAAGATTTTAAAAACTAAAGTACAATTGAAACGAGCTGCTTTTCTTTTGGGACTAATAGAAAGGAAACTAAGAAAAAAGTCATGAAACTTTGCTTTTATATATGACAACGGCAGCGAGGTTGTTATATATTCAAAAATGGAAAGAGTCAACCCTTTTCACAATAGAGGAATATGGTAGTTGGTGACGATGATGGAACTTGCAAAGATGGCTAAATTAACTCATTTGATTATAGAAAAGACGAATTTAAATGTGTGGACACTCTTTTTTGCATGAAATAAAAAAATGCATTTATGACTTGTGGTTTGATGATTAGAAAAAAATGATAATAGAAGACTGCTCCTTTTTGTAATCAAAGAGTAAGAGATAATTTTGCAATCATACTTATATCTGCTGCAGAAGAAATTGGAAGCTTCTTTGTTTCTTTTCGTCCTTTCTCTCTATACTTTTTTCTTTCCTTCCTCCCTTCCCTTCCCTTTCCATCTTTTGAATTTTAACTTTTAATAAAATTAATTAATTAATAAAATTCACATAAAATATATTAAATTTACATTTAAAATGGTACCTCCACTTGAATTTGAAATGATGCGGCTCCTTTTACAATTTCTCTCCTTAATTTTGCTACACATGCCAACAAGCCCATATCTTTAAATCTCAAATCACATCTGAATTCTATCATATGAAAAGATTGTATGAATTTGCAAATGTCTTTTGGCCTGTTATCAATAATACTGTACAAAGCCTCACAAGGTTAGTTTCATTGAAGTATGAATGGACTTTCATTTAGGTGAAAATCATTGGCCGCCTGAAAACTCCCAGGAATCAAAATCCTATGAATTGAGGATTCTACTGAGATTATACCATAAGAAACACATGGAATGAGAGCTAAAAAACAAATAAACCCAACCCAAAATAATTCTTTTGCAATCCACATAATCTGTTTTTAATAATTGATGCAACTTCTAAGACAAAAACAAAACAAAACAAAACAAATGAAGGTATATATGAATATAGCTTCTTGGTGTTGCAACCCAAATCCTTGCATCCTGAGATTGAAGACAAATCTATAAGATATCCTTGCCATGCGCCAGATAATAAATAAATCTGATACCCTGGTGTACATTTAATTATTGGCATCCTGCTGCTCTCTCTCCCACTGGCATATATGGATCCGAATCTATTAAAATATGTGAGAACTTCCTTTTCCACTTTGTAGTGGCCTTTGCATAATAACTGAATTTGTCATATTTTCAGATGCATTGCTGCACATGTCCTTCTATCAGCCTTGGATCATTTCACCCCTGGAATATTCGCGAGCCAAGAACTCCTTTCCTTAGATTGCCAAAGTGATTGTGCCCGGCAATCTCATTCAGCTGGATAGTTTATGAAAATTCTCTTCCCTGAACTCAACTCTTAACATTCCTGTTTTACATTTTGAGCTAAGCCTCTTCTTGCCTTTCATGCTTTTGGAATGAATAAATCATCTGTTTCAAATTGTCACTGCAAATCTTTTTGCTAAATGACAGTTTCTCTTTTAGAAAGTAGTGATCTGCAAATGACTTTCAGTTGCCCTGGGTTTGTTGATTTTTTTTTTTAAATAGCATTGTTTGGTGTGACATTTTCCGCTGAATTCTATTTCCCAAGTAATTTGTCTTGAGGTGTGATATTACTTGTCTGATATAATCCCTAGATGAGAAACTGATATTCATGGTTCTTCCATTCAACAGCCAGTGAGAAACAGAAAAAAAGACAATTTCTAACGTAATTGATGCCAATATAAACTGAAAAGTATGACGAAGTTTCTGATGATAGAATTTTGGCTAGAAATACCAGATATGTATTGCTGTTCTCCGCCTTCCTGAAAAATAAAAAGATCCGGCTTTCAAGCAGTTGTCCATATCCTTGCGCCGGAGCTCTCCCAGTGGAAAATTGAATCCCCGAAAGAAAGGCATTTTAACACCTTTCAACAGGACATCCATTTATTATGCCACTGTGATACCCTCAGAGAAGTTTTACTTGAAGTGAGGTAGACTGTTTATGTACATTTCTCTTCTGTCATGTTGCCATCATATGCTAAATAATCCTACTCAATCACCTGAAGGCAAGTCCTATGCATTTTGTATGCAATCCATAGGTGGAGCTGAACTGAATTTTCATTAAATATAAATAGGTTATTTTTCAATAAAACCTCAAAACATTAACACTAGAGAACTCAGTGCAGAACTCCATTAGGGAAATACATTTACTGTCTGGTTGCCCTTTGTAATAGTCACTCTGAACCATCTTATCTCTAAGCAAGGCCATATGTCACTTTCCTGAAGGATTTTGAGCAGAATTGGGAACCCATATTTCTACATGGGATGGTGGTTTGGTTTTGCTTTTGAGAAAAGCTAGAACTGCTGATACCTTTGAGAAGGTGACCAAGTCACAGTTTCTCCCCAAAGTTGCAAACCAAAATGCCTCGGTCATTCATTTCAGTAATGGAAGCATTGTTGTGCGGTGCTATGGAAATAATCTAGTGTTTTGAAACCTTCCATCCCTGTCCTATTCTTTCTTTTATTTTTCTTATATGTACCCATTTCATGTATTCATAACTATGTATATACTTATACCTATTATCTTGTAAGCGATTGACAAATCAAAATAAATAAATTAAAAAAAATAAATGTAGCTTGTAAATAGTGTCCAATCTAAAAATTTTTACGGTAGCTACATTTTTTTTTGCAGGATAGCTTGACTTCCCTCTGTAACTGCCATGCAATCTTAGGACAGACACAGCTTCTTTTAAAAAGCTGATCATGAGTTCCAGCTCTTATAAGCTCTGAGCGACTGTTGAGGAATCAAATCTGAACAACCTTAAAAAGTACATTTCTTTTTATTTATTAAATTAACGGGGTGGGGGGGGGGGAACGCTGGCCAAATACTGTAAAAGCTTGAAGGCAGGTGGCATGTATTTCAAGATCCAGTTCCCAGGATGCCAGCTGGATGAGGACAACCATGGGCTGTATTTTTAGAAGGGTTTTATTGCGCTACTGTTACACATAGAATAACTGGCCTTCGATTACGTTCCATGCAGTCAGGACAAAGAAAAAGCAACAGATTGTGAGCTTGTGAGATCATGGAGTGAGACCATTAGTTACATCCAACTAAAACAAAAGGAGTAGCTGAGGGAATGGCAACATCTCAATGAGAAGGCTTGTTTCATGTACCAAATAGACTTGTAGCTCCAGGAGGAAAATGAGGACTGCAGTAATTATCTCTGGAAATTTTACCAAAAAAACAAAAAGGCAGAACAACAATGATGAAATTTTTTGTAATTTGGGAAAAGCAAGAAACCAAAAACAACTTTCCTTTCTTGTTGGAAAGAAGCAAGTTGGAACACTTTGGGCTTAGAGCATTTCTGACTTGGAGCCTTTATTATAGATTTTTCACAGACACTGGGAGCTAGAGAGAGGTCATGATTACAGGGCGTAGAGTGAATGATTTCATCTAGATTCTATTTCACTTTTCAAAAAGAGTACAACACCTTGGCTTTCTTCCAGATCCCAGGCAAAACTGTCCAAGGAAACCATGGGGGGAAAAAAAACCACAGCAAATTTGGGTGCAGATGGTATAAAGAAAGTGGTTTTTCAGGTTTTGTTTCTGATGGTTTCATCTTCTTTGTTCCTTGCTCTTTTTGAGCTCAAAAGGATGATGAAATCATGAAACAGAATGGGAAGATAGAGAATGAGAGAATGAAGGTACCAGGAAATGTCTCTGTGTGTGTCCGTGTGAAAAGCTCCATAGTGAGGAAAAAAAATGCATGATGTCATCTAAGTAGAAAAGGAGTAATCTGTATACTTTTAAGCTTCATTTTTAAAATTCTGCTAAAATGTCTTGGTTATACCTCTGGGAGTCCAAAGAAACATTTGAATTTCACCCTTGTCAGCTTATTTGAAAAAGAAAATGTTGGCATGGAATCCCAGCCCTCCAAAAAGAGAGGTCCCAAACTGTTCATGTGTCACATAGATGCGCTCACATCTCTAACAATCCTCCAAATGTAATCAAATTAGAAAAGGTTGCAAGCAAATGTGGCACCATCAGTCTCAAATATATGACAGATATGTTTCTGAATCTAAAACAGAAGGAATCAGTTCATGGAAATGAACTGTTTCTTTTTTCTTTTTAATTGGCAGAGAGCACAAAGCACCCAATATTTACTTTGCTTTTATTAAAATATCATTCCTGCATCTCATTCCATGTCATTTATGGGAACTGAAAAGTCTTAAAAATAAAGGAGGCAAAAGGATAATATTTGATCAGTATAAGAAGTCTGCAATTGAAAGGAAAAAATCATTAGGGGTTCTTGGTGCTCTCTAAGCTTGATTGCCTAGCACTGATGATGTTACCTAGTTTGGATAATGAAATGTCTGCAAGAAAACTACCAAGCTCAGAGAGCACCAAGGACCACTCATTTCAACTGTGAGCTACAAATATTCTGTTTTACTGGAAAAGTCATTCCTGGTACTAGAATCTATTAGTGATAGATTTCTTCCAAGCCATTAATTGAAATAATTAATTGAAATATGTGACCCTCATTGGGACAGGGCCACAATTTCCCTGTATATGGGTTGATTAATATTGCATTGAACAGAACTGGGAAAGAGAATTCTTCCCAGGTGGGTCCAAGGGGTGATGAATACATGAGGGAGAAAGGTGGGTGGCTTTGCAAGAGGTTCACTCACCCCCGAAGAAATCTTTCCAGCATCCAGAAGATCCTCAGTGGTGCAGTGGTTAGAGTGTAGTACTGGAGGCTACTTCTGCTGCAGCCAGCTGCTTGTAATTTGGCAGATTGAATTTCACACAGGCTCAAGGTTGACTCAGCCTTCCATCCTTTCAAGGTTGATAAAATGAGGACCCAGAATGTTGGGGGCAATATGCTGACTCTGTAAACCACTTAGAGTGGGCTATAAAGCACTATAAAGCAGTTTATAAATCTAAGTGCTATTGCTATTGCTATTTTGCTGGCAGTTCCCCAATTATAATACTCTTTCTGGAGGAGGAATCTTGAGACAAGCTTACTTATTACTTTTACACATTTTCAGTTGGGTGCAGGTCTGCTTTAGGACAGAATCTGTCATAGTCATGCAGATAGATGACCTCTTGGCTAGATTATCTTGTCTGAACTTTAAACAGCTTTGAGAATCATGATCCCTGGTGGTCTACAGAATTCTTTCAGGCACTGTCTGCCTCTATTATCTGAAAGAAAGGTAGAGTAATTATGCCTCTACTCAAATGCTATGAGGTACTATCGGGCACTATTTAATCCCTAGTGCTATTTAACTATCATATGGAATATCTGGAGGTGTTTTTTTTATCAAACTATTTGCAACCGGATGTCACTGACATGCAGAAAATATTGAGTTCTACCTTTTTGATAATAATATAAACCAGAAAAGATTGTGTATCAGGATGCAGAATTGGGGTAGATGAGGTCCAATTAGCAATAATAACCTCACAAAGAGAGAGGCCTACTGGATGTGTACCAAAAATTACTAAATATCCTCTAGTAGGTGCTTGTGAATGGACCTTCTCTGTTGCAGTTTACATACTCTGGAATGCTCTTCCTTCTGAAAGCTGGAAGACATCTATTGTAACCTCTTTTAGGTGCCACTTGAAATTATATTTATTCATTCATTCAATTTATATTGTCACCCATCTCACCTTAAATGAATTTTGGTGGCTTACATCATTAAAAAATGATTAAGAGTAAAAACAGAATAAAAGCCATAAAATACAATTAATTAAAGCAATAAAAATGAATTTGTGGCAGTGTATAATAAATTACCAACAATCACCAGGCTTTGTATTAAGTCTTGGCTCCCAGACATGATGATAAACCAAGCCTTAAGGGCTCTTCTAGAAAGCCAGCAGGTTGAAGTCTTTCCTTTCCACCCAGCTTTCATAATATGAATGCTGGAGGATTTTATTTTTCTCTTTTCCACCACCATTTTAAGTATGTGTTACTGAATATTGCATTCTATGTTTTATATTGTGTGAAGCATTGCTTTGTTATGTATTATATTGGTCTTTTTTGTTGTAAACTATTTTGAGAAAGCATGTGTCAATTGGCATAGGAATGAGGTATATCAATCATCATCTTCAACTTTTGCATTCCTAAGTGAAAAATAACCAGGATTGAATATGTAAAATGAGTTAGTAGAGTTTTAAAATTAAAACTGAATGCTGACAATAAGATAAAAGCTATTAATATCTAAACTGTCTTTGGAATATGCTACATAACAGGTATTGTTGATTTGACACAGGTGGAACTAGATGCTTGAGGGGGGGGGTGGGCCTTAGTAACTTTGTCCCGAGGGTCAACTCCCAGGGTTGAAGTCTCCAGGTTAAAGTGCAGGTTACACCCTGCTTTTAAACTGTAGAACCCAAAAGCTTATGGCAATAAATCATGCCTTATACTCAAAAAGTGAAATAGATCATTTGCTATTTACCAGGGAAAATTGTTTGTTTTACTTTGTTGCAAATGAAATAGCTAGTGAAGGACAAAATACGAAGTCCAAATGATTATATCAAAGCAAACAAAGAGAAGATGCTAAAAATGTCAACAAGGAAAACATTTTAAACATAGCAGAATCAAAGATGACACAAAACTGAACAGTTACAACAGTAAATGAAAAACTGGAAACATAGATCTCTACACAGTCAATACTTGAAAAAAACTTGAAGGCAAGGTGAATAGGAAACAAATCTTGGCAATAGCATCAGATTAGGTCCATCAAGAAGGAAACAAAAGGTTTGATATTTGCAGCGCCAGAACAAGCATTAGCAAAGCAATAAAAATTAGAATACCCCCTTCCCTCAAAATTCTCATGCAAAGAGAAAAACAAGATTGTTGACTACAGAATCAGCAGCTGTAGCAACACTGACCAGATAAGTCAAGGTATTTATTTGTTTGTTTCTTCATTTATTTATGAAAATTTATATGGCTGCCCAACTCATTGTCAGTGATTCTGTGATATAATCAGGCAGCAAAAATGAATTTTGCAAATAGTGCAAAAACATGGATCTGATGCCCCCAAATATTGTTACAATCATAATATTAATATTGGAAAAGTTCTCCAGAATGATCATGTAAAAACATTCGTAGGGTTTCAGATTCAAACTGTCAGACCTGCCAAATTCTTAAACCTCTAAGTAGAAACAATTCTTGGCCCCATTTGTTGAGAAAGGTATACTTTCATTAGAAGTCAAGTGCACTGCAGTAGTGCCTAGCCAGAATGAGAATCACGCACCCAAATCCCTAAATTCAACTATTTGCTCCCTTAATTGCCTCCTATCGCTGACACCCTCGCTCCTCCATGGCCAATCAGGTTTTAGCAAGATGTTTTCAAAGCAGTCACTTCAAATATAGGTTGGTATGCAGCTGCATTCTTCTCCCAGCCGAGTGACCTTGAAGCAGCATCTCGGGGAGATACAGCAGTTAATTTTATTTTCCTCCAAGCATCTCCCCTCCCATCTCCCCTTCCCAGAGTTCATGGCAGATTGTCACCGCATGGCAACAAAACACACAAGTCAGTGTACAGTGGCAGCTGACACAAATTGACAAACATCTAGAACTTAAAATGCACCAAGGATACACCATTTTATTAAAAAATACTTTTACTTATAACTCTATAGATTTTGTCCAATTGACCCACAGTTTCCCCATGGATCCATCTGTATATTATGAATAACAATTGATAGCTCATTTTACCATACAATCCCTAACTTGTTTATCTAGTTTCAAATCTCAATACAAGTTTATAAATTTTTGCAATTATATCTTCATAATTTGTACATAAATCATTTTCAAATTTTATAATTTTCAATTCCAATTGCCTTTTTGTATATATTAAATCTTACTTTCAGTGGTGTATATGAAAAACCATGTCCTTCTCCAGCCAATTATTCTCTTGGCTTAATCTTTATTTCTCCATCTTCCTGTATTAATAAATCTTGACAGTTTATGATTTTTCTGTTGTTTCTCTTTTGTAAAAGTTGTTTTGGGGCACAATTCTGGGTTTGAATGTATTCCATTTTCTTAATATTACACATCCCACATAATGATTTAAAACTATATTAACTCTATCATGCTCTAAAAAATTTTGTCAACCAAACCTCAAGTTATGTTTTCCTAATTCTATCATTCTTCTATTTCTCACCAACACTCTTTCAAACTAAACAGCAGGCTGCAAAATGCAATTTAAAGTAAGATAAACATAGTCTTCCTCTAGATCATTCATTTTTTTTAATCACAAAGATTCTACCTAACATCACTACAACTTTAGTAACTGAAATATAGCGTTTAGAAAATAATCCAGGCAAGGTTTTCCCTATAATTATTAGAACATCTAGAAATATAATAATGGAATTGGCAAAATGCTTTACAAAATTAGAACTATTTGACCTCAGATTTTGTTTACAAACAACTTTATTCAGAAGCACAATAGCACATACATATTACAGCAAAGAAAAAAAAACTAGCCTGCTGCTAAAAGAGGAGATAAATTATTCTGGCTCTAGATATCCTAACTTAATCCATTTTGGAAGATTACAAAATTACTGTTACAATGTTCTCTCTTTTGGATTCTGTCAAGGAATTGCTTATCTGGTGCCTAGAAGATTATGGAAAGAGCTGTGTCAGGCTTTTAATCTTATGTAGGATGGAAGGAAAACCTGCAGTAAAATAGTACATGGTGCCCTTCTCAAACTGTATCTGTTCTATTTGTAACAAAACAATTCCTTTCTAATATTCCAATTAAAACACAATGCTTCGGGGGGAAAAAGCCCTACTGAAATCATCTATTGTTCAGAATAGCCTTTTCCAGAGATCTGGTGAAGGCTTTAGTTGTTGTTACTGATGATGTCATTATTTAAACTGATATCTTATTTTTCTCCTTAGCAAATAGCTTACTGATTTTATTCCCCAGAACCTTATGAGAATGATTGGGCTAAGCAAAAAAATTACTGGCCCAATCATCCAGTGAGATGTCATAGTTAAAAGCTGATTATTTTCTTTATTGCCTTTTCTGAATTATTCCAAATTTTAAACATTTATTCGAAAGTATAGCATAGCACGAATGACCTAATCAGTTCCTGCATCTTCGCTGCTTTAGCAGATTTTTCTCTTCAATCTGCAGGCAATATACACAAAAGATGTTGGATGGCCTGAATTACTTGTCAAATTTTGGCTCTATTTCTGCTGCTCATTTAACTCTTCTCCTTCTAATAGAAAAGAATGTATGTAGCTCAGGGTTCAGCTATGGAATCCTTAATGCTGTCAGAGCTTAGTTGTTTTCTTGCAGACATTTCATTAATCTAGTAAGCAACAGCATCAATGCTCGTGAATGTAGGGTTTATTGCCTGTTTATATACTGTAGCCTGCCCTGCCAATGTTGGTAGGAGGTGTAATTTTCTCTTTAGTAGGTCCTTGATTAGAGTATTGTTTGTTGCTTGATTGTTTGCCTGGTGTTAATTTCAGAGATTTTCTCCTTCTGTACAGATTAACATTGATTTTCAGTGGTTCATTTAATGACCGTTCAAAGTTACAACAGCATGGAAAAAGTGACTTAGGATCGTTTTTCACGCTTACGGCTGTTGCAGCATCCCTATCAGTGGTGGGATTCAAATTTTTTTAACTACCAGTTCTGTGGGCGTGGCTTGGTGGGCGTGGCAGGGGAAGGATACTGTAAAATCTCCAGTCAGAGGTGGTATTTGCTGGTTCTCTGAACTACTCAAAATGTCCGCTACTGGTTTTCCAGAACTGGTCAGAACCTGATGAATAGCATCTCTGGTCCCCATGGTCACATGATCAATATTCAGACATTTGGCAACCAGTTGTTTTGTGACCATCTGACAAGCAAAGTCAATGGGAAATCCAGATTCCGCTAACAACCATGTTACTAACTTAACAAATGCAGTGATTCACTTAATAACTGCGATAAGAAAAGTCATAAAATGGGCCAAACTCACTTGGCAAATGTTTCTCTCAGCAACATAAATTTGGGGCTCAATTTTGTTCGCAACTCAATAACTACCTGTAGTAGAGTTAGCACTACACACAATGGGATTTGGGATTCCCCCTGGCCTCCTGCCATGCCAACTGGAATCTCAGCTTGATCTTTGCCACTGCTTAAAGGGTAGGGGTGGGGAACATGGGGATATTTGCAGCAGTTCTTATTGAACCGATGGGCCTCGGTGGCGCAGTGGTTAGAGTGCAGTACTGCAAATTACTTCTGCTGACTGTTGGCTGCCTGCAATTTGGCAGATCGAATCCCACCAGGCTCAAGGTTGATTCAGCCTTCCATCCTTCCAAGGTGGGTAAAATGAGGACCCAAATTGTTGGGGGCAAGATGCTGACTTTGTAAAATGCTTAGAAGGGCCTGTAAAGCACTATGAACCAGTGTATAAGTCTAAGTGTTATTGCTTATTAATATCAAATGTTTCCTAACAGAGTAATTTTTTTCTGGCGCCCCTTGTTTCTGGTAAGGATTTGGAAACAGAAATATTAGCAAATGCTAAGTACCCATCCCTGGGTTTTCTCTCTGACTGGTAGGCTGACAGCTCAATGGAGTGTGGAGGATGAGGAGGAAGCTGCAAGGGAGCGACGTCGAAGGGAACGTGAGAGACAACTGAGATCCCAGGCAGAGGAAGGCCTCAACAGCACCTCTGAAGTGGCAGTACAAGAAATCAGGTAAGTTGGTGCCTGGCATATCAATGGAGCAATGAGAGTCAGGCTGAACTACTATCATGCTTTAAAGCAGGGGTATCAAACTCAATTTCCTTGAGGACTGTATCAGGGTTGTGTTTGACCTCAGGGGGGTGAAGTAGGCGTGGCCAGGGTAGGCATGGCCAAGTCAACATCACTCATGTCAGGGATGTCTGTGGTGTCCCAAGTGCTCTGCCAGCGAAAACAGGGTCCTGAGCTTTTTCAGCTGTGATGCCTCCTGCAGCCCTCTGCCAATGAAAATGGAGTTCGGGAGGCCTTCTGAGCTTCGTTTTCACTGGCAGAGGCACCGTGGGCCGGTCCTTTGTGGTTTCCAGGGTGGCCCTGTGGGTTTCCAGGCCACCCCCATGGATGGCCCCTGAGTTTGACACCCTGCTTTAAAGGAAATTAGGAAATTTCAGTTAAGGCAGAACTGATTCTTCTCTCTTGGTGTTGGTTCATAGGACTCTTAATATTGTCAATGCTCAGCTAAAAGTCTGATTTAATTGGGGAAAAGTTTAGTTTTCTGAAGGACTATCCCTGTCAATCTGACTTTTATATCAGCAAAAGTAGCTTATCTTAGTCCGCTGTCTCTGAGAACAGGCAGTTGTCAGGTGTGAGACATAGATATTTATCTGCAATGGCTCCATATTTTTGGAACTCCTTGTCAACCGATGTTCATTTACTACTATTGGTATAAGCCTTTAAGAAACTCCTCAGAGTTTCAGTCTTATCTCTATCTGTTTGGCTGCGGGAAGTGCAGTATTTTATTTATAGTATTATTGGAAGGTAGGGATGCTTAATTAACACTACCATGGTCTCTGGGATTAATTTGTGCATTTAATGTTAGCAGAGATCTGCCCCCCAGTTGCTTTGAGGGGGCCTAAAAAGCAATGTAAAACATAAAGTTATCCATCAACTATCATCAACTGTACATGAATGTGTGGCTGATAAAGAAATATGTAGGCACCTTACTAGGAATAAGTTAATTTGATGCACATAATCACACACACACAGAGTTTCATACTGAGAAACAGGAATAGATGATCAGCGTGTTATGCCCAGAGGTGGAATGCAGTAGGTTCTGGCCAGTTCTGGAGAAATGGTAGCAGAAATTTTGAGTAGTTTGGAGAACCATCAAATACCACCTCTGACTGGCCCTGCCCCCATCTATTCTCTGCCTCCTGAGTCCCAGCTGATTGGCTGGGTCTTCTTTTGTTACTCTGCATAGGAGAATGGAGCTGGAAAGTAGGTTAGTGGGGTGGGGAGGGAATGGAGATTTTACAGTATCCTTCCCCTGTCACACCCACCAAGCCATGCCCACAGAACCAGTAATATTTTTTTTGGAATCCCACCACTGGTTATGCCAACACAGAACACACCAAATAAATCAACTTCCTGGGGTTGCAGGTTAAGTACTGCACTGTGGATGCAGTAATCTAAAGGAATATCATGGACTTTCTCTAAATTTGGCTTGCCAAACCTAGTGAAGGCTTTTCCAGATAAAAGGAATTTCACCTCTTAGAATTTCCGACACTGTTGTTGCAACAGTGTGACTGGAGCACATCAGGTTGGGGAAAGGCTGCTCTATGTGATAAGTCAAAGAGCAGCCATCAACCAGACAGTCAGTATGAATAGGCTTAATAGGTACAGGTTGTCCTTGACTTACAACAATTCATTTAATGACCGTTCAAAGTTACAACATCACTGAAAAAAGTGACTTATGACCATTTTTCACACTTACAACCCATTACAGCATCCCCATGGTCATGTGATCAAAATTCAGATGCTTGGCAACTGACTCAGGCTTATGATGGCTGCCATGTCCTGGGGTCATATGATCACCTTTTGCAACCTTCTGACAAGCAAATTCAATTGAGAAGCCAGATTCACTTAACAACTGTGTTATTCATTTAACAAGTGCACCGATTCACTTAAACTGTGGCAAGGAAGGTCATAAAATGGGGCAAAACTCACTTAACAAATGTCTCACTTAGCAACAGACATTTTGGGCTGAGATTTGGTCGTAAATCGAGGACTACCTGTATCATATTTCCATGCAAATGCTTCAGAATGCACTGCATTAATTCGTGTACCAGGATGGGTTGACAGGACTCCAAATTTGGTTCAGAGCAGCCATTCCCTGGACAATCTCTGCTGGAATCCTTGTGGCAGCTGTTATGTGCACACCCATACATTCTCAGTTATTTACAAATTGTCAATACTTGTATGATATAAATATTTACATGCAAGATGTCTGGGAAAAGAAGTATGTTTTGCTTTCAGGCAGGCCTCTTTAGGGAGGATATTTCACAGCAGGTCACAAATCAGCCCTCTATCTTGTAGCCATTGGCTGAAGTTCATTTGATAGTGGCACTTGAAGGAACTCTGTCCTGACAGCTCAAACCAGGATCCTAGCAACAAAGATCCGAACTATACTTTGGAGAGGGAGTATGAATGAACCCTCACTACACGCTCGTCATTTAATTTTTTTCCTTCAGCTTCAGAAATGCCAATACTCTCAGATATTTCAGCTGCTTGAAATGCAGAGCTGCTACTTGAGGCTTAGGATGCAGTGACAGCTTTCTCCAAAAGCTGTCCAGTGATTGCTTCAAAAGTGGTTGTGGGACAGCAGTAGGAGAATGGAGGATAAGCCACAAAGTATCTTCACTATCGTTCCTGAGCATCTTCTACTTTGGATAGCTCCATCAGTGTGCATGATATGAAAATGAATCTTAATAAAGTATCTCTTTATTAGTTGTTTCTAATTATGAAAGTGTCTATTGTACATTTGCTGGTAGAAATTATAGACAAATCTATGTAACTAAACTAAACTTTACTTAACTAAATGTATGGAGATTCTTTGCCTGAATAGAATAGAATAGAATGGAATGGAATGGAATGGAATGGAATGGAATAGAATAGAATAGAATTCTTTATTGGCCAAGGGTGATTGGACACACAAGGAATTTGTCTTGGTGCAAATGCTCTCAGTATACATAAAAGAATAGATACATTCGTCAAGAGTCAAGAATTGTAAGGTACTTTGTAAATAGTTGGACAGTGTTGAGGGAATGATTTGTTTAGCAGAGTGATGGCGTTCGGGAAAAAAAATGTCCTTCTGTCTAGTTGTTCTGGTGTACAGTGCTCTATAACGTCGTTTTGAGGGAAGGAGTTGAAACAGTTTATGTCTGGGATGTGAGGGGTCTGTAAATATTTTCACAGCCCTCTTTTTGAATCGTGCAGTATACAGGTCCTCGATTGAAGGCAGGTTGTAGTAATTGTTTTTTTCTGCAGTCCTAATTATCCTATGAAGTCTGTGTCTGTCTTGTTGGGTTGCAGAACCAAACCAGACAGTTAAAGAGGTACAGATGACAGACTCAGCAAAGCTTCCAGAGCAGAAAATAACAAGCAACAAATACTGTGAAAACCAATATCCCACTAGGTCAGAGGGAAAACCAAACTTCCACTAGGTCAGTGGGAGGCGGCCCAATTTTATTTTTACAAAGCCCTTTACAAAGCCTTATATCAGTCAAGGCAGTTGCTTTTTCTAATAAATCCTGTTGCTGGTAGAGGGTTTCTTTCCTGAATGCATAAGCCTAGGGTTGGTTCTGGCTACTGCATGTGTCAGCTTGACTTTTGTTCTTCAGAAGTGGGGACCCCAGTTGAAGTATAATTGGACCAAAGTGCCCCTTTTAAATTTTGCACAGCTTTATATCCCATTTATTGTGGGAGCTTCATTTATGGAGAATACTTCATGTTTTCAACTAGAAGGCAAGCACTTGGAAGGGAAGGAAACGGATTGAAGAGATGGAGGTTAGAAGGGAACATCTCTGCTTTGACTTGCCTGCCAGTTATTCCCTGCAAACATTTCACCAGCCTAGCTGGCCCAGAAGAGACAGCAATGGCAGGAAGAAACTGAATGGTGGTGGTATATGTCAGTACTGGTTCACAGTTTTCAGTCCATCACTTGAAGGGTTCCTTTCACTCCTAACTTTTCATTGGTTAGGACTAAGCCATATGCTTGCTGAGACAACAGTCAATTGGAAAAACAAAGCCTTAGTGCAGGGCTGTTAAACTCCCAGCCCGCGAGCTGGGTGTGTCATGCACTGGCCATGCTCACGCCCGGTTTAGTGAAGGGGAAAAAAGTCATGTGATGACGACATGAGTTTGACGCCCCTGCCTTAGTGAGATCTAGCAGCAATGGGAGTGGTTCTGGAAAGGTTAAATGAAAAAGAAATACACATAAGGAATTATTTCAGGAAAAAAAGCCATGTTTCTTTTTCTTTTCCAATGAACTTGATGGCTTTCTTCTTCTCCCTAGCTGCTTCTGCAGCTGTGGTTCTGGCTACAAAAGCCAGGATACTAATATAGATTTTTTTTTTTACCCTTCAGTAAACTCAACTCCCCCTTTCAGTGACTCATCCACTTCTGGCAAGCTATGCTGCTGTGCATAGCCCTCTAAAATATAGCTATCATAACTTGCCTGTAGGTCCTTTGCTTGACATCCCTTACTTAGTTTCTTACACCAAAGCAGCCATTCCAAACCAGATGTTCTTCAGATGTTTTGGATTACAACTTCCCTAGCTAAAGACAACAGCATCAATGGTCAAGGTTGATGGGAGTGGTAGATCCCCAACAGGGGTGGGATTAAAAAATTTTAACAACTGGTTCTGGGTGTGGCTTAGTTGGTGGGCGTGGTTTGGTGGTCATGTTATTGGCTGGGCGTGGCCAACTCAATATCACTCACATTGAGGCACGCATCTCCTCGCCTGGCCTCTCATGACTGTGGGGATGCTGCAACAGTTGTAAGTGTGAAAAATGGTCATAAGTCACTTTTTTCAGTTTCATTGTAACTTTGAATGGTCACTCCACACAAGCAAAGTATCAGTAAAGGAGGGGGAAAAAAACTCCAGAGAAGTTCCTGAGACAGGAAGTCTAGTCCTGCCAAGAATGTAATAAGGGTTAACGGAGAGGCAGTTTCTGTAAGCAACACCAGAATGTTTCCTTCCTGCCTTCCTTACAGGATTAGGCCAGTAATTTCTTCTAACCACCGGTTCTCTGAACTGCTTAGAATGTTAACAACTGGTTCTAGCAAATAGGTGCGAACTGGTAGAATCCCACCCCTGATCCCCAAATCCGGCAGACATGGAGCTGTGAGAGACTGTACTGAGCTCCATGTTTAGAAGTTAGTCACTTCTGAGTATTGTAACTAATGTTTTGGACACAAGTAAGGGAGTGTATATTAGAACAATTCCCATGGTTTCCTGAGCACCTGGCTGATGACATTAAGGAGGGAAAATGCTTCACTAAATTTCTGTTCAGACTTAAAATTTTAATAAAAATCCTCTTTAGAACAGATTCCAAATCTCTTCCAAATTTAGACATCTCTTCATGGTTTTGCTTACATGAAATGACAGTTTCAATTCCTTTTTCCAAAAGGAAAAAGGCCTCTCCCAACAGATTTCAAATTAATTTACATTCTTTGGTAGGGGAAAAGTAGATCTTTTGAGTAATTTTCCAAATTTTGCTTCTCTCAATCCAACCTACCTCACAAGAGTGCTGGGAGAACTAAATACAGTGAGGGAAGTGTTCTGTGTGCTGCCTCCTAAATCAAATAAATCATTAAAAGTGTCTTTCTAATTGCAAAATTTAATTCTCTCATGGATATTGATAAGAATAACAAGGGATGCTGAGACAGCCCTTTGATATCCCAAAGAACTTATTTGCTTTACCTTGTCAGAAAAGAAGGGTCACTCTTTATTTCTCCCAACATCATAAAAATCAGTGTTTTAAAATCTTATTGATTAATCTGGTGGTGGTGGTGATTTTTTTCTTTTAAAAAATCCATACTACTCAACTGCCTGGAAGAAATTGGTATATATAATAAAATGTGGCAAACTGTTTTTAAGACTCTCCTGTCTAACTGAATTAGAAAAAAAGAGGTAGGTAATATTTTATTGCCCATGAGACACATTTGTGAGTCATAGCTGCAATGTTAACTTTTTTCCTAACAAAAAAGACTGCCATTGATTTCCCCCCATTGAACAGAAAGAAAATAGGGGATGTTACTTCTAGAAAGGCCTCTTTAGCCCTCATTCCAACTTCTCTATCATTCTATCTAGACTGTTTTTGCCTTGTTTTCTGGACAGGTAGACGTTGTTTCAAGTTACACCGCACAGAGTGAACATTTGGTGGTTTAATCTTCTACAAATCCCAATGATGTTTCTGTGGGGTTCTGAGGTTTGCCTAGGCACAAAGAATTGGGAACATATGTTAAGGTCCAGTCAAGAAGATTTATTGCTGAAGCCTATGCACAAGAATCTAGTCAATTAATGCTCAGTGCTAAATTGACAGTACATAAGGGTCAATGGAATTCAAGAGGGATTGTACTTAGACTGTTTGTGGGAATGTAATAACTTCAGAGTGATACCTGGTTAACTTTGGACCCTGGGTCTTCCTGTTTTTCTCCTATTTTTGCTTAAATACAGGCAATGCTGCATATTGGTATTTAATCTTTGTAGGATGCCAGTTTCTTATTTATTAATATTTAATTGAAAGAATCTTTTAAAACATATGCTAGGGAGTCAAATGAAGGCCAAAACTTGAATTATTCTTTAGCTAGGTCATCATGAGCACTTGAGAAGAAAATAACCATTTACTGATTCCCTTTCATTTCTCCCTTTGTTTTCCTCCACCACCGTACAAGTGAATTTATATTTAGAAATATAACATTTGAACGGTATCCTTAATAAAACTGGGTTCAGGTTAGAGGGGCCCAGTCCTTCTGCTCCACAGGGACAAGGAAACTTCAGTGTTAAAAAGGAAAGGAAATCAGAAAAAGAATAAAGCAATACTCCCTTCCATTGCCTTTTAATCCATACTGGGATCTCCCTTTTAGTTAACAGTGTTCTAGAGGCTTGTACGTCTCTGTATTGAATTGTAATGGATCATGAGTTTGGAATGCAGTCTGTATATTTTGAAGCCCTATTGCTGGACTCTGGCCAGTTGCGTTTAAGTGTTTCTTTCCTCTCTTCCTTTATTAATGAATGGAAGAGAAGAATCATTCGTTATCTTCCTCCCTCCCATCATCTCCCTCTCCCTCCCTCTCTCTCTCTCTCACACACACACACAAAATAATAAAACATGCATTTCAGCTCTAGTGAGCTCCTGCAAATGTATCAAGTGGTTTGCTTGCTTCAATTTGAATTCTCTATGTGAATTAGTATTTAGTGGTGGGAAATTTTCTGGGGACCTTGCTTGGGAGTACACAGAAATCAGGATGTTTGTTGGCAAGTTTTAAGGTCAGAATTTGGACCAGTTTGTTACTTCAGAGCAAACTTTTCATCCTGAGGCAAATTTTAAAATGAGCTAGTGTCTTTTTGTGCTCTCGATCCAGTTCTTGCTGATATTATTCAAATATCAATCTCGAAAGTACTTTCCCCAATACAATTATTTCACTTCCATGCCAAGCTTTATTGCCATCAATCTGTTTTATATCACACAGTTCCCACAGCCCCTTTAATCTTTGTTCTTTGCTCTTCCTATGCATTTGAGCAAGTCCAGCTTCTAAGAGGTTGTTCTGCAGTGAACCATCCCTGCTGTTAGAAATCCAGCCTCAAAGTTTGTGACATCTTTGTCTTCTGGAACCTTCTATCTGAGATTTAGTTCACATACTAAATCATGGTTTGTTTAACCAAGAGATGCTGAATATATTACACTTAATTGATTTAAATGTTATACAACACTGTAAGCCATGTTTTACAGATCAAAGGGTCTCACAAAACATGCTAGAAAATAAATGGGTTTCGCCATGCCTTTCCCTTGCTTTTAATTCTGAAAGATATGTAGAGGTGACAATGCATCAGGTTTCCTTGATTCATTAATTGCCTCTTCTTTGGTCCCAGTACCATTGTGAGGGGATAGAAACGGGTCGGAGTGGAGGATGGTCTTCCTTCTGAATCTTCACATTTTCCTTGTGCTTCAGGTGACTGTAGAGGAGGGAAAATGGTGGAACATGTGTGATGTTGTCATGCCAGGGGTATCAAACTAGTGGCATCACATTTTCATCATGTGACATATTGCAACTTCCCCCCATTTGCTAAACCAGGGATGGGCATGGCCAGCACATGACACATCTGACCCGCAGGCTGCAAGTTTGATACCCCTTTGTCATGCAAATGCCAATTCATATGTACCTGTATCAGATGTTGGGATGCAAGTATAATTGCTGTATTTGTGATGATGTCATCACACCTGTTTTCTTTTTGGTGTCCTTCCTAAAATTCCTCCATAGATACCTCCTTAAATCCCAATGTTTCTAAAAGAAACCAAGTTCTGATAGTGATAGAATAATAGTGGCAATAATAGTGCCTAGTATGGTGTCCTATAATAGTGGTGTCCTAGTATGATGTGTGGACTTAGTTTATGCAATAGATCAGGGGTCTCCAACCTTGGCAACTTTAAGACTTGTGGACTTCAACTCCCAGAGTTCCTCAGCCAACTTTGCTGGCTGAGGAACTCTGGGAGCGGAAGTCCACAAGTCTTAAAGTTGCCAAGGTTGGAGACCCCTGTAATAGCTCACCAACATACATTTTGGGACTAAAGAATAAAATCAAACTAGGAAGAACAATATTTTGGAAGAGAGCCCCTTGTGTATTTGCAGACAACACTGTAATTCAAGAAAAAACATGGCAGTACTTGTCATGATGCCTCCATACACATTTGAGCATCACTCTGGTTAGGAACAGAAATCTATACTTTGCACATAAACCGACCCAATGTTCATAAGTTCTGTATGAACCTGGTAGTGTTCAACATCCTTTTTTTCCTCATCTTTCAGAATTGATGGGAAGCCTCCTGGAACCTTAGAACTGGAAGAAGATGAGGGCTTTAGTGACTGGTCCCAGAAACTTGAACAGCTCAAGCAGCGATCGGGAGGAGAGGGAGTGCAAGAAAGAGACCAAATTCTCCAAGGGGAATGCAGAGAAACCCAAGAATCAGACCCTATACAGTGTGAAGAAAGGTAGAGAATCTTTTTTTACTGCTTGAAAGGAAGTAGTAACTAAACAAGACTCAATCAGAAAAGCTGGAAAAAACATAGCAGATACCTTGAACTTTGAAGTAAGACTCGCTAAATTTGCTCCAGATATGTCATGACTGAATGTAAATCCAAACATATAATATACAGCAAGCCAGGCAGATTTCTATTTGACATTCATGTTAGACTCAAATAAGAGTCTAGCTTGACTAACTTGCCATGCCATTGCTGTGGTCACATGTCAATCTTAAGTTGGTTAATTTTCATATGGTTAATCAATTAAACCCACTTTGCTGGTTTTATACTTCATGTTTAACCATAACCTAAATACCTTGATTTGTGGTAATTGTCTAGCATATTGTGGAGATACATTATTAGACAACAGTATGGCTAATGTGTAGTTTGATATGTTCTGCAAACATAGCCAAAGAAATTGCCTGGAACAATGAACTGGCCTGATTGCTTCTGTGTTATTATCAAAGTTATGTAATATCAAATTTATTTATCCCCCATCTCACAGTTTGAAGCAACTCTCAGCAGCATATTGTAACAATTGGTTTGTTTTTCTTAAGTGGTTCTTAACTGAAGCCCTTTACCTTTAAAAACTTCATTACTAGGCAGAACACTAATCAAACTGTAATTAAAGATTTAAGTTACCTGGGGACCTTTCTTTCCCATAGAGCATTTGCCAGGGAAGAAGGTAGGCTAAATGGACCTTATATGACTATATTTGTTCTTTTACCAGCATTAAATTACCAGCTTCATAAACAAAAAAAATCTCCCTATATTACTAAAGTCAGCTTCTACTAATCTTAGCCATATAGTTGCCTTAAAAATTCCAGGTCTCTAAAAAGTTACTTCCTTTACCATGTAAGTCATTTTTTTCCAAAATTATTGCCTCTACTTAACTACTAAATGTACAAAAACTTACCTTCTTTTGCTTTAGGGTCAACCTAAGTGCTTCTCAGCAATTAGGCAAGGAGCTTTTGGAATAGCCAAAAAAAAAAAAGTCTTAGCCCTTGTAATCTGCAAACTTTACCTTGGTATGTTGTGTGAATGTAGTCAATTGTAGTTTCTTCCATAACCCCTGGTTCACCATAAAATGCACTTTGACTGTTAGTGCGTCTCAAATGATTATCTGTGGAACTAATTTGTTGCATGTATATTTGTGAATTTACTTGCTTGACTTTGCAGGCATTAATTTTGCCATGCCATCTTTTTGTAAAAAAAAAAAGTCTCATACAAATGTGTTTGAACTGGTAAATTATTTCAACTGATAGAAAAAATATATATAAAACACCTGCCACAACTCAGAGCAAAGGAGGAGAAAGGGTGTTATTTAAGGGTGTTTCAACTTTAACTGAAGGAAATACATTTAGGAAGGATAAACCTTAAATTTTCTACTTTGTGGACTCAACTGAAATGGAAGTGGGTTTGGAGCAGTATGTTTTTGAAATTGTAATTATATTTCAAGGCCTTTAGTAAGATACCTTCAGTTTTATCACCCTATTTCCCAATCTCGGGGTTTTATTTTCAGAGTTTCTGAAAAAATGTTCTGTAGTTTCAAATGTCAGGAGGTTTAAATCTCTAATGTTGGCATATGGCTTGGAAGATTTTTCCTTTGGAAAACTTAATTCATTATGCTTAAGTTTATTTTGGGGTCCCTCCTCCTCCATTTCCTCCCTCTATAATGGTTAGCTCTTTCAGGTCCAGGAAGATTTATTGTGAAATTGAGTACATTAAGCAAAATTTCTCCTACGCACAATATAAGTGCAAACTCAATCATCTGTTCCTCCAAACTTCTCTGCTTAGCTCATTTTCTCCAGCAAGGACAGAACTGCATAAACCCCAATATCCTTTTTTCTTTGTGTTGCAGACACTGGTTTTATTTTTAGATTTCTTTTCAAAATCTTCAATTTTACTTTAGTGAAACTGCAAGCAATCATTTTTAGAGAGGTTGGCGCATTTACACTAACCTAAGAATACCACACACACAATAGAGTGCTGAGAAAAAGGAGGAGGAAAGATTCAGGAAGCAATTATTTGAAGCAGCTGTTAGAGTTGTTTGGATAAGGGTGAGGAGAGAATTAAAAGAAGCTGTTTGCTTCTGCTCAGGAAGACAGAGCAGAATCTGATAAGTTTTTAAGTTTGAAGATGGATGCCCCTTGAAGAAATTCTTTTAATGAAATAAAGCAATGCCTCTGAAATTAAAATTCTTGTGGAGAGTTGGAGAACGATGTTGGGCAAGCAGTATCCCATTCCACTCTGTTCCCAATATGGTATTTGTGAGGGTGACTGTGTCCTTTTTCATTTCAAATGAAAATGTTACACAGCAAAATATTTCCATGAATTTTGGAACTAAGAAACTTTCTTAAAGTCCTTTACTTGGTTAGGATTGGTTTGGGTCTGTGTACCCTTCACTTTAGAAATTTGAATGTCCTTTTCACTACCTTGGCAAATGAAATCAGCTTTTCAAATTGTATTGTTGAATTGGGTGAATGAAAATATATTTAAAGGAATGATTTGGAATCAATTATAGATGTTCTTTTCACAGAGTAAGTGTGATATAGTGGTTAAGGCACCAGGCTAGAAACTTGGAGACTGTGAGTTCAAAGTCAGCTGGTTGATCTTGAGCTATTCACATACTCTCTCAGCCAGAGGAAGCAAGCAGTGGCAAATCACTTCTGAAAAGTTTGCCAAGAAAACTTCAGGGGCCTAGATAGGCAGTCACCAGGGGTCAATGCTAACTCAAAGGCACCAAAGGGGGAAAATATTGTAATGTCAATGACTCAAAACAGACCAGGTGCTTCATAAATATAATGACATAGTTTGTCTTTTTTCTTAGTAGAATTTTTTATTAGGAGATCTGTGACTGGATATAATGGTCTTCTTCAGACTATACTTTGTAGGTTGTAAATAGCACCCCCCCACCCCTCCACCCTTTTTGTTTGTTAACCCAGTCCATAATTCATGTGGGTTTTGCTTTTGGTCTAAGTGAAAGATAGTCAAACCTAACTAGCATCTAAGATACAACTAGCATTCAATAGAATAATTTGCCAGGTGTATTTTTTTTTTTTTTTGCATGTTCTCTTGCAGTAATATGCTACTCTTCAAAATAGTTCAAAGGAACTATATAAATATAGTATAACTTTTTCTACTGCCTACATGCATGCCCAGATGTTCCTGGTATGGGTATTGTAAGTCAGATGCAGGTTAAGTCAACTTCTATTTAGTTATTACATGCAAAAGTAATTATATAAGCAAGCTCCAAGCAATTGGACTTAGGTTTTGGAAATGGAAATAGGAAATGATTTGAGGGACAAATTATATGTGATGTTTGACATTTTCCTTGATAAATTATAGCACTATTCCATGAGGCTCACTTTACCTCTAGATGTCTTAAATGAGCTTGAACTCTTATGTTATAAACTAGAAAACTGGTAGTGAATTTTCTATTGTAATGAACAGCTTATGCCTTCTGTGCCCTTGAAAATAATAAAGTAGGATTTGGAATGCATTGTGCAGGCCACATGTGTATTAGCTGAATCTATTCTGGTTCATAAACTTCTAATTATTTTAAATGCATTAGTACAGACTTCGAGGAGAAGCTTGTGTGACTTTCAAGTATAGCTTATCTTTCAGAACTGCAGTAGTTTGGAGTGGAACAAGTAAGCTTGCTATTAATATTGGCTGATGCGGAGCTAATTGCTATAAAGTGGTACAGAACTACTGTGTAAAATGTCTTTGAATAAGACTATTTCAGTTACTCAAATAATACTGTAAACCAGGTTGGTATTAAATGCTAGGTTTATACCTAGGTCTGAAATATTTTGGAGTGGCAATTATAACCTTATCTATCGAAGAGGGCAATTCCTGCTTGTTTTACAATAGTACAACTTTTTTTGCATTAAATTTTATTTAGTTTTCAAGATTTAAAAACCTAAAATAAAACTTTACACATCATTATATCAACATCATTTACATTTGCTTATCTTTATACATATTTCTTTCATTATACAATTTCAACTTTATATATATATATATATATATATAGATAGATAGATATAGATATAGATATAGATATAGATATAAGTATTTATATAGTTTCTTATTCTTTACCTAATTGTCATTTTGATTTCTTTTTTTATTCTTAAACCATTCATACCAGGCATCCCAGACATTATAATATGTTGACTCTTCTTTGTCTCTTAATTTCATTGTTAGTCTGTCCATCTCTGCACAGTCTAAATTTTTTTTTAATAACATCTTCTGATGGTACATTTTCCTGCTTCCAAAATTGTGCATAGGAAATCCTAGCAGCTGTTAAGATATGTAGCATAATGTATGTATTTATTTATTTTATTATATTTTTCTGTTATTATGCCTAATAGAAATAGTTCTCGTTTGGGTTCAATTTTCTGTTTTGTTATTTCTTCTAGTCATAATCAAATTATATTCCAGTATTTCTTGACCTCTGGGCAGGTCCACCACATATGAAAATATGTACCTTTTTCCTTATAGTACACCTTTCTTATTAATGCATGAATGTAGATTTAAATCAGAAGACAAATGTGGAGTTTTGTCCAAGCTAGCATGGGGTAAATTATGTTCCTGTTTTTAGACTTAAATTTTTAAGAGTTCTTAAACCAGAGCCCATTTGCAGTGAGATGGTGTTTTCTTTCCTAATGCTTTGCATAGAATGGGCTTTTAGAGGGAGCTTTCATTTTAAACACGGAATGTGGCCTTTCTCCAGTGAAGTACGATCCAAGGGCCACATGATAGCTTGGTTTCATTGAGTGGGTATTGATTTATTCTTCAGAAAGTCTAGAATGTGACTGGATGACTCTAATGGTAATTGGAAGCAAGCTTGAGATTCTCAGCAGTAAACTTCCACTTATGCTGATCTCCATCTTAAACCAGGGTGCTTTTTTCTTCCTTTGGCTGAAGGCTCCACTCTGCCTTTGAGCGGTATGCTGCAGGCTACTTTTCCCCAAAGCAGTGGGTTGGAATTGGCTTAAAAGCAAAGTGCCCAATTATCATGGTAATCAACATTAATTATAATGAATAGGTTCCAGTCATGTTTTAATGTTTCCTTTCTACCATATTAATTATTATAATTGAATTATGCTTTTTAGAGGGCACAGTAAAGCCAGTGAATGTAAATTCCCCATTGGAAACAAATTTGTAACATTTATATTTTTGTGCAGTGAAGAAAGGCATTTGGATACTCTCCTTTGGATGCCCAGGTGATTATGTTATACCTGGGAACTAGAGTCTATTACCTGCAGGATGCTACTGCTCCACATAAATATTTCCAAAATCCTTTTTCACTATATATGAATAACTGCCTTGGCTCTAAAGGGAATATTATAATATTCAGTCTTCACAGATATCTATCACTTCACCAAGAAATTGATTTCCTTAAGATCAAACTGGCAGAAATTATTATCTTTTAAATTAGTAGAATAAGCTTGTTTGTGACCTTAAAAATATTAAAAATGGCGCTTCTTTCTTAAAAAGAAAAGGTCACTTGTCCTTTCTTCTCTTATTTTTTTTTCCCCCACTTGCCAATTCTCAGTCCTAGGTCACCAAGGTGCTCCTACGAGGAAGAAGACGGCAATCTGAAGGAAGCAGAAGTAATGCTGGATCAGGTCAATCTGGATCAGGAGACTCCCACCTTCATCCGATTTGAAACCGGACCATCCAATTTCCTCAAGTTTGTTTCTACTTCAACTTCAGAAGATCAGCCTGAAGCAGAGATGGAGCAGCAGCAACAGCTTAGGGAAACCTTGGAGTTTGGAGAAGAGAACCAGCATGCTGAGGACAAGCTCCAAGAGTATGTTACAGAAGAGGATAAGCTTGAGGAAGAGGAAGAAAAACAAGAGGTCAGAAAAAAAATGTTTAATTTTTTTCCTCCTACTACTTTGTATCTGAGTTTGAGAGGTCGCAAAATGAAAGATGTGTTTCTAATAAGGTATCTTTCAAGTATTCCTAATACTTTTTCCAAATTGAAATTGTCCCATTAAGTAGGAGGAACAAAGAAACACAATTTTAGCTGAAGATGGTCAGTCTTCTAGTATGCCTGAGAATGAAGGGGCTAAAATGAAAAGAGTAGCTGGACAATACAGTAAATGGTCAAAAGAAGGCTATGAGAAAGCCAAACTATAAACACATGCATTCTACTGCTATTAAATAGTGAAAATTATAAAATTACAAAAGCGGGTTGAAGTTTATCAATCCTTGTCAGAAAGAATAAAACAGGGATAAGATTCAGAATGATTCTTAATTTTGGCCCAATTCTCAGGCTGGTCATTAAACTAGGACTACCTATAGTGCAAACCCAGCCATTGTAACTTATAAATATATATCTTAGAGTGATACATATATCCAAGTATTTTACCTTGATAAAACTTGGGCTTTTTAGAAATAAAAATCAAGTTTGATAGGAGAGACTGTTGAGAGAAATGGCATAGTATAGAAAATATATCTGGCTCTGCAATATACATGTGAAAATGGTTGTGGATCTAGCAGCATATATTTGAAAATAAGAAAGGAACAGGAAAATGAATGTGACTTTAGATTGCATTGATAGGAACATGGCTTTCTTAAAAATGTACTGATGAAATATAACAGAAAACTAATACAAAGGTTTTAAATTAAAATATTGATTAAAATGAACTCAAAACTATGTGTTATTGATATAACACTCATTCCTATAGCATATTATTAAATGTAGCAACACAGAGCTCCATCTTCTGTTAGACTATTTTCTAAACTCATTTAAAAATTGATGAATAATACAACTCTTGAGTCTTGAAGCTACTCTTCAACATCAAAGAGTGTCATTCCCCCACCTCCACCTACATATCTATGTATTTGTTGAACTCTTGCTTTGATAAAGCCAAAGTTCTTCATAAAATTTAATAAAAGAAGTGCTTTGAACGTTGCACAAAGACAACAGACATTTTTGCTGTTACTTAGAAAATATTCCCTTTCCAGGGTTCTGTGCTAGCTTGGAAAAATGAGGCTGGGTTGTTTTAAATGTGTTTGTGACACAGATTTTGTGCTCATGCACGTTCCAAACCATTTTCCTGATGCTTAGCACTACTAGGAATAGCTGAACATTGAAGCCATTAGTGCAGGAGAATCAGAGGTTCTGTCTCCCATCTTCCCCCCAAATCTTCCAACCCTGCATATAAGTTGATGCCACAGATACTTCAGATTTAATTTTCCAAGAAAGCAACTAGACTAGAAAACCTACAAGACTTCTTCCAACTTCATACTAGATCAGATAATAGTCTAAACTGACTTTTCTAAAATCCAGGATTTTTTAACTAAGTCAAAAATGGCTGCAACTACAAGAAAGGATGAGCTATAAACCATGTATATACAAAGCCACAGAACTTGCTTCACATTTGTCAAACTTAACTACATGTTGATTTCCCATGACACACTGTATGTTGAGGGTTCCCCTTAGCATGTTGTTGCTTTGTTGTGTTGACTGAGAAGAGAGGAATTGATTGCATTCGAGTAATTGCTCCCCTTCTATGCATTTCTTCAGGACAACAAAAGGCGATATGAGCAAGAAAAAGTCCCAGAAAAACGACCGAGGACCCCAAGTAGTTCCACCGAGGAAGAAGAGTGTCAAGCTCCTTTAAGCCCAACATTAAAGGTATATGTTGAGTTGCCTAGAAAGGCATTGGGAATGCTGACTAACAGATCAGTTTATAATTACAAGGCCAAAGCTTTATAGAAGTGATCAAAGTAGAGGAAAACCCCAATTTTTTTCTATTAGCCTCCAGTCAAGCTCAACAAGGTTTGTCATTTCAGGACTTTTTCAATGGTAGCTGAGAAGGGAGTTTCAAGAGTTTTAAAGGATGGAATAAGTACTTTAAGCATATCTGTTTTCCTCTCAAATCCCTGACAGCATAAGAAAGGGAGCAAAATCTTGGCCCTACCCATTCTTCTTTTTTGGAAAGGAAGTTGGCACCAACCACAACTTTGTATCTTTCCTTGAGACCACTGTCCAAACGAAGCCTGTTGTTTCTGTTTTTTAGATCACTGACAGAACTGAATCTCTCAACCGATCTGTGCAGAAAAGGTAACTTCTGATGAAATAATGAATGTTCCAAGTCAGGTGACCTTTCAGGAGCTGTCTCTTAAGTAATTTTATTTGTACACTGTTTTTCTGGATACAATCCAAGTAACTAAAGACAGAGGTAAAACATATATAACAACATGAGGCCCAGTTCAGCAGAAACTTTTAAAATGTCACTTCAAATGCCAAATACAGGGTAGAAGCATGTGGATAACATTTAGAAAGAAAGCTCAAGAGTTATGATGCCACCTATTGAAAGAGCTTTGCTGTGAGCTCTGTAAATCATTCAAGACTGATGCCTTGGTTCATGATCATTGTGTGTCTGAAAAATCATTTTTTAATGTGTTGAACTGCAGAAAATACTTCCCGTTAAGGCAATTTCTCCATCTCTCCGGTATTCTATTATGCATTCCTTCTAGGCAGTCAGAATTTATCAAGCAGGTTAAAATATTCATTGAATTTACGGATTCCTAATCAGGGTTTGGTCAACAAGTCACTCTGAATTCTTGCTGCCACTTGTTCTTCTTGTGTATGTTTATATAACTTATCAAGCTGTGGTTTGCTTAACTAAAGGGTACTAAAAAAAACTCCATTTGATACAGATAACCATGAATCATGGTTTACAAATAATCCTGACTGGGTTCATACAAAAACTAAGCCATAAATAAGTAAATTACCTTCCCATTTAGTGTACTATGTGATCTATGCAAATTGTGGAAATCACTGATCGTAATTCTGAATAAATGGTAATTAGGCTCTGAAATGTTGGGTCTATGGTAAGCATCGTTTCTATTTTCTTCTCTCCTTCCAGTAACAGTATGAAGAAGACCCAAGCACCACTTCCAGTTTCCAAGATTGATGATAAACTTGAGCAATACACTCAAGCCATTGAGGTGAGCTTAAAATCACTGATTTTGACAAGCTTTTCAAAGAGGTACTTTTGGAGTCTTCTTAAGAAGTGTGTCATAGCAAGCCCATTCAAAAGCCTAATTCCATTGATTTTCATTCCTTGGCAAGTTAACTGAGCACTACTGTCACCCATGCAAGATTTTAGCTTTTGATGTGTGTCTGCAGATGTCCTCCTTTTTGTGGCAGCCAAAAAGTAGAGTTGTATTAAAAAATTTTGTTTGGCAATTAATTCCCAAATAGGCTTAAATCCAACTTCTTCTGGTGGTCTTGTTTATGGATGCTGAACCTGGCTGATGGCATTCTCCTTTCTCTTATCTGATGTAACTGATTTATGACTATGAGAGGAAGGCAATGTGTGTGCCACAGGTGTTTGAGCTTTTTTGCGTTGTTTTTCTCTGCATGACCATTGATGGGACATTAGAGCCATGCAGGGGTGGGATTCAAATTTTCTAACAACTGGTTCTGTGGGCGTGGCTTAATTGGTGGGCGTGGCTTGGTGGTTGTATGACTGGGTGGATTTAGCTTGTGGTCATGTGACTGGCTGGGCGTGGCCAACTCAATATCACTCACATCGAGGCACACATCTCCTCTCATGGCCTCTCATGACTCTGGGGATGCTGCAACAGTTGTAAGTGTGAAAAATGGCCATAAGTCACTTTTTTCAGTGCCATTGTAACTTTAAATGGTCACTCCACATGACCAAAGTACCAGCAAAGGAGGGAAAAAAAACTCCAGAGAAGTTCCTGAGACAGGAAGTCTAGTCCTGCCAAGAATGTAATAAGGGTTAACGGAGAGGCAGTTTCTGTAAGCAACACCAGAATGTTTCCTTCCTACCTTCCTTACAGGATCAGGCCAGTAATTTCTTCTAACAACCAGTTCTCCGAATTGCTTAGAATGTCAACAACCAGTTCTAGCAAATAGGTGCGAACTGGTAGAATCCCACCCCTGGAGCCATGGTGGTGCAGAAGTTAGAATGTAGTATTGCAGGTTACACTTCCCACAGCGGAGTTCGATCCTGACCAGCTCAAGGTTGCCTCAGCCTTCCATCCTTTCCAGATTGATAAAATGAGAACCCAGATTGTTGGGGGGGAAATATGTTGGCATTGTAAACTGCCCAGTGAGGGATGTAAAGCACCATGGGATGGCATATAAGTCTCAGCACTATTGCTATTATATTGGCACAAAGGCTATACAGGAGAGGACATTTTCTGATCAGTTGCTGAATTGGATAGCTGCCATAATGCTGATTCTGCCTAATAGGAACGTCAACTCAATGGTTCATAAAGATGTTTGACTATAAGAGAGAGGTTGTTTTAAACTAGAAAGCCAGTTCACCCTTATATTATTTTGCAGATCTCCAGCAAAACTCCGAAGCCAGCGCGCCAAGCTTCTATTGATCTTCCTACCAATAGTGCTGCAGTGGCCAGCACAAAAAGCCTCTGGGAGACTGGGGAAGTCACCCAGTCTATAAAATCACCGCCCTGTAAGGTAACTTCTTTCTTTAAAAAAATGTGGTCAAATGCCTATTATTGGATTTCTTCTACAGATACTGATCTTGTGATGAAAACGTCAGGGTGTAAATGTCACCAACCAAATAGTACCAATATAGACTCTAGATTTGACTTAAGCTGCAAAACCTAAGACTTTTGTTCATAGAGGGCACTTCAAACATCTCTCATCATGTTTGTGTTCTTCCTAGGACATTGTGGCTGGAGACATTGTGAACATAAGAAGCCTTTGGGAGCAAAAGGAGAGCCCCCAAACAGATGCAAATGCTAAGGTGGGGACTGTTGCTTCCTTTGGGAGAAATGCAGTGATGAAGCTTAATTTTTTCTGTATAAGTGGCCAAGTGTGTTAGGCCTGATGAGGCTTTGCTGGAAGATGGTCCAGAAGTGATCCAAATGAAACATCACAGCAGCTTTGTTTCACCCTTCCTAATGTAGCTACTTCACGTAAAGCGTTGTCAAATTAAAGCACCCTTCAAGGACTTCTATAGCCATCCTGTGACTATTAAAAGGAAGATTTCTTTCATTATTGTGTCTATATACAGTTGGATCTTCCTCAGCTCATTGAATGCAAGCTCTTTTGTTCATGATATGAAAGGAAGATGGTTCCACTATATCAAGTGAAATATGTATTCAATTCAGTATTTTATTTTGCCAGAAGCATAGGAGCTGCCCGAGGAAGCCCACAACCAGGTCAGGAATGTGATAGCATCTTCCCGCTTGCACTTCCCAACAAATGACATATAGAGGCATATTGCTTCTACCTATGGAGCTAAAAACAAATGTTTACATTGATCATTACTGGGTCACATATTCCTGCCCAGTTCCTCCACACAAATCAGAATTCTATGTTCTTGATTGCCATCATCTTTTTGGATGGTGTGAATGCCTCCCTCCAAAAAGGGGATGGAAAGGAGTTGAACAGAGAGAAGGAAAATTTGCAAAAATATTTTTGGGGTTGAGGGGAAATGTATGAAACTGCATATCTTACATAAATAATTCTGAATGACTAACAACCAGTCCATAAGGAAAACAACGCAATATAAAAAATAAGTATCATTTAAAGCAATGTCCTCAACCTTTCTGGCCCCTGGACGATGGTGGCTGGAGAGGGAGGGGGAGAGGATGGTTTATCATGATTGGCTCCCACTTTCAGGGCTTGTTTCCCATTGGGGTACAGACCGGTACCCATCCGTGGTCCGGGAATTGGGGACCTCTGATAAAAAGTGTAAGAGCTTCTGGAATAACTATTCAGCAGATTTTCTTGTTAACTTTTGAGCTATCTTTCTGCAGAGGTTTGAGGTGATTTTGTTTTTTTGACAGAGGTTCAGGTTTTCCTGGTATCGAATAATGAACTGTAGTTTAAACTTCCAGGCCAAAGAAAAAGGAACAGACGCACTGTGCATTTAATCAGCTCATATTTGGTAGCTAACAGTCAAACTGGGGTTTTTCAAAGCACTTCAAAAAGGGTGGAAGAGTAGTAAGGATTTGGTTTTCACCACGGAAATTGCAATTTTTCAACCTTATTTTTAGGTCAAGATTCCTGGCAAGAAATATAAGTATGTGGCAGTTGGACATGGACAGTACAAAAGGGTGCCAATAGAAGATGATGGTGTGACGGAAAAATAGCTGTGCTGGTACCAAACTCACAGGTAAAGGTAGGCTGATGTATTAAATAGCATTTGCAAATTCTTTTTGCACGTATAAAGTCGATAATATTCACCAAGTGCTGACTGGCTTTGCTATCTGACTTCTACAAGCAGAAGCAGAAAGTGCTCCTTTATAAAGTGATTCTTTGTCATGTTCCTCCCTTACTAAGATAATTGACAATTCAAACATGGACCTTTATTGGTACATGTCACATTTTAAGCTCAAAGGATTGGATATGGAGTATTTAAGGAATGATTTAGGTGGTGTATCTTAAGCGATGTATGGGGGGGGGGAGCATGCCTTTACTTAAGAGTAACATTTCTCAATTCTCTACTAGTAATGAGAATCCATTTTTTATAGAAACATTTTATTCAATCTACATATTCAGTGTTTATAAAAATAGTTCTTGAGTCAGGATTTCATATGAACTGCCTTTAAAACATGTGGATCTATACTGTGAAAAGAATTATTCAATGTTGGTGCAATGACAAGCATCACTTTTTCATAAGTTCAGAAAAAGCCCAGAGCATCTTTTGCTTCCATCATCTCTCTCTGTTCCTTTTCTTACTGTATATCTGTTTCTCTTAGGAACCAAACATTTCTATTTCCTCATTGCTCAGCATACCTTCTGCATCTTATATTATCATCTCAAAACATGGCACTTACTCTACCAGACATTTGAAACCTTAGTGTGGTTTGTTTACTCTTTCTTTACTTAGAATTCTCTCCCGACCTAACTAAGTTTGGCTAAAAAACCATGTCTGAAGATGTCTGAAACTGAACTTGGCTTTTATAACCATTTAAAAGAATAAGGCAGCTTAATCAGTCCAAGACATCTTTATCTTCTACTATATTGCCCCTAAAGTTAGGACAAAAGACCTTAACGTTACTTTGCTTTACTTGCCTGACCTTTACGCAATATAGTATGGGATACCCTTAGATTCTTACCTATACGTAAATTTTAAGACACTGTTAATATAATGAGTAGAGCACATCAATTAAAAGTGAACACAAACATATCAGTTGACTCAGTTTGGTAAATGGTTGGTAAGAAACCAGTTTTCCTGCCTGCTGCAAAATTCAACATTTTGATTCTTAGCTCTGAGGTCCTGCTAAAGGTATATATAGGAAAGTGGCTAGGAAGTTTTGGTGTTCCATATTTTTGCACTAAAGGACATTGAGCTCCATATCTTACATTCCCATTTGAGATTTCTTGAAGCAACAGGCACAAAAATCTGTTTCCCAATGATCTGATCAAAAGCTATGATCTACTGCTGCATGGTATATGATGAGAGTGTAAATACTGGAATAACTGAAAAAAAAAACTCAGGGATTCCCTTCTATCCCTTCTGTGTTGGCATTTTTGGAATTGTATATTTGTTCTCATTCTTCTGGCAATTCTTCTTAAAAAAAAAAGATCATGAGGTGATGATAGTCCCCTGTTCTATGATATAAAATAGAGGACTTGCAAAAGAACTATAGTAGCCTAAAAATCTGCTATGCACATCACACTTTTCAAAGTATCAATGCTGGAGTAAAAACTAGGCATACAGCTACCAGTATATATAATGAAACTCAACTCATACTAATACTCTTTCTAGACAACCTGAACATGAAGGATGTATGCCTTTTTCAGAGTCTGGAAGAATTGAGTGGCACTCTTCCTTATCCACAACCTTGTGGAATGGGATGGTTGACCATTCATTGAGGTGGTTAAACAAGTGAGACGTAAGAGATTAACTGTACAGTCTCTCAGGCAGATGATATTTTAACTAGCTCCCATTTCTTAGTTCAAGCCATCCATTCTCAATTTGTGATTGTGTAGAGAAATAGAGATGTGAGATTAGGTTATACATGGAGAAAACAATAGCTGGAACATTTTTATTCTTATTATAAATCACTGTGCAGCATATGCATACACAATTTGGCTTTATGAGGGAATAGTGTCAAGGACTCCTAAATTCACCTTGAGTCTGGTTTGATAGTCAAGACCTTATCTGGATTTTGGAAGATAGGCTTTTCCCTAAATCTTCCCAATTTTGCTTTTGATAGCTGATACTCATGATTTGCAACTACCAATGGGAAATGGCCAAAGATCTATGCTATTAATCCCCAATCTACCCAATTTGATAAGGTATAAAATACCAAGTCCATGGCTATTTCTCTGCTACATCAGTAGCCATTGGCTACTTCATTTTGCAGTTATTTTAGCATTTGCCAGCTTGGCAATAGCATTTCTGTAATTAAAATGCCAGCTTAGCGATAGCAAGTTTGTACTATCTTTCCATGAAACAGTGATATGAAAGTTTGACTTTTTTGCATTCTTGTAGTATCTCAGTGGAAAACATTATAGATGGCTTAGCTTAAAAGCAGTACTCTTTTATGAGTCCCTGGCTAGTGATGGTGGAAAAAATGATAATAGTCCTTTTTTTCCAGGCTCCCTCCATGAGTCAATTTTCTGGAGCTGATTGCTTCACGTATTGGCAATTGCCTGACATTTAAAAGCTAGGTTCAGTCTGGTAAATTGATATTTGCACAGGATTTTCACTTTTTTATATACGTAAATTTGGTCTGCAGCTGCTTTCTAGGGAAAAATAGCCTTGACAGGGTCATGCTATATTTTGCAAGTGGTTTAAATTGATTTCATTGCAGTTATGCACAGAATTGTCCAGATTCCACAATTCATGCTTCTGTTGAGGTGAGCCCAAGAAAAAATATTGTCCTGACCCTTGTGCAATCAACACTGCTTGCCCCTTTTCTCAATTCAGTATTTATTTTGGGATTCTGCAAATGGCCTGGCTATCAGAGTACCTCTAGGAAAACCTCTCTTTATTAACATATTTATTCATCTGGCAAAGGCTCTGTTCTAGGAAGGAGCATCTATGAGTTACAAAAGAGCAGGATTCTTTTGATGGAAAAATTGAAATTTTGTCTCTAACGAGGCCTGCAAGACAACTATGGCCATGTGAGCTATGCCAAACAGCTTAATCTTTTTCATGTCATATTTTTAGGATCTGAAGCCATCTTGAACCTTGATTTCAAATTGCAATTTTGTGTGCATTGTTAGTATTACAATTTAGATTTAGGCTGTGTATGAGAAACATTCATTTTTTTCTGCCAGAAACATGAAAGTAACTTGTGAAAACAACCATTGCTCCTACTATAATCCTACTCAATTTGTCCTCTAACCAAATGGCCTAAACCTCTGGACAGCATTTGACCTCAAAGGGGGATGGGGCGAGAGACTCTGAACATTGTGTACCATGATACAGGATGATTGTTTGGCTCTATTCAAAATGCGTTTGACTGGATATGGAAGAAAAACCAAGAACTTTGGCATTATTTTAGAATAAAAGGTAGGCTTGGTGGAGCGAGCCCATTTCTGTCCCATCTTATATTTATTTCAGAAGATGTTTTAACTTCTTTCTTTTATATAGGCTGTTATTCTAAAAAACAAGAATCTCTCTCTTCTCAAGCCCCATGTTAAAACTGAGTAAAACAGGTCCCAAAGGTGCTGTTTTCAAGAGACAACAGGGCTTTCTGGTTTTTCTTTGAAGATGTTTCATTTCTGATCCAAGAAGCTGTTTCAGCTCTTCAAAGAAAAACCAGAAAGTCCAGTTGCCTCTTGAAAAAAGCACCTTTGGGACAACCATGACCTGGATGATTGAGAATCTCCATAGACATTGAGTAAAACAGGCATATTCATCTTTTTGTAACCCTGTATGAAGGACAGTAACCCTGTATGAAGGATTTTATTTTATTTTTCCCCTCTCAATTGCTGCTTTAGTAAAATCTGGATTTATTTCAGATCCTCTCAGCCCACTGATCATCTTCTCAAGGAAACATCTATTCCTCTCTTTCCTGCACCTGCCACCTAGATGCCATCCTATTACATCCCATCTGTGTTTCTTCAGGTGGTTGGCGTTGGATGCGACGCACATCAAACAGAGTAGTGATCTTTGTCATGGGTTTGGAAGCCAGCTCTTTAAGTTTCCGGGCATCAAAGCGTGGCCTGTGGAGAAGCAGGGGTAGACGTCGCCGGAATGAAAACATTCCCTCTTTTCTTATTTCCTTTTCTTCCTCAGCTTGTGGCTTTTTTTCCTTGCTGATGGTCATCTGGTACAAGATGGCATCCCACATCTTGATGGCTTTTGACTTGGTTCCTTTTTTCTCCTGACCTGGATCCACTTCCGAGATTTCAGCTGTTGCCTTTTCTCTCCCTTGCTCTGGCTCAGATTCTGACACTGGGAACTGAGAAATGTCAGATTCCACTACTAAGTGTTTTTTGAGACGGGACCAGCCACTAAGTTTGCTTTTGGGGGGCACTGCTGGCTTAGATTTGGGTGATGAGCTGGCAGGACTTTGGGAGATAGATGGTGGCGGTGGTGGTGATACAGCCTGCTGGTTTATCTTTCCTGGCAAGAACTCCTGCTTACTGACAGTAGATGGTGCAGGAAGGATAGTTTCTGGCTCCATGTACTGTGATGTGTTGGAGCCTGACTGTCTCTGAACTTCAGTATGTGTTTCGGGGCTTTTGCTGCTTCTTGGAGTTACAGGCCTGACCAGCTGATGAATTGGAGATGTAATCACGGTGTACTGCCTAGGGACATGGAGTATTTCAGCTTTCATTTTCCTGGCGGGTGGTTCAGGGGATGCAGAAACAACTAACCTGGGGGTAAGTGACCTGGGATGCTGTACAAAAGATGTGTCATATGTCTGGCTTGATAGTGAAGCTGCATAGTTGGTTTGCAAATGAACATGGCTTGAATATTCCTCTGGCTGTCCTATTAGTGGAGACTTAACCCTTGGTGCTTGCACGCTATGAAAAGAGGAATGCGTTTCAGCCACATGATTGACCCTGACTGGACTCTCCACTTGAGGAGTGGGGGAAATGGGATGTTCATTAGAAACAAAGGCAGGGGACAAGGGAGTAGGGGGAGCTGAAGAGAACTCTGGGGATTGCCTTGGTGACTCGGGAGTTGTCGGTCTGTAATGCGGAGATATGGCAGGGGAGACTGTTAGTTTGAGATGCTCTGAAAGACTCCTCTGTTCTGTAACTGTGAATGAGAAGGGTCTCGCTTTAGGAAAAGGAGAAGGAACATGATGGATGATGGGCTTGACTGAAAAACGAGGTGGAAGATTGATAGTGAGGCGGACTTCAGTTTCTGTTGGCTTGAGTGGGGAAGAGCGTTCATTGTGCTCCAAGTCTGGACTAGCTTCACTTACAGGAGACAGATTAGACCGGAATGATGTGGTTGATTGTGCTGATAAGGTGGCCTTCTTCTTTGCTGCTTTTTTCAGAAGCTTCTGTAGCCTAAGGTTGTCGGTTCCTGGTTTTGGTAGAATAGGTGGAGGTGGAGCCTGTGATTGGAGGGTGATAGGTTCATAGGGTGGCGTCACCGTTATCAGCATTTTGATCCCCTAAATCAAAACAGAAAAATGATTTTTTAAATAAGTTAGTTCAGGTTTCTAGCCTCCAAAACATATAGGATTATTGATACGAACATTTTGTTCAGGAAAGATTAAATCCATTAACCAGATATCTGTAAGAAATGAATCAGGATAGAAGATTTCCAGGCTTGGCAGAACCATGATATCAACCTTCAGCAGATGACTTCTATTCTCAAGGCAGTGAACGGCCCAATTTTTATTGAAAATTTAAATTTTAGAACCCAGATACTTATTTCTGTGTGCATATGCCTCCTATCTTGTCTTCAGCAAGAAAATTTATTTAGTCATGTTGTTTTGGCTGTAAGCAAGATTCTTAAATGCAGGATTGCGTGTCTGCAGAGTTGAAATTTATTGCTGCATTTGGCATGAAGCCTGAAATTACCATTTTCAAATAATGAAAGATAAAAACGCATAAAAATGCTAAAACCTCTTGAGGAGACATCAAATTGATATCAATCAAAAAATGTGGGGGTTGGGCTATGATGTCTCTCTATCACACTGGAAAACCCCCATTTCATATACTTCAAAGATTAGTCAAACCCCCATTTCATATACTTCACAAAGATTAGTCATACTATCTCAGAGTGGATGCTTTTCAGTGGCTGGGTGAAAAAAAAATCAGCTCCTTGATCAATGGTTTTAACCATCAAATGTAGATTGAAAATACTAAATGAACAATGACAAGTTTTTATTATTCTGATTGAGCTGCCTTCCAATGTGTGAATCATGCTAAAACACTCTGAGACAGAAAGAAGAATCTATTTCAAGAAAGAAGAATCTTTCTATCTCAGGAAGAATGGCTGTCCACCATTAAAAAAGGAAATCCTTATGTGTTGGATTCTAGCTTTTCACAAAAATCTGTATAAATACTCCATCCTCCTTGGAATCTGAAATGCATAGAGCCAGTGCAAAGTCTTCTCTTGTTCAGTTATTCTCAAACAATATAGGGCAAGAGTGGGATTCAAATTTTGTAACAACCGGTTCTGTGGATGTGCCTAGATGGGTGTGGCCATGTGACTGGGTGGGCATGGCTTCTTTTTTTTGCAGCATCCTCCTCTGATTTTGGGGCCTTCTGGGCCTCAGGGAAGTCTCCTGGGGTGGTGTTTTGGCTTCCCTCAGGAAGGAAAAAACTGACTGGGGGGGCATACAACACACCCCTGCACTCTGTTTTGGGGTCTTCTAGGCCTCAGGGAAGCCTCCTGGGTAAAGCAGTAAGACAGCAAGGGGAATCCCAGCACAGCTGATCATAGGAACAGCTGATCATCGGAGGGGAAAGAAATACCTTAAGAAGTGAATAGATGGGGAAGAACAGAGTCAGCAATTTTGGGTATGAGCGCAATATTGCGCATGCACGATAAGGACTGACTGGGTGAGGAGGGGAGGACGGAGAGGGGCAGGGCCAGCCAGGGGCACCATTTGCCCGTTCTCCAAACTGCACAGAATCATAACCAGTTCTATAGAACCAGTCCGAACCGGTAGAATCCCATCCCTGATATAAGGGACATTAGAAAAAGGCTGGTGCCAATGGTGTCACACAATTTTAAGAGATGATGTTATGGGAGCGATTCCATGGCTACAATCACTAACATTCAAAGTGTTAGGGTTGTTAAATCACTGAGAAACTCATTACCAATATGTTTTATTCTCTGTATGATCTCCAGACTTTCTTACCTATTTGCCCCAAATGCTAGAATTGTACTTGGCTGGCAGAAAAGCCCTTGAGAGAAAAAACTGCAAGGCAGAGGAACAAAATAGGCAAGTTCTCCTCAGTTCTGACTTTTTAAAGTCCTATCTGTATGTCTCTCTCCCCCTCCCCCCAGCCAATCAATGTGTTTCAGGAGGTAAGCCAGTAACAATATGCAAAGGTTAGATTCGATTGTATTTGAAGCATGATATTCATTCTTGAAAAAAAGAATGTTTCTTTTTGCATACTGACAGCCCCACTTCTGCTACAATATCAACCAAGAGTCAGCAAACTGTGAAATGTGAGACATGAGAGTCAAGAAGCTCATGCACTCAATTGAATTTTAGCTCCTGGCAAGAAATAGTATTGAGTTTCACTTGCAAAAGTTCATGAAGCCTGTCTTTCGTGCTTCTCCTTGGTGATCTGACCAAGCAACTGATTTCAGCTGTTATGTTTGCAAGCCAAAACCCATGGCTCAAATGATAGCTGGTCCTTTGGGAAGGAGCTGAGCATGTGCAGGAATTGAAAAGGCCTGTGTTTAGTGCATATCCTCATGTGGAGAACAAATATTTCCAACTGGCTCAAAGAGCATTTGCTTAAGCCCGACTTTAAGCACAAACTGACTTTAAACACAAACTCATTACGCTTCTGGATGGATGAATTTCTGAGTAAAGAGGCCCAGAGTGCACCTTTTTCAGGGTTGCTGTAATTTCCAAATCTCATTTTTATAGGCAGTACATTGGCTTGAAAGTGATTAGAAACACAATTCTGGAATCCAATCCACATAGCAAACAACTCATGGGATTGTTCCTGTCTTCCCAATAAATTAGAAGATGTGATTACAAATGCCAAAAAGATTGCTAAAAATTGCAGCTGCCAAATTTAGCCACCAGTTCGATCATGGGTGTCAAACTTGTGGCGTCACATTGCTGTCATGTTGACATTTTGTGACATTTTCCCCATTTGCGGAGCTGAGATGGGCATGGCCTGCACATGTCGCATTCGGCCCGCAGGGCACCAGTTTGACACCCGAGAAGATGTAACCAGTGGGATGTAGGCTGCACACTGCTTCTATAGCTTTCCTATAGTAATTTGCATATTTTCCTCTTATTTGGGTCAATGTGGGTCCTCTCAGTCAAAGATAACAGCCTTGAATCAGCTTGTAAGAAAAGAATGACCTCTTTTGCCAACCACATATTAAATAATGAATTTAAGAAACAAAATCCCCTGTGCTTCTTGTAACTAGCTTCTTGAGTGTTGGCTGTATGAAAATGCATAACACAACACAGCAGTCAGAGACTGACTACTTGATATTTGTCCATACTTTAAGCAGCCACATTTTGTATCCGCAAGATAATGTGATAACAATCTCTCTTAAAGGCAACACACATAGACTCAGGGGTGGGCTTCAAAAATTTTAGCAATGGGTTCTCTGCCCAGTTGCTGGGTGGGCGTGGTCTAGTCAGCCTCCTGCACCATGGTGGGGGGGGGGGGCATTTTTGCCCTCCGCACGTTCAGAAGGCTTTCCTCGAGCCTCTGGGAGGGCGAAAATGGGCTCCTCGGGCTCTGGAAACTCTCTGGAAGCCAGAAGCAGGCCCATTTCTGGCCTTCCTAAACTTTCAGGAGGCCCAATTTTTGCCCTTCCTGAGCCCCTGTGTGCACCCTCCAAAATGAGCCGGGTGGGAACTCCTGGGAGGGACGGGGCAGGGTAGGTGGGGCCAGCCAGGAGTGGGATTCAGGGGTTCTCCGAACTGCACAGAATCTTACCCAACCCCGAACCCCTGCAAATCTCCAGCAGCCCACCCCTGCATAGACTATATTAAAGCAATATGGATGCTAAACAATATGGATACAAGCTGCCATTTCCAGATACTATCGCAATTGACATAACAACCTAAGCTATTAAACTTCTTCTGAGAGACTATTTCTGAAGTCTTAGTGAAGTATTTGACTGAATGTAGGAACATAATTAGTTTGTACATACAGGCTCACTTTATTTGCCTAAATATCAGAATATTCCGAGCTCCAGTATTTGTATTTGCTTGATTCTAAACACAGCCTGGTATACAAACAAACCCATCACTATTTAGCTCCCTAAAAGGACAGTCGACAGAATTGAAAGAGTACAATGTGGCCCACATATTGATCACACCTCTGCATTAGTATTTAGAAGATTTCATTTTCAATAAATTTTATTTTGTTCTGTTTGGTTTTAAGCCACTGGTAGGTAAAGTCATTCAGTTTTGCTTAAAGTTGGGGTTTCAACTTTGCATGTCCTATGCAGCTGACTAGGCCATGGTTTCATATTGTTACCTGTGAGGAGTTTGAGACTGTTGATCTTGAGGAAAAGTATATTTGGCACGGTTGGTTAAACTATCCATATTTTAGATCCTTTCTCTTCCTCGTTGTTTAAATCCTCAAAGGAGGGGGCAGGTGAATGAATTCATGCAGTGATTTTTTTTTTCAAAGGTTGGGTGGTGGTATTACAGACTCTGACAGAGATGCTGTGTGCCTTCTCCTTAAGAAACCTTTTTTTGGAACCAATAAATTGGGACAATTTTCACCCGGCCTCTAAATTTTCCTTTCTAGAATCAGGTCAGGATACAGTAGCAGAAATCTTGGTGCACTTATTGATAAGTTTCAATGGGTGTGGGATTGGGGTAGTACATCCTGGTTCTCCCTGATTCTCAATGGCCTTCAATGCCACTAATCACAGTTCCTTTCTGGATTGGCCCAGAAGGTTGGCACAGGAAGGCACAGTAGTATGGTGATTTTTCTTTCTCTGGGGCCCATTCTAGTTGGTGTTGAGTGCTTATTTGTAGCATGCCTCAGGGTTCTATACTCCTTGCTGCTTTTTGCCATCTAAATAAAACCACTGAAGGAAGTCATTCATCTACCTGAAATGCTATATGTGACTTAGGGCACAGCCTGAGAATCATGGACTCTCAACTCGCATTTGAAGGCCAAAATGGCAGTTTTGGCCAAGAGGGCCTTTGGTCAACTTTATCTAGTGTGCCAATTCTACTCATTCCTAAATGGGAACGTCCTGTTTGCAGTCATTCATTTTCTAGTCACCTCCTGGCAGGCCTTTAGGAAGGCAGTAAAAACTTCACTTTTTCAGAACGCCTTGAGGCCAGGATAATTGGAACTTTTTCTGGGTGGGCTGTGAATGTGAATTACTGGTCACTATTAACTCCTTGGATTTTAATTATTTGTTTTGTTTTTCTTAGGCCACTAAGAATTGAAATGCTGCAGCTGAATAACTGTATACATTTTTAAATAAAATTAAATGAATAAATGTAGACATTTGGCAACTTTGAAATCATTCCTGAACTAGCTATGAAGGAGGAAAGAACTTGTCACTTTGGGCCAGACATCTTCTTTCAGCTCCCCTTACCTCCCACTTAGATATAAGTGCATGCCAAATAAAAATATTAAGCCTCCAAATTCTTTTCCAGTTTTGATTCTGTGGCCTTGTTGTATACCTATAAGAGACTCAAGACATCTTTGGCCAGCTTCTAAGACTCCACTGCCTATCTCTTCAGTTTAATGCGTTTTTGGCAGATTTCAATCTTTAAAATGTTTACTGCAGTCATTCCAAGAATGTGTATGTTTCTCTTCTAAACTGTCAGCTGTAAATCTGTTGGACTAGATGTTTTTGGTTTCAGATTTCTGTTAATTTTTATGTTTTGAGCTAGATTTGGTGGAAGTTTGTTAACTTTCCTGGGAGTGTGTGTGAGACACGCGTGGAAGAGTTTTGTTCCTCATTTCTCCCCCATTCTCTAGGTCTGCTCTGAATTCTTCACAGCATACCTGAATTATAAAATGCATTTTGCAGGGTCCCATTCAATACAGCCATTTTTATAACTGATCTCAGCTGTGTAGTTATATCTTTTTATATACATATAAAAAACTCTAGATATTTTAGCAATTCTCAAGCTGTAACTATAATAAAGCCAGGAAACAAGCATTTAATTTAACCCAATGCCAAATTTTAAGGAGCCCCCTTCTATTCTACTTTAAGTCAACTGTGTATCCCTGGTCTCAGCGAGTCAGAGAGGGAATAGTTTGTGAGATGGAAAAGTTATTTGCAATCTGCGAGCCAAATGCAGACCCAGCTGTTCAGCTTTGAGAGAAGAGTGAGTTATGAAGAAACTGGATCCTAGTGTCATTGGAGCTGAACGGCTAAGGTAAAATTGGAATCCCCTCTAATTTTTGCTGCTGTTGTCATTAGATTTGATGGAAAGAAGAATCAAATGCATCTGTTACAAGCGCAATATGTGCAACAGATGAGAGTCTCTCTCACTCTTTTTTAACATGATGGTTCTTGATGCAAAGGGGAGAAAGAAGTTTTAACTTCACTGATTATTGTCACAACTTGGGAAGAATGGAATTGTGTTAAATTAACAAGAGATAAGATGAAAAGCATTGATCTTTGCATCGCCTATAAGAACAACCAACGAAATAGCAAGCTGATCACTATTGAAAGTAACCTTGCGGAAGATTTCTCTTTGATTTGCAAAATGAAAGATTAATCTGTTGACCTCTTTAAAAAAAAAAAGAGCCTGACCATTTTCTAGAGTACTGTTTCTCAATCTTAGTAACTTTAAGATGCATGACTTACATGGGCTGTTGGGAAATTCTGGGAGTTTAAGCCTACACACTTTAACGTTGCTGAGGTTGAAACACATTGTTTTAGAGCAGGGGTCTTCAAACTTGACAGCTTTAAGACTTGTGGACTTCAACTCCCAGAATTCCTCCTCCACTCATGTTAGCTCAGGAATCCTGGGAGTTGAAGTCCACAAGTTTTAAACTTGCCAAGTTTGAAGACCCTTGCTTTAGAGCAGAGGTCTCCAAACTTGGCAACTTTTAAGATTTGGGGATTTCAACTCTCAGAATTCTCCAGCCCTAGAAAAACATACAGCTCAAAGAAGCTGTAAAACTGTCTGAAGTGGAAGTGAGTGCCTGGCCCTGTGACAGAGAGACTTTGCTGCAGACAGAGATCAGATGCTACTGGCAGCTGTGAAGATAGAAAATAGCTCTTCTGAGGCTCTGCCTCTAAAGCTGCTTGTTCAGCACCAAGTGATGAGAAGAACAGAAAGAAGCTCCCAGCACAAACTTTTAGCCACAAAGTGGATGCCCTAGCCTACTTGCAGGTTACTAGAGGTTACCAGCAGGTTTCCACTGTCCCAAAATCAGACAATGAAAACCAACATTCCTCTTTACTATCAAACATACATATTCTGCTGGGAATACATTAGGTAGAAACCATGTGATATTCTTGGGCTTAAAGCATTACATGGATACTAATGAAGGAGAATATTTGTAGCTTAGGGTTGAAATAAGTCATTGTTGCTCTCTGAGCTTTTTGGAGATGTTATATTACCCTAACTAGGTAACATCATCACCACTGATGATGTTACCTAGTTAGGGTAATGAAACATTTGCAAGAAAATAAGCTCAAAGAGCACCAAGGACCCCTTGTTACATGGATGTTAGACTGTGAAATGAAATTTGGTTTCATTAAGTTTGGCTTTAAGCTTTCTTGGCTATTGAAGGATAGAACAACTCTATTTTGATAGAGCGCCTTGACCTCGTTGCTTCTCCATCCTTAACTAGCTTGCATGAACGATGTCTCCTCCTCCCCACACAATGGATTATGTTTGATCGGGTATATGTGTGCAACTGTAAGAGTCACAGCCTAGTGACAACTGTTGTAAGTAGAAATTCTACTTCAAAGATTCTACCCTCTTAACTTCCTCAATCAAAACCAGTTTCTTCCAAGCAAGAAATTCAGTAATCTCATTAAGCAGGATTTATTAATAGGAAAATAAAAATGATTCAAAAAAATCCAGCAAATGAGATGTTTTAGGGTGAGGATAAATAATAGAATCATAGGGTTGAAAGATCTTGGAGGTGTTGAGTTTAACCCCTAACCAGGGCAGCAATGCTCAGGTCAAAAGCCTGTCCAAATTTGTTTAAAAGCTTCTAGTGATAGAATACCTACAACTCAGTGGTGGGATTCCATTTTTTTTTTACTACCGGTTCTAGAACTGGTCAGAACCTGCTGAATACCACCTCTGCTACAACTCCAGAAGGCTGCTACTGTAACACTTTCAATTTCCCTTTTCTTCTTTAAGTTAGACATACCCAGTTACTTTAATAATGCTTCATATAATTTTTCCTTAGCCCCTCACCCTCTTTGTCATTCTTCTCTGCATTCTTTCCAGTTCCTCAGCATCCCTCTTGTTGTCAGTGAAGATTTGATGCAGGATTTCTGACCATACAGCCTAAGCTATCCCTTCCCATGATGTCAACACAATGTTAATGTTGATGCAGTCCAACATTGCATTGGTTTCTTTGTGAACTATAACACACTACTGCAAGGGTCTTCAAACTTGGTGAGTTTAAGACTTGCGGATTTCAACTCCCAGAATCCTGAGCTAACGTGACTGGAGGAGGAATTCTAAGATTTGAAGTCCACAAGTCCTAAAGCTATCAAGTTTGAAGATCCTTGCACTACTGGCTCACACTTAATTTGTGGTCTACTAGGAGCCCAGATCCTTATCACAAGAACAACTGCTAAATTAGGTACTATTAACATAAATGTGTAAATCTGTAATTTTTTCTTAAGTGCAGAACTTTACCTTTCTCCCTAGTGAACAACATTTTGCTGGATAGCATCCATTGTTGAAATCTATCCAGATGTTTTTTAGCTTGAAGCCCATTTTTTAAGATATTAACGATCTGTTGTAGTAGTAAGATTGTAGTGGAATCATCCTTCTCACTTTATCACGAAAAATTTTATCAAATGCCTCACTATAGTTGAGATATATTATAGCAATAGCTTCCCTTTGGTCCACTAATAAAGTTACTCTGTCATAATTTGTTGGGCATTTTAAGAAACCCATGCTGGCTTCTAGTAATCACTTTTTACCTTTCAAAATGCAAGCAAGCCTACTGCTTGAGATTCAGCAGTTCAACTTTCTATTGTCCTTTAATATCTTGTCATCAAGTAGCAAGCCAAACATTTCCTTAGCTTTCCTCTTTTCTGCACACACCAAAGAATCCTTTTCTGGTATGTTTAGCTTCATTGCAAGCCTAGGTTTGCATGCAGATTTAGGCTATTTGTTGATATTTTGCTTCTGTTGAATATCCTTCTTACAATTTTTTAAGCATGTCCTTTTTGTTTTTTAGTTTATGAGAACATTCTCTGCAACCACACTGGGCTCATCAAGTGTTTCCCAACTTTCTGTTTGGACCGTAATGATCTTTCCCTTTCAGCCTTCCTGAATTGTTTTTCATTTCAGGATATCGGTCTATCATGGAATCCTTCATATATTTTTCTCCTTAATAAACTCAGCTTTCATGAAATTAGTGCTCCTCACCTAGAACACCAATATCACTAGTCACTCTCTCCCAAGGTTTTTACATTTCTTCATCTTTTTTTTTCCTTACTAGAAAATACTAATTCTGATATAGCTGAATTTCAGGAAAGAAAAGATGTACTGGAAAGGGGTCTAAAAATCTAATCTAAAAAAATGGTCTCTGCATCTATGGGTTGGTTTCAGAATGGTTGCTTGAATTCTTACTCTTTTATCCAGCTAAAGCAGTATTTGATACTGGCAAAGTGCTACTTGTCAGTACAGAACAGGAATCTGTATTATTCTGCAGAATGAATATTGGTTATACTGAGGCTGGTGGGATTGGAAGTAGTCAATGGTACAGATAAAACTGGATTAGATGGGTCGGTGATATACTTTGATATAGGATACTTTTCAAAACATTTTCTCCTTACCACTTGTGCTTAGTAGGAGTGCATGTCAGCTCCTAACTGCTGTACGCATAGTAATTAATGCATGTATTTATTTAGCTTGGTATAGCTATGACTAAGGCTTTCAACAGTTTACAAGAACAATTGCTAACATAGAAATTAAATAGGTACATTAAATATAATTCATGGTGAGAATTGACAGAATCAGCAGTTAAAAGGCTCTGCAAAAAGATGTGTTTTAAGGGCCACCTTAAAAGCTGATAATGAGATTAGGCTCACTCAATGTCAGAGGGAGTTCATTCTTAAGAGCAGCTGAAGCAGCAGAGCCAGAATTTGAGTCCTCACCAGATGAACTCATAACAATTTTAGGTAAACTTCTGAAATGATCTTATTAAGAGTGAATATTTTTCTGGATGAAGGTCTAAACTATAGAGGCCCTTCAAGATATAATGACCCTTTTGGCTTGAGATGTACTTTTGGCTGGAAATGAATTGGTAGCTTTGACACAGAAAAGAAAGCATCTGTGGAATATTTAGAAAAAAAAGTCATAGCCAAACAAAATTATTTTATTTGTGCAGGTAGAGGGTCCCCATCCCATTTGTCAATCATGAAATGCAATATTGACAATAAAGAAACCATGTCATCAAAGACAGCACAATCTGTGGGGAAATGCATTCATACCGATGATTGATAATGCTATTATATTTTTAACTGAGAAAAGAAGTTCTTACTTTGCTTGGTTACGAGACTACTTCCTTCACAAGCTAACAATTGTGTCTAATCCTACGTTCTGATAGTTTGCTTCCTTCAATTATGAAAAGTATACAGGATAGTTACAATTAGCATTTGCATTAATAAATTCTTATGTTACTGGGCATGGCCATGGGAAATTCATTTTAATTAAAATATGTGATGCCATTTTGATGTATTTTTTTTCTCTCTTTGAAACCCAGCTTGGAAATCTGAAGCAATACTTCATGCAGCGCTGATGTTTCCCTGGCTATAAGGGAACTATAGTGAAAGGATTTCTTCCCTCCTAGCTCAAACTGGCAATCTGCTTTAAAACCAGCTATTGATTTCTTCACAGATGGAAGCATTTCTCCAAGCTGACTTCATTTGAACTTGGACTTGGCATCAACTCAAGAAGCAATAATGAATTTGAAACCCTTTCTAGATCAGATCTTTATTCTGAGAAATTTAACTTGTATGCTGTATTGAGCTCTTCTCATTTTTTTTAACTGAATTCCTAGCCTTGACCTGGAGAAAAGGGTGAAATTCCCCCCCCCCCCATTTTCTCTTTGAACCTTTGGTAAGGAGGGAGGAATCTTCAGCCTCAAGCTAGCTAGATTTCTGAGATCCAAGAATGAAAACAAAAGTAAATATAGAAATAACATTGAGGGTTAAGCAGTATAGCTGATGCTAATGATTCTTGTACTGTTCAAGCATATCAAATGGCAAGAGATACCAGAATGTCTATTCTTGACCATAAGATGTTTTGCAGGTGGAAATGTAATTTCTTAATACCATTCTTAATACCACAGAATATAGCAGGATTTTAAACTGAGGACTGTTTTGGTGCCACTATTTAAATACTGCCCTTAGTATTCTTTTTGAATGATGATTTCTCTAAGATGGCTTTTGTGGTGAGACTTCGGTTCAGTTATGGTTATCTGGCTTAAACGCACTTCAGGAAATACCTTCTCCCAAAGTGCCTATCCTAACCACAAAGTAAAAGCCATCTTGGCTTGCTTTGCTTATTTTTTTTTTCTCCAGATGATTGATTCATGTGAACAAACTATAGCCTTTATTCCCTTCAGATCTATACTCCTCTCAGATGTAGATATTGAAACTGGAACCTTGCACTGTTTCTTGAAATATTTTCTGACAAAACAACAACTGGAAAGAAAATGTAGGACATTATCCTGAGCATGAATGGAGATCTAATGTACCATTTCATCTTTGTCTCCCTTATCTAAATAATTCTTGCCTTGAAGGAGACATGGGGCACTTGAGGTGCAGTTCTTATTGTGGTGCATTTAACAAGATGAATGGTAGCTCCCGAGGACCAGTCAAATTACAGGACCATCCTTCACCTGCTCCCCCAAAGGCTGCTGGTACCTTTTGACCTAGTTGAATAGATCCATTCTTGGAAATATACATTCATCTCTTTGCCTCTCTATTACAAATAGATTTGCCACCCCATAGGTTTAAAAAAAAAAAAAAGGCCATTATATCTGCTTCTCCTAAAACTTACATTTAGAAAATAGTTTTCTTTTCTGTATCTTTCATTTTCCTTTTGCTTTCATCTGTTAACTTTTTGTGTGATCTGGTATGTTTCTTAACAATTTAATAAAAATTCTGTGAAATAAAAATGAGTCCTGTAATGTCAGTTACACTGAGTCTAAACATGAGCTGTGGTTTAATTGTTTTATTGAATTAAAAAACCAGAGGCTGAATTATTTGGCATACCAAACCTAAATCATGGTTTACAAATAATTGGGTTTACAAATTATCATACAATATGTTATTGTAATTCAGAAATAAAATTAATCATAATATGGGGTGGGTTACCATGTCTTATTAAGCCATTATCTTCAAATCTTTGACAAATCTCAATTTGCTCAATTGTGAATTTGAAGTAAATTCCAAATTACTATAAAGATGTTTATTAGAAACAATAAACTTTGCATGCTTACTCAAGGGGACAGAACAAATCTAAATATATTTGGATTTCTCCTGATCTATGCATCTATTGCTTTTGAGATCTACAAACATTTAAAGAAATATTAAGTTAAGTCAATTTCCAAGTGACAATGTATTGATCTTTCTGGTCTATATTTAAATAATACAGCTAGTCCTAGATTTATGACCACAGCTCAGCCCGAAACTTCTGTTGCTAAGGAAGACAACTGAGCTTTGCCCCATTTTATGACCTTTCTTGACACAGTTAAGTTAATCACTGCAGTCGTTAATTGAATCATATTGTTAAGTGAATCTGGCTTCCTCCATTGACTTTGCTTGTCGGAAGCCGGCTGGGAAAGTTACAAATGGTGATAACATGACCCAGAGACAATGCAACAGTCATAAAACACATGCTAGTTGCCAAGTGCCCGACTTTTGATCAAAAGACCATGGAGATGCTCCAATCCTTGTAAATGTGAAGATCAGTCATAAGTCATTTTTTTAGTGCTGTTGTGACTTTGAGCAGTCACTAAATGAATGGATGTAAGTCTAGGACTACTTCTATACAAAATGATTCTATGAAGCGTCTAATTATGCATAATTAACAAAATGTGGGTGGTTGTTTTTTTAAACTAAGTTTATCTCAAATTTCTCCTGGCTTAAAATAGTATTTTTCACCCACCCAGATCAGCTTGAACCCACCCCACCCCCCCAAAAAAAAAATTCCAAGAAGATCGAAATAACACCCAATGTCTAAAAACAAGATTGGAAAGAATTACAGCCTACACACTGGAGTAAGGGCTTCTCAATCTTGGTATGAGGTTTATATCTGCAAAATGTCATTCAAATTGCCAGATTTCAAATAACTACTGTATTTAACATACTTGGAAATCAACTACACTAATTTTTCAGTTGAACCCTCCATAAAGATGTTTTATCTATTACTTGGGAATTACCATAATCCAATTTACAATATGTACACTTCTGAGGACCATAACCAATGTCAATGTTTTATTTTACATTATAACATATATTTAATGTTTGACAAGGTTGGAAAACTCTGGTAGCTTTGAAAATGAGTGCTGATAAAAAAAATCTGACTTATAGACCTGAAAAAGCTAAATAAGGTTGGTAAAATCTGCTATGGAATTAATATATATTTTAGGTGAAGGGGCCGATTTCATGCTATAGCTGATGCAGGTTTTTAACATTTTTGAAATTCAATTCAAATTGTACTGATCTCATTTCTCAGTTATTTAGCTTTCTCACAATATTCTACAAATCTCTCTTCTCAAGATCTCAATCTTCTAGTTTAGGAAGAACCCGTATTTCCAAACACATCAAGAATATCTTCCTTTGAATCATTCTTCAACACTTGGACAAATAACTGGCCACTACTGTGTAGCCAACTACAGTTCTTTGGGAGAACTTCAACTCAACTTTAACATTCTTAAAATCATTTTGAAGCTGAATCAATTGCAATCAAATACAATATTACATATCCAATTATTTTGGGATGTTCTGGGTAGTACTTTTAAGCCTGCTGCCTGTAAATTGAAGGTAATGAACCAAGATGAAAAGCTATATGGACTTACTCACACATATAAATGACTTAAATGTACATGAATATTAGTAGTTCAGGTTGGTAGCTGGGGTGTTGGTTTGAGCTCCAAGTTTGGCAATTTGGTTGCAAACGTTTCATCACCATTCAAGGAGACACTGTCAGTGTACTCTGAATTGTGCTTGTCTATCCAAGCACTGGCTTTTAAATACCTTTTTATGTGATGCATTCACCAGTTTGCATCACATAAAATGGTATTTAAAGGCCAGTGCTCGGACAGAGGAGCACAATTCAAAGCGCATTGATGATGCCTCCTCGAATGGTGACAAAATGTTTGCAACCAAATTGTCAAGCTCAGACCAACAGTCCCACATATGACTTCCTACCCACAAAACACTCGCTTTATTCAATGTCTATAAAACAGATAGTTTACTAGACACTGTTTCTCATTTGGCCTGACTTGGGAAAGTATATTTATCATTTTGAGAACAAGCCAGGATATAAATGAAACTTTAGATAACTCTTATTTGTACCAGCTTTCCATAACTTCCCAAATGGAAAATACTGCTAATGTAGTAGCCTTTTTGCTCAAGGAGGGAAGAATTCTGTATCAGGGTGAATAGTTTGTTCACCATCAAACTAACACCATCATATTAATTCAAAATATGATAATCTGAATATAAAATGTAAAGATAAAAATTTCCCCTGTCCTGTCATGTCCGGATCTAAGGGGCGGTGCTCATCTTTGTTTTCTTAGCCAAGGGAAGAAAGATATTTCTCATGGTCATGTGGCCAGCATGACTATATGCTAAGGGGTGAACAGAATGCTTACATTCCTATTGAAGTGTTATCTACTCACATTTGCATGCTGCTAGGTGGGCAGGAATTGGAGCAAGTAAAGGGAGCTCACCTCATTGCATGGCTTTGAACCCGGTCTGCCAGTCGACAAACCCAACATTTTTAAGCACTGAACCCCCAAATTTGAATATACTAGAATTCTAAAACTAAAAATCATGACATTTGCCAAAAAGCCCAAGAGCTATTCCTGGAGCACGGATGGCCGCAAGATTGAACAGGTCTCCTGCCTGAAATACATGAGGGTAGCCCTTAATTCTGGTGGCAGTAGGAAAATTCACAGGGATTACACTGCTGAAAATGCACAGAGAGGCACATCTACCATCCTGAAGACAAGAGGTGGCCCCTGTATATCTGCAGCGCTCAAATTATTTGAAGCTAAGCCAATAGCTTTTTGGCTCTTTAGAACTTGCATAACACAAAGTTCTAAAAACAGCCCTTCAGGTCCCAAATTGTGCTTGTCTCTAATGATACCCCGCAACCAGAAAGAGGCTTCAAGAAAGTGGAGGCTAGAGGGTAGATGAGCATATTCACCTGTTGGCCCAGACTATTATTCCCCCTCTTGCTTCATTAAGTGGAGTAATGATTTTCAATCTACATGGAAGGAAGCAATCTCACCCCTGGACTTCTTTCCAACCTGAGACATGGTCAGACCAAAGTACTCATTAAACTGTGCCACAAGCACAGAGTGCCAGTTGTACTGCACCAGGACTCTAACCTTTATTGCCAATGAATGCAACAGGTATTCTGCCTCCTCTATATTACTTAGCATACCAAACTAATATTCAACTCCCTAATCACAAGAGGATCTCTATTCTTGTCATGCCATCCCCTCAGCTGTCCTTGAAGCTGATACAGGGAAATTCCCTACCCAGAGAAACAATGCCCCGTGACTCTGGACACACAGATACAACAGAACATATGTTTCTCCAGTGCCTGCACTACAGAAACATTTCCTCTTCCCATTACAGCATAAATGCCCAAGGCACTCAGAACTGTTTCATATCTCCTTGCTGCTTTCAAATACCAGCCCTGCTCCAACATACAGGGTTGCTAGCATCTGCACAGCAGCATTTAAAATTCATCCATCTATCCCAGGGGTCCCCAACCACCAGGCCCCAGACCGGTACCAGTCCGTGGATCATTTTCTACCGGGCCGCCGGTTTGCTGGGTGCCACCATCTTGTTTCGATGAGTAAGTGCTTCCGGGTGAGCTTTTCCGGTTGGAAAGTGGAGTTTGGGTCCTGAAGGAATCCTCGCGCCTTAGTTTCATCGAAAGGGGGGGGCTTCGAACGAAGAGCCATCCCGATGGCAGAGGAGATTAAGAAAGCACAAAAAAGCACAAAAAAGGTACAAAGGAGGAGTTGAAGGTGGTGGGGGACGGCTGGCTGGCCAGTCGCTCGGCTCACCTTGCCTTGTCATGCGTGCTGATGCTGGTACCGGGCCACGGATCATTTTGTGATGCTGGTACCGGGCCGTGGCACAAAAAAGGTTGGGGGCCACTGATCTATCCCTTAAACTAGACTTAATGAACACCCAGTACATCATATTAGAGCGCTCTGATTTGATAGTCTTTGATATACTAACCTTTTATGCTCCCCTATAACCTCTAAAGCTCTCACCCCTTCTTTCAGATGTTTACAGACTTTTATGTATGCTTTCTGTTTTATTATCTTCTAGTTTTCCCCTTTCTTGTATTTTTTTAGCCTCCAGTATGCTTTTTAATTGAACGTACTCCATCCTCCTTATGCTGGTTTTGATTGTAATAAAGATTTGATTTGAGCTGAGTGCCCTCAGTACTATATCTCAGTCATGGCCTTTTCTCTGGAATAGGAGGCAACAAGGGACCAGTGCATTTTTAATGTTTCTCATTATAATAAAAATGAAACAAAAATTAAAGCACACTTTTTTGTAGCCAATGGCAACTGAAAGATGTAAGAGAGAAGTTAATTCAATTTTGTTGCTGTTGTTGCTGGGCCCTCAGGACATACATTTTAAGGAGAAGCTATACATTAAGTAACAATAGCACAAAACGTTTCTGCAGTGTATAGTTTTTAAGGACATAATAAATAGATCGATACTGCAGTTGTGTTATATATACTGTATATATTTAAAATGCACAAAGCAACTCTTAAAAATCAGGTTGAGCTAGCATAGCTACAGTTGGAATGCAATTAAATGAAACAAGGTTTTTTTTTATCAACAAATAAATTATTCAAAGATAGAAAATCCAGATAAAATTGCTAGTAACTGGAACCTGATGGAATCTAATTTATTAATATATACTGTTAAATGATTGGAAGGAGTTGGACCTGCACCTAGTTACTGCATTTTTTCGAGGTCAAAACTTCAGAGAACCAAATGTGATGCTGTTGCAACTATCATGACAAGCAGAGAATTTGAATTAATTGGCCTTCCTAATTGACTTGTCTTGTAAGAAATGAGTTGCTGATAGAACAACTGAGTAACAATTGGCTCACATCTAATTGTGAAGGATAAATTTTGTGGACTTCAACATTGCCAGATTTTTACTTGTCATCATTTTTCCTGAGGAAAAACCACATGAATTGGGACTTATCTACTATTTACCCATCTATCCATGAAGGTGCATGCTTGCATGCATGCATGCACACATATATACAGGTAGACCTCAACTTAAGACCACAATTGACCCCAAAATTGCTCTTGCTAAGTAAGACAGTTGTTAAGTGAATTTTGCCAACCTTTCTTTCCATCGTTGGTAAGAGAATCACTGCAGTTGTTAAGTTAGTAAGACGGTTGTTAAGTGAATCCGGCTTGCCCATTGATTTTGCTGGTCAGAAGGTCACCAAAGAAGATTGCATGACCCCGGGCCACTGCAACCATCATAAATATGAGTCAGTTGCCATGTGCCCAATTTCTGATCATGTGACCATGGGGATCCTGCAACCTTCACAAGTGTGAAAACCGGTCATGAATCCCATTTTTCAGTGCAGTTGTAACTTTGAATGGTCACTAAATGAATTGTTTTAAGCCGAGGATTAGCTGTACTGGGTTTTCCTGATGTTGCAAGCACAACACTTTATTTATTTTTTAAAGAATACTCTGTTGGCTGGAAGAGAAAGTTGTCTCTGAACAAGTAGCCAGTAGATTTCCTCAATACGAGTGCATGGAGCTCAAATGTGGTACCACTATGACTCTGTTTAGACCTGGCTGTACAAAAGAACAGAAAGGGATCTTTTAAGCTTAATGGGAGCTTAAAATTTTCATGGAATAGATCAGTGACCCACAACCCTTTGGGCACCAGGGACTGGTTCTGTGGAGAGTGTGTCTCTGGAGATTCTCAGTCATCCAGGTAAGTCATGGTGGTCCCGAAGATGCCTTTTCAAGTGGCAACTGGATTTTCTGGAAAGTCCAGTTCAGTGGTGGGATTCGATTTTTTTTGCTACCTGTTCTGTGGGTGTGGCTTGGTGGGCATGGCGTGGGAAGGATACTGTAAAATCTCCAGTCAGAGGTGGTAATTTGCCAATTCTCCAAACTAAACAAAATTTCCACTACTGGTTCTCCAGAATTGGTCAGAACCTGCTGAATACCACCTCTGGTCCAATTGCCTCTTGAAAAAGCACCTTTGAGACATTCATGGAGAGAGGATTTTCAAAGGACTGGAGGTGATTTCACATGCTACCTGCATCTCACGGATGGGGCTTCACTTGTTTGTGTGACCAAGCCTGGTGCCAGTCCATGGACCGGAGGGTTGGGGATCTCTAGAATTGATCAAGCTGATCTATACTGATTGCTGTCTGCTCTTCTGATAATTTCAACATACTTGTACTTAATGGGATAATCATAATGTGATAAGGTTAATTAAAGAAATGCATTAATTTGTCAAGCTTCAATTAGATTTCCTAGAAACATCATCCACTCCTTTTGCAGATGATACAACAGTGATTGGTCTCATTCGAGACAACGATGAATCGTGTGCAGACAGGTGGTTGAACAGCTATCCTTGTGATGCAACCAGACCAATCTTGAACTAAATACACTCAAAACCATAGAAAGGGTGGTAGATTTTAGGAGAAACCCTCCTCTACAACCTCCTTTTACAATACTAGACAACACAGTATCAACAGAAGAGACCTTCAAGTTTCTAGGTTTTATCATTTCTCAAGAATTAAAATGGACATCTAACATCAAAAACGTCATCAAAAAAGCAGAACAAAGAATGTTCTTTCTGCGCCAACTCAGGAAGCTCAAACTGCCCAAAGAGTTGCTGATTCAGTTCTACAGAGGAATTATTGAGTCTATCATCTGCACGTCATAAATATGAACCAGTTGCCAAGTATCCAAAGTTTGATCATGTGACCAAGGGGACACTGCAATGGTTATAATTGTGAAAAACGGTCATAAGTCACTTTTTTTAGTGTTGTTGTAACTTTGAATGGGCACTAAATGAACTGTTGTAAGTTGAGGATTGCCTATATTTGGATTAAAAAATGTTATGTAACAGTCTTGTCATAGAAATCAAAAATTATATTTGGCCTGTTTATTCAGATACTCTTGTCTATCAGTTTCCTGTTCTGCTCTTGGAGTGTCTCCAGATATTCAAATTTTTGCTGATTTGAGTCATCCCTGACAGGTTACAAGGAAAGATAACAGTCTTTTGAAAAAGAAATTTAGTGGAGCAGAAATTCCATTTCATTGCACACCCTGAAAGACATGTCTCCTCAGAAATGTAATTGAGCTGATACACTCATATGAACCGCAGTACAAAAAAGAATCAAACCAGTGACAATCTGAAAGTGGTGCAGTTGGATTAATCTTTTAGACTGGGTGACATGATAGGCCTCTTCCAAGTTTGTTTGTTTTAAACAAGGCAAATAGCAATAGCACTTAGGCTTACAGTATATATTGCCCCATAGTGCTTTATAGCACTCTGTGAGTGGTTTACCCCCAACAATCTGGGTCCTCATTTTACTGACCTCAGAAGGACAGAATCCTTAATCTTCCTTAATCTGGTCAGGATCAAACTCCAGGCTGTGGGCAGAGTTTACCTGCAATACTGCACTTAACCATTGCGCCACCAATAAACCGGAAGTCAATTCTTGCTTCTGTAAAGTTTCATAAACCACTTCCTTTTTTCTTAAATAGTAATAGGATGCACCAAGCATTGAAACACATGAAATCAGGTGTGTGAATTAGTCTACTCTTTTCCTGTATGTTTAACCAAAGTACAGCACAATTCAATTTCAAATCCTATCTCTCTTTGTGGGGTGTGGGTGTGAAGGGAATCTTAATGTTCTATATGCCTACACATTTTATTTTTGCACTGAGTCAGGAAAAATAAAAATAATCAAATGCTTTTGGCTTTTGGCAAAAACATTTCATTAGCTTGAAACAGAACTTGGAAATCTGGAATATATTAGGAATTCAAACAAGTAAGAGGTTTTATCCCTTTTTAAAAATAACGTGAGTCCATAAACTTATGTGTTATTACATCCTAGGATAAGAAGTGTTATCCTAGGATGTAAAATAAGAAACCAAAAAGACAATCAAGGAATACCAGGCATTGAGTCAGATCTTTTAGTGGAAGTAGATTCTTACACCTCAACTAACTGAATGGAGCTTCTTTACTACAGAAGTCACTCCGTATTGTGTGTTTGAGCTATTGGTGGCTCTCCAAAAGTTAGAAATCCTTCTCCATGTCTACTACCTGAGTGTTTTAACCAGAGATTCCAAGGACTCATTTGATATGAAAGCATTAGCAGCATCAGCTCTATGTTTCATTCTGGACAGTTAGTCAACATTAGATTAGATTAGTCAATCGGGTTAGCACTGATGATGTTACCTAGTTTGGGTAATGAAACATCCGCAAGAAAACAACCATGCTCAGAGAGCACCAAGGACCCCTCATTTCAACCTCGAGCTACAAATATTCTCCTTTATTGGGATTTAGTCAACAGCCTGTGATCATTTGGGCTCATTATTAAAATGTAAATTGGGTATCTTTGAGGTTTTGAATTTGTCTTCTGCTCAAATGTTGCAGGACCCTCCACACAGGATCTTTATTAAGCAGCTACTTACAATGGCTATCCAGACCTTGAAAGTGACCTTCATGGAAGACACAATATCACTCAGACTGAGACTCTTTCACATTTAGCACTGATCTAAAAGCAGCTCAGCAGCTGTGAGCAGGGTCCAATTAATTTCTGGCTCTGATTCCATGCATCCAAAATCATATAAAGGGCAATGAAAGTGTTGGAAGTTCTAGAGAGCATGTACGCTCTCATTGGATGGAACTTGTTTCAACCCATCTTCAAGTTTCTTCAACTTTCAAGTGACCATCCCTTCTTTTCAAATAGGTGGGGTCTTTCAAAGGCAAGAAAGGGATGGGGCCTTGGAAGCAACTCTGTGTCTCCCTATTCGGTAACTGTTATTATTATTATTTGGAAGAGGGTGGTGGGGAACATAACAGGCTCAGGCCAAACAATGCGTTCTAAAAAAACATTAAGGTGGGGCAGATTTTTGTCAGTCTCTGGGTCTTCCTATCAGATAAAGGGAAAAAAAAGAACTGGTTGGTTCCTACTATTTTTCCACATGCTGAGATTAGTGGTAAAGAACACAGCCACATAATGAAACCTTTTTTTTTAATACTGGAAAGTAGAAATGATGAAACTGTGAAATTGCCCTGATTGCAACAGAATTTCAGAAGATGACATTCAGAAGATGAAATTCAGGATTAGCATTTTTAAAAAATGCTGCATTCCTGAATTTTGGAGACAATGCTGGAAGAGGAATAATAAACCTAGCAGAATAGAGAATGTGACAACAAGAAGCCGGAAAATGATTTCATTGGGAATCACCAGAAAAGGTGAATGATTATTCCCTGAAACAGCCTCACATAAACATTGCAGAAACTGACTGGAGATCATCGGACCTGCAGGCTGATTTATCTGGAGATCACTAAGTTTGGGATGATACTTCCATTTTTTTAAAAAAAATATACAATACAGAGGTGATATTTGGGAATTAACTTCTAAGAATACTGCAACATATTTCATGTCTTCATTCATTATTGTAGCTGAGATGGAATTTCTCTTGAGATGACATCTTCCTGGAGATCTTAATTTAGTAAAGTGCCAAAGGGCTTTCTCCTTTCTTCACTCCTTTTTACTATGAAGCCACCGGGGTGGCACAGGGTTCAGTAGCAATGAAATATGGATAATACCCAGTTACACATTTTGTCCCTAGGTCAGACTGTGGATGCGGTGGCAGTGTTGACCCACTACTTAACGCTATTAGAGACTGGATGGGAAGGAAGAGACCCCAACTTATAACCAGAATTATTCCAGGGAAATTCCATCTTTGAGTTATGAAGAGACTGCACTATCCCGCTCAGAATTGATCTGCAGCTGGGGAGTTCTCCTAGATTCATAGTTCTGCTTCGGGAACAGGTGGCAGCTAAACCCTTGCAGGGCATCTTGTGTACCAATTTCAACCTTTCTTGGGCCAGGAATACCCTCTTCACAGTAATTCATGCCCTAATCTTCTTCCAGTTGGATTATTGTAATGTGCTCTGTGTAGAACTGCCCTTCCAGAAACACCCAAGAACTACAGAATATGATGGCTTGGGCAGTAAAAGACTATGGAAACTTAAGAAATACATCAATAATGTTTTAAAAATGGAAAGGAATGAAAAAAGGGGACTCTCTGGGAAGAAAATACCTCAGTTTAACCTTGTGTCCTCTAGTTTCATTGGATTAAGCTGACCAGGACATTTAGCATGCCAGTACTATGTTTGATAATCTAATGTAATCTCTAAACATCTTTAGTTTGTTAACCTTGATATTCCGGAATTTCTATAGTGCCTGGACTTTTAGAGGAGGGAAAGATGGAAGATAAAAAAAAACCTAATAGTTGTTTTTAATCCAGTCTGTCTGGTTTTTTTTTTTTTTAATTTAATGCTATATTTGGTAAGCAGCCCACTGGACTAGGTGACTATGTTAAATCTAATTGATAATCATAATAAGCAATGGAACTTTATTACATGTAAGAATTAGTTGAGAAATTAAGAAATGTTTATGATTACTAGAATCAACGTTATATCCCAGGTAATAATGTGAGGAAATTTATTCTATGAAAATAGTAGGAAGCAATGAATATAGGGCCTGTGATGCTGAACAAAGAAATAACACATATATGTTTATTTGTTTGACTGAAAGCTTTGAAAGGCAGAAACAAAGAGGTAGCACTTTGCATATTGCACAAGTCACCTAAGATTCTGCCTTGGGAAATTATATGAAACAACACATAGAACGTGCCTAAAAAACTGACAGCTCATCTGTCCATGAGACCTGGAGTCCACCAGATCAATGTTTCTTGGCAGCTTTAAATGGGTGGATTTCAACTCTTGAGAATTTTCCAGTCAGCAAGGTAGCTTGGGAATTCTGGAAGTTGAAGTGCACCCATCTTAAAGTTGCCAAGGTTGAGAAACACTGCATCAGATGCATGGCCTTTAAAACCCATCACCTCCGCTAGCTTTCCCATTGATTAAGAATAATGTGAGCTATTTCATGCGTCCTGAAGACATTAGTTTTGGGTAGATTATAATAGACTCATGAATAAATATTGGCCTAGTAAATGAATCATGAATAATATTCTAAATGAACCTTTGAATTTGATTGATGATATAAATGCATGTCTACTATAGAAGCGATATAGTTGTTTAGTTGATTTCATGAGATGCTCAGAATGTACACGAAGTGGGAAGCTGTTTATACCAATAAAAATGAATGAATTCTCACATTTAGTGTGGTTTTTTTTTTTTACTTGACAGGAGTATTTCAGAAAGAAAACAGCAGCCTGAAGTCTATAAACTTGAGATGGCCAGGATTAAATCAGGGGCATTCTACACATAAAACCAGCTTTTTGTTAGTAAGCTGTGACTCTTCCCTGTGGTTGGGCTATTCTTCATTTCATTTCATTTAGAACATTTTGTTTTTTTTAAAGATTTTTTTTCTATATTCCTTTAACTTCTGATGATTTTTAAATGACTTTTAAATGCCTTAAAATTAATGTTTATTTCTGATATGGTACTTTATAAATTTTAGTTCTCTTCAACTGATTTGAATACATTTGGCCAAAACAAGTCAGGATAAAAATACCGAATTCAAACAAACAGATAATTACACCAACTATTCCAGTTTCTTTGGGAATCTAAAACTTGTGAGCTGAGCAGTCCAAATAAAGATACCCCAAACTACAATAGCTGAAATGTACCAGAGAATCAGATAATGCAGAGATGTTATCAGCTTGAGGGTCTAAATGTCAAAAGGGGGAATGGAGGGACAATGCCAGTTTACCAAATTTCAAAGTATCTATTTTCTCATTTCAAACGTTCCTTCCTCTTTAGATCCAGGAATAAAATTACTATCAACATTACTGGGTACACACTCCGCTTCATTTTATGCCATGCATGTTCTCACAAGGATAATCCTCGAGATATCATACAGGTCTATAAGACACCCCCAAAGTGTCAAGCACGTAGCAGAACTATCAATCGGAAGATAAGAATAGTAAGAGTCTCACTAACACCACCTAGCAAGGCACCTCAATTTTATCCTTGGCTGCCAGTGGTATATTTTGCTGCCAACTGAAACTCGAATCATGAATACACACGGGAAGCAGGCAATCCATGCCTAAGGAATGAAATGAAATGCACACCACCAAAGTACTGTGCAAGAACAAAACTAGCCCATTCCTGTTGGAATGAAGAGTGCATTTCTCCTTGCAGTGTATAGAAATGGACTGTACAGGTGAATGCATTTCTCTTCAATACTGGAAACAGGAAAGCCTTATCCATTGCATCTGAAGGCAGCTGATTATTTGAGAAGGTGCAGAATAAGTGGCACAGCATGCCCCCAAAGTTCTTGCCACTGTACCCCAATCCCGAGCACCTGCCAGGTGAAACTGTTCTTGCAGCTAGTGGTAGAACTGTCCCTAAGTCAAAGGTGGTCAGTAAGCTAATCATTTTAACTGAGGAATGTTCATAGGGATTAATCTTTTAAACAGGCATTAGAAGGGGTGTTTTTTGTTTCTTTGAGACAACAAATGATACTATCCTGCAGATATCTCTCTTTCAGCCCAAGGGCCTTTTAAAAAGTACAGAGTGCAAACTAATGGATATTCATCCCATATTATTTCAAACAGATTCTTGTCTCTTCCAACCTTTAAAATGAAGCTTACAGTACTAGATTATCATTATCATTATTATTATATAGGGTACCTTTAAAAATAATTGTATCTAAAGGTAGTCAGATGTTCAAGAATTTTGTAAGTAAGATGCCTTCATACAGTCAGGAAGTCAATATGTTATCTCTGCTGCAAGCTTCAAAAAATTTCCTGATACATTTTCTAATTTTTTTTGAAGTACAGCAGCATCCTGATAAGAAGCCAAGTCTGCCCCTGAACTGCGCAAAGTACAAATCCTGTCTCCGGGACAGAGCAAGTTACCCGGGTTCCAATAAAAGAGAAAATCTGTAACTCCAGCTTGAAGTAGGGACCAGGGAGGCTTGAACAGGGAGGATTGCAATGTCCTACCTGTCAATGAATACTTCAGATTCAACCATAACAATACAAGAGCACACAATAGATACAAACTCAAGGTAAACTGCACCAAACTTGATTGCAGGAAATACAACTTCAGCAACAGAGTGGTCAATGTCTGGAATACTCTACCTGACTCTGTGGTTTCTTCCCCAAACCCCAAAAACTTTAACCTTAGACTGTCTACTATTGACCTCACCCTTTCCTAAGAGGTCTGTAGGGGGTGTGCATAAGCGCACCAAGGTGCCTACCGTCCCTGTCCTATTGTTTCTTTTTTTCTTATATGTATCCATTTCATGTATTCATAGCTATGTTTATACTTATACCGGTTATCTTATAATCGCTCGACAAAATAAATAAATAAAAAAAATAAAAAACTAAGGACCAGGGAGTCTTTGGTGCCCTCTGAGCTTGGTTGTTTGCTTGGAGACATTTCATTATCTGACTAGGTAACCTCATCAGGGCAAGCAAGCAGCCAAGCAAACACTGCATTGGGCAATACCTCGCCAGCCACTGACCAACTTGAGTAACAAGTATTTTAGTTTGTCTTCCTCAAACTCCGCAAGCAACACAGTACCGAAGGCCTGATCGACAATTTGTTTGCATAGGAAAGCCATCTGCTTAGGCAGAGTTTAAAAAGAAGGCGAAGCCGGCTCGTGTAGGCAAGCACTGCACACGAATGAGCAGGCTACCTACACTCTTACTCAAGATCCCGAAGTTTCAAATCTAAGACGAAGCAAACCCCCCTCTCTTAATGTGTCTTCCCTTCCCTCCCGGTTTTCTTGCTCCCTTTTACAGTGCGGGATTTCGATACAGTTGAAACCTTTGCCTCGCTAGCAGAACCTGACTCCGGGCTGCCCCTTCAACTCAGAGGGAAAAGGTTGCTTTCAAACAACCGCCAGAGAGACGCCCGACTTTGCTTTGCTCTGCATTTACTATACCTGGTGAACAGCGCCGGAGGTTTAAAGGCTGCAGCTTGCCGCGCTCCGCTCCGCGGGCTTCAAACCCTGTCGGTGCATACTTGCTTGGACTCTTCCTTTCCAAGCCAGGGGAGTGGGGAAGGCAGACAGATGCCCAAAATAAAACCTGCCCCCGCAAGCTCTTTATCGAAGGGACTTTCTCCCTTCTCACAGGCTGGAAGAAAGAGGCTGGCGGAGGGATCGACTCCTCGAAGGCAGTGGAAGGTTCCCCAGCTAGGGAAAGTTGCCAAATTGGGTGTGTGTATGCGGGGGGAGGGGAGGGGAGGGGGTGAACGAGCAAGACACCAAGGTAGACAGGCACAGAATTTTGGAAACGCAGAGGCAACGGAGGGGCGCTTATAGCCGAGACCCGCAGGCCCCCTAGAGGCAGAAAGAGGCAAAACTTCCTCGTGCTGACTCTTTCTTGCGGGTTGAAGCGACTTCAGGGACTTCGAACATTCAGCTTCCCGCTCCGCTTGGTGACTTTTGGGTGATTGGTTGACGCGAAAGCAACCCAGCCTTTCAGACTGGTATTACGAAATCCGTCCTTCGCCGTTTCCATCCCTCAGTTTAAAAGCGTCTCTTTCCAAGCGAGGATCTTCGAAATGTTCTTCAAAAGGGCAGCAGTTCCGTAATAGATCTCTCAACCACAGCTTGCAAAGATTTAACCGTGTGCCCAGGTGTTTCAGATCCGTCCAATGCCAGGGGTATAGCCCGTCACAAAACATCAAGTATTGCATTGCACTGAATGTGTTGTTATTCTTATATATCAATTACACATCTTGTGTTAGAGGATGCTTTATATCAGAGGAGGATGCTTTATGTCAGATTACCAAACTTCTCTCAGGGTAATCTTTTAATTTCTCTTAATTTTTTGGAGTGGCAAGGCCAAGACGATTCCCACTGTTGCCAGCCACTCCACTAAGTGGCAGACCTAAATCCCTTCTTAGCTGCTCTGAAGAAGCCAATTGCAGTTCCGACTGGGCCTCCTCCCCTTACTTTTTCTCTGCTTACTCCAGGAAAACCTTCTGCCCCATTGCCTTCTCTGCCAGCATCACAATTACAGCACCTGTGTGCTGTTGAGGTTAGAACAATTCTGCAAACAGACAGGCTTTAAAATAACACAGGCAACTGATTACCATGGTCATCCCGGCATATATGACAAGGTCTGGTTCCTTTGAACTGATTGTCCTTTAAATTTCGCTGGCCTGATGGGATTTAAATATAGAAACCTAAGCTATATGGTGTTTTATTTTTCACTCTTGCCAAACATGTCCCTCCCATCTTGATCTAGGGCAGCTCCTTCAGCTGCTCCTATACTTGGGCTGACCTTTTTCCCATCCCTCTTTCTTCCATTGCTCGTTCCCTCCTTACCCTTGTGAGCCTGGTGGCCAATGAGCTTCTCTAGAAGATCAGATGTCACTATAACAGGAGGACTTAATTGCCTGCTGGAGTTGGCAGAGCCTGCAGCCTGATCCATTCGGCAGAAAGCTCCTTGCTTCTCTCAGCTCCCCCTGTCAGGTAAGAAAGAGATTCAAGTGAGACATATATTGGTAAAGTATAGAGAGAGGAGAAGGAAAAAAGCATGTCCAAAGTTGTCTTACTCAGTCTAGGGTGGAATGCAAAACAGGAAGACAGAGGTTCTTGGGCCTACAATAAAAGTAGGTTTCTAGATCCTAGAACCGCAGGACTTCTCCTTGAGAGGGTTTGCTTCAAGCTAGTAACAATAAGTGGTAGCACCTGTCCATTTAAAAAAAAGGAAGGCGATCCATCAAACAGGTATCTATATGTGAGAAGTATGTGGTCCTGTGACCTATGGTCAAAAGTGATATGTATCGCATACACAAAACACTCAAAATTTTCCAAAGTCAACTGAAATACAGCCTAAATGATTGAATCCCCACAGAAAGGGACTGGGTGGAGAGACCATGACGATTGCTTAAATTCATTGGGAGGTCCATTGAATAGAAGCATCTCTCAGGTTATTGCAGAAATAAAGCACTTGAATATGATGGACAACATGTACATTTCTAAAAGAAAAAAGCATATTTCAGTAGTGTGTGAGATAATTTCAGCACCATTGGTAAAATAAAGGACTGTGGTGACTATTTTTCCATTGAGGTTATTTCAGTTGTGAACTCAAAAATCAACTTGTTGACTCTTCACTAAGTTCGGGCAAGGAAAAAGTTAGAAGTAGTAATAATTAGTTATCATGTATTGTAGCAAAAGAGCTTTATTTGACTTGACTAAAAATATTGTCCCATGGGGATGATTTAACTCCAGCTATATACTGTATATTTTAGTAAGACATTCAGTCCTGAGGATTGTTCCCAGATCTTATGAATATTGAAAACTACTGATTTCTTTGCAAATTATACATTTTGTGTTGAGTTATATGAAAGGGAGAGACAAGGGTATGGGAATTGTTTGATTCTGAACTGAAAGCGGCACATGTGAGTTAGGCCTTTAAATTATTGTAAGATGCCAAGTATCAAAAGCATATATCTATCTTAGCTCTTTAAACAGGCTGGACCTATAAAATCTGCAAAAGGATTAACTTTTAACTGAAATATAGTTTTCTTGGAAAGAAGAGATGGTGGAGATGAAGTGGTCCATGGTAAATAACAGACCTGGAAATAGTCAGGAATCAGTGTTAAATATCTTCTTAATAGAATCTTCTCAATGGTGTATAGAAACATAGAAAAGTGATGGCAGGAAAAAGACCTAGTGGTCCATGAAATTTTGCCTTTTGAATTTTTTTGTTTGTTTTGTTTTATTTTTAATTAATTTTTAATTATTTATTTATTTATTGTTAGATGATACTTTCTGACGATGAGTGAATCACTCGGGTAAAATTCTGTGAATCATCACAACTATTGCATTTGAGTAGCGTACCCCTTATTATATAATGGCATATTCTGTTATGTCTCCATACATGAAAGTACTTTGATGCTTCTAAAAAAGGGAAGATGAAAAGCTGACTATCTGAATTCTCCTCCTGATTGGATATGGCTGAGACATAACCTAGGACTATAACTAATGTACCTCCTGTGTCCTGTATGGCAGCTGTCCCATATTAGAAACCATTTGTATATGGTAGGGCAGATTGGATACTGCTCATCATGACAGATTTTTTTTTTTTGATTGGGGAACTATGGAGGCAATCACCACACAAAGATTGCTACATGTGTTAACTTCCAACATATGCACCAGTTCTTAGTCTGACTTGCTGGATTTCTAGGTAACCTTTTATTGGCCAATTACTTTACTTACCCACATTTAAGTTCGTGGAGGTTTAGCAGATTTTGTGGCCTTCTACTTGCATCTCACCCCCATTCCAAATTTATTATGGTGTTTGTGTGTTTTTGTCTTTTTTTACAAAATATATAAATAAATCCTGTTAAGGAGAATAATACCCATATTTTATGGCTAGTTCTGCTTCACCTTGCCACATAGAACATTTCCCTTGTTTTCTCTCTAATAAAATAGGATGGCATGAAAAGCTCTAATGCCTCATCCTTAAAATTTTCCTCATTCTGAAGTGCCCTAGTTCCAACTGAATATGGCCACCATGTTTCGATTTGAACCTGATAAGCAGACATTTTTTTCTTAGACTCATAGAGTCTAGAGGGGAGAGTCATAGAGTCTAGAGTTAGAAGGGACCGCAAGAATTATCTAACAACTCCCTGCAATGTACAGGAAATCCAATTTAATAATGGAATTAAATAATAGATAAACAGATAAATAATAGAAGTTATTCTTTTTATTCTTATGATATATTCTGGCACCTTTCTAATAACATAATACCATGAGTTTGCCTATGTTTGGATTGTTTTTCAGGCAAGGCTTTTGCTTCTAAGAAGAGAAAGGTTTACCTGGGCTATATAGGTATCCATATGTCCAGCTGTTTTAATGCAACACCGTTGGCTATAAAGTTTTGCCTGCTCTCAAAATTCTTTGCAATTACCTATCCATTCATGATGTTTTGTAATAAAATTACCACATCAACATTTGGCAAAAAAGCATTTATAACTAGCTTTACCGAGGCACAGTTTTTGTTTAGAGAGCAGGTCTTTCATGCTGTACCCAGTCCTTTGAAGAACCCGTCTAGAACTTGAGTAGAAATGTCATAAGCCTACACATCTATGTGAAAAAGGATCAGAGAGAGTTTGTTTTCTTCTTGAGACTCTCTTCTTAGTGAACTCGATTTTTTGGAGACAGATTGGGCCTAAAGATTGAGCATAAGATCTGGACAAATGGGTGGGGTTAAAAATGAACCTCTTAGGCTTCCCTTGTTTTTTTTTTTTAAAAAGCTCCAGCTGCTGGTTTCTTGAACCACATATAGAATGGCATTGCGGCCCAGCTAAAGTGCCAAGAAGAATTTTTTAGACAGTGAAAAACAAATGGAGAGCACATAGCAAAACACATTCTGGAGACATCAGATCGATTAAATATTCTGCCAGGAGAATGGTTTCATCTGCCAAAAGAGTTCATGAACCAATTTTTCCCTTCTGATACCCAGCTAGGCCTATCAAGTCCCTTGTTTAGTACCTCCAGCTTTCCTTTTCATTCTTCCTATAATCTTCCTGCTTCACCTTGTATGGCCAAGCAGAGAGAGAATGATTGATGGGAGGACAGCTATTTTCATCAATAGTCTCCTAGATGAGAGGGAGTGAATTCAATCTATCAAGGGGAAGATGGGTGCATTCTCAGCTGTTAAGAAGCTCCTCAAGAGATGGGCTCTGGGTGTTTTCAGCCAAGAATTGGAAGATATTTAAGCCAAATGGCACATATAGTTCAGAGCGGGGAGGAGAAATTGGTTGGGATTTATGTGACAGAATTATGATCCACCTTCCCTGCTGCAGATTGGCTCAATATCAGGCATTTATAACATTTGCACTTCGGTCAGAGCCTGTCGGATTTATCCGAGTTGAATTTGTCTTTTTTTAAAAAAAAGAAAAAAGAAATGACTTGGTTTGCTGGTATAAACACACATGATATGCAATTGAGTTAACAGTATATTTTTTAGAACTGACTTAAAAATGTCTCAGGTTGAGTAGTCAGGCCTGCAGGTTTTTGTTTTTAAACCTTGAAGGAGTTACTGTGAACTCTGATTTGATGACAACAGAGCAGGGTTGCTTTAAAAAACAACAACAACACAATTTCCTTAGTTTAGCTGGGGTGGGGGGAATCTATACATATTACAAATGATCCTCTCTCTCTCCCCCTCTATGTTTGCTTGTAGTGGTGGACAGGTGGATGGATAGGTAGTTAGAAGTAATTTTGAGAGCCCACAAAATGTGCGGAAATGGATAGAGAAAATCAAATAAAACGAAAGAGATGATTTTGAAGTTTTAAAATCAACTGCTTTAAGATTTGGTCCTCAAGCAAAGGACCAATGTCAGTATTTACCCATATGTTACCAGACTGGTCTCCATATTGTATTCAAGAGCAGCAGATTATCATTGGATGTATTTTGGATATTCAGTGCCAAATATGTAATTTTAGGATAAAGTAGACAAAATAGTGGTTATATTTTAATAAAGGCTTCTCTAGGCTTAAATTTCAATCACTGAAACCGATTCCCTCAAAAAGCCCTGAAGATGGGCTGGAGATGACCCCCCCCCCCCCCCCCCAAAAAAAAATACCATAAGCATCATTTGCAGATAATTACAATATATGATCATCCTGGATCTGAAAACTATTTGGGGACAACACTGGGAAGGACATTTGGATTTATCCATTTCATTGACACCTCTACATTGTTTGAGTTCCTTGTTCCTTCACTGAGCCTTGACATGATAATATTTGAGGGGGAGCCTAACCTTTCACAAAGACACTATTTAAAAACTTGTTTTGCTTTATCAAGCTAAAATAATACTTTGCACCATAAAGAAACCACCATGAGGCAAACAAGGAAAAATATCAAATTCCTGTTTTGATGCTATATATAAAAGCACAAGAGGAGCACAGACTGGTTAAGAACATTTAAAAAATAATTCACAAAGGTTCAGGATTTACGTAATCTCAAGTTATAAATATAGTTGCTAAACAGGTAGAATATTTCAACAGAGCATAGATGTGACCTGGAACCAGTGTTCAATGCTAGAACTCAGCTGACATTTTTGCAATTGTACTAAGAAGGAAATTAATGTTTCTAAAGGAGTGTCTCTATCTAGGGTACATCTATTGCACTTTTAGTTAACCGCAATATTGCTGGAGGATAAGGAGAAAGGACATCCTTATGGTTTTAATGTTTATCAAAGGATCCTAGTTTTCCTGTTTTTTTTATTAGCATGATTTCTCAAACAATAATATATGCCTTATGTGTCATCCTGCTCTAGATAAAAATTTTATGGCTTGTTGTGGAGAAGGATTTCTCTGAAGGGAAAAGAAAGGACAATACCTTGTTGGAGTCAATACAATTCATTGAGACAAAAATTCATATCTGTGCGAGATTGAATTGAGTAGGATTGAGCTGGGCACCCAAGGATCTTCATCCAGTTCAATCTCCCTCATTTTACTGCATATGATAAATATAGAACTAAGGAAAACATCACAACACATGACACTTGCATGCCATCTAACTTACCTGTCAAGTCAGAAATGGCTATGGGTAATAATATTAAGAGAAACTTTAGAAATATTAAATTTGTTGACTTAAAAGCCACTTTAGTATGCACATAAGACTTTCTTGAGACAGAAGCTGAATGAAGCTTCTTTGGAGAGGCAACTAAATGAATAATCATTTTTAACCCCAGCTGTATATTTTTCTAGTGAAACAACAACTTTGTATTAGCTGTGCATGCAGCACAGTCTTATATTACATACATATATCTGAGGTAATGATTATCTGTATCACCTGAATAACTCCAGGTCATTTGGCTATAGCCTGTGATTTTATTAGCTTCTGTGGCAGTTCTGTGTTTTGGATTGTTATATTTCCAAGGCTTATCATAGCTAAGTCTTTTATACAGTCTTTTACAAAGTATAATGATACTCCTAGAATTGCCAAGAGTTGGACATTAATGATTATCATCATCATCCTAACTATATCATTGACCAAAAAAACCCCACTGAATGTTGAAATATTATTTGAACTACGTGAAGGTAAAACATTTGTTTTTTTAAAACTTTCACTAAAACATACAGGATTTTATATTGTTAATTGTTTCAAAAAGAGAAATAACCACAGAAAGAAACAAGCGAAATCAGGATAGATTGCCTTCCCTTTCCATCTAAAAAAAGAAAAGGAAAAAAAATCAGTGGCTTAATAACAATGATTGAGCCACACCACTGGGTTCACACAACATACTGAACCATTAATTAACCCAGAGAACTGTGTTTGTATAAGAAATAATACTAAAATGAAGTAAGAAAGCTATATGGGTCAGAAAAACAAAATCTTTTTGCTACTATCTAGAGGCAGATTCAATTTGGACAGTTGTACAAAATCAGCTGGCTGAATACTATAGAGAACAAGTTTGTCTAGAAAAGAAGCCAGACTAGACCTGAATTGAAATATTTCCTAAGGATACTTGTTTTTTTGGAAACTCAGGTTGGCAACTTATTTCAATTCAGATGATTTACTGCTTTTAACATGTGAAACATTGGCTTGTGCTGGCTTTCAGTTAACATGAAACTGAGAAATATTTTCATGTAATTAAATATGATTGATTGTGTGATGATGTTACTGGGATGGACAGCTATTTTCCATCAGAATCAGCAAAATAATGTCAGTGTGAAGGCAGCCAGCCAGCCATACTGCCATAATGTTAGAGACTGGCAGTTCACCTGACTTGAAATCAGAAAATTAATCTCCTTTCAGATGTATTTTGTCAGAGTAAAACATGTTTATGAAGTCCATATGGTCAATTTTACCATTAGGCAGACTGCATCTTAGGCAGCTAATTTCGATAGGAAATTCTTCATTACTGAAGCTGTTACTGTATTTTCACTGCTCTGGAGGATTGTCTATGGGATTTTCATCTTCAGAAGCTGTGAAGCTGAGGCTTGTATGAACTTGGACTTGAAAGCAAGGTGAAAAGGCATTTGACTATAGCAGGAACGTGTCTTGAACTGACCCTACACTTTTATAGGCCAGTCTTTGCTATTTTCTCCATGACAACAACACAGTGAGGTGAGTTGGGCTGAGAAAGAATGGCTGGCCCAAAGTCACCCCAGTTGGCTTTCATGAGGCTACAGCTCACTGTCCTTTGGTTTTTAGACTGGTGCCTTAACCATTAGACCAAAGTGCCCCTCATTCATTATGTGTGAATGGAATATTTTTCAATGAGAACAGAAAATTCTCTGGAGTCTCTCTTTCTCACATCTGCACACTGTGGCAGTGCTGTGGTCATGTATACCTTCAGCAATTTAATAAGTTTAAGAAAATGGCATTATGACCTAGGCATATCAACAGTGGCTGAATCAGGAGGCTTCCATATGTATGTCTTTTAAAGCTAATATTTATTAGGCATTTGAATTCTGGTTTGGTATGTTAAAGTTGGTTAATGACCATCTGCTAACCCCCTCCCCCCAGATTAGAACATCTTGGTTAATTTAGCCAGATTCTGCTGGGTGCCTCTGCTGTGGCTATTATGTGAGGCAATAACAAAATGCAATAAACCAGCTTTCCACAGTTATCTTGAACTACAGTTACCAAGCTGATGCAAGGGAGAAAGCAGCACACAATTGTGGAGGGTGTTTATTAAACAGAAGAAAAGCCATACAAGTTAGCAGTAATGTAACAGAAAATTTTCTCTACCCTTGTGCTTGTCTCAGAACCTTACAAATCCACATGAGCATTTTAGAGCATAATAAAAAGTTGAGATATTTTGGACTGGGACATTCATGCCTCTTAAAAATGAGATTATGCCCTTGCTGTCATAATTTTTATTCCCAGGAACTCCCAGTTGAAGATCTGTGACATCTGGAGCAGTGGTGGGATTCAAATTTTTTTTACTACGGGTTCTGTAGGCGTGGCTTGGTGGGCATGGCAGGGGAAGGATACTGTAAAATCTCCAGTCAGAGGTGGTATTTGCGCTACTGGTTCTCCACAACTGGTCAGAACCTGCTGAATACCACCTCTGATCTGGAGGAGTCCTTGCAAACTTGTCACTTCTCTTTGTATTACATTGCTATTCAGAGATCCTTTCATTTTAGAAGTCTGAGATCAAAGCTGGTCCATTCTTGAGAGAGATTGAATTCCCCATATTGGATAGTGATTTAAAAATGCCAACTTTTTTCTCCCCAAATATGTCAACTACAGTAGCTTAAGTTTAAGAACTACTTTTTAAGCTGCTGTAAGTAGTGTGATTTTAATTCAGTGCCATATTGTCTTTGAGAGTAATTCTAGGACTAATTGTTCTCAAAGCTAGTGCTCTTGAGAGTGATCTGTTTATATACAAGTGTACTCAGTACTCAGACTCTAATTAGGATCTTTTCCATGACATGTCAGTAAAATAAGAATACTAAAGGGTATCATAATAACTACTTGCAAACCTGCTGTTATTTATTTAGATGTATTTTTAAAAGGTTTGTAATACAGTTGCAAAATCTCAATTTATTTTCTATTAACGTACTTTAGATCAGGGGTGTCCAACTTGTGTGCTGGCCAGTGGTGTGATTCCATTTTTTTTTTACTACCGGTTCTGTGGGCATGATGGTGGGCGTGGCTGGGGAAGGATACTGTAAAATCTCCAGTCAGAGGTGGTATTTGCTGGTTCTCCAAACTACTCAAAATTTCCTCTACTGGTTTTCTAGAACTGGTCAGAACCTGCTGAATACCACCTCTGGTGCTGGCCTTACCCCCCACTCGGTTTAACGAAGGGGAAAAAAGTCCCGATATGTCATGTGACGACACCATGACGGCGCAAGTTTGACACCCCTGCTTTAGATATTGTCATGAAGAGAAGATATAGGAGTCTAATGCAAACTGCTATGACAAAAATAAACAAAAAAGACACAGACAGAACATGTGTTTTGACATCATGATGCATGTTTTGTTTCTGCCTCTACTTTGCACACAAACCTACAAGGGATAATATAATTTTGAAGTGATTTGTCTTGCTGACTTAGCATCTGGAAGGTTGAGAACATGAGCCCACAATCCACAAGTGAACAGCCTATTTTTCCTAGGCCACATGTGACTTCTGAAAGTCTTAAATGTGACCCAAGAGACCCTAAATTTATTGTGTTAATATTATAGAGGGGTAGAAGCTTTAAATCACTAAATATTAGAAGAATATTTCTTTCAGTTTAAATGTAAATGAAATATCATTAATATTACATTTCAGCTTGACCTTGTGCTCCTCCACAGTGTGGGCAAGAAAGGTTTGCACCACTGCATTATTCTAGTAATAACAGCAAGTTGACACAAATTATCGGCCAATTTTTAATATTGAGCCAACATTAGTAGCAATCACCGCTTTCTTTCAGCTATCTAAAGTAGCTTTCAGGTTCTATACATTTACATCAGTATGTTTAGATAGCTTCATGTGTTAATTTAGTCATGGATTCAAACTGATTTGAATAAGTTTACGTTTTTAGTAGCTAATTTAATTTGGAAAATAAATTTGATCCACGGATTTGATCAAAGTGGCTTCAGATCTCCAAATAAAGTCTGTTCAACATCTTCCCTGATATGAATCCACCAGGAACATTTGAAGAATACTGTATGGAAAAAAAAAGTATTAGTTGCTCTTTTGATTTTTTTAAAATTATTTTCTGCCCTGTCCTCTTAAACTAAAATAATACCTTCCTTGACTATTCTAGTTATTTACGATTGGAGCACCTGGAACTTCAAAGTGTTGTACAAACCTTCCCTCCACAAATAAGCACATAGCCTTTTTGGTGTTCACAGTATATTGTATTATTACATTTTGTCACTTGGAGTCATGTACTATCCCTTATATGGCAGGGCGATTGCCTCCAGGAATCCTTGATCTTCTAAAATAGAAACCTTGTAAGCTGCAGATGTTCTTCGGGACATCCATCCATCTGCTGCTCCTTCAAGAGTCCTCTCAAGTATCAGCTGAGTAATTAAGTTAAGACCAGGCTTCGGTTTCCTTGGGAGCAGCTTTATGTTTTCTAATTAAAGCTTTGTCCCTCAAGGACTTCAGTGGGTGTCAGAAGAAATATTCCTATAAAACCTACCAGTGACCTCCTTGAGGTTTTTGAACTCTTCACAAATTATTCTGCAAATTACTTATGTCTCCCAGGAAATTCAGCTTTTGTGGTTTCCATCCTCATCTAAGATGCAAAAATTTGCTTGTCTGCACAGAGCAGACAAGAATTCCTGTTCTTTGAGGTAAAACATAAGCCAAAAGGGTCTAGCATTTAGTTTCTTAAGCAAAGAGAAGGCATTTTGCTTGTAGTTGTGAAACAAAGTCATATTCTGTAGATAATCTATGCTATTAGTGAGAGTAAAAAATTCTTCCTGATTTTCACATCCTGTGGTATGAAAGTTGACTGTAGTAAATATAAGGACCTGTGGGATAATATTACCTAAATAGCCTTGTAATTTCTGGCATTTTTTCATCATAAGTACAAATGCAGCTGATCTGGTCATATTTGTCTTGGTATGACTACGAGCCTGGTAACCATAACAACTGCTCTGTGTACGGGAAACTGAGGGTGGGTCTCGGCATGGTATATACATACTTTATGCATACTTTATGCCTGTGTGTCCTAGTTAGTAAAATACTATATTTGCGCCTGGGATAAAAAGTCAAATCAATCCCACCAACTTGCAGTTTCAATTCTCAGGAAGATAAATACAGGTAGCCCTTGACTTAAGACCACAATGGGGTCCAAAATTTATGTTGTTAGGTGAGACATTTGTTAAGTGAGCTTTGCCCCATTTTATGATCTTTCTTGTCACAGTTGCTAAATGAATTTCTGCAGTTGATAAGTTAGTAACCTCTTTGTTAAGTGAATCTGTTTTCCCCATTGACTCTGCTTGTCAGAAGGTCACAAAAGGTGATCACTTGACCTTGGGACACAGCAACGGTCATAAATATGAGTCAGTTGCTAAGTATCTGAATTTTGATCATGTGATTATGGGGAGGCTGCAATGGTGATGACTGAAAAACAGTCATAAGTCACTTTTTTCAGTGCCATTATAAAACTTTGAACGGTCACTTAAACAAACTGTTGTAAATTGAGGATTAACTGTAAGGGGAGGGAACTATGAAACTATATAGCATTGTGTATCACAAGGGGCCGCTCTGTGAGTGAGATCAATTTGATAAATAAATAAATAAATTACAAACCACCTCTATGAACATGGATGCTCCTAGAAAACGGCCTTTTTGCATTTACACAAATTTATGAGGGTTCAACCATTTGCAACCCTTCCATAACTGTTTTTTATTTTACTTCATGGGAGAAAAAGTTAAGAAAAAAGTAAGGAAATAGCTCCCCAATATCTTTTGTTTGGTAGCATTAGGAATCATCAATCCTGATACTTATTAATAAGAAGATAATGTGTGGATAATTAAATAATACTAGACTGTTTTCTTGTTGCTAGGGTTGGCATGGTAGCTCAGGTCTAAAGCACCAATTTTCAGCCTGCATTCTAGAGGTTAGATTCCAGGTTTATTTGGAATGTTCCTAATTCTCAATCAAACCAGCCATTAGATACATTTGTTGAGAATTATTGAAGTCATAATCATGCACATCTGGAGGAAACCAGATGGCAGAAGACTCGTCTCATGGAATGTTCCACTTTATCGATCATCACTTTGGCATGATTTAAGAGGCTGTTTATGCATAGGGCATGTTGTAGGTTGAATTTTTTTCCCACTGAACCTAATAATATTGGTTTGAGTTTGAATCCAATTGGGTGAGCTTGATGGGAAGAGTTTTTGGTATTTTATCTTGACCGGGAAATCAACATTATAAAATTTAGAGGAGTAAGAGTTAAGGTCCTGCTTCAAACTAGCTTTGTGTTTTGTAGAATATTTAAAGTTTATAAATGTACTCTTTTTTAAAAAAGTGTTTCAATTAATTAAACTGCTATCTTTGTATAGATAAATTATTATAAGTGAATGCGCTGAGACTGACTCTGGCCGTTATTTGTTTTTTTCATCCAGAAATCTTCTGCCAAAATGTCTGACACCGAAGAAGTGTAAGTAGAAACAGACTTGATTATTAATTCATTTATAAGGATCCTTGCTGGTTGGCATTTTTTGGTAGAGCCAAACTACCAGATTGTTGATGGATCAAAATTCTGTTCCAAAGACAACGAACCAAGGTGTTAAATAGTCAAATAGATTAATGTATCACAGTTGCTTGATTCAAATATCCAAAAAGAAAAAAACAAAACCATTTAGCCTTCTATCAAATGTAATTTTATTAAAATATAAAATATATATTTATTGCTTATATAAGTGTAGAATACAACTTCTTAACAGTGTGTATTGTAATTATGAAAGAGGCAATGTGATTATGTAAATATAATTTTGTATATCTGAATAGATAGATAGGAATAGATATGGATATCTGTATATGTGTATTATATATAATACATATTATACATACACACATGTATGTATGCATGTATGCATAACTGTATATAAGAAAGCAGATAGAAAGCATTCTAATTTTACCTATATGCAAAGTGAGAATGCACCCTTGTAAGTGTTTTATTAATACGTCTTCCAACAACCGAAACAATGTGGACTTTACCAGATGGGTTATGGAGATTTCAAACTGACTATTTTATGTGTGCAAAAAGGGGTGAAAAAGCTTATAGCAGCAAAAACATGGCAAGAAGCTGATTGTGGAACAGATCACAAACTGTTCATGTGCAAGTTCCAAATCAAGCTAAAGTAGAAGAAGAAAACCGAACTATTTCCATTGTATGATCGTGACCCATTGGTTTAAGGAGAACATTGGGAATTGCTTTGAACTCCCCTGAAAGAGAACCACAGAAAAACTGTGGCATGAAATACAAAAAGTTGTGAAGGATGAATGTGTAAAAAACCCTTCCAAATATTAAAAGAAGAAACAAACTGAATGTCAGCAGAAATGGTGGAAATTGCCAAGAAGAAAAGAGAAGACAAAGACAACAAAGGCAATGATCTCCTGAAGGAACTTAATAAAAAAATTTCAGAAGAGACAAGGAACAATTGATAGTGTTATCTGTGAAGATGTTGCTGATGGAAACAAAACGGAGAAGTTTTTCAAAGTATCTCCAAACTCAGAAGATGGTTTCTACCTCAATTCAGTATGCTAAAAATGCCAATGGACAAATAGTAACTAATTCAAAGACATGAAACAGCAATATAAGAAATACACTGAAATTCTGTGCAGCAGAGATGTCCATTTCCAAGATACCTTAAAAGATATTTCCTACTTAGAAAAACCATTAAGTGAAGTCAGATCAGTCCTCTGGTCATTACTAAGTTGTAATTGGGAATGGAGTATCTATAGAAATATGTCAAACAACTGAAGAAGAATCAGTAAATGTGTTAAACAAATTAATTTAGCAAATCTGACTCAGTGGCCATCAGATTGGTAAAGGTCAGATGGCCATGCTCAAATTATAGTATCTCAGACCATCTTGAAAAGTCTATAATGCTGGGAAATGTGGAAGAAAAGAGAAAAAGAAGGAGAAGACGAGCAGCAAAGTGAATGGATTCACTTACCATAATAATGGACACACCGAGAGAAGTTCAAATGATCACATGAGGATAGATCCTCCTGCAAAGAATACATCTCTTTATGTGATTGCTGGGAGTTAACATTCCCACATAATATCTAAAACAGGACATTAAGGGATGATGTAATCTAATTTAATTGAATATAAAATAACATAACATGAACAAATCAGGAAACGTGCACCTATTAAAACATGCTTTTTACTCAATAATTGCAAAAATTATTTACGTTTGTTTTCAGTTATTTTTCTTAATTCTTAGTATTTCTAAGGGCTTCAACTCCTGGTACTGCAGATAAAATGGAATCAACTGAAGTTCCATTCTTATAAATAACAAGAACAAGGAACAAAGATAATTCTGTAACTATGAAAACACTATTGATGTAGCTCAGGAACTTTGATTGACTTACAACTTTGATTGACTTTGATTGAAGAAAACAATTTTGTAGAGTCTAACCTTGGTAGCTGAAGTGATGTTATCTAAGAGAACCACAAATTCGTTAATGGCAGAGGGATAATGAAGGTGAAGGTGGAACTGGCTCACAAAATTAGATTTTGGAGAGAAAACCTGAAATATCTTAACAAAATGAGCTCAGAATAATTATTCTGATTTCTTTTCTCTTTCTTTCTTTCTTTCTTTCTTTCTTTCTTTCTTTCTTTCTTTCTTTCTTTCTTTCTTTCTTTCTTTCTTTCTTTCCTTCCTTCCTTCCTTCCTTCCTTCCTTCCTTCCTTCCTTCCTTCCTTCTTTCTTTCAGGGAACAAGTAGAGGGTGAGTAATTACTTATATGTATATGTTGTAAAATAGCTCATTGTTCCAATTTAATTTCGTGGCTCAAAGTGGTTTTAAAGTTAACAAAGTTTGACCAGTTTGATGTACTTTAGTTTTTAATTGAACTATCATGATTTATACCATGGAGATCATTTTAAAAATTAAACAGATCTCTCATGCTCCCTTATTCCACCTGTTGCCCCACTGAGTTCACTGAGAAATAAGAACCATTCAATACAAAAAAGGATATTCAGGAAACAGTCACAGCCTGTCCTTCATCTCCCTTTTGTGGTTTTGTTCCACAATATCTCTTACTAGTTGTCTAAGATAAGCCTCATTAGGTTACCTAGTTCAGGTCCAACAGCCTCTAAAAGTAAATATTCCTTTCCATGCTTGGGGGGAAAATATGGAAATTGAGCCCTCTTTCTCCCTGCCTTAAAAGGCATAGTATATGGTACTTGTATGCTTCAAAAAAGAATTTCCAATTGTCTTGAGCTTCAAGGTCTCTTAATTTTGAAGCCAGAGGTAAGTATGTGCTTGTGTGTGTGTGTTTTAGAAATATTTCTGATTCTGTGTTCAGCAGATACAACATAAAATTGTGGTTAGCCTGTAGTTTTATAGCAATGTTTTTACAGATGCCCAAACCTCTGGCTTGTATTGAATTTACCACAAAGTCAATATCTGATTGGGTTTCCAGACTGTAGACATCTTATCCTATTCCATCTTCGCCCTGCCCTTGTTATTTTTTATCTTCCCGCTTTGTTGTTATAAAGCTTCTGCTGCCATCTGTTGGTGACCCATTAAAGAGTGAAGGAGCCTTTTAAAATGTGCTTGTGGCATAGTAGACTAGGCACAATTACTAGGTACTGCTTAGTTTTGTGCCTGCCTTCCTTGAGCAAGATTCATGAACTAAATATATTCATCATTTCCATTACACATCTTATGTCTGCGTCTTGCATTTGTGTATGTGTTTGGAAACAGACTTTGTTGTATTGCAAACAAAAGTAAAAGGATTTTTTTTTATTAGCTTTGGATTTTATTAGCTCTTTTACTCTCTTTGGATCAGAAATAAATAACATTCATTTTTAAAAGTCTTTTGCTCAAATTGATGCTATTTATGGCATATTAAAATCACAAAACTCTTTTGCTTGAACACATCCGAGGATACATATAGAATGAACTTTTGTATTGAGGAAGGATCTGAAACAAACATCTTTGACAACAAAGAAATTCCCCACTCTGCAGGTCTCCAGAGATACTGAACTCCAGTTTTCACAATCACTACATAGCACAGCATGGTACATAAGGGTAGAGGATTAGAAAAAGCTATAATGGAATGCCATATTTCTAAAACTCTTATCCTAGGCAGATTTACCTGGCTGGTGCTGAGCCCCTATAGGTTTTTTTTCTTAAAGAGCTTTTTTGAGGTGGGGGAGAAGAGGCTCTGTGTACATTCCTTCTAATGCTCAGAATATTTATTTTTGTTTTTACTTAACTTTTATTTTATAAAATAAGCTGCTCAGAGTTATCAGGAGTTGAGCAGCCTCTATACATACAGACAAATAAAATAAATTCCCAAGGATTTCAACTGGACGGGTTATTTTCAGCTTAATATGATTACAATTTCAGTTGGAGAGCCAGTCTTTAATTGCCCTCAGTGGAAAGTTGTTTTATTTAACTGGTCCTTAAAAGATCAACCTGAACATGTATAATACAGCTTAGCTAGATGAATTTTTCCTGACTTCATTTGTCATCAACGAATGTATATGGTATATTAAAGTTAACTTACAATTTAAAGCATAACTTGTGTGAACAAAAGAAACATATACAGTAACTATATTTTTTACTCTAATTGTATTTCCTCATCTTTTTTTTGCTCCCAGTGAGTTTTCATGACCAGAAATAATTCTATGGAAGAAAAATGATTGGGTAAAGGCAAATTCAGTACCCCTTTCCCATATTTTAAAATCATATTACTTCCATGACTTTGTCATAAGTTTTTCCTGATACATGAATTGTGCTCATGTATTGTCTTATTGTCCCTCAGCTGAGTTCTAGTCAAGAAGTAGTGTAAGTGCTCAATAATGACTTTGATGACATTGCATAAGATGGTTATCTCATACAGATCCCTTTTTCTCTGCTTTGGTCAGAGGTCACTCACCAGAATCTCCCTAAAGAAATCTTGAGATGAAGTTTTATCTCAGCTTGAACATTTGAGAGGAACAGATTTGAAGAGTGAGTCTGTTCATGAAATATCAGCATGGAATCTTAGCTTTTAAGCAGTCATCGTGATTCTATCATATCAGAACAAAAATATATTGTTACCATTGTTCATTCAATGCCTGTAGGTGTGCAAGAAATAATAATGCACTGTATATGGAGAATTCCTGTTAATATAACAACCACAATAGCAGCAATATTTATTCATAAGAGCTCTAGACTGATGAAACAGTAGATCACTAGAATACTTTCAGTGATCCTATCCACAGAAAAAATTCCACTGATTTTAACGTGTGAACAATGTTAATTAAGGGGAGAAATCATGAAGGAAACTGCATTATCAGTTTATTTACTAATCAAACTTATAGGGCAGCCCATCGAAGGAAGGTGATTCTGGGCAGCATACAATAATAAAACAGTCATTCAGTTATTCCTCCTCAACACTAAAGCTTCAATATGGTTCAGATATAAGCATAATCAATTTATTTTCAGATTGAAAACAAAGGCTTTTCAAGTTTTGCATGTTTAATGATTTTATAGGCAAAGCTTAATTTAATAAATTTAGTTAAAACTAAATTCCTTGTATCAGAGTAGTGTTGAGTAGTGTTAAGGACATCCACCAGGATGGGGCTTCAATTGTGTGGTTGCAGCCACTATTTTGATTTTTTTGATCCATCCTGCAGGTGTCCCAGATCAGCCATTGAATTTCTTCTTTCAACCGGTATATATTTTACTTTGCAGAAATAAAAACTGTCGTTTCAGTGGGATTCTTAACGTCTTGCAATCTTAGATCTGAATCTAAAGTCTCTTCTGCAAACTCTTATTCAAATCTCTCATTCTTACATGGACCAAATGTATCATTATTAGTTGTTGCTTGAATTTAATTGCCCCCTGATTTCTTTTATGATTGTAAGTGGTGGGTTTTTTTGTCTTCTGTCCTTTAGTAAGAAAGGTTGGTTTTATTTTATCCTCAGCAAGCATTAATCTTCAGTGTCAGTCTTTGTGTTGCACCATGTCATGCTAAGCCATGTTTTTGATCCGGCTGCTTTTCTTGTTTCCTTTTTTGTTTTCTCTCTCTCAATGCAGAGGAATATGAAGAAGAAGGTAACAGAAACTTACCCTGGAATGAACCTTTTCTTTCTCTGATGATCCACTGATCATCAGTTCTTTCACTGCCTGTTCATCCATCTATCTCTTTGCTACTGCCTGTGAAAGACGATCTAAAAGCCTGGGGGGGAAAACCCTAACCCAATTATTATGAATTGGCCTCTGTTTTTAATTCTAAAGGCTTAAGATGAAAGTGTGATGATGCAGTTAGTAATCTTGACCATGTAGTTATAAGATTGCTCTTCTGTGCAGTCAACTGAATTTATTTTGTAGCCGTTGTTAATTACAAATTTTAGTAGTAGAAACTCCAATTATAATATTTCGGCTTGATAATCTGCTAAATTAAACGTTCATGTAGGTACAGTTAATTGGAAGATAACTATCATTTTTAGTTGATTCATGAATTGATATGTTTCTGCATAGCAATTCTTTGGAAGAAGGAGTTCAGAAGATTTGCTTTCTCGGAGGAACACCATTTTCAAGTTTATTATTTTCCAGAATTTGACCCATGAATCCTCTTAAATGAAGCTTTTAAGATAGGAATACAACACTGTTTATGATACTGTTACTAAATCACAGAATTGCTGATAGGATTTCTAATATAATGTCATCAAGTTAATATCATTTGCTGTGCACTAAGTACAAAATATGAAGACAGTTGGAGGTGGGGAATACTTGCAATGCCTTGGCATTTGTTACTAAAACACTGTTCTCAGTTTATAAAACAAGGAGACTATTTTTCCCCTAAAAGAAATCCAGCAGTATTGAATAGAAAGATCAAATCATCATGTATTTCTTCTTGGCAAGTAGTCTCTTTCTACAGTATGTTCATTTGTAAAAGAAGAAGTTGGTATTTTGTCTAGAGCTATTCTTCAGGCACAGTGAGTCTCAGTAGTGTCCCATTTACTATAAACGACTATAACTCCCCAGCATGTTGGCTAGGGAATTCTGGGAGTGGAAGCCCACACATCTTAAAGGTTGAAAAAAAAAAAGCTCTGCATGAAATGTTCAGTCCATATGAAAAAAGCAAGGATGTTTTCAACAGTGCATTGTTTACCTTTATGGTGCAATATGGAGAACAACTGGAACTGATGTGGGAATTCTGTGTGGGATTCCCACACAGGGAATTATAGTCTTTCTTGGAGCTAAACACGACCACACATAACTCAATATAAAAACCATATTAAAAGCACCATAAACATGAATGATAAAAGATTATTATTATTATTATTAATTCCCCTGCATGGTTGCTCTAGATCAGGATGTCAAACTCCTGGCCTAAGGGCTGAATGTGTTACCTACTGGCCACACTCACACCCGGTTTAGCAAAGGGGAAAAAAGTCCCATACGTCATATGACACCATCGTGATGATATGAGTTTGACACCCCTCCTCTAGATCAAGAAAAACCCAGTGCTTGCTAAATGAACGAAGGCACCTTTTGAACTCCATCTTCAGCACTTTATTACAGTTACAAAGAGATGATCAAGGATGCTAACCTGATACAGGCAACTTCTCCCACTGAAGGGCTTTCTTTTCTTCCTAATTCTCCCCCCCCCATTTTCTTAAATATATTCTCTTGACTAGATGGCTCTATAATATGCATGCCTCTTTCCCTGGGGGGGCGGTATTTCCTTTATATCTTTTGGTTGCTGGTTTTACATCTTTGCCTAACCTGTATCTGTCTTCTTCTAAAGTGGTCACTTCCAGGGTATATATTCTCTAACCTTACATTTCTCTAGTCTTAACTCACAACTATTAATGCTCTATTAAGTGTATTAATCTTTTTATCTTTGCCTCTTGTTCCATTATGCCCCATCAGAAGAAGCCCAGGAAGAAGGTATGTAATAGCTTCTGTATTTCTTTCTCTTCCTTTTTTAGAAGAGTGCATGTTTGTTTATACAAAGGAATCCTGAAATGACAGAAGAAAAGACACATGAGGAAAGGGACAGGGAAAAGTACACATGAGAATCAAAGATCACTCATGTTGTGGCTTTCAATGTCCAAATGTTCTCTTAGTGTCATTGCTCCGCAAGAAGATAGGTGAGTGTGTGTGTGTGTGTGTGTGTGTGTGTGTGTGTGTGTGTGTGTGTGTGTCACACATTTCAGGGCAGTGTATTGCAAAGGCATGGGGTATTTGGTGTAAAGGCTTGTTTCCTGGATAGTTCCTCCCTCAATCTGCTGAGGTGGAAGAATCCAGAAAATTCCTTTGAATATTGTTTTTCAAAAGTTGATACACTGAGAACTTACCCAAGACCACCTCACTTGGATAATATTCTTCCCCAATACTTTCTCTTAGGAATTCAGCATTTGAGAGACACTATATTAATGTATAAACCAAACAATGAATTATGGAAACCTTTTTTGAACCTTGATTACCCCTTGATTTTTCCCCCCCTCGCCTTTTCTTTCTATCCAAGTAAAAGAGCCAAATAGTCAACATTTCAGTTCACCATCTGCATGGACTTGTTTTATCTATTCTACAACATTTTAATTATTCTAAATCCTCTCCCTTTATTTTCCTCACGCAATTAGAAGCATTTTAATTTTATGCTTCTTGTTTTCAATCCTGTGGAAGTGGGTTACTAATAAAAAAAATGTGGGTTACTAATCAAATATACAAATACTGTTCCATAATATTGTTTTCTTCTGTTGTTTCTCTCTTTATTTTTTAACAATGCTTCCCACCTGAAGAAGCTCAAGAAGGTATGTGTTGATGCTGCTCAGTTCTCAGCATTTAAAGGGAGATGATAGTAAACTATTACGGAAGAAGGGAGGGTTAAATTTAGTATCCCTACTAATTAAATGAAAAGGAAACAGAAGTAGCTGTAATTTTCATAAGGCATAATTTATGGATCTGCTGGATTATAATTCCTGTCCAAACTCTGTGACCAGTGGGCTTGTTGGCTAGTGAGGACGGGAGAGAAAGTCACTTTCATTCAGTGACTGATTTTATGATATTTCAGCTAACATATGTCTGGAATAAAAGAAATGACATTCTGTATCAATTAGTTAGATAAATAGACGGTCCTTCCTCTGAACAAACAGTTCTTACCATTGATTTATATGGCTGCTAATCACAAAATAACAGATGTTCAAGAAATACAGGAAGGAAAATGCTAATGAAACCATGATAAACTGGGGTTTTAAATTCTTCTTTTTCTTTCCATGCATGAGAGCTTTCATTTATGTATTCGTGGTTGAAAATTATATTGCCATAATGAGCTTTTGAGATGTATCAGTTATATAAGTAGCTACTTTCTGGAAGTCCTGTGTGGATTTTTGGAAAAGTGTAGTTCAAAGCATGAGCTTGTGAATTGATGTAGATGGCCAAGTTATCTTGCTTGTAGCTACTTGGTAGTCTATACATTTCTGGAAAAAAAATGTGAAGGAAGAATGTACCATACAAGCAGGGTCAACATTATGCAAAGACATAATATAGTTTGGCTGGTTTTAACTTAGTATATTATGTGAATTCAGGCATTGTGGTTTGTAATCTTGAGTAGCGATTTTAAAAAAAAGTTTTGCTAGCCTAGCTAGGCAGTTGGTTTCACAGATCATAGTTAAACAAACTACAGTTTTGCACAAGATTTAAATCTATTACAGATATGAGATTTGAAAAAGGTGGCAAATGGATTCCCGCTGTACCTTTTTCAATTCATCTTCCAATCAAATTAGCCCTGCATTTTTAATGTGGCTGAATCTTCTCTGCTTTTAAAGCTACATGTTTATATACATAGCTATAGACCTGTAAAGTCTGGTGTTTGCAACTCTAATTCAAGTTTTAGTAGAAGAAGGAGTTATTCTCTGTGTGCACTCTTGCTTCTTCCTGGATCGCCTGTAGATTGGTTTTATTTTGCCATGTCTCCCGACAATCCTTCAAAATGGCCATAGGGACTGGACAATTAAAGCCCCACCCTTTTTATCATGACTTACGCATAAAAAAGTGGTGAGATTTTTATCACCCATTTGTGCCTATCATATGAAAGCCAATGGTGCTCACTGCAGATGCTTGTCTTCAGATATGCAGATGATGGTCTGTTTTGCAGATAAGGAATATTTGTATCAATATTTCTGCTAGAAACAATACTGTGATGGCCTGATGGCACAAGAGATCTTGGGATTCTAGGAACTTCATTATTTTCATCTTCTTCTTTTGTTGGGATGATTCAAGAAGTGATCCCTTGAAGCTGGTCTACAGCAAATAATGAAAACAAATAACTGGTCCCTATAATTTTCAAACAATAAAACCAATTCCAGATAGGTAACTGTGTTAGTGTGATAGACCAAATGTAAAATAATTCTCAGCACATTGTGTGATTAAACATCTGGAAACTTAGTTATCTGTAATTTATTGGTTTTGTGCAAATTTTGATATTTATGTTTTTCTAAGCTGCATTTGCATGCTCTGCATTCCAATAAAATATTTGCTAATATGCATACTATAATTCCATGTTTTAAGATTTAACTGCATTACCCTTTCTATAATAAGCCATTGTCTTTCTCAATACTATCTTAAAATACTTTGTGGCTGTTGCATTTTTTCCTCTTCTAATATTCTTGTTTTCTGTTCTCTAAATTTTATTTCATCCATGATACTTCCCATCTGGTGAAGTTCATGAACCAGGTATGTGATTTGACTTCTGAATTCTTCTCTTTCCATCTCATGTTGGTGTGTGCAGAAATGCGAAGTTGATGGAAGAGAACAGGAGAACAACACATTACCTTAACAACTTATTTCTTCCTTAACTATCTCTGTTGACTTATAAATTGTGCTATTACCATGTACAAGGACATTCAGTCTTGTCATTAGCATGTAAAAAGTTGTTATATAAACTTATTTAGGTATATAAAAAGTTTATATAATAACTTTGGGATATAATATTATTGATATTACTTTTTAGCCCAGGATTTTATTAAAAATTCTAAAACTGGAAAAGTGAAATATTTCTGGACAGGGCTCCCATCCTTTTCAGAAATTTTCAGAAGCTGGTCTAGAAATGGTTTACCATGTGTGAATTGCATAGTTTAGGTGTTACAGTTAGATTTTATAAATTTAGGTTCAAATTCTTAACTCAATACAGAACTCACTAGGTCGTCTAGTTCTGTGTAAAATTAAGAACTTAAATTTGGACTAGCCTCTGTCTTTAATTTCAAAACATCTCACAGGGTTGTATTGTACTAAAATGAGGAAAGGCTTCCATTTATGCCATGTGTAATGCCCCCCTAAAAAGTTGGGATATTATAACAATAACAAGCAAGAATGAAACCTTTGTAAATATTGGACAATTATGTGAATTGTGGCATCTAGAATTATAATTCTATACATGTTATCTCAGAATAAATCACACTGAATTCCAGATGATTTGTAAAATTCATTGTTAATTGACAACATGAGTCATTTGCATGGTTCTCTGCCCTCTGTTCTGTTCACATATGATTGCCCTGGTTTTTTCATTCACATTTGACTCCCCATTACTTTTTCCACACATTATTGATTTGCCTTCTGTTTTTAAAATGAGTTCAGAATATTACCCTTGGCTTGCAGATGTTAAAGGTTATTGTTACAACCCTGTATTTCTTCTTTGTTTTGTCCTCCTTTCCCCCTATTGACCCCTGTGCTTCATCTGAACCAGACATGTGGCATGAACTTCTGAATTCCACCAATTGTTTTAAACAGAAGTGTGTGTGGAGGAATTCAAAGGTGAAGCAAGGAAATGGAAAATAACTCTTGCTTGGTCTTAGTGATACTCCCAGAAGATCCTTGATTTGACAATTATGCTGTTTAACATACATTATACATGAGAAGAAAGGGCTGGAACAGGGAGCTGCCCAGAACCTTGAGGGCAAAATGACATAGAATTGGGAAGAATGTGGCAGAATTAGTGAGGGACTGACCTCTCTTCACACAACAGCAACCTGCCCTAACTTAGTGCCTTTCTGGTGTGTTGAGGCTACAAGCTCCAGAGGTTTTAGCTTTTGGAAAAATAGGATTTTTCTTAATATATGCTGAAAAGGGCAGGGGAACTGACACGATAGCCAAAAAAGCGTATATTTATAAAAAGTTTATATATTCATAAAGGACTATTCCTTGTGAATGTTTTATTGCAAAAACGCTATTTGGTCCTAGCTTTATGTGGTCCCATAGAAATGAATTTTGGAGTTTTTTTCCCCTTCTGGAACTGAAGAGAAAAATTATCTTATTGGTCATAAATATTGTAACATTTACAGAAGAATCTTTATTTCCATTTATTAGGGGAAAAAAATAAATGAAATATTTGCTCAATAATCACAGCAAGGGCTTGCATCCTTTGATACTAAAAAGCTAAAATAAAAACCATAGTCATCCTAAGATTATACGTATAGCTCTATGAACAACTTTTTTAAAAACTGAAACATATAACTCTCTTAAGAAGCACCTTATTCTGGAGAATTTAATGCATCAACATAAATATAGCCTAGGATGGTTTGGGAATATATGGTTGCTGAATCCCTGCCAATTATTGGGGGAGGCTGTTGTTCTATGTGGGGGAGCGTTTATGTTGTGTTATTCAATTGGGCAGCTTCTAAATCTAATAGATAAATGAATAAAAGTACGCCGTCTAATCAGAGAAAAATAAACATAAAGCAGCATGTTTATTTCCAACCCTCTTTTTTCATGAGCACTTTTGATATTACTATGCTTCAGTAGAATAAAAGAATACCTGCATTTCCATAGTATCCTGTAATTTCACTCCCAGAAAATGATTACTGTTGTACTGTTAGCACAATAGCAATCATTTGCAGAATAAGACTGTGAATTCCTTTTTGTGTATACAAGGCTGACAAACAATTCATGAGCAAAGCGGCATTAATTCTATGGCTTGGCAAATTCACCATTATGGATTCCCTATTTGGCTGCCTTTACATGGTCTATTAACTTTCTCCACAAATGACTACTGTTTTTGCTTACTACTTTCTTTTCTCTTAATCTTTTCAACCTCAAAGTTCAAAGACACAAATTAACATGTCACTCTTGTTTTTGTTCTCTTGCGGTTTGTTACATCTTGATCCATGATACTTCTTACCTGATGAAGTTCATGAGCCAGGTATGTGACACAACTTCCAAATTCTCCTATTCTCTAATATGTACTTAATATATATTTGTGTGAATGGGATATTGAAAGAGAAGAAACAAGATCAGTGAGTACTATTAACCTACTATCACAAACAAGTATGTTTTTGCTTTATTGCTCCATACTCATAGCTGCATTAACCTGCCATTACAGTTTTTCAGATTTTTCATAGCTTCTACAAATGCCTGTGGATCTTTTCTTTTTTTTTCTTCCATTCTACCCATTAGGCATACATATGTTTATATATTTTTACTTTTTCCTTCTTTGCTTCACATCACTATTCTTTCCACCATGATGCTTCTGATAGAAGTCTGGGAAGAAGGTATGTACTGTCCATTCAATCAACTTTATTTTATCTCTTCCTTATTTTCTCTAGGGTGGCACCGTGTTCAACAATATTTCCAATGACTTGAGGATAAGTTGGACGATGTTAAAATACTGAGTTTTTCTTAGGAGATTGGTCTAGAATGTTCTACATAGACACACACCAGAGCCCCACACTTGAGAATGCCATTAAAGTGCCTTGAATTCTTTAGAGACAAAGCAAAGCTGACATATATTTATATGAAATTTAAAAGTGTCATAACATGAAAAAGAGCTTTGTTAGTATGATAGGAGGGATTTTGAGGGATTTTCTTTTGGAAAGGATAAGGCTAACTCTCTCTGATGATGTAGCCTTGAAAAACTACCTTCCCAAACTGCAAAACTGTGTTAAATCTGCTTGCATTCTGTGACAGTGGGATTAACCTCACATCCAACCAACATACCTCAAAATGTCCTACTATTTTTAGAGTACATGTCCTGCTGACATAGCCTTCATCGGACATTGCCTTCAATTTGTCCTACTGACATCACCTTCATCTTGTCCCCAACATGTTATGGAAGCAGCTTACTTTCATTTTTGGTTGTTTTGAAATTAAGCTAGTGTTTTTCCCTTTTTCTTTGTCTTGCCATACAGACATTCTACAAAGCCTCTGGTGAGGTTGATGCAGTTCCATTGGTCATTTTCAGCTATTATAGGCATTCCTCCTCCTGACTGAAAGGTGTGCATACCTGTGACAAAGAACTATAGTATAAGAGAGAAAGTGTGCCTGAATAGAATATGCCTGTACATATGGGAAAAACCATTGAGGAGTCATTGCCTACAATTTGGACTACATCTATATTCCTGGCAGTTAAATCAGCCTGTAGGCTGAACTGTGTTCTGAACTGTCATGATCTAGTTAGAGTAATGTTTCTTGAATGAGTTGCTTGTTTGATTATTGTCCATCACAGCTAGACTTAGACCAAGTGATAGCCCAGGAAATTCTGTGTTTACAACTGGCATTCCTCCTTCAACTTAGTCAAACATTGAATGGCTTTGTTTTTTATTTTGTAGGCAGCCCATTACAATTTTTTAATATGTATGTGCAACATATTAAAGAATATGTATGTATGCCACCCTCATTTCAATTGATCAATTTAAATCTTAGGATCTAAAAATTACCAGCCAAATGCTGGGCTACAAATCCGAGAATTCTCAAATGTCTACAATGCTTAAACTCCTAGCAAGCATGGTCTTCATTCCCATTATCTTTAGGTTAGGGTTCAAGATATCTAGATGGTACCAAGTTAAGCCTGCCAACTAATATTAACAGGAACACCTTTTGTCCTCAGATGGGATGTCCCAGACAATGAGTTCATTTAGCTTTTATTTTAGAAATATCCGAAGATCCAGAAGATTCTACTTGTATCTTATTTTTTCCCCCTCTAATTCTTGAATAATGCCAATGAATCTCAACCTATTTTTTCATACAATATGGCAAATGGTCTTAGAAACTAGAGGCTTTTTTGTAAAGCAGTTTCTTAAAAGTTAGGGTGATCTGTTGTTGTTTTGGTGGTAGGTAAAACCTTGCCTAACTACCATACGCATATTCTTGGAAGGTTTTTTGTTCTTTTCTGCCAAATATATATTGTGCAACCTCTCCCTGCCCCGGTGTCTCTTCAGTGTTATAGAGCTCCTGAGGAGCTTGGGAATTTCTGGTCCAGATGGAACATTGAAAAGACAGTTTTGTAGCATCATTCAGCTGCTCTGGGAGCATGTTAATCTAATTTAATCTCCCCTTCCCCTTTTATATAAGCTGTCCTAATGCCTTGGACTGCACATACCATAACCTATGAATAACCAAGACATGAAAACCTATGGGGGATATGTAGAACAGGTCTTTATTTGATGGAGCTGGGGTGAGTTTTAACAGAACTGGGGAAATTATTTCTGGATATTTCCAGTAACAGTTTTTTTTTAATTATTTACTTAGGGCCATAAATACACAGGATACTTTGTATGAAAAAAAAACAGCAAGAATCTACTTCAAGAGTTTATAGCTTAGATTATCTTTAAATGTTTCATTGTACATACTAGCACATGCTCAAGGAAGGTTAGAATTTCTTGGGTGTTGACCTAGAAGAGTACTATCTAGCCTTCAGAGATAAGAATAAGGGCAGAAGGGATTCCTTTGCCCATTATGGACTCCCCAAATCTATTTTGAAAGACCAAGCATTTATTTCAGAACAGATTTGGCAGAAGTATGGAGAACTAAGAGGATAGGAAAGGAGGAGAAATTTCTAATACTTTACTGGCATTTCAAGAAATGGATTGTTCAGTTTGAAAAATGGAAAGGACAATTGACCAAATAGTGGACACGGAGAAGGAGCATTTTATTGGCTACCTTCTTTTGTCTTCCATTTCCATCTGAAGAAGCAGAATATGATTATGGGATTTTGGAGGCAGAACATCCTTCTTGCAACTAACAAGTTTCTTCTACATTGAATCTTTACTCCTCATAATACCAGAAACTGGACAGAATCATTGCAACTGTCGCACAACCTCTAATATTTTAATTTGTTGGGAATATGCTTTATTGTAAGCCAAGCTTTCACAAATGTACAGTTCCTATTAGTTAATCCCAATAGATGAAAAAGAACTCTCATTCAGGTCCAAAATATCTATAATATGGTGTTAAATTCATCCGCTATCCCACCATTCACAATCTTATAGTAATTCACTTTCTATGGTCTAAAAAAATATTTCCTTTAAAAATAATATTTCCCCTGGAAGAAAATCCCTTAATGACTATTCCAGATCAGATAGATCAGAAATAGATAGATCAGGAAATCAAGTCCACTACATTTATTGACATGGGCTACAGTAAAAAAAAATTCAAGTCTAATTGTGCTGGCTCTTTCTTATACTCCAGTGAATTGGGGATGCATCTGCCTGAGCTGCTTCCAAATGTTGTTCTGGACTTAAAACATGTTTGAGGCCCTTTGGCCTACAAAACAGTTCCTGCCTACTTCCACCAACATCAGCTTCCATATACTCTACACTTACAAATATAGGTAGTCCTTGACTTAACAACCATTCCCTAGTGACCATTCAAAGTTACAAAGGCACTGAAAAAAGTTGACATAACTTGTCTTTGCATTTACAACTGTTGCAGCATCCCCACAGTCATGTGATCAAAATTTGGACAATTGGCAATAGCCATATATTTACAACCATTGCAGGGTCATGTGATCTTCCTTTGCCACCTTCCTAGCTGGCTTCCAACAAGCAATGGGAAGCCAGGTTCACTTAACCACTGCATGATTCACTTAAGAACTGCAGTGATTCCCTTAACAATTGTGGAAAAATCGATAAAATAGGACATATCTGACTTAACAACTGCCTTGCTTAGCAACAGAAATTCTGGTCTTAATTCTGGTCTTAAGTAGAGGACTACCTGTATTTAGCATTTGTTCAAAGTCTGACATTTTCATTATGCTACTAATGAGGTATTCTAAATTTAAACTGCCCTAGTAGAAAGTTATAAAGGACACTGGATGACTAACGGCTGTTTTTATTGATGAGTTTTGCTGCTTTCTACATTTCAGATTCAGAAGGGAGAGATCAAGACATGATGCCAATTTCCTCTTTCTTTTAAAAGCGCCTGTGTTTATCTTCCACTTTTTTTATTTGTTCTTTTTAAGGATTAGTTTTATCTTTTGGCAGGATTTGTATAGAAATTACAGTATGGCTCTGAATATTTATATATAAGAAAGTGACCGAGTTTAAAAAATAAAAAGGACATCAGAAGAATCTTTATTTGTATGTTTTATCCAGTTTCTTCAAAAAGAAATACCCTAACTTAAATTGAACTAGAATATTTGTAGCTCAGGGTTAAACTGTGGAGTTCTCATTGTTCCCAGAGCTCAGTTGTTTGTTTGGAGATATTTAATTGCCCAACTAGACAACTTCATTATCTAAATATTAGCTGGATGGACAATGAAATGTTTCCAACCAGTGGGTTTTCTTCTTGTAATTTATCATAGTTTTCAAATATCATTTTCCCCTTCCCCTTCAACATTCATTATTTTTTTCTGCAGTGTTCCTTTTCTGGCTTTGATTAGAATAATTCAGAAACTGGATAAAAATATGTCTCTATATAAAATTATCAGGCAATTCTTAATCCAAAGGAAATTGTCTATTTTAAGGGTGGTGTTATTAAATGTTGTTTTCATTTAGCAGAGAGGAAGGAGAGAGTCATGTTTTGCTTTAAGATGATTGGTTTTGAACTGAATAAATAATATAACATGTTTTCACAATCACCTGTATTCTTTAGACATTTTATACATGCAGAAAGATCATTTTTTTGATGTTAGATTATGTACTGTACAATGTATTTCGTCCAAAAAGCGATGAACTTTTTACTGTTGAAGTATCACCACAAAATCAAAAGAAAAAGAAAAGGCAGTCAGAGCAACACAAGACTAAATTCTTTGAACTCATATATGATGTATGGGATTACGGAAGGTATCTAGATTTTGAGATCTAGATGCAGTCATTAAAAGAAATTAATGTCTTCCAGATATTATTTCAAAGCTTTCACGCAGATTACTCTTGTATTTTTCTGAAGTTTTTTTCTTCTAAGTAAAATTAGTTTGTCAAAGAGTATGTATTTATGATATGTAAAAAGTATAATTCATATATTTAATTTAATAAAACTATACACACACACACAGAGAGAGCTTATATACACACACATGCACATATTGATTTTAGTAAATGAAGTAGAATTTATTCTGCTCTTGTTTCTTGTTCTCATCTTTTTTTCCCCTTTTCTCCCCTGCTTACCTCCTGCTTTGCTATATTTAGAGAAGAAACACAGACCAGTACCAACGTAAGTTTAGGACATGTTTAATGGAGAAATATTACAGCCATTTTTGTCTTTGGTTTTAAATGTTTATGGTTCATGTATTATACATGATGATAGCCAGTTAGATATCTGGTGTCTTTAACCTTTAGTTAGCTCTATTTATCTGTAATTTCCACATATTTCAAAGGATGAAATGTAAAGATCTCCTTTGAATACAAAAGACTTTTTCACAATTGGATGCATATATGGTCTATCCAGTAATATACACAGAGCTAATCTTATTGGATAGGTTGTGATGGTTGGTCTTAACCTCATACCTGCAGATGTTTTGCCACTATAAATTCTATTGATTGGAGATTATGGAATTGCAATGTCCATACATCTAGAAGACACTAGATAGGGGACGATTAATTTGGAGATCGAGAGCATAAATATTTCTCTAATGTTTAAAGGATGATATGAGAAAAAAAAACCCAAGCTATTTGGTAAAGTAGGACATCACACAACAAGTACAGATGTTCATTCACACTTTCCACTACATGTTAATTAAATGAAAAATATACAACATCTTCATCCAGATTCATTTCTAAGAGAACCAACGCTTTCAGCAGCCCCCCCCCCAAATCCAATTTAATCATGATAATTACATTTCCATTTTTAGAACTTGTCAAATTATTTCCGATGCTTCTCTATCTAATAGAATTGGAATGGATAATTTGTAAAATTAATGTTTTAAACTGGAGGAAAAAGGTGATTGTTGCTAGACAGTGCATCAAACCCTGCAGTATGATTTTCTTAAATAGTATTTGGGCAAATTTATTTCAATTAAATTGTCATGCAAGCAAATCTTTCCAAAAATGTCTCTTCCCTTTACTTCTGAAATATTCTTTCCTCAGAAACTTATGTGTTTTTCTTCCTCTTCTTAACATCCACAAAGGTTGACTGCACCTAAGATCCCAGAGGGCGAGAAAGTAGACTTTGATGTGAGTATTGCTGGTTCTTCCAGTGAATCTCTTATCTTGCTTGTCTAAACTTTAGACAAGAAAGTGGTTTTCATCCCAGTATAAAAATTATTTCTGAATAAGTTCCATAACTATGAGAAGATATAAATGATGCAACTGATTGAGGTTTCAATAAATGGGAACGTGTAAAGTTTTTTCTGTGGGGGGAATCTACGCCATCCCAATAATTATACTGGCTGTCAATCATACTGGCTTGATTCCTCTCCTTTCTTTTCCCAGGATATTCAGAAGAAGAGGCAGAACAAAGACTTGATTGAGCTTCAAGCCTTGATTGATAGTCACTTTGAAAGCCGGAAAAAAGAGGAAGAAGAAATATTGGCTCTTAAAGAAAGAATTGTAAGTTTTCCTCAAGTAGTCAACTATTATAAGGTCTTCAGCACGAGGATAGACCATGAATTAAATTAAATGTTAAGGGAGCTGATGATATTTTTTGCTGAACATAAATTGCATGTAAGAAATTTTATGAGTAGTCATATCTATATGTCCGTTTCATACAGCTTGAAAGGACAATATATAATTCTTACACAAATGGTGTTACTAGTCATTTGGAACCAAAGAAAAGTCATCCTTTTAGTGCCCTGTTGAATCTGCACTCATATGCATTGCAGATGTTAGAAAACTTTCTTGGCCTTGCCTTAGGTACCTCTGAGTTGAATAGTACAGGTAGTGTTTTAATATTACAGGTAGTTCTCGACTTATGATCACAAATGAGCTCAAAATTTAAGTTTGTTAAGTGAGTTTTGCTCCATTTTTATGACCTTTCTTGTCACAGTTGTTAAGTAAATCACTGCAGTTGTTAAGTTAGTAACACGGTTGTTAAGTGAATTGGGTTTCCCCATTGACTTTGCACGTCAGAAGGTCGCAAAAGGGGATCACGTGCTCTTGGGACCCTTCATTATAAAGATGAGCCAGTTGCCAACTGTCTGGATTTTGATCATGATACTGCAACGGTTGTGTGAAAAATGGTCATAAGTCACTTTTTTCAGTGACATTGTAACTTTGAATGGTCACTAAATGAACTGTTGTAAGTCAAGGAGTACCTTTATATCAGCTTAAGAACGTTTTTGTCATAACAGAATAATGGAGTTGGGAGATCTTCTAGTCTAACCTCCTGCTCAACCAGGAACCTTATATCATTTCAGACAAACGGTTGTCCAATTTCTTCTTAAAAACCTCCAGGGTTGGAGCATTCACAACTTCTGGAGGCAAGTTGTTCCACTGATTAATTGTTATGTCAGGAAATTTCTCCTTAGTTCTAGGTTGCTTCTCTCCTTGATTAGTTTCCATCCATTGCTTCTTTCAGGCGCTTTGGAAAATAGCCTGACTCCCTGTTCTTTGTGGCAACCCCTGAAATATTGGAAGTTTACTATCATGTCAGCCCTAGTCCTTCTTCTCATTAAACTAGACATACCCAATTCCTGCAACTATTCTTCATATATTTTAGCCTCCAGTCCCCTAATAATCTTTGTTGCTTTTCTCTGAACTCCTTATAGAATCTCATCTTAATACTGTTCACAATTTAATTTCAACTGTTCATTCTCAGGACCATTTTTCAAAGCCTTTTTGTTCTGGAACCAAATACAGTTCTAACTAAATTACTGCCCTTTTTCTGCAATGCCTAGGAAAAACGTAGAGCTGAGAGGGCTGAGCAGCAGAGAATCCGAGCTGACAAAGAAAAGGAGCGTCAGGCCAGACTTGCTGTGAGTCTATCTATAACCTTTTGTCACTGGTATCTCAATCATTGCCCTCAATGTAAAATGATCTGTTAAGAGTTATGATTATTACTTTTGACTTTATCTTACCACTTCCCCAAAAAATATGTCCCAGGCCCAAATTCTCTGTTCTGCCTTTGTGAGTCCCAGGTATGAAGCAATGTTTGTTTCTACTATCTGTTTCACAGGAGGAAAAGGCAAGAAGAGAGGAAGAAGATGCCAAGAGGAGGGCTGAAGATGATTTGAAGAAGAAGAAAGCCCTCTCCTCTATGGGTGCCACATACAGCAGCTATTTGGCTAAGGTAAATCTACCGAGAGGCAGAGAAAACCGGAATGTGATCAGGAATGAGCATTGCTCATCTGAAAATTGTCCAAGAATTTCTTGGAATTCTTCAATTCTACAATGGCAAAAACTTTCACTTTCAAGAGATCAAAGTAATTCAGCGCAGAAAGGACCTGCTAGTCTCTATTTTAAGCCCCCCCCTTTTTTTTTCTTCTTCTTCAGGCTAAAGGGATAGAGTTTCACAACTTTCCTTAGCTTTGATCTAATGGTTCTTCAGCCGTGAGGGACAAGTCTTATGGCTTCTAGAGCATTTCTTGCAGTGAATCAGAAAGACGTGTAAAGCAGGTGCATTGGCAAATTCTTAGAAAGAGTTACTTTAGTACTAACCTGATGGCATCTGAATGTATCAGATTACAAGCCAGGCATTATGTTTAGGCATTGATAGAGGATGATACGAGTTGTGATCAAGCACTTTTGCAAGTCAGGATTACTGTTCTCCTGCAAGGTTTTGATGTTCTTCATTAATTCCTTCAATGGGCTGGATCTGGCGATTATTTGTTTATTTATATCCCATAAATATATCCAACACACCTTCTTCCTCCTATTTTCCCCACAACAACCCTTTGAGGTGAATTGGGATGTGAGAGAGTGACTGGCCCCAGGACACCTAGCTAGTTTTCATGGCTAAAGCAGGACTTTGTAGCCTGGTGCCTCAATCACTAGATCAAACTGGCTCTTTAATAATCTTTAAACTCATTCTGCACAGGCTGATCAAAAGAGAGGAAAGAAACAAACTGCAAGGGAATTGAAGAAGAAAATTTTGGCAGAAAGACGCAAACCTCTGAATATTGATCACCTTAATGAAGACAAACTGAGGTAAAAAAAATAACCCCCACTTCCCCTACTGCTTTTTGTATTACATACATGATTGAGGTTGTGCTCAAATTTGTTTTAATTTTTTTTTGTGGTATTAAAAAATAGATGATATTTAAGAAAATAATATTTGTTATTATTCAAATAATTATTTAATCCTGATGAACTGTATCAAATTTGATATAATATTAATATATAATATTTAACTTTAATGGGTAATGTAAAAGTAATCAACATGGTAAGAAAAAGAACAGATTAAATTATAACTTCTGCCTACAGTTGCAACAATAGTAATTTATTAAAAAGATTTAGAGCCTCTATATTTAAGTAAGTAAGTAAGTAAGTAATTAAGTAAGTAAGTAAGTAAATAAAAATATTCAAGCATGTCAAAAGTTGTAAAGAGAAATCTATACTTATATCTATATGGATATAGTTCTCACAAAAGCATGAAATATTTCTGAATAAGATTAGCAGGGAATAAGAACAAATAAACAAGTATTTCCAAAGGGAAAAGTAAACAATAAGATTCTCCAAAGTATCTATAATGGGTCCAAGATACTTCAGTGTTTTTCATTAAGTATCCAGAGATAGGGTAAGTAATAAAGTGGTCAGGCTCTCCATGGGGGAATTAATGAAATCCACAAACTAGAATTGTTCAGTTGTGTTGGATTTCTATTTGAACAATCTCCCAATCGGTTTAACCATTAATTTAAGAAACATTGAGCTATGTAAATATGTCTTTTTATAGTTGCTAATTGTTTGAGCTGTATATCATTCTTTGTTGTATCTCCACTTCTTCACAAATAAATAGGGATAAAGCCAAAGAATTGTGGGACTCGCTGTATCAGCTGGAGACAGAAAAATATGAGTATTTAGAGAAGATCAAGAGGCAAAAATACGATGTGAGTAGAAAAAGAGATCTTGGCTATGATTTTTGTTTATTTCCAGGGTGAAATCTGTTATACTCCTAAGGGAGACCTAGGTTGAAGACCATAGAAGACATTAAAGCCCATATACTATTCTGAAAGTTTATCAACAAAATTCAGTTTTTCATCCCAGAATGATAACTTCTCAATTGTAGACCAAGGGTGGATTTCTGCCTTCTACTTAAAATATATCCTATGGATATGTCTGAAAATATTATGAAATAAATGTTGTCATTTTAATTAATATGACCATCTTTCTTTTTGAAGCATCTTCATAAACCAGATGGCTTACTCATGAGGTTAAACTCCATCATAGCCAAACCAAGCAGGGGAGCCAACGATCTGTATAACTCCTCGGCATATCAGCACTGCACCAAAATATCTATGAGACTAATAATGAACCCACTTCTGATGTCTCCAGCCTTTATTAACTCTCCAGCCTTATCTTCGTGTGAATATATGCAGGCAGAAAAGCCAGCACCATTCTCTTCTGTTGCCTTGAGAATGCTATAAGATAATCACCATTTTTTTCTTAAAAAAAGGGTATAGATTATATCCTCTCCATATTGTGTGGAAGAAATTTGTCTACAAACTTGAGCATGGTTATAACCACTCTACCTATATTTTAATTCTGTTATTATAGATAGAGCCAAATAATTTGCCATATTTAATTGCTCATGCTACATGCTTTACACTCTGCAGTACATGGTGGGGACACAATAAATTGAGTTTAGGAATATAGGAAAGCTGGTGGATTGCACAAGTGTTATTTCTCTGCCAAACTTGGAATTTGATTTTAGAAATAGGGAACAATAAGGCATCCCTCTTACAGCAGTTGCCTGCTTTTATGATGTTGAGATAAACCTTTGTAATGCATTTACAAAACAATGAGAGAGTTCTGACAGTATTAAAATGTGAATACTTGTCTGTTTCTGAGTACCTGTTGCAAAAAAAAAACACCTCAATTTCTTAAGAACCCCAAAGCCAATAATGATCTTAATCTCTCTTAGATTTTATCACTACGTTGCAGGGTGCAGGCACTGTCCAAGTTGTAAGTACAATGAGTTCACCCAGATGATATAAGCAGCAAGAGATTTTTACATGCATGAGCCTCCTGCATGTTGGGAGTCTGTAAACTCTAAATTTGCATAGATAATCAACAGGCTGGCATTCAATTCCTGGCTTACAAAACAAGAAATAGCCACATTTCTTCCTCTTTTTTTCTCTCATCAACCTTTACTGCATTAATTCAGAAGTAGCTGAACAGAGATTTAATGTTGTATTCTGTAAATCAGCCTTTCTCAGTCTGATGTGTTGGCTTTCAGCTCCTATAATCCAGGAAGCATAGCGAAAGATAGTAGAAGGCAGCAGATTAGAAAGATTGTGATCAGTTCTCCAAATTATCTATGGTAATTTCCCACATGTCCAAAAAAAGAAAAAGAAAAGAAAATAGAAAAAGATAGTCTCAAAGCTCCTTTTTTGTTCAAAAGGCAACTGGATTGTTTTTTTTCTTGAAGAAGAAGACGGAAACAATTCGCTTCTCATCCAATGATGAAGCTTCTTGGATGAGAAGTGAAACATTTTCTTCCTCTTCCTCAAGGAAAAGAAACAATCCAGTTGCCTTTTTAAGAAAAAAGAACCTTTGACACAACTCTGACCTGGATGACTGGGACTCTCTTCACAGACATTTAGAAAAAGCCAGGCAAGAAAGATCAGTTAGCAGCTCAATACACCATTTGTTTGCTTATATTTATACAAAAACCACACTAGAGAGTAGGTGAGAGCCAGAAGACAAATCAGAGACAAGTCTTTTCAGATTTGTCTTGCAAATTTAAAGAAATCTATCAAAGATACGGAAGTGGCACCAGAAGTTGTTGAATTCCTCACAATTGAGTAAATTAGCTGCAGATGATTGGAGCAGGCATCAAACAGCAACCAGAGAAAACTGAATTGGGAGATAGAACTTGATTCTGATTCTTGAGCCACCAAGGCAACACCTATGTTTTTTTTTTAAGAATTGTACAATTAAAGGGAAAATTGCTATTACCTCTAAGAACAGTTGAGCTATAGCTGGATAGCTAGGAAAGTTCACAAGAAAGGAAAATAAAGGAAGCCCTGCTTTTAGAGCCATTTCTTGTCCAACTTTGTTACCCACGAATCTAAGTGCCATGCCTATTGTCTATCTTAATTCACACATAGAAAAGAAGGTAAGTCATAAGCACCAATGCTAGTCTGGTAACCAAAGTTCCTTAATCAAACCCCTGGTTAAGAGGTAGACTCCTTATCTGTGCCCTCAGTTCCACAAGGCACATGTTCAAAATCTACAAGTAAGCAAGTAAGTATATCTGGTAGTTGAGTTTTCCTTTTTCATGTTGTCCTGTTGCTTCCAATGTTGCTTGTCATGGAAGAAAGTCCCACCCTGTGAACCCAAGATGGTGAACAAGACATCTTATGGTTTGAATATTGTGAATTTACAGTACAAGAAATTGTATTGCTGCAAAATGATGTTAGAACTGCTTAGAAGAAACTTAGAAGAAAAAAGTATGCTTAATTGGCCAGCTGTCTCTTAAGACAAAAGTAGCATGTTTATCGCATAGCAAACAAAGCAATGGAAATATAAAGGATGATGGTGTAAATAATGGTAAAATTTTATTTTTTTCCTACTCCTCTTTATTTCCTTGAATCGGAAATTATATTTTGATTTCTATTATAATTGAAGCATTTTCACCTCATAAAATTGCAACTGCCCAAAATTTAGAAAATGATTTTTAAATTTCCAGCATGCTTCCTTGTCTGTCTTCCCTACAACCTGGAATATTTTTTTTCTTTTACTCTTTGAAAAGCCCTGCATTGATTTGTGAAATAACAGGATCACTTTAAAATAGAAAGTGTCTGTTCACAGCTGTAATAACCCAAATTTGACCTTTTTTTAATTGGCCAACCTTTATCCTTGCAGAATTCTAAGAGCTAGTTTTCTTTCGTTTCTTTCCTTTGCTTAATGATGATTAAAATTACAAGCATAGAATTAAATCAACCATATAAATTTTTTTTCAGCTAGGCATTCACCCTAATAAATTACTCTTGATTGTTATGATTCACCCAAATGAATTACTCTTGATTATTCTGATGACAGGAGGGGAAAACATGAGAAAAAATAATTGTGCTGATATGATAACAAATGAAGTTTTAAATAATTTATCCAATAGCAGCTTATAGCTTCTTTCAGAGTCATTTGGCCACTGCTGTGCCAAAATAATAATGAGATAAGTTATATCAGTGATGGTTGGTGATACTATGAAGACACTGTAAGTCATTACTGAGGGCATAGTTTTATTTAGAAGGATTACTTCTACAAATATTGCTGACAGCTTTTCTGATTTGATTTATTCATAGGAAAATTTCTATTGCTGGAGCAGTTTTTTTGAATTTTCTTAATTTAATAGTAACCATCAGTTCCCATTTTATATTCTTTACTTCTTACACTCTCTTTTTCTTTCATTTTTACCTGAAGTTTTCATCATTTCAGTATAGCATTTCCCAAGAAATCTGAATTTCTTCAGTATTAATTTCAGGGATGAATTTTTTATTGGCTTACTTCTAGTTTTAGAGCCTTTCTGTTTCTAGCCCTTCATCAATTAAACAAATCAATATTCCATCTTCTTGATCACTATCTGCAATATATATACATTTCAGCAACAATTGTTTTATTATGGTTAATCTAAAATCAGAATGTTTTCAAACTCTCAATCCAGTTTTCAAAAGTGAGGGTTTTTTTTTAGTTTTTCTCCCTTTGTTTTGGAAAAATAAGAAACTAAATTCAAATGAACAATATCAGGAAAGTGTTAAAAGAAAGCCAACTCAAACAAAATTGAGTGAGCTTGGAAAAATAACATACACACATGGAAGTATGGACATGCAATAAATGTAATCTTTTGGTTATCAGAAAGTTGTCCTTGGATTTCATGTTTTACAACTTGATCACACTATGTAAGAAATGGGTTTTGGGAGATGCCCTAAGATAACTAAGGCTGTATAAATAACTGACTTATAAAATGAATTTACACACATATATATATATATATACATATCTTAACATAGCAGTTTCTCCTGAACTCTAATAGAAAACAATTGTAATGGCAAAGAATGGCATGCCCATTTCCCTCTGCCCTTTTCTGCATAGTGGCATCTCTTCAAATGTTTATGCATAATACAGCTAATTAAAGCTTTAGCTTTCTCAAAATACTCAAACCTCAATAACACCTTCCACTTTTCATTGGCCATTTTTTCCATGCAGTTTAGTTTGAAACTGTGAATTCTTTCTTTTAGAAAAGCTTTGCCAAGACCAGGTGGCTGGCAGGGATGGGAGGATCAATGGTCTGATAGATCTCACACCATTTTTTTGTTAGCAAGAAGTATAAGCAAAAATGCACGTAATTAGGAGGATGAGTTTGCAATACATGCTTCCAGAAGCCTGGAACTTGATATAAAAAGGGGGAGATAACTGAACATGTACTCCCTTTTGAAGGAAGGAAAAATAGATTAATGATCCTTGCCACAGTTTTTTAAAAGTTTGAGTTTAATTCAAATTATTGATAAAGTATATTACCAAACCATCTCCAGGTACTGTGTTATTTATACCTCCTAAGTTCTGTAAAAGTATAAAAGATGACAAACAACTTAAGTACCCAGATCTACCCAGGAAAGGTGGTATATACTAGCTGTAAAAAGATCTGGGGGACATCCATAATTGCCTTGGATAAGGATGAGGGTTTTCCAGTTACTGAAGAGGTGTAAGATTTGTGCTTTTTACATTCTTCTTATTGCCTTGTCTGTAGATATTTCCTGCCTACTTATGCTTTGCAGTCAAAATTCTTCTGCTCTGCTTTGCTGAGTAAATTCACTCAGCTTTGACTTCATTTATGTGCATATTGCTCTTGAGTCCACAAACCTCCTGCCCATATCTTACTGTGATGAAACAGCTGGTAAATCCCTCTCTCCATGATGGGAAGCAGGTCATTTTTAAAAACGTAGTCATATTTGTTTGCAGATTACCACCTTCAGAAATCGGATTGATCAGGCCCAGAAACAGTGAGTACCCAGATTACTTTTCCAGTCTGAAGACTGGAATATCCATCTGTTTGCAGTAGTCACTTCAGTCTTCTTCCATCTATTTCTTATTGGAAGGGAATAAAGTGGAAACACAGCTTTAGAATAATAACGCACAGTTTTAGAATAATAACGGAATAAAGTAGAAAAGCCCACTCTTTTCTTTCCTTTAAAAAAATATGTTGGTGAAACTGAAATGAATCCATAATCCTCCCCCAAAATAACCCTCTTTTCCCCCCAACAATCTCGGTGAGGCTCACCAGCCAATATACTACTCTTTGTGTTGGCATGGAAAGCATACTTTCCAAGATTGTAAGGAATAGGATTTAATAACACTAATATTCAATATTTGCCACTGCCACATGGACATCATGTGACATGGTATGCTCCATGGTTCTTTTGATGCATCATATAATCTTATCTCCTTTCATCTAATTCAGATTTTTTTCCTGCTTGTTTTGTTCTATAGTTTCATTGCTGCATGTGTCAATTTAGAAACCTAATGCTTTAGACATAAAGACAGTGGCAGCAGGAAAGAATAATGAAATGAAAGCATGGACTGAGAGGGGACAGTTGTAGAAGAAATTACTGTACAGGGAAAACTTCTCTTTTCATATAGGAAAGGAAAACCAGTGCACTGGCTCTATAAAATGCATATAATTATAGAATAGAATAGAATAGAATAGAATAGAATAGAAGAGAAGAGAAGAGAAGAGAAGAGAAGAGAAGAGAAGAGAAGAGAAGAGAAGAGAAGAGAAGAGAAGAGAATTCTTTATTGGCCAAGTGTGATTGGATACACGTTCTAGATGTTTTGCTTATTTATATCATATTATGTACATCATTCAATGAATGGTCCTTTGGGCTCATTAGTAGTTCTTCATTGGACCTTTTAATTCATGCACAATATAATCCTTGTTGCAGAACTAGAGGCAATTTAGATAAATCTCTGCTATTATAGAGGCAATAGGGCATGCTGAAAGTTATTTAGGATGATGTGCCATTCTTTAGAAGACAAAGCATAAAAAGAATGGTGAACAAGAACTGAGCATGCTTGTGTTGGACCATAGACTGTACAACAATTCTAAGGGTTGTTAAAGATTATGAGCTTCATGAAATGATCAGGCTGCAAAATCTTACAGAGAAATAATAAAAGGGAAAAAAAAACTAACAGCAAGAAGGTATACCAATTTTTTGCCAACTGCATCAATAAGGTATTTTTATAATTGATACTTGCGGACATTACTGGAAGATAAGACAGCACATAATGTAAGTTTCTAGCACAAATGTCCATTATCATCAGAAGATACCCAACAGCCACTTGTCTCTGAGGACAAAGGTTGTTTTAGGGGAGAAAAAGTCCTATGTTAAACAACAGGTAAAGTATTCACTTGTTGTGTGTACAAATCGTGATGTCACTGACATGTTCCCGTATGTGAAACTACCACTGAAAAAAATCACTGTTGTCATGTAAGCTTTAAAGATATTCCTTCTACTGTTTTCTTTCATGTTCTATGGAAGAATTCATATTGGAAGTGCCCAAATAGCAAGTAATCTAAACTGTGGTTCATCCAAGTTACTAATCTAAGTTAGCTTGTTGTATAATTTATAGTATCATCTAAGGATACATAGCATGCCACTAATAGTATTGCAGTTGTAATTTGTTACTAGGGCAAGTGTGGTGTTCTGTACTAACTAATGTACTCATTAGAACTTAATAGTGCTTAACTGAGCTCAGAATTAAGGTAAGTATTGCATATTTCAGATATGGTTTCTTTTGCATGCAAAATAAAACAATTTAAAATCTTGTCAAGAGTAGCACAATTTAAATATGAGTTTTTCCACCAGTCTTTAGAAGTTTTTTTTTTATCTTGATGAAGTTATTACTTCAAAAAATAACGCTTTGTGGACCATGATTTATCAGAAATTCTGAATGTATTATGTTTCAACTCTGCACCTGGTTTTTATTAATATTTAAAGTCAAATTTGGTTAACTTCTGGATTTTTGGTGATGACTTTATTTAGGAGATAATGCAATCACTTTGTAGATGTTCAGATTAAATTGAAAAGTTGGTAGAAGCTAAATGTACAGTAAATTATACCACTTAATGGTTTTAATATGCAACTATTATTGCATCTAAAGTTCAAAGATAGCTCTGCCATTAAGGTATGGGACTCTACATTTATTACAAATCTGACTAGAATTCAGGCAACTGTTGACTTTTTTTAAAAAAAAATGTTGACTGTCACCTTGACAATCTCGCTAGCTCCAGGAGCCAGACATGAACAGATTGCCAGCAACTATTCCTTTTAGCTTGTTGCTAAAAAGGCAAGGTCAAGATCAGGTAAGGGTATATCTATTGCAGCAGCAAGACACGTTTTTATCCTATTTGTATTACAGCAGCAAGAAGGCCGGAGCCAAGGGCAAAGTTGGAGGACGCTGGAAGTAAAGATCTGGAAGGTCCCTGCAGGAAGATTCACCAATGGTGGCATGGCCAAACATCACCGGCTCATCTTCTCTATTTCAATTCCTCTCTCTTGCCTGAACAAAACCATAGTTGCAACATCAGCCTGGATTGCCTACTGCTTATTTTTAGGGTGCCCACATCTTTCAGAACCTCAGCTCTGAATGATGATGAGTCCCTACTGATACCTGTTGTCCCATGTGTATCTTTTCCTGACTCCAGCCCTACACTGCCACATAGATTGCAGCGTATAAATCTTTTGGTTTTGTAAATAAAGAGTAGTCAATAATATACTTCAGACCTGCAATTCCTGTCTAGCCATTCTTCTTTTTTTCCATTATAGTGATTCATTTACCAAACCCTGGAATTTATTGGCCTTGTCAATAAAATCTGGCAAAGGACCACTGAAGTCAATAAATGTATACTAGTTTACATCCACCAATGACTATAAGCTATTTATGTATAATGCTGATCTTATGCATGCTTATTCAAAAGTAAACTCCATTGAAGAACTCAAAGATTGCACTCAGAAAGCCGAAATATCCCAATGGAAAAATCAAGATAATAAGGGTGGTTCTTGTGGTGGAAACATACATATATCCAAACTAAAACATTTCTTTCTTTTTTCTTCCTTCGAGTTAGATGGTTTTTGTTTTGTTTTGTTTGGACTCCTAGTAACCGCCTGGACTAATCCTTTCAATTTTCTTGGCAAGGTCTGGTCAGAAGTGGTTTGCCACTTCCTTCTTCCTCAGGCTGGGAGAAAATGACTGGTCCAAGGTCAACAGCTGCTTATGTCCCTGCTTATGTCCCTAAGGGAGGCCTAGAGCTCACTTTCTCCCTGTTTTTAGCCTGAGCAACCAAACTCTCAAAACATTCTAGTCTTTAGTTATTTATTATACACACTTTTAAGTCTTTATCAGCTTGGCCACCTTGAATCTCTAGGTCAGCAGTCCATGACCTTTGTGGCTTGGCAGCCTGGGGGGAGGGGGGAGAGAGAAGGGAACCCAGCTGCGTGAGCGGTATGCCACCACATGTGCGCGTCTCAACTTGCGCAAGTTGAGATGCGTATGCATGCACCTGCCCTGCCGCTCATGCAAATTGAGCTGTGTGCATGAAAGCAAGCCTGCCACTCGCGGGGCCCGGTTCCAAATAGGCCATGGCCTGCTAATGGGCCGTGGCCCAGGTATTGGGGACCCCTGCTCTAGAGGAAAGAGAGAAGACTGCACGCGGTGGTTTTTCATACATAGCCTTGCTCTTGGGTTTTCCACAGACATCTGGTTTCACAGCATTCTGAAAACAACTGTAGAAGGCAGCTATGGTCCTAAAATGTAGTGTCTGTTATTCTTAGGGCAATATGGACATTGATCGCCATCTCCATTCCCTTTTAAAGCAGTCTAAAGTAATGGCTGCCATATGGTACCATCTTGTGATGGTAATCCCGCAGCTGGCATTGAAGAATTTATTTTGAACTATTTTTTGTACAGTTTGATTGGGTAACTCCCAAGTTGTATTAAGAAAGACACCTGCTCCCTTTACTTAATTCATAATTTTATAGGCTGATCATTCACCTTTTTCTTACATATCAATAGCCCAAATCCATAGCTCTTACATTTTTTTTTTGCCTATTTCTACACAACATATGCATGTATTGAAATGATAAGACTTCTAGATATCAATACATCTTAGATTTCTGTACTGGCAGTATAGTTTTGGAAGTTTTATTTTCAATCTCTTTCCTAAAAATCTTTGCTGATTCCTTATTTGAGCAGTTATTCTCTACAGGACTATTCACTTACAACAAAAGGCAAATTCTTAAACATTAGTGAAGCATCCTTTTCACAATACATCCACAAAGAATTGTGATGTTGACAGCATCTTATAGAGTTCCTTATTACGTCCCTGGGACAGAGAATTTCCCTATTCCTCTTCTGCCCCATGCTTCAATCCCACAGACTATCAGGAGAAAGTATCTATGGAACATGTGAAATTGTTAACAAAAATATCCCTGTGATGATTAATTTTATTTGAAGTGCCAAATAAAAGAAATGGCTGTGAAATTGTTTAAGATGGGCTGTTACATTGGAAATAAACCCTGCCCACTGAGATTGGGATCCAACCACCATAGTCAAGATTATTTTCCTGAAAGATGCTGCTCTTCATTTTTGGAAACTGTTCTGAGCTAGATGGGGAATATACTTCTGCAAATACATTTGGCAAGTGTTATTTTAACTCAATCCAATTTAAATTTCTAAAACAAAGGTTATGCTAAATCAAGAAAAAATGCTGATGTTAAAATTTGTAAGGTTTTTTTTTTAAAAAATGTCTGGAATGTATGTAAAGCTGGAAAATTGCTTTGTTACATGATGCATTGTGGGCATTCCACAAATGTTAACGTACAGAATAGCTTAAAAAGTAGCTCCTGGGGAGCAAACAGATTAATAGACTTCCTGTCATGTGTGGGATTGCATAGTACCATTCTGGGACATAGAATGCTAGATTACTTATGGTTTTAGATTGGACACAGCGTGATGGTTCATATATTCTTAGAACTGTCCTTCCAAACAGGGGATCAAGATGTGTTGAACTTTGCACTTTTCACCCTGCAAGACCAAATTTTTAAAAGTTTCTTGGAATAATTATTAGAACAGATACACTGTTTTACAAAGCAAGCAACTGATGGATAAATAAATAGTGAAATAAATAAATCAACCAATTAATTTAGGGAAACTATCTGGAGGCTTAGTGGCAGCTAAGATATCCATGGAATATCCTAGAATATGGATTGGCTTCTGCTAATTTAGATCCAGGAGCAGAACGTTTGCCATATTAAAGATCTGATCTTGCTAATAATCATGGGATTATATTATAATTGTAACCTACCCAGAGTTACCTTGAGGTTAGATGGGCAGTCTATAAATATTATAAACAAACAGCTAAATAAATATTGGGGTCTGCAAAAATCCAGATAACCAAGGCACAACAAAAATATGAAAACACTTCTTAATTCTACCTCTTGATTTCTGTAGTCCAGATATGGTAGCCTTACTTTATACAGAAGTAGTTTAGTGCAGGGATGGGATTCTACTGGTTCTGTCCAGCTCTGTAGAACTGGTAGCTCTCAAGAGCAGCAGACACAGAACCAGTGGATTTACATTCAAGATTGTAGCCTTTAGTTTATTTTTTTAAATTCCACAGAAAACAGTTAGTGGCTCAAAGCACAAAAACAAGTAAATAAACAAACAATTGTTGGAAGAAATGTCCATCAGTTCAGTTCTAAGTGGGGAGAAAGACACTGAAAACATGGAGGCTGTTTGGAAAGATGGTTTAAGGTGGACAGGACCACATGATTTGAAGTCCTGGGTAGCTGACCACATGGAGTGGAGAGAGATATATATTTATATCCTCTCTTGGGCTTTGAACTTGCTTCCTGTTCTTGTGAAAGAAATGCATTCTGATTGGTTGTCAGACTCCCATGGGGCCATACAGGGGTAACTTTGTAGGTTATTTTAAGTCCCAGGCTTGGTTAAATCTTGCTGGATGATGTAATTTTTCCAGGTGCCATGTGGTGAGACGGTTAGAGGGCTAAACCTATCATGTCCGGAGGGCCATGTCTTAATCCCATCACGCTGGAACTGAAGGGGGGGAGGAGGCATGTTTCTCCTTTTCTCATCCAGGGAAATATAATATTCTTCCTTTTTAATATTTTCTAGAATATTTAATTCTAGGAGAGGGGTGGGTGCTAACTTTCTACACAACAATAACTTGATAGAACTTGCAAATTCATATTAAATAAGTGACATATGTGTCTCTACCTGAAGGGGGTAGCAGTGGAATAGACAATATTTTTACATTTGTATCCTTATGAAGTTTATTTACTAAGAAATCCTATAGAGATAGAAAACGTAAAGAGCTATACAGTATACACTTACAGTAGTTTCGCCTTTCAAATGAAAGTTGCCATAGGAGGCAGCGTTATTAATCTTGCTGTCCCATTTCTTTGCATTGGCTCTCTCATGCTATCATTTTTTTTTTTGGGGGGAATCCAACTTGCAGTTCTGGGAAACAATACAGCAATCAAATTGATTGCTCATCAATTAGTTTTAAACTCAATCCAATGCAGTCATCTAATTTTCTGCATTTCTTTTAACACTGGTGTATGATAGTCCTTAGGGTAGTTCTACTCACTACACATTTCCTACCTGTACCTAGCTATTGTACAAACATATCCCAGCTACATTTTTTTCTGACACGTTCCCCGGATGTTGTCATAATTTCATCCCCAGGAATCATTAAGTCGTTCATGCTTAATTCTGCTATCGATTATGTGCCAGCAAGTCATCATTAACTGTTAGCAACTACATGAAGAGATATTCTCCAGGAGATCTGTCCTCAACTTGGCACTTCAAGTCTTGCAATGGTGCAACCATTTGCTGCCGGTTGTCTTGTTTTACTTTTTCTTGCCTCTTTTCCCACCATTACAGACTTCTTCAGAGAGCTAGGTGTCTGCATGTTTATTTGTTTTAATATACTTCATGGATCCACCCCTTTCACCATAACAACTCTGGATAGCTAACATTTCAAAAGACAACATTAAACACAAGTAAAACACAGCAGCTTATTAAAAGATGAATGTTGACATAGAAGAATGACCAAATCCCCACCTTAGACAGAAGATTCTTGAGAACTCCCCAATTCAATTTAGTCCAAGACTTGGGGAATATGACAAGTTTAAAGAGAGTTGGGCCTTTTCTTGAATATTTAGGGTGGGATACATGGAAATCTCAGGATGAATGCTATGCCAGAATGCAGAGCAACTACACAGAAGACCTGTTTCCGGGGTATCATGAAATGACATGGTTTTATTGGTGGAATCTAGAGTGTGTCCACTATGTCCAAACAAACAGGACAGGCAAGCAAGCACCGTGGGACAACAAAACACAACAGAACTCTGTAACCTTGATGATGCTAGATGTTCTTAAACTTTTTGCCATCAGACTTCTTTCGATGTAATGTTAATGTACACCTCCCTTAAAAATCCAAATACCAAAATGAACATGAATGATGAAAACAATCCAATGCAACTTTGGGAAAGTTGGATTTATTTATTTAAATTTGTACACCATCCAGATCACCTAAATGATTCTGGATGGTTTACAACATTTATTCTAACAATGCACAACTAAAAGATTCTTCACACCTTCCCTGGACTCTTTCTGGATTTCCAAAAGGAGGTACACCACAGTTGGGGGGGGGGGGACTGCTCTTATGCAGTAAAATAGTTCTGAGATGTGACCCTCACTCTCCTAACAATTCCAGCCCTTCAATTTACAGCTTTGATATTTCTAGATCGGGTTCTGCATAGTTTTTTTTTAAAGAAATGAATCAAGGTCATACAGATATAGTTCACCTAAGGTGGGCTAACAATCACACTAGCCCAGAACCACCTGACAAGGCTAATAGCCATGCACAACCTCCCCCAAGAATATTTAATATTGTATTTATGTCATTCTCTTTATTTCTAAATTTTCAATACATATACATACATGCATACACACACACACACACACACACACACACACACAGAGAGAGAGAGAGAGAGAGAGCATTTTGATAGAAATTTACCTATCTACCTACCTACCTATCTTGGCGCGGTGGTGATGCGGTGTTGCGGGTTTTCGGTTCAATGTGTGGAGTGTGAAGGATGTGTGTTTGTGTTTATTTTCATGGTCATGATGTGCACTGAAGATGATGTTTGATTTCGTTGTACGAGGTGCAATGACAATAAAGTAAACTAAACTAAACTACCTACCTACCTGGGCTCTCTCAGATACATGCGAGTCCAACCCGAGACTTTTTAACTTGTTTCTTCGGGGATAATTTAAGCTTGGTAAGAAGAATTAATGTTGCCGCCTTAATTTACGATGGAAACCCGATTGCCGGCTTTGCAGCTTCCGGACGACTCTCGCAGCTTTTCTCGCCAAACTGGAAAAGAGCTTTTTTTTAAAAAAAAAAATAATTCTTTTAAAACTACCGAGTCCAAGTTTGCCGCACTCTTGGTGTTGCGGATCTTGACTTTCCTACCTCTATACAGCTTTCTTTCCCCGGATGTTCTTCTGCTCTTCCGCAGCGACTGAGCGCTGCGGCAGCGGCGGCTAAATAGGAATCATGGCTCGGCGGGCTTTGTGAGTATTACTCCCCCCCCCCGCCCGTCCCGGGCTTTCCCTGACCTTGGCAGCTCAGTTGAGCGCGGACAGTCCCGGTGGTCTCCCCGTTTGCAGAGCAAGGTGGAGGTGGGGTGTCGCGTGCCTTCCCAGGGTCTCCCCCTTCCGCTTTCAATTTGGGCTAGATGCTTGTTTGCAAGTTGTACGCTCCTCGTTGGTCCAAACTCTTCGAAACTGGGAATGCTAGTTTTGTGCAGTGCCCTGTTCCAGCAGGTGCTTTGTAAAGCACGCGTAACGCCGCCTCACGCGCTCGGCTTCCCTTGTTTTCAAACGAGAGAGAAAGAGAGGGAGAGGGTTTCCTTTTTTTTCTTTTTTCATCATTCCTTCCTATGTGACTATCGGTTGTATAATGCTTGCTTTTTTAAAAAATTAGTGTGGTAGAGAATGATGCTTAGTGGTTATTAAATGTCATCGCCTTGGTTTGATTCCAGGTGACTGGACAAATGCCCACCGTTTCAATCTGTTTCTAGTCACAATTTGCAGCTCTTCCAAGGACATTTCAGCAGTTTATTTGATGCTGTCCATCTACTCAATTCTTATACTTTTATCAACCTTGCCAAGCATAATAGAGGTTTGTGGTCCAAAATAACCTCCCATCACATGCTGAAAGTGTGCTCGTTTTTGCTGGCTGATCATCCTCTCAAAGGAACCATCAGTCTTTATTTCATCCAAAACCGATTAATTTTTTTCCTGCTATTTATAAGTACTCTTAGTATTTATCTCTTAAATCCATAATTCAGAAGATGAGTACTTTCTTGGTGTATAACTTTCATAGCTATTCGTTATACGCACACCCATAAAATTCTTGCTTTATTCTGATCTTTATTATCCAACTATTGAAATGTGCTTATTAAGTTTGCCATTGCCTCTTCTCTAGGATTATTTCAGATTTAAATCAAATTTAAACACATTGGTGATAGTTCATTCCTATTTCACGGTTACATATTACAGTGAAGCCAGACCCTATATAGATGTGAATGTGATTACTTAATCAGAGGGATATGATTTACATTTGCAGGAAGACTCAAACAATATATAACTGGTCAGGAAAGTTTTATTAATGATTATCTAAATATGCACTCTTTTTAGATGCAACTTTAATACCCATTAACCTTTAAGAAAAGTCATAGTTTTCAGTTTTAGAAAGAGGGGATACTTCTTAGTTTTTTGCCCATGATTGTTTTACCTCTAGGTAGAAAGTTTGAAAAAAAATATTACCTCAAAGGGTCTCTTGCATCCTACTGCTCTTTTTCTCCTACTTTTTATTTCAATAATTCTTGACTTTCTGTAGGGTTATCTGCATAGCAATAGCAATAGCACTTAGACTTATATACCGCTCTACAGCTGTCTGTAAGCGGTTTACAGAGTCAGCATATTGCCCCCAACAATGTTGGGTTCTCACTTTACGCACCTCAGAAGGATAGAAGACTGAATCAACCTGGAGTCTGGTGAGATTTGAACTGTCAAATTGCAGGCAGCCAGCAGTCAGCAGAAGCAGCCTGCAGTACTGCACTCTAACCACTGCGCCACCGAGGCACATAAACTACGGTATCAGAAATGTATTCCACAGAACTGTAGGAATATGCTCAATTATATTACTTTTAGCTTTACGTTCTCCCCTCTGATTCTTGCATATATATCCTGACCTTTCCTTACTAAGATGTTAATTCCATACTGGTTCTAGTGAAGTAATTTTCCTCTTATAGTTCTTTTCCCTTGGTAGTTCAGTATACCTGGAAAGTTTCATATTTCCTGTTTATTGTCTGTGAAAGCTGAGTATCTGAATGACTTGCCTCTCTTTCCTAAGTGCTTCCATGTCCAAAATTTTTGCAATAGCTTCACATTAGAAATGCTCATGTGTCATTTGAAAAAGATTTTCATTATCACATCATTGCAGCTACCATGGGAAAGCTTGTTACTGGAAAAACATACGCAGTGTTTTATACAAACTGATGCTATATCTCGTAAGGCATATAAAAAAATCCCATTTAATTTCTAGAGAACATTATTTGTACAAGATTTTATAATATTTGAAGTAGATCTAGAGTTTAAGTGCTATAAGTATAAAATTATTCTGGTACAGTGTTTTTATTGCCCTTTATTATTTCCCTCATTTGCTTTTTTATGATTATAATTATTATTTACCTGTTTGTTTCAGTTGTTTGTTCCTGTTCTTGCATTGTTTACATCTAATATGATAGCTGTTACATTTCCCATAAATCAAATATACAGTATCTGCTTTTAACATAATGCAGCTTTCATAATTATTCTGCTATCTATAAGTTCATATGATATTAATTCTCAGTAACTATTTACACAAGAAATAGTATAGTTGTTTTTTTCTTAAGGGGTTTGGAAATTGTCTAAATAGTCTTCTGGAACATATGGGGATATTGCTTTTAGGGTGAAAAAAAGCCTCTGAATGTTTAGTTTAATTATAATGTATCGTATATAATTCACTAATTTAATAATAATTCACTAATATGTATATAAATATGTACATGGGTGTTGTATGTCACCCTAACAGCTGAAATATTTAACCAACACGGAAAGCTTTGAATGAAGAATTAATTTCTTACTGCTTTATTTTATTATTTATTTTATTCTTTGCTTTATTCTGCTATACCCATGATGGTGAACCTATGGCACGTGTGCTGGAAGTGGCACGCAGAGCCATTTCTGCCGCCCGGAAGAGCCTCACTGCGCATGCGTGTGTGCTCCCTGCTAGCCAGCTGATTGTCGGGTATCTGCCGCACATGCACAGGGGGAGACATGCATGCATGCGCAAGGGGAGGGGCACACGGGGGACGTGCACATATGCATAAGGGTAGGAAGAGTTGTATAAGCATTGCATCATGAATGCAGGTACATGAGCACATGAGGGCGCGTGCACTTTCGGCATGCAACATGAAAAAGGTTAGCCATCACTGTGCTATACTATTGAATAGAAAGCCTAATACAGCTGTATTTAAGGATTGGAGATAATTATTGAAAACATAGCACATTAATTTTTATTGCTTCCTTTCTTTAGCCATGTATGCATAAGACAACAATTCTCCTTATATTAAAAAAAATGTCTAGTCGGATTTTACATTCTCCACATGCTTTACATTTACAAGAATTCCATAGTTCTCAGAAATATATATTTTTTCTTTGTCCATAGTTATCCCCTTTATCAGTTAGGAAATCCTCCAACAAGAATTTTCCGGACAGATTACTTCTTGACCCTGGTGAGGCCTGGCGTCCCACTGCCAGAAGATACGGTACAGTTCCGCATCCCCATGGAGTAAGTACATACAAACGAAGAAGATAACACATTTCTTCTTGAGTTGAAACTATTGGGAATAATGTTATCCAGATTCTCAGAGTGCCATAATAGTGAAGCAAGTAGATTATGCAACCTTATCAGTAACAACTGGAGCCGGTTTGCTTGTTCATCTGTGTGTATACTGTGTTCCTTCCCTGTAGGCTGTTCCACAACTCTGAGGAGTTCTTATAAAGGATGATGGTTCTTACACTTCCCTGTCCAAATCTCTGTGGACTGATTCTTTTTGATTGGATCAGATAGAGGCTTAGGAGAATTTTGAAATAGTCTGTTTCCCTCCCTAGGTGCTGAGGTTGAAAAACACTGCTCTATAGTAAAATTTTCCAGATTGAACCTGGAAGTAGATCAGGATTGCATATTTTATAAATCTTTTAAGTGCCTGGAAGTTTCTCTCTCTCTATATATATATATATATATTATACTTAAAAAAGATTTTACTTTTTCTCATGTACTTCCTGGAATAGCCCTGTAAAGACACCATGCTGCATTATTACATAACTGATTCTAAAAATGTCAGCAAAGTATCTTCTGCTCTTCACAGACCCCAGCACTACTGTAAGCATTCATGGTTTTTTGTATGTTTTTAAAAAGCTTTTTCAAAATGGAAAAAATTAAATACTGTAACCCTGTCTGTCCTCAGAATGGTGGTCAAAAGTGAATGCTATCTGGACTTCATCCAGGCTCCATTTAATATTTAGTTTGAGTTCCAGCAGAAATCTCAGTAGCATTTCTTTTGGGAGAATGTAACCTCGCAGTTAACGATTCCTGTCTATCTGCAGGACTTTCATAATAAGATTTTTTCTCTTGTCCGGCTCGAGCTTTCTTAGCTTTCACATTGTTAATAAAAACAGTTTTCCAATATATCAGGATGCTTCTATCAAAGACAGGAATTACTGAATACCATTATGCTTACTGTAATTAATATTCTGACATTGTTCCTTAATGTGCTTCAACTGTTTGCTTGCTTTTTGGTACAGCATGACAAGAGTAGAATTGAAAGAGTACCTTGAAAAAATATATAATGTGCCAGTAGCTGCTGTACGAACCAGGATACAGTATGGTGAGTCTTCAATTGAAGAACATTGATTATTCATGATTGACAAACTCACTTTCACATACTTTTTGTTTTCTAAATATTTGCTATTTAAAGAAACAATTGTAGTTTGTTGTAGTGCAAGTTATATTCCTTTTCAAAATAGTCATTTCTTGCATGAATTGGGACTTGTCATTTCCTTGTTTTTATGAAAATCAAACCTGAGATTATATTAATTTTTAAAAGTGTTGTGTTAATTCAAAACTGATACTTGATTTAACTTCTTAAATTATTATTTCACTTCCTATAACACTGTAAGAGGAAAAGCCTCAAATCCTGTTGGGTTTTGTGCAAGGTAGAAGTACAGATTAAGTACAGCAAATTTAAGAAAGTATATTTGTAAGACAAGGTAAGAAGCCAGTTTTCTAAAGAAATTAGTTCATGGCTTTTACCATCTGAAACAATTGGTGAGACTGGGAATTCAGTCAGATGATTTTAAACAGTTAACAGAAAAACACAATTTAATAGATGTAACAGAGGCTGATGGGATGATTTCCATGGCTTTAGTTTGGTAACTAAAGAATATATTCTAGTGAAAAGGAGCAGATATAATAGAAAGAAGGGAAGAGGAATTGCATTTTCAAAATATCCACATCTCAGAAAATTCTAGTGAATGAACTTGGTGACGGTGTAGAACATTTGGGTTAAAATAAATGGAGGAAATTGAAAATACAGAGGAAATGGGGAGATAAACTCTGCCAGACATAGGCTTTCTGGAAAATGTATGACTTGTTTCGCTGTCAGCTGTTTTAATCCCAGAATGCAAGAATGCACAAAAGGATTGACTACCCTGGACTTTATATTAGCCTACAACAAAGTTGTAGTTGGTGATATAGACATATGAAATGATGGGGAAAAGTGACTGTAAAATTGGAATTCTTGATATTGAAGAAAACTAAAAAGATTGTAATTCGACACATATCTTGAACTCTGAAGAAATGAATTTTTCATTTGGAAAAGTGATAGAAAAAGTTGCTTATAGTGGGCGAGAGTTTATAAAGCCACAATTACAAGCAAATCAAAGGAGGCAGGAAGAACAGCAAGAAAAGCAAATGTCAGATCACAAAGAACTTATGGGTATCTGAAAAAAGGATCCATACTGATAATAAATAAAAAAAATAACTAGAAATGAAGCAGTTTGCAACTGAAAAACTACTGTCAAGAAAGCAAAAGTTCTGAATGAAACGAGGCTGATGAATGTAGCAAGAAAGGCTTCTTTAGATATGTTCAAAATAAAAGAGAAAAGATAGTAACTACTTCACAAAAATGGCAAAATGTTAACAGGTATTAAAACAGCAAGGGGGGGCAAGCACTGTTGCTGTACTCTTAATTTGGCTCAGTGTTCTCCAAATACAGGATCTGTATTTCACCTGAAAATGGTGAAGAATAAGATAAAGAGGTAAGATTGAAATGTAAGGCTAAAAGAAATATGGATTTAAATCTCCAGAATTAAGTGAATTGCATCATAGGATACTATTGAGATGGTTGAGTCTTTGTGTGTTATATTTGAGAAACCCTGGAGAACGGGTGAAATGCTAGATGATGGGGAAAAAGACAAATATTAACTCTTATTTTAAAAGGGATAGAGGGTCGTAGGAAACAGAGAACTATAGATCATTACTTAATATAGTTGCCAGTTCTAAAGCTTACAGGTAAGAAAGAAGAATCATAATGATATCACGTACAGAAACATGCTGATTGTAGGAATGCTGTAAATGTATTATACATTGATTTCAGCAAATCATTGGACAATGTATCTCATTGCTTTCTGATTAGCAATATTCAATCATATTCAATTACCTTGAAAATATTCTCAGAGAGCTCATCAAACATATTAAGTGGGCTGCCACAAACGTCAATATTTGTGTTAATAACTTGAGATTTGTATAGCCGCCTTTCGCAAATGCACAATGCTGGGTAGCTTACAACAATTAAACATTACAATACATTACACAAATTACAACATTTATGAAAAAGATCTTGGAACACTAATTGAACTGAAAAGATGAGTGCAATGTAGCTATAAATAAAAGGTTGCATGAATAAAAGGATGATTTCTAAATCACAAGAAGGAAAAAATCCTCATCTAACCCTAAAATAATGAAATAGATTCAGAGAAGAAGAGTAAGGACGATCAGGGAACTAGAAATGAAATCTTTTGAAAAGAAATGCAAGAAACTAGGAATGTTTAATCTTGAGAGAGACTTGTTTCTTTGTCGAGACAACTATAATGTGTGAGTATGGTATTCGGTAACTTGTGAGTGGTAAAATTGCTACATGATTAATGCGTCAGTCCTAAATACTTCTGCACTGAGGGAAGAGTTTACCCACTCAGGAGTAGCCACAGGCTTCTTTCTAGACATCACGTAAATATGATTCCTGTTTTCTCTAACTGAAAGGGGTAGGGAAAAGGAACCATTAGCTTTTGGTAAGTCAATATGTTGGTCTATTTAACAGGCTCAAACAAACAGAGGGATGACAGAAATAGACGAATCAAGAAGCCAGACTACAAGGTTGCCTATGTACAGCTGGTGAGTAAATGCATCTGTTTGGAAGCTGGGAAAGTGAGGGAGTTGTGGTAAATTTTAGTTGAGTCAATTATTTATGGGTTTCAAAATTCTGTTATGAAGACATTGTTTTTCTAAAGGGTATTGAAAAGCGATTGAGCCCTGGGGAAACAGGATGCAAATTTCAGCCAGTCTGGACTGAGGGATCTGCTTTTAAGTTCTTTGAAGGTGAAAAAATCTGGGAAAAAATCCTAGGCATTAACTTGGATGACAAGCTGCTGAAGGAGTAAGAAATAGTCAGAACGCTGTCATTGGTAACTTAACCTATTAATATTAAAATGTTCTGTTTTGTACTAGTTGGCATATGTGGCATGGTAAAAGGCCTATGGAGATTTCTTTTGGAAAATCCGCACTACAAAGCTAAACTTGGCTTTAGTACTTAGGATAAGATGTTGTGAAATTCTCTGATTGAAAATATACGGATTTGCCATAAGTTCCTAGACAAAAAATTATAAAAGTAAACGTTATTTCCCCCATTAGCTCTCAGAGCATCTAGATCAAAAGAGAGCAAATCATATAGATTGAAAACTATTGAGGTAAATACACGGAGGGTTTTTGTTTGTTAATTGTATGGTAGAATATAAGAGAAGGCAACACTTTTGAAGTTAATGGGCATGTTTGGATTTTTGTAAGCTTGTTGCAGGCATTCTGATAAGCTGGCTGTTTGGGAGGAGACTTTGCTGCTCACAAAATAGCTCAGCCATAGGTTTTTGCAGAAGCACCTTTGCCCCAAAGGGTAAACTAGTCAGTTGGTTGCTAGTTACCACCTTCCTGCTTATAGAATTCACTCTTTACCTTTTCCCTTTTTTTCTGGATAGATGGGTAAAGCTGAAAACAAAGCACTGGGATGCACTACTTTTTATTTTCTAGAAGTACCTAGGAGTTTTTTTTTAATGGCCCAGGGATATTCTTGTCACTTAATATGAAAATCAGGTAGAAGAGATATATTGGTGCACTATTGTGGGTCCTTGATCAGAGATGGTATTCAGCAGGTTCTGATCAGTTCTGGAGAACTGGTAGCGGAAATTTTGAGTAGTTCAGAGAACCGGCAAGTACCACCTCTGACTGGAGATTTTACAGTATCTTTCCCCTGCCACTCCCACCAAGCCACGCCCACAGAACCTGGAGTAAAAAAATTTGAATCCCACCACTGTCCTTGATGGATCTCATTAAGCTGCACATTAGATTGATTTCTTTCCCCATCACACTGTTAGTTATGTTGTTCCAATAGCAGTTGTTTCTCCATTAAAGAAATAGAGATCAAAACTATACCCAGTTATTGATTCCTCTGCTCTGTTCTTTTAGTGTTGCATATCATAGACTCAAGATAACTAATCCCCCCCCCTCCCTCTCTCTCTCTCTCTCTTTTGGATAATGCTTTTGCAAAATCAATTGTCCACAAATAACTCCATCTTCTTTCAAAGGGCAGGATTTCATCTCTGAATGATGCATCAGACAGAAGTAGATAAAAAGCATTGGTGCTTTTGAGTTTCTCTGAAATTCAGTCTGGCTGAGTGCCTCTGTTTTTCTGGACTTGAGAGAGGGGCAGAGCCTGCACATGTCTCTTCCTCCATCCCCACTTTAAAATCTGTTTACTTACATACCAAAACCTAAATTGACCTTACGGTGTTTTGATCTTGGCTTGTCACTCTGAAGGCTCAGTGTTACAGGACTCCATTTGTGTGTGTGTGTGTGTGTGTGTGTGTGTGTGTGTGTGTATGGTTTTTGACAACTTTCCGATTTCAAGAATTTGCCATACATACTTGTGAGAATAGCTGATGTTGGAAATGGCTTTTATTTATTTTTAACTGCTTGTAGACCAATGGAATGTTTCTTCAGTCTTAACAAATGTAGCCTTACCTATATAATACTTTAAGTTGATTTTGATCGTATTCTAAACACTGGCTGCTATCTGCTCCAGACTGGAAAGTATTTCACCAATAATAGCTTCTAAGAGTTGTTTATAGTTATAGCTAATTCCTATTTTGTAGCTTTGATGTACCCTGTCACTTCTGTGCTGAAATGGTTATCATAGTTCAGCAGGCTTACCTAGACTTTATTTACATAGGTGAAGTAAGAGGCTTTAATTTTAGATTCCTGCATACCTGCTGATCATTTAAATATCTCCCTTGTTTTGCCTTAATTCAACCTCTGGTTCACCCTTACATTGGCACAAACAAATCCCTGGCTTAAGCAAGTTCACGTTTATCGCAGTTCCAGGTAATTTTGTAAGAAAGCAATCTGTTTGGGAAAGGTTTTTTTTTTTTTTAATGTTGGCTTTCTTAAATAGTCAATAGATGGCAGCATTATTCTTCCTTGCATTAGTTTCTTGACTAGTTGGCATTCTTAGGTGTCTGAGAAATACCGTTTTGTCTTGAAAGCAGCAGCAGTTACGTTTCTCTACTCTGGATTTCTGATTTCCAGGCCAACTTATGCAATATAATATGCATACATTAATCATTGCATTCAAGTGTTGGAAGATGAAAACGCTGATGGTTGGACAACATATAATACATAGCATTATGGGTGAAAGGAGAGAACTAATACATATACGTAGCAATCCAGGTTATCTTGAAGACAGAACTTTTTCTCTCATAGCCCAAACTTGGCAAATGAAGGTAGGGTTTTTCCCCTCCTTAGTTTAGATAGTATTTGTCTGCCATTGCAAATGACCTCAAATTATTGCTTGTGGTCAGTATCACCTTCTGTAGTTTCAGTTTGTTCTTTCTGTGCTTTTTCCCTCCTCCTCAGGAGAAAACATTTTGTAACCTTGGTTATAAAACAGAACTACTCCTTGCCTTTTCTATTTTAAAAGTTAGAACCAACTTCTTCATTACTAAGAAAATTGTTTCTGTGCCTTGAAAATTATATTCTTGTTTCTACTTGTTTGCAGAGTCAATAACTGCCTCTGTTAGAAAACCTAAAAAACATTTCTTTCCTGATTTGGAGCCAGTCATTTATATTAACCAGATAATTATTAAGTTCCATAAATGTGCTTCCTCGGTGGCTTTATGACCACTTGACAGATGTGACAATATTCCCAAGAACAAGTTGAGCAGAATTTAATTGACTTGGAGTCTACATTTTCCTTCATTTATGAAGTGTTTTGCTATAATGTATGCTAAACAGCTTATCAACAAGTGGCCATTAACCATTTTCTTTACTAAGCCAAATGATTGAACCTATTACAGATACTCAGATGTGACTTCAAATGAGTTAAAAGACTTATGGTACAGTTATTCCTGGAGATATGGTTCAAGTTATAGAATGGTCAAAATATACTAACTACTGAACATGCATAGTAACTATTTTTCACAAAGCTTTCAGCATGCAAGAGTCAAACCAGTGCAAAATTACTGCTGCGTATTGTGGAGAATTTATAAAGCTTTCAGTTTTGAGAGTTCAATATCTTGGCGGTTTCAAATCCTTTTTGGCTGCCAGCCAAGATCAGCATTTCTCAGCAAAACAAGGGATGGAAAGAGCCAAATTGTCTGCACTGACTTTTGTTTATTAAAAGGTTCCAGATACAGATTGATTTCTGCTCAATATTTGGTTTTGACCAGCCTTGAAATGGCAATTGCGAGCTTTTTCTTAGAGAGCTTGTATCCACCAGATTCTCCATTGTGTCTGAATATTCCTCCATTGCCTTAAAATAAAATGAGAAGGTGGGATAATACATGGTGCTTCATGGAAACCACTCTGAGTCATTTGCTTTAGTAATGTTGTGACAAATGTAACCAACATAGAAGAGAAGTGCAAGGACTAGAACCATGGCTCATCTTTGTAGGCCATATCCTTCCTTTTTGGACAGAACGGCTGTGTCTATCATAGACAAGGCCTCTCAGTTCTCATTTTGGCAGTAAGCCAAACCCTGGTATGTGTAGCAACATCAGTCAATGATGATGTTGTACATGCAAGTATAACATGTAGGTGGCAACCATGGATTGCCTGATGGGTTTCCAGTGCTCTCTTTGGAGTTATATTTCTTGTTTCAGTATTTTTTTAAAAAATGTCTCTATTCTGACGGATCCTGTTAAAAATAATGCAAAGCAACAGTCATATTCAAATAATAAAACAAAACCTTTTTTTTCCAGCCAATAAGAACCCGTTCAGTTTTTCCTTAAAACAAACAAGCAAACAACAACGTAATATGTTGCTTCTGGAAAATACCCGGGCTTTGATTTCAATAGACACTCACTCACACATACGCATACTCCAGAAGAAAATATTTAAGAGCTATGCAACTTCTCAAAACAGTGCCTAGTTTTTCCTCATTGAATACATATTGTGGAAATGACTTTTTGCAAACCACAGTGATGGGATTGAGTAGTTGTACTTATGGAAGGTGTATACTACCTGGATCAAAGTAGAACTTTGTATTGTACCCCAATGTTGTACACTGAGGTTCTGTTGACTTTAATCACAGCATTAGAAAGGGTGTTCAGCAGTGGTGGGATTCAATTTTTTTTACTACCGGTTCTGTGGGCATGGCTTGATGGACAGGGCAGGGGAAGGATACTGTAAAATCTCCAGAGGTGGTATTTGCCAGTTCTCCGAACTACTTAAAATTTCCACTACCAGTTCTCCAGAACTGATCAGAACCTGCTGAATACCACCTCTGTTGTTCAGTCTCTTGCTGATGCTGAAAATCTACTTCTGTAACACTTCTGGAGAATTATGGTACTGGAAAGGGGTGGAACCAATTATTCATGTTCAATGAGTCCAAGAAGAAATAGGATGCTTGTTAATGCATACCAGCAAGTAAAATTGAAACTTACAGCTGCACTTTTGTGAGTCCAATTGATTTACTCATAGGTTCAGATTAATAGCTGAAGACTAGGATACAAAACCTGGTTCATTTTAAAGGATAGCAAGAGTGCTCTTATAGTCTTAAGTTTATGTGTTGATTTTTAGTTCTTTTTTTAGTCCTTTAGTGATGGCCAAAAGCTGTTAAGGTATTCTGGAAAATACCTTCCAAAATAGCTCCAGACATTATTTTTATAACACATCTTTCTGTGCCACACTATTGTCTGATACATTTTATTAGTCTTAGTCTTCTACTTGAAGAGAATGGAAAGCTGACAAGGGTTGATTTTAACAAGATTGTCAACACTGCATACAATATGGAAAAATAGATAATGTCAACAGAATAAAATGCTGTTCTTGAATAATAGGTTCCTGCTGCTAAATAAAAGCTAAAAGGTCAGTAGATTATTGTTTTCCAAATGGGAGACGTTGAGTCTGTGGCAATGCTCTCTGTGTTGGCATTGACGCTCTTCATTATGAAGAATGATTGCTAAAACCTTTTTAATACTGCGTTTCAGGAATTACATAACTTCACAAATCTCTTTTAAAATCATATTATTTATACAGTTCTGTTTAGTATATTTTCTTTATTCAGCAAATACAGAGACACTAAATAGGCATGACCCATGCTTTAATGCATACAAATGGTGTTTTCTGTTTTATTGACAGAAGCTAGAGAAATAAAGTTAAACTACTCACAGTTGTGTTTAATAGATGCATTTTAATAGCAGTTTGGTTGATGATATTTTTATAATTGCTATCATAGAAGAACAATCTGAGCCAAGCAAAGAAATCTGCATATAATTGTGTACCATTCTAGTGCATTGCTTCCCCTGTCAATCTTCCTCCCTTACCCTTGTTTTCTGTGCAATCCACTATCTGTTCTTTGGGAAGCCCTTAGGTGTGTGTGTGCCCTTCCATTGTCTTGTCTTGGTCTCCAGTAATGTGTATATAGAGTTAAGGTATTGTTGGTCTTCTCTTTATAATTAGATGGAAGAAAACCATGCATTCTGAAACTATTGAAGACCTTCTCTTGGACTCATGCAGATACAGCTGCTACAGTTGAGAACTGTGCTTTTCTGGTTATAATTTTGGCTAAAAAATAATATTCTGGTTTTTAATTGAGAGCAAGTGTGGTTAAAGATTAAGGTGCTAGACCAGCATGAGGAAACTGGACTTCTGTTCTTGCCTTAGGTATAGGCACTAAGTCAGTTGAATGTCTTTGGGACGGTTGCTCATTCTCAACCCTAGGAAGAAGGTAATGGCAAAGTGCTTCCAGAATTGTTACCTAGAAAACTGCATGGACTTGTCTACATAGTCACAAGGAATTAAGATCAAGACTTATAAATTGAAGGCCAAAAAAAACCAAACCCCAAAGCATTCCTCCCACTTATGATTTAATATGATCAGGATTTTATTGACTTGGGGTTATTTCAAATGGTACAACAAATTCTTGCACTGTATTTCATTAGTGATTGTGTTTCCAATGTAACCGTGAATGTATTGAATTAGCAATGGATATTTGTTTGTTAACTGAGCAGTACAGAACTGGAAAATGTAATGTGATATACTATTTAGGATTTTGGACTCTAACAGAGGTAACTTAGGTTAGAAACTCTGCTTATCCATATGTTTACTGGGTGAAGTTGATTCAGTTACTATGAGTCGCTTGGCAGGAAGACTGATAAAGGATAATATTCTGCATCTTTTCCTTTCTGGACTAACTGAAACTTCCCATGGTTATCTGAAGAAACAGATACTATTGGAACGCATGATTAAACATTTGTTTTCTGTCTTTAGGCTGAAGGACAGACTTTCCAGTTTCCAGATTTGTTTCCAGACAAGGACAAAGCTCCTGAGCCTGAATCTTCTGAAGAAATTGAGAACAAAATTGAAAAAGAGAAACAGAAGAAAATTAATGATCTTAAACGTGGAGATGTTCCCAACTGGTTTTGGCATTGATAGAAGATCTGTTGTTTTAGGTTGGGGACCTTGGAGGGAACACTTTTATGAACACTTTTCATCCAGTCTTAGACTTCCTTTTTAAATATCATTGTATTTGTAAGAGCTTTACAAATATATTTAATCCCTATTTTGTGCAGCAATTATTTTGATAAAAAATGAAGAGCTCTGGACATAGAAGATGGCAAGTGTGGGGCATCAGCTTCAAACTGCAGTTAATTTTCAAGTTTGGAGGCATTGAAAACTTCATTAAGCCATTGGACAATATCTAATGGGTATTGTAGTGATCAAGGTATTAAGAGTTTGAATTATCCGGCTACCACTAAAATGAGACACGCTAAATCTTTGGGTTTGTTGGACTGCTCTGGGGTAATACCCTTGGAGTTTTAGATGGAATATGATTCTTCTCAAATTAATAGAATATTGGTTTGGAGGTGGAAATGGTATAATGTGTTCTTAGAGCCTAAAGTTCTCAAAACATACATATTCCAGCTGAATTTCATCCAGTAAAAGCCATTGTTGGCCTATGTTCTTTATTTGTTGGCTCCATCTCTAGAGAACATGGGTGTGTAGAAATGGGAAATGATCATTTCTAAAATTCAGGGGAAAACAGCCCACTCAAAAAGTTCTGTGTTGGCTGTAGCTAGACAGAACAAAACTTTTTTAGAACAATAACTTCAAAAACAATTTTGGAACTCCAAACCTGCCTAAATTTTGTTGCTGACATCCCTATTTAACTATTGACTGCTACATGCCATCCAATGTACAGAAATGTAGATCAAGGGCATTTTTAAAATACATATATATTGAAAAAATTTAAAAATCCTGTAGTAATCAAAATAAATCATTTCTACCCAGTTCTAGTACACTGTGGCTAGTAAACATGAGTATATTTTAGTGCATAAAATTTTGCTTTTGGGTGGGTTTCTGTTCCTATTTGTACTAGGAATGTTGCAAAACAAATTGCTTAAATTGTGGCATGTTAACAATTATGACTGCTGCCCCAGTACCATGTTTGTCAGGAGGCATTGATCAATAAACCAATAAAATATTCTATATTCACGCTGTATACATTCTGTATAGAATTTGAACTCTGCAACAATATTAGCAATGCTAATGCACTACATAGAAATGAGTACATATTTGTATTCATTGTGTGGCATCTGCCTACCAGTTCCTTGCCCATATAAGAAAATACAATGCATACACATTGAATTGAACTAATGGACTTTTAACAGCAAATAATACTTACAGTACAACGATAGTCAGAGATACAGATATATATATACTGTAAAAGCAAATTGCTTTAGTCAACTTCAACTGGCTGCCCAAATTGCATTTTTCATTAGTGGGGGGGGGGGGGCATGGACCTCAAAACTAGTACAACCTATCAAATTCTGGTAAATTTTATTAGCCATTCATTGATATTTGAAAAATGGTCCATGGAGGCTGGTGGCTGGATCTGTCTCTACTTCAGATGATGCAACAGACTGGCAGGCTCCCAATGTGCATCAGTCCAGGGGCGTGAGCTAATGACTGGGATAGAAACAGCAGCTTATGCCACTGGAGTGACACAGGCTGAAATTTCAGCCAATTGGTAACCGTCATCGGCCTTAAGCTGGCAATGGGGAGTCTCGGCCTTAAGCTGACAATAGATGGGTGGCGACTAGCCTGGGGACTGAGGTAAGGGACTTAGCTTCAGGAAAAACTCGGAGGGGAGGTTGGTCTTTTAAGAGTTGTTCCAACAAATTGATTTATTGACTGAAGAGGATAGGTAGAAACCAGATTAATCCATTTTAAACATGCCAAAAGTACATGCTGCAAAAGAACTCTTAGAGGAAATTTAAGCAGGTTTAATAATTCCTCCTGCTCAACAATGTACTGGTCAAACATTTAAAGCAGGGAAAGGGAATAGAGGGCCAAGTCCCTCTAAAATAGACTACTTGTAAGTTCTACTGAGAAAAACAATTTCTATTTCTTAACTTTTGAAAAGTTGGCATACATATAGTATTCAGATGCTAACTACAGCAGATCGTCTTAGAGATGGCACCACTTTTTCTTCTGGCATGACTAAACACACTGCCTTAAGAAGGATTCTTGTGCTAGCCAGGGAGAAACCTGTTCTAAAAGTCTGGTTTCTGCTATCGGTGGGGCATCAGCTAGAGATCTGAACCTTTTCCTCTTGTCTATTTCCTAGCCTCTTTGGCCTAGGAAAGCTAAGGCACCAGGTCCATCAGGGAAGTTGTCATGAATGACTATTCTCTGGCTCACTATCTGTCTCACTGTCTGGATTGTTATTCAGGAGCTTCAAGCATCATGGAACTGCAAGGTCAAGTCAGTTTGTCTTGGAGTTCATCAAGGTGCTTCAAGCATCATGGAACTGCAAGGACAAGTCAATTTGCCTTGGAGTTCATCAAGCCTTTTTCTAATAAATGAAATATGGGCACTGCCAGCCTGGGCACAGCCTTGCCTGTACTTTGTTGAAAAGAAGTATAAGTCAAGCACAGATTTCAGCGATGTGCTTGGAGAAAGGTATCCCAACAGGTAAGAGACACAAAACTTACAAGATGTCTGTCATAGACATTTTGTTTCTTGCTACCCAGTGTTCCCTATGTTTTTGCTCCCTGTATCACTATTCAAGGAGGGTAACATTTGCCTACCCAAGTTTATATGGAGGGATCTTATAGTAGGCAGTATAAAGCCAGGGGAAGCCCTAGGAAGCTTGTGTCCTCTCTTCCGTGCTGAACCGTTGGTCATCCAAAGTTGTTTTCAGTACAATGCCATGGTTTTGTACTAATCTCACCCTTCGTAGTAATGGTTTGATTCTATTTCACTTTCTTTCTGCCAAAGGCTATATTACTAACTGTGGCAGAACTTGCTGCATGTCGGCAATACTTCTTACAGCTGTCAATGGGAGAGTCAGCTGAAATGTTCTAAAACAGGGTATATTATCTCTGCCAAAATGTATTCTGCGGTGATAATGAGCAGCATAGCACATTCCTCCAACACCAAATCACCTCTGTTACTATGGGAATCATCCAGCATTGGATTTGACCTCTGCTTCATAATGCCCATCTAGTGACACTTCCTGCTACCAAACGTTCAGGCATATTACTAATGCTTCTTCTGAGAGCTGCCTTCCATTCTCCCTCTTCTTTCCCTCTCTCTTCCTCTAGACGTTCCTTCTCAATCAGGATGACTTTAGCCAATGGAATTTTGGGGAGTAGGGGAGATGGAGGATATAGTTAGTTGTCTAATTTTGGGGGAGTCTATTTTACAAAAGCCTAAATTTCAATCGGAAGGAAGTGGCTTTTATTCACGCATAAAAGTAAAAATATCTGAGAGGCAGATTTAACTCTATATCCATATTGTTTTCTTGGCAGCACTGTACTATACCACTGGTACCTTCTGACATTTTTCTTCTGATTCCTAGTCAACAATTTGGATTTTCCAGATTGCCCTCTAATCAGGTAATATGTCTTCCAAGATAGGTACTGCCATTTACTGAGACAACTGTAGATAATTGCTCCAAAACAAGCTGATTTTATTTATTGATTGATTGATTGATTGGATTTTTAAGGCTTTGAATGAAGTAATGGGGATGATTTACTGAAGAGGGAAGATTGGCGGGGAAGAGTGACATAGGGGAGACAGAAATGTGTACAGTTTTATAAATGGAGGGAACGGGAAATTCCTCTTATATAATCTACCGGGCCTATACTTCTTTCAGACTAAAAAGAAAAATTATTTTATGGGGAAGAAGCATTTGGAGTAGACACAGGTTTAGGACAATGGCCTCCAACAGCAGTTTTAGTAGCTCTCATCTATTTCCATTTCTGGCAGCATGTACTTAAATCAATGCTGCTTCTCTTCTACTACTCCCTCCCTACCCCATCCATTCTCAGCCAATAAGACCAGGGCAAGAACTATCCCCTGCTGGAAAGAAATAATGATACTACATATTGATGCTGGAGTGTTCTAAGGATGAAATGTTTTGAAGAGTCTTATTTTGCAACATTTGTATCATGCTAAATTACTCCCCAATATTTAATTGTTAGGTACTCATTCAACCAAGCTAGAAGATTAGCTGCATTTTGGCGGATTTTAAGAGCCAGTTTTGCTTTTCCTCTTAACACTTAAGTTTATCATCAATTAAACTAACACGGCACAACATAATTTGTGGAAAAGAAAACCAAAATTATTCTTTGGCTGGCCTAGGCAGTATTAGCTCAATCTGATGTTGGCTTTTCAGCTATTTAATCATCTCCCCACGTCCTTTTGCTCTCACCAATTCTTTTTAATTTAGCAAAACCTACGCTTCTCACTATTTAGCATTAGACAGGGAAAACATAATTAGGGCTACTGGATTAAGGCTACTAATTTAGATCACCATTACATTATAGAAAATATTGAGTGGCCACCCTTTAGTTTGGCAGCCCAATTCTAGTAGTCCTAGCAAAGGTAATTTAACCATATAGGTATTCCCCCTTCCTCCTTCCCCATTCAACTTCTGAGTGCTCTGTATGGAGCCCAAGGTGAATTCAAGAAGCATAGTTCATATCACATAACATGTATTTTGTCCCAAAATGCTTCTTAAGCTTCATTATAAGTATGGGACAAGGTGTCCCAGCACCTTGATGCTTTGTCAGCTTTCAACTGCTTCTAACTGGTGTCTCTTTTACTCTTTTCCTTAGTGTCTACTCTATACCAAAAGTTAAGCAAGAGGAAAGAGGTTACCTAGACCAATTTCCCACTCTTGAGTTTGACTATAACTGTTAGAGTTTGCAGTAAATCTCCATTAGATACCAGGCTGGGCAAGATTAAGCACAGTTTTTATGTTAGTTTTGTTATTCCTGGCCAAAGAGAAATGGAGAAATAGAACAAGAGAGCCAGTTTAGTCTAGTGGTTAGGCACCAGGTTAGAAACCAGGAGACCATGAGATCTAGTCTTGCCTTAGGCACAAAGCCAGCTGGGTGATCTTGAGCCAGCCACCTTTTTCTCAGTCCTAAGTAAGAGACAATGGCAAGCCACTTCTGAAAAACCTTGCAATGAAAACTTTAGGAACTTTCCAGGCAGTTGCTAAGAGTCATCTCTAACTCAAAGGCATAAAATAACAAATAATAGTCATAGAAGAGCCTATTTTCAGTTATATGGTGCAGTTCAGTTGAATCTGTCTCCACATCTGAAGATGAAAAGTGGTAGAGAGCCAGGAATTGCAAAGGGAGTAGATAAAAATTAAACCCCACCTAAGTTTCAGAGCCTTGATGTCTGGGCTAGAGGATTGTCTGAGAATGGCATGTATTGAATTTTAATGCTAGTACAAGCTTGTGGAATTCTTCAACAAATAGATATGGAACTAAAAATGGCAAAATTTGATAAATTTCCGAATATGATTTCTCTGCCTCACTTCAAACAAACTGGGAAGGGTCAGTTCAAATACCAGGCCTTAAATATATTGTTACCAAGTGACGTAGATACGAGTTGTGAGCTCAGCATAAACGGCCTTCATCAAGAAAAAATGCTTCAGAAAAAAGGAGGGAGATCAGCCCCTCCAAAAGAGAATGTGGTACATCAGGTACCAAATACCATCCGTGCACAGCACCATTCCAGGAAAAGGCAAACATCATTTGAGCACTTTAGTTGGGGAAAAGTTAACTAAGATAGGGGAACTGGAGGAAGATCTATAAAATTATGATGGCACCTTTATCATAACACTGTAGCTCAAGAGTAGCTTTGTAAAACAATAAGTAAATTTGGGGCAGATGAAAAGAAGCATTTTACATAAAGAACAAAGTAATTGTCTAACAATTTAGGCAGCTTTTTATTTTTTAGAAAACTAAGGAACCAAGGATAATGTTGATCAACTAATAAGGAATAGTTCAATAGAAATTTCCCCTTTAAAAGCAGCATACATTTGAACATTGGTTCAAATTTGTTTTGGGGTCTAAACAATGAAGGAACAATGAAAATCTGCTGCCTTCATGCTCTTCTTGTAGGCTTGAGAACAAAAGCCTGCAGGTTTTTTTGCACAGACACTGAATGGGTAACTCAGTCTGAAAGTTTTCATCTGAGTGTCTGCAACCTGATGCTATTCTGTTATTCAATGAACACCTTTGCTTTCTTTTCTTCTTTCTCTCACCTTTGGCTACAATCAATGTTTTTCATTCAGATTTGAATTCTGAATACTCAAATATTTACAAGGACACAACCGTTCCTCTGAGAGACAATCTAAATAGGATTACATCTACACCCTTCAACCCATTGGCTGCCTACAATTAGCACCACACCCAGCATCTCCTTTTTGTTAATCAGATGCGTAATTGGTTGCTTACAACTCTGGTGAGCTGCCTCCCCACTTTGAGTGTAGTAACCAAAACAATATTGCAGAGTGTGTCATGAATCAAATTAAGTTAGCAGAAAGATTGATCCAAAATAGTTAAGGATTGGGAAGATCTTACTCCATGAGAAAAACTCCACCCACAATGATTTTTAAAAATACGAACATTTGCAGGTGTCCAAAGGAAAGAGGGGAGATGATTTATTGTTTGGGCAAGTCTTTTTTTTATCCCCAGAATCACTGGTTGTGGCTACACTATGCTGGGTTAATGCAGTGCCTTATAGCCAAAACTAAACATTTTGTGCCATCTCTGTGCTAGATGTTGCAGAAGGAGGAAAAAGGGATCTTCTTTACCTTAGTATAGAGTCCAGAAGTACCAGTCATGGTGTTAACAATGGTACTTTCATATTCAAAGGCAGCTGAACACCTGCCTATTAATGCCCCGAATAGTTCAGGTTTACTGCTCTTGAAACTTGGTTGTTGATTTAACAAAACAGTTCTTATTCTCTTTGTTAGATTGATGAAAGGATGGAAGTAGAAGACTCAACAGGTAAATTTAGCCAATTGGGAGGTAATCCCACTAGACTTTGCCGAAGAAATTAGCCATATACAAGGACTATTAAAGAACAGGTAGAAGTAGGTTGTTGAAAATTGAGCATAATGTCCTTTTCTGAAATTCTGGTCCCTGACATTTGGCCATGTTAGCTGAGAATGCTGGGTGAATTAAAGTTCTTTGAATATGTCAGGAGTACTGGATGGGTAAACAGTAGAATAAAAAGTTGTGGCTGAAGGGCAAAAGCCTAATGTTACTAGACCTTATTGCAGAAAAATCCTTTTCTTAGCCTACTCTCTCCCCTACTTCCACTCATTTCAGACAAAGGAAGATAAAGGAAGATCGCTCTGCAGATGGCACACTACATCTTGAATGGTGCTTCTTGGTTTTGCTTTCCCTTCAGTGTGCGTGCCTCTTTTAAAGCAAAATCAAATCCTTCAATAATTTAAAGTAAGCCATTGGATTTCAGTGTTGGCCTTCTGCCTCCTTGTTTGCTATACAGGATGACCAGGATGAGCCAAGACGTTAGCAGTGCCAGCTGGCTCTGGAAAAGCTGTCTGGCATTATCCATTCCTGCCTCCCTTAGCAGTAGTCAGCTAGTCTTGGGCATAGAGCCCACTGGCTCCTCACTTTGAAAGCACATGAATGAGTATTCTGTAAATTTGAATGATACAGTAGAGATTTTGCATCAGGTACCAAATACCATCTGTGCACAGCAGCATCTCATGCAAGGTTTGACTTGAGTAGTGGCTAGACAGTCATTTGTCTGGGGTTCTTCTGTCTGCATTCTTGCACTGAACTTGGAATCTGGCAGAAATGCCGCCTTCTAGTTCTATGATTTTACATTTCTAAGGCAGTTTTCTACCTGAAGATGACTCCCCACTACAAACAACTGACTATTGCATCTTACTATGACATGGATCATAGGATTAACAGAGTTGGAAGGAACCTTGGAGGTCTTCTAGTCCAAGCAGGAGACCCTATACCCATGATGGCGAACCTATGGCATGTGTGCCAGAAGTGGCACGCAGAGCCACTTCTGCCAGCATGCAAGAGGTCACCCAAAAGAGCCCCACTGCACATGTGTGCATGCACCGCCACACGTCAGCTTATTGTTGGGTAACTGGCATGCATGCACAGGGGTGGGGGTGCATGGGAAACACACGCGCACACTCAGAGATGTACAATGCATGTGGGGGGAATTACACATGCATGCGCAGAACACACATTGCCTTCTGGGTGCTGGCATGCTAGCACAGGAGCTGAAAAAGGTTAGCCACCACTGCCCTATACCATTTTAGACAAATGGCTGTCCAATCTCTTCTTAAAAACCTCCAGTGGTGAAGTACCCACAAGCCATTCCATTGATTAATGTGTTTTAAAGCATCCTCCAACAAACCTGAAGGCATCATGCTAAGTTATCCCTGTTCTTCCTCTACCCAGCAGCCATATTCAAGTTCTGCTGCATAAATTGAGTGTTTTCTTCTGCCTAATGGAAGGGCCAGCACTGAAAATGAATCTTGATGGCTTGCAATGGGTTAATATCTGACAGTGGCCTGGGAAAACATTTGCTTAGATTTCTTAATCTTCCTAAGCTCTCTAGGAGGTCTTAGGCAAGACATTCACTCTCAACATCAGTTCCAATCTGCCCTAAATGATAGTCACTTGGCCTACTTAAAAGTTTTTGTACAGAGTAGTTCCTACACATGTCGTACTTTGAACATTCACGAGCATTTTATATTATAGGATCAGGAATGGGGCTTCTGACACATTGACTATATCATGTAACTATGCCAACAAAAGGGAGGACATTAGCTTGGCTAATACATCCATTGTTTTCATTCGTCTTCCATGAATATTTCCTTGTCAGCCCTACATCATAGACCACCTCATGGAACCAAACACAGTTGAGCTCTTTTCATAATGGGAATAAAACCCTGTGTGAATTTGGAGGGCATTCAGAAGGCAGAAGCTAATGAAAATCAGGTCGTTTTTTTCAATTCAGGGAGAAGAGACTGCATAAGATAATGAATTACAGAACCCCAGTGGCTCATGCAATCTCTAATGTTTGTACAAAGAAAATTATTTTCAGTACCTTGTTCTTTGTATATTTCAAAAATGGGCTTCTTGACATCCAGATTTCACTCCCCTAGGAACTGCCCTGCAATAAATAGCCAACAAAACCATTAGCATCTGTTAGGTGGGAGTTGAACATATTTATTCAGTTCTTGTAATCAGGTATGATTGTGTCTGTTCTCTCATGGGGAGGGAAATGGGACTGGCCATTGCTTAACACTCATGCTGCATAAAATATTCATAGTCCCAGCCCTGTCAAAAGCATTCTATAAAAATCACAATACTATAATTTATATAATATTTGCTTATCCGTGCACCACAGAAAATTCAAAACTAGACATAGGTTCTAACAAGTCCTCTGAAGTGCAGGTAGTCTTATTTCTAAATGGGCAATAGGAGGGAATTAACATCAAACCTTACAGAGATTCCCAAATATGGCCTTTGATGGATGTCATTGGTTAGAACAGAATGAAAGACAGAATAAAGAAAATCCATTGGTTAGCAGATGCTGATGTGACCTAGCCAGCATCTCTGCTCACAGAAATAGGATAAATGAGCTACAGCCAGAAAATATTCATCATTTTAAGGAGCTGGCTGTTGTTACTGACACTGATGCTTGGTGCTTCCCAAAGGTTGCATGTTCTGGGGTCATCTTTCCCCAGATTTAGAGAACAAAATGTAACATTCCCTTCCAAAGAATGCCATGTTTGGAATTTGATTGCAGCAGACTTTAGCCTTTTGAGGGATACCCACTTTTTCTGGGTAGGATCCTACTTGAGATTTTTTAGCCTTCCTCTCCTAGTCTCCACATAAACATCCCAGCCTCAGTCACCCCTCTGTTTAAACACTTCCTTGTGGGACATGAGAACTTTCCAACTTCCAGCTGGTAACTGGCCTTTTTTGGTGGCTAAAAAGACCAACTAAAGGACCTAGGAATCAGCTTCTGGGTGCCAAAGTGGGTGCATGTCTCTGAAGAGTGAAACAATTATTTGACAACAGTGCCTGGAATGAAGCAATATCATTTCTGGAATGACGCACAAATTTTTTTTCTCACATTTGGCACAGGAAGGGCTGCAGCTGCTGGCCTTCCTGTCAAGTTGTGTAGCTGTGGAATGGTTTCTTTCCCCTCTGGCAGATCCTTGCAAGAAGTGAACTAGGGAGAACATGAAGGGATTTATGTTGTCTTGTTTCATCTACAAGGGTTGGGTGACTCTCTGTCTGCTCATGCTGAAGGCCAACAAAGGGCACTGACTTGATTAGCTTATCTTCTAACACTTGATCATGTAATCCCGTGCATTAAGCTTCAGTGATGCACAGCACAGAAGTCCTCTTGAAGGCAACGTGAGTATCTAAAGTCTGCCCCTAGTTCTAAAACAAGCCTATGGCTTCATGTGGGGGGGAAAAGATATGTCACTCTTGCACAAAGACGTGATCTCATGAAGCAGTAAAGCAAATGGCCTGGGATTACTCTGCATTTGCAGAGTAATGGGCTAGAGTTCCATTTCCATGTCTACAGCAGGTCTCATTACAAACAACTTTCCAATAGGACATTGAGATGTGGCTCATTCGTGGTAAGCCACAGATGGCAGGTGCTTGAGCTGTTAGGTTCTCAGCTAGTTTTTGATTCTTGGCCTCAATCTTTCCTCCACTGTCTCAACTGTTAATATTGTTCTGTTTTTGTGAGCTGTTTTCTGTTTTATAAATCTGGAGGATTTATAATAGCTTATTGATACTTTAAAAAAAAATCAGGGTACTATATAGCAAGCTATCTCAGGCTAGAGACTGGGGAGCACAACAACAGGAACCCCTAAAGGGTCCAACCAGGCTTGTTTTATTTGAGGAGTATTAGCTGTCTTTAAATGCCTGTTCACAATTGTTTGCAATTTTTGATGCACTGTGGATTTTGTGGTCCTGATTTTGGTGAAGAACAGCATCAGAACCATTAATTGCAGGGCAGAAATAGATGACTTCAGACTCATTTATTTTAGTGAGACTTCAGTATGCCTAAGTTCACCTATAGTTCAGTGAACAAGAAAAGATAACACCATTTTAATCACATTTTCATAAACTCATCTTTGAATCCCTTGACACCCAAAGTGGTAAAAGAGGAAGTAGACAACAAGAAGGCCTTTGGATTCTTCATCCCAGTGTCTCTGGATATTTTCTTTTTGTTTATGTTGCTCAGAAAATCTCAGCCTAGAAAGAGTCCTGTGTGATTCTAAAACTCAAAGTAGTTTTTAAAAATGTGGTATAATTTAGATGCGAATATTACCCTACAACTTTCTGTCATTTCTCTGTTGTGTTCCGTTTTTGGGTTTCAGACCAAATGTATGGACATATTTTATGAAGCCTTTTAACTTATTTCAGAATGGTGAAAATCCAGGAGGATTCTGGTAGTACCTTTTTAGAATAATACGGTATATTTTATTAAAAGGTGGAAGCTTTCATGAAGTATAGCTCACTTTATTATATGCATGTTAAATGAGGTATAGTTCATGGATGCTTTATGTCTTTTAATAAAATGTGTTAGTCTGAAAAGATACCACCTGACTTTTTTTCTAATGTACAGCTACTATAGACTAACAAACTACAGTTTCAGAGAATTGGGAAACATAATGGGCAACTCTAGTGTTAGAGGAAAAGAAGAGTTGATTTGAAAGGTCAGCAATTAAAGATGGATTTGGCTTGGAACATTTCTAGACAGCAAATTAAGAGAGAGACATAAAAATGAGTTTTGGACACATAGATTTTTACCCTTTTTTTCTGCTCATAAGACACACACACACACACACACACACATAATGTTAACCACATTAACACAATTTGGTTAATGATGGGAAGGAAGGAAGGAAGGAAGGAAGGAAGGAAGGAAGGAAGGAAGGAAGGAAGGAAGGAAGGAAGGAAGGAAGGAAGGAAGGAAAGTAAGTTTGGAGACTTTCACAGTTTATGTTTCATCACAAAAGAACTTGATTGTAAATATGGCAGGAATATTTTATTCTTTCAATAACTCCAGCCCACTTGTTTGCTTTGCTTTTCAGGACAGAAGTTTTTTACTTTGCTAGGAAAAAGGCCAGATGCAAGAGGAGCTGTTTTGCATGCAAAGCTTTTATTGGAAGGATTGTGAAAAATGAGGAGGGCAGGCAAGGGAAATTGTAAGCCTTGTGAAACCTGTTTTTGCTATTAAAATTACATGATCATAACACTGTATGATCAATATATGGGTAAAATCTTAGCAAAATGGTTTTCTACACTTTAATAACTTATTAATCAGATATCAGCAGTTTGGTTAATACATAAGACTTGGATATAATGGCATATTTATTTTATTGCCAGTACTTTTTAATTTATACTGAAGAGACAGGTTTGAGGAGCCTTAACGTAAACATCTAAGACAATTAGTGGTGAAAACATTAATAATATGCAGGTGATACTACTCTATTGGCAGAAAATAAAGAGAATATAAAACAACTTGAGGCAGAAATTGAATAGGTTGGACTGTGCCGAAATATCAAGAAGACTAAATTAATGACTGTAGTTGGAAATGATGACAGCCAGATAAAAATTGGCAATGAAGAAATTGAATCAAACCAGGATTCTTTTTCTCAGTTTCAAAATTAACCATGCTGGAGACACTGGACTAGATATTAAATGGAAATCACCACTTGAGTGTACTGTAATTACTAGCATGGAGAAGACCTGGAAAAAACAAGTTCATCAGGCTTAATACCAAGGGCAGAATAATAAATACTAAGTTTTTTCTGTAATAACTCACAGTTGTAAAAGTTGGATAATTTAAAAAAAAATCAAAGAATACTAGACTCCATTAAACTGATGGGGTTGGAGACAGCTGCTGCTCATATCTTGGACAGAAAAATAATGAATGAGATTTTAGACCATATCTAGCCAGAAATATCATTGGAAGCTAAGATTACTAAACTAAGGCTGTCTTACTATGTTTATATCATGCAGTGAAGTCTAAGATTATCGAACTAAGGCTGGTAATTAGATTGATTATGCTAAAAATGGATGGAAATTCTAGAAAAGAAACATGGCCCACAACACATTGGATAGAAATGATCACATAAGATACAGGTTTAAAAGTAGAAACATTAAACAAAATTATGGAACAGCATCAAATAGAAAATAAAACCTAATGTATAAAGCCTCTAAAAGTCAGAAGTGACTGAACAAATGACAAAAGAGGGATTTCTGATGTGGAGAGCTTTCATAAGCCATGAACCAAGGGTTTATCCATAGAAGTTTCTTATTCATTTTTATGGACCCGGTTTGCAACAAGGGATAGATTAAGTTCCATAAATAAATGGAAAAAGTTATTCCTGAGAGGAAAAACTCTTTATTAATGATTTGATCAGGCTGATAAAAGAGCAATAAAAGCAATCCGTGTCCTAAAAATGAGTTTTGTAATTCATTCTAGAAGTGGACTTCATTGTCACTCAACATCTTAATCCTCCCACCCTACAAATTTCGGAGATTTTTGCCAAATGTTCAGTGGAAGTTTGATGCTTAGTAAATTAAACCAAATCTGACATTTTGCTTTCAGAAGCAATAATCATCTGGCCTACAATATATTAAATACCGATGAGGCAAGAATGTAGCATTTGAGAGTAACTAATACCTGGCAAGCAGTATTTTGACAGTATCCAACAGATGGATAAGAGATGGATAAGAGATGGGTAGGTGATATGCATTGATACACAGCAATGCTACCATTTTATTATATTTGACGATGGACTTGCAACAAAATGTAGTTAATTTATTCATTTAGCAGATCTTGGTAGATAAATTGCAAGTTTTACATTCAGCAGCTGGATATTAACTTGGAGAACTTGGAAAACTGTAGTCAAATAATATTTATCAATAATCCGTCATCAAATTGAGGTGACGTATGAAGTGCAGTGACATAAATTTCAGTCCCGGGCCCTGAGATCTTAAATGATTATCTTCAATGATGATCTGTATGAAGATATAGAGAAAATATGATGACCCATAGTCTCTCAAAATAACCCAAAACATACATTAAAGTCCGGTAATGCCTTCAACTTAACTTCACAGTTTTATGAGGCACAGTTTAAAGTCACAAAAGTAAATAATGAGGCAAAAAGAAAACCAAAACAAACCGCATTGACGAGAGTTCCGAAGCAAGCCAAGATAATTAATCATACATTCCAGGAAGATAAGACTCTGAGTAGAGTCCATGGGAAGAGTGCCAGCAAAGATAAACCTCTTTCAAAGAAAACATTAAACTAAACTTTGACTGCAGCAATTCTGACTACGTAGTTACAAACTTATATACATAGCTCCCAGCTGCAAGCCACGAGGAGGATCATGGTAATCTCCTCTTGAGTAGACCTCACTTTTCCCTGAAGTCCTCCCTGTGTGACCTAGGATGGAGAGGGAATGGGCCTGGATCCTCCTCTGATTGCTCAGCCAGCCTCTGCCCTTCCCCAGCCTCCTCCACCACCTCTGGAGCCACACTCCCACTCCCTGTTGGCTGTTCCTCCTCTTCCTCAGAGTCAGTCTCCACCAGGGGCATGACACAACCCTACCCCCATCACCCCCTCTCCTGGGACCAGACAGACGAGGACGTTGAGGAAACTGAGTGTGAAAGTCCTGGACCAAATGAGGAACATGAACATCAGTGGCATCGACCCAGGTGAAGTCCTCTGGTCCATAACCATTCCATGCCACCAAATACTGAAATCAGCCTTACAGCTGGCGTGAATCTTGGATGCTATCCACTTCGTACTCCTCCTCACCCAGAGGGGCTACTGGGGCTGGCTTTGATGGAACTGATCTATGCGGACTGTTGGCTGAGGCAGGGACTAATAGGGAATGATGAAAAACAGGATGGTTACTCATGGTCCGTGGCAGGGAGAGATGATAAGTCACAGTATTGATCACCGCCTTGACTGGAAAAGGTCCCAGGTAATGGTGATTGAGCTTTTTCGATGGTCACATCATTGGTAAGTGATTGAGTAGAGAGCCAAACCCGATCGCCTACCACTAAAGGTGGAACATCGCGACGATGTCAGTGTGAAAACTGTTTATAGACCTCCTTGGCTCTCTCTAGTTGATCAAAGACCATGTGGTGCACGGCTTTTAACTCCTGCAAGAACGTATCCACTGCTGGAACTGGCGAAACAGACAAGGCTAAAGGAAAAAAGTCATGGGTGAAACCCATCATTAGCAAAGAAAGGGGGCACATGGGTGGATGCATGTTGAGCATTGTTATAAGCGAATTCTGCCACCGGCAGCACTTCTACCCAATTGTCTTGTTGAGTATTGCTGAAACAGTGGAGGTACTGCTCCAAAATAGCATTCACTCTCTCTGTCCCCCCATCAGTTTTGGGGTGATAAGCAAATGACAGACACACCTGAACCTGCAGTTTTGCAAGTAAGGCTGCCAGAAGCATGCCATAAATTGTACCCCCGATCTGATACCATGCAGTCTGGTAACCCATGCAACCAGAAAACATGGGAGATAAACAATTGAGCCATTATCTTGGCTGATGGAAGACCCACACACGGAATAAAGTGGGCCATTTTAGTCAACATATCCACCACCACCAAAATGGTTGTGGCGCCATTTGATGGTGGTAACGCAACGATGAAATCCAATGAAACTGCCACCCATGGTCATTCTGGCATGGGCAAGGGCTGCAAGAGACCAGAGGGTGCACCAGGAGCATACTTAGCTTGGTGACAGATGCCACAGGATGCCACATATCCTGACACATCATGTTTAAGTCGCAGCCACCAAAATGTCCTAGAGATGAGGTGCAGTGTTTTGAACACCTGAAAGTGTCCTGCCACTGGACTATCATGATATTGACATAGGATAAGGCCACGAAGAGGACCTCCAGGCACGTAAATAAGATCACGGAACCACAACAGGTCCCCAATATACACCCAAGGAGTCTCTTGTCTCCCATTCTCATGCAATTCTCGATGTTGAGCTGCCACAAATGGGTCCTGCCACTGCACCTCCTGAATCCTCACTCGAAGGTCCACAGGTTCCTAGGTGGCCACAAACCACTCCAGCAGAATCACTGTCCGGGGCAAGATTTTATCCTCCCTTTGGATATACTCGGGCTTCTGAGATAGGGCATTGGGGTGTTGATTCCCTCCGCTTGGAACATAGGTCACCCAGAAATCAAATCGCGCAAAGAATAAGGACCATCTCACCTGACGCTGGTTCAATGTCTGAGCTGTATGTAGGTGTTCCAAATTGCGATGATCCATCCAAACCTCGATTTGGTGACGAGCCCCTCCAGATGGTGTTGCCATGTCTCAAAAGTGACCTTAACCACCAATAGCTCCTTGTCCCAAATCGTATAGTTGTGCTATGGAGCCAACAACTTTCGGGAATAATAAGCGCACGGAAACAAGGTGCCTGCAGGAGCATAGGCCTGGAGGAGCACCGCACCAACAGCCACATCAGAAGCATCTGTTTCTATCACAAATGGCTGGCCCGGATCAGGGTGTTTGAGGATAGGCTCGGAAGCAAAGCCGACTTTCAGCACCTCGAAAGCTGCCTGCTCCTCAGCACCCCAATGGAAATTCTCCCCCTTCTTGAGCAGATTAGAAAGGGGAGCAGTCAAGGCAGCAAAGCAGGGAATAAATGTGTGGTAGTAATTCACAAACCCCAACAGTCACTGCACATCCTTAACCCGCTGTGGAGGTTCCCACGCCTGCAATCTTTTCCGGGTCCATTTCCAACCCGGCAGGTGAAATATGATGTCCCAAGAAGTCAATCATGGTTTGTGCAAACTGACACTTCTCACGTTTAGCAAACAGGTGGTTATCACACAAATGTTGCAACACCAGCTGCACATGTTGCCAGTGGTCCTTCAGGGAGTCTGAGTAAATTAAAATGTCATCTAAATAAATGACCATGAATTGATCCAACAAATCACGGAAAACATCATGCATGAAATGCATGAACACAGCAGGGGCATTGGTTAATCCAAAAGGCATCACGGTATACACAAAATGCCCATACCTTATCCGGAAAGCTGTTTTCCACACATCCCCTGCACGAATGCGAACCAAATTGTAGGCCCCACACAAGTCCAACTTTGTAAAGATCTTAGCTTGACAAAGCCGCTCAGTCAGTTCAGGGATGAGGGGAAGCGGGTACCGATTCCACACTGCGATTGCATTCAACTTGCAGTAAGTACAACACAAATGTAGCTCCCCCAATTTCTTTTTTACAAAAAGCACCGGTGCAGCAAATGGGGAGGTAGAAGGCCAGATAAATCCTTTCTGGAGGTTCTTGTCAATAAAATCCTGCAACGCGGGAACTCCGGTTCCGACAGGGAATATATCTGACCCATCCGCAATTTTGCATTGGGCAACAAGTCAATTGGACATTCATACACCCAATGCAGAGGCAACTGATCTGCCTCCTTCTCCCCAAACACATCAGCAAAGTCCACCAACTCTGCAGGTAGATTCAGATTCACGGGCATAGCCACACTCCCTGCACAGCAGCGCAAGCAACGGTTGGCACACTTCCTATCAAGGAATTGCACAGCTCCAGATGACCAGACAATCTGTGGATCATGGGCCTGTAGCCACTCCAAACCCAGCCCCATTGGAAAATGAGGCACTGCAGTAATATAGAACACGGTTTCCTCCACATGCTGTCCAATACACATGCAAAGGAGTTTGGTTGCAGCAACCACAGGTCCCGAATGAAGGGGCCGAACATCAATCATCTCTACCATTACTGGCAGGGACACCTGTTGCTGAGGAATGAACCACTGCTCCACAAAATGAGCATCCATGAAATTGGCTGTGGCCCATGAGTTGGCCAAGGCTTGGATCTCTACCGCTCCCACACCAGGCACGAACACACTTGCTGTCAGCACAAGATGCTTCACCAATAACAATTGTGGTGGAGATGTCAAAGGTGGCAAGGATGGCAAGGTTGGTGAAGATGGCGGGCCTAAGGACTTTACACCCTGACCTACAGACCCCATAGGTCGAGCGATGCTCATTTCCCGCCACCACAGGCATTGTTGCTATGGATGTCTTAACAGGACACTTGGCCTCAAAATGGCCTCGATTGCCACAATAGAGACATAAACCATCACGACGATGACTCTCCTTTTCTACTTGAGTCAGGCAAGGGCGGCCAGCCCTAACTGCATGGGTTCCCCCAAAGGCACTTCCACCGAGGGCACCGTCTTGCTGGAAACAGATACGGTCTCTGTCCATCATCACACCTGTCGCTGCCGAAGTCTAGCATCACTATGAAGACACAGATGCATGAGCTCCTGAAGGGTGCGAGGGCATTCAGTGTGCACCAACTCATCCAGGAGCTCTGATGACAAACCATCTTGGAACTGGTCTAATAGTGCTGCCTCATTCCATTGTACATCCTGAGCAACCACCCAAAAACTAGCAATATAATCCATGAGTGTGCCACGCCCCTGCTTCAACTCTCTCAAACATCTGTTTGCTGTTTGGCTTCGAATAGGGTCCTCAAACATGGCCTGAAACTGATGGCAAAACTCGGCATAATTGTCCAACACCTGGTTGGGCTGGGTCAACAGAGGCATCGCCCAATGTGCTGGAGAGCCTGACAACAAACTCATCAAAAACTCCACCTTATCCCAGTCAGTGGGAAAGTCCTCAGGCCGAAGGCTCATGTAAAGCTGGCACTGCCTAAAAAGTGCTGGAAATTGGACCAGCGAACCATCAAATTTATCTGGCACTGCCACTGGACATTTTCGGCGTGTCCAGGCAGCTTGCATTTGTGCCACCTGTGCAGTCAAAAGAGCCACTTGCTGGCTTAACTGGGCAATCTCTGCTCTGACCTGATCCATAGTCACCCCACAAAAAGCAAAAATAGTTGAAGGGGTGGCTGGAGTCAAAATGTGATGACCCGTAGTCTCTCAAAATAACCCAAAACATACAATAAAGTCCGGTAAACTTCACTGTTTTATTAGGCACAGTTTAATGTCACAAAAGTAAATAATGAGGCAAAAAGAAAACCAAAACAAACCGCATTGATGAGAGTTCCGAAGCAAGCCAAGATAATTAATCATACATTCCAGGAAGATAACCGAGTAGAGTCCATGGGATGAACGCCAGCAAAGATAAACCTCTTTCAAAGAAAACGTTAAACTAAACTTTGACTCCAGCAATTCTGACTACGTAGTTACAAACTTATATATATGGCTCCCAGCTGCAAGCCATGAGGAGGATCATGGTAATCTCCTGAGTAGACCTCGTTTTTCCCTGATCCTCTCCTCCCTGTGTGACCTAGGATGGATCGAGGATGGGCCTGGATCCTCCTCTGATTGCTTAGCCAGCCTCGGCCCTTCCCCAGCCTCCTCCTCCACCTCTGGAGCCACACTCCCCCTTTTCCTCAGAGTCAGTCTCCACCAGGGGCATGACAGAAAAGCTTATGAAATTTGCAAAGAAAAAAAAACCCAAGGTATGCAGGATAGCTAGCACTTTCAAAAAGAGAAATCAAAATCAAAATATTGTTGACAGATTAGAGAATTGAGTTGAAAAGATCACAAATTTAAGAAATAGAAAAAGTGCATGAGTATAGGATGGGGAATTCCTGACTTGGCTTTTGAAAGAGAGCTTGGGATAGTCTAAAGCATTTGGCTGCAAAAATGGCAGTTTTAGGTTGCATAACCAGAAATATAATTTTCCAATAATGAGAAATTAATTATTTATTCTGTGTTGGTCAAGTTCCACTTTGACTATTGTGTCTTCTTTAAGAAGGATTCAAGGCAAATGGAAGCAAGTTTCAAAAGGGGCAATAAGGGTGACCAAGGGACCAGAACCCAAGGCTTCTGCATAGAGACTGAAGGAAGTGGGAACACTTCGCTTGGAGAAGAAAAAAGACAGAAATAAAATATAATAACATATTTCAAGAATTTGAAATCATCTCATCCCAACCCACAGGGATATTGAAGAATTTAACATTCAAGAAAGCAGATTTCCAGAAAATATTAGGAAAAAACATCAAACAGCAAGAATAATAGAAAAACCAATTATCTGGAGCAAGAAACCAAGAAGAAGCTAATAGCCATTTATTAAGGGTTTCATTTGGATTGCTTATTTTCTTTCTTTCTTTCTTTCTTTCTTTCTTTCTTTCTTTCTTTCTTTCTTTCTTTCTTTCTTTCTTTCTTTCTTTCTTTCCTTCCTTCCTTCCTTCCTTCCTTCCTTCCTTCCTTCCTTCCTTCCTTCCTTCCTTCCTTTCTTTCTTTGACCGTGTGCTGCTCTTATCAAGAATAAAGCTTGTACAATCTTGTTCAATAGGGTTGCATTATAGTTGTAAGAGTTTAGAAAGTTAAGATGACAAATTCTGCTTTGGACCTGATTGCAAATACAGAACCTCAGTAGAGGCAGCAGTAGGACCTGAACTTCTGATATGAAATTAGCTGCTACCATTGAAGATTCCATTAAGGAATCATGCATTTTGCTTCATATTTCCTGCACAGAAAGTTCCTTGGCTATAAACTATGGACTTGGTAAGGCCATTGGTAAAGGAGGGGTGGGTGGGTTTGGGGAAATAGTAGGGTACTATTTCCCCCAGCCCCCCAGCTCCACCCCATTGATAATTAACTTCCATGAACTACCTGAAGTAGGGATTATCCTTGCTGAAGTTAATCGGTCCTGATTCTACTGAAGGACAAGTACACCCCCACGAGTAGTCATTTATTTTCTATTTGGACATTTCCTTTGCTTTCTTTGGCTTAGGAAGAGAAAAATATGATAAATTTCTCGCTTGGAGCAGGCTCCAGGAACTCTGCCGTCAAACATGGTGGGTGTTATTTTGGAATGCCTAGTACTAGCAAATATATATCAACTTGCCCCTTTCCTTTCTCTTGTTACCTCAAATATGTTTCCCAAATGTCCTATTTGCTATACAGCAAGATTTTGTGGGGATTATGTTGAAGTATCGCATAACAGGCTGAACTGCAAGCTAACCAATTACATTTTAACTTAGCATATTGCATGAACCCAGGCTGTCCAATTCAGGGTGTCATGTGAACTCGAAACATTGGGCCAGTGGAGAGAAGCATGATTAAGTTAACCCTAGGTAATATAGCCTTTGATTAATAGTGCTTCAGTACTATAGTACTGTATAGTACTAACCCAACCAATTGTGATTTAGTGAGGGATAGCATAAGAAATGGACCCAGGTCCTAAAACAGGATCAAGTCTCACTAGATTTATTCATGTCCCACATTAAGTTAATGAGCATACAACTGAATCTGGTCTTTTCTGAATGTCTTTTCTCAATGTTCTCGATGTTTCCTTTCTCTATCTGCCTACCTATTCATATTTCCCAGTGAAACAATGCCATTCCTATTGTTCATGGAACACAAGACTAAAAAACTAATTTCCCAGCATTCCTCTTGCTCAACTCACAGACATAGCAAAACTGTGCCATTGCAAGGCATGCTTCCAGCAAGCAGGTTGGGATGAAAGATTCAGGGGCAGCTGGATTTAGAGCTGTGTTGTCCTAAACCTCTTCCAAGGCTATAGCCTAAAAATGTATAGCCAACACTTTCCCATCAGTCTGACCACAGCAACATCCCTCAGCCAATTTTGCTCCTGGCCCTCCTCTTTGGAAGATGCTGAAGGTAGCATAACTGAAGCAAAACTTTACATCTACCACAAGAATTGCACAACACATTCCAGTTTACTGGGAAGAAAGGCCTTCTACTATTACCAAAATTAAAATAATGACCAGGTATAGGAACTCCTCAGCAGTTCCAGTTATTTTGAAGAATCCAGGAAACTGTATCCCACATGATGGGGTTCACTTCAATTTCCTCTTGCCTGGTTTTAAAGGGAAAATAACAGATTATTTGGCAATTAAGGATTGTAGCAATCTCACCATTCTGGCTTCTTTTGAGCATGCAATCCAAGAGACAATAGCAAAGATGCAATTAGTTTGGGCTCTCTGATATCAATCCTCAGAACAAGCCAAGAAGCGTTCAAATCAGAGGTGGCATTTAGCAGGTTCTGACCAGTTCTAGAGAACCGGTAGTGGAAATTTTGAGTAGTTTGGAGAACCAGCAAATACCACCTCTGACTGGAGATTTTACGGTACCCTTCCCCTGCCACGCCCTCCAAGCCATGCCCACAGAACCGGTAGTAAAAAGGATTTGAATCCCACCACTGCTTCGAATACCATGAAATTCATGAACATCCTTTAAAAGGGGGTTCATTGCATATGGTTTGGTTGGCCTGTTTTGCATTTATGCTGCGTTTTTCTTCTTCCTCTTTATTTGTTTTATCATCCCCTCCCCTTTATTATTTTAATAATATGCTTCCTAGTCATAATAAGTGACCTTTTCCACATCTGGCTTTGATTGGTTTCATTCTGCAGTTGTTACTTATGGCTGTAAAAGGGGGTGAAGGAGAGGGAGGGGAAGAGGGCACAGATTTTTCCTTTGCAGTTGAAGTTGGGAAAGGAAGGGGGAGCCTACTAATTAGCTTGGCTGCTGCCTGAAATTCATCTGGTTTGCATGTGAGACTTCACTGATTTTGAGGCATCCGATTATGACCTACAAGAGAAGTTCATCTCTGGCCCTGAAAGAGACAATTCATTTGGGAACTTGCAGGCTCCCCATCAGCCATAGCTGCTTAAGGGTTATTAAAACAGAAATATGAACCTAGATAAGAGACTTTATTTGATCTTTCAGTTCATATAGAAAAATGCCTCTATAAAAGCATTACTATAAAGATCTCTGGGCCACACGAAGTGTATGAGGAATTCACAGGAATGAATCAACTGGGTATTACCCATAGGAAAGGAAAATTAAGTAAATCTGTCATCCATTCGGCATCGAAGAATCAAATACAAAGATGGTTGTCTGCACATCAAAACCATTTTGCATTCTGGATAGTGTGTCTGTCTCTCTGTGTGTGTGTTGTGTGTATGAATCTGAAAGGGCCAGAATGCAAGAATGAGAAGAATTCAGAAGCAGGGGAAAAATATATAAATTGAAAAAATTAGGCAAAGTTCATTGTGCTATTTTCATTTATCTTGAGGTGCAGAACATTTGCTTCTCCTTCCTGAAGAAGTGGGAGGGGAGCTACGGGTATTCAAAATGATACCAGTGACTGAAAGCCTATCCTTTTGACAAGCATTGTACATGTGAAACATGTCAAAAGGGGTGAGGTTTTGATTGTGGAGTTATAGCTGCCAGCTTGATACTTTTGATCTCCCCACCCAGACGGATACCCCGGCCTTTTGTTACTTTTTTTACTTACTTTATCTGTCTGTTTGTTTGTTTATTTTATCAAAGAAATTTATATAGCTGCCCAATACACCCCCACACAAAGTGAGTCTGGACAACGTACAACATTATTGTTGGTGTAAGTCGCCCAAAGTCCTACAATCGGCCGTACAAATCTTTTGAATCAATTAGCGGCTTCACTGGGAGTTGGGAATGCTTGATAATGCTTAATAAATATTTGTATTTATTAATCTTCAAAGAGATTTTCTTTTAGTGGTTGGAATAGCTGGAAAAATAATTCACAGATTTGGTGATACAAAATTGATTTGTGTTCTGCTTGTCCTGGACAGTTACAGTACCAAGCCTTGTGAAAACTACCTTGTCTGATCTAGCTTTTGAGTTTCTGCAATGATCAGTTGTACATTGACTGTGTTCATGCATTGCATTAAGACATGGGAGAAGCCCACACTAGTGATTAATAGCCCCATCCAATCATCACTGCAGCAATTAATCATTTGGGCAGACAGGCTTTATATTGCCACGATGATGGATGGATGGGTGATGCTATAAGCTGCTAACTCAGAAATATTTCTAATTTGATTAATTTGGTTTTGGCTGAGACAATATGTGAACCAATGGACTGTACTTTGTAAACAACAGACCTGATTTTAAGGCAATGTGTAAACTATCCATTTATGGTTTATTTAATAAAATAATAACACCATTTGTGGGCTCATGGCAGCCTCCATAGTTTCTATGGGCATATATGAGGCATTTTTCACAATCCATGTACTCTTCTACCTCTTTACTCTCAAATCATCTTCACTTTCAGGATTTCCTTGAAATACCATTTATGTATCAGAGATATTTGGAATAAAAATGATCACTGTGGCGCTGTCAGGCATGAAAGATCAGGTCTGCACACGGTCCAATTAAACTGATTTATTGCTACTCAGGCCTTTGCACCGAAATATTTTCAACTAATGAACAGCACCTGGTTAGAGTTAGATAAGGGTCGAGGGAATTCAAGGGGTGGGGAGGTTGAACTTAGCTCACTTGTGGCTATGTCGGGATTCTAGGCTGATCCCTTTTTTAACTCCAGCCGCAGGGCCTGGTCCCTCTTTTAACTCCACCCCACTCTTTCTCCTATCGGTGCAGCCCAATCCTTTGTTCTCTCCAATGGATGAAGCTGAGCAACAATACTCAACTTCCACTGCATGGCACTGTGACCTGTCATCTCACTGCTATGTCCCCATCAAGAAAACCATGAAGTTTCTTTTCAGATAGGCTACAGTGAAGCAGGCTCATCCTTTTTAAAATTGGAACTCTAATTGGAATCTATATATTTTTTTCAAAGTCCCCCCCCCCCCACAAAACAACTGCTGCTCTACATAGGGTCTCTGTCTTCAGCATATCCATATCCCTTCCATTAAACATGTTGGGCCTTCTTTGTTGAGGCCCCTGCGCTCTGAAGCAGCATCTCTTCAGAGAGAAAGATGGCCCGCTCTCTCCTGAGGTCCTGGAGAGCCTTGAAAACCTGGCTATGGCCTCAGGCCTGGGCTGCTTGTTTGTCATTCTTCAATGGCCCCTTTGGCTTTTATTAATATTTTAATCTGGGCTGGCTGTTGATTAAATGTTTCTTGCCATTTTTCTTTTAGTTTTGTACACCACACATAGTCTAGTAAAGTTTGGCAGTCCACCAATTTAAATTATATTATGATTATGGTTATTATTGACACAAAAAACGACAGAGTACACAGCAAATGAGATAACTATGCTGGGTTTCGTATCACAAATCACTAGTCAAACATTTAGGACTGCATGATGTCTCGGCAGATTATGCGAGCAGATCCCAGTAAGGTGACCTTCTGCAGCTGACCAATGGTGATTTTGTCAGCTCCAATTGTTTTTAAGTGCTTGCCTAAGTCTTTAGGCACAGCACCCAGTGTGCCGAGTACCACTGGAACCACCTGCACTGGTTTATGCCAGAGTCTCTGCAGTTCGATTTTCAAGTCCTGATATCTGGTGATTTTTTTCAAGTTGTTTCTTGTTGATTCTTCTGTCACCAGGTATGGCAATGTCAATGATCCACACTTTTTTCTTCTCCACAATTGTGATATTCAGGGTATTGTGTTCCAAAATGTTGTCAGTCTGTATTCGGAAGTCCCACAGTAGTTTTGCATGCTCATTTTCAACCACTTTTTCAGGCTTATGATCCCACCAGTGCAGATGTAGCAAAGATGGTAGTTGTGACACAAGTTCCAGTGGACTATCTGAGCGACTGTGTTGTGACGTTGTTTGTAGTCACTCTGAGCAATTGTCTTGCAACAGCTCAGTATGTGATTGATGGGTTTTTTCCGCTTCTTTGCAGAGTCTGCATTTGGGGGTCATCAGTAGATTTTTCTATTCTGGCTTTGATTGCATTCATTTTGATGGCTTGTTCTTGAGCTGCAAGAATCATCATCATCATCATCACTACTATTACTATTATTATTGATTAAACATGAAACTCAGTCAACTGGACATTTAAAAATGTGTCACAAATATCACTGACTGGCGCTGATGGTTGATACAGGTTGCTTCCAGCATCCTAGGTATCAACCAGGGATTTTCTTAAAATGTAAGATGGTTCTGAGTAGCACAGTTTTATGCAGTTCTGCTGGTGTTATTGCAGGAATCTGCAATTTCTTGATGTACTGTGTAAAATTCTTGGACATGGTACCAAGTGCCCCAATGACAATGGGTACCACTGATACATGGTTCATCCATAATCATGTAGTTTCGATGGCCAGGTCATGGTATTTCGTGATTTTTTTTCCAGTTCTTTTTCTTCGACTCTGGCGTCTCCTGGTACAACGATATCAATAAATTGTACATTTTGCTTTTCAACAACTGTGACATCTGATGTGTTGTGTTCCAAATGACCATCCATCTGTATTTGAAAGTCCCACAAGATCTTCACCTTCTTAATTTTGCCAACTTTTTCCACTTTGTTCCCATGACTTTTCAGATACAAGTAAGTCATATTTTTTACATAATGACAGTGGATTAATTTAGCAACTCTGTCATGTCTAGATTTGTAATCAGTTTGCATGATTTTGCTGCACTCTGGTTATTATTGTTGTTGTTGTCATTGTTGTTATTGTTGTCATTGTTGTTTTGTTGTTATTAATGTTAACGAAGTTCAGGCAATGGAGTTAAGTGTTGCCTCAGCACATAGCACTGTACATAGCACTGTAATTGCAAGAAATTCTTCCTTTATAGCAGGAGCACATGCATTATACACAAGGTTGAAGTTAGATGCTTTTCAAAAAAGTCCAGTAAATGTGTATGCAGCTGTGCTGGATTGCAGATTTTACAAATTAAATATTGCAGAGTTCTTCACAGCTGCACAATTGGGTCAGTTTGCATTGAAAATTACAATCCTCAAACAAAACAAACCTCTAAAAATTGGCTGACCAACTACCTCCATTCTGTCCTCAAAGGAGAAGAAGTGGAAAAGAGCCATGAAGTTTCTGCCTGCAAATATTTTCTTCCCTACCCACGTCGCATGTGAAAGTGTTGCAAAACTGGCTTTGAAGCCATTCCTACCAGTAAAAGTTATAATTCTCTAGATGGAACACATGCATTCAACGCAAAACCCACAATCAACAGCAACAGCAGCAACTTTCATAAAAGTTGTTGGGAAAATTTGTATCTTGAGAAAGATCAGATCAGGAATTGGGGCTGGGAATAAATTGTGTGTTGCATGAGGGAGCCAGATGTGCTGAGAAAAAGCTTAATATAGGTTGGCCCCATTAGTCCTTGTAGGTTCCATACTTTGTCAAACAGTTAAAAGGGACAATTCTCTGGCTTAATAGCCAGGGCTATTCAGATGAAGAGTTAGGGGAACCAAATGGAAGCCAGAACACTCATGGGGTGTAAAATATTCAACACTATATTCAATATTAAATATCACAGGACAAAAAACAGCAGCATGAGGATTTTAGTATTTTAAAAGCAGATACAAAGAAGACAATTGAAATGGGCAATTGATTCATAGTATGCTTTAAATAGTTATGTTAAAGGTTCAATTAGGGGTGGGGAGTACCTTTCAAAGGAGGAATGAATTAGCAATTCTAGGAAGAGTTGGGAAGGGGGAGAGGTGGGTTAGTTGGCAGGTAATCCACAGCTTTTAGAATCCTTCTGGTGTAATAATCATTTGGGACTAAAAATAGAAGTGTGTGTGAGAGAGTTTGAATTGTTTGATTTGCAGTTCTTCTGATTTTGAGTGTTATCTCTCATTGCAACCAATAGGAGGGAACTCCATTATAGCAGCATTAGCCTAAACTAGTTCAAGGAGTGAGTGACCTTTAGATCCACTAGATTCAAAACAATGCCTTGTTTGGATCAGTGGTGGGATTCAAAAATTTTTACTACCGGTTCTGTGGGCATGGTTTGGTGGGCGTGGCAGGGGAAGGATACTGTAAAATCTCCAATCCCTCCCCACTCCTGGAGGAAGGATCCTGCAAAAACCCCATTCCCTCTCCCCCCCGCACTAACCTTTTTTCCATCTCCGTTCTCCTGTGCAGGGCAACAAAAGAAGACCCAGCCAATCAGCTGGGACTCGGGAGGCAGAGAACAGATGGGGCAGGGCCAGTCAGAGGTGGTATTTGCTGGTTCTCTGGACTACTCAAAATTTCCGCTATTGGTTTTCCAGAACTGGTCAGAACCTGCTGAATACCACTTCTGGTTTGGATGTAAATACTGTTGGCAGCAGATCTTCTCCCTTTATACTTCTGGGGATGGGGAAGGTCCCTGCAAAATGGGCCTTCTACCCTATTGCCAGAGGAGCATTTCTGCTCTCACCAACTGATCATTTAGGGAAATTGGGACTGCAACACTCATCAATGTCGGAAAATATGGAGAAGACACAGAATATATCATGAAAGAGATACCCCAGACATTCAACAGTCATCAAGTTCATCTTTTCTGTCTGAGTTTCAGATTAGTTGGCAGATCTGTTAAGTTATAAAAAACTGGTTATAAACATAGCCATAGGTTAATATTTGTTTTAAAATGTATTCTGCTACAGTCTTTTGGCCTATATAGGTAGCCCTTGGTTACTGAGCTCTTATTCAGCAACCATTCAAAATTGCACCGAAAGAGTGTTAGTTTGACCAGTTCTCAAAGTTTTGGCTGTTGTAGTACCTCCAGAGTCATGTGATTTTGCTTCCTATGCTTGGCAACTGATTCAACACTCTTTTAAATTTTTTTTTTATTTTATATTTTACAATAATTCCATTTCATTTCAACCGTGTGTCAACTGGGTACATATATCTTGTGCTTACAATTATAATTAATACTTTTCTTACCAATATAACAATAATCACATTTTCTTATAGCTATTATTTAATATATCTATTATTTTTTTTAAACAATCTTAACTTATTGCTCTATATATTCACCTGATCCATTTTAATTTGTTTTATTTTCCAACCATTGATAAACTAAATCCCATACCATATAATATTCTGTTTCTTCTTTTTCTTTGATTACCAATGTTAACCTATTCATTTCTGCACATTCAAATATTTTCTCAATTACTTTTCCCTCTATCAGTGTCTTATCACTTTTCCAATTCTGAGCAAATACAATTCTCGCTGCTGTTAATACATGTATAATTAAATATGTTTTTTCTTTACTGTAACTTTTAGGTGCCATTCCTAATAAAAAATATTTCAGGTTTCAAATCTATGTGTTGTTTTATCATTTTTTTTCCAACCATGTGTTTTTGTCCAATATCTTTTAGCTTCTATATAAGACCACCACGTATGGTAATATGTTCCAGGTGTCTGGTGGCATTTAGCTGATTTATCTTTGAACATCTTAGCTAATGTTGCTGGTGCAAAGTGCCATCTATAAAACATCTTATACAAGTTTATGCAACTTATGCAACTGACTTACACTTACGAGGATTGCAGAGTCCTGTGGACATGTGATTGCCTTAATTCTTCTCTGCTGGCTTCCCACAAGCTGGTAGGGAATGTTAAAAGTCACTCTGGAGACTTTCCCCATGGCCTTTCTGAACTTGTAGCCCCATTGTGCCAACCATCCCCTGGACTTTCTATGCTTGAACTCAGCCTGTACCAGGTCTCTCAAACCCCCGAGCCTTCCCCAACTCACATCTGGTTTGCATCAGCCCCCCAGAGTCTCCTCCAGCCTCCCGCACCCTCTACACTCCTTACTTGAGAGGTGGTAGATCTATCTGTATGGATGGTTTACCTTATGTAGATATTTTAATTTCATAGTTTCCATAGAGCACAAAGATTCTTTTCGATAGGCACATTCTATTTTCTCTGCTCCCATATCCTATATATGCTACTTGAAATTTATTGGGATAATTAACAATACACTCATGTTCAGTCCTGGCTTAGATGCTATTCACTGCTACTCATAAGTTACTACCGCTTACAAGGCATGGCAATGTTGAGAGGTTTCGTTTACTTCTGCTAGTCCAATCTTATCCATGCTGCTGCTTTCTAGATAAGCTGGAAACTGCCAGAAACCTGAGATAAAATTATTCTAAATATTCTAAATAATTATTCTAAATAAGATTGAACTGAAGATAAGTTTATTTAGTTACTCCACCTCATTAGAATTAGATTGCCCATACAGCATGCAGCATATAGCTTAGTCTTCCCTACATATCCCTTTTGTTTCTCCCCTGCTATATATGAAGCAACCAGTCTCTCTGTCTCCTTCTTCTGAAAACATTTTACCATTCCTGCCTACTTGCTCAGTATTTTTCTTGCTTGCAATCTGAGCATGAAGTAATTTTTCACATGTGAGTTCCCATAAAAATGCACCTGCAACCCCCTTTTTTCCCTTGATGGTTACTTGCACTAATCCATCATTCTGCCATTACAACATTTCTTTAAACATGCTTTGCTTCACAATATAGCTTCAACATCAGATCTAAGTATTACAAGTAAGTTTACTTAGCACTAAATCTGGATACACATTGGGTTTAATGCAAATCACTATGTTCCAGTGCAAATCACTATATTCTAATCTATTTCATGATTAGATTTCATTGGAAAACCAACCAGACTACTTCTGCTATGGGCAGAAGTCTAGCAATTCGATTCTCACCAGCTCAAGGTTGACTGAGCCTTCCATCCTTCTGAGGCTGGTAAAATGAGGAGCCAGATTGTTGGGGGCAATAGGCTGACTCTAAGGAAAACCGCTTAGAGAGGGATGTAAAGCTGTGGAGAATAGATGGGGGTGGAGAATAGAAAGGGCTCATGAAATAAAAGGAAAATGGACCTTGATGTGTACTCTCTTTTTAAAAAAATACATGGGTGTATGTGAGAAATAGGAACCAGGGGCGGGATTCTACTGGTTCTGTTCGGCTCTACAGAACTGGTAGCTCTGAAGAGCAGCAGACCCAGAACCGGTTCTGAGTCTGCTGCTGTTTCAGCCCACCCACCCACCTGGGCTCTTACCTGTCCTTTATTTCCTGCTTTTTCAACCGCAGCTGCTTTGCACAGCACAGCTGCGGTTGAAAAAGCAGGAAAAAAGGGCTGTTCCAAGTTGACTGATTTAAACAAAATTTTGATGGGTACTGATGAAAAGGTAATTAAAAAACTTTATGGACATTTATTAGAATTTAAATTTGAGGAGGAACAAGTTAAAGAAATGATGATTGCTTAGGGGAAAAATTTTGGAATGGGATTGATTTAGAAAAATGGCAAAATTTGTGGTCTCAAAATTATAAAATGACAATGTCAACTGCATATAAAGAAAATTTGTATAAGATGTTTTACAGGTGGCATCTACCCTCAATGAGACTTGTGAGAATTTTTAAGAATAAATCGGATAAATGTTGGAAATGTCATCAGATACCTGGTTCATATTACCATACATGGTGGACATGCTTGGATGCAAAAAAAATTGGACTAAAATCCACACATGGTTGGAAAAAATGATAAAACAACATATAGACTTTAAACCAGAGATCTTTTTATTGGGAATTATACCAGAAATATACAACAAAGAGCTGAAATATTTGATTGTAAATGTTTTAACAGCGGCTAGAATTGCATTTGCTAAGAATTGGAAAAACGATAAAATACCTATGCAGGAGGAACTTATTAAGAAAATTATGGACTCTGCTGAAATGAGTAAATTGACATTTGAAATTAGAGAACAAGAAAATAAATAATTTTATATGATATGTGTTATGTCCAGCTGCGTGCTAACGCCTTCATTCTCACAATGCCGGGGTGTCCCTCGTGCAACGCCTCCAGGACACGGGTACGCAGCGAGGTCGGAATGACCACTCGAGTGCCCCACAGTAGACAACCCTGCAAACTGGACAGCTCCTGCATGCGAGTCTTAAAGGGTGCGAATTTGTTATCGACGTTGCCACCCGGCCACCCCCTCCTCACCCAGTCGAGCACCTGGGCGAGCGTTTGGTCTGCCTTGGTTTTAGCGGCGATGTCAAGGGCGGTGATGGGCAGGTCCAACTGGGTGATTTCAAAAATGGCATTGACAGGAGCTGGGTCTTCAGCCGGAGCGGGTAAGGGGCAGCGACTGAGAGCGTCGGCGTGGGATAGAGTTTTGCCCGGGCGGTGAATAAGTTTGTATGAATAGGCCGCTAGGAAAAGTGTCCACCTTGTCATTCTAGGGGAAAGGACTTGAGGTGTCTGTTTGTCGCCGGCCAGTAGGCCCAGGAGGGGCTTATGGTCGGTGACCAGTTCGAAGAAATGGCCAAAAAGGAATTCGTGAAACTTTTTCACGGCTGCAACAGCTGCTAGGGCTTCCTTGTCTATTTGGCTGTAATTTCGCTCCGTGGCCGAGAGCGTCCTGGAGAAAAAGGCGATGGGGGCCTCGGCGCCATTGGGGAGTCTGTGACTAAGGACCGCCCCAATTCCAAAAGGGGATGCGTCTGCTGCCAGTACTAAAGGAAGGTTGGGGTCGAATTGGATGAGCACTGCCTCTGACGTAAGTAGTGATTTGACGGCGTTAAATGCCTGGTCTTCTTTGTGCCCCCAGTGCCACGGTGACTTTTTGTCTAGTAATCTGTGTAGGGGTTCGGCTACTGAGGCTTTATGGGGCAAGAAGGATGCATAAAAGTTTAGGAGCCCCAAGAAAGCTTGTAGCTCCGTTTTGGAGGTCGGTGTGGGAGCTTCGTGGATCGCCCTAACCTTGGACTCCAGGGGGTGAATGCCAGAGGCGTCAATTTTATAACCCAGAAAGTCCACCTGTCTAGTGGCAATGGCACATTTTTCTTTTTTTAACCTGAGGCCATGCTGTCTGAACCTCTCTAACACTGCTCGCACTCTCTGGAAGAGTTGGGGTCTGTCCCTGGCCGAGACCAAGATGTCGTCGAAGTAGGGTACTACACCAGGGAGGCCCTGTAAAATCCGCTCCATGAGGGACTGAAAAATACCCGGGGCAACGCTTACGCCAAATTGGAGACGCTTGCATCGGAAGGCACCCCTGTGAGTGACGATGGTCTGAAGTTCCACTGTTTGGTTATCAACAGGGAACTGTTGATATGCTTGAGACATGTCCAATTTAGCAAAAATACTGCCCGGTTCAAATGTGTGCAATAAGTGCTGAATGACGGGCACAGGGTAGGCGCTAACTTGTAAATATTTATTGATTGTTGTCTTGTAGTCCGAGCAAATTCTCAGACTACCATCTTTTTTGAGGGGTGTGACAATGGGCGTCTCCCACTTGGCGAAAACTGTTGGCTCAATGACCCCTTGTTTTAGTAGCTTATCCAATTCAGCGTCTAGTTTTGGTCGAATAGCAAATGGAACTCTACGTGGTTTTAATCTGATTGGGACTGCCTGGGGTCAACGGTGAACGAGATGGGGTTCCATTATAACACCCCAGCTCCTCACTGAACACATCTGCGTAGTCAGCGAATAAGGAGTCAGTGTCTGAGGTTGAGACAGCATGGACTCCTGTTAACCCTAGGCTGAGGTGGGGAAACCAATCGAGCCCCAATAAGGTGGGTAGATTGCCGTTAACTACCACTAGAGGTAGGTGGCCTTTAAAAGCTCTAAAACTGACAAAGAACTTGCCTCTGCCGATCACGGGAATGGCCTTCCCTGGTAGTCCTTCAGACCGAACTGGCATCTCTGAAGCCGGGTAGTAGATAGGCTGGGGTGGAGTCTCTTGAGGGTGTTCCACGAGATTATTGAGGCGCTGACCCTGTGTCAACCTCCATGTGGCACGGTTTACCTTCTAGGGAAACGGAGAGAGAAATTTTACTAACAGTGTGGCAAGTACGCCTGGCAAGGCGGTGCGTGCGACAGTTTAATACTTGCCTCTGTGGTCCCGAGTGCGAGGACGGGGTCTGTGTGCAGCGCTTTGGGGGCTTGGCAGACTCTCGCAATGTGTCCCCTCTTATGGCAGTTGTTGCAAACGGCTCCTTTAAACTTGCAGGTGGCCCTTTGATGTGATCCCCACAGGCTAGGCACAGAGTGATGTGCTTGGGTGGACCGGTGTATTCTTGTTTGGCCCCTACCTGCGACCGTCTGTCATTGGTGAGGCGATGGACATCGCTCATCGTTGTGGGCTTCCTCCGCTTCCACCTCTTCGGAATGGACTGGGAACGATGCTAGCTTGGCGCTTGGGCCCTGAATTTCGGTGGCTGAGTTCGTTGCTAGCTCGGCTGCTAGGGCCTCCTCTACCGCTTGCGCGAGGTTGAGGTCTTTTTAGCTAGCAGTCGCCTCTGTAGGTTGAGATCCTTGACCCCACAAACTAATTGATCGAGGAGCATGTCCTCCAGGTATGTTCCAAACCCGCAGTGCAGGGCTGCTGTTCTGAGGGCGGCCATATATTGGTTGATGGTCTCCTTACTTGATTGCTTCCTCATTCGGAACGTGAACCTCCTGGCGATTTGTGAAGGCCTGGGAGCGTAGTGGTTTGTGAGGATCTCAAGCAACTCGACCACGGAACGTTTTCAATTCTCTCGGCGCCACGAGTGCTGCAGCGGTATCGTAAACGGTGGCTCCGCAGTAGATTAGGAAATAGGATTTTTCCGATGCTCTCCCGCATCCGCCAGGCCGACCGCATCGATGTAATGATTGAAACGGTTCTTATACGATTCCCACTTCTCTTCGTCTGGTTTAAACGCCGGAATACTGGATTGGAACTCATGGTGCTGGAACGGCTGGGCTACCTGCGGAAAAAATCTCTCTGGGACTACGAGCGCTCGTGAGTTACTAGTGATATCAGCTCTGGAGAGGTTTTTTGCTACCCTCTCTTTCTCTCTCTCTGGGTTACCACGTTGGCTGCTAGCCGTTGGAGGTGTCTTGATTCGCGCCAAAAAAGTGGGTGTTAGTGACTCTCTACAGCGCTGTGCTGTGATTCCTACTGGCTCGAAATTCAAATGACACCCGTTTGAATTTCGGGTCAACTGCAGAGCGGCTGCGGCTCGCAGCGCTTCACTTTCCCCGTAGCGGGGCTAACAAGCGGCTACAGACGCTTCTAACTATTTGACTCAGACCGCTTTCTCTGGCTGCGGATCTGCGTTTGCTCTTTTTGATCGCTCGTTTCGTTAGCTGACCGCTCTCTCTGGCTGCGGATCAGCGTTTCCCTTGTCGCCAGCCGATCGTTCTCTCTGGGCTGTGGATCGGTGGCTAGTGACTCAGCGGTTGCAAGGTGCTTCTGGTAGCTATCCCATCCTCGTCGCCAGTGTTTTGTTTGAGCAATGAGAGGCTGAACCAGAGCATGAGTGCAACAATACTTTATTTTACAATAAAGGGCTGACCGTGCTTGCCAAGCCTGGAACTGGCTCGCAGCAATCAGCCCCCGGTTGGACCCCGCAGCCTGCTTTTATAGCTGGCTGCTGGGGAGAGCCAACCAATGGGAATGGGGGAATAACGCCCACGTAAAGTGAGTGGACCTGATGGCAAGCACGGTCAGCCCTTTATTGTAAAATAAAGTATTGTTGCACTCATGCTCTGGTTCAGCCTCTCATTGCTCAAACAAAACAATATGGGATTTGTTTTATCAATGGTTGGACAAAAAGACATGGTAATGTAATAGGCTAGATAATTCTGTGATTTAATAGACTGATATAACATAAATTTTAAGATAAAACTTGGAACATCTCATATAAAATGATGGAATAAATAGTTTAGTCATAGATGATTAATAACTGATAAATATAAAAGCATATGTTAGTTTGACAATGTGAAAATTTACATAAACTGTGAGTAATGACTACAAAAGGATAGCACAAAAGATTTGTAAACAACTGACCCACTGTATGTATATAAAATGGAAGATATTTTTGTTTTTATGTTTTGTTTGTATATGTTTGTCTTAAAAAATAAAAACTTTAAAAAAAGAGAGAAAAAGAAAAAAGGGTTTTTCCAACTGCTGCGCACCCTCACGCAGCACTGCTCAGCTGTCTGGGCAGCTCAGCAGGTCGTAAATTGCACTCGTGCGACTCACGTGACGCGTGCAACTCGCGCATGCGCATGCGACACAGAGCAACAGAACTGGTAGTTATACCGGTTGGATCCCATCCCTGATAGGAACCCATTAAACTTGTGAATGTTGTGAAACGATAAAGCATGCTCTGGGAAATATGCTTATTCTTCATATTCTTTTATTACTTCATATTTTTTGATTAGTTATGATAGATCCTTAGCTGTGATACTGAAAACTAGAGTACTGTATTTTAATTTAGGGATAAAGCCTTCCAGATTCTAATCCCTGTAAGCCTATAGGAAAGTCTATAGGAATGTTGATTATGTAGAGGACACCAAATTGCCTGTCCTGCTTTAAATTTTAAATATCTAAATTCTGAAAATAATAAAGGAGTTCAGAAGAGACTAAAATTTCTGATTTGGCTTGCTGGGCCAGCCCTATTTCCTACCCATTTAGCTGCACCAGACTTCTTTTGCAACTTCCAAGAGAAAGGTTGGATGGGAGCCTCTGAATTTGCGCTTTGTTGCTGAAAGGCAGATAAGATGCTTTTCACAAAAAGGGTTAGTTTGGTACAAGGAGAGATTGTTGGACTAAGGCTGTTTAGGGCTGAATAGTCTCGTAGTCTGAAACTGGGAGGTGAACCTGCCCATCTCAAAAGATGGCCCGGAAGCTGATCTCTTGTTCCCTTATTCAGATAAAAGTGCCACCTTTACATTTATTTTATTTATTTTTATTTTATTTATTTATTTTGTCAAACAATTATTAGATAACAGATATAAGTATAAACATGGTTATAAATACATGAAATGGATACAAATAAGAAAAAAAGAAACAATAGGACAGGGACAGTAGGCACATTTTGGTGCGCTTATACATGCCCCCCACAGACCTCTTAGGAAAGGGGTGAGGTCAATAGTAGACAGTCTAATGTTGAAGATTTGGGGGTTTGGGGAAGAAACCAGAGTCAGGTAAAGTATTCCAGGCATTGACCACTCTGTTGCTGAAGTCGTATTTCTTGCAATCAAGTTTTGGTGCGATTAACCTTGAGTTTGTATCTATTGTTTGCTCTTGTATTGTTATGGTTGAAGCTGAAGTATTCATTGACAGGTAGGACATTGCAATATATAATTTTATATACTATACTTAGATCAAACCGAAAGCAGCGTAGTTTGAGATTGTCTAGCTCTAAAATTTCAAGTCTGCTGGCATAAGGTATTCTGCTACGTGTAGAGGAGTGGAGGATTCTTCTCGTAAAATATTTCTGGACTTTCTCAATTGTATTAATATCAGATATGTAATGTAGGTTCCAGACTGATGAGCTGTATTCAAGTATTGGCCTAGCTAATGTTTTATATGCTCTAGTTAGAGTAATATTACCGGAGAAAAAGCTATGCAGAATTAGGTTAACAACTCTTAATGCCTTTTTGGCTGTGTAGTTACAGTGGGCTCTAGCACTTAGATCATTTGAGATGAGTACTCCAAGGTCCTTGACAAAGTATTTGTCACCAACAAGGTCTTGAGTATTCAGCTTGTATTTTATTTTTTGATTTTTTTTGTCAATATGTGAGATAGAGCATTTATTTATTGAGATTTGAAGTTGCCATTTATTTGACCATTCTGACACATAGTCAAGGTCTTTTTGAAGGGTAGCAGCATTGTAATGGTGTAGAATATCTTTACATAATCAATGAAAAGAACGCAGTTGCTCTTAATATAATCACAGAGGTCATTAATATAGAGTATGACGGGAGTTTGTCCTAGAACACTGCCTTGGGGGACACCACTTTTGACAGGTACAGGATTTGATAGGACTCTCCCAGTTTTGACCATTTGTTGTCTGTTTGACAGGAATGCTTCTATCCAGTCATGCAGGTATCCAGATATATCATAAGACCTTAGTTTTAGTAGTAGTTTGTTGTGTACCACTGAATCAAAGGCTTTACAGAAGTCTATGTAAATTGCATCAATTGCTTTGCCCTGATCAAGTTGTGTAGTGTAGTCCATATGTTTTTACAGTGCAAGAGTTACAGGTTACAGGACAATTTCCTTCTGAAACCAAACTGTCTGTTAGAGAGTAGGTTGTTTGTCTCTAAGTGGAGGATAATGGATTGGTTAATAATTGATTCCATGACTTTACAGGTGACACAGCATAAAGAGATTGGTCTGTAATTTTCAACTAGGCTGGGGTCTCCCTTTTTGAAGATAGGAATGACTGTGTCTAATGTCCATAGATTTGGCAAGGAGCTGGTCCTGAAAGATTTTTCAAAGATTATGCTTAGAGGTTCAGCTATGGCAGTGGATAGCTTTTTTAAGAAGTAGGCACAAACTTTGTCTGGTCCAATAGATAAAGATGGTTTTAGATTGCGTAGTGCTTTTTCAACATTGTCTTCTGTAAAATCGATATGTATTAGATCATTGTAGCTGTCTGTGGTTTGACTAGGAAATATTGGGCATGATCCATTACTGTTTACAAATACTGAGCCAAAGAGTGTGTTAAAGAGGTTGGCTTTAATGGTGTCATCGTTGTAGTCTTTACCAGGTGGGATGGACCTTGAGTCTTTTAGTTTCTTGTTTATAAAATTGTAGAAAGAGCGGGTGGAATTGGTGCATAGAAGATTTTCCTCTTGTTTAGTGTGATAACTGGTACATTCAGTCTTTATCTGGTGGCATAAATTTTTGTGTTGGCTTTTAAAGTTGACAATGTGACCAGATTTGTTTTAACCATGTCTCACAGACAAATATAATGTCAAATGTGGTTGAGCTTAGAAGGATGAGGAATTCATGAATTTTATTTATGAGGCTTCTTGCATTAAGTAGTTTGCATTTAAGATATGAAGTAGTGGGTCTGGAGGAAGTAAGGGGCATGTGTTATGTCTCCTCTTGGAGATTCAAACAAACAAACACAAAGCAGCCGTTTCACAATCAAATCAAACTGAAGGAAAATAACAAGATAACGACTGGCAGAAACGGTTAGAACTCCCCTTCAAAATTCAAACAAACAGAGATCTCTTTGCAGTAACGTCCTCATTCAAATAGACATTTTGTTTCTGGCGAAAGGCACCAGCTCAGCTGTGTCCTTTTATACCCATTAAGGCAACGTGCTAATTAACTGGCTTGCCCTTCAGACTAACGTTTCCTGGTTCTGACGTCAATCCACGATCTAACAGTCATCAGATTCAAAACTCCTAACAGGACCGATCCTTCCAATCACAACACTATCCCCCACCGCAGGGCCCTTCCCCAGAGTCTGATGATTAACTTGACGATGTTTCGTTGACAACCCCACTCTGTCTCCCACAGCCAATGGAAGTGTCGCTCGTTCCAATTGTCTCAGGTGGTCTACACATTGGAGACTTGGAAAAGAAATACCGTTCTGCGACCAAGCCACCAACGGATTGTGCAAACGCAACCAGGACATTCCGAGCACCAAAGGGAGATAAAGGTTCGAGGTGATATAAAAACTTATCGCCTCCTCATGATCCCCAATGATCATACGCACTGGCTGGGTGGCGAAACGAATGGGCCCAGACTTGAGCTCACGCCCATCCACGGTTTCCACCTTAATGGGTGGATGTACAGCAACCAATGGGATCCCATAGTGCATAGCAAAAGCTCGGTCCATAAAGCTGGTTGTAGCCCCTGAGTCCACCAATGCAACAGCAGGAATTCCCTCCTTCTGTGACTGTAGAAAAATTCGAGTGTCCAAAAGTAAATGCCGAGGAGGGCCAGAATTTACTTCAGCAATTTGAGGTGGGGATGTGAAATGTGTCCGACCTAGGGTTTCCTTGAGGTCAGGTCTACCCTGTTTTCCTGACGAGCCAAGAGTGGTTTCAGGTACGGATCTGCGGGTCCCTCTCCGTTTGCAGGAATTAACAAAATGTCTCAGACCCCCACAATAAAGACACAAGTCTTCCTGGAACCTTCTCGAGCGTTCTCGCACCGTTAAGTGAGGGCGGAGTGCGCCTAACTCCATCGGCTCCTCAACATTAACCGTGGGTTGGAAAACTCTCAGTGGCATGGGTTGTGCACGAGAAAACGAAGATGGTTCCATACCGAGCCGTTTGCGTCCACGTTGCTGTAAACAAGCTTCAATTCGTAAGCACTGAACTATCAATGCATCCAAAGTTAAAGCCCTCTCTGCATGGACCAGCTCATCTTTAATGGCATCAGACAAGCCTTCCTGGAATGCAGCCATATGAGCCGGTTTGTTCCAATTGGAATCCAAACATAACAAACGAAATTCTGCAACGTAATCCTGCAGGGAACGTTTCCCCTGATTTATGTCCCATAAACGTCTGTCCACAGTTTGTATCTTAATTGGGTTCTCAAACATCACTCTCATTTGTTGAAGAAAACCCTGGAAATCATTCAACAACGGGCTATCTTGAACTAACAAAGGAGTAGCCCAATTAGCAGCCTGCCCAGATAAAAGGCTAAGAATGAATCCTGTCTTGGCCAGATCATTTGGAAAGTTTTCAGGCCTCAAGGACATAAATAATTGACACTGCCCCAGAAATGCCGGAAACATGTCCGTTCGCCCAGAAAATTTCTCCGGCATGGATACTGGGCTTTTCCTCACAGGAGGGGCAGGAGGAACAGCAGCAGGGCTTGGTAAGCTGGAAACATAATTCAGCAATTGTGTTACCTGATTCTGAAGCGTCACATTGCTTTGCAGTAGCTGATTAATTTGTTGTTGTTGCTGCTCTACCAAACGCTGCAGTTGATTTAAATCCATCTTGCTTGAAAGATGGTTTGTTTAGGCCAGAAACAATAATGTTATGTCTCCTCTTGGAGATTCAAACGAACAAACACAAAGCAGCCGTTTCACAATCAAATCAAACTGAAGGAAAATAACAAGATAACGACTGGCAGAAACGGTTAGAACTCCCCTTCAAAATTCAAACAAACAGAGATTTCTTTGCAGTAACGTCCTCATTCAAATAGACATTTTGTTTCTGGCGAAAGGCACCAGCTCAGCTGTGTCCTTTTATACCCATTAAGGCAACATGCTAATTAACTGGCTTGCCCTTCAGACTAACGTTTCCTGGTTCTGACGTCAATCCACGATCTAACAGTCATCAGATTCAAAACTCCTAACAGGACCGATCCTTCCAATCACAACAGGCATGCATCTTTGACATTGGATGTTTGGGTGATGGATACTGTGACGTGGGTTGAGGCTCTTGCTTTTGATACAGTCAGCATGGTAATCAATGTATAGATTTGTATTACCTAATTCATGTAATCTTTTGAGCTCAGAATGTAGCTCCTGGGATCTTATACATTGCTGTAAGGTTAGATCAGGGCGAGAACGAAGGTTCTTATGGTTGTTGTTGTTCTTTGCAAGTGAATTTATTGAGAGAATGAATTTGCGTTTGCTTGTTTCATTTTTGCAAACAACCCTGCAGAGGCATGGGATCATCAAGCCGTCTTTGTTTTTAAGCTCAAGTATTTCTTCAGGGAGATGGTTGATGCTTGATTTTCTCTGATGATGTTTCAAACATTAGAGATGTCATCATTGTCATTGACCTCTAGACTAAATAAGATGGCATTTGGTCGCTTCCATTCACGTTCAACAGCTTCTTTGATGAGGATGGGGTTATCAATATTTGTAGGATTTGTTGTTTTTTGTGGACTGGGTTTTGGTTGCAGTTGTTGAATAGAAATATGGTCTGTAGATGTTTGCTGTTTGTTTTTTAGTGCTGTCTCTTTTTTTCCAAGGTTTGCCAATCTAGTTTGTATAGTGTCCAGGTATGCTACAATGGTGTCAAGGGATGTTATACGTGTTTCAGTGGTATAGACTCTTTCAAACAGGGTAATGTATTTTTCTAGTTTGGGTCTGCATGGCGGACAGAAATATGGAAAAGCATTGGCAGATGTTTTTAGGAGTAGAGCCATTTGCTTGGGTAATCTTAAGCAATTATGGTGAGTGCAGTTGTTACAAAGAAAACATTTGATGTAATCTTCATTCTCCTTTAAAGATTCCTTACAAATAAGGCAAGAGCAAGAGTCTTGTGGTTCTTTAGTAGGGGGTTCTTTCTTTTTAGGTTGAGGTTTGACATTGGATAGTTTTCCTGGCATGGTGGGTTTGTTGAGATGGTTTGTTGATTAGATTGTTCAATCAAACAAGGTATTGTGGTAATCAATAAAGTAATATCGTGCCAAACAGTCTATTATACTAATCACACTAGTCAATTAATTTAACTAATCAATAATCACCCTCATAATTAATTACACTAATCAAAAAAGACACTAGTCAATTAATTGTCCTAATCATTAATTTGCACTAAACTTACTAATCATACTATTATTCAAAATAGTTAACCAAACTAATCAGTAACCACTAGTCTATGATAATCTATAATAATATATCACTCACTAATGATAAATAATTGTAAAAATTAATTAATCATTTAGTAAGACCAGTTAATCAATTAAACAGAGTTATATTGGGATAAATTAGGGCAGGAAGAGAATAATGGGAGGAAGTGGAGAAGATTTAGTTTGGATAGTCCTGGGGGGTATAGGAAGAGGGCATATATTAGGTTGGAAGTATAGATGAAAGTCTTTTGGCAGAAGGTTACTCTTTACTCGTTTCTTCAGATCTTCAGTTAGTGATCTTTGGGAACCAGATCTGTCTTCACACGGATCTTCTTTTTTTTTTTTGAAAATTTTATTTAGGTTTTCACAAAAACAAAATACAAATAAAACATCTTTTTTTTGAAAATAGCATGGTCCCAGGTTATCACTTCTTCATACAGACACAAAACTCAATTTCATGCTCATTTTTATATTCTATTCCATATCTTATTACCGTTTTATATTTTCTACATAGTTTTTCCCCTCTTTTAATTTTCTCAATTTTATTTTAATTATCTCATATCAATTCAAATCATTATATTGATACTTTTGTCTGTCCTGTTTCAATTTCATATTATCTTTTCTTATTAAACAAATTTTTCCCTGTAGTTACCAATTGGAGTATGACATCTTTATATCTTTTAATTTTATCCATTCAATGTATACCTTTAAGATTATAGCATTCAATATAATACATAACTTCCAATCGAATTCTACTTGGTACATTCTTAAAATACACACTATATTCTTAAAAAGAAAAAATTATATATATATGTAAATAAAACACACATTCCATTCCAATTCAATTCTATCATCAATATGCATTAAAATCTTAACATCTTTAACATTTCATTTCAATTAAATATCATACTTCCTTGGGAACACTTATAAACTTTCCATAGTTAATTCTTTTTTTTCCATATTTCTCACTTATATTTTTATAAATCATTACTAATAATTAAAATGTTCCATTTAATTCTCTCAATCACTTTAATTCATTTATTTATTAATAAACATTCCACTACATTACAGTAAATATTTTATCCATCATTTTAGTCATATTTTCTAAAATTATTTCTGTTTGTAATATAACAATGCTATCTTATGTACCTTTGCAGAATCCCTTTTACAATTAAATTTTCACCCATTATCTCTAAACAAGCTTATGGTTACAATCCTTATATCTTTTCCCTGTTTCTCCATTTCTTGTTTCTGTCCTTTACAACTTCTTTTCATTGCCTTCTTCCCCCTCTTCTTCTCCCTCCCCCTTTTAACCCCCTCGTCTCTCTACTTCTAACTCTCTCACCTGTAATCCCCTCTTCTGTTGCTTTCTAATATTATACTTATCTTTCAAATTGTTCTTCTTCTTTTTGGTTGTTTTTTCTAGTCTTAAACCTTTCACTCTCTTTCCCCCCTTTTCTCCCCCCCCCCACTTAAAATTGTTTGATCATTAACGATGGCTTCTTCTTTGTCCCAATCTTCTTGTTCTGCAAGCGTTTCTTGTTGTTTCTCATAGTTCCAGATCTCCATTTCTAAGAATTGAAACATGAAGCCAAAAGAACCTCTCCCTTCTTGTGCATCTTCTTTCCATTTTTTAAGTTCCGTTTTCAGTTCTTCTAAGAGTGATACCATTTTAAAGACTTTTAAACAACCACCCAGTTAATTTTAGTCATCTAGATGCAAAAACCAAAATTCACCAAGTAATCCAAATAATCCAAGGCTGTTTCTTCTTGCTTCTTTTTTCCACTTTGTCTTCCTGGGGTTCTATTATTTTGTTACCAAATTTCCATTATAAAATGTATCTTTGAGGAATCTTGTTAAAATTTCACTGTAAGTTCCTTTTAATTACAGTTCCATTCCTTAGTTCCAGGCAGTCTCCTCCATTTTTCAAATCCTGCCCTTTTATTCTTTTTTTTCTCCTTTCCTGCTTTTAATTTTTTTTAAATATCCAGAAATCTTTATTATCCCTTTGACTTTTATTTTCAGCTTAGATGCCTATTAATGTCAAAGTGGATTTTTTTCAATTTCTTGCTTAAGTCTCTTAGCTGTCAGTATAAGGAAGGGAAGAAAAAAAACCTAATCCTTTCCCTTCTCTCTCTCCTTCGCAGCTTCAAAATCTTCTTTGGGAACAATGTTATTTAATTTAAATTCCAGGGTACCGTACGTTGTTACTTTTTCAGTTTAACCTGGTCAACCAAAACTTTCTCTTCTTATCTTCCTCCTGCACATTCTTTTCTGGTTCAGTTCTTCTTTGAGGTGGCCATGTCTGACCACCGCTGCAACCACCTTCGGGAAAGGGAGTAATGGCCAGCTAGGGAAAAGAGATGCAGCTCTCCTCGACCCTGCTGGTAGTCTCCCCCTTCTTCACCACCTCTATGGGGTGGCTTAGCCCTGAAACCAGCTGGCTTGGGGTGCTCTGGTGGCGAGCACAGATCGAAACCACGCATGATTGCGGATTTCAGTCTGTCGCTGAAGAGACTCAAACCGGGAGGCCCTTCACATGGATCTTCTTGTCTTTGGGCATATATTAGGCTGAAGGTAATTATGAAAGTCTTCTGGCAGAAGGTTAATCTTCACTCGTTACTTCAGATCATCAGCTTGGAATCTTAGGGATTAGGTCTGTCTTCTCAAAGATCCCCTTGCCTTTGGTCAGCGATCTTAGATATTAAGCTACTGCATGAATTAGCAGGGCTGCACTCTGAGATCAGGACCTCTGATGTGGGATTTGACAATCGCAGATGATCGATGATGTAGGCGGCAGTTTGGGCAGCAGTTTTACTGGAAGGTTAGTGCTCTGGGATCAGGCTCTCAGCCATTGGAAGTTCGGCAGTTGGAGCTCTGCCATTGATCGAGGCTCCAATGGGTTTAGGGCTACAGCACTGCTTTAGAAATTAGGAGCTTTGGCTCCTAAAGATCTCCGGTGCAGGCGATGGTTTTATAGGTTTTTATAAGTGGGAAAGGCTCCAACGGGCTCTGGGCTACAACATTTTGAAGGAAACAGTAGCTCCAGTGCTCTGGGATCCCTGGCACAAGCGGTTCTTCAGGGTGGCCACAAGGATGGCAAGCACTCCCAAAACCGGTCCTCAGTCACAGGATCGGGTGATTTTTGTTGATAACTGATGCAGGTGGTGACCTAACAGAGTCTCTTGATCGAGGATGAACAGCAAATCTTCCCACAATCAACTATTTATTTTAATCAGGAAGGGAAACAGTAGGGACCCACTTGCGATCAAATGACCATCGGAGCGAGAGCCTCACCTTGCTAGTTATACACTGCCATCTTTGAACTACATTCACTGTAGAAATGTGAAAGTCTGTCATGAAAGCAGAGGTGGTATTCATCTGGTTCTGACCAGTTCTTGAGAACCAATAGCGGAAATTATGAGCAGTTTAGAGAACCGGCAAATACCACCTCTGACTAGCCCCACCCCCATCTATTCTCTGCCTCCTGAGTCCCAGCTGATTGGCTGGGTTTTCTTTTGTTGCCCTGCACAGGAGAACAGAGCTGGAAAGCTGGTTAGTCGGGTGGGGAGGGAATAGGATTTTGCAGTAACCTTCCCCTGCCACGTCCACCAAGCCGTGCCCACCAAGCCATGCCATGCCCACCAAACCATGGCCACAGAACTGGCAGTAAAAAAAATTGAATCCCACCACTGCATGGAAGCAATATTGTAGAAGGCACATCTTGGAAAACAGAGTTTGCAGCCAATTTATGAGAGAAGGAGGAGTGAGAAAGATTTGCTGGGAGAAGGAGAACTAATGGGAAATGGAGAGAAGGGAAGACACAGCACTAGGGAAACAAACAGAGATCAAATGAAAATTTATGGACTGATACATGGTGATAGAGCATTGCAATACTCCTGCTGCTCCCCTAGTACACTGAGCCCTGTTCACATAGTTCTCCTGGTACACCAAGAACATCCAGGGAAAGGACTTCAAGGATCTTTTATATTGCCACTGTGGTGCAAAAAAGTTCTTCATGTAGAACAGAACATGTGATAATTAATCCAATATTTCTGACTTGGGTCAAAACGAACAATGTAATGACAAACATCTGTATTATTTCACTGTGTTCTCTTTCGTGTTGTTGTCTTATATTTACTCTTAAATTATTTTTTAGTATTTTACTGGTCATCTGGAGCAGAGTATTTTTCCCTAAACAAGCAATTATCATCATAGTATGCTTTCCTAGACAAATAGTACCTTGCTCCAAAATGAAACATGAAAAATAAATGAGAAAAAAGCACACTTGGCTGGATTCTGTTTAACAGTATCTGATCTGATCTACAGTATTTGTTTGATGGTCTATTATTGTCTTGCCTTTCCAAAGCAATGTGCCAGGAGCCATGTGTGGGTGATTTACATATGTAGCCCTTCAGTCTAGACACCCATGAGAAAGTCACTAAATAAATAGCATGAGCTTTTGGAGATAGGCTGAGAGGAGTCAAAAAGTAATTACATTTAAACAAAGAGTAAGCTGGACATGAGTTGCAATCAGCTATATTCACCGTGATATTAATCCATTACTGTTCATTGGATGGTTTGCTGGTATTAATAAGGAGACCACTTACCAGTAGAAAACAGAAGGAATAGCAATAGCATTACACTATACAACTTCATATTTATAGAGTCAGCATACTACCCCCAATAATCTGTGATCTCATTTTACTGACTTTGGAAGGATGGAAGGCAGAGTCAACATTGAGCAGTGAGAAGTAAACTATTGGCAGTGGGCAGAGTGAGCCTGCAATACTGCATTCTAACCACTGTTCTCTTAGGGGCAGAGGGAGGAAGAGGAAGACTAAGGGAATCAGGAAGTGACCAGCTGTTTCTTATCCTGGCAAAAATGATTCTGTGCACAGCTGTAAATAGTAGATGTGGAAATGTTTGTCCTGGCCAGAGTTATCATTATTATGTATAGATTGCACTGAGCAGGACAACTACACAGAAGCCAATTTTGTTTTAAAAGCCTCCCTTTGATGGATCATCACTTGTATTTATATGCATTGAAAAAATGGCTTGCATAGCACATAAAATATAATTATACCAATTACTTTCTTTATTAACTGTCTTGCTCTTACTTGGAAATCTTGGTGATTTTGACATCTGGTGCCCTGAAAGTCTCGCTGCCACACATATACAAATACAACCAGATACTCTTCGGCATAAATTGTCAAAGGATCGTGTGACAATAAATGGGTTTAATGTGACAACAAACTTTTGGCTTGCATTATCTGGAAATATTCCATTTAGAAATGGGAATGTATGCAGATGTCTCTCTTTGTATTATTACAATTCAAAGGAAAAGTTAGGAGATATTAATGGGAAGACTCAATTGGGTTCATACATTACCCTTGGCTAGGGACTTTTAAAATTATGGTTAATTGAAAAACTGTAATAGCCTTAATCAGCATTGCAAGGTAGAAAAAATGAGGCTCCCTCTTAATATTTTTGGAGAGTACAAGGACCATAGCGAGTGGCATGACAATAGACTTTCCATCTTTCATTGGTTTTCCCAGCATGCCGCGGGTTCTGGTTCTTTGGTTCTTTTTACGTTAAGCTTATTTTGTTGAATAATTTCCAGTTTACCTCTTATACTACATAATTTTAGAGCATTTCTACTATTAAATTATAGGAACCTGCACCACTAAGTTCCAGCAATCATACTACTAAAATTCAGAAGTACAGAAAGCAGGGGATTTGATGGCTACAGAACATGAGTGTGGTTAAAGATTGTTCATGTCTGCATTAAGCAAAGAGCAAACAAACGTGAGATGACATGTAGATAACCACAAGCAACAGCTGGAACAAAGAACATAAGACTTGTCAGAAAAACAGCTTCAAGCTTTAGGGAGCTCTGTTATCAAATAACATGGCTGCTTTCTCTACAGAAGATGCATGGAGATGAGTGATGATGCATTATGTCACTTCTCAGTGTTCAGGTTTCAAGAAGGGGGACTCAGTATGGATGACTGTGGATGCAGCTATTAGAAATAATGAAAGCTGGAGAGAAGAATATTGAACCAGCTTTTCTCCATGTTTTCAAGTAAAAATGTTGTTTTGCAAGTGACTCAAACCTCAGACATAACAAAATGAGCCAGCACTTGCTCAAAAAAAAAAAATGACACTTAGTCTCATGGCATTTTGTTAATCTCTTGCCTGAGAATTTTATCATGCTCTCAAATTCAGCTTTAATTCCCTTAGGAGAAGTTACCAAATTGTGTGGTACAAGAAACCTCTCTCTGATTGCTGGTCTTAAGCAGTGGAAGAGTTCTGACAGATCCCTCCACAATTGTTTTATAACTACCAAACTACCAAAAACAGAACAGGCTTGGCTCTCCCTTCTTCACAATCTATTTTGTTTTTGTTCAATGAGTACAGATGAGTTAATACTAAGAAGCAGAGCAATTAATGGCCAGGATTAACTAGGTGATGATGGAAGCAGGGATGGGATTCTACCAGTTCGTACTTATTCTCTAGAATTGGTTGTTAACATTCTAAGCAGTTCAGAGAACCAGTTGTTAAAATAAATTACTGGCCTAATCCTGTAAGGAAGGCAGGAAGGAAACATTCTGGTGTTGCTTACAGAAACTGCCTCTCTGTTAACCCTTATTACATTCTTGGCAGGACTAGACTTCCTGTCTCAGGAACATCTCTGGAGTTTTTCCCCTCCTTTGCTGGTATTTTGCTTGTGTGGAGTGACCATTTAAAGTTACAATGGCACTGAAAAAAGTGACATGACCATTTTTCACACTTACGACTGTTGCAGCATTCCCACAGTCATGAGAGGCCAGGCAAGGAGATGCATGCCTTGATGTGAGTGATATTGAGTTGGCCACACCCAGCCAATAACATAACCATCAAGCCATGTCCACCCAGTCACATGACCACTAAGCCATGCCCACCACCTAAGCCACGCCCACAGAACCAGTTGTTAAAAATTTAAGTCCCACCCCTGGATGGAAGGTTGTTATATTCTAAACATTTCTGGTCTTCAAATGGCTTGTACACTATGTTTGCTCCACTCAGCCAGTTAGAGATGTTGAAATCATACCTGGGCTCTCTCCTGAGCCCACATTTATTTTTATGAAGACAACCAAGAGGGAATTTTTTCCTAATTGTGGTATATGGAAATATAATATCTTTCTAAAATAGGGTTTGCTTGGCTCCGTGGCTGATGTTCTTTCAGGACCAAGGAAAATCTTTTTACTTGTTAAAACTTTCTAGGATATTTTTCAAGATGGTTCTCAGGCTGCTGACAAATTACTTGTTTCTTTCTTTGATTTATTTATTATATGCCACTGGTTTCAGTGATTTGACTTGAAGCCATTTTATTCATGGGCGTGGTTAGTTTTTCTGATCCCTTGATAGCATTTGCTCTTGTAAATATGCCCAATATTTGAATGGATACTTATCTTTAAATTACTGGTTCTGTTTTCATTTTATCCAACCTGTAACTTTCTCAGACAATTCTAGGGTTCAAAGTCTGTCTCTCCAAGTCTGCAGTGAAGGTGTTTCACTGCAGAAGATCCTGGTATTAATTATGACTTTGTAGGGCGAGCAATTGTTCAGAAAGAACTGGGCTGAATTGTCCCATTAGTTAGATTCCCAAAAGAATGAAAAGACACCAGTGTGCCTGTATATATACTCACAGACTCCAGGCCTCATCTGACTTCTAATAAAACAATCATATGAATGAAAAGAAAAAGTAGCTTTCATACTGCAAAGTAAGGCATTACTTTCCAATATCATCTTTATTTCCAAGAATGTTTCCACATATTCATAAAAAGATTCTTAGCTTTTGCTTTAATATCAGTCTAATCTATAGAAATGTTGGCATTTCCTATCTGCCAGCCCTAGATATCTGCCTTTCTCTTTCATATATATATAATCTGTGTGTGTGTGTGTGTGTGTGTGTGTGTGCGTGTGTATGTGTGTGTGTATGTGTAGTTCCATATATTGATTTTGTTTTGAAAGCGTTATTCTGTTGATGGACAGGTAGAATCTACAGTCTCTTTACCTCACCCCACCCCAATAACTTTGGGTTGGAAAGCCTAAAACACTAAACTTTTGTAAGATTTTAGTAATTTCTTTTGGATCATCATAAATAATGTAATTGCAGAGCCAACTTGGCTGGGGAAAGAGTGTATTTACAGGCCTGCTGTATCTTTTATATATGCAACCATTTATTATGGTACCGTGGCTTAGGCTGCTGCTCCATATCTACTTTCTTGGAAGCACATCCAAATGCATTCTTGTTCTCTGCCTAGTTAGTTTTCTTTGTTTTAAATATCCCTGCAGTACACAAAACATGGTAACATACCTTCTCAGAATGAACTGTGATTTATAAAATATTGTTGCATTTTCATTCCACATTCATCTCAGTGTAGGATTGTAATGTCTCACTCAACATGCTAGTTTCATTTCCCATTAGACATCTTTTTTAAATAACATGGACTTGTTGATGTTATAATTTGGCACACATGTTACCTTCAAGGCAATCATATTTTATTTATTTCATTTGACACTGCTTGACTCTAATTGACTCTGGGCACCTCACAGCAAAAATATAAGACAACAAATATACAATCAAAAATGGAATGTAAAACAATAAGCTGGTGAATCTGATCATCAAAACAAGTGTATCATTTACCCAGCAAGGGACTCCAACCACCCTAGCCCAAAGCCTGGGAAAAACTTCATCCATACACACATTATCACATAGACATATGATTCAAAGTAATTACATGCAAACTATACCATGGAACCATTAATTCCAGGTTTAAAAGTTGACTTGTCAAAAACTTCTTAAATAAAACCATATTATCAATTTTTTAGTCTGAAAAGACAGATTACAGACAGTTCCTTAGAAGATCTGGTCCTAAGTTAATTGTTGGACAAACTAGTAGCATCTTTCATATTGATGAAGCTAACACTATATGGTTACATTTACTATAATGTTTAGCTTCAGAGTATTACTGAGATGCTCATATGTGACAACCTACAGTTGGCTTTGATATTAGTACTGGCATCATGCATTGTATTTTGTTTTTTGTTTTATATGATATCCTTTCTCTAGTAGCTCAAGGCCATGTATGTAATACTCCTTGATTCCAACTTGTACAAGACCTATGAGGAGACTGAACTGAAATTACTCATTGAGGTTCTCTGGTTGAAGGAAGATATAAACCAAAGTCTCCCAGTCTTTAATCATCATTTAATCATCATCATCTTTTGTTTCATTAGGTTAGCATGTTTGTCAGTTCAGGAAATTATCAATTAATATGTCTAATATATCTACCGTGTTTCTCATATAATAAGGCCGGGTCTTTTTTTTTTTTGAGCCCCGAAAAAATGGCTAGGTCGTCTTTTGGGGGATGACTTAATTCCTCCCCCTTTCATCTTCAGGCGGGCGGGCGGCGACAGCTTGGAGGTTGACCTCGGCGTTGGTGGGGCACTTCGTATTGGGGTCGACGCAGGCAGCACCATATCCAGGTGTGCAACAAAAGTACTTCCTAATGGCAAGCCCCCCCCACCATTCCCTCCCATTTCGCATGTTTTAATATAGGCTTTAATTTGGGGGGAGGGGCTTAATTTCATTTCATGCCTATAAAATGTGCTGGGACTTCCTATTGGGGGAGGCCGTATTGTTGGAGAAACAGGGTAATGAGAGCAAATCCATTCCCTTCTAGCACTTATCTTATTTGGTAATGAAACATCTGCAAGAAAATAACCAAGCTCAGAGAGCACCCAGGATCCCATAATTCTACCCTGAGCTACAAATATTCCCTTCTATTGGTACATTTAAAGCATCTTCTCACAAAAATGCAATACAAGTATGCAGTTTCACAAAGGTGCTGCTGCCACACCAGTGCTGGTTTCAATCCATAAAGCCCTTTATGGCTTGGTGCTGAGGTGCTGTATTTCAGGACTGCCTTTTTCAACTAGAATTGAGAGGTATGACATGGACACAGCAACCATCCTCCACTGAAAACTTCAACAAAGCCCTTTGCAAAAATTGCATGTGATCTATATTCTGCACATATGATTCATTCGGGCAGAGCCTAAGAGCATACTATACATAGCTATTTGTGCCAACATTGTTCATAATTTAGTATGAATCTAAGGATGTTGATGATGCATTCTCCCATATTTATCCTTTGAAAAAGATTAAGAGATGGCATCAGGCTTTTTGAAAAGACCTGGCTGTCATTAAATCCTGGGAAGGAAGGAAACTAGTGTTTTCACTATATCTGGAGTACTGATAAGAACAACCTTCTGTCTTTACTTATTTCTCCCCATATTTTGCATTTTCTTTCTCTAAATCATTTTGAGCAATGTTCTAGAACTTTGTCTTCATTTCCTGCATGAAGGATATTACTGGAGTTTGTGGCATTTTCCTTTTACTTTACCGATAGTAGCAACTAATGGAATTTGCCCTCTGCAGTCAGGGTTATGAGTTTCTTTAGGTGGAGAAAGTAACATTTTTGTTTATAATAATACTTAACATTAGGTTTATCAGATTTCTGGGAAAGCTACGTTGTGGTATTCCTGGTACCTCATAATTACTGAAAGTTATTACAACACCAGGATATTATAATTGCTACTTGTTTGTGGTTGAGTATGGAAATCAGCTTTACTCATGAACAGAAATTTTGCAAGAAACCTTCAACTTCTCCTTAGCTCTAATGTTCCGTTTCTCTTTGTAGATAATCTAGAAATACCAAACCAAATTGCAACCAATAGTAAGAGCAGTTGGACAATGGAACTACTTACCTAGGGAGATAACATCTTCTTTGTTGAACATTTTCACACACAGGCTAAGCAGACATAGTTCAAGAATATTTTGGTTTGGATTTTCTTACTTTCAATAGCCTTCTTAGAGCTTCAGGAACCTATTCTATGATTCCTTGATTTTGAGGTTGTAGATTCTTGTTTCACTGCTCCTTGTTTCAGTGCTCTCCTGTGTTAAAAGAGACTTTCTGTTATGTAAAAAGTTGACTTTGGATGCATTTTTTCTTTGACATGCTACATTTCAATACACGGGAGAAGCCATTTCTGATGTTGAGGAGCACTCGGACATATGAACTTTCACTCAAACCCTGGGGAACTCTTTGCACTTGGTCCAAGGTAAAGACAGGTGCTCCCTTGGCATCTGTCCATCTCATGCATCATACTGTGCTCTGCTATTTTGTTACTCGTTTCAGTATCATTTCAACTGGAGAGACTGTTGTGACTGATGCTTTTGATTTTGTGTTCTGAAGAACATTAATCAGAGGAAGATGTCATATTGTAGCACTTCTTCCCTTCAGTGATTTGCCCTGAAGGTCAAATTAATTTCCTCTAAGTCAATGAATTTACATTCTATTGATTCCCATATAGGGTAGATTCAGTTTATAAGTGTTTCTATCAGTTTTAACACTCCCCCCCCACATCTTACCATCCCATTTGGTAATGCTGTTGGTTGGGCAGTTCAAGCAAGACCAACTACAAGAACAACTATATGAAAATATAGCCAAATAGAAGATTTGTGTTTAATGGAATTGCAGTTACTTCTTTTTTTTAAAAAAAGAATAACCCTTCCCATTCAAGTTAATTTATTTTATTCCCACACATAAAAGAGGTGAAGTTAATAAAATCAGCTACCTGCAAAAGTTAAAACATTCCTCTAGGATAGTAACTTCTACTGCAAATCCAAATGGAGCCTAGATAAGTTTGCCCATGTGCAAGGTTAGAAATGGGAATTTTTTATTCTAAACTTCCTTAAAAATTAATGGTGAAAGGATACATTAGGTCTGGTTGTATCATTTCAAAATGTTTCCAAATTTTACCAGTTCTTAAACTACAGACAAAATATACAGGTCCCATAATGCTTGTGTTAGTTCAAATAAAAAAAATACCCATCACTTAAAAAAAACAATTTCTTGCTATTTTTTTCTCAAAGCTTTCAATGAGTCATATTGGCACTTAAGAAACAAGCTTTGCGCAGATTGATATCTTTATTATAACCAGGCAAACTGTCAGTAAATGAATAGTAGCTTTAGGAATTCCCCTAACTTTTCATCAAAGGAAACATTAAGGAAACCTATATGTGCTTCTTGCTACCACACTTAAATTGCAAGAGACCTTATGTGCCATTTTAAAATATTAGACATCATGTGAAGAAAAATAATAGATCAAACATTAATCACATGGACTAGAAGTAGCCTGCTCATTTATTTCTACACATCTCTTTGCAGTGGTTTAAGTATTACTTTAATTGCATCATAGTCTTTGCATATAGTTTCTGTTCTGATTGCTAATTATGCTTCAGGAGGCAATTGATGATTTCTGTGTTCCTGCTCCTTTAAGATTTTCAGTTTTTGCTTTTTCTAGGTTATGCTTAATATAGCTTTCATTTGTTTTTAACCCTTGAAATGTACCTTTCTCTGCATTTTATAGATACAATAGAATTTGAAAGGAAAGAAAAGACAGCAGTCTTTTTCTTCTGTCAGTTTTCTATGATTCTAAAATGTTATTTATATTTTTAATTTTGATATTTTCCATTGATATTTTCAAACAGCCTTGGTACATTGTATAGAAATTACAATTTTCTATTGCAAATAAAAATCTGGATTGCAATATTGTATATTTCACTGATACATCATACAGATGGCGGGACTTAGCTGGCCAAAAGAGGTTATTGCGCCATAATATAGGAATGGTGTCATGGCAGTCAATTTGGCACTGCAGCTCTATTATAAAAGGATATCTATAGAACAGTATGTTCAAAAGAAGAGCAACAAGTCCATTTTAAAATCTGGAATGCAGAATGTAAATAGTAGAAATAGGAGTTCAGTGGGGAAAAATATTTTAAAGAAGTCATGCCTTTTATACGTGATGAAAACATAGCTAAACATAAAGTTCTTATTTCTGTCAATTGTGCAAGAGTCATAATGTTCTTCTCTTGTTTCTTCATTGGTTTATGAAGCCTTGTTAGGTCAATCCATGCATTGTTCACCAAGCTATCATATTTTTTTCCATTCACCCTTTGGGTGTTTTTGGAACATTACCTGATACCATATATTCATTACATGCCTGAAGACTTGAAAACCAGTTTTATATATGATTTTTAGAGCCTTTTCATTTCTTCTGCTCCTTTTGTAAGCAATTTAGGTTCTGATCTAAATCCAAATAACCAATTGGAAGGATCCAACTTTACAATTACAGGTGTTTTTATTCTAAATTATAGGCTCTTCTGGGCAGAGGTGCCATTTTCCATGGAATTCACTTGGAAGATGACCTGCTAGAGATGTCAAGAAAATTAATCATCTCAACACATAGAGCCAAGTCAAACAGATAATCATTTATGAAGGAAAATACCAAATAATTCAGTCCACTGATTCACTTTGTCCAGGAAATCCCCAAAGTCTCAGGTTTCTAATCCTACTCTTGTTTTTACACTTCTTCCCCACTCCTCTCTGAAGAGCCCCTTTGTCTTTCAGTGCAACTGGAACTGAACTGTCATAGCCAGAGGAAGTATTTTTCCAACTCTGCAGCTGTACTGTCCAAGCCTATTCCTGGAATTAGCTTAATCTTACCCCGAAATGGGAACAAGGAGATGGAAACTGGACTCCTCTCTCATTGACTGCCTCCAGCTTCTCAGCAATCTCTTCCCTTCTAATCCTGCACCCACATGAGTTCTGCTAAGTGAAGCAAAGGTGAATACCCCAATCACCCTTTTCCTTTCTTTAAAATACCATTGTAAACAAAATGTCAGGAGCATGCTTTTATATTAGGATTTTCTCAAATTCGGTGATTTGCCTTAATGTTTTTAGCTTTTCATAAGAAAGCAATCAAGCAAGGGATTCATTTGTACTTCAATATTATTCTAAGAGCACAAGTAAAATTCAAACTCTATGCACAGACTATATCTATCTATCTATCTATCTATCTATCTATCTATCTATCTATCTATCTATCTATCTATCTATCTATCTATCTATACTATCCTGATAGCTCACATATGAAGATCAGGTCAATTCTGATGAGCAATACCTGGATGAAAGACTATCTGGAACCATATGAAAGCCCAAAGTATTTTAGTGGACCCATGAAATGCTGTGGACATAGTATATTTGGATTTCAACAAGGCATTTGACAAAGTAGACCACAATCTACTTTTTGGTAAGATAAAACAATGTCGGATAGACAATGCCACTTTTACTGCAATTGGCAGACCAACCACACTCGGCAGTTAGTCTTCAATGGAACTACTTCTACAAGGAGGGAAACATACAGTGGGGTATCTCAAGGATCAGTCTTGGGGCCAACATTCTTCAACATCTTCATAAATGATCTGCATGAGGGGTTAGAAGGGAACTCATCAAACTTGCAGATGACATGAAGCTTGGGGAAATTGTCAACACTATGGAAGGTAAACTCAAAATATAGAAGGATTTTGATATACTAGAGCATTGGGCCCTATCCACCAAGATGCAGTTCAGTGGTGAGAAAAGTAAAGCCCTGCACTTAGGGAAAAAAAACAAACCCAAATGCATAGGTATAGAATAAGCGGTAGCAGGTCAATAGCAGTAACTATGAGAGAGATATAGGTGTCCTAGTGATTAACCCTTAAGTGTGGGCTAGCAGTGCAGCTGCCCCAAAGCCAATGCAGTCCTAGGCTGCATCAACAGAGAGATGGTATCAAGACAATGACAAATGATACTATTGCTTTAACCATGCTGGTAAGACCACACTCGGCATACTGTGCCCCATTCTTGTCACAATGATATAAAAAAATTGAGATCCTAGAAAATGTTCAGAGAAGAGCAACAAGGATGATAAAGGATCTGGAGGCTAAATAATACAATGAACATTTGAAGGAGTTAGGTATGTCTAGGCCAGGGCTCCCCAAACTTAGCAACTCAGCTATGCTGGCTGGAGAATTCTGGGTGTTGAAGTCATAAAGTTGCCAGGTTTGGAGACTTTTGTCTAGGCTATCAAAGAGGAGGTTTAGGGGGACATAACTGTCTTCCCATGCTTGAGGGACTGCCACAAAAAGAAAGAATTGACTCCTCTCCTCACCTCCTATCCTCCTTTCTCCTCTCCTCACCTCTTACAGCAATACAGGGCTGGACTTTGGCACGCAAAGCAATGGGGAAGAAATATTTATTTTTTATTTTATTTATTTATTTGATTTGTCAATCACTTACAAGATAATATGTATAAGTATAAACATGAGTAAGAATACAGGAAATAGGTATGAATAAATGGGGACAATAGGACAGGGACTGTAGGCACAATTGTGCATTTATGCACGCCCCTTATAGACCTCTTAGGAATGGGGTGAGGTCAATAGTGGATAGTTTGAGGTTAAGGGAGTGGGGGTTTGAGGGTGTAACAACAGAGTCAGGTAGTGCATTCCGGGCATTGACCACTCTGTTGCTAAAGTCGTACTTTCTGCAATCAAGTTTGGAGTGGTTTACATTGAGTTTGTATCTGTTGTGTGCTCTTGTATTGTTGCAGTTGAAGCTGACTGGTAAGACATTGTAGTAGACAATTTTGTGTACTAAGCTTAGGTCAGATCGTAGGTGGTGTAGTTCTAGGTTGTCCAAGCCTAAAATTTCAAGCCTGGTGATATAGGGTATTCTGTTGCGAGCAGAGGGGTGTAGTACCCTTCTCATGAAATACTTTTGGACTCGCTCAATTGTATTAATGTCCAATATACAGTGCGGATTCCAGACAGATAAGCTGTATTTGAGTATTCGTCTAGCAAAGGTTTTGTATGCCCTAGTTAGCAATTCAATATTTCCAAAGGAGAAGCTTCATAAGATTAGATTTACAACTCTTAATGCCTTTTTGGCAATGCTGTTACAGTGAGCTCTGGTGCTTAGGTGACAGAGTAAGAGTCATCAATGACTCCCTTTCGTTATTCTCCTTACAAAGCTTTATGGAAAAATATGTGTAGAGATATTTCTTCTCCTTTGAGCTGCCATTATTGAACAGATCTAAGAAAAATAGACTTCTTGCAACTATTCAAATGTAATACAGTATATGATAGGGTCAGGCAGATCAAGGTCTTTGAAATGAGATGAAAAACATTGCCTTGCATATTGTATTAGAAGATTATTGCAATTGGCAAATTATGCTGGATATCTTCTAGTCCTAATATGTTCACTCTACGTTGGTTTATGCACAATCTTACCATCATCGTGCCATAATCTCTTTTTGATGGCAGCTGTTGAAGTGTAGAATCAAAACATTCTGTTTTGAGGAAAACCACGTGCGTGGCTTGAGTTTCTTAAAAGTCTATGGGATTAAAAGTTGTATCAATGAAATTGTACCAGGTAATGAAAAGGGGAAGTAAAGTAGGTCATTTTCAGCTTCCAGAGAAGAATAGGAGATGGTTCGATCAAAATAGGAAACACTGTCCTTTACTGGAATTACCGAAGACTTTTCCATGAATGAGGGAAGAAAAAGGCCACCTCAAATATCTGAAGACTAAATCTTTCTATTCTGGGGTTGTGTTCAGTAGATTTTAGCCTTTTTGTTCTGCTGAAATGGCTCATAATATAATAGGCATAAATTGATTTGGGGATTTTCTATTTAAAGTAATTATCTTTATTTCCTCAGATTCCACACTGTTATTTATTTAATCTGTGGCTGAATAATTGTGTCTGCTCAAGGCAGACTCTATAAGCCTTAAGCGCTAAGTCTCCTGCTTTCAGTGGTGCTTGTTATAGTCTTAAATTTCAGTACAATGTCATGCATATTTCCTATTTAGGACCTTCTCCTTTCTATAGAGGCTTTGTTAATATGTCCTGATATATTTATTTTTTAATAAATCTGATTCCTTTTCATTAAATAACTATCCATAACATTCTCTTCAGGGTTTTTAGATTCCCTTGGTGTGGATTTCACCATCCTTGTTGACACTGAATAGCTGTAGACAGACTATGCTCCTTTTCTTTGCTGAATTTGTCTGCAAACTGGTTATTGATTCTGTGACTTGCTGTGAAAGATGGAAGAATCATGCCCCAGGAGAGAGGGATGTCAGGAAAAGAGGAAATAGTGGGGCAAAATCTAACACATATTGTTCTAGGATACTGATGCTCTTTTTTCTTCATGAAATGGGGGAGGGGAGAGAAAAGAGAGAGAGAGAGAGGCAAGAAGGGCCTTTTGCCAGAAAAGTGGTACAATTATGTCTTAAGTATTGTAGCTTTCCAAACATAGCCAACAACACAGCATTGCATAGGCATGATTTCACATTCCACTCCCCACCCCCGTTAGAATGCTTTCTTCTAGTTCCATTGTTTGTAACTGAGAAATGTATGAGCTCACCATCTCCTTAGATCAGAAAATGAGGAGGGTGATACAGAAATTAACTTTGATACTTCAACTTTCTATAAAGTTTTTAAAAAATGGTTAGAGGCTCCATATGAGTAAGCTGATGAATCACCTTCCAGAAAGCACCTCAGAGGGTTGTTGTCTCTTCAACCACATCTCATAAATACCCTGTGAATTGGTGATAATGAACCAAAAACTCTTCCCCCAGTTGATGAGTATTCATTCCCTAGACTGTCTGCTTTTAAAATGTGAACACTTAAAGGACTATCATCAAAGTCCATTTCCCTGTTGGCTGGTTTGAAAGTGAGGTTATTCCTGATCTCAAGGCCCTAATTGGTTAAGAAGGTAAAATGGGTGCTTTGCTTCTTCCATATTCTGTGTATGTGTCAGAAATCACCATCCAAGGAAATCCTGACGAATCAAGGGTACGGATATAACTGTTGATTCTTAATTGCTTACCCTTATTAGTCTAATATCAGGTTCAACAATTATCATCAATATCATACCAGAAGATGCCTAAGAATCATATTTCCCACCCATTCCCCACTCCCAAATGCCATACATTTGATGTTATTTCTTTCATTCATTTTTTTCCACTTAAAACACTTTGATGTCAGTATATAAGCCTAACTTTATAAATACAAATATAATCAGATATAATGCTCCAATAATGCCAGTTACTGAATGATGCCAAACCATCTCTAGGAAAGTAGGATAATATGTTGATATCAGGAACTTACCTTCCTAATGTTCTACCATTGTAATGCTTGAATCTTATTTCCCCTGCCTCTGTGGATTAGGATTGGCTACCTGCCAGACCTCTTGATGTTGCAATATCAGAATTTTAGAAATGGAAAACACTGCTATTTGTTCTGTAATCATATTCTGGAAGGAAAGACAGACTCGGCTGTAAATTATTATGGTTTACAAGGACTTCCTCTAAAATCAATGGTACTTGTTAATATTAGTCTCATACCTGTTCTTTCAATCTCTTTTGTTTTGGATTACAAGTGTTCAAGATAGACATTAGGAATTTATCATGTGTTTATCAAGCAATGGAGAGGTAGCAAATATTCTCTCTCTCTCTCTCTCTCTCTCTCTCTCTCTCTGTGTGTGTGTGTGTGTGTGTGTGTGTGTGCTTCTATTCTCTCCCTCCTTTTCTTGAGGAAACATCTAAGAACATAAGAGCCTTATTGGATCAAGCCATATGCTATCTTTTGAACCACTTTAATCTATTTGTTGGACAAGCATCTCACGACTTTTGTATATTTAATGCTATGTCTATGGTGACATAATAAAACTCTACTATAACCCCATCTGATTATCTTCAACAAGGAAAGCATTGATTGAAACTTATTTCTCTTAGACATCTTTCAAGCTTCTGAGTATGCACTTATCAAAACACAGACCAATTCTTCCAAATCATATTTTCTATCTTCCTAGCAGGCTCAATTACACTGTTGGGTATCATCTTTATGCTGGGCTAGATTTGAAAATGTCACTGCTCATCTCTTGACATTACAGCAGATTTGTTCCAAGACCGCCCCAAGACAGTTCAGTATTTTTTTTTTCCTCTATGAAATGAGAATCTGGTTCAAGATCCAACCTAGACATTTGATTATGGCTGGCTACCATATGAGTGGCAAATCCGGAAAGCTCATAAATGGAGATTTGTGTTTCTGCAGATTAACTCAATCAAGTGATCCTCTATTGACTTTGGCACAGGTAAGCCAGTTAATTCCTGATCCATAAGTTCTACATCTGATTTATCATCATCCTGACTTATCATCATCCTGACAAAGAGAATCAGAGTCTTCTGGCAGTCTTTTTGGTGTGTAGTTCTTATAATCATACACACTTGAAGCTAACCTTTGGGAAGGCTGTGGAGTAGCTCTTTTGACATGGTGTGTTTGCTTCTATTCTCATGCTTCCTTTGTGCTATAGAGTTGACATTTGAGCTGCACAATGTCAGGGTATGGCACTTTTCCGAGGAAGGTCTGGGAGACCTGATATCATTGATCCACTATACAAAATATTCAGTAATGGGCAACATACTTAGAAGGGAAGGCTAAGCTTAAAGTGTGATACCCCTCCCTCCAGCTTTCTGCCCTATCTCTGAGCATATTAGTTCCTCTAGCCTCATCTTACATTATTCAGTCCCCCCCTTCTTTTGTGCACAGGAACTGATTCTTATCTAATTTAGATAAGATGCCTGGTCATATCACATTCCATGGAAATTACTGGTTTCCTGGCTAGGTCTAGATAGTGATTGCTAGTGCTTTGTGAGGAAAAATGATCAACTTTGGGAGGACATTCCATTCTTCTAAGTTATGTGTCTTATTCTCCATTACTACATTATAATATAGCTCTTAATAAATTGCAAGATTATATCAATTACTTGTAGGCAATGTAGGTAACAGACAAATTTGTGGTCCATCTCTCCAGAGTCTCCTCCAGGTAAATAGAATGGATTGTTCCATTCCAACAGCTAGAAGTCTGGCCACTGGTGCAATATGCAGAACTATGCTTGGCTACCTAGAAGTGATATATGGCTTGGTGCATGACGTTAAGAGAGGACAGAAGAGGTAGAAAAACAAATGGCCTAGACAGGGTATCTTCCATTAATTTAGTAATGATGTTCAAGCAACCAATTTTTGAGTATAGTTTTATTGCTTGTTAGATTATTTTTGCTTTTCTTCTGAATTTCTGAACTGTAGGCCTCCTTTTTCCTTAAATTCATTTTTATTGATTTACGTGTGTGTGTGTGTGTGTGTGTGTGTGTGTGTGTTTTCTTAAGTTTTCGCGGGTCCTTACATGTATGGTAATCAGCTTTGTTCAGGTATTTTCCCACATCATTATAGTTGTGCTTTTAAAGTTGTAGCAATGTTTCGGCAGAATCTCATCTGCCATCATCAGGCTTCTGTATAGTGTTCATCTGTGAGTCAGACTTTCACAGCTATTTCTGTTTTAAATTTGGTGCTGGCCTACGCTGTGCCAGAATGGTTTTTTCTTCATCCTGATTGGTTGGGAGTCTTGGTCTTTGTTCATCGGTCTTGGAGTTTGCTGTGTTCTGCTTGATTGGTGTTTCTAATATCTTCTGTCTGTTTTGTAGCTTTTTTTGTCTTGATTGGCTGGCAACATTGTGTTTCCTGAATTGGAGGCGTTTAATGTGGTTTGGCTTTGAGTAAATGGACGGCTATCATTTATTTGGAAGCTAGGTTTCATCTGGGTGCCTGGTTGGGGTGTGTTTGAGCTGGAGGTATCAGGAAAATACCCGAACAAAGCTGAATACCATACATATAAATACCCGTGAAAACTTAAGAAAACATATATATAGGACTCATAGATGAACACAATACAGAAGCCAGATGATGGCAGATGAGATTCTGCTGAAACGTTGCTACAACTTTAAAAGCACAACTATAATGATGTGGGAAAATACCCGAACAAAGCTGAATACCATATATATATATATATATATATATATATATATATATATATATATATATATATATATGTATATGTATATGTATATATGTGTAGGTCTAGGTGTGTTCGGTCTTTTCCGTGTAAGATTAAGAGTATCTTGGCGACGTTTCAGCGAGGTCCCACGCCATCCTCAGGCTGGTGCTTTTGGCTTCATGCCAGTGCACTGGCATGAAATCGAAAGCACCAGCCTGAGGATGGCGAGTGGGACCTCGCCGAAACGTTGCCAAGATACTCTTAATCTTACACAGGAAAAGACCCGAACACACCTAGACCTACATACCTGTACCCGTGAAAATCTACGAAAACACACACACACACACACACACACACACACATTCATATTACCATCAGAGGACAAAGTACATTGCCTCAGAAACCATAATAAGCAAGCAGAAAATTGTCTTAATAAACATAAATAGCACTTTGAAGAAGGAAGCAATATGTTGAGGAAAATATACAGCCTGCCAATATTAAATAAATAATAAAATAAAATAATAAAATGAAATGAATGGAATATTTTAAAATGAACCTGAGAGGAAGGCTAAGTAAAAACCCTAAACTAATTAGTAAGAACTAACATAACTGAATCATCATTGACATTAAACAAAATAAAACATTGGAACAGAATGGAATGTATTGTACCAGAACAGAAGGAATGGAAGGAATAGAATAAGGCAGGAAATTAAATAAGCTGAGAAACCATTGAGAATAGGAATGAGAAGCATTGACTGAATTAGAAGTCAATTGGTGTTTTGTAAAACAGATCACAGTCATGTATAGAACCACTTCAAAAGAAAGACTAGGCAATAACATGGTGCAATGCAGTGACAGCAATGTATGCTGCATGAAACTTTGAAAGGCACCTTGATTTACTGAAGTTTTGTCTGAAGTGTCCCCTTAAAGCTAAACCTTCAACTGGGGGATCCCCTCTGAACTGCTGGATCAGAGTGGCCTAACTGTTGCAGGAGCTACATGTGATTCTTTGCATTGTATTGAAGTAGCCAGCTAAACTAAGGAGGTCTATTTTTGTCATGGTGTCAAGATGAAGGGATTCAACTTTTCAATGCAAGACACTATTGCAAATTGGATTGCTGTAATGGCTTGTCTAATTTGTACATTTATTTTTTTCCTTTCCCATAACAGATGTTTAAAATCAACAAGGAGGAAATTGCAGTAGTTCAAGAATTTGTTGTCTGTGGATCAAGAGTTGTTCAAGATGGCAGTTCTACACCTGGAATCAAATGCAGGAAAACCTTAGGTTGCACTACAATAGTTAACATGAATCAGATCTGGAAAAGCAGAGATGTTGATACAAATACAAAAGCAAGCTAGTTATAGCAATAGTTTTCCCTATAATCATGTATGAATCTGAAAACTGGACATTATTGATGCCTTTGAACTGTGGTGCTGGCATAAATTGTTGCATGTATCATGGACAGCTGAATCATATAAATCCAGAAACATCACTAGAAGCCAAAATCACACAACTATGTCTGATTTAGTTTGGCCATGTCATTTATTTATTTATTTATTTATTTATTTATTTATTTATTTATTATGTAAATTGCTTACAAGATAATAGGTATAAGTAAAAACATAGTTATGAATACATGGATACATATAAGAAAAATAAAAAAATAAAGGAAATAATAATAATATTTATTAGAGAAGTGAAAGATGCTAGGAATGGTTAGTGGATTAAGAAGATGGGACAAGCAAAGATTTTGCTGGCTTGATACCATCAAAACTAATACAAAGATGAATATCCAACAACTGAAAGATGGTGTGCTTGACAGGGTAACATAGAGAGCACTTGCTTATAAAGTCGCTAAAAGTCAGACACGAGTGGATGGTTAAAACTAATTAATTTGTACATATATTTTTCTCTTTCCCATAACCCTGCTAACACATACATGGCTGTTTCTAGGACCACCAATAGCAAGGGGCACCATAATTGGATTCTTCTCTGCCAATTTTTTCCTTTCCAATTAAGAGGTAGGGTTCTTTTTTTAAGACAGTTTTGATTTTGCTCTCTTTTATGGCATACATTAGCATTGCCCAGGAGCGGTATTTTCTGAATGCATCACTGGGTAGAGCAATTCACAGTCAGGGGTAGGGAGACTTGGGCATTTTATCCTGCACTTGTCTAAGTTAAAAGCCATTCTGAATTGCTTCATACCATGCTGGGCTAAAAGCTTTGCATTGAGTTGAGGCACTGATTTAGTGTATATCTCTTTCCAATGTAATTCATTTTCCCCTATAGTCTGGCTATAGCAGTCTTTCAAAAACCACTCAATTAAAACAGTGTTCTTTAATTAGTGTGTATTTTGAAACAGGCCTATGTGGTGCAATCCAACTTGTAGATGGGATGCTCCTCGTTCACAATATATTTATTTTCCCTTTGGGTATTTTTCTATTCCACCCTTCCTTTTCCCCATAAATTTTTTTTCCCTACATGAAAAAGTGCCACAGTAATAGTCGAGCCTAACTTTCAAACCCACAATGACTGGGTAGTCCCTACCGTCAAGCAAAATAAGCTTGCCCAACCCTTGAACTAACTGGACTCATTTTCTCATTCCAATATCCTGACTCAGGTCTTTGGCATCGTCTGTTTGCACGCTTTAGTAAAATACACTCTTGTCCTAGCCTTGGAATGGTTGTTAATACTAATACTAACAGGTTCCATAGGCCGAAACAGAAAAGCTGGCTTAGCTAAATGCAAAAGAAACACTGAAGCTTGTAGTAGAAAGCATTTTAATGTAGTAAATCAAAACAGCTGTTTCAGTATATTCAGTTTTCACTGTAGTTTAGTACAAACCAGGGTCAAATATACATTCAGGGCTAGCAACTGTGATAGCAAAACTGTCCCCGGACTGAATCTAGAAACAACCAAGCTATGCAGGATATATTTGTGGGCCCCTTACATGTGAAGACCCCAACCCTAATCCTGAATTTATTCTCCCCCGCCCCCAATATACAGGGTTATTCAGTGAATACCATACTGTTGTAAGTTCTGTTATGAATTGATTTTTTTGCTTGTGGTTTGGAACATCATTGTTCATCAGATGTCTCCTTTCTCTGAATGTTTTCAGTGGAGTCATTAACCCCAAATGTATACATTCAAAATTCTCAAAACTGAAATGTGAATGTCATGCATGCTTTAAGAGAAAAAAAATGGCCAAATTAGTATGGAAAAAAAATTGGGAAAAACAATTAAAAAGTGACAGGACTCAGAAATAACTTCTTGTGATTCATGTCAAAAAACATATCAAGTTTGCTTGCATTTTCCATTTCAACCGTTGAGCCAGATCATTTGGAAAGAATTCAGCTATTCTTTATATTTCCAGTCTTTGAACTAATGTTGTTTAATCAAAGATGGAAAAGGTTCATTGATGCTTTTATAGATCTTATTCTTCAGATCAGAGCAGAATTCTGGCGTGGACCAAGATGACACTAGGTTTTGCAAGCAGCATGGCCAAGTTCCCTTGGGATTTAAGCCCAATTAAAGCTTCTCCCAAAATAGCAAACTATGCCTTTTGTCACTGGTAAGAGCTTAGCAATTCTAGGTTTAAAGTTATATATAGCTTATTTTAAAAAAATATATACTCCATGATATACATTTATAACATGGGATGAAAAAAGAAATCCTTTTGGAGACATAGAAAAGAGAAAGTGTTATGCTTATGGATTAAAATAAAAGAAATGACATTGTTGAGTAGATTGGCTGGTTATAAGTTGAGGACTACCTGTATTGCCATTCTGATTTAGCACAATACAGAGTTCCTTTTTGAAAATTTTGGGGTCCCAGCTCCATTGGCTGCTGGTTCCAAATGACTAATCCTTGGAAATGCATGTTCTGATACTTATAAACTGAAGAATATGTTTGATGCTAGAGCTATTAATTCTCCAGGAATAGCAATGAGTAACAAGCTATTTAGAAAATAAAATATTTACAATACTGAACCCCACTAGGTGAAATGGATGGCATACAAGACAAATAAATAAAAGAAAAAGAAAGAAAGAAAGAAAGAAAGAAAGAAAGAAAGAAAGAAAGAAAGAAAGAAAGAAAGAAAGAAAGAAAGAAAGAAAGAAAGTTTACTGTAATTAATAACTTGCTGCTCATTACTACAAATTTAAACATTTTCAGGCCCACAGGTTCAAGGAAGGATTGTTGCATTATTTACATATAGAAAGACTCCAGACAGATTTAGTAGTTGACATAGGGGAGATTTTAGTTGGGTTTTGTAAGGACAAGAAGGAATGCCAAAATTCAACCAACCTTCAGCTATTTGTAAACATGGATTATGGGCGACAAGGTTTCTGAAGCTCCCCAGTGGACCTATGTTAAATTGTTTTCACATATTTCATGATAGAAATAGCAGGCATTGGTCAACAGAAGAAAGTCAGTTTCTCCTGAAGTCAAAAACTGCCTTTAGCTCAAAAAGAGCACATAAAAGTTCCTTCTATATTGTTCAGCTATATGGTGAAGGATGAAGAACTGATAAATACATGAAATAAGAATTACCAGAAACCCATTATTCTAAATTTGCGAGACCTTATGTGCATAAAAGAAATTCAGAATAGAAGCAGCTTCAAAGATAAGTTTTCTCATTAACTGATCTTTGAATATTTTACTCTTTCCTTTATCTCTGAATGATTGAGAAAAAGTTTAGACTACTTGCTTTGAAAATCAAAGGAATGCCCACCTTAAATTGTATTAAAACCATTGTTGTGGGATGTTTATATCTCTATTATGGCTATAGCTTTGTAAAGAAAATTATATTGTACAGTAGTCTGGGGAATAATGGATTATGCATCTATTATTATCTTATCCTTTCGTGATTTATATTCATATTGTTACATTCAACTGATTGGACCCCAGTAAATAATTGTGTTGACGAGTGTCCATGTTTATAACCCCACTGCCAAATTGACTGACGTATTTAAATAAAGAGTAATAGAGCTTCCTGCTGAGCAGACATAACAGATTACATTGTTCATTTTCAGAATAAATTGTGAAATCATAATTAATGACTCAACTTCCAGACAAGGCAAGTTGTAGTAAAGATATTTCACTAAGTAACTCATAAGCAGCTTGGGATCTCTGGGATGCCACAACATATGTTTGAGACCTGAGCCCATTTATTCCTAGCATAAATAGGGCGCATTTGAATCCTCAACCAAACTAGGAATTTTTTTTGGAAAGGGATGCAGTTTTATGGAGCTGGCAGGAAGCCTGCCTCCTTGCCTTACTTCCTAGCTCCTGCTTTTGGGTTTATTTCATCGGAGAGATGGTCTGACTTTTTTCCATAAGAACCCTTGGGATTTTTTTTTTTTTACCATTGACATAAGCAGACAAAGAGATACCACATGAAGGACATAGACAGAGATGTTCTGCAAGCAATTTTTAAGACTTGTTTGGTATGAATTAGTAATAAAGGGATGTTTCCCCCCCTTTCTCTAATAGCAGCAACAACTTGAGATGAGACATTAATGCTTTTCTTTCTGTTTTGCGTTTTGAGAGTGGCAGGTTTGAAAAATGACAACAGTTGGTCTTCAAACTGGTATTGTGGGATTAGGAAGCAATTAAGGCCTGAAAATACCCTTATTATATATGCTTCCTCTTCCAGAATAGCAAAGCAAAATATGATTTTTCCAATTAATGCTGAGTTTTTCTTTTTGTTGTGGCTTTGTATTTATCGTGAATTTGTCTATGTTATGGTTGGTATATATTCACAGATTCATTGAAGAAGTCTGCTTATATTCTAATTACTGGCATGCCATTATGATTATTATCAATGTCTTAGAGACATTTTGCAAGCCAGAAATATTTTGATTTTCCCTTATTAGCCAATTGATCAACTAAGAAATTTTACTGTCTCTTTAGAAAAGATTTATAAAAAGAGCTGCACTGTAATTTACTTTCATATGCAGAAATGGATGTAATTTTAATTTCTCATGATAAGCTCTTTATTACTGCTGGTTAGTGGAACAGTGTTCTGATGACATCATCTTCTGGCTTTAAAAATGCAGAATAAAATTTGAGCCAGAGAAATGGAAGCTAGCGCTTACAGGCTCATCGTATAACTTTTATGGGACATTGTATTGAGTGATTCAATCTATTTCATGACAGTCTAAGGTCATATAATCCAATATTCTTGCTGAAACTAATTAAATCTGGATACAGGCTATGTCTATATGAAACTCCACTTAGGCATTGCACATACATTAATTTGTACCTCAAATAAAGAGCATCCCCATTCCCAACACAACTGTAGGCCTGATCTGTTAATTTTAGAAGAACTTATTCAATGGTTAAGTCCAATTTCACAGTCTTGGTAAAATAATAATCACTGCCTGCCCTGCCAAAAATTACTAAGTATTCCAATTTGTGCCATGTGGTAAGTCATAATCAGGTAGCCACATGTGGTTAAATCCTTACACAGTTCTGTTGACTAAGGATTGGCTAAGATTAGCAAGGATTGGCTAAGAATTCTAAGATCAGTAACGATTGGCTAAGAATCAAATAATACAATGTAATACAAGGATTGGCTATCGTTGATTCTAACGTTTGCTTATAATAAGCATATCTAGTGGCTAATAGTTGCTGAAGTCTAGATGCATTTGGATAGACCAATGTGAGATAGGTGCTGCTGCTGTTTTGCATGGCAACCTGGAATTTCAATTAACATATGGAACCTGAGGAATCGGATGTGGTGCTCCGTAGTATGAACAATGCTATTTGTGGATTAGAGTCCTTGAGACAGCAAGGTAGCTTGTGTATGGCTAGATTTGGAAGGTCGTTATGTCTCTCTTAGGGTGGGGTTAAAGGGTTAATGTTGGCTGATTTAGAAGAGGAAGTGGTGCACTCTGTCTTGAAAAATTGTTGTTATTTTTAAATATTTTTTTAATTATTATTTTCATTATAAGATAAAAACATCAAAGAAACAAAAGTTAGAAAAAAAATAAAAAACAAAGAGAAAAGAGAAAGGAAAAGAAAAATTTCTGGTTTTAGTTTTATATTTATTTTAATAATCTTCTGAATTAAAGTAGAAATCTGATCCTGGTATTTCTCTAAATATCTATGGAGATTCTCAATCAACGAGGTCATGGTTGTCTGAAAAATGCTTTTTAAAGCAGCAACTGGACTTTCTGGTTTTTCTTTGAAAATGTTTCGCTTCTCATCCAAGAAGCTTCTTCAGCTCTGACTGGATGGCGGGCAATGGAAGGATTTATACTTATTGCACACAGCTGGTCATTTGCATTCTTTTAGTGAGTCATTGAGGCCAACTGGAGGTTTATCTGTGTCCTCAGGGTCACCTGAGTAGTGCAAATGGGTGTGGATTCTTCTTGGAACTGCTGAAAGGACTGTGTTGTAGACTGGAGATAGCTGATGTTGTATCCCTCCCCCTCTACTGAGAGAGGGCTGTTCAATTTTGACATAAATGGCCTCGTTGGACTTCCAGTTTGAGCTTCTTTGGCAATGGACCAAAATCCACGATCGTGTGTGGTTTCAATCTGTGCTTGCCGCCGGAGTGCCCCGAGCCAGCTGGATTCAGAGCTAAGCCATCCCATAGAGGTGGTGAAGAGTGGGGAGACTGCCAGCAGGGTCAAGGAGAGCTGCATCTCTCCTCCTCAGTTGGCCATTACTCCTTTTCCTGAAGGCGGTTGCAGTGGTGGTCAGAAATGGCCACCTCAAAGAAGAACTCGAATGGAAAAGAATGTGCAGGAGGAAGATAAGAAGAGAAAGTTTTGGTTGACTGAGTTGAACTGAAAAAGCAACAACATAAGGTACCCTGGAATTTGAATAATAAAAAATAACATTTTCCCAAAGAAGATTTTGAAGCAGCGAAGGAGAGAGGGAAGGGAAAGGATTTGCCTTTTTTTTTCTTCCCTTCCTTATACTGACAGCTAAGAGATTTAAGTAAGAAATTGACAAAAATCCACTTTCACATCAATAGGCATTTAAGCTAAACATAAAATGTCAAAGGGATAATAAAGATTTTTGGATACTCAAACACCTTTAAAAGCAGGAAAGGAGAGAAAAGGAAAGAACAAAAGGGCGGGATCTGGAAAAATGGAGGAGACTGCCTGGAACTAAAAGGAACTTACAGTGAAACTTTAACAAGATTCCTAAAAGATACAGTTTAACTGAAACTTTGTAACAAAATAATAGAACCCCAGGAAGAGGAAGTGGAAAAAAGAAGCAAGAAGAAACAGCTTTGGATTATTTGCATTACTTGGTGATTTTTGGATTTTTGGCTATTGGTTTAAATGACTAAAATCAATTGGGTGGTTGTTTAAAAATGTTTAAAATGGCATCACTTTTGGAAGAACTGAAAATGGAACTTAAAAAACTGAAAGAAGATGCACAAGAAGGGAGAGTTTCTTTTGGCTTTGTATTTCAATTTTTAGAAATAGAGATTTGGAACTATGAGAAACAACAAGAAATGTAGAACAAGAAGGCTGGGACAAAGAAGAAGCCATCTTTAATGATCAAGTAATTCTATGTGGGGGGAAAAAAGGAAAGGGGGGGAAAGAGAGTGAAAAGTTTAAGATTTGAAAAAACAACCCCCCAAAAAGAATAGTTTGAAAAATAATTACAATATTAGGAAGCAACAGAAGAGAGGATTACAGAAGAGAGAATTAGAAGTAGAGAGACAAGGGGGTAAAAAGGGAAGGGAGAAGAAGAGGGGGAAGAAGGAAAGAAAAAGAAGTTATAAAATACAGAAACAAGATAAGAAGATACAGGGAAAACGTATAAGGATTGAAAGTATGAGCCTATTTAGAGATAATGGGTGAAAATTTAATTGAAAAGGGGATTCTGCAAAGGTACATAAGATAGTATTGTTATATTAGAAATGGAAATACCTTTAGAAAATATGAAACAATGTATGATTAAAATGATGGATAAAATACTTATTGTAATGCGGTGGAATGTTTGTTAATAAATAAATGAAATAAAGAGAATGAGAGAATTAAATTAGGAAAGGATGGGAACATTTTAATTATTATTAATGATTTATAAAAATATAAGTGAAGAGAAATATGGGAAAAAACGAATAAATTATGGAAAGTCTGTAAGTATTCCCAAGGAAGTATGATGTTCAGTTGAAAAGAAATGTTAAAGAAGATTGTAACTAATATTAATGATAGAATTGAATTGGAATGGAATGAGTGTTTTATTTACATATATATGTATATGTATATGTATATAAATTAAGAACATAGTGTGTATTTTAAGAAGGTACCAAGCAGAATTCGATTGGAAGTTATGTACTATATTGAATATTATAATTCTAAAGCCATAAATTGAAGTTTAAATAAGAGTTGAATGGATAAAATTAAGAGATATAAAGGTGTTACACTCCAATTAGTAACTACAAGGGAAAATTTGTTTAATGAGAAAAGATAATACGAAATTGAAACAGGACAGACAAATGTGTAAATATAATGATTAGAAAGACATTGAAACGTAGAAAAAGATATATAATTGAATTTAGATATGAGACAATTAAAAATAAAGCTGAGAAAACTTGTGGAGAAAATTTTAAAATAGTAATAAGATATGGAATAGAACAAAGATGAATATGAAATTGAGTTTGTGTCTGTATGGAGAAGTGATAACCTGGGATCATGCTATTCTCAAAAAAAGATGTTTTATTTGTGAAAATCGAAATAAAATTTATATTATAAATGGCCTTGTTGACCCTCTTTCAAACCAGCAGTCCTCTCTGTCCAAAATGTAGACTTTGCCGTCTTCAAAAGAACAGCCTTTGTCTTTTAAATCCAGCTGGACTGCTGAATCTTGTCCTGATAGGTTTGTTCTCCTATGTTATGCCATGCATATTTCTCTGTTTTATTACAAGTCCACTAGAGATAATAAAAAGTACCCTTTTTCCAACATACATTTGAAATACCCTTATATACTTTCGTCATTTTTTTTCAGATGTCATGTTTTTCAGATGTTAAATTCCAATGATACATCATCTTATTAAATGTTTCTTTCAAATTATAATTCAATTTGAATTTCAAGCCATTAATCCATATGCTTCCCCCCAAAATCATCTTTCTTTCTTACTATACTTTCTTCCTAACTACACTGAACAACTTCCACCCAGTTTCTAAACTTAACTTTCTTTGAACGATCATTAAGAGAGTAGTGGAAAGTCAGCTTCAGAGAATCCAGAAAATTTGATTATGTAGGATCCTTCTAGTTAAAATTCAGGAACATGGGAGAGAAATACTATTGGTTTCTTTGTTGGTTGACCTTTGTCAAGACTTGGATGGAGAACCAAACTCCATCTAGTCCCATTACACTGTTTGATCATGCTTGTTATTGTCATCTTAATATCCTTCTGAATTACTTGTTAAGGGTTAAGGCTAGTTTACAATGGCTCCACTTCTATCTGAATAATTAGTTTCAGTTAGAAGTGTTGAGGAGGACCCCAGAGCTTAGTCACCCACCAATAAAGTTTAACATGTATATGAAAACACTGGGAGAGGTTATCTATCAATTTGGAGTAATCTCACTGTACATTCACCCAGTCTTGCTGAAGTCTGTGAGGAGCAAGATAAATGTATAGAGAGTACTGTTTATCAATAAACATCTATGTCTTAAGGAGAAATACTGATTTGGGGAGTTGTAGGTAAGGTGTGTGAAGGAACATGTTTGTGTTTTGTGGGTCCATTTGGACTTGTGGATTCTGCAGGATCAATAGGTAGAAATGATGCCTGGCAACCCTTTGTCCAGCTTTGGCTGATGTGAAAATTATGATCCTACTGAGCTGGAAAGACTTAGTGATAGCAATTTATGACATTATTATATTATTATATAACTGGATTACTGCCACACATTCTATAAAGAGCTGTATTTGAAGAAGACCTAGAAACCAAGTTGGTAACACATGCAACAGCTAGGATATCTGCAGAGAAAGTTGGTACTTCAGAGCATTGGTCGCCTATCAGTGGGCTACGGTCCGTAGCCCACTGGTGGTCCACAAGAAAATTTTGGTGGTCAGCAAAGAAATGTCACTGCAAAGCAATTAATCCAGGCTGTGTGGGAACACAAGCTGTGCTGCCCACATGGCCCATGGGAAAACAAGGTTTGCGTTGGAACAACATGAGGTAGTGGGGTGGGGGAACTTGCCTGGCCACCAGACTGCTTCTTTCCACTTCTTTCTTCTTCTGCTTTTGTCTGCACACAAGGAAAGCAGCAAAAGTCTTTCTTTCCCCCAAACTCCTCCAGAAACGAGTCTTTGGGACCCTGCAAGGCACCCTGCTCCAAGAGGCTGCACCAGCAAAGACTCATTTCTGGCGGAGTTTGGGGGGAGAGAAAGCTGCTTCTGCTGCTTTCCTTGTATGAAGCCAAAAGTCTCTCTCTCTCTCTCCCCCTGAATATGGAGCTGGAAATGATATCCTGCAATCCCAAATAAAGAACAATTGATCGGTAGGAAAACAGGGTGGGGAATTTTCCAGTTTTCTTACCCATTACAGAATATTGTCTCTCTCTCTCCCCCCTCCACCAGAGAATGGAGCTGAAAAGCAGGTTAGGAATGTGGCTGCCTTGGAGGGTGTGTGTGCGTGTGTGTGTGTGTGTGTGTGTGTGTATGTGTGTGTGTGTGAGGGACCTCTGTGTGTGTGTGTGTGTGTGTGTGTGTGAAAGAGAGAGAGAGAGAGAACATCAGCAGCAGCCCTCCGAGGTTCAATCAGATCTCTCTGTCTCTGTCTCTCCCACCAACGTCAGCAAGCCACCATCAGTCAAAATTCATATTAGTGCTCTGCGGGATTTAAAATTATGAGTTTGGTGGTTCCTGAGTTCCAAAAGATTGGCGATCCCTGCTTTAGAGTAACGTCTATAGTATATTGTGCTCACTGTCTTCATTGGCAGTAGGCTTCCAGGCCCAGTTTAGAATGCTTTATCACCTATAAAATTGGATATGTGGTATACCAATACAGTTCCTGAGTACATCACGATTCCGCCCTTCATGTATGGGCATCTAAAGAGGCCTTGCTGATGATTCCATGTCCATGGGAAATAAGAGGAGCATGGAACAGAAAGTAGGTATTTTTCATAGTGCTCTCCACTTTATGAAATAGGTTCCCGACCCTCAAATAGGGACATCCATAGGGTGAGAAAAGTAGTGTCATGTTGTTGTGTCATAAGCTTAGACTCTTTTGCATGTGCATTGTGAATTCCACACTTGTATGAAAAAGGTGGAGCTTGTATTGCAACAGCATAATGCTGCTTTCATCATTTTGAAGAAAACATAGTATCTGATTGACACTTCTAGTTCCTGATGTGCCTGGCCGCTATGTTTCTTGCATTTTGGAAGACAGTAAAAACCATACTTCTTAAATGTGCATTGAATATCTAGCAATTTTACTTGGATGATTTTTAGCCATGTGTATGCCTGTATGGGGGGAGGGGTGTATTATGCTGTGTTAAATGAGAATTATTATTTTATTGCTTTATAGACCACTCTCATGTTTGTGAGAGGGTGGTATAAAAGTAGAATAAATGCACATTTATGGAACACTGTATTTAAAATATCACAACATTATATTCTGTACATGTACCAATAAAATTAGGCAATTGACACCATTCCCTTTCAAAACAATTACAGTAGCTATAGCTTTAGCAAGATTTTTGGCAGAGCATACCGAGTCGTGTTGCAATGAAATATCTCCTTTGAATCCCATAACACTGCTGAAAGTTAGATGCAACCTCTCATGAGAATAACAAGATTAGACAGACCAGGAACTAAACCATATGGCATATTGTGAAAGTGCTTCAGATACACAAGCCATGGGAATCACTAGAAAGTACTGTTTTGTATAAACATCCCAAAGAATGGGAAATGTATTTGAAAATATACCAGGCAATACTTAATTCTGTTGAATCAACAACAGAGATATCATACATGCACACTGAATTCTGGGCTACCACTTCCATTGTTAGGAGTGCTTCTTCAGCTACTTTGACAATGACCATCCTGGTTTGTATTCTTAGTTCTGTGTCAGGTGGGGATGGCTGCCTTTACAAGTGGCTTCCTTTGCTGAAGGAACATTGCAATGGAGAATTGAGAATCTTGGAGTAGTTGTTACCACAGTAAAGGTAGTGAGGCCATTGTGATTTGATAATGAGTTTTAAACTAGGATTACCGAAAGCAATGAAGGGGTTCAAGCCCACCTTGTGACATGGCTTCCATAAGGCTAGTTGCTCTCTCAGTCCAACTTTCCTCATATGGTACTATGTATCCATGCCACCTTGAGCTTCCAAATGAATGGCAAAATATAACTTCAATTCAATTTAAAGAAAGTTAAGTATTTTTATTTGCCTGGGTTTGAGACCATACAATGGGGTGAGCTCCCATTACTTGCTCCAGCTCCTGCCCACCTAGCAGTTTGAAAACATGCCAAAGTGAATAGATAAATAGGTACTATATTGGTGAGAAGGTAACCATATTCCGTGTACCTTGGTGTATAGTCATGCTGGCCACATGATCACAGAAATATCTGGCTCCCTTGGCTAAGAAATGGGGATGAGCACTGATCTCTAGAGTCAGAAACAACTGGACAGGGTTATGGATTAATCCCACATCTTTATCTTTAAGTATTTTTGTTAGATATTTTAAAGAGAAATAATTGCTTGCCTGTTCTGGCAGTGGGGCAATTGGACAGAGCAGATAAGTCCTAGATTTGCTATCTCATTTACCCTTCATCTGAATGAGCACTAATAAAATGTTGTAATAATTATAAGGGGAACACCTTGGGTGCTCTAATTATTGCCAATTTAAAACTGTCAGCATCTAGCACCATGGTCTATGGCAGCTGGAAGTGTAAGGAACTGAAGATCTGAACTTCCTGGAGGGTTTCTCATGCTTCTCTGAATACGGCTGTTCATCTGCTGGTTGTTGGGTTGGAGAACAGCCTTACATTCATTTCATCATGTGTACACAAACAGAAGTTGGGCCCTTGGGGATTAAATCAAGTGTTCTTCCTGCCCCTCCCCCTTCTTCCTTTCTTCCATTCAATATTCCACAAGTATAACAAAAGTTAACCTAAAAAGTTGGTTATGTGGTTGAGTTAGATAGATTAGATTGAAATCTTTTCTCAGCCATCCTGGCCACTGTATAACCTTTATTTTTTAAACTGGGCACTTTCTACTACACTAAATAAAATAGAATAGCTGTCATGTACTGATTTATCAAATATTAACTGAAAGATTGCTTATTGTACCCAATCACTATTATTAAGTGTTGTACCTTATGATTCTTGACTCTTGACGAATGTATCTTTTCTTTTATGTACACTGAGAGCATTTGCACCAACACAAATTCCTTGTGTGTCCAATCATAATTGGCCAATAAAGAATTCTATTCTATTCTATTCTATTCTATCTCATTTTACTCTGAAAGGTATCACATAGGCCTAATTTACAAATATATTGTTCATACACTAAGATGCTTTGTAAATAATGGTAATGAAGCAATGATGAGTACAGAATTATTCATAGGAATAGTACTAGGGGTGGGATTCAAATTTTTAACAACTGGTTCTGTGGGCGTGGCTTAGTTGGTGGGTGTGGCTTGGTGGTCATGTGACTGTGGATGTGGCTTGGTGGTCATGATATTGGCTGTGCGTGCCAACTCAATATCACTCACATCGAGGCACGCATCTTCTCGTCTGGCCTCTCATGACTGTGGGGATACTGCAACAGTCGTAAGTGTGAAAAATGGTTATAAGTCACTTTTTTCAGTGCCATTGTAACTTTGAATGGTCATTCCACACAAGCAAAGTACCAGCAAAGGAAGGGAAAAAAACCTCCAGAGAAGTTCCTGAGACAGGAAGTCTAGTCCTGCCAAGAATGTAATAAGAGTTAACGGAGAGGCAGTTTCTGTAAGCAACACCAGAATGTTTCCTTCCTGCCTTCCTTACAGGATTAGGCCAGTAATTTCTTCTAACAACCAGTTCTCCGAACTGCTTAGAATGTCAACAACCGGTTCTAACGAATAGGTGTGAACTGGTAGAATCTCACCCCTGAACAGCACTAGCAATAGCACTCAGACTTGTATATCGCTTCACAGTGTTTTATAGCCATCTCGAAGCAATATACAGAATCAGCATATTGCCCCCAACAATCTGCATCCTCATTTTACCAACTTCAGAAGGATGGAAAGTTGAGTCGACCTTGAGCCTGGTGGGATTTGAACTGCCAAATTGCAGGCAGCTGGTAGTCAGTAGGATGGCCTGCAGTACTGCACTCTAACCACTGCACCACCTCTTAGTACTCATTCTTAGAGATTTACAGACCATGTGTTAAATGGATGTTTAAGGGATAGGTTCCCACAAAGTACTGTGTATGTGTTGGGGGGGGAGGAGTATATGGAAGTTGAATGAGTTCTTGAAAAGGCTGCTACACATTGGTACCACCTGTCTTCATTGAAACCACTTTTAAAGTGTTTTCAATCATAAGAGTTCAATATTATTCAATATTATTGTCCTTTTGCAAAAGTTTTCCTCTGAGGATGAAGCAGAAACTTGACTTCACATAACTGAGAATCCTTCAGCGCCACTATGCCCTTTCTGGTGGCTATTGGTACATATTACTTGTTGGAGACATGTTACTTGAAGTATATGCATAAAATATGGGTAACAGATGAGAACGATGAGAATTATGCTCTTTAAAATCTATGGCTGATTTGCCAATGACTTTCAGAGAAGGCACACAAGCAGTGAAGTGTTGAAGATACACCTCACTATTTGTTTTTAATTAAAGGAAACCCTAGTGTGCAGCGTAAACATACTGGTGTCAAAATGGTTGCCATATTTTAAATCTGAATGCATGCAATGCGTTCATAATGCCATGATACACACACTCTCTCTCTCTCTCTCTCCCTCCCTCTCTCCCTCCCTCCCTCCCCCTCTCCGTCCCTCCTGCCCTCCCTCCCTCCCTCTCCCCCTCCCCCTCATTATACAAAAATAAGATTTACACAATCCAAATTTCAGTGGCCTGTACAAATAGCAAACTTAACTGGGTTGGTGGTGACGTAGTAAAACGGAGCAGAAACATTCAGTAAGCAAGAGAGGACAAAGATATTTCAGACTGAGAAGTTCCTCCAAAATCAACATGCTCTGGGGACTCTGTTTCATATATCCACACATACAGATATTTGGGGAGAGTAAAACATAAGAGGAGAGAGTGGTAACTAATCCCCCTGACTTAGTTCATCAGAGTGTCAACCCTGATAGAGCCAATGAAAAGTTTTTGTCCTCCCTCTCAAACATTAAAAATGATTAAAAACCACATGAATGATAGCTTCCCATTGACTTTTTACAGTGGCTGTGAACTATTTAAGCTATTTACTCATGAAATGAATACTGTCGAAAACACAAGTGATGATACTACTAAAAAAAAATCATCACAAACAAACTTATCTTGATAAATTTAGAGTATTTTGGCATTAACTTCAAGTCTTTTTGATATTTAATCTATACCTAAAGTCTGTATCAGACAAACTGGCATAAGCCACTTACGTATCATCAATATTTGCAAATATTTCCCAAATATATGGGAGATTCAGCATTAAAATGTGATCCTTTTGATCCATAAGGGAACTTGATCCAGATGTTGATCCAGATGTTGCTGCACTTAAAAATGGCAGTGATCGCGCAGGAATAATTTTCATTAACAAGCAGCACAGTATGGTAATTTTTAATCCGCCCTGTGTGTTTGAAAGAAAAGCACCACCTAAGTACGTGATTGTAATTGAGCAAATGACCACAGTATGCATAGGCGTAACTGTTTCTCTGCTGCTTACAGATTCCATCCAAATTCTTTGCTTTAGTTGGAAATTCACTAGGAATATTTAATGAACCATTTTACCCAACTCCTATGTATGTCTGTAAGTTTCTGGAACTTCAGGAAGTTTCCACACATAGAATATATTTTTACTTATGCTTGTATGTATATAGGGGGAGTAAAGAGTAACAAAATCCTTCCCTCCTTCCCTCCTTCCCTCCTTTCTTTCTCTCTCTCTCTCTCTCTCTCTCTCTCTCTTTTCTCCACCACTGAAAAGTATTTTAACAACTGTAAGATTTTCCATTCAGATTCTTGCCTTTTTATTTTGTTTTCTTTGGACAGCCATGCATACTGTGCATATATTCCATGAATGTGTATATCCAATAGTTGATCTTCCCTGTTGTCTGTAGAGGGCAGCTGAAAGGTAAAACATCTTATTAATAGTGGGCCTCACTGGAAAGCTGTGTTGTCCTATGGCCAAGGGCCTTGTCCTTAACACACCCACTAAGGGTTGAATCAGATCTCCACAAGCAAGCAAATCTCCTGAATTTTCCTTGGAAAGCTGCAGTAATTCCTAGAACAGTAATGTAATGTGAATATGTGTTGGCTGCGTATCATATATATTTGGCATAGTATTGTGGCCAGGGACAGAGTAAAATTACTTATGGAAAAAGGAAAATAAATGTGTGTAGAGACCCTTTAGTGACAAAGAACAGGGTAATATCAGGTAAAGTCCATGAGGTCATTCTTCCCTCTCTACACTCACACACACATATACAAAATATCAAACTTAAACAGTAATAACTTGATTTCATATGACAGGCTTTCTTAGTCCAAAATTCTCCAATATGTTATAATTCCTAGATAGCAAAGTCATTTGATTAGGGAGAGTTTCAGCAAATTATTTAATATCACACAAGTCCAAGATATTAATTCCGAGACCCAAACTTTGTTTCACACCACTCATCTCCAGTTTTCTACCCAACAAACTCCTGGCTTCTGATAAATTACCATGTTCTGCATGTCCTCCAGAGCCTGAAAAAACTATATAAAAGATACTATACTGCAATTTTGGGAAAGGAAGAGGGATATGTGAGTCCATAGCTTGGGTAAAATCACTGCATCATACTTTTGTGCAATTGCTGCCATTGTTATATAGAGTCTCTTACCAGTGTGATTGCAGCCAATTGTTTATCATAAGTTCAACATATACACATCACAGTCAAATAAATTTAGAAAGACAAATAAGATTATGTGAAGTTTATAATCTGCTAGTATTCAGAATGATTTGGGAGGGGAAGTACCAGTATTTCCACACTAGACTGTGAAAAAATTAGTGGTTTAATTTTTCTATACCATATTGGTAAAAAGAAAAGGTGGTTAATTGTCATAATGGTGATGATTGCATGTGTATGACAGAAAAATAAAAGAAGAAAAAGGTTTACTCTAAACATTAGGTAACAGGTAATGTTAGCTCTTGATGAAAGTCACAGTAATTTAATAATGTGAAACCTAAGTTATTCGAACTTAGTTATTAAATGGTCTTACAAATCCCATTAAATAAAAATACGTCTGCTTAAAGAAATGTGCACCGCAATATATACAATTGTTAGCATTTGAAGAATTTTGGATATATTGTTTCTGGATTATTATGAAAAAAGCAATTAATTTGGGTACCAGATTCCAACAGTTGGCTTAATAATGTTTCTGTCAGCTTTGAAATTCAGTGCCACATTTTAAAAAGAGAGTTGGAGGAGTTGAAAAGTTCAAGGTTATTCTGTATGTCATATTAAGAAATTCCAGTTGCAGTTAATTGGTTCTCGTGATTTATGAAGTGTAGAAGTAGGAGGAGAGAAGGGAGGAGAGAAGGTGGATTCTGTGTAACGCACAAAAAATTTTCACTTTGGGAAATTGCTTTAGACATACTATGTCTGTTTCTAAATAAATCAATTGGAGAGAAAATGTCTTGGAGTGATTGATATCATGGACTCTTTCTGGATGCCTTACAGTTTCTTGACTCCAAGGAAAGGCAAGATCAAGATAATATGATTCCATATGACTTAGATTCAATTTACTAATAAAAACGGAATGGTAACGATTTCTATGAAGATCAAATTAACAGTTTGAAATGGTAGAATGACCATGGAACTTTGAAATTTGAATAGTTTGGTATTTTCATATCCCCCCCCCCATTTTAAAAAAATCTTTCTCCTTTTCTGTCTTTTTCTTTGTTTCATTTGCTTCATCAATAGCAATAACAATAGCACTTAGACTTATATACTATTTCACAGTGCTTTTACAGCCCTTTCTAAGCCGTTTACAGAGTCAGCTTATTGCCCCCAACAATCTGGGTCCTCATTTTACCCACCTTGGAAGGATGGAAGGCTGAGTCAACCTTGAGCTGGTGAGATTCGAACTGCCAAATTGCAAGCAGCTGGTAGGCAGCAGAAGTAGCCTGCAGTACTGCACTCTAACCACTGCGCCACCAAGGCTCATTTGCAATATCTTATGATTGTTTTTAGGTTTTCTTGTTAAATAAGAAGGATTCTTCTTTTTAAGCATACATGTCTTTTTAACTTCTATATGGGTGAGGTTATTCATTATCCTGGGGAACTATATCATCAGTATGTTGGTAATATTAATTATATCATCTCTGTCCCAACTTGACCTAGTAATGCTGAATGGGGTAGCAATCCCCTAGAAAGTGCTGGAATGAATCTTGGAAATCCTTCTGGGTTCACCACTCCTGCTCTAAAAGCAGATGAAGGCCGTGACTAGGGAAGTCTTTACAAGATCCATCTTGTGCACTATTAATGCCTGTTTCTGATCTAGGAGGCCCTAGAAGCAGTGGTGGTGCAGTGGTTAGAATGCAGTATTGCAGCCTAATTCTGCCAACTGCCAGCAGTTCGATCCTGACCAGCTCAAGGTTGACTCAGCCAACCATCCTTTTGAGGTCGGTAAAATGAGGACCTAGATTGTTGGGGGGAATCTGCTGACTCTGTATACCTCTTAGAGAGGGCTGGAAAGCTCTATGAAGTTTATTTATTTATTTATTTATTTATTTTATCAATTGCTTACAAGATAATAGGTATAAGTATAAACATAGTTATGAATACATGGATACATATAAGAAAAATAAAAGAAACAATAGAACAGGGATGGTAGGCACATTGGTGCACTTATGCATGCCCCCTACAGACCTCTTACTAAAGGGGTGAGGTCAATAGTAGACAGTCTAAGGTTAAAGTTTTTGGGGTTTGGGGAAGAAACCACAGAGTCAGGTAGAGTATTCCAGACATTGACCATTCTGTTGCTGAAGTCGTATTTCCTGCAATCAAGTTTGGTGCAGTTAACCTTGAGTTTGTATCTATTGTGTGCTCTTGTGTTGTTACGGTTGAAGCGGAAGTATTCATTGACAGGTAGGACATTGCAATGTATGATTTTATATACTATGCTTAGATCGGACTGAAGGCAGCGTAGTTATCTATCTATCTATCTATCTATCTATCTATCTATCTATCTATCTATCTATCTATCTATCTATCTATGTTTTCTGAGGTCCGCAGTTAAAAGGCAGCTGCAAGCTCACATTACTCTGAGAAGCACAAAGCCAAAGACACAAGCCTGAAGATGACGAATGAGATTTCGTCGAAACGTTGCCAAGATACTTCCAATTTTACACGGGAGAAAACCCGAATAACCAAAGATACATACACACATACATACATACATATATACATACATACACACCCCTCGTGGGTGTGGGTCTGGTGTCATTCTTCATGTTAGGTACTCATCTGTTTATGAGGGCGAGTTTCCAAATGGCTGGTAGGCAGGAGATGTCATCTCATTTATTCATGCTGTGTGGGCATTTTTCTATCTCTATGGCTTCTCTGATTATTCTGTTATTGAAGTGTTCGGTTTTGGCGACAGTTCTGGTATTTTTAAAGTCAATCTCATGTCCTGTGGCTTTGAGGTGTTGGACCAGGGAAGAGGTCAGTTCTTCTTTTTTGATTGAGTTCTTGTGTTCTTCAATGCGTGCACTTATTCTTCTGCTAGTTTGTCCAATGTATGTGGTGGGGCAGGGCGGTGCAAGGGATTTCTTATACTCCTTGGTTTTCTAACTCGATTTTGTCTTTAGAGTTTCTTAGGATGGTGGATATTTTTCTGTTTGTGCAGAATGCTGTTTTAATGTTGTGTATGTTGTAATGTTGTAATGTCGTCCACACAGCATGAATAAACGAGATGACACCTCCTGCCTACCAGTCATTTGGAAAGCCGCCCTCATGAACAGATGAGTACCTAACATGAAGAATGACACCAGACCCTCACCCACGAGGGCCACACAAGATAAAAAGCACACTTCCACGTAAAAAGCAGACTCACACCCACACAGAAGATGAGACATGACCACGGACCAGAAGCCGCATTGCAGCTGCATCACTACCCACTTCAAACCCCTCCAACCCATACATGAAGTGAACTGATGCCCACCATGAAGATGCGGCATGACCACGAACATGAAGCCAAACAGCAGGATCACAGCTCACCAGCTCAAGTCCCCCAGCAACTAAGACTAACCTGAATACAACCAAGCCCCCACCTGAACAGAACACACCCCCAGCCAATCAGAATACAGCCAACCCCCCAACCAATCAGAACACAGCCAACCCCCCAACCAATGAGAACATACCCCCACCCAATCAGAACACAGCCAACCCCCCACCCAATCAAGTCACACTCCCACTAGCAGTTAAATGGAAGAAGCAGCTACAAGCTCACATTACTCTGAGAAGCACAAAGCCGAAGACACAAGCCTGAAGATGACGAATGAGATTCATCGAAACATCATCTAGATACTTCCAATTTTATGCGGGAGAAAACCCGAATAACCAAAGATCCACATACAAATACCCGCGAGAACCTCAGAATATATATATATATATATATACATACATACATACATACATACATACATACATACATACAGTATACGGCTGTGAAAGTCTGACTCACAGACGAACACAATACAGAAGCCTGATGATGGCAGATAAGATTCTTCCGAAATGTTTGTACAACTTTAAAAGCACAACTATAATGATGTGGGAAAATACCCGAACAAAGCTGAATACCATACATGTAAGTACCCATGAAAACATGTGTGTGTGTATGTGTGTGTGTGTGCGTGGATTCTGAAGATATAATATAGTTAGTCCCCTCCCAACTTACTGTAGCAGGATTACTGTAGCATATTCTACATGGGGCTGTCACTGAAGAGCATACAGAAGCTGTAGTTGATCCAGAATGTAGCAGTACAGGCAGCCTTGAGCACTTCATGATGCACCCTTAGAATAGGATAAAATAAAATAAGCTGGAAGGCACCTTGGTAGTCTTCTATCCAGCCCCTCACTCAAGCAGGAGAACCTATACCATTTCAGATAAGTGACTGTCTAGACTCATCTTAAAAACATCCAGTGATGGAGTATCCATGATTTATGGAGGCCAGCTGTTCCATTGGTTAATTGTCCTCACTGCTAGGAAGTTTCTCCTTAGTTCCAAGTTGCTTCTCTCTTTGATCAGGTTATATAATCCTGCAAAACATAGAACCCAGTTACATGGTGGACCTTCTGTCTCCAGCCATTTCTCCAGTCAGGGTTGGCATGCTCGGGTGTCTATATTAGGCAGTGTCCTCTTGTGGAATCTATCATGCCTTCCCTTTTACAGTGCCTACCCTGTGGAAAATTGTCCCCTCTCCCCAAATATCAGAATGGTCCCAACCCTTCTGTTTTTTTTTTTTTTTTTTGCAAGCCATCAAAGATTTGGAGTTTCCCTCAGGCTTTTTAACTAGAAATTTGAGGCAACACTTTTGGTGAATTAGTTTGTTTCAATCTAGGGGTACTGAATATGAAAAAAAAAGAATGCTGTGGGTAAATGAATATGTATATATTATTACTACTATAACACGTTATTTTTGGTATCATGTTTCATTGCTTTTAATCCTCTGTTTGCAATCCAGAGTCACCGTCAAGAGATGGTGGGATATATAAATTGTTAAAATGTCATGTCTTTCAAGAAAATGTAATTGCAAAGTTTCGAAAATTCAATTGGATTGTCTAAAAAGCATTTAAAGAAATATCCCAAATGGACATGATCTATTCACAAAACATGAATTCCTGAATGAAAACAAAACAGACAGATTGTGGATTCTGCAGATATGTATAGGATGTATAGGTCCTGAATATTATCATGACCTGTAAATAAACAGCATCATCTTCTGTTAAGTGGCTGCTTTTAAGGGAACATTTCTGAGGGTTGTTGGTTTTTACATCAAGCTCCTGCTACAGGCACAAAGGAAGCTTGGCTGTTGCCGAGGCTGTTGCTTCTCTGGGCCAAATTGGCAGCTCAAGCAGCCAACAGCCATCTGAAAGCATCTCTAAATTGCGGTCAGTGTGTCTAATGCTGGAAATCCAAAGGTCTAGGTAAGTTGTTTACTTTCTCTCATTCTGGCACCATCCTGGACCTATATTTAAATGGACCAAAACCGGCCTGAACTCAAAGATAATTTAATGCTAAAGGAATTAAAGCTGAGATCCTATTTGGCCATCTCTGGAGGGAAAGTGGGGCTTGTTTTGAGTAAATATGCATCAGACAGAGCGGTAAGAGGTGACAAGGGGAGGCTCTTAAGTTTCCACCTAAAAATGATCCCCAGCCGGAGAATGTAAGGGTTCCTGGAAAGCAGCCAGGGAGAGCCTGGTGCTCTTCAAGAAGGAGGAGGAGGAGGAGGAGGAGGAGGAGGAAAAGAACAAAAGCTGATGAAACCATACTGCGTGTGGCAGCAAAAGATGACGAAAACAAGTCCATGCAAAACAGTCTACGCAAACCCCCAAAGCTGTGTATTTTCTCTGTTAGGTTACTCTTGGAACAATGTGGGAACAGCCATCCAATATCCTAGGGCTTTTGTTTATCTGGGTTTTTTTTTTTTTTGGAAATGAAAAAAAGCCTAAAAATGAGAGAAAAACAAGTGCTGCTTCCAAATGGAGAGTCATGTGTTTTGATTCAATCTAATTATACAAAATGATATTTTTCTAACCCCTGAAGTTGCCCTGCTTCTTTGTGTCCCTCTTCATTTGTTTACATTTAGCACAGTCAAATATCCAAGTCTTAGTGGCTTTTGAAGGAAGAAAGCAGGGGGAAAAATCCTAGGTTTTGGTATTTGCTACTCTCCGTTTCTTCTGGCCTTGTAAACAAACCTCATGTTTTCCTCACGTCATGGCCCTCTTCCTACAATTCCTACATTGGTTATTGTTCTATTTATTTTCATTGAACTCAGGAGCACTTTCACAACTTTCTAGAGCTATTACTGTGCTCATCAATTCTGTCAGTCTCCAACTTGAGCAGGATATCTTCAATGAGGTCTTGATTCCCAGGGCTCTAGGTGGAACTGTTCCCCAGGAATATCTGTGGAGGGATAGCAATCAAATACTAAGCATGTTTCTGTGAAATCCACCAGATGGGCTCTCCAGGGGCAAGAAAAAGATGGAAAGAGAATCGTGTTTCTGTCAAGTTAACTTGGCAACAGGCCATTTTAGGAAAGTAAGGGGCTTTAAAGGGAAGAGGTTAGAGAACAATGAGTTGCTAAGGCAGGATAATAACATGTTTAGCTTCCTCATTTTTTACCATTATTTTTCAATGTGGACTTTTTACATGCATGAAATGAATTAACCTGTTTCTGCCTTTTCTGTTCAAAATCGATAAAGTACATGTGCATGTTTTACTGCTATGAACATTTTAAAGATGAATACAATGGCTTTTAAAAGGGAGTTATCCTTCCTTTGATTTCTAGGTATTTCAGAGATGTAGTCCATCCAGGATTCTTCTGATGATCAAGAATTTGTTGGGAAAAGATCTCCCCCCCGCCACATCTCTATCCATCCATTCCTTTTGCAGTCTTGGGGGAGAGAGGAAGAACAGAATGCTGTAATTTTTTTTATTGTTTGCTTGTAGAGCACTTATGCAGAAGCATTTACTCAATAAAAATATTACTACTAAATATTAATGACACATATCATTGCAGCATATGTTATATGAATATTTCATTTTCAAAGTGCAGTTCTAAGTGTGTCTATGTGATGGCATTCTTCTGGACCAGCCTCTATCCCTCTATCCCTTAGGGATAATTCCAATTGGTTTTGGACTGGAATCTGCAGAAGGAATGGTTCAGTCATAAATGCTTGTTATACAGGATGCTTTAGGCTTTCCTTTCATCCACATCTTTACATCCACATGAAGCCATTGGGGAAGATTATCCATTGGCATGAGATGCAGATTATTAGTACCCCAAGATATTTTACTGCGTATTTCTGCTCCCAGTTGAACAAATGAGGCTGTTGAGGCTCTATTCCAGTGCCTGGAAGCTCTGGGGAACTGGACAAGGAAGAACAGGTTTTGACTGAGTGAATTTGGGTTTGGGCCTCATGGATACTTGAACATGAGATTTTCCATTTTGGTGCTTCCCCCTCAGAGTTACTACACAATTTTGGAGTCCTCCTGAGCTTGCAGCTCATGTTTAAAGAGTAAATAACAGCTGTAGCCAAGCAATTATAACACACCTGGCATGCAGAACTGAATCATACATGTTACTAGCACCCATTCCCAGATCTAGAAGCCCTGCTCACTGACTGTCACAACCCAGTTACCTCCCAAATGAACTACTGTAAATTTCTCTACATGAGGCTGTTGTTAAGGATCATGTATAAGAGCCGTGGTGATGCAGTGGTTAGAATGCAGTACTGCAGGCTACTTCTGCTGACTACTGGCTGCCCACCCCTGCCCCACAGCCTCCTCATGGCTTCTTCTGACAATAACTCCTTTCTCTCCCTCTGTCCCTCTCCCTCCCTCTCTCTCCCTCTCTCTTATGGCCAGGGAGAAGAGCAATCCATGGGACCATGGGAAAGGTGGAAAAACGGCCCACTTAATTTTCTCCTCACTTCAGAGGTGAAGTGAGGTAATTTAATTTTCCTGCCTGGGTAAACAGAGTATCTCAGAGAGCAAGTGAAAAACAAAGGAATAACAGTAATGTGAAAAGTAGTAGTTGGCACATAGAAATTATTGTACAGTTACTTCCTGTTTAGGATATTTGACAGCTCATCATGGTGTTCGTTCTAAGGAAGAACATTATGTTCGTGAATGTACTTGGTTTATAATCCAGGAGTTTCAATCAGATTATTCCATCTTAAGGGATACTTTAGCTCAGCATTCTCTCCTTCCTGGTACCTTCTACCATGCTTGGACTTTATGGGATTTAATATTGTGAAGACAGTCTGGACAGATAAGAAGTGATTGACTTAAGGCCCAATCAGATGTGATGTTTGATACACAAATTAACACTAAGAAAAACATACTATTTTTAAAAAAATATGTTACTAATACAGAGGAAGGGTAAACTAGATTGGTCTCTGGCATTGGGGGATGAAAGGAATGTTGGACCTTGACAGACTTACTACTTCTCAGAATATGCCATTCACAGAGGAAGAACTCTCCAATATGGAAATTGTTTCAACTACAATTAAGACATTGGAAGATTCAGATCTCCCCTTCTGCCATATCAGTCTTATTCCACTCATTGTGTGTTTCTTAACCAAAAAAAATCATCTGCACAGCATCAGTCTATAGGTCAGGCATTATATTCATTTGGGCCTATTGGATATTTTTTTGTTCTCTGTTACAATGTTTATTTAAGCCAAGACAATAATGCTTAATGGTACAGTAGCATATACTACCTTGTCAAACTTGATTTCTGGTGATTACTTCATCCAAAGGGACAAAATGGAAATGATTTATAATGTCTTCTTCTGGAATATCAAGCTTTCCAATCTAACCTATAACCCTTACTTTTTTTTTTTACTACTTTTCTGAAGGCCAATGAGATTAGGGTCAACCATATCTCAATGGTGGTGGGAACTTTTCCAGAGGGGGTTGCTGCAATAGAAAGGGCATGCCTTGGGGGTCCCATCAGATAATACTATTTCAGAGAAAATGCTCAGAAGAACCCCATCCTATTGGAGAATGTGGAGATATCACTGGGAAGAGGTTGTCCTGCAATTAACATACTCCTGTGCCATGTGGGGCTTTACATGTGACTGCAACAACTTGAATTGCACATGGAAGCCTACAGGAAGCCTGTGGTGTTCACAATTGGTGATGATCCATGAGCATACTCATGCATTCTAGACCAATTGTAACTTATAGCAATAGCACTTAGACTTATATACCACTTCATAGTGCTTTTACAGCCCTCTCTAAGTGGTTTACAGAGTCAACCTATTGCCCTTTTATGACCTGAGGACTTCAACTCCCAGAATTCAGCTCCCACACTGGCTTAGGAATTGAAGTCCGTGGGTTGTAAAGGGGCCATAGTTGCCTACTCCTGCTGTGGAGGATGCTTTTACATGTGTATGTGTGTGATCTTTTCTTGAGGTTCACAAAGGACCAATACTTTGGGTTTCCATTTGGATTGAACTATTATTTTGTCTTTATGGAGGACATCAGAGAGAAGGAGGAAAATTTTCATGGGGTAAAGCATCTGCCTTCTTGTTTCTTTGGGGATTTGTCTGCCTAGAGAAAACAGGAAGGTATTTTTGGTTCCAAGGGAACCCTTTCTTAACCCAAGATCCAGTACTCTAATGCAGGGTGAGGAGTGGGGGAAAAGCTCTTGCTGTTGCTTATGTGTGGGTGGTTTGGCCTTGTATCAGTGATGTGTGTGTGTGTGTGTGTGTGTGTGTGTGTGTGTAGAGGTAGTAAGCTCAGTGCTTGTCATTCTCCTCTGAAATCATGTTGAATTGGACATATGCCTGAGTAAGGATGTTGCATGTTTGGTTGAAAGCTGTTTTTATGGGCAGTTCATTTCTTTTTGCTGTATGTACTGTTTGTTGCCATCAGGTTTGATTTGGGCTAAACATGATCCAGTTGGTCTGCTTTATATGAAATGCTAAGTGCCAAATGGACTGGTTAATATGAATACAGTACAGTATTTCTTGCTACTGTAGGCTATTATAACTTTTATGATACATTTATGGTTATTGTTCCATTCCAAGAGTTGAACTGATGCATTATTTTCTGTGAGATACTTGGAGGCAGGATAAACTTCTGGAAAATGTAGGACATCAACAAATTAATTATGACCATAAAGAAACAATGGATTTTTTTGGTGCTCCTCTGCAGCAGTTAGTTCCCTTGACCGCTGGAGGGCAGTAGCACTCTTTATGGGATGCCCTAGATAAAGATGGGGGCAGGGGAAGGATGACCACTTGCTTGTGTGAATCTGATAAATGATACTGAGAGATTTGAGGAGTAGGTGTTGTTGAATTGGCATATTAGTTAGTTCCCAACAATTTAGCTTACATCTCCAATGCAAAATCAAATAGAGAGATTTCTGAAAGATAGATTTGATATGATTTGATATGATCTGGTTTTATTTTATTTCAGCAAGGGTAGATATAATTAAAAATCAAAGATTTTAGAAATCATGATATGGGGGCCCCAACTTCAGAAGAGTGAAAAGCAGGATGAAAACATCCTGTCTTAAAAATAATCAATGAATCCCACCAATCTGAAGCACTATAAAGTGCTATTTCTTCTGATTTACACATTTTCATAAAGATATGGCAGGTTCCCAGTCATATCTAATCATTACCATTCCATGTGATATATTTGCAACTTGAGTTTCCACATCGACATATTTGTAGTCAGGGGTGAGTGGAGTGAAGCTGTGAGGTGATCAACAGCATCAAAATGGCAGGCACCAGCCAGGCAATTGAAGCCCAGTGTTCTGCAGTAAAGATTTTTGTAGGGGTGAACCAAAACTTTGAATTGGATTGAGAAGCACTCTGACAGCTTGTAGGGTAAACACAAAATAATTTTAGTGTAGTAGGTTTCCTTAGCTAAGATCTTCATTGCTGTACTCTGCATAAGTTGCAACTTGTGAGTTATCTTTAAAGCAGCCCCACCTAGAGTGCATTGCAGTAGTCCAGTTGTGTGGTGATCAGGGATTGAGTTATTGTCACAAGAACTTTTTAGTCTAGATGGCACAGTAACCAGTACACCAGCCAAAGCTTCCTTGTAACCACCCATCTAACTGATTTCAAAATTGGGCAAACAAGAAAGATCTCTGTTCATAATTTTAAAGAAAGAGTATAGCAGACTTAGACTTATATACTGCTTTACAGCCCTCTCTAAGCAGTTTACAAAGTCAGCCTATTGCCCCCGACAATCTGGATCCTCATTTTACCCACCTTGGAAGAATAGAAGGCTGAGTCAACCTTGAGCCTGGTGGGATTTGAACGGCCAAATTGAAGGCAGCTGGCAGGCAGCAGAAGTGGCCTTCAGTACTGCACTTTAACCACTGCGCCAGCAAGATATAACTTGGGCAGAGATGGTATTTCAAAGGTTTAAAGCCCCCAAAACTTTAAAATGGGTTTGAAGTGTACTAAAACCTGGGTTGACATTGGTGTTACATGTACTTATTAATTAGCTCCACAACCACATTTTATGCCAGCTGAAGTTTCTAAGCTATGTTTAAAAGCAACTCAAATAGAATATGTTACAGCACTATAGTTTCATCCTCATTAGGACACTAGCCAATTTAATGGGTTTTTTTTTCCAAGTGATGCTGTAATTAGCATATTAGTCTCAACTGATAGAAAACATACCTCCTACCCTTCCTGGTGAAGTTAGGAGGATTTCTAAACTGCATAGTCCATTTTAGGATGCATAGAAGTTAACAGAAGACCAACTATGAACGCCCACCCATGCAAGTATATTTTCCTCCCCACAGTCCTAATTCACACTCTTGTCTGAATTAAGTGTCTTTTATCCTCAGGCATCTCAAAACCACCCCAGACAGTGGACCTACTGCCATCCAGGGAATAACAGATAGAAAAAGGAAAAAAGGTAAAGGAGTCCCTGTGGATTTGACTCTGCTAGTCATTGCCCACTATAGGGCATGGTGCTAATCTTCATCTCAAGGCCATTGAACCAGCATTTGTCTGAAGATATTTCCATGGTCGTGGGGCCAGCATAATGTCACAGGGTGCTATTACCTTCTCACTGAAGTGGTACCTATTTATCTAGTCGCATTTAAATGCTTTCAAACTGCTAAGTTGGCAAGAGCTGGGGTGAGGATGGCATCTCACTCTGTTGCATGATGCTTGGGTCTCAAACATGGACTGCTGGCTTTCCAGGCCCAACATAATTAATTTACCATGCTGTAAAGTTAACCTGGAGCTTTAGGACAAGGATTTATCTCAAGCTTCATAAGTCGGATAGTCTAGCCTTCATGCAAGATGATGCCTTAAAATTAGATTTTAAAAATTTATAGAACTTATATACAGTCTTTCAGTCCATGAACAAATACATCCCTATCATAACAGCTTATTCTAGAGAGGTTGTTTTGGCACAGGCTTGTAACAATCAAAATCATTGGATCATAGTTTCTTCAACTCACTTGAAAGTGAAAGTCTACATTTTTGACACCTTCTGGACTCCTGAACACCATAGGCAAAGGTTCAGAAAGCAAGTGCTAAGTATTCTAAGCCATTTGCCCACATAAACTGCACAAATGAAAAAAGTGTCCATATTAAAATACTCAGATGATAAGCTGGTCTTTCTCACCTCTCTTTCTGTCAAAAGTGTGGCCTTTGATTGGCACTGAAATGAACAATATTACAGTATCTAAAAAATGCCCAAGGAATCATACAAAGTAGACTTTCAGGGATTGCAACAACTCCCATTGTAAAAATTCTGGAAACTATACTGTAGTCCTGATACATATTGGGAGAACCTTATTTGGAAAGACTCTTACAACTGCATTAATCATTATAGTTGTGAATTCCTCTGCTATCTTTTCATTCTTGCTGGGTTAGACACTGATTCTACGCACATATATGCACTATGCACTATGCAACCAGACATTCATTCATTATATTAGCATACATACATTAGCATACATACACACTTATTTTGTATATTAGCTAATGATTTGGCACCTTTCCTTGTTAGGACAGGTGAAAATTACAGTTACATCAACAACTATTCTTGTTTTTTTTATATGGTCAGAATATCCACATGGATCATATTACCATGTATGGTGGAAATGTAGAAAAACCCAAGAGTTTTGGCATCGAGTTCAGAGGTGGCTTGAGGAGATGTCAGGGCAAAAAGTGGAATATAAACCAGAATTTTTCTTACTCAGAATCATAACAGAAAAATACAAAAAAGAGGTGATCTACCTAATAATACATGTGATCACCGCAGCAAGGTTAGCTTTTGCTCAAAAGTGGAAAGACAAAGAAATTCCCGATGAAGATGAAGTATTAAAAAAGATTTGGACTTGCACTGAGATGGATAAATCAGCTTTAGAAATAAAAGACAAGACGAAACAGAATTCTACAAAGCAGAGGTGGCATTTAGCAGGTTCTGACCAGTTCTGGAGAACCGGTAGTAGAAATTTTGAGTAGTTTGGAGAACTGGCAAATGCCACCTCTGACTGGAGATTTTACAGTATCCTTCCCCTGCCATGCCCACCAAGCCACGCCCACAGAACCGATAGTAAAAAAATTTGAATCCCACTACTGCTACAAAGTGTGGGATAAATTTTATCAATGGTGGGGAAAAAAGAAGAATCTGAAACCAAAGGATAGGAGGATTGGCAGAACAGATGAGTAGAAATAGAAAATGTTGTATAAATGTATATAAAACATGTACCTTATGCCATAATATGTATGACAAACAGGATTATCAGGACGATCACACCACGTCCAATGTTTTTAACAATTTATTCAATAAATTTTTTGTTTAAAAAAAAGGTAGCCCCATGTAGACTGTTGCAGTAGTTTAATCTGGAGATTGCAAGGGCATGAGTTATTGTGAACAGGACCTCCCTGTCTAGGTATGGACACAAGTTGCACACCACCCAAAGATGTCTCTTGGCCATGGCTCTTTAAGAAGGAGTCATGACTCCAGTAGGACCCCAGATCGTGCACAAAGTCTGTTTAGGGCAGAGCCAATCCATCCAGAACCAAGATGGAAGATCTTGGTCTCCAGGGGAGCTAAACACCCACAGCCACTCTATCTTGCAAGGGTTGAGTCGGAGTCTGTCTTGCCCTATCCAGTCCCCCCAAAGCCACCAGACACTGGGATAGGATATCCATGGCATCACTTAAGGGGAGATACAGAGTTTAGTATCATCTGCATACTGATGAGATCTCATTTCAGTTTATTCAGTTTTTCCTTACTCCTGCCATGTGGTTTTGAACAAAGATTACAGAGATAATCCTCAACTTACAACAGTTCCTTTAGTAACCATTCGAAGTTACAACAGCACTAAAAACAAGTGACCTATAACCATTTTTATGACCATTGCAGCATCCCCAGGGTCATGGGATTTACATTTGGATGCTTGTCAACTAGTTCACATTTATGACAGTTGCAGTGTCCTGGGGTCAGGTGATCCTCTTTTGTGACCTTCTGGCAAGCAAAGCCAACGGGAAAGCCAAGAGTCACTCAACAACTATGTTACTAACTCAACAACTGCAGTAATTCATTTAACAAATGTGACAAGAAAAGTTGTAAAAAGTGGCAAAACTCACTTAACAAATTTCTCGCTCAGCAGGATAAATGTTGGGCTCAGCTGTGGTCATAAATTGAGGACAGTCTGCAAAATAAGATGGCTATATATGCTTAAAAAATAATTTGAAAGAAGGGTTCAGATCTTACATCGTTCTGCTATTTATTAAAGCAGAAAGGAAGGTTTGGAAGGTTTGTGTATCTGAAGGTGGTGGTGGTTTTGATGACGAAGATGATTATGAGGTGTTCAAAGAGGTCCTTGACATCCAACAGGTTGTAAGCTGTCAGTGGTGTTTCTGCAGGTGGCTGGTAAGGCTTAAATAGGCACAGAATGTTCTGCCACATGTCGGGCAGACATGGGTGGGCACCAGTGTTGCTGTATTTGCAGCTCCTGCTTTGTGGAGTGCTCGCTTCTCTCGTGCTGCTGTAGTAATTCTTTTGTCTTCAAATATCTGACAGCCTTGGTGGATCAACATGCACCATGTTGATCGATCTTGTACCAGGGTTTCCCAAGAGGTGGTGTCAATATCCAGGAACTTGGATGCTTTCAAGGTGTCTTTGTATCACTTCCTTTGTCCCCCGTGTGGTTGCTTTCCTGGAGACAGCTCACCAAAGAGGAACTGTGTAGGGATGCAATGGTGTGGCATCCTTGCAACATGGCCTTCCCAGCATGTCTGGGCTTTCATCAGCTGGGTGTGAACTGATGGCAGGCCTGCTCTGGAGAGGACTTCTCTGTCTGGCACCGTGTCCTGCCACCGGATTCTCAGTCCAAGTCTCACTGGCATGCATCCTGAAGGTAGGGCTTCATTAGAAAGACGATTCCTTAATTTTAATGCAACTCTTGAAGTTGTTACACCATTTTTTCAGGCTTCTATGGAGAGGCCAGTTTTTACAAATTTCAGAGAAGTGCTATGCTCATACTTGTAAGATTTAAAGCCCTTTTTCCTTTAAAAAATCATTTCTGAAATCTGCACAGCAATACTAATTAATGTTATCCAAGACTTTGGTAACTTAATTAACATATGATTGGCTTTGAGGGTTTACAAAACTCAGCTGATAATTCATCTATTTAATGTCACAACACGTCTATAGCATCAACCACAGTAAAGGAATGTGCTTTTTCAAATCTTGTTCAAAACTTTGATTTTCACCTTTAAAGACCTAAACAATTAGAGATTAAGTAATTTAAATATTAATCTTTTTATTTATCAATTCCCCAACTCCAGAGAGACCACTTTTTCTGCATTAGCCCTTACTGATAGATTGGTATCTAGAATTATGCCCCATTACTACTGTTTCAAGAAGGATCTACAAACCTATTTACTTATCAGACTTCTTGTGAAATGCTTTATTAGCTGACCTGATAATCTGATTTTATTGCTCTGCAGTTGCAAATGATTTTAATATTAGATTGGTGTGATATGCATTTTGACTGATGCTTTGATACATGTTCTATACGTTTATACAACAACTCTAAACATTAGAGTTATTCGAATTGTCATTGCTTTTTGGGTGTGATTTTAGTTTTGTAAGCTGCCTTATGTTTTTACCCTAAAAGGCAGACTAGAAATATTTAAATAACATAAATAAACTTCCACAATTCTATTTTCCATTCTGGAGAGCATAAATCCGCCTACCACTCTAGGCAGATTAATGACCCTTGAATAGGATATGAAAGAAGAAAAGGAATTAAGAATAATGATAATTTTTATTATCAAATGACTATCCATCATGGACAGTATATAAAACAAGGGATGCTTAAAAGAGTAGGATGTGAAGAACATCTCTACTGACATCATTGGATTATAATCTCTTGTTTTTGAACTGTAGGAACTCTAGGGATTAAAACCAATAGTGTGATTGACCATCTGGAAGGCAACCATATTTTCTTGTTTCATGTGCTAATTGTTGGACAAAAATCCATCTTTTGGGTTACTGTATTACTAACTGCGTCACTTCTTATCTTAAGATTATGCATTACAGCAAAATGTACATCTTTTATCATGGGATTTGAAGCTTTTGCTCGTTTCCCCTTAATTGGCCCTAAGTACCACATTATCCAGGACAGTCTGCTTTCCCTGAAGCCAGAAATGGAGCTCATTTTAAGGAAATAAACATGGACTTAAAAGAAAATATTAAGTGTGAGAAGGTAGTGAGGGCAGAGGGAGATAAGGAATGGGTAGGCAGCCTTGTGCACATTGGCATGAATTGTGCTTAGAGATGTATGCCAAAATTCTTGCTGTATTTAAAAGTATTTATCTTATTTATTTATTTATTGGGAGATGCCATCTTTAATTTTAAGAGACTCAGGCATCACATGAACATGTTTATTTTTTAGAAAAGCTGAAGATGTTGCAAACTAGAACCTGGTTTTGAAGTATGCCCACTTGCTCAGAAACAACACAAGGTAATTGGGGTGGGTGGGTGTGGAAAGCAACTTTAGTTTGAGGGGGTGGCTGGGAGCAACCACATCAATCTAATTTTTGCAAAGTTGCTCATTTATAACTGTCCATGAAAGCCATTTGTGAGCAAGGAAGCCACTATCAGCCAGGGCATGATCTCAAAATCCCAACTGTTTCCATCATCTTAACAACTGAGGTAGATGCATTTGAATGATAAAGTCAATGTTACCTTGTTGTCAGGAAGTATGGAATAGTACAGTACAATACCATAATAAGTGATTGATTCATTCCAATTAGGCAACATCTGCCAACTTTGTTGGAAAATAGGAACTATGATAAGGAGGTACATTCTAACAAATAAGGTGGGACTGCCTCTTGAACCTACCATTTTTGGGAAAAACTTTTAAACCAAGAAAAATTGCCAGTCATAAAGGGCCTTCCCAGTGAATCTATTCATCTATTTTTCTTCAAATAACCCTGCTTTCAAGAATAAAGAATGCCTTTATAATCTAATAACAATAGCTAAACTTTATATGGCACTGGCACAGGAAGTTCTTCCAGCAATTAGTGTTTTATAACAGTTCCAGAAGGAATATGTTTACTAGGTGAAAACTTACACACCAGATTAGAGATGTAAGAGAATGGAGAATGATGCTGATTTATTTCTCTCCTCTTAGCTTTTTGTGCAGGATGAATCTGCTTGAATCTGTTTGAACTCCTTTAATATTTTTCAGTGCAATTACTGTAGTAATGTGTTTCCTATCTAACAAGCTTCAATCGTTATGCACCTTGGTTATGAAGGTTCGGAGTCCAAAATCCTTGACTGATTATTTGCTGCCATCCTTTAATTATATTTGCTGCCATGGGAGGGGTGATTGTTTGCCATATGCAGACATATGTGCACCTTTGCATATGTGTACCTTTGATTAGATGTATTCAGTACACTAATTGATTCTGACATCATCTCTTGCTGCTGGCATGGCCACCTTATTAAATCAATGAGCAAGTCAATTTATTTGAATATGCAATCCTAGAAAGAGGTGATGCAACCTCTGTGAATTCTGCCTCTTCGCTGGCAGCTTCATCCAGCTTTCTAGTTTACTTGCAACAAACAAGTTGGATGTGAGCAATGCTTTTATATCAGGGACAAGCAATCTGGTATTCATTTGGAGCAACTCACATCAAACTAAACACCATGGTCAATAACAAAGAATTGGAGACATTTTAGTCCAAAATGACTTATGTTTGTTATCCCAAAGGTGCTTTTTTTTTCAAGAGGCAAATAGACTTTCTGGTTTTTCTTTGAAGATGTTTCACTTCTCCTCCAAGAAGCTTTTTCAGCTTTTGTTTATTTATTCTTGAAATTTATATAGCTATCCACCTCATAGAAAGTAATTCTGGATTGTGTTTAGCTGTTTAAATTTTTTTTTTTTAAAAAGTAACCAGTGTCAGCAAACCAGTCCTCTGTGCTTATCCTACTTCGGCCATTCATACACACATGTTGAAACCAGCACTGTATCTTTATGTATCCTTCCCTGTCCAGCAGTTGCCACTTATCTACTGCTGGCTTTGAACTTGCAACTTCCTGCTGACTTCTCCACTGACTTTCTATAGATAAGTTTAGTAAATGGGGAACCAAGGAAGGAAAGAACAGAACAGAATAACAGAGTTGGAAAGGACCTTGTAGGTCAGCTAGTCCAATCCCCTGCCCAAGCAGGAGATCCTACACCAATCCCCTGCCCAAGCAGGAGATCCTACACCATTTCTGACAGATGGCAGTCTAGTCTTTTCATGGAAGCTTCCAGTGATGAAGCTCCCATAACTTCTGAAGGCAAGCTGTTCCATTGCTTGATTGTTCTCACTGACATAAAACTTCCCCTTATTTCTATGTTGAATCTCTCCTTGATCAGTTTCCATCCATTATTCCTTGTCTGGCAGTTTTTAAGAAGACATTGGACAAGCGTTTGTCTGAAATGCTATAGGGTTTCTGGCTTGAACAGGGGGTCAGATTAGAAGATCTCTAAGGTCCCTTCCAACTCTGTTATTCTGTGTTGTCTTATTCTGTGTTGTCAGCAATACCCATTCTTTCAACCAAACCATACAGTAAGCTGCAAAATACAATTTCACATGAGGTGAACCCAAGCCTCTTCTTTCCTTTGCATCTTGTAACGCCTTATATTTAACTTGTGGCTTTTCCCCTGGTACAGAAATTTAAATATATCCTTCTACCACTGCTTAACAGTGCATCAATTGTCAAAACAGATATTGTTTAAAAGAAAAACTTTGTTGTAGGCAAGACATTCATTTTTATCATAGAAATTCTTCCAGCAATGACAGTTTTACTTTCTTCCATCTTAACATCTTTTTTAATTTCACTGTACAGTACATCTTAGCATAGTTCTTTTTAAATAACATATAATTCATATTTACCATGACATCCAGATATTTCCGTTCTTCTCAATCTGTTTTATTTTTCAGTTCTGTTTTCTCTTCTGTTTTCTCTTTTATCATTTTATCTTTTGTTTATTAATTATGAAACATGCTAATGCACCAAATTCTTTTAATTTATTCATCAATATTTCAATTCAATTTAAAAGATCTTCCAGAGCCATCACTTAGTCCTCTGTGAAAACCCTGAACTTACAAATTTTCTCTTTTAATTTTCACTCCCATAATCCTCTGATTTTGTCTACTATCTCTCTTCAGTATTTCAAAGACCCAAATAAGCAAGAGAGGAGATGGTGGACATCCTTGACTTATTTATTTTTGTATTTTGTGGGGTTTTGTTAATCATTAATAATTATTTGTGCTTTTTGTGAAATACAGATTGATCTTATCCATTTTATAAAGATCTCTCCAAAATTCTTATCTTTCAAAACCTTAAACAAGAAAGCGTACTTCAAATTGTCAGTGACTTTCTCTGCATTGTCGCTTGTATCCTTGCGATTTATATTGGCTGTTTCCTAGTATGATTTGATTGCTTATTGTGCCCCGTGATTATCATTAAGTGTTGTACCTTATGATTCTTGACTCTTGACCCAATGTATCTTTTCTTTTATGTATACTGAGAGCATTTGCACCAAGACAAATTCCTTGTGTGTCCAATCATACTTGGCCAATAAAGAATTCTATTCTATTCTATTCTATTCTATTCTATTCTATTCTATTCTATTCTATTCTATTCTATTCTATTCTATTCAGACCAAATGAGACCTTTTTTCCATTATGTTGCTCCAAATATTCCAGAATATCCAACATATTACTAACATTGTCATTTAAATGTCTTTTAAGTAAAAAAAATGCACATGCATCCTTATGAATACATTCTTGCAAAAGTATTTTTACTCTATTAGCTAGAATTGTTGTGAGCAATGCCTAATCATGACTCAAAATTGATATTGGAGTGTTAGTTATTGACAAAGTCAAATCTTGTTCCTCTTTTGGTATTAATGCTATATTGCCTTTTTCCAGCTCTCAGGCATTTTTCCTCCCTGAAGGATAAAGTTCACCGTGTTTTGTAAAGGTTGTAAAAGTTCATTTCAAAGCATTTATAATAAAAACCTGATAATCCATTTACTGTAGTCCAGGCACCTTTCTTAGTTTAATACTTTTTTTGTAGCTTCAGAAATTTCCCTTATTGTTATAGATCCATTCATAATCTAACTTTGTTCCTCTGCAATACTCAGTAAATTTTGTTTCTTTAGATATTCACAGGGGTGGCATTCAAATTTTTTAACAACCAGTTCTGTGGGCATGGCTTAGGTGGTGGGCGTGGTCATGTGACTAGGTGGACATGGCTTGGTGGTCATGTTATTGGCTGGATGTGGCCAACTCAATATCACTCACATCGAAGCATGCATCTCCTTGCCTGACCTCTCATGACTGTGGGGATACTGTAACAGTCATAAGTGTGAAAAATGGTCATAAGTCACTTTTTTCAGTGCCATTGTAACTTTGAATGGTCACTCCACACAAGCAAAGTACCAGCAAAGGAAGGGAAAAATCTCCAGAGACGTTTCAGAGACAGGAAGTCTTGTCCTGCCAAGACTATAATAAGGGTTAATGGAGAGGCAGTTTCTGTAAGCAATACCAGAATGTTTCCTTCCTGCCTTCCTTACAGGATTAGGCCAGTAATTTCTTCTAACAACCGGTTCTCCAAACTGCTTAGAATGTTAACAACCGGTTCTAGCGAATAGGTGCAAATTGGTAGAATCCCACCCCAGGATATTCATCTATTTTCTCTAATGTACATGAAGAATTTGGAGATTTAGAAGAGTGAGTGAATTCAGATTATCATTAAAAAAAATCTCCTTCAATGTAGCTAATTCTTGAATAGATGTGGGATATTGCCTCTTATTGGAATTTGAGCCCCCAGTTTCAAGTTGATGGTAGATGAAGAGACAATGAAGTCCCCCCCCCAAAAAAAAAAAATATTAGCAAAATCAAAACCGTTTTTTTCTGTTATTTAAAAAAGGATTTGGAGCTGGATAGATAGATAGATAGATAGATAGATAGATAGATAGATAGATAGATAGATAGATAGATAGATAGATTTATTATTCTGATTGGACACACAAGGAATTTGTCTTTGGTGCATATGCTCTCAGTGTACATAAAAAGAGAAAAAAATACATTCATCAAGAATCATAAGATACAACACTTAGTGATAGTCATAGGTTACTAATAAGCAATCAAATCATACTAGGAAACAAATAAAACAATATAAGTCATAAAGATACAAGCAACACAATTATAGTCATAAGTCAGACGAGATAGGTAATAGGAAGGATGAGAATAATAATAATAATAATACATTTAGTAAATGGTTTAGACAGTGTTGTGGGAATTAGTTGTTTAGCAGAGTGATGGCATTTGGGGAAAAAAGCTGTTCCTGTATCTAGTTGTTCTGATGTGTAGTGTATAGTATAGTATGTACAGTATACAGTATATATAGTATAGTATGAGGTATAGGACAGAAAGAATGAAAAAATAGTCAGAATCTTACCAACAAACATTTTTGAGATAGAAGATAAATTGTTTCTTCCTCCCAATGAGTAAATTTGAATTTGATTTTGATTCTGAATTTGATTTCTTCCATCAATGAACAGCACAATGGGAATGCAATATGTAAAGAAGTTGTTATATAAATGGCAATAATTCTATATAAACAGATATTGTCAGTTTCAGGAGAGCATCAAATGCTTGTTTATCAGTCTCTTTCACAAGCATATTTTCTCTAACAACTGTTTAAATCTGCAGTTTTAATCTTTGCATGATGGTCTCATCTATGAAATTAACTATGGCGACCAACTCTACAAGAGCTGAGAGTTATATTTCAGAACTTGAGGCTGAACTAAGAGTAACAAGGTTAATAAGACACACTTGCCTGTTCTTGGCTCCCTGAGTTTTTTTTTTTTTTATTGTCTGATTCCCCACTCACCCTCCACCAAGTTCTTGAGAGAAGAACCTGCAAAGTTTCCTAAATATGAGACTTTGGAGAAATTTGCTTTGTGGGTGATTGTTAAACAAATCACCATAGTTGTTAAGTGAATCAGCTATTGTTAAGCAAACACTGTGGTTTTTAAGCACACCCATTGTTCACTATGGAGCCTTTAAGTTAGCAAAAACATTAATCATGGTCAGGGGACAGGAGGATGAGCCAAACAGTTGTAAATGCAGCCAGTTGCTGAATGTCCAAAATGTAGCCATGTGACAGCAGGAGGGAGGGTAGGGCCACCAGACCTTTAGAAGAGGGTCATAAGTTTTAGAGATTTTGGAGATTTGCTGTAACTTCAAATAGTAAGATAAGGACTACCTGCATGTAAATGGACATCAGAGGAAAGGATTGAGGTTTTGAGGCAAGCAAGTGAAGGAGACTGCTTTACCTCATTTTTCTCTGCCCCATAAGCTTCATTTCTTAGTGGAGACATACAAAGAAAGATTATAATGAAGTATGACTTTATGTGTGTAAATAAAACATATTACAGGGTTCCCGGTTGTGTCAGGTGCCTTTTAGATAGTTGCTAACAATGATTAATTTATGAAGAACAAACTGAGGAGCAGCATTCTATCACCTGTCAGTCCCTATTATGGCATTGTAACTACAGTTTCATTACACTGCTAGCATTACTTCCTTCATAACAAAATAGTAATGTGAACAGCCTTGTTACATAGTGGAGAGTTACTGGAACAATTGCAAGACCAGACACCACCCAAAAAGAACAACTTTGGCTCTGAAAGAAGCACGACCTTGGAAGTCTCCTCTCATGAACTCCCCCTTGTTCATTTCTGTCCTCCTGGGAGAAGAGCAGATCCCAAAAACTGACCTTGCCTCATGAGGTAAGCCAGACTGGAGAGGAAAGGACATTCTTCACTGTGACACATTGATCAGAATACAGGCCAAATTAGATGCCAGGATGTTGCAATAAAGTGTTTGAGAAACAACACTCTTGTGCCTAAAAAATGATACTATAGACTCCAAAAGTCTGAGTCTTTTCAATCCATCCAAACTGATCTCTTCCATCACACAAATAGCATGTTGTTCATGTCCTTTCAGCATAGTTCTCTTGGGATATGCTTGGTTTGTTTTCCAGTAGGTAATATCCTCATGACTCACTTTAGCCTTTCAGGAGTTGTGGGATTTGAGAGGAGGAGAAGAGGACTATATACACAATAGACCATTCTATGTTCTACCAAGCCACAGGCATGAGTCTTTGGAATTAAATGGCCTAATGGTTCAGTGGAATGTTCATGAGAGCTTTCCAGGACCAAAGGCTTGCTACATTCAAACAGAAGATCAAATACTTCATATGGGGAAAAGGCCACTACAGATTATAAGGAAATAGTTTACAAGAATGGGCATATTTGTATGAATGGAATATCCTAATTCCAAGAGAAGCATGGCTCTGATTGCCATTTGTGGGGAGCAATAATAGAAGGGTTTTGCTTTCATGGTCATAAGTTTTCAAAAATATCTGATTGCCTATTGTGAGAAGAAGATGTTGAATGAGATGATCCAGTAGGGCTTATTTTATTCTAGCTAAATACAGGTAGCCTTCATGCAGTCCTGGTTTTGTCTAATAGCATGAATGACAACCCTTCCTTTACATGCAAGAAAGAACAAATATACATTTGGAGATACTACTGGATCAATACTACCGGTTTTCCCTGACAATAACTGAAAATCATGCCAGTACCCCAATATTGGAATTTTGAAAACCAGTTTTAGATGAATTAATGTATGTAGTGAATTATTCTAATTAGCAGAATGGATGGTGAATAGAACAGTAAATAACACTAATACATTTGTCCTAACACATTTTAGTTGCCTATCTATCTACCGGTAGCTGCTTTTCTAAAAATACACTCCATCTAGGAAAAGATTGCCTCTGCAGTGACATATCTAATTTTTCATAAAATATATTCAGACAATGTCCTTTTAAACTATGCAGTTTGACTGGTTTTGGCTTGCATCTTGTGTTAACTCTTTTATAATCGTGGAAGTTACAGTTTAGCAAGTTGGGCAAATCCAGTCAACTGTGGTTTGTTCCAAAATCATGTACAATATGCTACCTCAGCCCCAATCAGAGGCCAAATTAATCAAAATGAACTACAAATCCATTTCGGTTAGAATCTGGAGATAGGGAACAAATTTGCCATCTCTCACCCTGTACTAATCCAGAACACTGCACTACATTCTACTGTATTATTTATATTGGAAGGATAATGCAGAGGGAAACTTTTTCAGGCCAATTGCAAATGTAGGGATTCCAGTTCAGATCAGGAACCTGCCAGAATTGTGGCGGTGGTCAAAAATTAAAGAATTTTTCCCCTTAAAGTTTTGACCTGGGTTGGTTTTCCTACACCTACTATTTACAGTCTATATACATTGCTAATACTTCTGTAAGTTTATATTGCAAATAAAGAGGAGATTTTTTTAAAAAAAAATGTTTTATGGTTTTAATGTTTTTGCAAGTCACTGTTAGCTGCACTCCAAGATGGGCAGCTGTACAAATCTTATAAATTAAAATATCCCCAGAACACTGTAATTATATTTAGAAAATATATGTATAGAAATAAGAAATAAAACATGTATAAGAGGAAGTGTTGGTATTTATTCTTTAGGTTTGCTTAGCCAAGCTAACTTCTTAAACAACAATGACACAATAGCTAAAATCCCTTTAGTCAAAAAAGTCCCACATTCATATAAGTGTATCACCAAATTGATTTTCAGAGTTATAAATTGGCAAGGGATAATTTCTGGCTTCCTGTGTGAATTGCCCCTAAATATGAGTAGCAACACTGATGAAGCAGTGTTTTGCAGCAACGTATGCTGCAAAAAATATCCAATGGTCCACTTTTATAGCACTAAGCCACGCATACAGTAATTGCAATTCAAGATGGTAGATAGTAGATAGCTGGGGCCTGTTGATACAAGCTATATGTAAGGCAATTATTGGTGGTGGTTTGAAACAAGATGCTTCAACTGAAGTTCTGCTGAGGATGTTACCTAGCCTGGTGATGAATGTTTGGAAGCCAAACAGCAAGTTCGTAGAATAAACCCCACCAATATCTGCCACCCGAGTGACAAATGTTTTCCATCACCTCTAATTCAAGGCAAATAGAAAATAGAATAGAATAGAATAGAATAGAAGTTGTAAGGGACCTTGGAGATCATCTAGTCCAGCCCCCTGCTCAAGCAGGAGAACCTATACTATTTCAGACAAATGGCTGTCCAGTTTCTTCTTAAAAACCTCCAGTGATGGAGCACCCATAGCTTCTGAGCTGTTCCACTGGTTAATTGTCCTCACTGTTAGGAAATTTCTCCTTAATTCCAGGTTTCTTCTATTTTTTTATTAGTTTCCAATAATTGTTTCTTGTCCTGCCCTCCAGTGCTTTGGAGAATAATTTGACCCCTTTTTCTTTGTGGCAGCTCCTCAAATACTCGAATACTGCTATCATGTCACCCCTAGTCCTTTTCTCTAGACTAGCCATACCCAAATCCTGCAGCTGTTCTTCATATGTTTTAGTCTCCAGGCCTTTGATCATCTTAGTTGCTCTTTGAAATTTTTCCAAAGTCTCAACATATTTTTTGTACTATGGTGACCAGAATTGGTTACAGTATTGCAGTGTGATCTTATTAGGGCTTTATAAAGTGGTACTAATGCTTCATGTGATCTTGTTTCTATGTCTCTGTTTATACAACCCAAGTTCGTATTAGCTTTTTTGGCTGCTGCTGAACACTGCCAGCTCATATTCAAGTGATCATCCACTAGGACACCAAGGTCCCTCTCTCAGTTACTGTTTTTGAGCCAGGACTAACTTAATCTGTACTTATACATTTGATTTTTCCTGCCTAAATGTAAAACTTTGCTTTTCTCCAGATTAAAATTCATTTTGTTGGATAGGCCCATTGTTTAAGTCTGTCAAGATCTTTTTGGATCCTGGGCTTGTCTTCTGGGGTATTGCCTATTCCTCCCAGCTTAGTGTCAATGATTAATTACTTAACCTTTGTCACTAAAGACCACTCCCCTAAATCTGAAACAAATCCTGCACTTTTTGGGTAGAAGCTGTTTCCCTTTTCCTCAATCAGCTACATCTGGGCTTAATCTGGGGCCATCATTTCAAAAGACCTCTGACACATCAGCCATGAGGATGCATTCTTGCAGCTTGAGTTGCACCAGATCATCAGTTGCACAAAGGATGCTATGGCCTTTGTTTATTTATAAAATGAGGGATTTAGGGTCCAGATTTCTTAGATCTAAGTTCCACAAATGAGAAACATTCATTATGAAGAATAATTATATTGTTTAAGGAGCACAGAAGCAAGACTTCATGATACATTCAATTCTCTTGGAAAGCAGCTGGGTAATGTCTTACAACTAGTCAGCTGAATAGCTACAGCTCCACAGATGGTCTACTTGGCTCCAGACATTGGCCGGAGCTAGTTCAGCACTATATCAAACTATAAGTAATTGTATGGCACACAAGACATTCAGTGCAACAGTTTTATGGGCTGCAGATCTGGAGCTATATGGTTTAATTGATGTAAAGGTGACATCAAGGCTAAAAATTTGAAAAATAACTAGAACTCAAGATAAGGATTCATTTGGGGGATATTTGTTTCTTTGGATGGCAGGAAACAAACCTTAAAACAAGACAGAGGTGAGGTAGATGCAGAACCATGAATCTCCCTCATGCAAATGATGCCTGGGATCTACTAGCTTTAATGTTCTGCAGAAAACAGACATTGACATTCTCACAAGGTCTAATCTAAAAATATTCCCAGACACAGCAAATCCCAAACTTGGCAAGTTCATTTTATTCACATCTAAAATGTATGGGTTAGTTGGAAAAATTTTGCAATTTGCAGGATTGCATTAAGTATAGGATTTTATCAGTATATGAGAACTATTGCCTTTGGTTGATATGTTTGAACTTCAAAAATGAAAATGTGTTATCTTTGAGGGGAATGCTGCTTTATATATTAAGGGCTAGCCAAAAGAACTTAATGAACTCCAGGAAGCTATATCAACAAGCTCTAGTGGTCATTATTTTATTTTACAATATTGAACGCCATATATTGTGACATGCCCAGAGTCAGTCTACAATTGGGTGGTGCCATTAATTAATTAAACTGAAGATATTATGAAGAAATACTCCAGTCTCCAGTTTTACTTAGATTTCCCAACACATTATTTTTAATGCTCTTGAGTTTTAATGTTATGAAGAAGAGAAAAAAAAAGACATTGATGTTAAATGTCTATGAGATTCTCAGTCATCCAGGTCATAGTTGTCCCAAAGGTGCTTTTTCAAGAGACAACTGGACTTTCTGGTTTTTCAACCCAGAACTGAAGAAGCTGCTTCTTCAATGAGAAGCAAAACATCTTCAAACAAACAAACAAACCCAGAAAGTCATGTGGAAAGAAAGTCATCATTTGGACATTGATGTTAAGTTTAAAATTGGGAGGAATACATGAAATTAGCATCATTTTATTTCCATGAATGGACTACATAAGCTTTCTTGGATAAAAAAAATGTGGGTGAGGCAGTCCATGGCTTAGTTTTGAAGCATATCCATATATTAGAAAAAAGACAACAATAAGCAGGAATGTGGCAAAAAGCGTTCTGGGATATAGGTGCTTTATGACTGGTTTCAACTTTTTGCCAAAGGGCAAGTTCCATATGAAAAGTATTTCCCACTAGTGGCATTCTTTGAAAATGTTCTCATCAGAATCTAATCGGGCCTGCTCTAGCTTTCTAATCCATCTGTCCATCCATCCGTACCTTTTCTCAAACCTTACAAGTTCTTTGATGTGGTAACAGAACTTTCTATTGTACACTATTCTAGGTTTGGGCAGAGCTCAGATTTATACAAAGGCATTACAAAACTGTCAGTTTCATTGATAGGTTTCTTCTAATGACCATTAGCATAGAATATATCTTTCTAATACCTGATGAACATAGAGCTAATATTTTCTGTAAGTAACTTGGATGTGAAGGCTTTGTTACATTTCAGTCCCATCAGCTCAGATTCAGATCAGCTCTATTTTCTTACTCCTATGGATGTCCACCTTCAATCTAGTTCCCCATTCACCAATTTGAAGAGATTCTTTTTGAGCCCTTTATAACATATTCCATTCATGTTTTTTCCTCCCTGGATAATTTGGTGTCATCCCAGCTATGATTTTTTTTAATTGGAAATTTGTATCTTCCAAATATATTTGAGATCATCATCACTAGATTTATTGAGTAAGGGTAATGAATAGTCTTCATATCAGGAAAAGTTTGTCATATCTTGCGTTTTGAAGGATCAGTAAACGAAAGGAAAAGACAGAGAATTTCATTATTTTATCTTATTTAGAATATATTTTAACAACAATATTTATTAAGACACAAAAAGAGAGTACATAAAATGAATTAAGCCATTAAAGAACAAAGATTATACTTTAACAAAAGCCAAGAATTGATCAAAGAGCTAATCTTCAGCTTTTACATAGTAGCCACCAGTTTATAGATCTTGGATCATTTACTCTTAATTTCAAAGACCATAAATACATATTAAGGGTGCATTTGTTCAAACACTAAAGTAAACTTTTCCTCAATTATTTTCCTTGATTTATGAGCATAATTAAGCTGAAAATTTCTGTTAAGTGAGACATTGTTAAGTGAGTTTTGCCCCAATTTAAGACCTTTCCTGTGAATCACTGCAGTTGATAAGTTGTTGTTAAATGAATCTGGCTTCCTCACTGACGTTGCTTGTCAGAAGGTTACAAAAGGTGTTCCCCTGACCCTGGGACACTGCATCCATCATAAGTATGAATCAGTTGCCAAGCATCTGAATTTTTATCACATGACCATGGGGATGCTGCAAAGGTCGTGAACTGTGAAAAATGGTCATAAGTCATATTCTTCAGTGCCGTTTCAACTTTGAACGGTCATTAAACGAACTGTTGTGAGTCGAGGATTACCTGTGTTATTGTTCTGTATCTATTTCTTAGAAATGGAAATAATTTCTGTGGCATTCTCTGAGGTGCACAGTATTTCTGAACAGGCTCGTTTAGGATAATCCTGAAGATACAGATTTATTTCCTGCCTCAAGGCAAAAGCGATAATCATCATTTCCATCTTACAGATGGAGCATTTGTGTTTATGCATGTGAGTTTGTGCCTGCACACAGCCATGAGGGAAGGGAGTCTTTGGCAGGATGCCAGCTGACAGAAGGCAGAATCTTCTTACAGATGGCCAAGGCTGTATAGGGCTAGTTCTTTCCTTGTGCAATTATCATAGAACTATTCTATGAAAAATGAGCCTCCATGACTGTTTCAGAAGAGAGGTTAATAGTGAAATCAAGGGTCGGAAAGAATCAAGAAGTTGCTTAGCTCCATGTCCTTAACTGAACTCAAGCAATGGGAGACAAGTTAAGGACAGAAATGCAATGGCAAGGAGCTCCTTTGCGGGACTTGTTGTGGTTTCAACATAGGCTCATAATGTCACTGTAGCGAAGTTTGAAGAAATTTAATTTCCTCTTTATTATTGCCAGTGCATTTTTATGCAGTAGTAAAATCTTGACGCCCCCACCCCCTCTTGTTTTTTTTTTACTTTGCCTGGAGACATATGGGCTTTCTGGATCACAACAGATTACATTTAAAGGCATCACTGTGTTCTCTCTTTAATAGTCTAAAAAATATGCTGTTATTGACCTGATGGTCTATGACCGCATGTCTGGTAGGTCAGAAGTGCATATGTTAATTCGCAAATATATTAATTTAAAGGACAAGATCATTTCCTTTTAAAAACATATTTTAAAAAACTAGGAAGTGGCTGTCTTTGGAAAGGAATCTTTCCTGAAAGGAAATAAGGATGCTTTATGTAATTAATCATTATAATTAATGAAACAATGAACTGAACTATATCTAAATTACAACAGTATTTTAACAAGGTGAAAATAAGAGGTAGAAACTAAAAAAAAAAATCAACAAAACATTTTTGCTACATAGTTGCGATTAGACTAAAATATAGGATCTAAAGAGAAAATTCAGGTTTCAGTTACTCAAATCACCTAGAAAGAAAAGTCGAAACTGCTGGCAAATGCTTTCACTGCTCATCCCTCCCCCCCAAAAAACCCTCTGTGCATTTTACGGAAATGCATACAAAATCACATACACATGAAAATGCACAAATTAATTAACCAATTAGAGTAAATTCAAATTAATTAATTAATGTCTATAGGTGCCCATTTTAGTAAGACGACTCTGGGCTGCAAACAATCATAAAACAGATAAAAATGATTGCAGTATAGGACAAAACAAAATATTTACAGCTGCCAAAGAAGAAAATTATCAACATAGATGTCGATGTGGCCAGAAAATGGGGCCATTCACACCCAGGCCCAAGCCATGTCTTCAAGGCCTTCTAAAAGGTAAACTAGGTCAGCATCATACTGATCTCAGAAAAAAAATGTTCCAGAGGGCAGGTGCTAAAACCTAGTCCCTGCCAGCCACCATTCCTCTGCTGATAGGACCTGTAACATGACCAACTTGCTGGACCAATTTGGACTGATAGAGACAACTGGTCTCTGTAACTTGGCCCCAAATTATATGTCTTCATGCATGTACTTTACAAACCAATCTGGAAACAGGGAAGAGAACTGTACATTTGATGGCCTGTGCAAATGAACCCTCATCCAATTTAAATTGGAATTTTCCGTTCAAAGGATGAGATGATTGGAGTTGAGTTTGATAAGTCACTGCAAGTACAAGTCTGCAGAGATAGCCAGAAACAGCTTCTGAAAAACAGCTTTCTGAAAACAGGTCACTATTTTAACAATTGAAAAAAGAAAAAGAAATTTCTCCACAACACTTCTTTCAAAGATTTTTATATTCCACTTGTAGAAATCTAACTTCACTAGAGGCCTGATCTATGTGATCTCTTTTGTCTAAGGAACGTTTCCAGTTCAGGCATACCTTATGCATAACTGTTTGCCTGCTGCAGCCTGTGCACTTTTAGTCTTTCCTGTGGTGTTTTTGGCAGATCTCTTGATATCATTATTCATGTTGACACATTCTGTAAAGTAACTGAGGCAATTTTTGGGAAATAGGAGTTTTAGTTTCCTTTTTAAACTCACAAGGGGGAAAAGAGGAATCTGTGCGCACTGCACATGTTTGTATATTCACAAGCATGCATTTATTTAGTTTCCACATATTTCCTTGCCTCGCCTAACAAAGCATTTAGATGACATTCTAAAGTGAACTGCTTTCTGATTTTGCCATCATAAAATGGTGAGGCAGGTTGCCCTCCTTGATAAAGGAGCTAGTGACTCTGTATCTATATCTTACACTTTCAGAGATCTAAGCATTCCTGTGCTCAGTACAACACAACTCTGTATTTTATTAAAAACATGGCAGTCAAAACTCAGTTTAGTGTTTTAAGCAGGATTTTCCACTGGTGGTAAAAGAGACAGCAAAAAAAAAAGGGGGGTTCTTTTCTTTTTTTCTCCTTCATTCCCTTCTGGCATGTTTGGAATTAAGCCCAAGGAAGTCTAGAAAATTGTAATATTAATGGATTAGTTTGACCTCAGGTTTAAGCTTCACTGTCCCCCACCCCACCCTTACAAACTTTTAAATGGATTCAGATAGGACACTGGTGTTTATAATAAAGCTGGTTTATGGACCTCATCATCTGAGATCTCAGATAGGGATGACGACAATACTACACAGTAAAATAAGCTGCAAAGAGAAAGTCGTCATGTACTGCTCAGAGGTCATTCTGCTGGGCAACGACACTTTTAAAGTCTGTTTTGCACTTTGCTCCATAATTTCTACTAGAAAAGAGACAACATCAAATACATTTTTAAGATAATGAAAAACAGAATCATAAATATGTTAGCAATTGGTCTATCTGACCAGGCCTTGCTGGTGGTCTCTGGAGAATTATCTAACTGGGGCTGTTTGCCCATGGATAACCTCTTGGTAGCACAAGAAAATGTTTATGAATCTAAAACGGCTCACAGACATTAGAACAAATCATGACTTTATTCAGAGACACTGAACTGTAAATGACTTCTCCTGGCTATTTGGCATGGGTTAGTCTCCTATTTTAAAACATGCAGTCAATAAGCAGTGGCCACGTTACTCAGTCTTGCTGCTGAATTCCAAACGATAGCCATGCATACAGAGAGTAGCCTAGTGTATAAATGGAGCACTCCCCCAAAGAAGGAAGAATAATAAACAGGTTGGCACAACTTACAACTGGCTCCTGAAGGCTGTGCTTACATCTCAATGGTGCAAATTGAGTGTATTAGGTTGAGAGAGATGTTCCAGGTGCAGTTTGTTAAAGCTGATTTTGGTTTCTCACTCCGGGAACTCCACTCTTTGTTTATATTAAGGGAAATTGCAAGAGTGTTTTGCAATCCTTGTTATGTTTACCCCAAATCACCCTGCAAGGCAGGAAAAATGTCACCTATTTATCTTTTCAAACATGGAGGCATTGTGTGACTTCTTCCAGATTATAGAGGAGCTTCTTCTTCTTCTTCTTCTTCTTCTTCTTCTTCTTCTTCTTCTTCTTCTTCTTCTTCTTCTTCTTCTTCTTCTTCTTCTTCTTCTTCTTCTTCTTCTTCTTCTTCTTCTTCTTCTTCTTCTTCTTCTTCTTCTTCTTCTTCTTCTTCTTCTTCTTCTTCTCCTCCTCCTCCTCCTCCTCCTCCTCCTCCTCCTCCTCCAGAATAAATAGCCTTCATGTACAAACAATGTTCATTTGCATACATACATGGCTTTCAGCTCCAAGTTTGAGAGAGATATGATTCCAAGTTATCATATTGTGAATTAAATTATGACAATTTCATCTTTTCATCTTCACAGAACTAATCAGACATTTTGATGCTGGGTCGATACATTGAGTTTATATGTTGCAGGGAAAGGTTTAATTGCTGAAAATTACCATTAGGAGTTAGAAATAAAAACAGTGTAGTTCATATCTTGATTTTTAAGTACATGTAAAAGGCTCACTATTGCTGACAAAAGAACTCAGGATTGAAAAAGACCACACTGAAGATGTCAAGTGACATAACAACTTTTGTAAGTTTTAATCCCTGATAACTAATGCAAGTTATTCCTAAGCAGTCTGTAGGGGATGAGTGTGTATGTCTGCATCATTCATCTTTTTGACTTGCTTTCCATTCTCCATACGTTTCAGTAGCAACTTGTTTATTCAGATGTAAGAACACAAACTCGCCAAGCTGCTTAGACAGATTACATTACGATTTGGGAAAAATGTATGAGTTTTCCCTCTTCTGCCTTGATGCATACGATTTTATGGATAGTCATTGGTCATTTGAAAACATCCTTTGAGTGCATAGAAATCATCTAGCCACTTACATTGAGGATTATTGCACTCCTGGTCATCCCCATGATAGCACCAGCTTTTAACAGCAGGGCCAGAAAAATATCAAAATCCTCTTTTTATGTAATCAGGGCCATCCTGTGCAATACTTTAAAGTGTCCCAATCATGGCTAGCTCATTCCACTAAAAGTCTGAGAGAACATGTTTCAATAAGAAGGTGCCAGTTACCACAACAATAAATTATTTGTTTATGGGCAAGCAATTGAAACTGCACACATGTAATTGTTTGCAAACTCTGATTCTAAAAAGAGGATTTTTTTCACAATATCTCACCCCTCTTTTCTTAGGTGTGATTCTGCTTTTCATTAGAGCAAACTGGCAATGAAGGAGATGTAGACAGTGTGTTGCGTGTGTTCCTAGGATGAAGGAGGGGAGAGCTGGTACTAAAGCTGGCTTAATGAAAACCTTGATAAACCTTATAGCTTCCTGCTAGGGGGTTTACTCAACTTTTCTCTTGGCTCAATCCCCAGTTTTAGCTGGAATCTTGTTTTAAGACTTTCTACCTCAGGTAAAGCTATTTAATTCTTCACTACGGAGAAGAACTTCAGAGGAAACAGGAGAATTGGGCTTTACTGGTTGATCCAATACAAGCCAGATGTACGTGCATGCTGCTTGGATTCTAGTGAAACATTCCCCTCCCCACACCATTACCAATTGTTGCAGAAGTTTTGAATGGGGACAACTTGTGTTACACTAAAAGGCCATTAGTAGGAAAAGAATTGGAGCCAATGTACATATTGCTTTCTTCTTCTCAATGATATTTTAACAGTTCTAACATATGTAGGTAAAACTTGTGTAATTATCCACAAAAGAAGAAAGCCATGCATCAAATACAATCTTAAATAATCAGTGGAGGAAATGTCCCAGGATATTTGCCCATGTGCATGAGGATATGCATGTTGGCCAAATGAAATGCTTCTTGCTACTGTTGTAGTTGCATACCCAATTTAACTTGGTTGCACTGAAATCATTGGCTGGACAAATAGAGTAATGTGTGTAGATTAAGTGTAAACCTGATCAAATTATGCTGTGCCATAGCATGATGCATGTGGAAGATACATTGGTTAGAAGTGAGCCAGTGATAATTTAACAACTGATTCACCCAGGGTCAGGTTGGCTGTTGTGGAAGGCATGGCCCATCCCCATCCTCCTGCTCTACTGCACATGCGGGAAAGCCTCCCATGACATCCAACCTGACCCTGGGTGAACTGGTTGTTAAATTACACACACACACACACACACTATCAAAGTGGACTGTGCTGCAATGGAGAAATAGGAAATGGACTGTGAAATATTAGGTCTTGCCAATAAATTAGAGTGAAGAATAAGCACTAAGTGTTTTACATACTCTAAATGGAATGTGTGTGGTTAACAGTGATACAAAAGCTATAAAATCTTCTTCTCAACCTTCTATAATATCTTATGAATAGGTAGCATCTGTTTTCATTATCATGCATTCACTTTTTTTAAAAAAAAAGTACCTATGTTTGCCCCTCCTCAAAAAACACCCTCCCAATCAAATTAATTTCTTCTTTCTTCAAATGATCCATTGACATTGAAGCTTATTTGCATGTAAATTATACAATTTATAAAGAGTGATATATAGGGATATCAGATCACTCTATTTCTAATCTATGATAATTTTGCCTCTGTTCAGTCTACTGATCCTAAAGAATCTGTTATTTTTTGTGAAAAAACAATAGGCACAATATTCTGATTCAGAGGTATTGGGAAGATGTTAAATGAAAAGTTACACACTTGCAAATGCATTTTATATGCAGTTTGGGATTATTTATGAGCCCCAAACTAACCTGTTTAAGTGGATGATGTTTAAATATGAAAAGTAATTGCATTCTGATTGCTAATTTGCAGAATGAGGATCAGGTTAGTTCCCTTAGATGATATAAAATCTTTGAGCATTCTTGGTACAATACAAAACTGCCTGAAATATGCCCATGTCTCTATTCAATCCAGCATGAAGCTCATTAGAAGCATAGAAGTAAAAAGTGCTTTCTCATTTGGGCCTCTTTTCTATCTTTTTAGTCTTAGAACTGTGGAATCATTCCATGCTCTTTAAGGAAGTGAGGCAATTCTTCTTTAATTCTTCACTTGGCAGTATAAGACAGAATTCATGGAGAAATGAATAGAAAGGAAAATAAGGTGCAACACATACATCTCTTTTCTCCTATTTAAGCCATAATCTGAGTACCTTTGGGCTCTTGAGAGGCTGGCATAGATTTATGGGGTTATGTGGTTCAAGCGGAGTGCCTGGATGGGATTTTTTCCCCTCCTGCAGAGAATCTTGTGTGAAAGAACAAAGGAAATCAACTCTTGAGGCAGCCGGTGGGCTGGAGAGAGCTGATGAAGTCAAGAAGAGAAAAGAACTTGAAAATGAGACTGCGAACAGGGAGGGGGAGAGGAATAATGGATAATGGCTCAAGTGCGGCTGCCCAGCTGGAATGGTCTGAAGGGCTATCTATCTTGCCTTTTTATTGTTTATTGCAGTGGAAAATCAGGGTTAATAGTACAAAGAGGAATAGTACAAAGAGGAACAGCACGTTCCATTAGGAAATCTAGAGATGGTTATCCAAACCTGACAACTGTCTAAGAGGCATCGCAAGGGGAATCAGCCTTCTTTTGGGCAGCTCAGGTAGACACACTTGCTTGTTGCAGGACGGGCAGTGGAGAGAAGAAATGCCAGACAGGAGGTCTGTTTGACAAGAGGATCCAGAACTAAAACCTGGGCTGCTCTATGGTCATTGCTTTTCTTCTTTCTCCTGTCTGCTCTTTTCCATGTTGTTATGCTGTGGATTCCCTGTAGGCACAACAGACGTGTTTCGATGTGTTTGTGTAGCTTCTCGTATTATGGTGACCTAAGCTCCAGTGGGGCTTTTAGGCATGAGTGCAATAATAAATAAGGAGAAAGGAAGAATGGAAAGAGGAAAGGAAGACTGGCAGGCTGAAACAAATAGGGGGCTGCAGAAAGGAAATGTGAGATATTTCAGATCAGGATTTGACTTTGAACTGGCATGCAACTAGTATCAACTGGCAAGGAAAGTCACCTCCACCCCACCCCCAAACCAGGTTTCTTTATAATGTTCTGAAAAGTTAATTGCTTGTAAAATTCTACATTTTTTTCGTGCTAACTTACACAAACATTTATATGACTACCCAACTCAGACCACATGGCTCTGGATGGTATACAAATACAAAATACAAAAAAACCCCATATGAAATAATAAAATAACAATGACATCTAAAATGTTCTGGAGCTTGATTAATGGAACCCAAGCTCATCCCTATTCCAAAGCCCAGAGAATGAGACTGGTCTGTGAAGCCTGACAGTTAGAATTTATCCTATATTTGGGACAGATTGTCTTAAAGGGCAGAGGCCATCATAGAGAAGGCAAACTGCCTGGGTTTTATAAAATGAAGTTATTTCATGAAAAGACTTGGGAGTGTAGCCTTTTTATTGGAGTTAATAGGATAGCCAGATAGTTTGAGAACAGGTAGTCCTGCAAATAACCTGGTCCTATGCCATGTAGGTGATTATAGGTGATGATAACCAAAATGCTGAATTTCACCCAGAAGCCTATTGAGAGTCATTGTAGGTTGTAGGTGTTATTTTTAGGTACTTGCTCTCCTGCATTCAGGACCAAATGAAGTTTCAGGCTGGTCTTCAAGGGCAATATTGCAACAATTCAATCAGAAGGTGCTTCCCTCTTTTGGGTTTCAGGATGGCTGCTTGATATAACCTTGGACATCCTAAGATGGCTGCATGACTCTGGCTAGTTTTATTGCAGAACCACTAGCTAGCTCTAGTTCTTGCTATACCTAGGTGCAACAGTTCTTTAATTTCACCCTTGCTCAATATCTATCTATCTATCTATCTATCTATCTATCTATCTATCTATCTATCTATCTATCTATTATCTATCTATCTATCATCATGTCAACTCATAAAACATTTCTATGCATGTTTTAGAGTTGCCATGAACAGAAAGGTGGGGCGGGGGGAAGAAAAGGAATTTGAAAGAGCAGTGCAGCGGTTTGGAACTGAAAGTGCATTCCATTTTTACCTTGCAAAAATTATAACTACACAACTGGAGTTTCTTCCACAGAAATCTCTAATTGGAGAACATGATTGATGACTCTTGGCTATCAACATGTTTTGTTGAAGAATATGAATTATGATACACCCAGAGGGGTGGGGGAAAACCAGGGTCAAGGGTGACAGTGAATTACATGTTGCAGAATCGGCTACATACAGACCAACATGTTAGCTCCTAATAAATCCTTTGAAGTTTTTGAAGCTTGGCTCAAGGCTCATGATTTAATTAGGGCAACTGCCAGAATCCTGACATATCTATCTATCTATCTATCTATCTATCTATCTATCTATCTATCTATCTATCCATCCATCCATCCATCCATCCACCCACCCACCCATCCATCCAGAGGGGGTATTCAGTCAGTTCAGACAGGTTCTGGCATACCAGTAGTGAAAATTTTGAGTAGTTTGGAGAACCGGCAAATACCACCTCTGGCTGGCCCCACCCACCTGCCCTTTTCTGTCCTATATTTTCTTGTTTTTTAGCTCAATTGATTCAATAGCTTTGCTCAGAGCAAAACTAAAAAACAGCTCACCTCACTAGCACTGAAACAGAGGGCAGTTTTTGAGTGCTGCACTGCGTGAAGTGCTCTCTCATAGAACCAGTAGGAAAAGTGCACCATTGGCTGCACCACTGGCCTTGCCCCAGAGCCTCCATCCACTTGCTGTTCACCTCATCCAGGTCAGGGAATGCACCATTCCCCTGCTCTGGCCTTACCCCGGACCTCCGCCCACATGCCACCGCTCCCCTCTGGCCCCAAACTGGGCCAGTTCTGTTGGACTTTTCTATCTCATTCATGATCATTCATCAGCTATGGTATATAAATTATACATATCTATATCCTTAATTTGCCTTTGCAGTTGTAGTTAACAGATCAAAATCTGTAATAACATAAAGGCATATTGTCTTGATAGTTTTGGAAAAAATGACAGTGATAATGGCCATTTTATAAGATTGCTCTTTAAATAATGTCATTATGACTTCATATTAGAATGTCAAAATGACCCAATTCTGCTTTGTAGCAATTCAAAAACCACATCTTCTATCCCATGGAAACAACAGAATAATGTTGAAGTTCTTTCATGGACTCTTCCAGGTCCATTTAGTGAAGAGTCATCAAGTAATTGCATTTAAAGTTATTATCCTGAAAATTTATGTTGCTTCTTTCCATCCTCATTTCATTTGGCCAATAATTCTTCATTTGGCCAATAATTCGTAATTCTACAGGCTATTTGCTTCCCCCCCCCTCCTCGTATGTCTAATTCTTGTCCAAATTGTGTCCAATTCTTGGGGACTGCCTAGACAAATCCCTGGGAGATTGCCCAGAAAAGTTTTGCTGCCAAGGTTTTTCAGAAGTGGTTTGACATTGCCTCCTTCCTAGGGCTGAGAAAAAAGTAACATTGGGTGGCATTGTGCCTAAGGTAGGACTAGAACTCACTCTCCCAGTTTCTAGCTTGATGCCTTAATCGCTACATCCTAGTTACCATGCTATTTATCTTTCAGTAAACAAGAAATATCTGTGTGATATTGAAAGTAGGAAAGTGTGGCAATTAATGGGTGTTGGGGAGCCACACATGGGGAATTTGTTATTGTTTTCTCTGTTTTTATTTGTGCTTGCATACAGCACATTAGTAACACTTGGGCTCCTGTACAATAAATTGCATAAACGTAGTTGAGTAAAGTGAGATTTCTGAAAGACAGTACTATTAGCCTAGCACCACTTGTGCAATAGACCTCCCCAAGCCTTGTTGTGTTGTTAACAGCAGATTTCTGGGATTGGTAATTAAGACAAGCACAAAATCCACATGGATACAGAAGCTTCTGCTTTACAAACTTATGTAAGAGACAAACATGCACACAAACAAACAGGATGGTCAAATAAGTGACAAGGAAAAAAACACAGCAGATGCAGATGTGGAGGAAATCGGAGTTATATGTCCAGATGCACATTTGGAAGTAATTAGGGCAGTGTAAATCTAAATAAAATGTATTCAATCTTATAGGGAAGATTGTGTACAGATGACCTTGTATCTGTTCTGCCTGTTGTCCAAAACTGAAGTATAAATGGACAGCTGTAAACTCCAAAAGTCCCCTTTCTTATCAGTAGAATCAGGCTTCCACTGATGTCCCCTTCAAAGAGATGACACCTTTGGACAATGGATCATTCTTATAAGATGGGCTATATGACTATCCAACAGCCATAGGCCTTAGTCTGAAGTTCAGGACAATGACCCTGCTCTTTTGCCCTGTAATTGCCAAATCACTTACAATGTTTTAAACTTTTTTTTATTAAACAAGTTTTCCTTTGTCTGCATTGTTAGTTGTATAAATATTTTTGGTATTCACCCCCTTCCCCATCACATAAGGAGTGCAGCCATGCTAGAGAGGGTTAGCTATTGGTATTGGAATCAAACAGGCATCATTAACAAAAAACAGAACACCCGTTCTTTCCTGGCATAAATTGATTTTGTATGCAGCTAAACAGTTGAGTGAGACACCAAAATAGGAAACATATTTTTTATGAATTGCACTCTCTCTGTCTCTCTCTCTCTCTCTGTTTTGTTTTGCTTCTTGTTGAAGAAGAAGAAAAAAATCCCAGTGAGTAAAGAATAAGGATAGAAGAATTTCCAAACAAAGTGTTTGTTACATTTTGGAATACTTGAGTTGTTTTTGTTTACAGTATAATCTCCTCCTCCCTCCCAGTTTCCCCTTCGAAGCCTTTGGCCATGCATTCCGAGCCAGGGGAGCCCACAAACAGGCTGGAATTTTCAGTATCACTCTTTATATCAGCAAAGTGGTTAGTGGCTTTGCAGGCCAATGAGAGCCAAAATAGGAAAGGACAAGATGGGAGTCAACAGTATCTAAAACAAAGAATACTAACCATTGTAGAACAAATATGGAGCATGGTTAAAGTGGTGGGTATCTCATTTCTCTAGCAAGACCCAATCAAGTATTTATAAGAGCCGTGATGGCACAATGGTTGGTATGCTGTATTGCAAGCAAATTCTGCTGGCTGCCAGAAGATCGCTTGATGCTCCCATGAAATATCCAGGCACTCTGGGAGTTGAAATCCAATCATCTTAAAGTTGACATGTCTGAGAACCATTGAGGTACATAAATGAAGTACTATATACAGGATTGACCATTCTCACTTTTTTCAGAGTAATAGTGGATAGTGTAGCAAGTTTCGGCCCCTGTACCATGTCTGCTAGATAAGAATAGTTTCTATGAAGGCAAGCATATATCTATTGTTCTACTAAATATACATTTTAGGGATATATAATGGATAAGTAGTTGACAGTATACACTTACAATTATCCTAGCCTGCTTCAAATTACAAATTGTTTATGTAACATAAGCATCTGTTGAGGTTTTTTTTGCATGTATTGAAGTGAATGAGAATGAAACTACACATAGCAAGTTTACTTTTATGGAGTTTCTGCTGCAAGTATGCCATAAGATCTTCAATAGATGGTTAGGGCTTTAATGTGCTATTTATTACCAGAATAGATTTCCACAATAATGTTAAAGTGATTTTTAAGGGTCATTCACTGGGTACTTTTAATTTAAATATCTTGTTGTCTACTTCAGGTTTATGTAGAGGAAAGAGTATAGACATTTATAGCAACATTTTAAAAAGATATATTAAAAGGAGAAAAGTCAGAATATTAAAATAGAGACAATCATGTATGGATGGCAACAAGCCTGCTTTAATATCAATTTTCTCCATGTATAATAATATATATTGACCAGTATATGTATAGCTCCTATTTATGGTAGTGAGCGATGGCTCAATGGATAAAACACTGGGCTTGTCAATTGGAAAATTACCAACCCAAGTTCAAGATCTGAGTGTTGTATGACAGGTTGAGCTTGGTCTAGCTCCTGCCAACCTAGCAGAGATTGAAATGGAGATGAACAACACCCCTTACAGTCAGCAACAACTAGCAGGATTTACCTTTATGATACCATATGTTGACCATTAGATGAATGTAAATGTCACTAGTATATCTGCAAAGTTTCTGATTTATTTGTTATTGGCTTTATCTGAAAGTAGGCTGCCAAGATATTTTATAGGGGAAAGGTGTAAAGACCTACTGTTGTTCAGAAGTTGGGGGTAAACTTTCATCAAGTCTGGCCAAGATGAACAACAGAAAAAGATGGTGGGAATTGCAGCTGAAACATCTGGAGAGTACCAGATTCCCTTCCTTTGGACACCAATCCTTGACATTCTGCTAACTATGTATTTAACATACATTAGTATGTTGTCCCATTAGTCTATCAGATTACAATGACATCAAAGAGTAGTTTCCATACAGGGATGGATTAATATCATGCATTGATCTGAACTAGCTAATCCAACTGTCATGCCAGGATTCTAGAGTTTAATTGTATATTTGACAGCTGAATAAGGTTAAAAGTTAACAGATAATCAGAGTTGGAAGGGACCAACTCATCTAGTCCAACGCCCACCCAAGCGGGAGACCCTATACCATTTCTGACAGATGGCAGTCCAATCTCTTCTTGAAAGTCTCAAGTGATGGCGCTCCCACAACTTCCGAGGGAAAGGTGTTCCATTGGTTGATTGTTCTCACTGTCAGAAAGTTTCTCCTTATTTCCAGGTTAAAACAAATTAAATATGGATATATTATACAGTTTATGAATGAATGTGCCAAAATACAAGAGGTTAGCCTTGTCAGAGACTAATTTACAGCAACTGATGTATGAAATATATTGAAGCAGAAGTTAAAATTTAATCTGGGAATTCAGCCCAAATTTGGTCATGAAGGGAATGCCTCAAAAGAGTTTGTGAAATGAAAGGAAGCCCTGTAGAGTGAACAAGTCCTTTTCAGCTTTGAGGTTTCACCAAAAGGGAGGTAAACACTGCTGAGATGAGGATGAAGGGAAATATATACGTACTATGGGGATATCCCTACAGGCAAGAGATTTACAAGAAGCAGGACAGAAATTGGCAAGACAAGGCTGCTATGATAAAATTTGGATTTTGTTCTTGGTTTAATATGAATAGTCCTGCTTTGGCTTTGATGAATGTCACCTAAATAAGATCTGTTATGCATCCCATGTCTTAAGATGGGCTAAATGCATGGTATAGTATATGGTGTCCTAGAGATGTGAAATTCTCTCACAAGGGAGTAAGATTAATCATTTCCTCAAGTGCAGTTTTAGTTTTTATTATAGGGATATTCCTTGATTTACGAACATAACCGAGCCTCAAAATTATGGTCATAAGTTGTGGCGTCCATAAAGCAAGTCATTATGTGATTGGACCAGATTTTACACCTTTTTTGTGACAGTCAATAAGTGAATGTGACAGTTGTAAAGCAAATACCACAGTTGGTAAGCAAATGTGGTGGTCGTTAAGCGATCCCATTGTTCGCTATGGGGCATTTTTTTTGCCAGAAACCAAAAGTAAATGCCAGTTTCCAGCAAAAATGTTGCAAATTAAGTCAAATGTTGTAAATTAAGTCAAATGACTGGAGGGGTCACAGCAAATAGCCATGAATGCAGCTGATTGCAGAGTGCCCAAAAAGTGATTGCTTGGTGGTGGGGAGGAGGAGAGAGTGACATTGGATCTTCTAAACTGGGTGGTAAGTCCATTTTTTGTGCTTCATCATAACTTAAAACAGTCATTAAGTGACTGGTGGTAAGCCAAAGACTACCTGTAATAGATTTTACATTGTAAATTGCTCATCAATTAAACAAAGCACTACCAACTATGACAGTAAACTTCTCCAATGTTCCTTCAGTTACAGGAAACTAAATTCTGTGATGTTATCTTGTCTTTTAAAAGGGGAGAAATATTAGATCAGTGGTGACAGCCCCATTTGACTCTAAATAATCAACATGGAACTCCCTGAGTTTGAACTGGAAGACAAGGTAGTCAAAGAAAGAGTTCCTGGTCTTTCCCATTTTTTAAAAACATACATTTCAAGGGATAAAGTAGAATTAAAATTTTGTACATATGGGGCTGCACTACACATGTATCATGTATAAAGTAATGGGAGGCTGGTGTGACCAAATGAGCATTGACTGTTTGTTAATTTTTTGCTACTGAGGTAGAATTCTTTTGCTGAAGACTCACCCCATTAAGTTTAATGGAACCAAGCTATTCTTCGTACCACTTTTTGTATTCAGCTTCTTATATAGATTAACACATGATTCTCCCAATTAAGCTTAGCTTCAAGTCAGTTTAAGTTTCAAGTTAGTTCGTTTGAGGACAATTAACAGCTTGCCTTCAGAAGTTGTGGGTGTTCCATCACTGGAGGTTTTTAAGAAGAGAGTGGACAGCCACTTGTCTGAAATAGTATAGGGTCTCCTGCTTGAGCAGGGGGTTAGACTAGAAGACCTCCAAGATCCCTCCCAGCTCCATTCTGTTTAACAGTTTATCAATTGAAGGATTAGCTCAAAGATAGGAAAAGAGCCCTGAATAAAAGGCAGCATGTTATTTGCTTTCTTATTCCAGCACAAGTCCTAACATTAGGCTGAGGACTATGCATTGTACTGCCTTTGCTAGCCTACTGAATTTTAATATGCCTCATTATCAGGGCAGAAGAAAAATTCCACTGACTACCAGCTTTTGTCCAGGGAAAGGGAGAGAGTTCCATTTTGCGTTTTCTGTGAGAGAGAAGAAGAATGTATTCTTTTAATCCCAAGAAATGAGGTAATATAGCCGCAGCAATGGTAAAAAATGATGGAGTCAAGCATAGTGAAGAACACAGTTAATGGAAAGCCTGATTTCTGCATTAAAGGGCTTCTACAGGTAAATCTCTGTTATGATTATGGATTTTTACCATATGATTATGGAAAAAAATCAGAATCCAAAAGTACTAATGAAAAGTTATCAAGAAATCTAAGGAATGATATAGAGTATCATCCCCCTGAAATGTGAAGTAGTATACATAGTGCGGGCTAAAAAGTGAGTCATTTCTTAAATATTGTTTATAAATTGTTTCTTTGAACTGGAAAAAAATTGAGAAAGAGTCCCCTAGACAGAATTATGATTAACCAACTAATTGTTTTGCTGGTATGCTTGCTTTAGGGCCTTTTCTCTTTTTTGTCCAGTGCACATTAAGAATTTGTTTTTCATCTTACAATCCTTGCACCCAGATGATAGTCATTAAGAAAGAGGCCAGGCAAATAGTTGTGTACAAGTAATCTTAACACATTTTTAGTCCTGTTTTCCTCACTGTTTTCAACTGAATGTAATGCTGGAGAAATGTTAAAAGTGAGCTCCAAGAGATAACATAGGGGAAATTATTCATCTTTTATACTTAATCTCTTTTGACTGTAGAGAAGGAGATACTGAACAAGAGCACAGTTCTATCTATAGAGATGGCTGTCCCATTTGACTATGCTGGATTGTGTGAGGCATACAGTAATTTGGGCCTGTACATTTATGATGAGGAACAATTAGTTGATTTTGTATCCATCTCTCCCGTGCCAGATTCATCCTTCTCCTATTCTTATTCCAGGCATTTTATTTGGCTATTCCATTGTAAGATAAGGTACAGCGTGTTGTTGGAAATGAAGTAAAAGGCCAAATTCCATTAAGTATTAGAATAGCTATAGAATTGCTAACTTAGTTAATTAGGTATTGATATTATTGTTTATTAAGCATCTATATCAATTATTTAAAATAATGTATAACTTGTTTAATGTATGTATAACTTAAAATATGTATTATATTTTAAGCACCTGTACCAAGCACTGTTATAATGGCTCATTTTTGGATTTTTAAATAATGCACCATTTCAATATTATCAATTAATGAGGGAAGGATGTATGTGGCTATTCATCTACCCAGTAAGAAGAGTAAATGTTATGCTATTTTGTCTAATATAATGATTTCATTTCTGTGAAAAAGCTAAAGTATTTGGTGGCAGTAGGTTTCTTGACTGGATTAAGAGATTGGACAATGTCTAGTTTTCTTCCAATATTTAAGAGAAGTTCAGTTTTGAATCCAATTTTATGATTTTGTTCCATTTGTATAAAAAGGGATTTGAACCAAAATGACAGATCTTATACCTCTTATGAGATCCGGGAAACCTGGATATAGATAAAAGTCTGTGAATTCTGATTTGGCAAAGTATGGTGAGCCTAGATTGTTGAACAGGATTTAAATTCAATAAGCAAATAGTGCCATAATGCAACTCATGGGAAGTACATTACAAATTCTAGCTAGCAAATTCTTTTTCCTCTGTTGGCTTCAATATTTGCTATGGGCGACCTTCCGGCGACAGACCGAAACCTTGTCTCTCCGATGCTTTGATCCGTGCTCGCCACTGGAGCGCCCCGAGCCGGCTGGTTTCGGGGCTAAGCCACCCCATAGAGGTGGTGAAGAGGGGGGAGATTGCCTGCAGGGTTGAGGAGAGCTGCATCTCTCCTCCCCAGCTGGCCATTACTCCCTTTCCCAAAGGTGGTTGTAGCAGTGGTCAGAAAGCTGGAAAGGAGAAAAAAAACAAATAGAAGGGCAAGATCTGGAAAAATGGAGGAGACTGCCTGGAATTAAGGAATGGAACTGTAATTAAAAGGAACTTACAGTGAAATTTTAACAAGATTCCTCAAAGATACATTTTATCATGGAAATTTGGTAACAAAATAATAAAACCCCAGGAAGAGAAAGTGGAAAAAAGAAGCAAGTAGAAACAGCCTTGGATTACTTGGTGATTTTTGGTTTTTGCATCTAGATGACTAAAATTAACTGGTTGGTTGTTTTTTTAAAATGGTATCACTCTTAGAAGAACTGAAAACGGAACTTAAAAAATGGAAAGAAGACGCACAAGAAGGGAGAAGTTCTTTTGGCTTCGTGTTTCAATTCTTAGAAATGGAGATCTGGAACTATGAGAAGCAACAAGAAATGCTTGCAGAACAAGAAGATTGGGACAAAGAAGAAGCCATCTTTAATGATCAAATAATTTTAAGTGGGGGGGGGAGAAAAGGGGGGAAAGAGAGTGAAAGGTTTAAGATTAGGAAAAAAGAACAACCAAAAAGAAGAAGAACAATTTGAAAGATAAGTATAATATTAGAAAGCAACAGAAGAGGGGATTACAGATGAGAGAGTTAGAAGTAGAGAGATGAGGGGGTAAAAGGGGGAGGGAGAAGAAGAGGGGGGAAGAAGGCAAGGAAAAGAAGTTGTAAAAGACAGAAACAAGAAATGGAGAAACAGGGAAAAGATATAAGGATTGTAACCATAAGTTTGTTTAGAGATAATGGGTGAAAATTTAATTGTAAAAGGGATTCTGCAAAGGTACATAAGATAGCTTTGTTATATTACAAATAGAAATAACTTTAGAAAATATGATGATGGATAAAATATTTATTGTAATGCAGTGGGATGTTTGTTAATAAATAAATGAATTAAAATGATTGAGAGAATTAAAAGGGAACATTTTTAATTATTAGTAATAATTTATAAAAATATAAGTGAGAAATATGGGGAAAAAAAGAATTAACTATGGAAAGTTTATAAGTGTTCCCAAGGAAGTATGATATTCAATTGAAAAGAAATGTTAAAGATGTTAAGATTTTAAAGCATATTGATGATAGAATTGAATTGGAATGGAATGTGTTTTATTTACACACACACACACACACACATATATATATATATTTAATATATCTATCTATCTATCTATATCTATATCTATATCTATATCTATATATCTATATCTATATCTATCTATCTATATATATATATATATAGATATAGATATGTGGATCTTTGGTTGTTCGGGTTTTCTCCCGCGTAAGATTCAAAGTATCTAGGCAACGTTTCGATGAAGTCTCATTCATCATCTTCAGGCTTCTGTCTCCGGCTCTGTGCTTCTCAGAGTAATGTGAGATTGCAGCTGCTTCCTCCTTTAACTGCCAGTGGGGTGGGACTTGATTGGGTGGGGGCTTGGCTGTGTTCTGATTGGGTGGGGTGTGTTCTCATTGGTAGGGGTTTGGCTGTGTTCTGATTGGTTGGGGGTTAGCCGTGTTCTGATTGGTTGGAGGCGTGTTCTGTTCAGGTGGGGGCTTGGTTGTGCTCAGGTTAGTCTTAGTTGCTGGGGGATTTGAGTTGGTGAGTTGTGATCTTGCTGTTTGGCTTCTAGTACGTGGTCCTGCTGCATCTTCATAGTGGGTGTCGGTTTGCTTCATGTATGGCTCAGAGGGGTTTGAAGTGGGTAGTGATGCAGCTGCAGTGCAGCTTCTGGTCCATGGTCGTGTCTCATTTTCTGAATGGGTGGGAGTCTGTTTTGGAGACAGAAGCCTGAAGATGATGAATGAGACTTCATCGAACGTTGCCTAGATACTTTGAATCTTACGCGGAGAAAACCGAACAACAAAGATCCACATACAAATACCATGAGAACCTCAGAAAACAAATATATAGATATAGATATATATATTTGTTTTCTGAGGTTCTCAGCGGTATTTGTATGTGGATCTTTGGTTGTTCGGTTTTCTCCCGCATAAGATTCAAGTATCTAGGCAACGTTCGATGAAGTCTCATTCATCATCTTCAGGCTTCTGTCTTTGGCTCTTGCTTCTCAGAGTGATGTGAGATTGCAGCTGCTTCTTCCTTTTAACTGCTAGTGGGGGTGGGACTTGATTGGGTGGGGGCTTGGCTGTGTTCTGATTGGGTGGGGGTGTGTTCTCATTGGTGGGGGTTTGGCTGTGTTCTGATTGGTTGGGGGGTTGGCCGTGTTCTGATTGGTTGGAGGTGTGTTCTGTTCAGGTGGGGGCTTGGTTGTGCTCGGGTTAGTCTTAGTTGCTGGGGGATTTGAGTTGGTGAGCTGTGATCTTGCTGTTTGGTTTCGAGTTCGTGGTCGTGCTGCATCTTCATAGTGGGTGTCGGTTTGCTTCATGTATGGCTCGGAGGAGTTTGAAGTGGGTAGTGATGCAGCTGCAGTACAGCTTCTGGTCCATGGTCGTGTCTCATCTTCTGAGTGGGTGTGAGTCTGTTTTCTACATGGAAGTGTGGTGGTGGCATCTTGTGTGGCTCTCATGGGTGTGGGTCTGGTGTCATTCTTCACGTTAGGTACTCGTCTGTTCATGAGGGCGGGTTTCCAAATGGCTGGAAGGCGGGAGGTGTCATCTCGTTTGTTCATGCTGTGTGGGCGTTTTTCTATCTCTATGGCTTCTCTGATTATTCTGCTGTTGAAGTGTTCAGTTTTGGCGATAGTTCTGGTATTTTTAAAATCAATTTCATGTCCTGTGGCTTTGAGGTGTTGGACCAGGGAAGAGGTCGTTTCTTCTTTTTGATTGAGTTCTTATGTTCTTCAATGCGTGCACTTATTCTTCTGTTAGTTTGTCCAATGTATGTGGTAGGGCAGGCAGTGCAGGGGATTTCGTATACTCCTTGGTTTTCTAATTCGATTTTGTCTTTGGGGTTTCTTAGGATGGTGGATATTTTTCTGTTTGTGCAGAATGCTGTTTTGATGTTGTGTTTTTGGAGGATCTTGCTGATTTTGTCTGTAGTGCCTTTTATATATGGGAGGAGGGCTTTGCCGTTTTCTTGTTCTCTGTCTTGGATTTTGGTTGGGGTTTCTTTTTGGATTAGGTGGGTAATCTTCTTTCTTTGGAATCCATTGGCTGTAAGTACGTTGGTGAGAGTGTGTAGTTCGGTTTTTTGGTGTTGTTCATCAGCTAAGCATTTTGTTCTGGAGATGAGTGTCTTGGCTACGGAATTGATCTGTGCTGGGTGGTGGTGTGAGAGTGCATGTAGATAGCGGTTTGTATGTGTTTTCTTCTGGTAGATGGTGTGTCCTAGGGAGCCATTGGATCTTTTGTATACCAAGACATCTAGGAAGGGAAGTTGATTGTTGGCTTCTGTTTCCATGGTGAATTGTATTTTGGGGTGTAGGCTGTTGAGGTGTGTGAGGAAGTTGTTCAGTTTTTCTTTCCCATGTGGCCAGATTATGAAGGTGTCATCTACGTATCTGAGCCAGAGTTTGGGTTTGTGGTCGTATTTTTCTAGAGCTTGTGTTTCAAAGTGTTCCATGTAGAGGTTTGCGATGACAGGTGAGAGCGGTGATCCCATGGGTGCTCCTTCTATTTGTTTGTATTTTTGTCCATTGTAGGTGAAGTATGTATTGGATAGGCAGTGGTTGGTCAGATCTAGGATATGCTTGGGGGGGGGGGGTTGTATTTGTTTTGGATGGCTGTCAAGGCTTCTTTTATTGGCACTTGGGTGAAGAGGGATGTGACATCAAAGCTTACTAGTAGGTCGCTAGGTTGTAAGTTTTGTTTCTTTATGATCTCAATGAACTGGAATGAGTTTCTTACGTGTGAGTTGATGGATTCTGCATAGGGTTGTAGTTGTTTGGCAAGAAATTTGGCCAGGTTTTGTAGAGGTGAGCCTATGGAGCTGACTATTGGTCTGAGTGGGATTCCTTCTTTGTGTATCTTGGGGAGACCATAAAGCTTAGGGCATCTGGATGATTTCTCTCTGGGTATGATTCTTTGCTGGATTTCTTCACTGATGGGGGAGGCTTTTATTTTGGATTTGGTAGTTTTTTCTAGGTAGGTGGTGGGGTCTGTCTTTAGGGGTTTGTATGTGGGGTCTTGGAGTAGGTTGGTTAACTTGGTTTGGTAGTCAGATGTGTTCATAACCACTGTCACGTTGCCCTTGTCTGCTGGTAGGATTATTGTGCTGGTGTCTTCTTTCAGGTTAAGTAGTGCAGTTTGTTCTTCTTTGGATAAGTTGCTTTTGGGTGGTTTGCTAGTGCAGAGGATGTTGGTGATTTCGAGTCTGATTTTGTTAGCATCGTCAGGGTTGGTTTTGGTCAGGCTGGTTTCAACTCCGCATATGATGGTTTCTGTGGGGATGTGTTTGGGAGCGACAGCAAAGTTGAATCCTTTTGAAAGGACCTTGGTTTCAGCTTCAGTGAGGATCTTGTCTGAGATGTTGTGCACTGTTTGTTTCATGTGTGGCTGTGGGGGGAGGAGTTGGTTTCTGGCGTTGTTGTAGTTTCCTGAGTTTGTTGGTGTGTGTGTCTGTCTTGAGGGTGGTCTGTGTTTCGGCTCTCCAGACAGCGAGTTGTTTGGATTTGTCCCAAAGTAGGGGGTGAATCTTGTTGCTGAGTCTGAGGTGGAGTGTGAGGAGATCTTTGTTGATTTGGTCTAGGAGAAACCTTTTTGTGTGAAGTTCATTTCTAATTAGGGCCAATTCTGTTCTTTTTAGGATGCGTTTGGTGGCTGCTGTGTTGGTGTGGAATTTCAATTGGAAGCTTGTGGGAATTAAATTTTGATCTCGGCAGTTGCATAGGAATGCAAGGTCACATAAAATGGAAGCTCTTTGGACTTCAAGTTTTTCATAAGTCCTGGTCAGATGGTGGGTTTCCTCCCCGTAGAGGTGCAATATTTGTTTTCTGAGGTTCTCGCGGGTATTTGTATGTGGATCTTTGGTTGTTCGGGTTTTCTCCCGCGTAAGATTCAAAGTATCTAGGCAATGTTTCGATGAAGTCTCATTCATCATCTTCAGGCTTCTGTCTTTGGCTCTTGCTTCTCAGAGTGATGTGAGATTGCAGCTGCTTCTTCCTTTTAACTGCTAGTGGGGGTGGGACTTGATTGGGTGGGGGCTTGGCTGTGTTCTGATTGGGTGGGGGTGTGTTCTCATTGGTGGGGGGTTTGGCTGTGTTCTGATTGGTTGGAGGCGTGTTCTGTTCAGGTGGGGGCTTGGTTGTGCTCCCTAGGACACACCATCTACCAGAAGAAAACACATACAAACCGCTATCTACATGCACTCTCACACCACCACCCAGCACAGATCAATTCCGTAGCCAAGACACTCATCTCCAGAACAAAATGCTTAGCGGATGAACAACCCAAAAAAACCGAACTACACACTCTCACCAACGTACTTACAGCCAATGGATTCCAAATATAATTTACTGCAGGCATAACTAAACATAAGCATCCACTTAAGTAAGGTTTACCTCCTAGTAGCAGTTTATTAACACCATGGAAAAAGTGAAGTTCCATGTTCTTTATTTGTATTATATTACAATAAACTAACTTTTTGCAACGGTTAGTCACCTCCAATAAAAGTGTACTGGGCTCAACTGTTTTTATACTCTTATATTTACAGTAAGTATCTACTGCTAGGAAACAAAACCAAACTGAAAAAAAAAAATCACCAAATTTATACAAGTTATAGAAACATACTAGTAAGCTAGAAATCTTAGTGAGTTATTGATACAGTACCATGAAAGCATAAAATATTGGGGGCATACATAGGAAAAAAATCTATGCAGAATGAATATATTCTAAATTTAATCTATAACTGTACTTTTATTATTATACAGATTTTGTATGATATTGAATTGCAATGTGTAATTTTAGTTGCTTCAGAATTAATTACCGTAAATTCTATAAAAAGAAAATGCATATATGGCATTTTAACAAGAGAGCCTGTTTGATGTAATGGTTAAGACACTGGCCTAGAAACCAGAAGATGGTGAATTCTAGTCCCACATTAGGGGGAGATAGTCTGAATAGTCTTGGGATGGTCATTGTCTTTCAGTCCTAGCAAGACAGCAATGGCAAAGCACTTCCAAAAAGCTGCTAAGAGACTGCAAGAACTAATTCAACAATTGCCAGGAGTCAAACAATGAATTGAAGGTATCCACCCCCGCAACATATAATTTCATATAATTTTCTTCATATCCATTTAAATATTTTTCACAGTGTGCCCAGTATGACACTGTGGCTAATGTCTGTTGGGTTAACACTGAGTCCATTAGATAAGTTATTTCCTTCAAACAGAAACTATGTTGTTTTTATGGAAGCTACTTCTGATGATGCTTCAACTAAGCATTCAGCAACCTGTTGAAAACATGAGCATGAAGAAATGGAACTGCACATTCAAGAGAAGGAGAATCACAATGTGAAAAAGAGAGAGAAAGAAGCTTCAGTATGAAGCAGATTAGAAAAGAATGAAAGTGGCTAGTTGAGCAGTCAGCTACACTATTGGAAAGTGTCTGTATGTGCATGATAACCCTCAGGATTGAAGAGCAGGCTATTATATAGTTTATACCAGGGGTCACCAACCTTTTGGACCTCAGGGACTACCAAACTCATAATTTTAAATCCCAGGGACCACTTACTGGTTCTGTAGGTGTGGCCTAATTTGTGGGTGTGGCTTAGTGGTCATGTGACTGGCTGGGCATGGCTTGTATGTAAATATTATAAATATTTATATAAATACTGAATTTTTTATTTAAAAAATAGCAACTTTTACCCAAAATCAGGCAAAGCAAGCAGGCAGATTGAGTTGCTCACAGAATCACACAGTGATTTATCTATCTGCCATCAGCTAGCTCAATCTCTCAAATTTGCTTGCTGTGAGTCTGCACTGAATAACAGAACCTTCAGTCCTAAGGGAGGTTCAGCTGTGCTTAAAAGCAGAGCCGAAGATCTAAAGACTAGCTAGAAAGCAAGAAATCCAACCATTTCCTGCTTCCTAGTTAATCTAAATCTTCTAGCACAGCAGAACAGATGATGGTTGGAAAAAGGAAAAATAGCAATTTAGCAGGCAAGTTTGCTGGGTAAGGAGTGAGTGGACCCTACGGGGAGGGTTCCCGTAGGCCTTGTTGGCTGCGCAGCCTTGTGTTTCTGTGCAGCTTGGATTAATTGCTTTGGGGGGAGGGGTGCTCTGGGGGTGAGATTTCTCTGCAGCCCACCAAAATTTTCTCACAGCCCACCAGTGGGCCATGGCCCACCAATTGGTGACCGCTGGTTTACACTATCTTGAAATCCACTACGGAGCAGCTGCAGCCTTCTTTCTTTCCCATTGTTCTCATTTACTGTTTTTGGCACTTGTAGAATGTTTAGGACATAGCGAATGTGATAAGTCACTGAGTTCATGGAGTAAAGTCATGGCTGGACAGATATGGGATCCGTGTGTGCCCAACATCACAAAGTGACAAAGGAATGACTCCAACACCACCACACATGTTTTGGTGAAAGACCAACAAAAACAATGTGTTCACTGAAAAAAAATACTCCAAATCTCAGGAGAGAAAATAATAGCCTACAATTTGGATAGCTCTAGATAAAAGGAGAAATTATAGGAACATATGGTATAGGTAAGATAGAATAATTAACAGAAGAGACATTAAATATTTTATGAAAGAGATACTGAATTATTTACCAGATAAATTATGTAAAAGTTTGCACAAAATAAATTACTTTGGGTCCAGATAAGAAAAGAAACCATATTCTGGTTTTCATTCTGACTGATGATGGTCAAAGTCTTGTCAGATCAGCTTGCAATTCATTTAGTAAGTAGGAGGCATTTAGAAACACACATTTGTTTGCTCCCTAAAATTAACTTCTTGCTCATAGGATTTCTGCATACATACAGAATGGTAGGATCATAAGTACCTTCAGGGGTGGGATTCAAAAATCCCAGCAACCAGTTCACTGCCCAGTTGCTGGGTGGACGTGGCCATGGTGGGTGATGTTATGATATGTACAGAATAACCCTTGAGTAACAAGGATATGCACATGGAAACATTTATGAGAGTAGTTATGAATAATTATTTACCCACACACAGCTACACTAAATTGAGTTAAAGTTTACTTTAAGAAATAGCACAGTCCAATAAATGGTCCAGGTCATATATGTTTTACAGTCCAAAGAATATCCAATTACAAAGTCTTCTTACTGGTTGCCTTTATCATTTCCAGTAAACAAAGATATCAAAGTATAAGCACAGCAGAGAACCTTAGATAGCAACAGAATGTCAGAGAGAGCAAGCCATGATCTCTAGCTCCCTCTTATGGCAATTCACAATACAATCAACCAATCACAACATAGTACAAATCAATACAGTAACTTTGTCTTAAAGCTACAAACATACATTGTTGGTTTATACATTGCCAATCCAACTAATTGGTGGACAGATTCCTAACAGATCCGAACTTCCGGGAGGGCCATTTTTTGCCTTCCCAAGCATTCAGAAGCTTTCCTCAGGCCTCTGGGAGGACAAAAATGGCCTCCCCCAGGCTCAGGAGGCCCTCTGGAAGGCCCATTCCCCCCCTCCCAGACCCCCCATGCAGACCCTGCACTTACCTGCATCGAAAATGGGCCATGTGGAGACTCCTGGGAGGGGCGAGTTGGGGTGGGCAGGACCAGCTGGTCAGTTCAAATACCAGTTCAGTGAACCAGATGCAAATTTAACATCCGGTTTGCCTGAATTGGTCTGAACTGGTAGAATCCCAGCCCTGGGGTGCCTTACTGCATTGGTCTTTAACAATTGTAACTCCCAGAATCAGCCCTATTGCATTTATTGAGAAACCCAATTCCTGTGCCCTCTCACAATTACTGAAGAACTACAATAGGTTCTTAAACATGGCAGGAAACAACATTTTATAGAAATATAGTCCAGTTCTTCTAAACACAGAAGATATCCATGAGCACCCTTTTAGTTAAATGGTGATCTGATAACATAATTCACAGAATTAGCGCATGTTTGGGGAAAACAGTAAAGAATGTTGTAGTTATATAAAAGCTATATTTGGAGTTCTGGTCCTTTAAAATCAGTTAATAGGATTTCCAGTCAGAGTAAGAAATGTGACCAATTTGGCAGCAGACTTTGAACACTTGGTCTTTTGACATTCTGAGTCAGCAAAGAACATTGAGGAGAAAAGGATCTGGATGCCCAGCTTTACAAAACAGGTTACTGTGAAAATTAATGATACCATGAATTCAGAAGTACTGATAGTACTAGACCCAGGTAGGGGAAACTTGGTGTCCAGTAACAACAGGTAATAAAGACTATAGCAAAATAAACAAGATAGTGACTATTGTGAAATATGGAACATTTAGTATGAGTGGTTAAAGAAAAGGTAATATTTGATATTTGGATAAGTTATGGAAAAGACAGAAGACGTGCATTTAATCACAGACTATATAGAGAAATTAAAACATTAAAAGAATGAAGGAGTTATTGTAACAGGGCAGACCGCGTCAATGATAAAGAAAAAAATTAACCATTGCTCAATATATGCTGTAAAATGTGTGTGTGTATAGCATCCCGTCTATTCATGTTATTTAACATGAATACCATACATATATTCATAACATGAATAGACGGGACGATACCTCCCACCTACCAGACATCTGGAAGCTAGCCCTCACCAACAAACGAGTCCCAGCCACAAAAACCAAGACCAGACTCAAAACAACATGGGACACCACCACCAATCCCCCTTATCAGACCCAGGCCCAACCCCATTCTATAAATGAAGGACAACCACTATCCAGAAAATAGACCACGGCTGCTTCACCAGCTGCCGCACCCCCGACCCCAAAACCAAACAAGCTGACACATGCCAAGAACACAGACCCAGACGCCAAACTCGAAGCCAGACTAAAACCCAGAATGCTACATCACAGCCACCCACTCAGGATATCACATCAGAAAACTCAGGAAATTACACCACAAGAACTCAAGAAGTTGCAACACAGCAAATGACCCAGGATATCACAGCATAAGACCAAGGATACCACAGCAATAAGTCTCACAAGGTCATCACAAAACCCATTACCCAAGCCGTTACTACACAGGAGGCTACTGGAAAAGAGATCAAAACACAAACGACCCAGGAGATTACAACACAGGACCCAGGATACCACAACAAAAGAACTCGCAAGTCCATCACACAACCCATTATCCAAGCTGTTAAAACACGAGAGGCTAATGGAAAAAAGATCACTACAAAACAAACGACCCAGGAGATTACAGCACAATATCCAGGATATCTCCACAACAAAACTCACAAGGCCATCACACAGCCCATTATACCAACATCAACTCCATCAACCAATCAAGAGGCAGCAGCGCAGCCAACCAGCCCAGCACACCAGCCCCCACCACCAGTATTTATAGAGAGACAGCAGCTCTGATCACACACTGCTTGCACTGGCATGAAGCCGAAAGCCACCAGCCTGAGGATGGCGAGTGGGACCTCGCCGAAACGTCACCAAAATACTCTTAATTTTACATGGGAAAAGACCCGAACACACCTAGACACACACACACACACACACACACACACACACACATATAGTATTCAGCTTTGTTCGGGTATTTTCCCACATCATTGTAGTTGTGCTTTTAAAGTTGTAGCAACGTTTCAGCAGAATCTCATCTGCCATCATCAGGCTTCTGTATTGTGTTCGTCTGTGAGTCAGACTATCACAGCCGTTTCAGTTTTAAATTTGGGGCAGCCTACTGCTTTTAAGTTTAAATTTTAAATTAATTTAAAACTGAAACGGCTGTGATAGTCTGACTCACAGACAAACACAATACAGAAGCCTGCTGATGGCAGATTCTGCCGAAACGTTGCTACAACTTTAAAAGCACAACTACAATGACGTGGGAAAATACCCGAACAAAGCTGAATACCATACATGTAAGTACCCGCGAAAACTTAAGAACGGATAGATAGATAGATAGATAGATAGATAGATAGATAGATAGATAGATAGATAGATTTGTCTGTTTTAAATGTATGTCAAATCAATGTTTTTTCTAGAATAAAAAATAATAAAATAAATAAATAAAGACTATAGCAAATAGATTTTTCCATTCTCATATTGACCATCAGACTCATGCCAGGATTATTATGGTTGTCACAATCTACCAGATGCTTAGACTTGATCTGGCATTTTTGTCCACCAATTGAGTCCTTCCCAAAGTCCTGGGATAGCCAGATGTTGTTTGATGGTGTTAAAGGTATCACAGCAGGATGTAAATTGTTCCAAGTAAAGCTTTCAACTGACTAATGGTGATTTTGTTGATGCTGATGGTGTGTAAGTAGTGCTCCAAATGTTTTGGGTTTGTACCCAAAATGTCTATTACTATTGGTTCTATCTTTGTTTTCTTTTGTTGCAAGCGTTCTACTTCTATTTGTAGGTCTTTGTATTTTGTGTTTTTTCTTGTTCTTTCTCTATTGTTTTGTGTTCACCCACTACAACATCCACTATGCAGACTTTTTTGACTTTCTTATTGACAATTATTAAGCCTGGGGTATTATCTGGTAAGAATTTGTTTACTCAATTCTAAAGACCCAAAGCACTCTAGCTCTTTCATTTTCTATTATATTTTCTATTTTGTGGTTCACCAGTTTTTGTTTGCTGGCCATTTTTTTTGCAGATACTCCAGAGCACTATGGTTGCTACTTTGTCATGTCATTGTTTGTAGTCAGTGTGATCTTCATGCAGTAGCTAAGTAGGTGGTCCACTGCTTCTTTTTTTGTAGGTATTTACTGTTTGTTGCAGTCTTCTGCCTGGTTTTGTATGATTTTTATTTTCATGGCTTGTTTTTGTGCATTTAGAATATTTATTTGTTTATTACTTTTAGAAACTACCCATCTCCCTCACAGAGAGACACTGGGCAACGTACAAGACATAAAAGCATAAAAGTTGTATGTAAATATTATAGTAAGAGTAGAATAATAAAAATTCAAAATTAAATATAGGTTTAAACGGTGGGGGAGGGCTTTCAAGACACTTTCAACACCATGGCTATGTGCTCCTCTGTGGGCCCTACAGAATTAGTCCTTCTGTCTCTTTCTTTACCTTTTCTACTCTTAGCCATTACCAGACCTTGTTGTTATCTGCTTTGTCTTCTAATTTTTTAAGTGTTGGCCATGCAATGCTTTGCTTTATCTCTTTTCTATTCTTCATTTGATCATTCTGGTTGGCCAGTTTGTTCTCTCCCATGTTTGGTAAACCTTCGTGATATACTAACTTCAGTGTATCTTCTTCACCATCCTTTAGATATTCTTCCAATGCCCCTTTTCTTCTTCAACTGTTTGATGTACTTTTAACATTCCATACCCACTTGTTTTCTTTGGTAAATAGAGTTTATCAGCAGTGCTGCATGGGTGATCAGTGGTGGTATGCCACCTGGTTTGGCCTAACTGGTAGTAAAAAAAGCCTCCAAGGATCAGCTGAGAGGAGGGGAAAAAAGTCTTGACCATCAGCTGAGAGGAGAAAGAAGAGAAAAGCACAGGATCAGCCCTCCCACCCACCCTTGCACTTTTCTCTTCTTTATTCTCTCAACTGATTGGTGCTGCAGACCTCAGTTGGTGTCGGGAAAGTTGCACATATGTGTTAAGTTCACGGACGTTAGGTGCACATGCATTCACGCATGATCACCGAACTGATAGCAGAACAGGTAGGATCCCACTGCTGGTGATGATGATCATGATAAGAATTTTCTCCTCCACTTCCTCCTCCTCCTTCTCAAAAACAGGAAATTATTTTAACTTTACATGTCTACGATAAAATAAGACTGTTTTCCTCCATGTAACAATATGTAGCCGCAGAAAGAAAACCATTTTATTCATGGTGTCATGACTGGTCTTTGATTTAAAGAACAGGTGGAGAGTCCAAATCTAGTGTACAGTTGGCCACTTCTGCCACTGAGCTATATTGAAACGAAGCAGAGCTAAAGGAAGTAGCCCTTTGTTCTTCAGCTGAAGGTAGCTTCAATTGCAAAAATGCAAGTCTTGAAATAGTGGAAAACTTTACTTTTCTAATGGGCAAGAATCAAGTGTAGACTGTTTCTTTGTAAAACAAAAAGTATTTTTGAATTTTTGATGTGCTCTTAGCTCATTGTGAATGGCAATACCTCTTATAGTAAGAAATATGCATCCTACAGATGTTCACGTAATATCAGAAAATTGTCCATGATCTTTATTGTATTTTTTTTTAGCACTTTTAGGGAATTCTGGCATTGGTACAGAATTTGTTTTGGGCCAACTCAAATTGATGTGATGTGGAATAAAGATTACTCCATGCACCATATGGCATGCACCATGGCCAGTGGAAGATTTATACCACTATCAAAGAACAATTTAGATTTTACATGTGAAAATCTCTTTCATGTAGGAAGCAGCTATCACAGTTTATAAATTATTATCAACTAATTTATAGGTGCACAGGCAAAGGTGAATACCCTGAAACATTTCATTTCACGTGCTTACAAATGCTTACCCATTTTTTCCAAATTGCTGAATTTACAGTTATGGTTTGGCTCACCTACAAAAACAATGACAATGGACCTATACAATGAATTCCAACTGGCAAGTTAAACCAGCCATGCCAAAGCACTTGCACCCTTCACAATGGAAATTTGGTCCCCTCCTCCTCCAAGGCCCACTAACGCAAATGTGATTCATGTTATTGATTTCTGCGGCCTATGGAGCAGACCCAGAAAGTTACAGATAGTTCAGAAAGAAGCAAGGCAAGCCTGTGCCAGTTCCTACTGTAACTAAATTATGCATTTCACTTGATATGAATAAAACTTCATTTTGGCTAATTTGTTTCACAAACATCTGTTTGCATTTACACATTTTTGCGACATGATATCAGGCCAATTATGCATCTGCTGTATCTCTCCAGCATATGGTACGTGCTACAACAGATCGATCAGTTATGTGATCAGAGTGTGTGGTAAACATCTTTGCAGAACATATAACACTAGCACTGTTTTCCAGAAGTAAACTTTCCTTTCTTTTCTGTTCAAGTTCTGTTTTTATTATTCTTGGAGGAATTAACCACTGAAGTCCTGAAAATTCAGCAGTATTAAACATATCTCTCTCTCTCTCTCTCTCTCTCTCTCTCTCTCTCTCTCACACACACACACACACACACACAAATATAAACAAAATGTTGGCTTGTCCCCAAAATAGGCACCTTTTTCACAATCTTTCAGGAAATGTTTAAGAACTGGACACAACAATATTATCATTTGTAAGTAAATGGTTTTAGTAACCTTTGAAGGTGTGGGGCCTCTTTTTTTTCCCTCTCAGGAACTGGTTTCCTTCAACTTGACATTGTACAGCAATATTATTCGAAGAAGTTTTAACTGAAGAAGAAAGACAAGACACCATGTTCTTAGCAAGAATCTAGGAGCAATAAGTTTTATGCAGATGTTTCTCCATTGTTGGTAGCTACCCAGTAATTAAAATAAATCTGCATGTTATTTTCCTGTCTGTCTTCTCCCCAAAACAAGGTATGGCTGATCTTTGGTGATGGTCATCCTGAGCCAGATTATAGTAGAATGGGATAGATGCTGCCATCTTGAAACATGGCTATTCATACATTGGGATGATGACAATTCAATTTTCATTCAGACTAAGCTGGGTTTCCCTAGTAGCTCAGAATGAGACAAATAAAAGTAACAAAACTAAACCATTGAACACATGGGTTAATCTTGAAAGAATGCCATTTACCCTAAGGGTTGGATGGACTGATTTAATGATAGCAATAGAACTTAGATTTATATACCACTCCATAGTGATTTACAACACTCTCTAAGCAATTTACAGAGTCAGCACATTACTCACAACAATCTGGGACCTCATTTTGCTGAATTTATTGGAAGGACCAAAGGTTGAATCAGACTTGAGCTGGTCAGGATCGAACTCCTGGTAGTGGGCAGAATCAGCCTGCAATACTGCAATCAAACCGATACACTACTACACCTATTATGCTCTTGTGGACATCTCAGAAAGAGAAGGATATAATAAATTAATAAATAAAATAATTCTGGAAACAAGATAACAATTGCTTTTTTTTTTTGTTTTCATAGCTTTCTTCGGAAACAAAATAACGCAATAGATGTGAGACATAAAACTGTAGATTTCTATAGGTACAGCAAAGTTTGTAGGATTTTCTGAATGCTTTAAAATGCAGTTGTTAGAGAGGTAGTATAGAAACATCCTAAAAAAACCATGAAAGTTCATGTGAAGCTCAGGAGGCAATATATTGTGGAAATATACAATACACTCTGTTGTTTTCACACATTGGCAGTCATCTGTGGACAATTATTTCTTCCAAGTTTGGGCTCCTAAAATGAGAAAGTTCTTTACAATATAAGGCAGATAAAATGAAGCCTTACACTGCATGCTAGTGTAATGTTTCATTTCATCTGCGTTATATTGCTAAGATCCACACTACATTGTGCAGTAGTGTAAAATAAAATGAAAAGTTCTAGATATCTTTTCCTAATGTCCTTCCATCTGACCAATCACCAAAGGAAATCTCTTTTAGGCATTTTAGAGCCAGTGTGATACAGTGGCCAAACTAACCTGATGGGCTGCTTCTTTTATTCCATTTCTGGAGTTTCTTTTGAGATCATTGCTATCTTTCAGTGAGTAGTTTCTTTTTGACAATCATCCAGAAAGGTCAGTTAGATGCAAAGGAATCCCTGCAATCACTGGTGCCTTTGAGCACCTTCTCAGTAGACTAAATATGGATGGCAATGCCTAAATTAAGTGATCCCTCCCTCCTATTTTATCAGAATGCAGTTGTATATCACTGTAGCCTAATCCTGGCCAGACTAATAACCATAAAATGCCGTGTCTTGGAGCAATCATTGTGTTCATGCTATTATTAGCTGCTTTGTTCCTTGTGTGGCCTTTGTATTTTACAATCAAGTCCTGAATGGTGGCTACTGAGATAGTGAGCACTATGCCACCCCTGACCAGATTCCTCCTTGATTAGAAAAACAAGCACTGCGAGTGAGGAAACTATGGAGACATCAATTTAAATGTCTCCCCTTTGGTTTAGATTATAACAACAAAATGTCTGAGTTGATATGAAACAATCACCTGCAGGCAAACCCAAACCATGCATTTTTCAGCTAAGCAGCTGGGGACTGTGGGGAGAAGAAGGCCCATTTATTTTCATTCTTTTGGCTAACCCAAGTTTCTTCTATTTCTCATTAAGCATTTAAAAATAGATCTGGCTTTCCCGAAGGGAACACAGTGCTTTTCTTCATTGCTCTAAGACATCTGATGACTTCAGACAGTTGGACAAACCAGGGGTTGGATTCTTACTGGAAGACAAAATTGGCTCAAATATTAAGTTCTGTGAGGAAGGCTGTTTTGTATGGCTGTCCAGGTCCATAGTAGGCTGTTCTCTGTTTGGAGAAAGTTGACTTATCTTACAAGCCTGCATATGCTCTCTAGCTTCTCAATATGTGCAGTTATTTGTTTATATAATATGTAACCTGTACTTTCACCACAAATTTTTTGTAGGGAAGTAATTAAGCCTAGAAATATCAAGCACAAGGATAACTGGGTCTAAGAAGGAATTGCAGTTAATGCTACACTGATAGAAGCTTCATGCTGTTGAAGCTATATGAGCCTTAAACAATTAAGCTGAATCTAATAACAGTTCTCAATAAAAAAAATATTGATGAGATTCTGTGGTGATATTCTACTGGTTCGGCCCAGTTCTGCCAAGCCGGTAGCAGTGATGAACACCAGAGACCTAACTGGTTCTCTCCACCGCTCTACTGTTGGACCCACCTGCCCAGCCAGGCTCCCATACTCACCTTTATCCTCTGCTTTTGAAGTGCAGCTGCTTTGCGCGGCACAGAAGAGTGCTGTGCGGCAGCTGCTGAAGCGACCGGGATCATGCAGGCTTGCAGGAGGTGAGTTAGAATGACTCTGCGCCTGGGCAAACGCCTCTGTGCCTGTGCAAAGTGCACAACAAGCCACGCCCACTGAACTGATGGTAAAAATATTTGAATCCCATCACTGATGAGATTTATTTCCCACCTATATTTTGTACGACTCAAGGCAGTATCCATAATGCCTCCTCCTCCTCCTATTTTCCGCACAACAACCCTGTGCAGCCAGAGAATCTCTGGTTAGAAGTTACCCATCCAACCAGCTTCTCTGCCTAAGAAAGAGAACTATACCTCATACTTTTGTCAGTTTCTAGTCCAGCACATTAACCACTACACCAAATTGGATCAGTTCAATAGCACTTGCTCCTTTAGGATTGTAGAGGCTTAATGAGAAAGTAGTTTGTAAGTTGGAGGCATGCTGTACTATAATAGGAACTGGACACCCATATACTCATAAGTTCATTTCTTCTGTTCAAATCATGCCTGTCTTGTGCATTCTTCCTGGAAGGGACTACTAATCGAAAGAATGGGAGCTTGGAGGTATGTCTTCTTAATGTCTTTCCCATATTATGGAACTCTTTGCCTCTGGGGCCCAGAAGGCTTACTCTGGTTGCTTTTCCCGAGGCTGCAAAAATCATATTGTTCTGATAGACTTTTGATGTGGGTGGTGGTCGTGGGCTGCTTTTGCAATGGAAAATCATTGCAGTTTATACATCTGTTTTTGTTGTTGTTTGCTGCTGTTGGTGCTACCTCTCTTGGTACAGAAAACTACAAAATACGATATATCTGCATAAACAAATGGCACAGTTTGCATAAGCAAGATTAATTATAATCTGCTTAGAGTTCTCCCTCTGCAAGAGGTAAGAAGACATGGACCAGGATTTTTCTGGGAATGCACTGTTCTTAGAGATGTGCTGAGCCCCTTAACTTACATACATTTAACAGTCTATTTAAAGAATATTCTTGACCATTTTCCTGTTAGAAAATTATGGTAAGCCACCCACAAATCCATTACTGCTACTATTACTATTGCTACTATTTTCTTTTTAAAAAAGCAACTTGCCTTCTTTTTAACAAGGATGGATAACAATATATATGGCATCTCCCCCTCTTCCTTTTCCATTTGCTATGTTACTTAGATCATGGTCACTGTGACCTGAAAGAATTCTGAAGAACAAGACTTATTTGTAAGGTAAGCAATAGCCAGCCAGTTAGATATCCAGTCTATAATACTTGGATAGTGGGTTTTTTTAAAAAGTGATTTAAAGTTAACTGAACTAGTAGAGATGAGAACAAATATTCAGATTTTATCTACAAGTATAACAGCCGTTTCTTGTGTCACAATTTTATGTAGAACTGTTGGTTTCCTACAAAATTTCTAGAAAAATCATGAGAATAATAATGTAGAGATGGTACATAATTCTTTCTAATATAGATACAGTGATGCTTAAAGGTTTGTGTGCCCTTTTGAATTTTTGCATACTGTAAATATGACCTAAAACATGACATATTTTGCACAGGTATTCTAAAATTAGATAAAGAAAATCCAATTAAACGAATGAGTGAAAAACATACTTGTTTGTTTATTCGTTGAGAAAATGATCCAAAGCTTATACCGTTGGTAGAAACAACAAAAGTTTAAATCTCTAAACCAAGGGAGAATGAGCTGCTTTCCTGTGATGGAATTCATCTCATTAAAAAAGCAAAGTACAACTTTGACAACACTGGCTGGCCAACCTGATCAGGAGGACTTTGAACCAAAATACAAAGGAGTGTATGTGTAAGGCTATAGGTGTAATTGGTAACAGGTTAAATACAGCAGCAAAGTGAAATGTTTTGGAAATTACTATTTTAACAAATAAACAAAGGAAACACAGCCATAAAAGAAAAGAAAGGCTGAATTTAGGGAATCTGATCTCTCTCTCTCTTTAATTTACACAATATTGGCAACAGGCAAGTTGAGGTGGAAATCATGAGGTACAAAGATAAATATTATGTAATAAGGATTACAGATACATGGGGGAACAAATAGGGCTTGATGGATAACCCTTGTTAAGAGATTCAGGAAACATTATGTGGAGGAAGTACAGCATTGTGTATGAGGAATGAATTTACCAATACAGAGATCCACTGGACTGATGATAACATGAGTGTTGGAAGTACTTAGATTAAGATAAAAGGGTAAAGTAACAGACTACCATATAAGTCAGAAAAGATAGATGAAGGTTTATTTAGGCAGATAACTGAAACTTCAAAAAACATGAAATGATTGTGATGGAAGATTTTCAAATACCCAGACATCTATTATTCCCTAAATACCCAGACATCTATTATTCCCAAAACAAGTTATCTTATATGTAGTAAAATTAATTTTACTACATATAAGATAACTTGTTTTGGGAATAATTTTAACTTACAAAAGGTTGATCATTAGGACATCTTCTACCTTGGGTTCTGTCCTTATCAACAGCTGGGAGTGGAATAAAGATATTAAAGTGGTAAGTAGGAACTGTGAGTACAAGTCACCATACATTTTTAGAGTTCTTGACTTTAAAAATAAAGAAATAAAGATCAGTTAAAACTAACCCACAGTATGGGTTTTAGAAAGTTGGATTTTAACTGAACTAAGAGAAATAGTAAGGAGAATGATACAAGAAACATTCCTAACAACCAAGGTATTATATATAGCTGGGGCTTTAGAAACTGACATGGTGGGGGGAAAACAATTTGGATGTGGGGGGGGGAAACAGGGGACAACAAATATTCCTCTTGTCCAATAAAATAGTTCCCTTGATAAAGAAGAAGCGGTTTGTCTCTTGTGACTTATTTTGACAAAGCTATATTGACTGTTAGCTATCACAGCATTGTCTTTAAGATACTTAAACTGGCTTGCTTTGTTATTTGCTCTAACAAGTTTCCAGTTGCTGATGTTAAGCTAACTAGTTAGTAATTACCAGTATCCTCTTTTTTTCTTTTCATGAAGAATGGAACCAATTACTCTTCTCCAATCCTCTGGTACCTTTGCAGTTCTCCAGATAATTGACAGACCCCAACAGTTCTTTAGCCAGTTCCTTTAGTATTTAGGGTGCCTTTCATCATGGTGTGGGGACTTGAAAGCATTCAAATTACCTAGAAAATCCTTTTTCACATCTTTACTAATCTGCACCCTCCCACTGTTGTGTTCAAGGCTAATCTATGCTATTCAAATCACCATTTCCTTTGGATCCAAAAGGCAAAACAGGAGTTGAATTACTCTGCTTTGTCTGGGTCATTTGTTAAGATCTTTTATTTGAAGTAAGCCATTAGTCATTACGCTCTTGCTGGAGATATATTTGAAAAACTCTTTCTTGCAGGATTTTCCCTATTCTGCTAGCTCATTTCATCCTTTATTTTCCTTACTACATTCATATGAGCTTCATCCTCCTTCTCCTTACTACTTCCTGTGTCATTTCTCCCTCCATTTTAATTTTCATAGAAGTCTGTGTGGAAAAAGAAATTATGGCAAGAAATAAATCTTTAATTTATTGTATTTGATTGATGTCACTGTTTTCAATTAAAGGTATTGACCTATCTGATCTTTCACGTATTGACCAATATCTAATTTTGTCTGTGATCTTCTCCCTACGCAGGACCTGAAGCAATTGAACCAAGGTTTTTCTTAATATCACTGCTTGGTCCATTTATTCTATTGGGCATTTTTACAGTAGGATAAATAATTATTTCTTACATGCAGTGAAATCACAGTATTTGTCAATGTATGTTATATATGGAAGGTGTTGATTTAGGAATAAGTAAAGTTATATGATTTCGGGCTATAATTATGCCTTTCCTGCTTCACTAATAAAAAGACATAATTTATACATGACTTGGTGGCTGATGGATGATAACGGGGTTCGTGAAGTCTGACTTAAGAATGTATTTCAGAAATGGTAACCTGCAGTAGCACATATTTCTACATGCATACTGTTGTAGCATGTTCTTCTTCTTCTTCTTCTTCTTCTTCTTCTTCTTCTTCTTCTTCTTCTTCTTCTTCTTCTTCTTCTTCTTCTTCTTCTTCTTCTTCTTCTTCTTCTTCTTCTTCTTCTTCTTCTTCTTCTTCTTCTTCTTCTTCTTCTTCTTCTTCTTCTTCTTCTTCTTCTTCTTCTTCTTCTTCTTCTTCTTCTTCTTCTTCTTCCTTCAACATGTCCAGAGTCAACATCTCTACCCAGGGATGCCCTGCAAAGACCTTATGGGTGAGTGAGGCTTGCATTCAAAAGGCAGAGATTGCAGGCACTTCAGGGCACAGCAGTTCTGAAATGAATGGTTAAATGAGAGAGCAAGCCAGGGCTACGTTCAACTTTTGTTTCCCTGAATGCCAAGGCTCCAACTTTGTGTCTGCCTTTTCCAAGGCCCGGTTGCCTTCCTCTCATTTTTTCCAGAGAGGTAAACAGCTGGGGGTTCTGCCAATTCAATTAAGAATGCTCATGCACACATTATATAATGAGACAGGAATGTAGCCCCCTGAAGCCTGTCTTGCAATCTTGGCCCCCAAAGATTCTTGAAACTTTTGTGGAGGGCTCTCTGTCTCTCTGTCTCTCCCTCCACCCCTTTAATGCACGTTGGTCCTTCCACATAACACTTTCCCTCTGTTTTTCTTTCCTCTTTGGCTTCCCTTCTCTGTATTGTTTTAAGTTGGTGGCTGGGCTGCGTGCCAGATTAAATTTCATCTGCTTCTCCTACTCCTCCCCCCGCACAAATCTTCCCCAGAAGTGATACTGTTTACTTTCTCTGCTCCTTTTCTGAATGTCTTTGTACACATTGCAAAGGATATAATCACCAGCTGTGGAGAGCTTTGTGAAATGTTAACTTATTCCTCAATACCCTAGGGCGAATGAGTGTTTTTACACACACACACACACACACACACACATGGTTGCATATCTGTGTGTGTATGTTTGTGTTTTAAATATGAAACGAAACAACTGGCTCTTTAAAAGGCAACAACACATTTGTTACATTCCAGCATGATTTTCTTTAGTTTGGTTTCTCCTTCAGGTGGAGTATTGGGTGAACATGTGGGTGTTCTATTTAAGCTTTCCATGTAGGGGAGCCCCTTGTGGAAGCGGGTGAGCTTATAAAAAGCCCATTGTTTCCTTCCACAAAACTTTTGGAAACCATGATTGGGGAGTGGGGGAGAGAAAAATTAACCTTTAAAAGTCTCTCTCTCCCCTTTTCCTCTTTGGTGGGTGAGGGAGAGGTCAAACTCTGCCCATTGACCTATGCCCTGTGACCTCTGTGAACTAAAAGCAAGCCTTTGAAGTTGGGAAGGGCACACCAAGGAAAGGAAATGTGACAAGCAGACGCTTGAACTGAGAGGACACGGTGCTGGGGTGGGCGAATGCAGGGGTGTCCAGCTCCCACACCTTGTGAATTGGCACCGTCAAACGCCCACACACTTGGAGACTGACAGCAGCCAAGGTGGGGGGGTGGGGGTGGAGGAAGGGCGACAAATCCTCCACTTCCCTTTCTTCTTCTTCTTCCCCCATCCCTTGCGGCGTCAGCATCCATGCCGGGGGATGATGCACTCTCTGTGCTTTGGCGAAGCTGGAACCCCAGGGAACTGGAGACAGAGGAGAGCCTGGAAGATTCAGAAGAGAGGAGCTGCTGAGGGAAAGAGATTTTCCCTTGACCAAACCGTTCTCTTTGAAGGCATGATAGGACGTGTCCCTTATTACCTGAATTGATCCTGTCACATGCATGACCCCTGCTGGTAATAAGGGGAAATGGGTCTTTGTTTTAGAGCAGTTCTGCCTTTCCTCCTCTTCATTTTTTAACCCAAGAAAGGGAATTTGGGGGAAGAAAATCTATCATAAATGGTGTCCTTTCCCTGGAACTACAGCCTGGATTATTTATTTATTTATTTATTTATTTGGAGGGGGCGGGGGCAGAATTAAGATTGCAGTCACTGTTATGATAGTTACCTAACTGTGATGTGTGACAGAATCCTGACTTTACAAATGCCCCTATTGTGTTCCATAGTGTCATAATTCCCAAGACATTATGTTGGGCTAACAAATGCAGAAAGTAGATATACTTTATGTAGGCAGGCAGATGGGATAAGAGTGATGAAAAGCAGTTTTCCATTGACTATTCTGTAGGATATCATGACAGCTGTACATGTCTGGAGTTGGCTTTGTGGGAATCTCTGTAGGTAAACAGGAAGTAAATTATCAGCAATAATGGGATCAATTAACCCACCATGGAGTCATTGTCAGCCGCAAATGCAGGATACATACAGTCTAGCTGGAAAGGAGAGAGCAAAGTCTGCTGAGTTGTGTCTAGTTGTATCCAGCAATGCTATTCTAGGCATAACTTTATGAATGAGCCTATGTATGTATAACATCTCCTGCAGATAATAAAGACAGTTTTATCATAGCGACCCATGTAATTATTTATTTGACTGTCTCGAGTTCCATGTTATCTTGGTAATGGCCTACAGCTGCCACCTGTGACCTGGGTGACCTTAAGAACAATTTTGACAAGATAATTTTTTTTATTTTTTATTTTATTATTTTGCTCTTAAAGCTCATAGCTTGAGCTTCCCCGTGGACAAGGAGCAGGTATCAATATAGAACAAATTTCTCTTTGTTTTGTGATGGTGCCTGTAGAACCTTCCAACATTCTCTCTGGTTTTTGGAGAAGTTTTGAAAAAGAAAACTAAATTAAGGATTTCTGTCACCAAATCTTATACAGAAAATGTTGCATGTGCAGTTTCCTACAGATTTTCAGGATTCTCCCACCACCACCACTGAAACATACAAGAGAAAATCTTGATATGATGATGTGTTAGAGATATAAAAGAAATGGACAGAAGATTTCTTTTCTAGCATAATACAGTGATATGCCAAAATGGACTAACTCGTATCTTGGGCAGCAGCAATGAATGGAGTTCAATGCCATCTCTCCTTTTTGACTTGACAAAAAAACAAGAACAGTATGAAGTCAGAAATGTAAAAATAAGCAGAGTACTTCGGAAAGTTGTATTTAAACATATTTGTAAAAATAATAAAAGCAAGATATAAATAAATAAACAATAAAATAGTTGTGCTAAGTTGTGTACATATTCTGATTTTAAAAGATGTTGCATAGACAGAAGTGCATTAGACAATGCTGCAGACAGCCATACCCTTAATGTGATTTTATTATACAATTTAAATCCTTGCACCTTGCAATGTTGCATGAACATTTGTTTACCTCCCTTCTTTCTTTTTTTGCAACTATTTCATTGATTTGAACTTTTGCTGAGCATTGATTAAACGGGGAAAAAGTATTCATGGAGGGATATACATAATAGGATTGCAACTTGACAATTTAGACTATGAAATCCTATGAGGTAGGTTCATTTTCTGGAAAAGAAAAAAAATCAGAATGTTATTTAATGAAAAGGAGTGCAATGGGGTTGAGTTGATTTTTTTCTGGAGAAAATAGTTTTCTCACTCCATCCCTGCTCTGCACAATTTCTTTAAACGATAGCCAATTTGTCAACACACTTTTATTTTTGTTGCCACCAGCAATAAATAACTAAATAAACTTCATTGGGAAAAGAGAAGAACACAATGTTATTCTCCTGGCCCCCTTTTTGGAATCTTGGAGAATGCTGAAAGAATTCCTCTTTTCCTGGAGTAAATATGTATAATGATCCCTCCAGTCATTTGCTTGCACACTTCTATATCTAGTAAAATTTGAAAATTCAACTGGAGTACTATTGGCCTATATTAATAACTTATATGGTCAAGTCATAGGAAAAAAATGACTTTATAGTAAATATGTTTAAACTTTAAAGACATATATTGAACATAGAAGAAATGATCTCAATGAGCTTGTGCATGTTTCTCAACAGAATAAAATTCAATAAGGCTTAAATATGGAGTTTTTCAGATGGAAAACAAAATCAAAGGCCAAACTATTCCTTGGTGAGTGGCTGGAGAAAAATGATTTGCTGTGTTTGTGATTCTCAGAGCTGTGTGTATTGTGTGGCAATGGCACAACTGTTCAGCAGTATCTTAGATTTAGTTAAGAGAAGCTTTGCATATTTATCCTAAGTAGTCAAGGGGTTGTTGTGATTCTTTTAAAACAGGAGCAGTAGTACATTGGAGGATTGTCCAGATGTTGTTGTGTTAGAGCTCCCAGCATCCTTTCTCCCTAAGGAGGCTTACTGGCAATGATGAAAATTATGATTTAGGAATATATAGAGGTACAGTATATGAATTTTTAAAATATGTTTACCAGACATATAGTGTGGGGATGGCCAGCAGTGAGGATGATAAAGGTAACAGTCGACACCATCTGGAAGTATTCTATCTCACTGAGAAGATTGAATGGGATGGAAAATAAGTTCACCGAGGTAATATCTTGACAGTTTTCAAGTGCTTAGTTGCCCAGTCTGGTCCTTGGAGATATGAAAAAGTTCAAGTATAGGGGAAAAATAATGTCAGGATACATGAATCATGCAGATCTGTGCATTTTAATATATACAAAGGCTACTGTTTTCCCACCCATGATTTAAAATATGAAAGGTAGATCACAAGCCATGCCAACATGCTTGTGGCATGTTCTCACTTAACAGAATGAAGTATTGTGTCTCTTTGTGTATGTGTGCATACACATATATATTTTTCAGAGTCTGCTGATTGCGATAAATGGTTACAAATGTATATGCACATATACATACATACTGTACTGTACACACATACTTTATGAGTTCAAAATAGCACACATAGATTAATAGCACACAACTCTTTGGGGTAGGTTAGTGAATGATCCCCGAATTAACTGGGGAGCTTCTCTGGATGAAACTGAATTCGATTCTGAACCTCGCAGATTCTAGTCCACAAGTTTAACTATGATATCATACTGTAGTGTAGATATATACAAGAATTGATAAACATATCTAAAAAGTCCTAGAAATGCATGCCATGATTCTGAAATAATAGTTTTTGGCATTTGTACTTCCATACGCATGTCTTTAGATAAATTATGTAAACATACATGGAAAACAATGGTGTCATTCATATCTATTTCATAGTGGATCTCTATGTTCCTTTCTGAAGGCAGACTTCATTTCCGGATTTATTTAGAAGAATTTTATTATGAAGATAATGCCAATAATAATGCCAGGAAGTTGTGCTTTTGCCATCTATCTCAGTACAGTATTTCATTTCTCTTTGAGATGTGACCTCTGTGAAGGCTAGGGTGGGGATTTAACACATACTTGGGCAAATTCTCAAAGATTATACTGCACTGTTTAAGTTCACATATGCCTTGAAAATTATGCTGACTATTTGAAGTTCCTGAGAACTAGCAGGAGGGATTGAATAACAAAATGAAGGCAAGGGGTATGAATAGTCTTACCAATATGTTATCATAGGCTGTGGGAGGAAGGGAGAGGTATATTTCCAGTACCTGAGAAAGTTGCCAACTCTTGACCAAACAGATGGATGGATGGATGGATGGATGGATAGATGGAGGTAAAGCAACAGTTGAATGGTAAGTGACCAACAATCCACGAACTACTTTATTCTATATAAATAATTATAAGCTATTGTTCCTGATCATTCAAGATGTTAAAAATATTAAATAAGTACAATATTCTGTTTATACATTCAGAAAGATAAACTGTTTTCGGAACAAGTATATTCATGCCAATAAAGATGAGTATTCACTGACACCCAATTTAAAGTAGAGCTACCAAATCAAGGCCTCCAATCTGCATATGGCCACCTAATAGCAACAAAGAAATAAAGAATTTCTGTCTTTTACTGCTATTATAAGCCATCTATGTTTTTACAATTCAAATGTGATAGCCTTAACCAAAGGCTTATCTGGATTACCAAGTGACTTCTATCACTTCCTCTCTGAAACTCTGTGTATGTGATAAGAAAAATAGCACAGTTGCTTCTTTGTAGCTGGTCAGAAGTGTTCATCTGAAAACAGAGATATTACAGTTATTATTATGAAGAATCTTTAACTTGGCTGGGATTGAGATTATTGATGTGCTATAGAAGACATTTCTATCTCAAACAATGCATAGCACTTATATTCTAAAGCAAGTTTTCAAGATGGAATTGCTTCCAAATATGTGTAAATGATTATAGCCTTAAGTGGAAATAACGTTATTTCCAGTGGAATTCTCAGATGAATAACTCTAAACTTACACATTATGGTTCAACTTCTTAAGGATAATATCTGTATGTGCTAAGTTGGTAACATCTACACTGAATCATTAAGAAAAAATATTTCTTTTTTAAAAACAAATTGGAAGGATAAACTTCAACCTGTAGTTGATATTTCTTCCTTTAACAAAGTACTTGTTATACTACCTCAATTGTAAGGTTGGAGAGTAATGGAAATTTAGCATAGAGATCGAGGCCGTTATAGGAAACCACTACAGAGAAGAAAATCTATTGTATCAGATTCATATTAGCTGATGGGAGTGAAAATGAAGGATTTGATGTTTCTAAATCAACACCTCCATGTATGTTATGACAAAGTTAACTGCCAAGGGGTTAATTTTACTCAATGGAAAACTCACTAACATTGAAATTTTAATATAGCTTCTTTTAATAAGGGGAACTGACTCAAATGTCTTGTTTATTTTACTTGGTCAACTCAACACACATCACTTGGCTCATGTTATTGGCAGGTTTTCTAATTTCTCACTGTTCATTTTCTCAGTCATATTTATTCTCTTTACAAGTTTTATTTTCTTGTATGAAATAAGATGCTTGAAGTGAATTATGTCAAGAGTATGCTGATGAAACTGTCAAAGGATACAGAGATGAATGGATGAAATTGTAGATAAATACTGTTCTCTCACTCTTTTTTGTCTTTATCCTGTTTTTCTTTAATCATTCCATTCCATTTCCTTTGGATTCTTAACCTCTTCTTGCACCATATGCTTTTAACTTCGTTGCTTTCTATACTCACTCAGTCTCTATTATTCTCAAAAAGAAAAAGAAAAAAGAAAAGAAAAGAAGAAGAAATGAAGGCATCCTGGATGTGTTTTTCTTCTGCCAGCCAATCTCTTTGCTCATTTCCTATAAAAGATTAGGTATCCTTTCATGACATGTTAATGCAAGATTTTAATTTCTTAGAATTTTTGCAGTGACTCATCTATACTCTTCTGGTGTTTTTCTTCCTTTTTTTCTGGGAAACTTTCAAGGTTTTAAGTGTTTCCTCCTCAACAGTTTCCATGGGAGGCCTGCAATAAATTTATTTATAAATTATGCTGAAAAAAATATATATTTGAAAGTCATACAAGCTCCCAGTGTAAGGTTTGTGTTATTCAACTGAAATAGAAAGATTGTTATTCTTATTATCACAGTGAAGAACACTGATAACAATCTAAATTGAAAAGAAAAACTCTTATAGGTATATTTGAGTAGAGATGAAAACTATATCTCAGGTCCATGGCAATTGAATTTAGCAATTGACTGGCTTGCTCTCAAATCAAAATGACCCGTTGTTCCAACTGAGGCAACTCTGAGGTTAGCTGGAGATAACTTGAGAGATTATCTTTTGTTTCATTAGTATTGAAGTTCACAGATACCCTCCTCCCCACAAATACAGAGATTAGTCTTTCCATTTTGATTCTCACCACCCACTGAAGCAGAAGTGATCATAACCCTACATCACCGGGCTGAAAGTTTGCTAACAGCAAAGATAGAAAAGAAAAACAATTAAAACATGTTGAAGAAGCGCTCAGAACTTGTGGCTATCCCAACTAGGCCTTCGTCAAATCCAAAAAAGACCCATCAGGAGTTCCTCCATAATAGACAAAGAAGAGAACAACAAACAAAGCATTGCCTTTCTGTATGTTTCCGGAATATCTGAAAAATTCAGGAGGATTTTCAACCAACATGATATACACGCACACTTTAAACCCAAGAATACACTAAGGCAGAAGCTTGTACACCTCAAGGATAAAACACCCAAACACAAATCAAGCAATGTAATAGATGCAATGCAATGCAGTGAGACGTGGAAATCTGCATATTGGTGAAACAAAACAACCACTTCACAAATGCATGGCACGACATAGGAGAACAAGCCCATCAGGGCAAGATTCAATAGTCCACCTGCATTTGAAAGATAAAGGTCATTCTGCTGAAGACAGCAAAGTCCACATTCTGGATAGAGAGGACCATTGGTTTGAAAGAGGTGTAAAAGAGGCCCTCTATATTAAAAATGAGCAGCCCTCTCTCAACAGAGAGGAAGGATAAGACACCACCTGTTTACAACACAGTCCTTTCCGCAGTTCTAAGAAGATTCCACAACCAATTACACTCTGATTCAGGTGATCCTGAGGACACAGATAAACCCCCAAGTGGCTTCAACAGCTCTCAGAGAGCGTGCTAACAACCAGATGAATGCAAAGAAATATGATCCATCCATTGCCCACCCCCATCCTGTCAGAACTAATCCTTCCATCCTCCCCACCATTCGGCCACAATCTATGAATCTTTTTGGATGAGAAGCAAAATGTCTTCAAGGGAAAAGCAAAGAAAGTCCAGTTGCCTTGTGAAAAAGCACCTTTGAGAAAACCATGACCTGGATGACTGAGAATCTTCATAAACTTTTGTTCCACTGTTTGATCACCTCACTATTTCCCATAACTGTTTCTTATCTTTTTCCAGAAATATGTAAACTAAAACATATTATGGAAATGAAATATGAGTGAAATAATTTGGAATTTCTCCCTGTCTTTAATCGTTTAGAGCTGGCTCTATTGCATTCTGGAAGGAATGTCATTATTCCTGGATATCATCTCTTTTGTTTACACATAACCCCATCAATCCACTTTCCTGGAAAATGCCACCGGTATCCTTCACTACGGGATCTAATTGGGCTGCATTATTTGTTATTCTCCCTCTCCTTCTCCCTCTCTCACACACACACCACAAAATAGATACATACACATTACCAAAATAATGCTTGACAAGCAGGAACATGTTGAAAGGTGCTATTCTAGCCATCACATCTTGGGAAAGGCTAATTTTTCAACTCGTTCTCATGCTACTATGTAAGTTAGTCTGTTCTTGTGTGGCGTCTCATGAATTGTTCATACAATAGCCTTTCTCAGCTGATCATGATCAGTTTTTAGGGGCAGAGAAACCTGTATTATGTTTTCTTGCAGTTCTTCCCAGCTCCACTTTTCATTTTTATGGTAAATATGTTATTTCAACTATTAAAAGAGAAAGTAATGAGAAAAGCAAGAGAAATGAATAATAAAAGCCAACAACTCCACAGGACAAAATACTGACAGTTAAGATAATCTATTCATTACTAATCCTTAGTCAGGATCAATAGTGAGAAAATACAAGGGGTTGAACATGCCAGTTGTTAAATTTTCAAGATAACCTAACTTAGCAGTAACTTTTGGTGCTGTAAATAGACTGAGTTATGTACAACTGGTAGAAATACAATAAGAATGCTACTGACTGATACCTCAATATGTGAGGAAAACATTTGAAAAAAAGTAGGTTTTCCATTGCTCTGGAATTGTAGAGTAGAAACTGCCACAAATATTTGTTACTATAAAATTTGTCATACTTATTAAGGAGGAGTTTTCTGGAGTAATTAAATCTGGTTTCCCAGAAAACTTCTTGGAAGGTTTTCCTAACTGTCATTTTCCTGATAGCATATGAATGCCAGGGACTTGCAGATTCAAAAGGAATTGAGTAAAACCCCAACTTGTTTCCTAGTACACAGCCTTTGCTTTTTGATCAGGAAACAGCTAGATACTACAATTTCCTGAGTGTCACAGCCACTTTTTGGAATTTCTTTTATCTTTTCAATCCCACACTGAGAAAGAAACTTGACTAAATAATGTTTGGCTGCCACAAGAAGGTCAAAATATGTTATTAGCTTCATAAAAGCTTAGGAATATTCCCTCCTGAAGCGTTTTACTAAAGTTCTCTTTTCTTAAGGTTGTTCTTCAAGGTATAACACAAGATAATTTTTTTCTGACTTTTTTCATTGACAGCACATTTGTGTAACTGTTTTTAGGTAGAAATACATAGGCAGATTTCATTTTCTCTTCAAATAAGTGTAGGAAAAATCAGGAAATTCATCATAGCAGCAGAGTTACAATGCAAAGGAAAGCCAGCTATAAAGCTGGACATTATAGAAGCAGAGGAAGGACGAACATCTTAGCAGTTGTCAAATTTGCCTTCTGCTTCCTTCACCAGGTCATTGAAAATAAGCTCCTTTTGATGGTTCCTGCAATGAGCTATTCATGTTACCTTCCAAAAGTGTTCAAAACCAGTCCCATGGGACAATTTGATTTCTTATCAAATACAGACATCTCCAAAAAGAAACCTTTTGACTTTGATGGCATGGAAAAAGCAAGTTATCCTATGGGAATGCACAGGTGTTAGAATATTTTTTTAAAAAAGGTGGGGGGGACTTTTGATGAAAATCCAATATAATGGTAATAGACCTCCTCTTCATAGGATTTTTTTAAATGCTGTTTGCCTCTGAGAACATTTCGTTGCCTATAGGAACCCAAAAGGCTTCTTCTTTCCTATAGGGTTAACTTCGGAACAACTTCAAAGTCCTTTTTCATCTGCCAATTTCCCATGCTATACAAAGCAGGAGATTTTTGTTAAGTTTGAGCAATGAGAGGCTGAACCAGAGCATGAGTGCAACAGTACTTTATTTACAAATAAAGGGCTGACCGTGCTTGCCAAGCCTGGAACTGGCTCGCAGCAATCAGCAGCCAGTTGGACCCCGCAGCCTGCTTTTATAGCTGGCTGCTGGGGAGAACTGACCAATGGGAATGGGGGGAATAACGCCCACACAAGTGAGTGGACCTGAGTGAGAACTCCTTGAGTCCTCAGGACATAACACCCTTCCCCCAGATGCGAACACGCATAGTCCTTGAGGTAGATGGGGGTTTGTGTTGGCGCCCGGAGCGGCGCAACTCGGGAACATTGTCTGACTGTTCGGCATCAGCCTGTGACGGTTGAGCTGGCATAGTGTCGCCAACACTCTCTCTGGACTGGCATCCTCGGAAACCACCGGGTTGGTTTCTGGAGTCAAACTCTCGTGGGTTGGATCCGGTTGATCAACTCTCTGGGCGCTGTTGTCCGGGTTTGGGCTGACCGGAACGACCGCTGGCGCAGACTGGTCACTGGGTGCGATGTGGCTGGGTGGCGGATGGGACGGTTCCCCTTCGACTGGAGACTCTGGATTCTTGTTTGCGAGGTTGCTGAGGCGCCTTCTGAGTTGGTCTATGTGTCTCCTCCAGACGCGACCGTCCTCCAGCCTGACTCTATATGATCTCGGCCCGGTGACGGCGATGACTTCGCCCGAATCCAAAGTGGGTCCCCAGCGAAATTCCTTGCGAATATCGGCTCCTGCAACATAAAATGTCTAACCCCGAAGTGGAAGCGAGGGGAGAGTCAGGGCAGTATTGTGGGTGCAGTCTATCCAATACAGTCCTCAGGCGCCGGCCCATCAGAAGTTCCACTGGGGACTTATTGGTGACTGCACAGGGGTTGAGTGCTGGCTCATCAGGAACCGTGAGAGTTTGTGGTGCCAGTCATCTCTGCCAAACCTAGCGAGGGCCTCTTTGGTGGTCCTGACGGCCCTTTCAGCCAACCCATTACTCGCAGGGTGAAATGGGGCTGTTAAAATGTGGCGAATGCCTAGGTTGGCTGCAAAACGGCTGAATTCTACTGATGCGAACTGTGGGCCATTATCGGAGACCAAGGAGTCGGGTAGTCCATGGGTAACTAACAGGCGCGTTAACACGTTGGTGATTGCTAGTGTGGTTGTCGTGGATAGCTGCGCCACGTCTATCCACTTGGAATAAGCGTCCACGACCACTAGGAACATCTTTCCATGCACGGGCCGGCCAGATCGATATGGATTCTAGACCAAGGGGCGCTGGCGCTCTCCCATCTGGTAGGGGTGGCGATGGGGGGAGCAGGACGGGATTCCTGGCAAATGCTGCAGGAACTTACCCAATTGACAATGTCCTCGTCTAGACCCGGCCACCATACGTAGCTGCGTGCCAACGCCTTCATTCTCACAATGCCGGGTGTCCCTCATGCAACGCCTCCAGGACTCGGGTACGCAGCGAGGTCGGAATGATCACTCGAGTGCCCCACAGTAGACAACCCTGCAAACTGGACAGCTCCTGCATGCAAGTCTTAAAGGGTGCGAATTTGTTATCAACATTGCCTCCCGGCCACCCCCTCCTCACCCAGTCGAGCACCTGGGCGAGCGTTTGGTCTGCCTTGGTTTTGGCGGCGATGTCAAGGGCGGTGATGGGCAGGTCCAACTGGGTGATTTCAAAAATGGCATTGACAGGAGCTGGGTCTTCAGCCGGAGCGGGTAAGGGGCAGCGACTGAGTGCGTCAGCGTGGGATAGAGTTTTGCCTGGGCGGTGGATAAGTTTGTATGAGTAGGCCGCTAGAAAAGCGTCCCACCGTGTCATCCGAGGGAGAGGACTTGAGGTGTCTGTTTGTCGCCGGCCAGTAGGCCCAGGAGGGGTTTATGGTCGGTGACCAGTTCAAGAAGTGGCCAAAAGGAATTCGTGAAACTTTTTCACGGCTGCAACAGCTGCTAGGGCTTCCTTGTCTATTTGGCTGTAATTTCGCTCCGTGGCCGAGAGCGTCCTGGAGAAAAAGGCGATGGGGGCCTCGGCGCCATTGGCGAGTCGGTGACTAAGGACCGCCCCAATTCCAAAAGGGGATGCGTCTGCTGCCAGTACTAAAGGAAGGTTGGGGTCGAATTGGATGAGCACTGCCTCTGGCGTAAGTAGTGATTTGACGGCGTTAAACGCCTGGTCTTCTTTGTGTCCCCAGTGCCACGGTGACTTTTTGTCTAGTAATCTGTGTAGGGCTTCGGCTACTGAGGCTTTATGGGGCAAAAAGGATGCATAAAAGTTTAGGAGTCCCAAGAAAGCTTGTAGCTCCGTTTTGGAGGTCGGAGTGGGAGCTTCGTGGATCGCCCTGACCTTGGACTCCAGGGGTGAATGCCAGAGGCGTCAATTTTATAACCCAGAAAGTCCACCTGTCTAGTGGCAATGGCGCATTTTTCTTTTTTTTTAACTTGAGGCCATGCTGTCTGAACCTCTCTAACACTGCTCGCACTCTCTGGAAGAGTTGGGGTCTGTCCCTGGCCGAGACCAAGATGTCGTCGAAGTAGGGTACTACACCAGGGAGGCCCTGTAAAATCCGCTCCATGAGGGATTGAAAAATGCCCGGGGCAACACTTACGCCAAATTGGAGACGCTTGCATCGGAAGGCACCCCTGTGAGTGACGATGGTCTGAAGTTCCGCTGTTTGGTTATCAACAGGGAACTGTTGATATGCTTGAGACATGTCCAATTTAGCAAAAATACTGCCCGGTTCAAATGTATGCAATAAATGCTGAATGACGGGCACGGGATAGGCGCTAACTTGTAAATATTTATTGATTGTTGTCTTGTAGTCCGAGCAAATTCTCAGGCTACCATCTTTTTTAGGGGTGTGACAATGGGCGTCTCCCACTTGGCGAAATCTGTTGGCTCAATGACCCCTTGTTTTAGTAGTTTATCCAATTCAGCGTCTAGTTTTGGTCGAATAGCAAATGGAACTCTACGTGGTTTTAATCTGATTGGGACTGCCTGGGGGTCAACGGTGAACGAGATGGGGGTTCCATTATAACACCCCAGCTCCTCGCTGAACACATCTGCGTAGTCAGCGAATAAGGAGTCAGTGTCTGAGGTTGAGACAGCATGGACTCCTGTTAACCCTAGGCCGAGGTGGGGAAACCAATCAAGCCCCAATAAGGTGGGTAGGTTGCCGTTAACTACCACTAGATGTAGGTGGCCTTTAAAAGCTCTAAAACTGACAAAGAACTTGCCTCTGCCGATCACGGGAATGGCCTTCCCTGGTAGTCCTTCAGACCGAACTGGCATCTCTGAAGCCGGGTAGTAGATAGGCTGGGGTGGAGTCTCTTGAGGGTGTTCCACGAGATTATTGAGAGCGCTGACCCTGTGTCAACCTCCATGTGGCACGGTTTACCTTCTAGGGAAACGGAGAGAGAAATTTTACTAACAGAGTGGCAAGTACGCCTGGCAAGGCGGTGCGTGCGACAGTTTAATACTTGCCTCTGTGGTCCCGAGTGCGAGGACGGGGTCTTTGTGCAGCGCTTTTGGGGGCTTGGCAGACTCTCGCAATGTGCCCCCTCTTATGGCAGTTGTTGCAAACGGCTCCTTTAAACTTGCAGGTGGCCCTTTGATGTGATCCCCCACAGGCTAGGCACAGGGTGATGTGCTTGGGTGGACCGGTGTATTCTTGTTTGGCCCCTACCTGCGACCGTCTGTCATTGGTGAGGCGATGGACATCGTTCTCATCGTTGTGGCCTTCCTCCGCTTCCACCTCTTCGGAATGGACTGGGAACGCTGCTAGCTTGGCGCTTGGGCCCTGAATTTCGGTGGCTGAGTTCGTAGCTAGCTCGGCTGCTAGGGCCTCCTCTACCGCTTGCGCGAGGTTGAGGTCTTTTTAGTTAGCAGTCGCCTCTGTAGGTTGAGATCCTTGACCCCACAAACCAATTGATCAAGGAGCATGTCCTCTAGGTATGTTCCAAACCCGCAGTGCAGGGCTGCTGTTCTGAGGGCGGCCATATATTGGTTGATGGTCTCCTTACTTGATTGCTTCCTCATTCGGAACGTGAACCTCCTGGCGATTTGTGAAGGTCTGGGAGCGTAGTGGTTTGTGAGGATCTCAAGCAACTCGGACCACGGAACGTTTTTTAATTCTCTCGGCGCCACGAGTGCTGCAGCGGTATCGTAAACGGTGGCTCCACAGTAGATTAGGAAATAGGATTTTTTCCGATGCTCTCCCGCATCCGACAGGCCGACCGCATCGATGTAATGATTGAAACGGTTCTTATACGATTCCCACTTCTCTTCGTCTGGTTTAAACGCCAGGAATACTGGATTGGAACTCATGGTGCTGGAACGGCTGGGCTACCTGCGGAGAAATCTCTCTGGGACTACGAACGCCGTGAGTTACAAGTGATATCAGCTCTGGAGAGGTTTTTGCTACCCTCTCTTTCTCTCTCTCTGGGTTACCACGTTGGCTGCTAGCCGTTGGAGGTGTCTTGATTCCCGCCAAAAAAGTGGGCGTTAGTGACTCTCTACAGCGCTGTGCTGTGATTCCTACTGGCCCGAAATTCAAATGACACCCGTTTGAATTTCGCGCCACATGCAGAGCGGCTGCGGCTCGCAGCGCTTCACTTTCCCCGTAGCGAGGCTAACAAGCGGCTACAGACGCTTCTAACTATTTGACTCAGACCGCTTTCTCTGGCTGCGGATCTGCGTTTGCTCTTTTTGATCGCTCGTTTCACTAGCTGACCGCTCTCTCTGGCTGCGGATCAGCGTTTCCCTTGTTGCCAGCCGATCGCTCTCTCTGGGCTGTAGATCGGTGGCTAGTGACTCAGCGGTTGCAAGGTGCTTCTGGTAGCCATCCCATCCTCGTCGCCAGTGTTAAGTTTGAGCAATGAGAGGCTGAACCAGAGCATGAGTGCAACAGTACTTTATTTACAAATAAAGGGCTGACCGTGCTTGCCAAGCCTGGAACTGGCTCGCAGCAATCAGCAGCCAGTTGGACCCCGCAGCCTGCTTTTATAGCTGGCTGCTGGGGAGAACTGACCAATGGGAATGGGGGGAATAACGCCCACACAAGTGAGTGGACCTGAGTGAGAACTCCTTGAGTCCTCAGGACATAACAATTTTACCTGGTTGTGTAGTAGACCAGTGTTGGGTAAAAACAATCTCTCCCCTTCTTTGGGCCCCTGGTTAAAGGGAAGCAAACAACAAGCCCATTTCCATCCCTTCAATTTAATAAGTGACAGCCTTGTGTCTGAATACTGTTTTCTGCTGCCAACATTTCTTGGCAATGCAAATGTTGCACATATGCGCAACCCTTGGTCCCAAAAGGTTATGACTTTTTTCTCTCTTTTTGATGCTTTGGAAGGGCTGTGCATCCTCAGAGTCAATGCAAACATTTTTGCTAACTGAGAGGGATTGCCCTGTTGCATATGTGAGGCAGTGGAAAGAGTCAAGACTAAGTCTTAATGCATGCAGGAAGCTGCTATGTCTCAATCTCATAAAGTATCGGTGGATTTTCCTGAACATTGCCTTCAGTATTCTAGGGGCCTGCCCTTCCCTATTTTTCAGCATAATGAAGGGCAGGGGTGTCAAACTCATGTCTTCATGGCATCGTCACGTGATGTATTGGGATTTTTTTCCCCCTTTGCTAAACCAGGCAGGGGTGGAGCCAGCATGTGATGCATCTAGCTCACGGGCTGTGAGTTCAACACCCCTGCCCTAGATGAATGCAGTGGAAGCAACACAGAAACCAAGTTGCCTCATTAGCTTATTGATTAAGTAAACTTCTTTCAACACATTACTCCAGATTGCTATATGATAGGGAATCATTGTACAGTGCTAAAGAATTAGACCACTTGCACCTGCCTTTGGCAGTTTCTGAACCAGAGCAGAAGTGGTGAAAGGGAAGTGTTCCCTCAAGGTTGAACAAAGCATTTTGGAAGCCCTTCACTCTGAGTGGACATTCTTTGCTTCTGTGCTGATCAGCATGCTTCCAGATGTGGTATGGTAGAGAAGCATAAAGTTAAAGTGGTGAACAAATTAATGCAAATAATCAAATTAACAATGATCAGGCATCTCTTTTGTTAACTGGAAGTGAATCAGCAGAGACTCCTACTGTGAATTCTTTTTTGATGTTAATTGTGACAGAAAGTGTGTTTGTGAGTTAAGGTGAAGCTTTTTAATGCTTTGTTTACTACTGTGAGTATTGTATCTGCAGCATTCACCTCTTGGAAGCAGTTAGTTTCCAGTTCTAAGTTATCCATTCTGGATAGGAAGACTTTCCCAATTATTCTATGTAAATCAACTATGTAGGTCCTAATACTTGATATAACTATTTTTGATAGACTAAAGTAAAAAAAAATGCTGTCTTAGTTATCTTCCTTGCCAGAATTTAAACATTTTGGCAGGAAATATTAACCTAGGAAGCATGATGGTATAGGTACAATTTGTCAGATTGAGTTAGGGTTTTGAATCACAAATATAATTCAAGAAAAGGTAAGGGCTTCCTCAAATCAAATTCAGTTCCTAATTATTACATGACAATGTCCTTATAACTTTCTAGGAGCAAGTTGCTTCTGTACTGAAGAGAAAAGAACTTAATAAAACGTATTAAGAAGAATAGAAGCTATACCTAACACAGCAGTTAGTTAAGGGAAAGCTACAAGGGTCTATTTTATTTATTATTTATTTATTACATTTTGAAACCAGCCATATCCCTCACAGAAGGACTCTGGGAGGTGTGCTATAAAATTGTTCTGAATAGTTTGATTGAAATTTTTTACTAGATATCTAGCAAAGAAGAACATAATCTATAACTCAGGTGCATCAGTCAAATCCAGAGGTGGTATTCAGCAGGTTCTGACCAGTTCTGGAGAACCAGTAGAGGAAATTTTAAGTAGTTCGGAGAACCAGCAAATACCATCTCTGACTGGGAATTTTACATATCCTTCCCTGCTACGCCCACCAAGCCACACCCACAGAACCAGTAGCAAAAAAATTTGAATCCCATACTAGCCAGATCTTTTGATTTCTTTTAGATATACATGGTGGCCTGAAAATATCAACAAAGGTAAAAATAACTGGAGTAAGTAAACTCAAGCTGAACATTGGAGGAATAAATGGTTTACTATGAGGTAATTGAATTAAAGACCTGAGAACAGGGAACATTTGGAGATTAAATAATGTAAAAGTAGGAACAATCAGACAACAGTGGTCTTGGAAAAGCCACAGAGTTCAGAAGAGGATGGTCGTGGAAAAAGCAAGAGAGATATCCTAGGCAGGTAGAGAATGTGCAATGCTTGGTGCAGAAGAATTTCATGGTTAAAAAAAAAAACCCTCACACATACCAGTTACTAGAGAATGTGAGATCAAAAGAATGACCATAGTAGCAAATGGAGGAGTTAGTCCACATTTGCAGGCCAGATTTAGAGACCAAAGGAGGAAGCTGGGGAGAGAAGGCAGAAGGCCATTGGGTCAATGGGGTTATCATCATATATGTTGAAGTTCTTAAGGAGAAAAATACTGTCAGTGAGAATGATGGCAAATGATGTGTCAGTTTCTGATAAGGAAGTTGAAAGAGGGCTAGGACTGGAGTTCCTATAGTGCAAGGGGAGTATATTGGAAGAATGTTGAAGGAGTGAGCAGTGGAAAAAAGCAGAACTTGGACCTAGCAGAATTAGGCAGGAATGCCGACTCCACCACTGCTGCCTTAAGATGGTATATGTGCCTGAGGAGGAGAGGCCTCTAAAGGAGAGAAGGGAAATGAAGATATTTTATGTGAGTGTCAATCTGGAGAAAATGTAGCAGGTAAAGGAGAATGAGTTCTTGAAAAATAAAAGGAGAAACCAAAGACCACAGTTGTCTGAGACAGCAGTAGGAAGGCAGATGGTTACAAAGATGATAATCAAAATAAATATCTTTACCCAGTTTGAAGTTAAGAAGGAACTCCCACACAAGGTATAGAAGAGGAATTGAGCAGAATGTTGAAAAATCACTGTATAGTTTGCTGGATAGAATGGTATGTAAATATTCTCCTATAGGCAATGTTCATGAATATCCATGGCTCAAAGAGTCCCACTTCTTGGCTCAGAGCAGCTAAATCTAAAGATGAAAAACTGATACAAAATAGGGACTAAAATAACAAGTGAAACAAAGCAGATTATACAAAGTTGGAAATCCTACAATTGACATCAAATAGTATTCCATAACTGCTATTGATAGGGGGGGAGCTGGCGTCACGACGATACAGCATGCGATCTTGGAGGTCTGAGATCACTGCCAATATCTTTGCTCCTGGACAGTCCAATTTGATCTAAACCATCCCAAAGAGATGGTGAATGTAAAGAGCACATCCTGTCGATCCCAGGGATACTGCAAAGTCCCTGGTAGATCCAGGAGAAGCTCTTTTTGTCATTGGCAAAGAGGCAGCCATTAAAGCTGCTGAAGTTGGGACAGCTCCGAAACGAAAGAGAATGGAAAGAGAAAGTGTGCCGGTTTGGTGAGAACTTTTTCTTTATTTTAAGATTTGAAAGGACACCCTAAGGAAAAGAAAGAATCTGTAAAAGTTTTGACAGAAGTGATTAAGCGGCGATTTTAAACAGGAATGTCAAAGTAATATTTTTTTTTTTTCTCATTGCTGGATTTTCTATACATGATTTTATATTTTGAAACTGGACTGGTTTTTTCTTCTTCTACCTATTCTTTCTCTCCTTTTTGACTTTATAATATTTTAGGCTAGAGACTCCCTTTTAGCATCTTTTTCCCTTTTTAATTAATTTTAATTATATTTTGTTTGGAAAAGGAGGGGGAAAGTGAAAGCAAAAGAAACGTTGTAACACTGCCAACTAGAGGCTTGGAAAAAAAAAATTTCTTGACCAGGCAAAGCTGAGAAACAACTGAGACTTCTTTTCAAGAACATTGCCTGTTTGATAAGATAGAAGGAAGAGCACGGGAGAATATTATTGCAGGTGCTCTTCTGGGTTTCTATCAACAGCTGAAGTCTGGTGTTGAAGCTTATAGGAACAAAAAGGTGATAAGACTCTGGAGAAGAGAGCTATAAATTTTAACAAAAGCCTTGGACAATCAAACAAGGTGCAGTGTGCTCTTTTTATTTTTTTTAAGCTGTGCTATTTCCTACTTTAACAAACCCCCTCCTTGCTAGTTTACTTTTTGGAATAGCTATTTGGATTTTTGGCCTTTCGGAACTTGATTTTTGTCTTTCTTTTTGTCTTTTGAAGTCAAATTTTTATGTTTGCATTTTATTTTAAAGGAAAAGCTTTCGTATTAATGATTTTTTCCTTTTTTTTAAAGGGAGTAGCCTCTTTTCTTTTTTTTCTCTCTCCCTCCCCTGAATTTTTTTTTCTCTATTTACCTTACATATTGGGGGCTTTTTTGTGGCTTTCTTTTTTTTTCTTATGCATCCTTTTATACCTGAGACCTCTTAATTGGATTAAGGTGTTGAAGAACCTGAAGAACTTTTTTTTCCTCCTTTTTAGTTTTTTACCTTTTACTTTTCTGCCTTTTTCAGGATTTAACAATTTTTTCTTTTTCGTGTGTGTTTATGCTTTTTTCATTCATTTTTGAATTTTTACTGCTATCTACCCAATTGATTGGATTAAGGTATACAAGAACCTGAAGAATTTTTTTTGTTATTATTATTATTATTATTATTATTATTATTATTGCTACTATTTGGTTTCTTTTTTCCTACTATTTTTATTTGGAATTGCAATTGGTTATTTCACAAGTGGATTAAGGTCTAGAAGAACCTGAAGATTTTGAATTGTTTGAAATGAGTAGGAAACTAACAGGCCCTGGTTCCTCAACTTCTACTTCTTCCTCTTCACCATCTGGAGGACAACATTCAATACAGACAATGTTACAGCAAGAAAAGGAACAGGAAAAAGTGACCCTGCAGATGATTATGCAAGGAATTCAAAATATTCAAATAAGAACAGAGAATATTGAAAAGAGAACAGAGAACATTGAACAAAGAACAGGGAAAACTGATGAAAAGGTGGAGAACATTCAACAAATGATGATGAAGTATGATGAGAGATTCCAAAAAATTGAATAAAAACAAAGAGATAAGAAGATTGGAGACACTGATAGTAGATTAACTGTGGTTGTACAAGATAAAAGTGGGATGCTGAGATGGGAGATGGACAGATCAGAATTTTATCTCAGATTCCAAATCATAGAGGAAGAAAAGGGACAAAACCTAGCTGAGATAATGATTGAAATTTTGGCTGAAGCTTTGGAAATAACTAAAGAGAAGATGATGGATGGAATAGATGAGGTTTATCGAGTCTTCACAAGATATGCAATGAGAAATAGCTTACCAAGAGAAGTTCACATCAGATTTACAAAGAAAGCCATTAAAATGCAAATATTGCAAGTGACAAGAGAGAAAACATTGAAATATAAAGACAAGGAGATTGTGGTCCTGAAACAAGTACCCAGAAGAGTGAGAGAGATGAGAAGAGAATACCGATTTCTGACCAAAATGCTACTTTAAAAAGAGGTGAATTATAGATGGCTGATTCCAGAAGGATTAATGTTCACATGGCAAGAACAGAGACATAGAATTGACTCAATTGAGAAAGCTGAATCATTTTACACAGAATTTTTTGGAGGGAAAGAGGAAGAGGCAGAAAAAGAAATCTCACTAATTGAATCCAAGAAGACTGCCAAATGGCAACTTAACTCAGCTGTTAAAAGAAGGAAAACTTTCCATAAATTAGAGAAATTAAAATTTGATATAATCTGCCTACATGAAGTACATATCAAAAAGCAACATGAACAACTGTTGATACAGCCAAAATGAGGGAAAATATTTACTTCTTTGACACAATGCAAGAAAAGAGGAGTGGTTTTATACATTAAAGATATTATCCCAGTGAAATTGATCTATACTGACGATGATGGAAGAACACTAATGGTGGAAATAATGGACAATAATATGAAAACACTCCTAATTGCAATCTATGCCCCGAATGACAATCAAGAAGAATTTTATAAAAAATTACATATGAAAATAATTGAACTGGACTATGCTAATATAGTTATGATGGGAGATTTTAAAGGAATTGTAGATAATAAACTGGACTATACAGCATAGAAAACAACAAAACAAAACAGAAAGACTCTCCCTAAATCTTTTTTTTAAATGTTAGATGAAATAAATTTAAAAGATACATGGAGAGAAAGAAATGCTAAAACTAAACAATACACCTTCTACTCAAATAGACATTTATCATGGTCCAGAATAGATATGATATGGATGTCAACAGAATTGTTAGCTAATATTCAAGAAATAAATATTGAAACAAGTACTTGGGCAGATCACAATCCAATGACAATTAAATGGAAAGGACAAAGAAGAAGATCTAGATGGATGTTAAATAATACTATATTAAAGGAAAAAGACTTCACACAGTGGATGGAGAAAGAACTGGCTTTCTTCTTTAGAGAAAACAAAAAAGAAGATACATCAATCCAGAATGTATGGGATACAATGAAGGCATATGCCAGAGGCTTGATAATAGACTATACAAGGAAAAGAAATACCATGAAAAGATTAGCCTCTAAGGCATTAGAGGATGAGTATAAAGGACTTGAAAAAAAGCTACAGAAAATGCCACAGAAAAAGGACATTAAGTTAAAAATGGATATAACCAAATATAAAATGGGTTTAATAGAAAAAGAAGAATTAGCACAGAAAATCAGAGGTGCTAAACAGAACTATTTTGAAGATGCAAATAAACCAGGTAGATGGTTAGCATATAAACTGAGAAAGGAGAAAGAATCAAGGAAAATATTGCAGTTAATAGATGATCAAGGCCAAGTTTGCCATGGTAGTAAAGAGAAGAAGGAAATCATACGAGACTATTATGGGAAACTATACACACAAGAGAATATTGATGAGGAAAGAGTTAAACAGTATTTTCAGAATGCTAATTTACCCCAGATACCTAAAGAGATTGAAACAATGTTAGAAAGCAATATAATGATGATGGAGTTAACTGAAGCACTCAAGAAGCAAAATAATGGAAAGGCACCAGGCCCAGATGGACTTCTGGCAGAATTTTATAAAACACTACAAGAATTGTTGAACTTTCCATTGCTAGAAGTTATGAATGAAGTTATGTTAAAGAAGAAGATACCCAAATCATGGTCAGAAGCTGATATTACACTTGTCCCAAAAGAGGAGGCTGATCTATTACAAATCAAGAACTATAGACCAATTTCCTTACTAAACGCAGATTATAAAATTTTTGCTTCAATATTGGCAGAAAGACTTAAAAAATACTTAAATAATTTTATCCATCCTGATCAAAATGGATTTCTGCCAAAGAGACAAATTAAAGATAATTTGAGAGTAATCTTGGACACTTTGGAATACTACGAGGCACATCCTGAAAAACAAATGGCTTTGATATTTCTAGATGCACAGAAGGCATTTGATAATGTGAATTGGCGATTCATGTTATTACAACTGGAACAGATGGGCTTTGCTAAAAAATTTATTCAAGCAATAGAAGTTATATATCATAAGCAAATGGCATAGGTAATGATAGAGGGAGAACTGACAGACTCTATTGATATAAGAAAAGGAACAAGACAAGGGTGCCCACTATCACCTCTGTTGTTTGTGTTAACCTTGGAAGTGCTAAACAGAAATATTAGAGAAGAAAAGGATATAAAAGGGATGAAAATTAAACAGGAAGAATTTAAATTGTAAGCATTCACAGATGATCTGATTTTCATTTTAGAAGACCCACTAGAAACAGCATCAAAATTGATAGAAAAGATAGAGACATATGGAAAGGTGGCTGGTTTGAAAATAAACAAAGATAAGACAAAGATCTTGACAAAGAATAAGCTATCAAGACAAAAGGAAGAATTGGCAGACCTATTGAAAATTCAGGTCACGAATAAGATCAAGTACTTGAGGATATACTTGACAGCAAGATGCAGTACACTAAATGAGAATAATTATATCAAACTTAAACAGCAGATAGCGCTAGATTTGGCGAAATGGGAAAATTTACAATTGTCATTAATAGGGAGAATATCAACAATCAAGATGACTACCCAGAATTTTATATTTGTTGCAAACAATTCCAATTAGGCTTGGAAAAGATTACTTTGAAGATTTAAATAAAACCATGTTGAAATATATATGGCAAGGAAAGAAAGCGAGAATAAAGCTAAAGCTTTTGCAAGATGCTAGAATAAGAGGAGGATTTGGTTTTCCTAATTGGGAGTTGTATTACCAAGCTACAAATTTGATGTGGGTTAAGGAATGGATAACATTAAGAAATACTAGATTGTTGACATTAAAAGGTCATGATTTGTTGTTGGGGTGGCATGCTTTTCTATGGTATAAAGGAACTAAATCACAGGGGTATTTTAGAAGACATTATATATGGGAGTTTCTATGGTTAAACTGAGAGAAGACTAAAAGACAATGCAATTTGAAAATTCCAGTCTGGCTATCAACTATTGAAGCATTTTCTTATCCTATAATATATAAAAAGGAACAACCAGTTAGATATGGTGAAATATTGAATGAAAAGGGTGAACTTAAATCTATACAAAAATTAGAGCAACAAGGTATAAAGATGAATTGGTTTTCATATGTGCAAATACATTCAAGGTATGATAAAGACTCTAAAACAGAAGGTTTCTATGATAAATTGACTGACTTAGATAAGATTTTGACAGGTACTGATGAAAAGGTGATTAAAAAATTGTATGGATATTTATGAGAAATTAAACTAGAAGAAGAACAATTTAAAGAAACTATGATTGCTTGGGGAAAGAATTTTGGATATGGGATTGATCTAGAGAAATGGCAAAAATTGTGGTTTCAAAATTATAAATGAGAATGTCAACGGCATATAAAGAAAATGTGTATAAGATGTTTTACAGGTGGCATTTCCTCACAACAAGTATAGCAAGAATGTTGAAGAATAAATCTGAAAAATGTTGGAAATGTCATCAGACACCTTGCTCATATTACCATATGTGGTGGACTTGTGTGGATGCTAAAAAATATTGGACTAAAATCTACACGTGGTTGGAAAAAATGACAAAAAAGCATATAGATTTGAAACCAGAGATATTTTTATTGGGAATTTTACCTGAAATATATAGTAAAGAATTGAAATACCTGATTGTAAATGTATTAACAGCAGCTAGGATTGTATTTGCTAAAAATTGCAAAAATGAGAAAATACCATCACAGGAGGAAATCATTAAGAAAATATTGGAATGTGCTGAAATGAGTAGATTGACATTTGAAATCAGAGAACAAGATGATAAACAATTTTATAAAATTTGGGATCTATTCTATCAATGGTTAGAAAATAAAACATGGCAATGAAATTTGTAGATTCTTAGAAAATAATAAATATATAAAGATGTATTCTTTTCTTATTACATTTACAAAATGATTATAGGATAGATTTGAGATGATAATATGAACTGTCACAAAACAATTTAAGTAAAATATGATTATTTCATAAAACATGAATGAATAAAAGTATAGTCAAATGATTGATTAACAATTATATTAATGTATTTAATACTTGACTGAAAATATGAGAATATATACAATTGTAATTGAAGACTATAAAATGGAAGCACAAAACAATTTGTAAACCAACCGGTACACTGTATGTATATATATGGAAGATGGCTTGATGTTTTTATATTTTGTTTGTCCATGTTCATCTTAAAAACCAATAAAAATTTTAAAAAAACTGATACAAAATAGGGACTAAAATAACAAGTGAAACAAAGCAGATTATACAAAGTTGGAAATCCTACAATTGACAACAAATAGTATGCCATAACTGCTACTGTTATTTATTACTTTGATCATTTGCTTGTTTGGCTTCTGGGATCCTAATTCCACTTACAGGAAAGATACCTAAGGATAAAAGATACCTATAGGAAAGATAAAAGATACCTATAGGAAAGATACCTCAGGATAATATTATTGACTCCAGTACCAAATAAAAGTACTGATCTGTTTCTTTTCCTAACTGGGCGCTTTTTTTCTGAGAGAAAGAGAAAAATGAAAATTAGGTAAATTGGGAAAAGCAGTAAATACAATACCTAGTCTACATCAGGGTGGCCTAAAGGGGCACACAAGTCTGATGTGTTTGGATATGAAGAGATTGACTTGAAAGATACCTTAATCATGGGGCCCTTTAAATTAAATTCTCTTGTTCCTACTAAGGGGCATTGCTGTGGTAGAATTAATCCTGGGGATAAAAAGGCACATAATAATCAAATGTTTCTCAACCAATGGTAACATGTAATTCACCCCCCGCCCCAAATAAGCCAATTGATTTATAATAGTCTTTTTTAAAAAACCATTTAGGGTGATGACCAATAAAGGTCAAATACAAATAGATTTTTAGAATATGTGAATGTAGGTAATTGTAAAGGCAGAAAACATTTTAAAAATTTATTACAAGTTAAGGTTCTTGTAGCCTGCTTTAATGTAAACAGAGCAAGGATTTTAAACTGTAAATATAAAAGTCTACATATGTTTCTAGTCAGCCAGCACCTAATGGTAATAAATCACCATTCTTCCGGTGTAAGATACAAGAGGAGTTACAACTGACTCACCAAATATCAGAGATTATTGTGTGGGTTGGTAGGTGGGTGCATATATCTCACTGTGTTCCATCTAGGACATTGACCATTATATATTAAGAAAACAAATATATATGTATATGTATATGTATATGTATATGTGTGTATATATGTATATATGTATATATGTATATATGTATATATGTATATATGTATATATGTATATATGTATATATGTATGTGTTTTCGTAGATTTTCACGGGTAGAGGTATGTAGGTCTAGCTGTGTTCGGGTCTTTTCCCATGTAAGATTAAGAGTATCTTGGCGACGTTTCAGCGAGGTCCCACTCGCCATCCCCAGGCTGGAGCTTTCGGCTTCATGCCAGTGCAAGCAGTGTGTGATCGGAGCTGCCGTCTCTCTATAAATACTGGTGGTGGGGGCTGATGTGCTGGGCTGGTTGGCTGTGCTGCTGCCTCTTGATTGGTTGATGGAGTTGATGTTGGTATAATGGGCTGTGTGATGGCCTTGTGAGTTTTGTTGTGGAGATATCCTGGATCTTGTGCTATAATCTTCTGGGTCATTTGCTTTGTAGTGATCTTTTTCCCATTAGCCTCTCGTGTTTTAATGGCTTGGGTAATGGGTTGTGTGATGGGCTTGCGAGTTCTTTTGTTGTGGTATCCTGGGTCCTGTGTTGCAATCTCCTGGGTTGTTTGTGGTTTGATCTCTTTTCCATTAGCCTCCTGTGTAGTAACGGCTTGGGTAATGGGTTTGTGATGACCTTGTGAGACTTATTGCTGTGGTATCCTTGGTCTTGTGCTGTGATATCCTGGGTCATTTGCTGTGTTGCAACTTCTTGAGTTCTTGTGGTGTAATTTCCTGAGTTTTCTGATGTGATATCCTGAGTGGGTGGCTGCAATGTAGCATTCTGGGTTTTGGTCTGGCTTCGAGTTTGGGGTCTGGGTCTGTGTTCTTGGCGTGTGTCAGCTTGTTTGGTTTTGGGGTCAGGGATGTGACAGCTGGCGAGGCAGCCGTGGTCTGTTTTCTGGATGGTGGTTGTCCTTCATTTATAGAATGGGCTTGGGTCTGATGAGGGGGATTGGTAGTGGTGTCCCGTGTTGTTTCAGGTCTGGTCTTGGTTTTCGTGGCTGGGACTTGTTTGTTGGTGAGAGCTAGCTTCCAGATGTCTGGTAGGTGGGAGTTATCGTCCCATCTATTCATGTTATGGGGGTGTTTCTCTATCTCAATGGCTTCCCTGATTATTCTCTTGCTGGAGTGTTCAGTGTTGGATATTAATTTGGTTCCTTCAAAATTAATTTCATGTCCTGTGGCTTTAAGGTGCTGGAAGAGGAGGAAGTATTTTCTTCTCTTCTGACTGCATTTTTGTGTTCTGTGATGCGTGTATTTATTCTCCTGTTGGTTTGTCCAATGTATGTGGCTGGGTAATTGTTGCATGGTATTTCATAAACTCCTTGGTTTTCTAGCTGGATCTTGTCTTTGGGGTTTCTTAGGATGTTGGCTACTTTTTGGTCAGTGCCGAAGGCTGTCCTGATATTGTGTTTGTGGAGAATTTTGCTGATTTTGTCTGTGGTGCCTTTGATGTAGGGGAGGAGTGTAATACCGTTGTCTTGTTCTGTGTCTTGGTTTTTTTGGGGTAACTCTTTTCGGTTTAGATTGGTGATAGTGTTTCTTTGGAATCCATTGGAAATTAATACATTAGTGAGGGTGTGTAGTTCTGTTCTCAGGTGGTCTTTGTCAGCTAGGCTTTTGGTTCTGGAGATGAGGATCTTGGCTACAGAGTTGATCTGTGCAGGGTAGTGATGGGGTTGTGCATTTAGGTAGCGGCTGGTGTGTGTTTTTTTCCAGAAGATGGTGTGTCCTAGGGAGCCATTGGGATTTTTGTAAATTAGGATGTCCAGGAAGTTGGTTGTTGGTTTCTGTTAGTGTTTGGGGACAAACCCCCAAGCAGAGTGCACAGCAGCAGTCAAGCCAGGCAGCCAAATGAGAGAGAGGCTGGGCCCAAGAGTATACACACACTGGAGACAAAAAAACACTATTTGTAGTTTTAAATAGTTGTTTAATTCATTTAGAGCTTAAGCATTGTCAATCAGTCCATATGTCATTATCCAATATATCCATCCAGTAACTTAGTTCATTAAACTAGTCAGTACAATGTCTTTATCTGCTTGTAAATCTTCTCCTTCCGATACCTTTCTCTCGAAGACAACGCTGAGTATGCACAGGATATCAGCTCACCAAGTAAACAGTCCTTTTGTTCAGTAGAAACGGTATTCAGCACAGTAGCCAACAAGCAGACGTCTCATACAGGAGTAAACAGCAGGCAGCAGACAGCAGAGAGACCAGCGACCAGAACAGACCAGCAAGCAGGAGGTGTACGTTTCTCTCTACTGCCTTTTATTGCAGCTTGCAACCACACCCTTAATTATCTAATTACATTGCAGTTTGGTGCTTAAAGCTACAAACACTTAAACCTAGGTTCATATATTTATTCACCCAAACCTAGTTGGTGTATCAATATACCCAACAGTTTCTGTTTCCATGGTGAATTGTATTTTGGGGTTTAGGTTGTTAAGGTGTGTGAGGAAGTTGTCCAGTTTTTCTTTCCCATGTGGCCGAATTATGAAAGAGACAGAGTTTGGGTTTGTGTTCGGATTTGTCTAGAGTGTTGGTTTCAAAGTGTTCCATGTATAGGTTAGCGATGACGGGTGAGAGGGGTGATCCCATGGGTGCTCCTTCTATCTGTTTGTATCTTTGTCCATTGTGAAGTATATGTTGGTTAGGCAGTGGTTGGTCAGATCTAGGATGTGTTTGGGGGGGGGTTGTATTTGTTTTGGATGGCTGTCAAGGCTTCTTTGATGGGTACTTGGGTGAAGAGGGATATGACATCGAAGCTCATGAGTAGGTCGCTGGGTTGTAGGTTTTGTTTCTTTATTGTTTCTATAAAGTGGAAGGAGTTTTGTACATGTGAGGTGATGGATTCTGTGTAGGGCTGAAGTTGTTTGGCAAGAAATTTGGCTAGATTCTGTAGAGGTGAGCCTATGGAGCTGACTATGGGTCTGAGTGGTATTCGTTCTTTGTGTATCTTGGGGAGGCCATAGAGCTTAGGGCATCTGGATGATTTTTCTTTGGGGATGATTCTTTGCTGGATCTCTTTGCTGATGGGATATGCTTTTATTTTGGATTTGGTGGTTTTTTCTAGATAGGTAGTGGGGTCAGTATTCAGAGGTTTGTAAGTGAGGTCTTGGAGTAGGTTGGATAGTTTGGAGTGGTAGTCCGATGTGTTCATTACGACTGTGGTGTTACTTTTGTCTGCTGGGAGAATGACTATGTTGCTGTCTTTCCTCAGGTTGGTGAGTGCTTTTTGTTCTTCTCTGTGTAGGTTGCTTCTGGGTGGGTTGCTGGAGCAGAGGACATTGGTGACTTCAAGTCTGATTTTGTTGGCTGCATCTGGGTTGATTTTGGTTAGGCTAGCTTCAACTCCACATATAATGTTTTCAGTGGGGATGTGTTTGGGGGCGACTGCAAAGTTGAATCCTTTGGAAAGGACATTGGTTTCTGCTATGGTGAGGGTTCTGTCTGATATGTTGTGTACTGTTTGTTTCATGTGTTGTTGTGGGGAAGGGTTGGGTTTCTGGCATCTCTCTATCTGTGGAGTTTCCTGGTGTGTGTATCTGTCTTGTGGGAGGTTTCTGTTTCAGCTCTCCAGAAGGCTAGTTGTTTAGATTTGTCCCAGAGTGCTGGGTGGATTTTGTCGCTGAGTTTGAGATGGAGTGTGACTAGGTCTCTGTTGGTTTGGTCTTGTAGGAATCTTTTCTTGTGGAGTTCGTTTCTGATTAGGGCTAATCAGAAACAACCTAGAAGATTACAATGCAAGACCCAGGATACCCCAACAAAAGAACTCGCAAGCCCATAACACAACCCATTACCCAAGTGTTAAGTTTGGGAAATGAGAGGCTGAACCAGAGCATGAGTGCAACAATACTTTATTATAGCAATAAAGGACTGACCGTGCTTGCCAAGCCTGGAACTGGCTCGCAGCGATCAGCAACTGGTTGGACCCCGCAGCCTGCTTTTATAGCTGGCTGCTGGGGAGAACCAACCAATGAGTGAGGGGGAAAAACGCCCCCGCAAAGTGAATGGACCTGAGTGAGAACTCCTAGAGTTCCAAGGACATAACACCCCTTCCCCCCAGATGCGAACACGCATAGTCTTTGAGGTAGACAGGAGGTTTATGCTGGCGCCCAGAACGGCGCAACTCTGGTGGGTTGTCTGTCAGTTCAGAGTCTGTAGGGGAAGGCAGGATCGGTAGGGAGTCACTAACACGCCCCTCGGATCGGGTTGGTTCGGGACTCGTAGGGCTGGTCACTGGGGACGTGCTCTCGTTGACGGGTTCAGACTGGTCAGCCATCTGGATGCCGCTGTCCGTGTTCGGATTCCCCGGAATGGCTGCTGGCGTAAGCTGGTCACCGGGACTGATGCTGATGTGGGGTTGATGCTGAGGCCTCGCTCCGGTCTGCAATTCTGGGTCACTGCTGGTGAGGATGCTGTGACGCCTACGCAGCTGGTCCAGGTGCCTTCTCCATACTCGGCCGTCCTCCAGTCTGACTCGATATGACCTGGGTCCGGTGATGGCCACGATCTCGCCCGGGATCCACAGAGGGTCTCCAGCGAAGTTCCTCGCGAATACGGGTTCCTGTAAGATAAAATGTCTAACCCCCGATGTGGAAGCGAGGGGGGAGTCAGGGCAGTAATGTGGGTGAAGTCTGTCCAATACAGTCCTCAGGCGCCTGCCCATCAGGAGCTCAGCTGGGGACTTATTGGTGACTGAACACGGAGTTGAGTGCTGGCTCATCAGGAAACGCGATAGTTTGTGGTGCCAGTCATCCTTGCTGAACCTAGCCAAGGCTTCTTTGGTGGTCCTGACGGCTCTTTCAGCCAATCCGTTACTGGCAGGATGAAATGGGGCCGTGAAAATGTGGCGGATGCCCAGGTTGGCAGCGAAACGGCTGAACTCGGCTGATGCGAACTGTGGGCCATTGTCAGAAACAATGGCGCCGGGCAGCCCGTGTGTTACAAACAGGCGGGTTAATACCTTAGTAATTGCGAGTGTGGTGGTCGTGGATAGCTGTGCCACGTCAATCCATTTAGAGTAGGAGTCCACGACCACTAGGAACATTTTCCCATGCAATGGGCCGGCTAGGTCGATGTGAATTCTGGACCACGGAGCGCTGGCGCTTTCCCACTTAGTAGGGGTGGCAATAGGAGGAGCTGGACGGGATTCCTGGCAGGGGTTGCAGGAGCTTACCCATCTGATGATGTCCTCGTCGAGGCCCGGCCACCATACGTAGCTGCGTGCTAATGCCTTCATTCTGACAATGCCAGGGTGCCCCTCATGCAACGCCTCCAGAACTCGGGTACGCAGTGAGGTCGGGATGACCACTCGAGTGCCCCACAGCAGACAGCCCTGCAGACTGGATAATTCCTGCAGGCGGGTCTTGAAAGGTGTAAATTTGTTTTCAACATCACCACCCGGCCACCCCCTCCTCACCCAGTCCAGTACCTGGGCGAGTGTTTTGTCTGCCTTGGTTTTAGCAGCGATGTCAAGGGCAGTGATGGGGAGGTCCAATTGGATGACCTCAAAAATAGCGTGGACTGGAGCAGGGTCTTCAGCTGGAGCCGGCAAGGGCAGCGGCTGAGAGCGTCAGCGTGGGACAATGTTTTACCTGGGCGGTGTATGAGTCTATACGAGTAGGCCGCTAGGAAAAGGGTCCATCTCGTCATTCTAGGAGAAAGGACTTGAGGGGTCTGTTTGTCCCCAGCTAGTAGACCCAGGAGAGGCTTGTGATCCGTGACCAGCTCGAAAAAATGGCCAAAGAGAAATTCGTGAAATTTCTTCACTGCTGCAACAGCTGCTAGAGCTTCCTTATCGATCTGGCTATAATTTCGCTCTGTTGCAGAGAGCGTCCTGGAGAAAAAGCAATGGGAGCCTCAGAGCCATTGGGGAGCCTGTGACTTAATACTGCCCCGATTCCAAAAGGGGATGCATCTGCTGCTAGCACTAATGGAAGGTTGGGGTCGAACTGAATAAGTACCGCCTCTGACGTGAGTAGTGATTTGATGGCACGAAAAGCAGAGTCTTCTTTGTGACCCCAGTGCCAAGGTGATTTTTTATCCAACAGTCTGTGTAGGGGTTCTGCCACTGATGCTTTATGGGGCAGGAAGGACGCGTAAAAGTTCAATAGCCCCAAGAAGGCCTGCAGCTCAGTTTTGGAGGTTGGAGTGGGTGCCTCGTGAATTGCCTTAACCTTGGACTCCAGGGGTGGATGCCTGAGGCGTCAATTTTATAACCCAGAAAGTCCACCTGTCTAGTGGCAATGGCACATTTTTCTTTTTTTAATTTGAGGCCATGCTGTCTGAACCTCTCTAACACTGCTCGAACTCTCTGGAAGAGTTGGGGTCTGTCCCTGGCCGAGACTAAGATGTCGTCGAAGTAGGGTACTACACCAGGGAGGCCCTGTAAAATCCGCTCCATGAGGGATTGAAAAATGCCAGGGCAACACTTACGCCAAATTGGAGACGCTTGCACCGGAAAGCACCCTGTGGGTGATGATGGTCTGGAGTTCCGCTTGTTTGGCTGTCAACAGGGAACTGTTGATACGCTTGAGACATGTCCAATTTGGCAAAAATGCTGCCAGGTTCAAAAGTGTGCAATAAATGCTGAATGACGGGCACTGGGTAAGCGCTAACTTGTAAAAACTTATTAATTGTGGTCTTGTAGTCCGAGCAAATTCTCAGGCTACCGTCTTTTTGAGGGTGTGACAATGGGCGTCTCCCATTTGGCGAAATCTGTTGGTTCAATGACCCCTTGTTTTAATAGTTTATCCAATTCTGCATCTAGTTTTGGCCGAATAGCGAATGGGACTCTGCGCGGTTTTAGCCTGATTGGGACTGCCTGGGGGTCGACTGAAAATGAGATAGGGGTACCGTTATAACACCCCAGCTCATCGCTGAATACATCTGAGTAATCAGCGAATAAGGAGTCAGTGTCAGAGGTTGAGACAGCATGGACTCCTGTTAGCCCTAGGCCGAGATGGGGAAACCAATCGAGCCCCAATAATGTGGGGAGATTGCCATTAACTACCACTAGAGGTAGGTGACCTTTGAAAGCTTTAAAATTGACAAGGAACTTGCCTCTGCCGATTACAGGAATGACCTTCCCTGGTAGTCCTTCAGGCTAAACTGGCACTTCTGGAGCCGGCTTGTTGATAGGCTGGGCTGTAGCCTCTTGAGGGTGCTCCACGAGATAATTGAGAGCGCTGACCCTGTGTCAACCTCCATGCGGCACGGTTTACCTTCTAACAAAACGGAGAGAGAGATTTTACTAATGGTATGGCAAGTGTGTTTAGCATGGTGGTGAGTGCGAAAGTTCAATACTTGCCTCTGAGGTCCAGAGTGTGAGAAGGGGGGGTGCCTTTGTGCTGGGGCTTGGCAGACTCTCGCGATGTGTCCCCTTTTGTGGCAGGTGTTGCAGGTGGCTCCTTTGAATTTACAGGTGGCCCTCGGATGAGATCCACCACAGGCTAGGCACAGGGTGATGTGCTTGGGTGGACCGGTGTTTTTTTGCTTGGCTCCTACCTGCGGATGCCTGGCGTTGGTGAGGCGGTGGATGTCGTTTTCATCACTAAGGGCTTCCTCTGCTACTACCTCCTCGGAGTGGACTGGAACTGTCGTTAGCTTGGAAGTTGGGCCATGGATTTCGGTGGCTGAGTGTGCTGCCAGTTCTGCTGCTAAGGCCTCCTCGACGGCTTGTGCAAGGTTGAGGTCCTTCTTAGCGAGTAGGCGCCTTTGGAGGTGTAGATCCTTGACCCCGCAGACTAGTTGATCGAGGAGCATGTCCTCCAGGTAGGTTCCAAACCCACAATGGAGTGCTGCTGTCCTGAGGGCTGCCATGTACTGGTTGATGGTCTCTTTGTCTGACTGTTTCCTCATACAGAAGGTGAATCGCCTGGCAATCTGTGAAGGTCTGGGAGAATAATGGTTAGTAAGGATTTCTAACAGTTCAGACCATGGAACGTTTTTTAACTCACGTGGAGCCACGAGAGCTGTGGCAGTGTCAAAGACGATGGCTCCACAGTAGATTAGGAAATATGATTTTTTCCGGTGCTCCCCAGCATCAGCCAGCCCAATTGCGTCGATGTAATGGTTAAAGCGGTTCTTGTATGATTCCCACTTCTCTTCATCCGGTTTGAACGCTGGGAAGACTGGATTGGAATTCATAGTGATAAGATCGGTTGTAGAATCTGTGGAAAAAAATCTCTCTGGGGCAGCAGCAAAGTTTCTAGTGCCTGTGGTAGGCAAGTGATTTCAGCTCTGAGGAGGCTTTGTCACAATCCTCTCTGTCTCTCTGGGCAAAACACGAGGTTAGGCTGTCAGCCGTTGGCAGCGTTTTGAAATTCGCGCCTTCGTGGGCGTCAGTGACTTGACTTACAGCACCACGCTGTACCTTTTAGGTCTGAAATTCAAATGACAGCCGTTTGAATTTCGCGCCCTAAACAACGAGCGGCTGCGGCTCGCAGCGCTTCACTTTTCCTGTAGCTGGGCTAACAAGCGGCTACAGACGCTTACTATCGCTCGCTGACCGCTTTCTCTGGCTGCGGATCAGCGTTCGCTTCTCGTTGCTTGCTGACCGCTTTTTCTGTCGGCGGATCAGCGTTCGCTCTCGTTGCTTGCTGACCGCTCTCTCTGGCTGCGGATCGGCAGCTAGTGACTCAGCGGTTGCATGGTGCTTCTGGTAGCCATCCCATCCTCGTCACCAGTGTTAAGTTTGGGAAGAGAGAGGCTGAACCAGAGCATGAGTGCAACAATACTTTATTATAACAATAAAGGGCTGACCGTGCTTGCCACACCTGGAAACTGGCTCGCAGCGATCAGAAACTGGTTGGACCCCGCAGCCTGCTTTTATAGCTGGCTGCTGGGGAGAACCAACCAATGAGTGAGGGGGAAAAATGCCCCCGCAAAGTGAATGGACCTGAGTGAGAACTCCTAGAGTTCCAAGGACATAACACCAAGCCATTAAAACACAGAGGCTAATGGAAAAAAGATCACTACAAAACAAAACAACCCAGGAGATTACAGCACAAGATCCAGGATATCTGATTAGCCAGACAATTAATGATGTGGTGGTGCTGACCGAGTGCCTGGAGGTTGTAAGGACCTGGATGGAGAGAAATCAGCTTTGGCTTAATGCTGACAAGTTGGGCTGACTCTGGGTTTTTGGGCCCCAGTCCCAGATAATGTTTCATCTCTGATTCTGGATAGGGTGGACCTGTCCTAGACTGAGTTTGTGTATAGTTTGGGGGCCTCCCAGATTCACAGCTCCTGCTGAAGGATGAGTGATAGTTGTGGGGAGGGGAGGGCTCTGCACAAATTTGTCTGGTACACAACTGCATCTTTTCTTGGATCAGGAAAACTCATGCCCTGATCATCTCCTGTTTGGATTTTCCAATGTGTTCTATAGGAGACTGCCCTTAAAGTTTTTAGGAAGCTGTAGTTGACCCAAAATGTTTGTGTTGTGATGGATACTCTTCCCTTTGAATTCTGGCCGAGTACTAGTCTCTGAAAAGTGCTTAAGACTTGACTTTCTCCCCAAGTGTTGGAATAGGGTGAGGTAGATGAATACAAATTGTGTGTGTCAGCATTCCAAGTAACGACCTCCATGAAAGAAGACTCCAAGACTAGCAATTCCTCAAAGTTTCATTTTATTAGAGATGTCATATTGGCACATCTGGAAAAACCCGAATCTGAGTGTTCCAGGTTTTTCCTCACCCAAAAGAAAGTCAAGAATCTATCCCCTGCACTCACAAGTCCATCACATGGTCTAATCATATCTTCATCCCAATGGGAGACTACCTCCAGCCACTCCCCTCCTGGTGCAGGGCAATCATCCTTGACTCCCTGAGAAAGGAATGTTGTTGTGGCTAATCTTCCATCGTGCCTAGCAATCCCCCCTCCCACTTTCCCAGGCACTAAATGTGGCAGCCTGGAAGCTCCAAAGTAAAAAATACCTTCCAAGGCTGACAGGCTGAACTGTGTTTGTGTATGTGCATGCAAATGCCCTTGCTAAATGGATGGAGAGATGGATGATAGATAGTTAGATAACCAGCTAGCCAGATTGATAGACAGACAGACAGACAGACAGATAGAGCTCACACACACACATGCACTCAAACACACAGAAATGCACAGATGAGCAATAAGATCTGGAGGAAATATATTTTGGCTCCTCACTGTGCTTCATGTTCCTTCACAATGTGTAATAACTATTATCTAGGACGGCTTTCAGCAGATGGAAGGACTGAAGACTTAGGAGACCATGAGCAAGAAGAACAAACCCAACAAAGCTTGTTAACTTTTAGAAACAATGGTACCAGTGGTGGGATTCATTTTTTTTTACTACCGCTTCTGTGGGCGTGGCTTGGTGGGTGTGGCAGGGGAAGGATACTGTAAAATCTCAAGTCAGAGATGGTATTTGCTGGTTCTCCAGAACTGGTCAGAACCTGTTGAATACCACCTCTGAATGGGACTATATTACTTCATGAAGCAACTTGTGGGGAGGGCATGCAATAAAGCAAAGCACCCTGCCAAAAGTTTGCACAAGGCTCATGAACATGTGTAACTGTGGATATCTCTTAAACAAACCTTTCCTGCCACAGCTGCTGATTTTTAAGCAAGAAGACACAGCCATAACACTGCATATTGCAATCTGTCACTACAGTCTTACTGAGACATATATTCAGTTTGTATTTTTACAGTATATATGTTCTTTCTTAGTGCCTAGAATATAATTTGTTTCCCCTCTTTAAGCCTCTTCCAACCAAGCAAACTATGTGGGATAGCCAAACAGCAGAGGGCCTCCCTTTGTGGCTAAATCTGGCAGTGGAAAGGGATTCTTAAAGGTTATTGAATAAATGTTGGTATAAGCTTCACAAATTCTTTTCATTTTTCTTGCATTTAACAGTGGTTATTCTTTTTTTCATTCTTCAGCCACCTTTGTGAACACTGAAAACCACAGTGTTATGAAAACTGAGCAAGTTAGTGGCATTGAAGGCTTTTTCTGAAAGGCCAGTTTCAGAGTCATTTGTTTCCTTTACTCACACAAATAAGGAAGAAAGAATTTAGAATTTAGAATTTTACCTTTATTGTCATTGCATTCCACAAATACAATGACATTTAAAAGCTACTCCAGCACAGTGCCCCAAACGCCACATCACAATTACACCACAAGTATTTAAAAAATAAAATAATTAAAATAATAATAATAATTAAAAACCTAGTCTAAACCTATCTAAAACATTTAGTAAGTTAAATAGTTTAAAAATGCCACTGTATACATAGGACTAGATCACAAATGCACTGTTTAATTCAAGACAATTATTGCCTTGGAAAAGAAACTGTTTCTCAGTCTATTAGTCCTCATTTTAAGACATCTATAACGTCTCCCTGATGGTAACAAGTTCAAAATATGAATGACCAGGATGAGAATGGTCTGTGGAGATTTTTAGCGCTCTAGAGAGGAGTCTGGTCGTCGCAATCTCTTCCAAGGAAGAAAGAGAGCAACCAACCAATGATTTTTTGTGCTGTGTTTATAACTCTCTGGAGCATCTTCTTATCCACTACAGAGCATCCAGCATACCACACCATTACACAGTATGCCAAAATGTTTTCGATGGTAGAACAGTAAAAAGTAACCAGCAACTTCTCACCCAGACCAACTCTTTTTCAGCAGCCTCAGGAAGTGCAGGCGCTGTTGGGCCTTCTTTGCAGCAGCCATAGTGTTGACCAACTAAGTAAGGTTGTAGGAAATACAAGTTCCTAGAAATTTAAAACTATAGACTCTTTCCACACAATCTCCATTGATTTATAGTGGGAGAGGCTCTGCTTTGCATCTTCTGAAGTCTATAATAAGGAAGAAAGGAATATCAAAACATCTACTCCTGTTCTCTAAAGAGCACCATAATTTCAGAAATATCAGATATAGATCAGATAAGCAGATCGGTGCACACTTTGCCCACTGATAGGTTACTAAAAATAATAATAATAAAAACAATTGGAAGAGAATGCAGAATGGGGAGGAAAAAAAAAGAAAACCCGAAAGTCCTTTAGATTCAAAGTAATCATACCTCAATATGTAACAAATAAGTAATGAGTGATGAAGACAGTCTGATGACTAAAGAATTAAAAATTTATATAATGGCGCAGAATCACAGTAGAGTTGTAAAAATATGTATTCAATGAAATGTTCTAACCATATCTGTGGAAGTAGTAAACTCTTAACATGAATGTCCATTAGATTGGGGCTACTTTAGAAGTACAGTTGGGCTTTCCATAAGCCAAGATAGCATCTGGGTCAGACAGGAAGTTAGGAGGAAGGTTCTTTGGGGTCCCATCCATGAAGTAGAGGGAGTCCCATTAGCAATCTGGTGCTAACTGGTGCTATGGAGGTGGCCAATATTGTTTTTGTTAAAAGAACTTTCAACACCATTTTTCATTCCAGGCTAAAGCAGCTAACAGTGATCCTACATAGAACTCTGACATATTTCATTACAACCAATCTTTGCACCCAGCACCTCTTTGTTGTAAAGCAGGTAGTCCTTGACTTACAACAGTTCATTTAATGACCATTCAAAGTTACAACAGCACTAAAAAAAGTGACTTTTGACCATTTTTTCACATTTATGACATTGCAGCAGCCCCATGGGCACATGACCAAAATTCAGATGCTTGGCAAGTAGTTTGTATGTATGCACTGTCCATGGGTCATCTGCTTTTGCGACCGTCTGACTAGCAAAGTCCATGGGGAATCCTGATTCACTTAACAACCATGTCACTAACTTAACAAATGCAATGGTTCACTTAACAATTGTGGCAAGAAAGGTCATAAAATGGGGCAAAATTCACTTAATAACTGGCTTAGCAACAGGAATTTTGGGCTCAATTGTGGTCATAACTCGAGGACTACCTGTTGTGTTTTATGATTCAAAGAAACAGGCAAACATTTAAATAATATTAGTCATGATACACCTGCTGGTCTGCAAATACTCTTTGACACTCTCCAAAGCCATGGAGATTTGAAGACTGCTTGTGCTAGCAACAACTAATGGAGCAGCACCAGGAGTGAAATTCAAAAATTTTCCCTACCGGCTCTGTGGGCATGGCTTGGTGGGACTCAGTGTCTAAAAGGAAGAAGACGGGTGGGTGTGGGTGGGGCCAACTGATTCAAATTGTCCCTACCACCTCTCTGAACCAATTCAAATTGTCTCTACTTCCTCTCCTGAGGTGGTGTGAGGTGGTTATATTTCACCCCTGAGCAGCGTAAATTAAGAGGAAAAGGAGAAAAATCAAGATTGGGGGTGACCCAACTAGGGGTGGGATGCTACTGGTTTGGTCAGGTTCTATAGAACTGGTAGCTCTGAAGAGCAGCAGACACCAAACCAGCTCGATGAGATGACCTTTTGGCCTACTCGTCTGCCCGGGCAATTGGCTGTCCTTTATTTCCTGTTTTTTCAACCTCAGCTGCTTTGCGCGGCACAGCTGAGGTTGAAAGAAGAGGAAGCAGGAAAGAAGAGGATTTTCAAACGCTGCGCACCCGTGTGCAGTGCTTGTCAGCTGTCCGGGCAGCACAGCTGATGTTTTTTGCAATTGTTTTACACACACACACAGCACACGTCAGACGTGTGTAAAACGCACTCTGACCGAACCAATAGTAACACCGGTTGAATCCCACCCCTGGACCCAACTATGCTCTCAGAACTTCTCCCTTTTGAAATGTTATGTGGTTACAAGGGAAGAAATGGCCTTTCTATCTCATCTGAACTTTTATCCACCTTATGGCTAATCCTGTCTGTGAACCCCTGACCCCAATGGTTGCCCAGTTCTCTTCTAGTAAAAGCATTCCCTCCTACCCTAGCCCACCCACCCCCACCTCCACATACACACATTTATCCCCAGCCAGGACAGCTTTGTGTTTCTTGGAATCTGGTAGTGTGGGGCTTTTTGTTGTTGTTGATTGGTATAAACAGTCTGAAAGGTCACACATTCTCTCCCTTGCAACAGCATTGGGGGAATAGAAGGCATCTCAAATTAAGAACCACAAGGATGTAAATATAGGAGCGACCAGTGAGGCTAAGATAATCTCCACCAGCTCCCTTGTCCTATGAGGTCTTTCTTTGTTTTAGGAACGAAAACATGGATCTTGGGTGAGACATGTTTTCATGACAGTCTACTAATTTTGAGAGGGAATTTGAATTCTGCTGATTGATGGCCATGGTCATGTTGTTTGAAAATCCATGTCTCAGATTGGCCTTGTTATCTGGCATCCAGTGGAACATCATCTGACTGAGAATAATCTGTAATCAAAATGAAATCATCTCCCTGGCTTCATGCAGAAGCATGGATGTTTATAGAAGGCCATGATACTAAGAACCTGTTTATCCTATATTTCTAACCACCAAAGAATCTCCAGGTTCTTTCTCAGCTTTGCTACTAGATGTCCTTTTGTTGTTGTTGTTGAAAATGCCAAGGATTAAAAATGAAATCTGAGCTGTGGACAAATCTTCTATGTATGGCTGGAATCATTGTTTGAAGGAATCTGAGTTCAGACATAGACATGAATTAGGAATAAGTTAGAAGTCAGAGTCCTCCCCTTTTGCCCAATTAGAAGTAGAAATCTTTTAATATCCAGAAGAGAGAAAATATAAAATAGTCTTTTTTAACTCAAAGTATTCACCAGAAGTATTGAATTTTAACTCCCAGAATTCCTACCTAATATGGCCTGATTTGGAGAAAAGCAACTTTATTTTCCTTTTCTTCCCAGAAAAGGATTAGCATATCAAGTTTCAGGCTGGTGTCTCTGAGAGAATCTCAAGAGCTTGAAAGGATATTTGTCACATGGAGGAAACATGTAGATGCAAGAAAATTAAATAATTATCCTGGAGCATAGAATTCTAGAATATAATTCCTGCTCAGATTTATCTTTTTGTATACCGGTCATAAGTAGTCACACAGAAACTGAATCCCATCCAGGGGTGGGATCCGACAGGGTTAACTACCGGTTTGGTGATTTACGAGGTTTGGTGATTTACGATGTGCTTCCCTGCACCACCTATAAATTGTCATCAGTCTGGTGCCTGGACAGCTGAGCAGCTCTGCATGTGGAGAAGCAGCCTTTGAAAAAGTACTTTTTTCCTGCTTTTTTCACTGCGGCTGTGCCTCACACGGCAGCTGAAGTTGAAAAAGCAGGAAATAAAGGTCGGGTAAGAGCCCAGATGGGCGGGTGGGCCAAAACAGCAGCAGACATAGAACCGGTTCTAAGTCTGCTGCTCTTCAGAGCTACTGGTTCTACAGAGGTGGACAGAACCCGTAGAAATCCACCCCTGATCCCATCCAAGTCTTGGTAGCTATTTCAAAAAAGACAACTATGGTGAACATAATATCAATAAATCATGTATAATTGCATGCCATTTGATTGATTGATTAAATATATATAAATCTGTTTAAAATATCCATTAGATCCAGACTGTGGCAAAATACAACTTCATTGTCCAGTCAACGAAACAAAAGAAGCAGAGAGCTCCTTAAAGCACTTCAATGGAATTCAAAGGCCTGGATAAAAAGGTTCTTCTTTCGCAATTGATCAAACTTCTGAGGATATTTAATACATCCTCGAAATCAGAGAGTTTTCAGTTTTAGAATTCTATGAGTGAGAAGTTTCCTTCTTTTTAGTTACTTAAGTATAAGACAGTGGCGATTCTACAAAGTGATTTCTCTCCATAAATGTCAGAGGCATGGCTAGTACAGGACCAGACTAAGATTTTTAAAATCTATTTCAGTCCTAAATAATTTAAGGCATGAAAAAGTCCATCCTGAAATCTGGCAGTGATTCTGACTTCACATGTCACTCAAGGTGAAGTTGGCTATATTCCTTTTTTCCCAAGAGAAACTTCCAAGTTATCTTCAATTGAGCCTCATGTAGAGTAGCTACAGTAGTTACATCATCATTATCATCATAGTAGTTCGAATATGAAGTTAATGAGGTATGGCCAAGGGCTTTTGATACAAAAAAAGAATTTGACTGTTCAATTGGCCAGAAATGAAAGCATCCACTCAGCTTTAAGGTTGTCTAGATCTTTTGTGATAAGTTGGGTCCAAGATTACTCTCCATACTATTTACCACCTGCTTCAAGTGAAACCAATTCCTTCCAGAAAGTGGCATTTCCTTCATTTTCTAGACTTAGGAACCACATATCAATAATGTACCCTGCATCTTATTAAGATTCAGTCTCAGTTTATTTAATTTCACTCATTCCATTATTGACCCTAGACAATGGTCCAGTTTCTGGCATTCATTACAGATTCAGATAAAATAGAATGGAAATAATCTACATATTGATGGCCCATAACTCCATTCTTCAGATGATCACACCTGCTGGCTTCATATCAATATAGTACAGCCAACAAAATAACATGGAACTCAATGGCACTTTTCAATTAAAGCTTTAAATTAAATTCAATTAAAGCAATTGAAGCTGTTCCCTTCACTAAGGATTTTTTAATATATATAAATAGACTTGAAGGGAAAAAACAACCATTATATCTATATTTTCAACTCTTATCTGACAAAATTGTTTCAGGAGGATAATGATGGTTGATGATATCAAAATGTGCCAAGAGATCTAAGAGAAGCCATCACATTTATTAAATCAATTTTGGTTGCAAACCTAAAGTTTACTTAGAACTAATTGAAAGTCAGTCCATTTGATCCAGCCAAATTTATAGTTGATTGATTATTATGTATCTTACTCTCTAAAAGGGAATGTTAAACACATAGTTGTCAAAACACAGACTAGCATCTAAAGAAGTTTACTAGTGTTTCTTTCAAAGTCAATGAACACCATCCTCTTCTCAAAGAAACATTCCATGGACCCACCGACCCAGCTAACTTTGATTAGCTACAGTTGGAAACAATCCAAGGAACATGTGTTGGGGCAAACTATGTGTGGGGTCTCTTACTGAAGCCGCAGTTTAAATTGTCTATCAGCTGAAGTAGAAATCATCACTGACATATACCTGTCATTTAGATGAGAGAGAATTTCACTTCTTTCTTTATATTTTGCAAATATGTCTGCAATACATAATTGCCCTCAACTTAAGTGGAGGTCTTTTTAAAATTACATTTTAAGAGGACAGCTTTCCCACCATGTGAAAGCACCACTGGCTGCTTCTTCTTTTGTTGATAGATCAAAACAATCTTCACCTTCTGTCTGATATAGATTACATTATATTTTCTTTTTAATTTAGCGCTGTTTTCACTCAAGGGTTACTTGAATACAGGTAAAACCATTTTTCTCTTCTATTTCCTTTGAAATGCTGGCTCATGATTTAAACTTCCTGGCTGGAAAATAGCTGGAGAAGCTTTGAATGTGTCAGAGGTGTCACGCTCAGGGGAAAGTGGAGATCCGCAGGATACAGACTTGAGCCTGCCCATTTCCCCATTCCACAGATTTTTTTTTACCTAAATCTTGCCTCCCCCAAGTGCCGACAGGACTTGGTTAGCTTTTGAAGCCCATCCTGTCCCTCTGCTTCCTGCCCTTTCACCCACAATCAGAATGATAAAACAACACTAATCCTAAGACTTCTTATCAAAATAGAAAATATTATTTTAGATATTGTTGCTTCATTTTTTGAACTTGAGGTTTTCTGTCCAGAAACCAACTTTGGTAGCCTGTGATGATGTGTGAAAGATATCTTACCTTTGTAAAGTTTGGAAGAAGTTTGGATCATTATGAATCCAAACCTTTGTTTACGGAAGGTCTGAATGAAACTATGGTTCAAAGACATGAAGACACGTGTTATTGTTGCTTTCTTCGACATCATTCAAGTGTCACGATTACTGGAGACTGGGTAGTGTAGTGATATATGGGTCAACAAAAAAAGTCCAAAAGAAAAGTTTGGTCAAACATAAAACTTTTTTTTTAAAAAAATCATATTTTATGTTAATGTAACTAGGCAAGATGCCACATACCCTGCTAATCATCTATCATCATACAACCACATGCCCTATGTTTTGGGAAGGTAAATAAATAACAAAAGCTCACAGTGGTTACTGTGATATTCTGAGCTTGAGACATTGCCATTTTAATATGTATGCTCTTCTTAATCCCTTGGTGACTTTCAATACCATTGACCATGGTATCCTTTTGGGCCACCTTAGGGAGTTGAGGGCAACATTTTGTTCTGGTTCATCTCCTTCCTCTGAGGCTAGTCCCAATTGGTATTGATAGGGAGCAAGAGGCTCAGCCTACAACACCTTTGTTGTGGGTTGCTGCAGGGCTCAGTGTTCTCTCTATGCTTTTCTAACATTAACATGAAACTCTTGGGTGAGGTCATCCATCTCCATGGGACAAATTATACATTTCTGCAGCAGGGTGAACTAAGTAATGCTCTGAATATTCTTTTCTTGAAGGCTATGTGGGTCTGGTTGGGGAATAACAGGCATCAGCTGAACTCTGTTGAGATGGAGTGAGCTATGTTGGGTGGGGGGCTCCTTTGTATCTGGAATTTATCATCTCTGGTTTGGGTGTAGATGCACTATGCTTCAGATAGATATGGTATGGGGTTCCTTCTGGATTCTTGGGTCTTGCTCAAGCAGCAGGAGGCAGTTATGGATAGAAGAGCAACTTTGTGTTGTCCACCAATTCTACCCCTTCCTGGACCAGGAGCCCCTCTCTCAGTCAGTCAGCTCCCTTTTGGACTATTGCAATGTGGTCTACATGGGGCTATTCTTGAAGTATCCAGAAGCTCAGGTGTTACAGAACACGGCTAAATGAGCAATTGTGGGTGTCCCAAAGATGGCACATGTAACACCTCTGCTACATGAACTACATTGAATCCTAGTCTGCTTCCAGGTCCAATTCAAGATGTTGGTTGATTATGAGTTTAAAGCCTTACAAGGCATATGGCTAGGTTAGAATTCAATAAGAAAAAGATCTTTCCTTGTAGGTGCTGATGTTGAACTTTTTCAGGTTGTATATTAATGAGCCTTTCTATTGCTGATCAAGAAAGTCCCTTTTAATCTTTGCACCAAGCTATTTTGGCAATTCCACACAATTTCTCTTCTTATCCCATAGTAAGAAGGTAGATGGGTAATTTAACTGAATGTATAATGTAGAATAGTAGTGCCAAGATCAGAAGATGTGGAGAGACCTGGCTCGTAGAATTTCAAAATGTGTTGGACACAACTGAATGGATAACATCATCAACATCATAATGTAGAATTAAAGAAAACCCTTAGAATATATAGTAAATGTTTTTCCTATCTGAAACTAATCAAATGTGTTGAGGCTGCATCCAAGAATTTTCTGGAAACAGTATTCCCAGTACATAAAAATCATTCTAGTCATGAAAGGCTGATCTAGCACTTGTCAAAGATATAGGATCATTGCAGTAATCAACTCTCAGTTGGTTATGGCAGGCATACTACATTTTTTTTAAAAAATGTTATTCCTAATATATATTTTATGATTTAGGAGTTTTTTAATTTTGATGTCTTAATGCATAAGAATGAAAATATTAGGATTTTATTTATATATGTATGACTAGATAAAAAATTCATGGCAAGAAGCTAAACCACATAATTTGTCAGTTTTCCAAAAGGCTAAAACTATTTACAGTTATTTTATTATATCTGAAATTACTAGTAACGTAGAAGGTTTTTTAAAAAAACATTTTCTTTTTGTTGAAAAATGACTAAGTCTGAAAGATTTATTACTGTCATGGTAATGTTTGCCATTAGCCAGACTATACTTCCTGCTGTTTCATGACATACATCCAACTAAATAAATATTAATTGATGAATGTTGACATTTAGGGCCTGATCTAATTCTTGCTAAAAGTCAACGGAAATATTCAAATTGTCTTCAATGGGAAGTTAGATAATGTTCATTAAAAAGAAAAAAAGAAAAGGAATACGTAGCTTAAGGGAGTTGACACTCTGCTGAGAACTATATCTCATTTACTTCCTGACTTCATACAAATTTAGTCTGGAATCTTAGTCTTTCCTTGTAAAAGGCAGGGCAGATGTCACAGCCATATTAGGCTGCAAAAATGATGATGATAGAATAGAGTAGAGTAGAGTAGAGTAGAGTAGAATAGAATAGAATAGAATAGAATAGAATAGAATAGAATAGAATAGAATTCTTTATTGGCCAAGTGTGATTGGACACACAAGGAATTTGTCTTTGGTGCATAAGCTCTCAGTGTACATAAAGAAAAAATAAAATATATTCATCAAGAATCATAACATACAACACTTAATGATAGTCATAGGTTACTAATAAGCAATCAAACCTACTAGGGAACAAATGAAACAATATAAATTGTAAAGATACAAGCAATACGATTATAGTTATAAGTTGGAAGCAGGGGTGGGATACGACAGGGTTAACTACCGGTTCAGGATTTTCAAGCTTCCCTGCTCACTGTGAGCTGCGCACCTGTTAATCGTCATTAGCAGGCTACTTGTGGAGAAGCAGCCTTTGAAACAGCCCTCTTTTCTTTTCTTTTTTTTAACTGCAGCTGTGCCTCATTTGGCAGCTGAAGTTGAAAAATCAGGAAATAAAGATCAGGTAAGAGCCCAGGTGGGAGAGTGGGCAAAAACATCAGCAGACATAGAACTGGTTCTATGTCTGCTGCTCTTCAGAGCTACTGGTTCTACAGAGGTGGACAGGACCGGTAGAAACCCACCCCTGGTTGGAAGAGATAGGTAATAGGAAGGGTGAAGAAGAATGATAGTAATACAGTCTTACTAAATAGTTTGACAGAGTTGTGGGAATTAGTTGTTTAGCAGAGTGATCACATTTGCAAAAAAACTGATTATTTTTTTGATGATAAGATGATGATGACGATGACCATCAACATCATTCATCATTTATGAAATTAAATAGGAAAGGTTAATAGTTATATTAGGCACTTTTGTTTGCATCATAACCATACAACCTTTCAGAATGAACGTATTATGTAAGAGATGTTGAACAACATCTGTCTTTATCCCTCCTTCATCAGTTCATCATTAGATTATTGAGCTGATGTTTATTATAGTATATTTTCACAAGTTCCACAACTCTTGTTAGTTAAAAAGTAAGGTTTTATCCCACTAGTCCTTAGGTGGAACACCCTCAAGAAATACCAAGATCATAAATTAGTTTGGAAAGTTGAACAAAAAAATCTCTTAAAGTGATATTGGCAAATCATTGCCAAACTGTTGCTCAAGGCACTACAGGTAGCCATTTAATTATGACTGTAATTGAGCCCCGCAATTATAAATTGTGATGGTTGTGAAGTGGGTCATCATGTGAACCAGACCCAATTTTATGAACTTCTTTGCAGTGGTCATTAAGCAAACATGGCTGTCCTTAAGTGAATGTAATAGTCGTTAAGTGAACACATTGTTCGCTATGGGGCAGGTTTTGCTAGAATCCAGCAATAAGCACCAGTTTCTGTCAAAGCCATAATAAAAGCACCAGTTTCTGTCAAAGCCATCATAGACTTATGACTGTGGGGCACTGCAAACAGTTGTAAAGCTTGACTGGTTGCTGAACACCCAAAATGCAGTCCTATATGATCTTGTGAGCTGTCAAACTCCTGGCCCATGAGCCAGATGGGTCACACGCTGGCCACGCCCCTGCCCGGATTAGTGGAGGGGGAAAAGTCCCAATAGGTCACATGACATCGCCATGACAATGTTTGACACTCCTGATCTAGAGCTACATATGTTCTTCCAAATCTTTAACTGTAAGATCATTAGCTCCTCTCCAAAATTGCCACTGAATTGTAGTTTTGAAAATAATAATAATAAAAAAAAAACATCTGGAAGATTATTAATTGTATTTAAATTTTGTTGCATTTTCTAAAAATATAAATTAAATGAAACTTACTTTTTATTATGCTCTCTCCCACTGGTTATTGTGCAGCCATATTCAGGGACACTGAAAGGCTAATTGCAACCTCAGGCCCAAATATGTGAAATTTTGAAAGTAGAATGTATATTTTCAGTTTTCCTCACAATGAAATCTTTCCTCCAATTTTCCCAATATAACTCAGTGAATGAGGTATCTGGAAGCACAGTCACCCAAAAATCTGTCAGAGGTACATGGAAAAGTAAATCCTTCAGTTCCTTCAGTTATCCTAATCCTAAAATCTTGGGATCAAAGGTCAAACCCAGCACTTTTATTTGTGTCCAGAGAAGTTGATTTCTTGATTTGTGGACTTCAACTCCCAGAATTCTTTAGACAGCCATAAAGGGACCATAATTCCCCACCTCTGCTTTAAAGAGTAAAGCATGTTCATAATATCCTTCAGGGACAGCTCAATAGCAATAACTTACAGACTTATATTATAGTGCTTTATAATGCTTTACAGTCCTCTCTAAGCAGTTTTCAGAGTCAGCCTATTGCCCCCAACAATTTGGGTCCTCATTTTACCTACCTTGGAAGGATGGAAGGCTGAGTCAACCTTTAGTCTGGTGAGATTCGATCTGCCAAATTGCAGGCAGCTGGCTGCAGCAGAAGTAGCCTGCAGTACTGCACTCTAACCATACTGTGCCACTGAGGCTCTGGATCAGTGTAATTTTTTTAGTATTTATTTTTTAGTATTTATTTGATTTGTCAATCGCTTACAAGATACAGGTATAAGAATAAATATAGTTTTGAATACATGAGATCGATACTCATAAGAAAAATAAAAAACAGGGACAGTAGGCATGATTGGTGCGCTTATGCACGCCCCCTACAGGCCTCTTAGGAAGAGGGTGAGGTCAATAGTAGACAGTCTAAGGTTAACGTTTTTGGGATTTGGGGAAGAAACCACAGAGTCAGGTAGAGTATTCCAGACATTGACCACTCTGTTGCTGAAGTGTGAAGAAATGATAGAAGAAGAAAAGAGTGCTCAATGATGCCAAGCTGCTAGGAAAAGATTATTATACCACAGACATCTCAGAAACAAAATATCTTGGAACTATTTCTGGTAGCCAGGCACACCATGCATCTGCCAACATGAGCCAACAATTTCAGGCGTTTGCGATAATAAAATCTCTTAAAGAACATTTTAAGAAGTGCACATTCTTGGCTTCCCATTGTTGGCTTCCCATTAACTTCAGTAGCCACACAAACAATAAAAAGAACTATCTTTTCATAAAACCAGAGGCAGCTGTTTATGAGGAGTTCTTTGTGGAGCCTTGAAGGTTGTAAAAGTGAAGGCTACAGAACTGAAAAGATTTATGTGTGTGAGTTCTTCTGGTCTCTGATGTCTAGGAATTGCAAGGGGGATTTTGTCTTATCAATTGCTAGGCTAATGGCAGCTTACCTATCAATCTTTCTACATATTGGCCAGTCTTAGCAATCTGACCTATATCGAAGTAAATTTTATCTTCTCACAATAGTTTGGTCTAAGGGTGCAATTGGTGCAGACTGGTAATAATTCTCCACAATCGAATTAATCCCCTAAGAAGCTCAAATAGGAGGGCCCTTCCTGCTATTTTCTTTTCATGGTATCCTTTATCTGTGAAATTTTCTTTCTCAGTTTGAAAAAGACTCTATAGACATGCATCAGCTTCTCAAAGGTCACCTATGAAAACATTAGAATTAGCAGAACTGTGTATTAACATTTTATATCTTACGATTGTAGTATGTTAAATTTTAAACTTAAACTTACAGAATCCCTGCAAATAATAATTTTATATGTCATAAATCAATGTGAACAAAATTTACACTTAATGCACTGCACTTAATATAAATTAAAATAAGCAATGATGTAATGAATGAAAATGCACTTGCAAAATGAATGGATGCATATTTCAAGTCGTTGTATTTTACTCTGAATGAGAAAAATTGAGACAATATACAATAATGCTGCATCTCCCAAAGATGTAAACTAACAATTTTAAAAATCATATATAGTTGAAAACTGGACACCAACATTTGCTGCTAAATATCATCAACATTTATAGCTATTATTATTATGATTCTTATTATTATTGACACAAAAAATGATAGTGTACACAGCAAATGAGATAACCATGCTAGGTTTTGTATCACAAGTCACTAGTCGAACACTTCCCAAGTGTTTAAGACTGCGTGATGTATCAGCGAATTATGCGAGCAGATTCCAGTAAGGTGACCTTCTGCAGCTGACCAATGGTGATTTTGTCAGCTCCAATTGTTTTTAAGTGCTTGCCTAGGTCTTTAGGCACAGCACCCAGTGTGCCATGTATCAGTGGAACCACGTGCACTGGTTTATGCCAGAGTCTCTGCAGTTCGATTTTCAAGTCCTAATATCTGGTGATTTTTTCAAGTTGTTTCTCATCGATTCTGCTGTCACCAGGTATGGCAATGTTGACAATCCATTTTTAGTTTTGCATGCTCATTTTAGACCACTTTTTCAGGCCTAAGATCCCACCAGTTCTTTGCTAAAGGCAGATGGTAGTTGTGACACAAGTTCCAGTGGACCATCTGAGCAACTGTGTTGTGACGTTGTTTGTAGTCAGTCTGAGCTATTGTCTTGCAATAGCTCAATATGTGATCGATAGTTTCATCTGCAGAGTCTGCATTTGGGGTCATCATCAGATTTTTCTATTCTGGCTTTGATTTGATCATCATCATCATTATAATTATTATAAATTTATTTCCTACAAATCTCTCCATGGGGTTACTCTAGGCTACTTACAACAATAAAAGGAAGAAATGAAAAAGAAGTGTAAACAGAACAGAAGTAAAATAACAGAACAATGAAATAAATATTGGAAAAATTGTATTTCAGAAATGAAGAAATATATCAGAGTACAGAATAGAAGGTTTCATATCATTGAGTTACCTTATTAATAGCTTTATTACTAAAACTTTATTACTGCTTGAACAGGGGTTGGACTAGAATACCTCTAAGGTGCCTTTTAGCTATATTCTGATTGAAAACATTTTAAGTGCAGATTAAGTCATGATTGTTGAAATAATGGTATATTAACTTAAAATGCTTAGAACCCAGCTTCATATTTCTCAGTATTTCAACCATTTGGTGGGGAAAGGGAAATTTATGCATTTCAAGAAACTGATACTTCTTGACTTTAAGTCAGACTAGATCACCGCATACAAACATCTTTCCAAAACTGCACCTCAAAACATATGACTATAAGCTCCCTCTCTTGAATAGAACTTACAATTGCATTTCATTTTTACTTTATTCTATTAAATAGGATTCTCGTATTAGGATTTTAAGAACTTTTCAGTTCTTTCCTAACTCAGATCCCAGCTTTATAATTTATCTTTGATAGCCTATATGTGCAAACACACGCACATGCACAAACATGAAAATACAATGATTTTCAGTTTTAGAAAACATTGAGGCTTCCCTAGGAACTGGAGCCAAGCAAGTTAAGTTGGAGTTATTCAGAGTCAAGATCTTATAGTGTAAAGGTTTTAGCTAATCAAGTGTATATTTATACTATCATGTGTTTTTAAACTCCTTGTATTCTTTCAAAAAAAAAAAAAAAAATTCTAACCTGAAGTAACATAAAATGTTCCATCAAATATATATTTATCTACTCCAGATTATAAGCTATTCAGTATCCCCAAAGGGCTATTTCTGAAAGACTTTGAACAAATCTTCTGAATATATTTTCTGGAGAAGCAAGATCTACTTAAAAGATGAACCCAGGAGTATTTTTATAATGTAACTGAAGACTATATGCCAAGATCTCATCTGATGTGATAACCATGAAATCTTGATTTTTGTACATACCAGTTTACATCTGATGTATATTACAGTCCTAAACTAAACTTTGACATCATGTATTTTTCACACCACCCTTTGCCAGATATTCTTCCACTATTTTTCCACAGAATTTCCACATCTTCCTTATTACCCATAACACATGCAAAATGCATAAACATGCTCATTTGATATGACATGATATGAACTGCTTTTTTCCATTCTAGAAAGGTTGATGCAGCACAGAATGAATTAATTCCCTTCTTCCAAATTTTGGAGTACATGAAAATTTTTCTGATGGGGTTAAAATGACTAGTTCTTACCAGATCCAAAGCCTTCAGAGTCTAAATATGTTGAATAATCTCCATGGAAATTATTCCCACTCTAACCATGGGCATGTTTTCTTGGGTGTTTACAGTGGTGGTATGCTACCAGTTCACACTGGTTGACCCAAACCGGTAGTAAAAAAAACTACCTGTATGAACAAACTGGCCGATTAGCTGAGAGGATAAAAGAAGCAACAAGTGCATAGGTGAGTGGAAGGGTCACTCCTAGCTTTTCATTTCTTCATCCTCTCAGCTGATTGGTGCATTAGGGGCATGCACATGCATGTTGGGGCGCACATACATGTACACATGTGCAATCATCCACCAAACTAGTAGTGACCAAGGTAGGAAATGGGTGTTTGGCAGGAGTAGCAACACCCTTCAATTTAATTGATGGTTACAATGGGTTACTTACACTCACAGCTCTCTCTCTCTCTTTCCCTCTCCCCCCCTCATGCATGTGTATGTTTGTGTGTGTTTCTACTGGTCCTATCTGATCTGGCAGGTTGGGTATTCTTAGGTTCTGTCTCCTGCCATCTCAAGAAATAGGCCTTTTCTGCCATAGCACCTACCCTATGGAACATTATCCCTCCAGAGATCAAGTTGGCCTTGACCCAGCTGGCCTTTAAAAAAGCTTTAAAAATCAAGTTTACAGCCCTGGGTGAGTTGATAACTGACGATAGCAGTGTTTTCCTATCTGCTATGTATTTTAATTTTTATATTTGTCATTATAATTATTTTTATCTTTACTTTTAATATTGCTTGCCACCCAGAGTCATTTTCTGAGATTGGCAGCTATATAAATCAATTAAATAAATAAAGTCTTCTAGAATTACCTTTATCAAGAAGGCTATAATAGTCCATGGATGATATATTTCCCTTATACAATATTGCTAATTAGAAATCTTGCAAAAGACTTTTTTTTTCCTGTGCAAGCTATTTCTCCCTGGTTTTTTTTTTAATAAGTGTGGCAGTGCACTGTTTCATTGTTGTTTTTAGTCATTTGAGATAGAAAGGCTGAGGAGTAGAGGGTGAATCCCTTATACCTCACTTCTCCACAAAATCCCCATAGAGGTATATATACGTATATATATGCATTCACTATAGAGATAGAAATACATAAACTTGTTAGTTTTCAAACTTCTACTTACACTGCTAGTTTTATAGTCACTCTTCTATTATATCATTCCTGTTATAAATAGTTTGAAAGACTATTTGAGATCCACAGGGATGTAATAAAGCATTTTCTATTTTAGAAGTGGTTGTTGTGCCTGAACATATGTGCATTTTGATGCTTTAATTTGTGTGTGTGTCTCTGTATGTGTGTGTGTGTGTGTGTGTAGATAGATAGATAGATAGATAGATAGATAGATAGATAGATAGATAGATAGATTGATTTAGATATATAGATATAAATACAGATAGAGAGATATGGCCGGCAGAAAACTGCAGGAGGCCACCCAGGCTGAAAATGGGGCATGGGCGGGCCTTGTGTAGTCCTCTGTGCCCCATTTTGCTTGCTAGGTGGGCCAGTCCTTTGCTATTTCTAGGCTGGCCCCATGAGCCAGATTTAAGTATCCCGTGGGCCAGATCCAGTCCATGGGTCTTGAGTTTGACACCCCTGATATAGATAGATATATACTGTACATATGTCCTATAAGACAGGAAGGAAAATGATTGGCAGTTGTTTTCCTGGGACAAAAAGGTTGAGGGCACAACAGCAATGGGAGTTGTTTTCTGGATTGAATAGTTTTCAAGTTATTGCCAAAACATGTCAATTCAGATGAGATTTTCTTAAGCCAAGCTAGAGTCAACTCACAAGATGAAAGTAGCTTAATGATGCAATGCAAATACCTCTTTTTCCTCACCGCCTTTATTTCATCTCTTGCTTACCAACAGCAGCAATTACTTTCTTTTAAACAAAATTCTTAAGATGATGATCAAAGGTTTAATCTTTTTTTGATTTTGTTATTGTGTCGATATCTAAGACAGGGGTCCCCAACCCCAGTTAATGGACCAGCACTGGGCCGTGACATGCCAGAAATTGGGCCATGCAAACAAGCGAAGTCCCATCAGCGGGATGCAGGCAGCACATGAAACCACACCCTCTCTGGTCCATAGAAAACCTCTCTCAACAGACTCAGTCTCAAGTGCCAAAAGGTTTGAGGCCCCTGATTTAAGATATTCCGTGCCAACAGTCCTGAATGGTAATTTTTCTTTCAGATTTATGTATAATCTGTCATCATAATAGAATTCTTATGCTTTTCACTAAGAAAGTGCTACAACTCTAATCTCAGAAGTGTATGGCTAGTTGGCGAGAGCTCAAAAGCTTGAAATAGATCTATACCCAAATATGGGTCTCCCTTTATTTCTTTGTTGGTAAATATCAATTCAGCACAAAAATAGTTTGTCATGAAAGCAACTGCCTGTGAAGACTCCTGGATTGGGACTGAAAAGACAAAGCGGAAGCAATATGCTCCATTCTATATTTGGGTAGACCAGGTTGCCTTGATAAAAAAAAAAAACACTTATTACAACTCTAGTGCATATGGTAAATGATCTGACTCTACATTTAAAAATGTTATACTCTGTTACCTCTTTAGATACAAATACTCCCTTAAAAGAAGTTCATGACTAACACAACTTATTGTAAATGAAATTCTACTGTATTTGCCAACTAAGAAAAAATAACCCTTGCCTTAAAAATGTCTTGGCATCATCAAGTAATGCTGGCTCTGGCCTGTGTATGTGTGTGTGTGTGTGTTTGTGTGTGAGTGTTGTGTGTGTAACAAGCTGTTTTGTGCAAACAAACAAAAAAAACAGGGAAATAAAAGCAGTGCATGGATTTGCTTCACTACAATCGATATATGTACATAAGCCTATATCATATTCCTGTTATCTTTTTCTCTTCTAGGCTGGCCACAGAATTATTTCCCCCCTGATTTTGAATCTGGTTCTCCAATCAAGTTCTTATATTGATTGCTCCCATCTCATCTCAACTGGATGAGACAGAAAGGGTGAATGGAAAGCCAAGGGAGAGCATAGCCAAAGGCCTGGCTTTAGTCTGGGAGCCAAAATGCAAACTGAGCCATTGGAGCTAGTTGTACACAAATGAGAAGGAAAATGCATAGTGATGATAAATAACTTCACTATGGCTTCCAGCTCAGTGTGCCAGAACATTTTTGTTTTGGCTGTGCTTCTTAAGAGCTTGCTCGTCTCTTTCTCCCTGTAATTCCTCCCTAGCAGACAAAAAAGTATTACCATCTACCGAAAAAAATACTCTTTGGAATTTGGACACATTTTAAATTTTTGATTCAAATAATACTATATAAAGTGGCAGGGTTAGGTAGGCTGTCTGTAGGTACACCAACAGCTTGCAAGTGGCCTTGCCAACAGCTTGCAAGTAGCCTTGCAGATTGCATGCACTATCAGTTTGTTACTCATTACAGATGATTAGGGTGACATTTGTATGCCTCCAACTCCTACTGGATTTTTCAATAGAATTAAAACTTGGAATCAGATGCTTTTCACCACCTTGTAGTAGCCAAAATGGTAGCAAAAGCAGGAACACTGTATATAACACAATGGCTCTCACCAACAAGGTAGTAAAAATATTAATTGTATGTTATGGAATTCCCATAATATGCAAAATATATTCTCTCTCTCTGACAAAATATGCAACATAAAATACAATATATTGAACATAATTTATCCAAGTAAATAACCACAAAATATCAGACATCGTATCAGTAAATAACAGTAACAGTAAGAAAGAAACAAAGCAACCAACCAATGATGAACAACCATTTATCAGAAACTCTCCAAAAAATGTTTGGCTTTCACTTAATGTACTTCTGGAAAGCCATTAGCCAGATGGCCTATTTAGTTTTAAGAGGGAGATTGTTCGAGAGCAGGGGTCGCCAACCTTTTGGACCACCAAACTCATAATTTTAAATCCTGCAGACCACTAATATGAATTTTGACTGACAGTGGCTTGCTGACATTGGTGGGAAAGTCGGTCCCATATTCCAGAGCTGCATTAGTCACAGGACTGGCCCTTTGGTCATCCCAGAGCAGTTGCTCCAGTCCATGGCAGGCCAGTGCACCCAGGTGGAGGAGCAGCTGCTCTGGGATGACCAAAGGGCCAGTCCTGTGACTAATGCAGCTCTGGAATATGGGACTGACGTCAGCAAGCCACCCCAGGGTGGATTTCCCTCCCCTGCCGTTGGTCTGACCTTCCAATTCCAGCTCGCGTGGCTCTACTCAAGATAAAGTTTGTGCTCGATCGAAGGGTGTGGGCCAGAGGGTGGGTGGGCCATGTGGACAGCGCAGCCTTGTGTTCCCTTGCAGCCTGGATTAATTGCTTTGGGGAGTGCTTTTGGGGGGACATTTTTCTGCGGACAACCAAAATTTTCTCACGGACCATCAGTGGTCTCGGCCCACCTGTTGGCGACCACTGTTCAAGAGCATGGATACCACGAAAGATAAGCAAGATTTTTTTAGCTTTAGCTATTGCTTCTGTTTTTATACTTATGAGCTCATACTTCTTGGTTGCTATAGTTTGATAATAACATTGATTCTAAGCATTATTCTACAGAAGTAATGTGATTGGCTTAAAATCCTACTGTAGAATGGAAGGTTGTATAAGTTCTGCTCCAACTAATATTTGATTGTAGGAGGAAATGACAAAAAATGGAACACTGGTATAAACTTTTATATATAAACCTTGTGACAGGATCTCTACCAGAACTTCAGTTGTTTCTCAGCCACTTATTGGGCAGATACTTTAAAAGATAATTGCTGCTCAGGAAGCAGACATAAATCAATACATGCTACGGGAATTTGTATTTATCATGTGATCAAGAATCACATATAAGTACATTGGGTTGTTTTTGTGTTTTACTATTTGTGTTTATAGCTCAAGCATATACCACAAGCATGATATAGCACTGTGAGTGTTGTCAGGTTGCTTTTTAAAAATGGCTTCTATAACTGTAAGCCCATATCAGTATGAACAAATGAATGCAGATTATAAGAATAAATAATGTGTGTAGATCTGCAGGTAAATGTGCATTGGGACTCAGATAATCAGAGTTGGAAGGGACCTTGTAGGTCATCTAGTCCAACCCCCCACCCAAGCAGGAGACCCTACACCATTTCTGACAAATGGCAGGCCAATCTCTTCTTGAAAGTTTCAAGTGATGAAGCTCAGGGGTGGGATTCTACTAGTTCGCACCTATTCGCTAGAACCGGTTGTTAACATTCTAAGCAGTTCGGCAAACCGGTTGTTAGAAGAAATTACTGGCCTAATCCTGTAAGAAAGGCAGGAAGGAAACATTCTGGTGTTGCTTACAGAAACTGCCTCTCTGTTAACCCTTATTACATTCTTGGCAGGACTGGACTTTCTGTCTCAGGAACCTCTCTGGAGTTTTCTTTCCCTCTTTTGCTGGTACTTTGCTTGTGTGGAGTGACCATTCAAAGTTACAATGGCACTGAAAAAAGTGACTTATGACCATTTTTCACACTTACAGTCATGAGAGGCCAAGTGAGGAGATGCGTGCCTCGATGTGAGTGATATTGAGTTGGCCACGCCCAGTCAATAACATGACCACCAAGCCACGCCCACCAACTAAGCCACGCCCACAGAACCAGTTGTTAAAAAATTTGAATCCCACTCCGATGAAGCTCCCACAACCTCCGAGGGCAAGCTGTTCCATTAGTTGATTGTTCTCACTGTCAGAAAGTTTCTCCTTATTTCCAGATTAAATCTTTCCTTGTTCAGTTTCCATCCATTATTCTTTGTCTGGCCTTTGGGTGCCTTAGAAAATAGCTTGACCCCCTCCTCTTTGTGGTAGCCCCTTAAATATTGGAACACTGTCATCATGTCTCCCCTGGTCCTTCTCTTCACTAGACTAGCCATGTCCAGTTCATCGTATGTTTTAGTCTCCAGTCCCCTAATCATTCTGGTTGCCCTTCTCTGAACTTTTTCTAGAGCCTCAGAAAATTGGAGAAATTATCCTTTTCCTAACCTTAAAACATTTTCTTTAAAGAGTCCCAAAATTCCTCCCTTCTTAAAGGACAAAGGAAAGATATCATGGTAAGATAATTCATAAAACAGTAGCAACACTATTGCTGCTAAGTCCATCACATTCTGTCCATAAACATTATACTTGTAAACAAATTAATATTTCATATGCATTTTTAATTAAAGAATTTTTAAAAGAATAAAGAAGCTACTTTTATTTTTCTTAATAGCAGTTACAGAGACATCGATATTTTACCTTCTCTCTCTAAAGTTATAACACAATTTCCTTCTTGCCATAGTCTATCCCAATGAATTCATATTTCAAAACTGTATAGCATAGAGCTCATATCCTAGTCAGGTAGCTGATCTTGGCTGATCCCAAAAAGCTAAGAAAGGTTCCTGTTTAGAGAAGATATCATCAGAAATATCAGAGATATAGGCCAAAGTGAAAGTCAAAAAGCTCAATACCACAAGCAGTCAATAGCAGAATACTACTACAGGTAGTAGTAATGTATTTATGACCATTCGTTTAATGATGGGCCTGAAATAAGAACCTTACAGGTGGTAAAGCACTTCTTTTGTAAAATGTTGTGCCATTCCCCCTAGTCACATGACTGTGTTTTGAGCGCTGCTAACTGACTTGTCTTTACAATTGGTTGCAATACGCTTGGTCATGTGACCACAATTGCTGATGGCCTTAATGGTAATTGAGAAAGCTATTTAAATTGATCTGAATATCCAGTCCATATTAAGATTGAAATGCACAATAGGTGAACCTGATAAAGCACACTGTATATGTACTCAGACTTTATCCTTTGGAAAAATCAGGCAAAATCACTGTATAATGATCTCTGTACCTCCCCTATTAGAATCACTGCAAAATTTGAGTTATGTAATGGTACATGGGAATGACTTTCCATGGGTACATGGGAGATAGGACAAAGAGCTGCAGCCATCATGCAAAAGGTATCTCTGCCCACAGAAGGAAAAGCCCATGGAAAATATCTCAGAAGGGGCATTCCCTAGTTTTTTGGAAAGTAAAAGTAAAGGAAGAGAGGAGTTGCTTTCAGACTTGCAAGATTCTGTAACCATAACCTTATAATAAAGGTAATGTTACTAATTATGGTTCGTGTTTCTTGTCTGGATGAACTTGAAGAGCTGGTGAATATGGACTATTTTATCTCAAAATATCTTATAGCTGCTGGAATGTATCCAAAGATGCAACTGGAGATGCCTGGGTGCAACTTACTTATAACCCACCCACCCTCTTCCCCCAGGCTTTGCAAATCTTTACAATAGGAGTAATCTGTAAAGGTATGTAAGGAAGATCACAACCACTCCTTTTCTAAAATGGAAAAGGTTTTGTTTTGTTTTGTTTTGTTTGGGGGGATATTATAGTTAAATATTTGATAAAAAGAGAGGAAAGAAGCTGTGTGCTTGGGAAGAATAAGAATATTTGTCTGTAATCATCTGTTTATACTGGAATTGCAAAGAAAAAGAAGTTTCCAGGTAATATTGCATTAGAGATAGTATCTCTTCCCAGATCCATTATTCTCTATAGCAGGGGTGTCAAACTCAAGGCCCGGGGGCCAGATCTGGCCCGTGGGGTGATTAGATCTGGCCCGCAGGGCCACCCTGGAAACAGCGAAAGACTGGCCTGCGGTGCCTCTGCCAGCAAAAACAGAACTCGTATGGGCTGCACACAGCCCTCTTGAGCTCTGTTTTCATTGGCAGAGGGTTACTTATGGGAGGCCGTTGCAGCTCAAAATAGAGCTCAGGAGTCTGTTTTCTCTGGCAGAGGGCTCGGGCCACCACAGGCACCCCTGACACGAGTGATGTTGAGCTGACCACACCCACTCTGGCCACACCCACTCTGGCCCTCCGAGGTAAAATACAATCCTGATGTGGCCTTCAATGAAATCGAGTTTGACACCCCTGCTCTATAGGAATAGAAAACAGATTTAATTTAAAAGTGTGTTAAAATCTTTTATGTGTTATTTGTATTGTTAAATACCTGTTTGTTTCTGGACAAAATTGAACAAGGATGGCTGATGGCATCTTCTTTCCTTCATTCATGAATACAACAATTCATCTTTAATCTTTGGTTGGTTTTTTTTCTTGATAACCTGTACTACTAAATTGGGGCATCTTCCCAAACCAATGGTAGCAGATCAGCACCATCTTGTGGTCTGCTGGAATTCTTATTTTACTTTTATATATTTTATTAAATCATTCTTGATTCTTCATTTGTTCAAATCACTTGCCATTACTGGATTCCTGGTATTGAACAACTTTGTTATTTATTTTTTCCAAAATCGACTATCTGCATGATAATATTTAAAGCAAAAAGGAGTTGTCAGTCCTACTAACTAGACAAGACTCCATATAAAGATTAAAACTACTTTTATTGTGCATTTTTTATTATTGGCCTCAATAACAGAGACTTGCAAATGCAATTGGGCTGTACTTCCTCCTTTTTATACTTCAGTGAACTAGGAGGCATCTATCTGAGTCACTTTCAAATGTTATCTCATTGGTTTGGATTTTTTTTAAAAAAAATCTGCCTTTATGCAGCGGTCCCTATATATCTTCATCATGGTCAATCTATTGTTTATTTTTTCTTTTTAATAAAGTTTTATTTTCTCTATACCCTGTGTGATGCATTTATCTCCCTGGAAGGAAAAGATGATGCTTCCAGTCATATACCTTGATATTATGAGGCCAGGAGATGGTGCTATTGGAATTACTTTATTTTTCTTTTTTTTTCATTTTTATATAGTAATTGTCAGGATCATCATCAAAATATTGTGATGAAAATCTTCTATTCCTCTGAAACATTTTGATGTCGCTTCCCTACCCCTGCAATAAAAGACATCACTCAATAATAAAGTATGGCTTCCAGCTATAACTCTGCCTTAACATACTTAAGGAATTCAAGATTCCTAGATATAGAAATATGCCACTGAAATTGACTCTTAGATAATGATGCATGCTGGGAATCTTCTAAGGAGCAGAGTAATATTGGTATAAATGTATTTTGTTTAACCTTTAACATCAATTCAGTTAAACTGGTGGGTAATTTCTGATGGCTGAGATAATACATTTTGGGAACTCAAAGTCCTCAGTGAGTAGAGTAATACAACGTGAGGATGCTACTTTTCTCTCTCACTCTTTTTTTAAAGGGGGATTGTTACTGATAGAAGATAATATGTTTACCTCAGGGTCGAACCGTGGGGTCCTGAGTGCTTGGTGGTTTTTTTTGCAGATGTACCATTACCAAACTAGATGACATCACCAGTGTGGCACATTATTCTTGTGTGTGTTTATGTGTGTGTGTGTGTTTAGAAAAAAACACTTGTTAACCCTACTATAGTGTTTATGTTGCTTCATACATCCAAAAGATAAGAACCAGTTCTAACATGCTTCTTAATAATGACCAGAAGACATTCTAGGGGTGGCAAAGAGGAAACTCAACAGGTCCTTATGGCTCTGGGGAGGAACTTTGTCCACCCCTCTATTAATACAACATAATACTTTTTCTTCTGGGTTTGGAAAAGTGGGTGCTATCATTTCCTTTACAGATTTTTAAAAAAAATATTATTCTAAAAATTAGTTCCTCTCTTCCTTCCTTCTTTTTAAATAAGCCTGGGGTTCCAATCTGAGAGATTTAGCTTTTCCAAGGGTGGCACCTACAAGCAGAGTTGGGATTCTACAGGTTCGCACCTATTTGCTAGAACTGGTTGTTAACATTCTAAGCAGTTCGGAGAACCAGTTGGTAGAAGAAATTACTGGCCTAATCCTGTAAGGAAGGCAGGAAGGAAACATTCTGGTGTTGCTTACAGAAACTGCCTCTCCGTTAACTCTTATTACATTCTTGGCAGGACTAGACTTCCTGTCTCAGGAACTTCTCTGGAGTTTTTTCCCCCCTTCCTTTGCTGGTACTTTGCTTGTGTAGAGTGACCATTCAAAGTTACAATGGCACTGAAAAAAGTGACTTATGACCATTTTTCACACTTGCAACTGTTGCAGCATCCCCACAGTCTTGAGAGGTCAGGCAAGGAGATGCATTCCTCAATGTGAGTGATATTGAGTTGGCCACATCCAACCAATAATATGACCACCAAGCCACATCCACCCAGTCACATGACCACCAAGCTACGCCCACCACCTAAGCCATGCCCACAGAACCGGTTGTTAAAAAATTGAATCCCACCCCTGGCTATAAGTCTGAGTCTGTCCTAAGCCAATGTCCTGATTCAACAATCCAGCATTGCCTGTTGACTGACTCTTCTTTCCTCCAGGGAGGCAGCAAACTCTTTTCAGTGGTCTTTCTTGTCCTTCATCTGACAGTTCTTGGCAACTCTGGGATATTTTGTTGTTAGCAGTGATTTCTTCCTAATTAATGGAGAACATATGTGAATGTGTTCAGAAACAGATTTTTACTGGAAGTACCATAAAATGGTTTATATCTGCTGGGAGAAAAGTCCTATCCTAAAGATTTGGGTTACCTCATTTCAACCCACTTTATATAAAACACATAGCATGAGTTTCCTTCAAAACAATCTCACTAATCTGCCAAGAATTTTTACCATAGCACCAATTAAGACCAATGAAGAAGCACTAAGTAAACAATGTTAACAATGTTGGTCTTCAATCTTTAAACTTCCCTTGTGTATATAATCTGTGGCTGAAAGCCAAAGGTTTATTTCCAGATAAGGAAGCAATTTCCATTTGTGATTCAGTTCCCCTATCCCATGGCCCAACATCCATCTCTTCATCCATCTATTCACCCATCTATTTGCCTGTCTCTTTGTCTGTTTAATATTTTATTTATTCATATTTCACTCTTCTTAACTGCCAATCACCCTCATTTATAATATAATTATAAATAATGTAAATAGTATTATTTTACTTTACTATTGGTGGAGAAAGCTTTACCTTCTCCAGCAATAGCACACACAAATAAACAAAATGACCCAAATTGGTAAGTTTTTCATTTATGTACACTCCACATTAATTAAAGTCCTGTAGTAAAAACCATGTGAATCATTATTATCTGTTGATAACAATGTAAAGTCACAGCAACCAGTTCTTTAGCTGATATAGGCCTTCACAAGTATCAAGTCCCACCCACACCCTGAGAATCTGGCTTTGATAATGTATTCACATAGTATATATGTAGATTTAAGCAGCGTGGCTCTGCAAATGACTGGTGGAAATTTTGTTATTGCACAAATTTTCTAAGTGCTGTCCAAGAGTTTTTCATAAGACATCCACAGGCACTACCAGACCATTTAATGCAATAATTTTTCAATTTTGTGATACTTTGTGACCTTCTCTGACTCTTTTCTATTCTACTATCTTCTGTTATTGCCACATGGATAATTTACATTTTTCTTTTCTTTTCAAACATAGTTAGCCAGATATTCAGGCTGGTTTTAGCCGTTTTTGTCTACCTATTGAGTACTTTCCAAAGACCTGGGATAGACAGATGTTGATGTTACAGATATTATCTCAGGATGTAAGCTGCTCCAATAAAGCTGCCTTTTGCAATTGACTCATAGTTAATTTGTCGATTAGGATGTTATTCAAGTTGTTTTGGAATTGCACCCAAGGCAGCTTATCACACAGTCAGCCAGACTGGATTTGGTATTTTTAACCACCTATCAAGTCCTTCCATGTTGTTGTTTTGTGCTGTTCAAGATAGCATCATAGGATGTTCTAGGTAAAGCTGTCTTTTGTTATTGTCTGTTGCTGATTTTGTCAGTGTCAATGGTATTCAAGTGGTATTCCGGATGTTTTGGGATTACAATTGTTGTTGTTGTTGTTTATTGTTGGCACTGTCTTTGCTTTCTTTTGCTATACTTCTACTTCGCAGGTCTTTTTCTTTTCTGATTTTCTCTGGTTCTTTCTCTTCTGTTTTGATGTCCAGCACTTCCTGTACAGCCACTTCTACTCTTCAGACTTTCTTATCAACATTTGTTAAGACTAGGGTTATTTAGCAGGTGCTTGTCTGTTTGAATTCTATATAGTGGAGCATTTTAGCTTCTTTATTTTATATTAGTTTGTCTATTACCGGTCTATCAATTCTTTCTTACAGGCCAATGGTATTTCTTTGAGATATTCCAATGTACTGCATCAATTATCTATACTTTTTTCCTTTCAACCACAGTTATTTCTGGTGTGTCATGAGCCAAGACTTTATTAGTCTACATTCAGAAATCACAGAATGCTTTAATCTGTTCATTTATACCCCATTTTTACTGTTAATCTAAGCAGTCAAATCTTTGTAAAGATGGTCAACTCACAGTTTAAAACCAGAATCTGAATGAATATTATCTAATGTTAAGCAGGATTCTCAAATTTTAATACACAGTAAAAGAAATGCCACAGTCTTATTTTTGAGAAACATGTTAGATCTTTTTAAAAAGTTTTTATTTCCTGGCATAATTTCCACAAAAAGGAAGCAATTGTGTGGCAAAACATACTCCTGGCTTCTGGAGCAGGATCACTGGAGAACAGAAAGAATTCAGCCATTGGCTGTCTTTGTTCTAAATATATAGTTTATAATCCATCCCTAGAGAGCCTCAATTTTTTTTTAGGCCAAGAAAGTTTCAGAAGGCAATGATAAATAGGGTTCCTGTCTCACTATTTGGGAACACATATGTCATCTCTACAACTTTTCGTTCCATCAGTAAAATGATTTAAGAGGAAAGTATCATATTAGGAATCTCTGAAATAAAGACAGTCACTGAAAGCATTCCCCCTGGTGTCTCCTGACACTTTATATCTGTACCCTGGTAAGAATTCATTTGGATGGACAGCAGTTAGCAGTATTAACCAAAGCAGCATAGGGACTGAAAGAGCAATGGCAAAATAGTTTGCCTGTGTGTGCTTAAAAACCAAGTGATCCATCCTTCTGCCTGGTGTGGAAGTTGGAAAGCAATTTATAATGAAGCTTCAGTTTCACAATGGAATAGAAATGACTTTTAAGTGGGAATGTTATAACATGAAGTGTCAGAAAGATCAAAGTGTATTATGGTCACAGCTGGAGAAATTCAGGATGTAGAAAGAGAGAAAAAAAAAACAACAGGAAGGGTGGGGACTGGGCTGTCCAAACTTTAGAGAGAATAAGCCAACTGCCAAAGCAGTGGATTGGGAATGGGCAGAAAAATGGTAATTGTTTAATTTGTTTTTATTACTGGGGATGAGGAAAAGGCTTTGGGATTTCTGTTTTGTGTGTTCATTCAAGGGCTTGGTATGGGATATTAAGACAAGAGTCCTACTTTTTTGTCCTTCCAACAAAGTTATTCTAATTTCTTTCAGTGCCTTCTTTACCAGTTAGATTTACCTAGGGGACAAATTCATGTATTTTTTGCAGATGTAAAACCTGATGTCTTCCCCACTTCATACATACATATACACACATATACACACACACAGCAAAAAGCCCCCTAAACTCTCTGGAAAAGTAGCTGCTTTTTTGCTGGAACAACATCTTTTGCTCAACATCTTGAGAAGGTTACGTTGACATGGTGGTAGTGAGAGAAAACAATGGTTTTTTTGTTGTTGTTGCATCCTTTAACTTCATGGAGAAGAATAGTTGTCCACTATTGCAATTTGCTAGGGGCACCTTTAAATAAACCTACCTAGATTGAAAGAGACTCAAGTAAGGTTGTATACATAGCCTCTACTCTAGGATAGAAGAGATGGTAAGGTCTTTGGAGACTGTAACTATTGCGGCCAGGATGTGGAAGAGATGCATACACTTTGGTAAGATCAGTGTTGGTAGCCAAGACGCTTGGCAGACTAGGTGAATGCTTGCCATTCACCAACACTTTTTTTTTTATTGCTGTGAGTCTCCTTCAAAGCTAAAACTGCAGAAATCCACTGTAAAACCATTGATATGGGAGATTTCCATCCTCATTTATGCCAGCTTGTTCTGATCCCTTAATTGTCTACAAGTAACAGGGATTAATCTTTTTTTAAAAACTGAGAAAAACGGTCCTATCATTAAACATTTTATTGAGTTATAAGATAAAATAAGATACAAAATACAAAAATAAATAGGAAAGCAGTGGGGGAAAGGAGTGGGGAGTGAGGAAGGGTTGGGAAAAAGAAAAAGAAGCATTGACTTCTGACTCCCTCTGTTGCAGTAGAATAAAGCATTAACATCAAACCACAACTTTTGGGTTTTTTTTTTTTTCATAATATTATAAACTAGCCATTTCTATAAGCATCTACCAACCTAATTGGTCAAACCCAAAATCAAAGTTTCATTCTTTTCCACTTCAAGCACAAAGTTCAGAAACAGTCTCCACGTGAAAACAAAAGTATTAATATTCTTTTCTTTAATCAAAGTAGTCAATTTTTCCATTTCAGCCAACTCCATCAGCAGCCATTTGTCCATAGTGGGAATCAAAGTGTCCTTCCACTGTTATATGTATAATAATCTTGCTTCTGTCAACATTTAAAGTATCAAAATTCCATTTTTTTTTCTGCAAGTCTTTTTCCATTAGACCCAAAAGAAAATTTCTGGTTTTATCTTTATCTCCAGTTTCAGAATTTTCTGTATTAAAATATGAATCATGCTCCAAAACAGGGATTATTCTTAATGGTATAGTACTTCTTTTTTTTTAAATCTGTGGTCTTGTGTTCTACTCTGTACTGTGCTTTAAAGAAATAAAAATTACAATGAAAAATATTGAGCTTCTTCTCTGTGCGGTGAATTTAAATTTTAAATTTTTCTTTAAATTGTTGGGCTTTTTAAAAAGCTAATTATAGTCTTCCAAGTGAGCTGAAAGACTATTTTACATAATTCTACATAGACATACTTATCACAAGCAAGAGGAAGTGTCTTATAAATCAACAACATTCATATATTAACTTTATGGAAGTTATAACATTTTTCTTGGAAAAATCTAACAGTTAAACTCATGAGTAATAGAACAGGAAATATTGGGAGTGGAAGTCTAAGGAAAACTTTATTTCACTAATGTGAAGAGAGCAAGTAGATTGTGTTAAAGAAACCTAAGTGACTCATTCTTAAAATGTAAGGCCTGTTAACATAGGACTTAAACATCAACCAGAGTCTTGATTGCTCTAGACATTTCCTCTGAGTTTGTGATTTGTTTGTCTGGGGTTCCTTTTAGAAGAGTGATTTAACTTTTATAATCAGTTGTAGCTTTTTTTTTTTTTTGTAGCTTTTATTATAATTTTATTCTTATTTATCATTTTATAGATGTTTATCCCAAAAGATACTTAGAATTATTTTTTAAAAGGTCAAACTAATGGCAGATAAGTTAGGAGTTTTAATTTTTAACCAGTTCTTTCAAATCCAGTGGAAGCTTCAAAGTTGATCAAGGAAACTTTCAAGGATTTATCCAGTGTTTATGTTTCATTATTTTGCAGAATTTGAGAAAGGAAGGCTTGAGATATGATACTTTCAAGCATAGCATTTCCTTCAATTACTCTTTCTAAGAAATGTTCCTGTGATCCCTACATTCCTGAAACCATTCCACACGCCCGAATATGCCACATTTCAAGTGATTTATACCAGTTGGTTTAGTGACGCCAGAATAAGATTGTATATATAGCAGCTATTTTCCTTCTTCAGCCTTTGATATGGGATCTCTGTTGTCCCCGTTGCTATAACAATAAGAAGTGTGGACTTCCGGTTTGAGTTCCTTCGCCGACAGAATGAAACCGTGATCGTACTCAGTTTTGATCCGTGCTCGCCGCCAGAGCACACCGAGCCAGCTGGTTTTGGGGCTAAGCCACCCTGTAGAGGTGGTGAAGAACAGGGAGACTGCCAGCAGGGTTGAGGAGAGCCGCATCTCTCCTCCTCACCTGGCCATTACTCCCTTTCCCGAAGGTGGTTGCAGCAGTGGTCAGAAATGGCCACCTCAAAGAAGAACTGAACTGGAAAAGAATGTGCAGGAGGAAGATAAGAAAAGAAAGTTTTGGTTGACCAGGTTAAACTGCAAAAGCAACAATGTAAGGTACCCTGGAATTTAAACTATAAAAAAATAACATTGTTCCCAAAGAAGATTTTGAAGCAGCGAAGGAAAGAGGGAAGGGAAAGGATTTGGTTTTTTTTTTCTTCCCTTCCCTATACTAACAGCTAAGAGACTTAAGCAAGAAATTGAAAAAAAAACCCACTTTGACATCAATAGGCATTTAAGATGGAAATAAAATGTCAAAGGGATAATACAGATTTCTGGATACTTAAAAGCTTTTAAAAGCAGGAAAGGAGAGAAAAAGAATAAAAAGGCAAGATTTGGAAAAATGGAGGAGACTGCCTGGAACTAAAAGGAATTTACAGTGAAACCTCAACAAGATTCCTAAAAGATACATTTTAACTGAAACTTGGCAACAAAATAATAGAATGCCAGGAAGAGAAAGTGGAAAAAAGAAGCAAGAAGAAACAGCTTTGGATTATTTGGATTATTTGGTGATCTTTGGATTTTTGGTTATTGAATTTAAATGACTAAAATCAATCGGGTGGTTGTTTAAAAGTGTTTAAATTGGCACCACTTTTAGAAGAACTGAAAATGGAACTTAAAAAGTACAAAGAAGATGCACAAGAAGGGAGAGGTTCTTTTGGCTTCGCATTTCAATTCTTAGAAATGGAGATCTGGAACTATGAGAAACAACAAGAAATGCTTGCAGAACAAGAAGATTGGGACAAAGAAGAAGCCATCTTAATTTTAGAAAATATGATTAAAATGATGGATAAAATTTTTGTTGTTGTTGTAAGTTTTATTGGTTTTTAAAGACAAACAAAAACAAACAAAACATAAAAACATCCAACTTTCTTCCATAAGTGTACAAGCAGTGTGTCGGTTGGTTTACAAATTTTTTGTGCATCCATTTCATAGTCACAATTACAGTTACATTGCATAATAACTCATATTATCAATCAAAAATTAAATACCCTAGTATCATTATTAATCAATCATTTGACTACAATTTTGTTCATTCATACTTTGTGAGATAACTATAATTTACTTAGTTTATTTTATAACAATTCATATAATCCTCCAAAATCTATCCTAGAAACATTTTATAGATATAATAATAAAAGAAGAAAAGAAATACATCTTTATATATTCATTGTTTTCTAAAATTCTACATATTTTAATGTTATGTTTTATTATCTTACCATTGATAGAAAAGGTCCCCAATTTTGTAAAATTGTTTATCCTCTTGTTCTCTAATTTCAAATGTCAATCTACTCATTTCAGCACATTCTAATATTTTCTTAATGGCTTCCTCCTGCGATGGTATTTTCTCATTTTTCCAATTTTTAGCAAATACAATCCTAGCCGCTGTATGGATAAAATATTTTTTGTAATCTAGTGGAATGTTTGTTAATAAATAAATGAAATAAAGTGAATGAGAGACTTAAATTAGGAAATGATGGGAACATCATTTTAATTATTATTAATGATTTATAAAATATAAGTGAAGAGAAATATTAAAAAAAAGAATTAATTATGGAAAGTTTATAAGTGTTCCCAAGGAAGTATGATATCTAACTGAAAAGAAATGTGAAAGATGTTAAGATTTTAATGAATATTAATGATAGAATTGAATTGGAATGGAATGAGTGATATATATATATATATATATATATATATATATATTTCTTAAGTTTTCATGGTACTTACATGTATGGCATTCGGCTTTGCTCGGGTATTTTCCGTCATAGCTGTGCTTTTAAAGTTGTAGCAACGTTTCGGCAAAATCTCATCTGCCATCATCAGGCTTCTGTATAGTGTTCATCTGTGGACTCACAGCCGGACTCACAGATGAACACTATACAGAAGCCTGATGATGGCAGATAAGATTCTGCCGAAACATTGCTACAACTTTAAAAGCACAGCTACTATGACGTGGGAAAATACCCGAGCAAAGCCGAATGCTATATATTCTTAAGTTTTCGCGGGTACTTGCATGTATGGCATTCAGCTTTGTTCGGGTATTTTCCCATGTCATAGTAGTTGTGCTTTTAAAGTTGTAGTGACATTTCAGCAGAATCTCATCTGCCATCATCAGGCTTCTGTATAGTGTTCATCTGTGGACTCACAGCCGGACTCACAGATGAACACTATACAGAAGCCTGATGATGGCAGATAAGATTCTGCCGAAACGTTGCTACAACTTTAAAAGCACAAATACAATGATGTGGGAAAATACCCAAACAAAGCTGAATGCCATACATACATACATACATACATACATACATATATACATACATACAATATATATATATATTCTTTCTTTAAGAATATAGTGTATATTTTAAGAATGTACCAAGCAGAATTCGATTGGAAGTTATGTATTATATTGAATGTTATAATCTTAAAACAGTGAAGCTTAAATAAGAGTTGAATGGATAAAATTAAAAGATTTAAAGATGTCATACTCCAATTAGTAACCACAGGGGAAAATTTGGTTAATGAGAAAAGATAATATGAAATTGAAACAGGACAGACAAATGTATAAATATACTGATTTGAATTGAGATGAGATAATCAAAATAAAGTTGAAAAAATTAAAAGATGGGAAAAACTATGTAGAAAATGTAAAACAGTAATAAGATATGGAATAGAACACAAAAATGAGCATGAAATTGAGTTTATGTCTGCATGAAGAAGTGACAACCCGGGACCATGCTATTTTCAAAAAAAGATGTTTTATTTGTATTATGGTTTTTTTGTGAAAACCCAAATAACACCCCCCCCAAAAAAAAACAATAAGAAGTGTGGATATATGAGAGGAAAAGGGTTCCCCCATTTCTCATATTAATGTTGCTGATAGACCATATACTTTTGTGGCTGAATTCTCCCACTGAAACAATGGTTCTAAAAAGTCTTCCAACCCTATGCATGGAGTTTCAATGACACCACCAATTAATTAATTTTGCAATGAGGAAAATGAGTTATTAATAGAGTAACTGTATGATGAGAAATTGTATTTGGATTGGTCTGTTGAGCCAAATGGCTTCCTCTACAAACAGTAATAGCAATTAGGAATAATGTGGAACTCCTAGTCTGCTCTCCTCATTGGTGAATTATTGGTGTACAGTGTAAGGGATGCTGCCCTGAAAACGTTTCACAATCTGTAAATAGGAATTATAATCTTTATCTTTCAAATGGTTTCTTAGCTTTCCATGTAGTGAGACACTTCCTCTGTTTTCAAGATCTTCTTTTGATGGTACCATCATTTTTAAGACCAGCATCTTTGAAGACCAAACATACAGAATACAAAATAACAGAGTTGGAAGGAATCTTGAAGGTCTTCTAGTCCAGTGGTCACCAACCGGTGGGATGTGGCCCACTGGAGAAAATTTTGGTGGTCCGCAAAGAAATGTCACCCCCAAAGTACCCCCCAAAGCAATTAATCCTGGCTGCGCAGGGACACAAGGCTGCATCGCCCACAGGGTCCACGGGAACCCTCCACGCCCACTCACTCACTTGCCTGCTAAGTTACTATTTTTCCTCCCCCCCCCAACCATCAGCTGTTCTGCTGTGCCAGGAGATTTAGATTAGCTAAAAAGCAGGAAATCATTGCATTTCTTGCTTTCTAGCTAGTCTGTAGATCTTCAGCTCTGCTTTTAAGCAGAGCCAAACCTTCCTTGGGACTGAAGCTTCTATTATTCAGTGTAGACTCACTGCAAGCAAATTTTATGTGACAGACTCAGGTAGCTGATGGCAGATAGATAGATCTCTGAATGTTTTTGTGAACAACTCAATCTGCCTGCTTTGCCTGATTTGGGGTAAAAGTTGCTCTTTTTTATAAAAAATCCAAGGTTTACATACACGATGAGTTAATTTTGTGAGTTTGCTTGCAATCAAATTTTGTGTGACAGGTAGCTGATAGCAGATAGATAGATCTCTGAATGATTCTGTGAGCAACTCAATCTCCCTGCTGTTTTGCCTGATTTGGGGTAAAAGTTGCTTTTTAAATAAAAAATTCAATATTTACATAAATATTTATAATATTTACATACAAGCCATGCCCAGCCAGTCACATGACCACCAAGCCACACCCACAAATTAGGCCATGCCCACAGAACCAGTTGTTAAGAAATTTGAATCCCACCCCTGCCACTGTGTGTTTGTGTGTGAGAGAGAGAGAGTGAGGGGAAGAGAGGTTAGATCAGATCTCCCTCTCTCTATCTCTCTCCTAACAATGTCAGCAAGCCACCATCAGTCAAAATTCATATTAGTGGTACTGGGGATTTAAAATTATGAGTTTGGTGGTCCCTGAGGTCCAAAAGATTGGTGACCCCTGATCTAGACCAACCTACTGCCCAAGCAGTCCCCACACCATTTTTGACAGATTTGTCCAGTCTCTTCTTGAAAGCTTCCAGTGACGAAGTTCCAACAACTTCTGGGATCCCACAATACAATCACTTCTAACAGAGGAGTCACTAAAAGCTACTGTTATCTTGGATGTTTTGGTTATGTCTAAAGAATAATACGATCTTATTTGAAGATAATAAACAGATGCAAAAAACTGAGATGATGAATTGCTTGGCAAAGAAGAGAATTTGGGCAAATTTCCGGATTAAGAAGTTCTTCCCTGCTGCATTTAGAGGATGAGAATTGAAAATCCTCAGCTCAGTCTGCATACCGAAAATAGAAGAGGCATTGTGTGTATGTGTGTATGTGTGTGTGTAGATCGGGGATCTAGAGAGCTCTGCATACAGGTTGTCATTCAGCGCTTTGTTTTTATTCTTCCCTCATCATGCCATTCAATTGGTCCCCGAGTCCTTTGGTTGTTTCCCCTGGCAAGAGGTATCTCTGTGTCCCCCTTGCTTTTCAAGCAGCTGTTACAGAGGCACAGGCCCCTTTTACAAGACTGTTTGCCATGACGTGCAATGAGTGTGTAAATATGTTTTAGTGTGTAAATATAGTCTCCCACCACCTGCTTTGGAGCCAGCAGTGCAAATACGAGCAGCCCCAAATGAGAGCAAAGGGAGATCAGAGACTGAAAGCCGGGCTGGCACGGAGCTGCAGCTGCTTCACAATACCAGCTTAAGAGGAGAAGGGAAAGAGGAGAGAGAGAGAGAGAGAGAGAGAGAGAGAGTTGCAACTTCTCCCCTCGTGTCATAGCAAATGGTAGTGTGAAGGTTTCTGTGTTTTTTAGCCGAAGATGCCTGCTCACCCTCCTTTATGCCCCTTTTCCCATCTGCCTCCCTGCATACTAAGAGGAGATCTCAAAAGCAACATAGACAAGGAGATTTTGATGGGCTCTCTGTAGGCTATGAAATGATTGGGGGGCTGAAAGCCTGAATAGTTGGGGTTTTCTTTCCCCTTCACAGCTGACCTTCTTCATATGTGGTTAATCTCGGAATAAAGATTAAAGGTCCTGACCCAGGGCCCATTGAAATTAATGGGAATCTTTTCTTTTTTACTTCAATAGTTATTGGATTTGGGCCGAAAGTGGAATGGTCTCTTTCTCCCCCTCCTCCCCGGCCCCTTTCAGATGAAAGGGAGAAATGAGGGGGCCCTCTATGAGGAGAAGCGGTTGAACACGGCACTCTCCATTTCCCCGAATGGGGCCAGGACGGCAATATACATTTCTGAGGTCTGGCAGCAGCATCGGAAAGCACATTTTTGCCAGGGAAAAGCTGGGTTTGCATGGGACTGAGGTGTGTGGGGAGAAGGGGGGAAGGAAGAGGATGAAAGAGGGAAATAGGAAAGCAGACCATTTTCTACCTGCTTTGCTTTCCCTTGTAAATGTTATCACGTATCCCTTTCCTGCGCCATTCCCTTAGTGTGGCAAAAGTCACATGCTAAAGAATGAAAGAAAGCAATCCTTCACTTGTGCACCTCTGTACCTGATGCGATGGAGTCTGGTTGCTGCTTAATTTTCTTTCTTAAAAGCAACCTAAACGGATCTTCTAGCTGAAGGTTTGACTGCAGCAAGAGCACCATTGTCACTGTTATCCACATCAACAAACTCAATTTCAGTATTGAATTTGCTTGTGGTCCCCCTTGATTAATAAACATGGGGATTTCCATTTTAAAAAAATGTAGCCCAGCCAGCTTGGAGGCTTAAAGGGCTCAAGATTCTTAGCCACATACCCAATGACATCCAGCAGACCTAACCTGGTCAGCTTCATCAAGCTCTCCTTAAACCACTTCTGATGGGTCAGTGAGTCATATCTGCTTCTCCTCCAGGTAATTGAGAGTTCAAGCTCAAATGAATTCACACGAGACTGCCACATGGTTTGCAAGAGCAAAGAAGCAGATGAACGCCTTAAGCCAGTTTTTTGGGGGGTTGTTTTGTTCTTTTTCATATCTCTGTTCAATTTTGACTAGAGGAAGATTAAAGTTGAAGAGAAGCTGTTAAGTGGGTCTCAGAAAGATAAGGCAGGAAAAGAGACTATGAATCAGCATTAGAATACAGTATGTTCCATACGTCTAGAAATTTGGTATATTTTATTTGTCTAGAAGTTGGATAAAAAGATAAAATGTTCTAGTCCTTAATGTGTATAAATATATGCATGCATATATCTCATGGAAAAAGGGGGCATTTTACCTCTCACCTCAAATATTCAGATTTTTCTGTAGTAAAAAAGAAAAAAAGACCCATTCTGCCTAACATTAGTAGGAATTTCGTCAATAAAAGGCTCAGTCCTAAATATATTTTGAGAAAAGAAAGAAACATGGACAAATTGCAAGATGGTCAAAAAAGAAAAAAAACACATCAGTCTCTTTATGGTAAAAACATTCCAAATTGATGTCTGAGGAACTCTCCTCCATGCTGTACAAATAGTCAAAATTCCTAAATTCTGCTCTGGTTTACTGCTTCAGTAGTTTGGCCTCCAGGATAGTTCAACTTCTCAAAATTTGTAATATAAATGAAACAAGAAATTAAATGTCCCTCATCAATACAGCAGTGAATTACTCAACATTGAATCAAAGCACATGATCTCATATGTAACTACATTTCTTCCTACTGGTGTATGGCTTTTATTTGGCTCTCATTCTCTTTTCCCACACTTTCTTTTCATTCTTACTCTACCATTTTCCTTTATGTAAACTGGAAATACTCTCCTAATATTCCCTAATATTGCATTAACATAATGCTCTAAAGAATGTAGATTGTCTCTTTTACTTGAGCCATCTGGATTGTGTTACAGAACCCTTCCCTACGGGTTCTGTAGTCATGCAATCACAATTGTAGGTGCAATTAATGGAACAGGTTATCACCTTTAAACAGTGGTGAGATTCAATTTTTTTTATTACCAGTTCTGTGGGCGTAGCTTGGTGGGCATGGCAGTGGAAGGAGACTGTAAAATCTCCAGTCAGAGGTGGTATTTACTGGTTCTCCAAACTACTCAAAATTTCCGCTACCGGTTCTCCAGAACTGATCAGAACCTGCTGAATAGCATCTCTTCCTTTAAAGCTCTAAACAACCTAGTGTTGGAATACATGTTATTTTGTATACAGAATTATTCAGCCAGTACTGTAGATAGCAGTGTTTAGTTTACCTCTATGGTTCCTTTTATTCTGAGGAGAGTTTCCTGTGACAGTTGAAACAGTTAAGCAGCAAGGCCCATAGTGACTGTACACTGTATGATTTATTTGATCTGTGTGGCTATGTATCATTCTCTGCTACCAATCTGTAAGGCTGTATAATAATCCTCTGCTACCATTTCTATATAATAAATCAGAATTTTTAACATCAAGGGCCTGGTAGCTTCTAAGGTTGCCTACTCTAAAATGAAACTGCCCATCCTGCAAGAACTGAGAGATGTGCTCCCCCCACCCAAAAAAAGTTCCTACTGTCATCTCTCTTATGGAATAATTTGCCCCAATATGTACAGATCACATTTCCCTAATGAGTGTGAAAACCTGGAGCAAGAAAATATGTTTCTGTTTGATAGATGAATGAATAGTCTCCTGATTGTGCTACATTGAAGAGAAACTTTTTGAATAGCTGTGGATTAAATAGAATTTTAAAGTATCGTTTAACTAAGGCCCTGAGATCTGATATATAGATCCAGTGCAATTGTTACATCAGGGAAGACATATTTTCTGTCAGATAATTGATAATCTCCACATAAAACTGCTGGCTGACTTCGCCTGGATATATCACTATTATTTAATGCAAATCATAAGTTTTATAGTTTTATTGTTACGATGTCCAGAATTGTGCTCTAAGATGAATAGCCATAGAAATCTTATGAATGAATGAATGAATGAATGAATGAATGAATGAATGAATGAATGACCTGATGGATGCACCTCTGTCTTTCTCCAGGCCCAGACAGGCAATAAATGCCAGAAGTATCCTGAGTGCTTGATGAGTGCTACTTTTTTGCTGACACCTTTGTCTTGACAGGATGTGAAATGACCCTGATTTGTAGATTTGCTATAGTATCCTTTGACTATTTTGTCATGTGGATTAGTTGCTTTGCACTTAGCATAACAATACCATAAATCCATACACCATATGTGATATTTGTTCAACAAATCTTGGTTTAACAATATTTGCAAACCAATTTGAATAGTTTGGAATTCAAAGATGGAGCTGTTTATATGCATTTATGGAAGCTGACTGCTCTTAAAGAATGATAATTACTCTACCAGCCTCTTCTCTTCTCTTCTCTTCTCTTCTCTTCTCTTCTCTTCTCTTCTCTTCTCTTCTCTTCTCTTCTCTTCTCTTCTCTTCTCCTCTCCTCTCCTCTCCTCTCCTCTCCCCTCCTGTCCCCCCTTCCCCCTTCCCTTCTCCTTCCCCATTACAGTTTGAGATCTTCCTCAGTCAAGACTGTTAAACATTTGGGAGGCTGACTCATAGTGTCCCTCTCTCTTTCTTATTCATTGCCCAGGCATCTTGGTGAGCTGGGACCTATTAGTGGCTGTGGTCATTTGGAAGAAGCAGTGGAATCTTACAGTAAGCCCAGAGACACTTATGGAGGTGTGATATCTTGGTTTGGTTCTCCCTGCATTTTTATGGCTTTGAGGGAAAAAGCCACATCAAAGAAGGTGAAATCTTTTACTCAATGCCAGACCCAAATTCACTGCAGTTCTATTAGGTGGTTAAGAGATAAAAGCAGAAGTATAACTATAGATCTTTCTTTGGCTTTATTTACCAACCCTTCTTTGTTTCGCCTCTCTGTATTTGTTTGATGCGGCTCCTTTCATTACTCCAATACAAATTGCAACTGGATGTGCATGACAAACAAGGAGTGATTCTCAGGATGATTTAAAAGATGTCCATATAGCCAAATTTTACAGTGATCCAATAATTTACCTTGGGAAAGAGGAACTTTTAAAATAACAATATGTTCTAAATCTAGAAAGGTTTTGCTGGTTGAATAAAAAGTGTGAACGATTATTAATCCCAATAATATAATTGCTTTGGTAAAATTACTTGGGGTGACTGTTTCTGAATCGAGCCAGTGCAGAACAATGTTATAACCAGTGCCAGCAAGAAAATGGGGACATGGAACAGACACCCAAATTGTAGTGTTGACCATGAAGATGTCTGTTCTATAGCAGCAACAACTTCTGAGAAAGTTTGTGATACAGCAGGTTCTGGCAGTCTTGAATGGTAAGGGAGATATGGAGAAAAGGTTTCCTATGGTAATAATCCATGAGGATTTTAGGGGGAATGGGAAGGATAAAAAGCAATGCCTTGACACTGAAATTTACCCTGGACTCATATTTTCTCCTGAGCATTTGCTTGTGCTGAGATGTATTTGCTTGTGCTGAGGTCCATTGGCACAAAGCAGCAGTGGGATCCTACCTGTTCCACTACTGGTTTAGTGATCACACATGCGCATACACACACACACACACCTAACATGTGCGCATCTAATGCCCGCGGGCAGCTCTCTCCACTCCAGCTGAGGCCTGCAGCGCTAATCAACTGAGAGGATAAAGAAGAGAAAAGCACAAGGATGGGTGGGAGGGCCAATCCTCCACTTTTCTCTTCTTTCTCCTCTCAACTGATTGTGGGAGGATTTTTTTCCTCCTCTCAGCTGATCGTCGGAGGCTTTTTAAAAAAAAAACCTGTTCAGCCAAACCAGTCTGAACCGGTAGCATACTACCACTGGCACAAAGTAAATATTGCCATAAGAAATATTTAGATTGGTTCCAAATCAGTTTAAACACTGAAATCAAAGTGCAAAAATTTGGTTGTTCATGATTTGCTTCCTTCAGATTTCCCTTCTTATACTTAACCTGAATGTATATACAGTTTTGTAAATAAACATATTTTAAACAATATCTTCCAGAATTCACAGAAATTGGGGATTCATTTCAGCTCATTGGTAATGTGGAACTATATTAATAATGTGTAGCTCATTTTGTAAAAGTGAAATCCATATGCCAAAACATAGACAAAGAATGAGCCATAACAGTAGACTGGCTGAAATCTACAACAATTGGGGGAGGGGGAGTGTCTACTCACAATCTCAGGTGTTTTTATAGCAATACACAGAGTATGAGAAACAAAGAGAAAAATTGAAATCCTAACCCAAGAGGACAAATATGACATCAGACATCAGTGAAACTGGGTGGGATTGCACACATGATTGGAATATAACCCTTGAACACTACAATGCTCAGGAGGAACAGACACAACCGAATGTGTCAGAATGTTGTGCTATACATAAAAATAATGTATGGTTCCTATAATGTTTTTGCTCTACTCTATAGTTGTTTTTTTCTTAGTCTGCATCTTTAACTTTCTAAAAAATTATCTATTAAATGTTTATATAACAATGTCAACAACTGCAACAAACTAACCAGAAACAACATGGATATGTCATAAGCAAGTTATTCCTAACTAATTATTACCCTTTTACAGACTTATTATCTCAATAGTTTGGAGGAGTGCATATCTTGACTTCAGTACAGCATTCAATGATGTCTTTCATGATGTCCTCATTAATAAAATGATTAAATATGGGCTAGCTAGATAATACGCCTATCAAATGGATTCATAATTGGCTGATGATCATAGCAAGAAAATATTCATAAATCATACTCTTCACATCAGATTGCAGAGTAGCATTGAGTAGGACATCGTAGAATTCTGTTCTGGATTCTAGGCACAAGCATATCATAAGAAGTCCTTACTTGGCATATGCAAAGGATCTGCATGTACTAGGAGATCATAAGTTGGACATGGTCAACAGTATGATGCAGCTGTTAAAAGGAAAATGCTATTTTGGGATATGTTAACAAGAGCAGAGAATCTGGTTTATAGTAAGAAATTGTCATATCCTTCTTTGCCTCAATCAGGCCCTATTTGGAATGTAATGTTGACTTCTGGGATCTTCAGTCTCAAAAGGAATTGGAACAAAGTCAAAGAAGAGCTAGAAAGATGGTGAAAGGACTGGCCTCTCTAAAGTCAAGTCCTATAAAGAATGGTTAAAGGAATGGGGTATATTTAGCTTTGAGAAGATGATTGTAGTTGCTAAATATCTAACAGGTTGTCCTTTAAAAGAGGGAGTAGACTTGTTCTTTGTTTTTCTGGAAGTCAGGACTAGAATTAGTGTTGAAACTATAGGGCAGTGATGGCTAACCTTTTCGTCATCGCGTGCCGAAAGTGTGCATGTGTGCACCCGTAATGCAATGCATGCATGACACACTTCACCCCTGCGCATGCACGCATGTCCCTCCCCGCCCCCAGCCCCCCTGCGCATGCGCATGCATCTCCCTTGGATGCCCCGCACCCCATGTATGCGCAGCAGATACCCAACAATCAGCTGGCTGGTGGCAGATGCGCATGTGCATGTGCAGTGGAACTGTTCCAGGCGACAGCTTGCGTGCTGTTAGAAATGGCTCTGCATGCCACTTCTGGCATGCATGCCATAGGTTCGCCATCACAGCCGTAGGGAAATAGAATCAGGTTAGTTATTACGAAGAATTTTCATTTGTAAGAACTGACAACTAATAGAATAGATTGCCTCATGAAGTGATACGTTCTCGTTCAATGGAGATGTTTCAAGAAGGGCGTAGTAGCCATCTGTTTGAAATGCTTTAGCAGAATCTGCAGCAAACAGGGATTTGGACTAATTCACATTTGAACTTTCTTCCAACTCTATCATCTTTCAAAAACCCAGCAGCTTAAAATCAGTTGTATTCCCATAAAAGCTAAGTGTTAAATATGATCTGTTGTGGGATTTTTTTCCCTATTCATCAAATCTAAGAAATAAAAGTTATAGAGAAAGTTAATGGATATCACTAATTTTTGGCTCCAGTTCATAAAGTGTTAGCAAAGAGGAGAAAGAAATGAGGGCAAGCAATAACCTTCCCCTTGAAAAATTAATGTTTTGTTATCTAATTGCAAGATATCAATCCATTAACTGATTTACAAATTTTAGACATGCCTACATTATTTATGGAAAATGTTCCTGGCAATTACAATAACTATTTTTCACATGATGTCTTCTTTTTAAAAAAAATAAGCTAAGGCTCGTGTAAACCACAGGAGCATAGCAGATGCAAAATATTTTCTGTTAAGTATTCGGTTGTAAGACTATTGTGACCTTCCATTCAACTAGACAGATCATTACAGATTGTATTTCAACTTTATATAATTGATCTTCCCACTTTCTATTGCTCCAATATTTACTGGACTTCACGAACAGAGCAGTAGTGAAAGGTGCACATTTGCATACATCATTGTTCTGGTTTAAAGCTTCTTTTTCTTGGAGGAGAAGGAAGCAGGAACATTATAATTTTAAAATTATAAAGTTAAAATATAAATTTCCTGAAGTTAGAACAATTAATCAGTGGAAAAACTGGCCTCCAGAAGTTGTGAATGCTCCATCACTGGAAGTTTTTAAGAAGATGTTGGATAACCATTTGTCTGAAGTGGTGTAGGATTTCCTGCCTAAGCAGGGGGTTGGACTAGAAGACCTCCAAGGTCCCTTCCAACTCTGTTATTCTATTCTATTCTATTCTATTCTATTCTATTCTATTCTATTCTATTCTATTCTATTCTATTATTCTTATTAAAAATAATGTTCCATAACAAATTAGTTAATTAAACTAATTACACATTAATTACACATTCCCTACAATATTCTATTAACACATATTTCAAATACAAATACTAGAATACAATCTTGTGTACTTTTGCAGAATCTCTTTTTAGATTATGTTTTACCCTTTATCTCTGAAAAAAACCTGTTTATTAGCATCTTGTTTTAAGCCTTTATAACTTCCCTTCACTTTTTCCCTTCCTTCCTTGTCAAATCTAACCTTTTTACACCCCACCTCTCTCAATCTCCAGCCTTTTAGTCTCCCCTCTCTGTTGTATTCCTCTTTTCTGTTGCTTTCTGACATTATATTGATTTTTCACCTTACTTTTCCCTTTCTTGGTTGTTTTTTTAGAGCTTAAATTCTTAATTTTCTTCTCCTTTTTACCCTTTTCTTTCTCATTTAAAATCATATGTCCATTAAAGATGGCTTCTTCTTCATCATCCCAGCCTTTTTCTTGTTGCATTTCCTGATAAGTAGAAATCGCCATTTCTAAAAAGCAAAGGATAGATCCAAAGGAACCCTTGCCTTTTTCTTCCTCTTCTCTTGATTTTTCAAATTGCATTTTCAGTTCTTCAACAGATACCATTGTGAAAAAATTTTTTTTTAAAACAATCCAAATGTTTTCTTAGTCTTTCAAAAGATAGTTAAAGTCCCAAAGTCATCAAGCAATCAAAGTCAGCGCAATCAGCACAGTCTGTTTCACTTTCTTCTACTTTCTCTTCCTGGAGTAGAATTCAATTACACAATTCCAAGGTATTTTTTTGAAGTTTTATTGCGATTTAATCTCTAATCTTATAAAACTCCAAGCAGTCTCCTTCAACAAACGTTAGTATAAATCATTTACCTCTCTTCCTTCCCACTTAAAGCAAAAAGATTTTAATTTTTAAATGTCAGTGTTTAGAAATCTAATGTCCCCTTGGCTTTAATTTTGAAAGTTAGTACCTTCTGCTGCCAAAGCGGGTATTTCCGATTTCCATCTGCTGTCTCCGAGGGAAGGAAAGTGAGGAGAAAAAAAAAACTTTCCCTTTACTTTCCACTGCAGCTTAACGATCTTCTGGGAAACAATATATCACTTAAAGAGCCAAAGTTCCAGGGTATTCAGATGTTAATTGTCGTCCTGGTTCAGCCAAAAGCCTTCTCTTTCTTCATTTCCTCCTGCACACAACTTGTCCGGCTGAGAGGTTCTTTGTGGCGGCCATTGCTGACCGCTGCTCCACCACCTTTGGAAAAGGGAGTTAAGCCGGCTGGGAAAGGGGGGTGCGCTATCTCCCGACCCCTGCCCAGATCTCCCCTCTCTTCAGTTATCCCTACAGGATCCCTACAGGATAACTATAGCCTCCTAATCCAGTTGGATCAAAGGCACTCCAGCAGCGAGCGCAGCAGGGATCGTGCACAAACGCGAATTCCTGCTTCCTCCGAAGCCTGACAAACCGGAACTTCTATTCTATTCTATTCTATTCTATTCTATTCTATTCTATTCTATTCTAAAATGGTCAGATCTTCTAGGTTTTAAAACTTATTGCTTTCTTGTTTGCTTACTAATTTGTTAGGTTTGTAGGTCACAGCAGGTTACAGGAAAAAAAACACCAATTAATAGCTTTTCTATTTGTATTACACAATATTTATTATGTAGGTAATCCTCTGCTTGCAAACACAATTGAGCCCACAATTTCTGTTGCTAAGCAAGATAATTGTTAAGTGAGTTTTGCCTCATTTTACGACATAGTAGTTAGTGAATCACTACAGTGGTTAAGTTAGTAACATGGGCGTTAAGTAAATCTGGCTTTCCCATTGACTTTGCTTGTCAGAAGGTCTCAAAAGGTGACCACGTGACCCCAGGATACAGCAATGATTATAAATATGAATCAGTTGCCAAATATCCACTTGGCCATGGCGATGCTACAATGGCCACAAGTGTGAAAAACAGTCATAAGTCATTTTTTTCAGAGCTGTTGAAACTTCAAAAGTTATTAAATGAACTGTTGTAAGTCAAGGACTACCTGTATAAACTGGTGTGTAAGTCTCAGCCAGTCTTCTGAAAGCTCTCAGATTTGCACACAAACCACCATACAACAACAGAAAGCAGGTTTCAAGGTGTTTAATGTTAAACAACAAACTTCCCATCCAGCAAGAACAGCATACAATCCGATCTAGGTTAGCACTGGAAGCTTCTGCCTTCCAATCCTATTTAAAGGTATAAACACATCTACCTAAAATCTCCTATCTCCTGTACTCGCCTCTAATTAGCCCCTTAATTACCCTTTAGGTCATCCTAAAGGGATCCTATTACCTGGATGGTTATACCTAATATGTCATTGTTTCCTATCTCTGCAATCTATCCTTCGCCTATGACCTGGAAGTATAGAGTGTCAGGCTTCAGTGGCTCTTGCAAATGTGCTGACGGGCTCAGTTTATCTATTATCACTAACGGAGCCCAACAGTAAAGAGTCATTGAGGTGAAGGAAACATCCAGGAACCATTTGGGTAACAATAAGAGTAAAGAACTATGAAGTCCAGGGAGGCAGGAAAATAAAGGTAATCATCAATTTACAACAGTGATTGAAACCACAATTTTGGTTGCAAGTCATGACAGTCATAAAGTAGGTCTTCACATTGTTGGTCATTAACTGAATCCATTGTTTGCTATGGGGCATTTTTTTGCCAGAAACTAGAAGTAAACACCAGTCACGGTCGTGTGACTGCAGGAGGCTGCAAATGGCTGTAAACATGGGAATGAACATCTGAATTTCAAACCCAAGTTGTGAATCCCTTTTTCAGGGTCCATCAATGAAAGATTGTTTCAGGGTCTTTCACTGGTCACTAAGCAACCAGTTGTAAATCAACAACTATCTGTGTTAGAAAAATATTCAGATTAATACTTTCCAATTTGCAGGGGTATAGGAGAGAGGGAAGGACATAGAGGCATACAATAATATTTTTTGACCAAGATAAATAGTTTGCACGGGCAAAGAAAAAGATAGCTTCTATTCTGAGAGTGAAATGTGAAAAGATGGAAGCTTCAGAGCTAGTGTCATTTTTTTAATGTTAAGTTTCAGAAATCCAAACTATTTTTTATTTAGAATGCTTGTGTGCAGCTTAAGCCATCTGATTCTAAGTGGCTTAGGCCCCACAGTGAGATGGGCAGCAAACAAATTTAATAATATAAATAAATAAACAATATACATACATACATGTATATATGGTATTGGTATGGTATGTATGGTATTGAGCTGTGAAACGGCTGTCAAAGTCTGACTCACAGACGAACACAATACAGAAGCCTCATGATGGCAGATGAGATTCTGCCGAAATGTTGCTACAACTTTAAAAGCACAACTATAATGACGTGGGAAAATACCCGAACAAAGCTGAATACCACACATGTAAGTACCCGCAAAAACTTATGAATATATAATATATAACAACACAATAATGTTATCAACAATTATTGTATCAAAATCCTTAAAAATATAAATAAATGTGCATTTGTAAAAATCATTTGCCTTCACAACTGCATTCAAGAAAGAGAAAATAAGAAGATGGGGAAATGCAGAAGAAATGAAGATGCTATGTCATCGATACATGCACCAATGGCGTAGAAGTTTTTAATAGTGGAATATTATCTACCTTGCCATTACAGAGGAAACATTGAAAAATTGTCATTGAAAACTGGAACTGATAATAATTTATCTATGCTGATAGCAGTGTTCCAATATCTAAGGGGTTGCCACAACGTAGAAGAGTCAACCTATTCTCCAAAGCCCCTGAAGATAGGACCAGAAACAATAGATGATAACTAATCAAGAAGGGAAACAACCTAGAACTAAGGAGAAATTTCCTGACAGTTAGAACAATTAATCAGTGGAATGACTTGCCTACAGAAGTTGTGAATGACCCAACATTGAAAGAAGAGATTGGACAACCATTTATCTGAAAGGGTATAGGATTTCCTGCCTGAGCAGAGGGTTGGGCTAGAAGACCTCCTGTCCCTTCCAGCTGTGTTATTCTATTATTCCAGAAGAAAGCAAAGGGAAATAGTTTTTATATGGGCCCAAGAAAATTGCATGGATATCTCCATGGAAATCATAGGCAGCTAAGATCAACTTGAAAAAAAACATGATATTTTGCATATCTTTTGATTCTCAACACTTGATTTCACCTGTAAGATGGATCTGTGAATCTTCCTGAAGAAAGAATTTAGAGGATACTGGAGATATAGATGATAGATAGAAAGGGAGGGAGGGAGGGAGGGAGGGAAGGACAGAGTGAGTGTTAGTTCTGACCCAGCTCCCAAACAAGAAAAATCCTCTGTAGTTAAATAAATGGTCTCTTCATTAGATGTGCCAGCAACCCCAGCAAAAAGTTTTCTCTCACAGCAGGCTAACAAGTCTGCCCAGCAGGGAGATGAATAATTGTCTGCCACATCTATTCATCTCTGCCCCCTGCCTTTTATTCCCAGAGCTAGGGTGGGGCTTCACTACCAGCAGTGGCTCTTCCATCCCAAGGATCAGTCCATAGATTTCCACTGCTCTCCTCTCCTCTCCTCTGCCTTCTGCGCATCCGCACATCAGGCACTGGACCCATCTTTTTTATCAACCATCTCCTTGACTTTCCATTTGAGGACTGAGGGACGGCCCAGGTTCCGCCCCTGTTTGTATCTCTGATAGCTTCATTCCTTCTTCCCACTTGGAGTTCTCACGTTGCCTTGATGTTGGCCCTGACCTCTACACCACCTCCTCATCTGATTCGGCTACTAGAGGGTGCGCCTGCCGACAGGCCACAAGAGACAGACGGACAGACAATCAATATTTCATATGGCAGTTTAGGCATATTCTTGATGTATTTCTCTTTTGCCTTATATATAATTTAGTGGTCTGATCTATGCCAAAGCTGGCTGAAGTGAGGAAAGAAAAAAGAGGAAAGGTGATACTCTTTATGTCAGACTTTTGGGAAGGTTTGTGATGTCATGAAAAGGGGAGGACAACTGCAATGGATTAGATAGAAGCAAAAGAAAGAGAAGGAATTTATGTATTGCCCCTAACCAGAATGTAAAAATGAGCTGCCTCAATTGGTAGAGGCTTGTTATCCTTGCCTGTTTATGTCTCTCCATTGTAACCCTATCCTGAGCAATGGGAAACCTTAAAGAATAGACTTTCCCAACTCTTGCCTCATTGCCTTCCATATGTGAATTGTATTCCGAATGCGAGAAACCTTGTCTGCCCCCTATTGCATAGCCCCCAAGCCTGACCTCTTCAGAGACCACACAGGGATGTTTCTGGAGGAGAGAAGGTTTTGAAAACTGACAGTTTATGAAATTCCTTTCCTATATGCTTATGGAACCTCTTTAAGTTTGAGAGGGAGCGAAAGAAAGTGCAGGCCCTTCTCAGTGGGAAAGTCAGAGTTCAGGAGATCACTTGCTTTCACAAACATTCTTTACTGAAAGGGGAGGGAGTGGAACTAAAGAAAAATAGAGATGTAGATGATGGATTTAATTTCCAATTTTGACTTAGAAAAGAGGAAAGAGTAATCCACTGGGAGGGAACAGTTCACAGGGCTAGTAATACAATATGGAGCCTTTGCCAGCAAAGGAACCCATCAAATGCCCATCAAGGTTTTTCTGGCTCAGGAAAGCAGTGGAATGATGTCTAAAGACCATTAATTTAAAAGCAGTCCAGCAGCAGGAACAAACACTACTGTTCATGAAGGGTGAATTTCAGATTATGAATCAGGGTCTCATTCATTTGGCTCTACCTGGTCTGTTTTGCTATAAAGGGTAAAGAAAGGACAGTAATAAATCAGACCCCCTTTTCTCATTCAAACCTTGATTTTTTTTTCCAAGCTCAGACTTACAGAGAAATCACATACCTCTTATCCAGTCCAATTTCATCAGAACGTCAAAAGTAATTATGCAACTCTATACATATCTCTTAAAAATAAAGACTGTTGAAATCAACGGGTGCAATGAACAGGAAATATCTTTTAAAAGGAGCTTTTTCCAATTACTGTAGAAGACTGGACATTTTAACAAACTATTCTATGTCAGTGATAACAAAAAATTGAGTCAAAGTATAGCTAAATGTTAAAAACAAATCTTTATAAGCTAAGGAAATTCAGCATGAGGAGGACTGAAAAGATAGCTAATTATCTTTGAACTTCAACGTATAATAATCCCATTTTTAACAGCACTATAAAGATCAGATCAGGGACGCGGTGGCTCAGTGGCTAAGACTCTGAGCTTGTCGCTCAGAAAGGTCGGCAGTTCGGCGGTTCAAATCCCTAACACTGCGTAATGGAGTGAGCTCCTATTACTTGTCCCAGCTTCTGCCAACCTAGCAGTTCGAAAGCATGTAAAAATGCAAGTAGAAAAATAGGGACCACTTTAGTGGGAAGGAAGCAGTCTTCCATATGCCTTTGGCATTTAGTCATGCCGGCCAAATGACCATGGAGACGTCTTCCGACAGCACTGCCTCTTAGGCTTTGTAACGGAGATGAGCACCGCCCCCTAGAGCTGGAAATGAATAGCATGTATGTGTGAGGGGAACCTTTGCCCTTACTTTTAAAGATCAGGGATAAAGTTAATATATATAGGCTATAAAAAAGTAGAAAGAAGAAAAATACAGAAAGCTCTAACTCAGTGTTGCCATTTAGCCTGATTTTTTTTTTTTTTTTTTTGTAGTCTAAATATGGTCGTCTTAATCAGAAGGATTTATAAAGGAAGACTAAAATTACTTAAAGAAGTCAGGTGAGTATTATTTGTTTCAAAAAGCCCAGAAATTTCGAAACAGAATCAACCATAATTTATAAGAGGTAAAAGCAGGTGGCTTGGAAATGCTTAATTTCCAGGAAAAAAATATCTTGCAACCAAGATGTGGCTTTGTTAACTAACTGTCCTTTCGTCTGTATAGTATGTGAATATATTTCTTCTGTTAGTGTTCAGTGAGTTTGATAAAAGGAATATGCAATTTGGATCTTACTTTTACCATTGTACATTTCTTCCTAGGATAACTTTCTTTGTAATCCTAGGAATAGCCAGCAACAATCAGGTGAATTTCTGTGCTCCACGTTCACTTTCTCCATGCTCACTCCCACTCACTGCACAGATTTAGTTGTTCTGGAAACCAGCCAACTTTCTGTTCCAACATGTGGAATGAGAAGATTGTAACCAAGTCAAAGCATAACAAATAATAAAAAAACCTTAATGTGATATCTTGCTCTAATGAATTGGAATCTCATTCTTATTCATGGTATCTTGTTTTGGTTCATCTTCATTTTTTCTCCTTTTATATTTAGATAGACACAACCTGCCTGCGTTACTGGTGGGAGTATTTGAAGTATACCTTCAAATAGTGTTTTGTATGCATCTGCAATGATAGACTTCACAAAAGTACTTTTTCCAAAAGGCAACTGGACTTTCTTGGTTTTTTCTTTGAAAATGTTCCACTTCTCATCCAAGAAGTTTCTTCAGTTTCTTGGATGAGAAGCAAAACATTTTCAAAAGAAAAAAAGAAAAAAGTCCAGTTGGCTTTTAGAAAAAGCACTTTTGTGACAACTATGACCTGGATGATTGAGAATCTCCATAGATATTCTGCAATGATAGAATGGCAAGGTCCATAGATTAGAGGCAAAGCATATGCTTTGCCTGCAGAAGATTCCATATTTAATTGTGGTTGAAAAAGTATGAAACCCATTGCCATTGTGTTGCTATAATTCAGAAAAACCCAGTACCTTCCTATAAATCTAAACAGAGTTCAACTCCACTGCAGATAGATTAGGATTCTGAAAAAAAAAAACTTACAAATGTTTCATTTGTATTAAAGTTTCCTCCTAAGCATTACCCAACCAAAAAATGTTTGTTTGCTTGATTGTTTTTGTGCTGTTCCAGCCAGTCCATAGGAATTGATAGTTACTTAGGAATATATGAGCTATCCCCTTAAGGGAATGCATCATGGTAAATGTACTTAAAGATATCCTGGGAAATGTAGTTCATGTCACGTGGCCACATCTGTAATCCTGATTGGTCACTAAATTGACCCTTGAGGGGTTGGCAGAGGTTTCCCTCCATTCTTGCCTGGACTCATGAACTGATAGCAGCTTTTCTGCCACTATGAGATGGGTTAGGAGAGAATCATCTTTCACCTGCAAGGCTGATATGCAAAGGACTGGTCATAAAAGAAGAACTTTATCACAAAAGTGAGTCATGAGGATACCTGATGAACCAATAAATGTTCTTTATTATGGACATCTTGTTGAGTTATCTCTCTGCATCTGTACAGTTTATAAATCTACCTCTGTACAAGATACAGAAAAGTAAAAGATGAATCCTAACCCATCAGAGTAAATTTGTAAATTTTGGATTTGTGATAAAGCAATGTAATATTGAAGCCAGGAGTGAATGCACAATGCTAAGTTCTGTGCCTCAGTTTGAATTACAGGGAAGGGCAAGAATGCCCCCTCCCCCTTTGTGCAAGAGACTTTCCAAATATCCTATGCTCTGGCTTTCAAAGGCCATCAAATTTGTTACTGAGGCAGGATTCCTTTGTCTTCGCATCAAGCCAGGAAGGGGCAAATTCCCATCAAGCCAGGAAGGGGCAAATTCCCCCTCCTTTTCTCATCAACGAAAGTTTTGCTGTGTCTCAAATTACAACTCCTAACTGGGAAGAGTCAATTTGTAAAACTAAGGGAGGAGCCAGGGTTTACCCATCTGCCCTGCTTCTCCCCAGCCTACACATTTTTTTTAAACGCAGTTGAATCTACAACTTGCAGGTGAAAGATGGTTATCTCCTAACCTATCTCGTAGCGGTAGAAAAGCTGCTATCAGTTCATGAGTCCAGGCAAGAATGGAGGGAAACCTCCCCCAACCCCTCAAGGGTCAATTTAGTGACCAATCAGGATTACAGATGTGGCCATGTGACATGAACTACATTTCCCAGGATACCTTTAACTACATTTACCATGATGCATTCCCTTAAGGGGACAGCTCATAATTCCTAAGTAATAATCCAATTCCTATAGACTGGCTGGGACAGCACAGTTTTTATGCATGCAAGGCAATGCAGAAGCTCTGCTGGAATTTCTTCTATCTAATTATACTAAACATTTTCTTTCTTGGTTCCTACCTCTACTTTTTTCTCTGTCTCTCCTCCCCCCGCTATTTTTTTAAAAAAATATGATTATGGACTAATTGCCATTAGGGATTCGTGTCATTTTTTCATATTCTAGCAAAGAAAAATGAAATTCTGATACAACAGCAGAAAGCCTTAGCAACTGCACTGTGCTGAAGAAGGGTGATGACCTTCTTGCCCGCCTTCCAGTCTGCAAATGAAGTCATACAGCTGTCTCTTCAAGGGGGATACAAAGCTGTAGCTCATTCCATTCCAGAGGGTAGAGGTAGAAGGGAAATTTCATTTAGGGAATCTAGATGAGTAAGTTTTGTTTATTTGGGAGTAGAATGTCCCACATGGAAAGACATGAACTGTTTTAGGATTAGGTTAAATAAATTGGTTTTCTAACTGCCCAGTCTGTTAGTATCTTGCCTCCAGTGGGTTTTCCAAATGAATTGAACCAGTAAAGTATGTGTGACTCTTATTCTTGCAAGTTTACTTTTTCTCATTTGCTACAATATCTCTATTCCAACTTACCAAACATGGCTACATACTCCAAAACCAAGGGATAATGAAATTCCCTTGAGTCATTCATTCTGTTATTATACCTTGTTAACAATAATTAAGTGGTTTGCTTGATTTAGATATTTTTTGTCATCAGGGTGGTCCACCAGAAATTGGTTCTACACATCCAGAATTAAAAACGTTATTTCTGCACAATCTTTCCAACCCAAGTGATCATTGTGAATAACTTGAAGCTGAATATGTTCTACCAACTATACTTTATGTATATAAATATAAGCAATTCTTTGATGTGTGTTTGTGTGCAGACTTGGGCCAAAATAGCTTGACTGCTGTCATTGTTTCTCATTCTTTTGTTGGTTATGAGTCAGTGAAGAAGGGTAAATCTGTGTATGCTTCTCTAAACATATGCATCCCAGTTTACAATTTTGTCTAACAATCACTTTTTACAAAACTGTAATGCATTTTTGTACATTATTTAAATATAAACATTTTTGGACAAACATTTCCCTAATGTACATTTCTGCCTGCATTGCAAAATCTAAAAAACTGTATTTAAAATAATAAATATTTATTTATTTATTTATTATTTTTGTTAATTGCTTACAAGATAATAGGTATAAGTAAAAATATAGTTATGAATTCATGGATACATATAAGAAAAATAAAACAATAAAAGAAACAATAGGACAGGGATGGTAAACATGTTGGTGCGCTTATGCACGCCCCCTACAGACCTCTTAGGAAAGGGATGAGGTCAATAGTAGACAGTCTAAGGTTAAAGATTTGGGATTTGGGGAAGAAACCACAGAGTCAGGTAGAGTATTCCAGACATTGACTAATCTGTTGCTGAAATCGTACTTCCTGCAATCAAGTTTGGTGCGATTAACCTTGAATTTGTATCTATTGTTTGCTCTTGTGTTTTGTTTTATTTATATACTAGTTCAAAAATGTGAAAGTAGACAGATGCACATATATAGGTGCAAAATATATTAGATTTCTGATCATAATATATTTTAACGCAGTCAGAATACTTTTAGATTGTAATAAATAATTTTTAGAATAATGTTTAGATTTCTTCCTCGCACTTAAAGAGGCTTCTTGAGTAACTGTAGTTTGAAATAGGACCTTTTGACTAATATCATTTTTTTGCTCCTTAGTAGAACAATGAGCACTTACCTTGTAGGGAAGCCAATTCCATTGTGAAATACAAACTTTATAAACTCAGTGAAATAGAACTAGTGGAGATTCTAAACTCCTGAACAATAAATCAATGACTTCACAATCTGAAATAAGCAACATTTATAAATATTCCATGAAAAAGCCACCATAAAGTATTGAATCATAAAGCCAAACCATACACTAATCTGAAATTGAGCAAATTATATTAGGAATTAACATGATGTATGAACTAAGCCAATGTAAAGGAACATTCAGGTCCTTTTCAAGCATTATCATTTTAGTGCTTAACTAAGATTCTAAGGCTTGTCTTAAACTTGTGAAATATGTTTGTAACTCATTGGTATTTGCCTACATAGGTAATTAGGACTGGGTGTGGTAGTAGAGATTTAAAACATGACAGTCCCAAAATCACCACTGTACAATGTTCTATTTGTATCCTCATCATTTCCCAATTCTTCTGAGAACTGGAAATGTGGATTAAACAACATTGTATCATAGATAGTCTTTCCTATGCTCCTTGAATTTAGCAATCTGACCGTTGAGTGTCTTAGACTTATGGCACTGGGGAACTTCAACTTGTCTTCTTTGGTGCAAAGTAGGAAATGACCCACAGGTTAATGGTCACTGTGGCAACAGTATACCTGAGTTAGACCATCAACAGTCCAACACACAGTGAAGATTGCATATTAGATTTCCATTTTGTTTTGAGACAGTGATGACATAATGTAGATGTTGGGAGAGGTTAATACTACTTTCAAGTTATGTTCAGACTGCTGTTACATTACTCTGGAGGTTTGCATGCTTACTCTCCATTGCAGGGAAGTAGGACCTCTTTGATTGCTCTGCCCTGGAAGACTATAGATTTCAGAGGCAGCTTGCAATTGTTTTTGAGGTTCTGATGTATGATTTGCAGGGGCCTTAGTCACATCTGGGAATGAGAAATCAACAGTGGTTATGGATTGGATTGGATTGTGTGTGTGCATCCTTTCTCTTCATACAGATTAGAGATCTATCTCCCTGTTTTCAGAGGAACACCAGGAAATGAAAGGGCACAAGAGATGCTTAGAGCATTGCTGGAGAAGGACCATGGAGGTGAAATTTCATGCAATAGATCATGAAAAGGTATAGTCTAGCTTGATTATTTGGGAAGAATTTGAGTGTTTTTGTCCCAAGGGAGTAGAGAAAGGCCTCAAAACTCTGAGCCCTACTCTCCTTCATGTCTCAATGGACTTGGATACCGTTGATATGGTATCCTTCTGCAGTGGCTCAAGATATTAAAAGTGAGAAACATGGTGCTATGGCAGTGTTCTTTCTTCCAGGATTATTTCCACTTAATCTTGATGAGGGAAAGATGTCTAGTCAAAACTTCTGCTTTGCAAAAGTCCACAGTTCTCTCCCACTATCTTATCTAGCATCTACATAATACTGTCAGCTGATGTCAGATGAAATGCAGGAAAATATATGAGCACTTCAGAGACTGCCAGTAGACGTTTCAAGGTGCTAGTTGTCACCCATGAAGCACTTCATGGCATAGGCTGGGTTATCTGTAGTACTATCTGTCCCCAATTATTTCTGCCCATCCCATCCCATCCCATGAAATTCAACAACATAGGCATATTTCAGGTTCTCTCAATTAAATAATAATTAAAATTAAAATTAAATAATTTTAAGCCTCATAGGACTTAAAAAATAAACCTTTTCTATCTCTGTTTACCCGGTAGAATAGCATGCTTCTCAAGATTTAGATAGTCTTGAAACTGCTGGCTTTCTATAAAAGGTAGAAAAGTTCACTTTTGCCACAGGTATTGAAGTGAGCTAATTTTGCAGACAGTTGGTGATATGAATACTTGTATCGCCTTAGTGGGGAATGTTAGTTTTTTTAAAAAATTGGTAATTTCAACTTTGTCCAGAGTCATATATAGAATGGGCAATCATGTAGATCAAATTAATTAGTCATTTTTAAAATATGTAAGCAGTGGTGATCTGAGAATTCAACACCTCCACCATAATTCACAATTACACATACAGAAATTCTTGCTTGGTTGCCTGATTACACATCATACAGTTATACTATATGTTTGAGAATCATCTGATAAAGGGCAATTCTTCCTTTAAGCGAGAGCTTTATTCCCTCTTATACACTTAGGTCTCTATGTGTCTTGGGCATGTATATATTTAGGAGTGCTTCACAAAATGTTTCAAATCTGAAACATTTCAAATTAAAATATTTTGCATATTTTGGTTTAGTGGTCAGTGGAAGAAAAAGCCAGACATCTGTAAAACTTGCCTGCTATAAAGCTCATGGCATAAAGTGGAATTTTGCTCCGGGTGAAAAACCATTATATTCACATCAATTGTTTTCCTTTTGAAACCATAAGATGGGAGTGGTGAAGTTCAGACATAAAGCAAAATAAAAACAAAACAAAGGCTGGTGTCAGCTTTCTGGGTAAGCATCCTGCTTAACAGAAATTAAATTCACAACACACACACAAACAATGGAAGATGAGCAATTTCTTTTGAGATCATATATCAGTTGGAAATTTACACATTTTCTAAATTTTCAATCAATTTACATTAAGCAGATTTAGCTACCCAATATGCATTATTGTGACAAGAGTATATTTTTCACAGTCTGCAAATCCATTATGTACATCGATATTCTTTTTCTTGGTTTGAAATACATCCTATTTCCTCACTTTCCTAAACTAGCATGTGATGGTTTTCACTGGTTTTATGAATTGGGAATTAAAATCAAACCATAGTTTCTTGTATAATCATTCCACATAAGTAGAGTCAAAACATCAAACCATGGTTCATAGAGAAGTTGGGTTTGTTTATAGTTAAGGAATTTCTGATTCTTATCTAATTTTATAGATGTTTCACTTTTACAGAGTATGCTTAAGAACTACAGGGATTCCTGGAAGGCTGAAAATCAGATATCTTTTCTTTCACTGCCTCCATCTCACTATTATCACTAGATGGCAATATATCCCTATATAGGTTACCTATTCCCAAGCTGGCAGCTGAACATTTCAGTTCTAGTTCATCTCTTACCAGTAATATCATTTCAGTCTCATAGCAAGTGAGTACTAGATCTGGGCCAGATTCAAATGGAGATGAACAACCATCCCACATCATGATACAAAAAATTGGAGTTTAAAGATAAAGGCAAAGAATATAGGCTAGACCAGGGGTGTCAAACTCTATTGTATTGAGGCATGCATCAGGGTTGTGTTTGACTTTGGGGAGCCAGGACGGGTGTGGCCAGGGGGTGTGGCCAGCTCGATGTCACTCATCGAGGCTGTATTTTTGGCCGCAATAGCCTCCTGCAGCCCTCTGCCAGCAAAAACGGAGCTCGAGAGGGTGGCAAGCGACCTCTCTGAGCTCCGGTTTCGCTGGCAGAGGCAGCGGGCCTGTCCTTCACTGTTTTTAGGGAGGGCCCATGGGCTAGATCTAAGCACCCCATTGGTCAGATCTGACCTCCGGACCTTGAGTTTGACACCCCTGGGCTAGACCTTTATAAGTTGAAAATGAAATGCCCACAGAAGGTCATGGATAATAAAAAAAAGTTAAGATCCTGTGGGTCTTCCAGATTCAGATGAACAAGCAAGTTCTAGGCAATCAACGAGACATTGTAGTAGTTGATAAGAAGCAGTGGTGATAGATGTAGCAGTGCCAAGTGACAGCAATACAGGAGGAAGGAATATAAGAAATAGGAGAAATATCAGGGTCTGAAGGAAGAACTCGAGAGGATGTGCAAAGTAAAGGCCGAAGTAGCCCAGAGGTAGTTGGAGCAGTAGGGGCTGTGATTCCTAAGCTGGGAGAGTGGCCCCCAACAGATCTGAGGAATGACATCAGACCTCTCTGTCCAAAACAGTGCAGTGTTAGGAAGAGCTAAGGTCCTGTGCAGAATCCTCAATTTCCCAGGCCTGTAATAGAGGACTGAGATTGAGGAAGACACATAGCATACACAAGGGTGAGAAGGGGATTTTTATTTTTTGTAGATGTATGTATATGTGTATGTGTGTGCGCACGTGCATGTGTGTGTTGATGTTGGTGTTGGTGTGTGTGTGTGTGTGTGTGTGTGTGTGTGTGTAAAATAAGTAGTACAATTGTTTTTATGATGCTTAGTGGCCTTTTTAAACTCAGGATTAAGCACATTGTGATGTGGAATGAAATGTGATTATATCATTAGCTTAACGATTATAACAATTGAAAACACTGGCCAATTTCATAGCTGGTGCTGATGTCCACTTTTAACAAAGTGATTAGGTTACAATGTAGAAGAATGGGTCTTTCTGTCAATTAGTTTAGCTCTAAAGAGGAAGGTTTAATGATCTGATCTTCTAGAAGTGTTCAAGATTTCACATTCTTTTTTTTCTAGCACCCTATATCTCTTTTTATTGTTTAAGTCTATTAGAATGGACTGACAATTACCAAGAGAGTTATTCAAAATCTAAGGAATTTAGTTGAGTGGTGTTTTCATTTAGTTTCATGAAAAAGAAATGAAAACTCTTTCAAAGAAGAACATTTTGGAAAAGCTTATAGGGAGACTATACTATTTTTTACATTTCTTTAGTATGAGATGTCCAAGTATGAAATCTTTGTTATGTCTATACCCTTACTCACCAGCTTGCCACCCTGTAGTTAATAACTCTCCCCCCCAACGGCTTGAATATTTGTTATTTCTAAAAAGGGAATTCTGCTTCTGAGATAGAAGGAATGGAGATTTTTTTTGCTTCTTCCCCATGAGAAATCTACTTAATTTTTCTATTAGCAAATTCTTTGAAGAATTTTAAAAGGCCATTTCATCAAGTGATGCTCAGGGAAAAGTCAGATGGATTTGTAAGATCTTGGATTCTTCTCTTTAGGCATTTGAGCTTCGTTGGTTTGGAAACGGTTACTTGTTGTGATTTCTGTTTCCTTGGGGAAAACGCCTGTGTCACCCACATGTCAGATCTTGCTCTTTCCAAACACCTGACCTGCAGGATTGAGTGAATAGGCTACGCAGTCTCCTATACCAAATAACAGTTTATTTTCAGCTTATCCCCCAAATGGGCCTTCTCTTGTATTTTGTCATTAGATATATTTTTTTCCTATTAGTATCAGCTCTTTCTCCATCTTTCCTGCTTCAGTCTTCCAGGATCAAGTTCCATTTTAACCTATTATTCTGTTTGAAAGCCATCTTGACAACTCTTTAACATCATATCGCATTTTGTTCTTCAGGGTCTTTTCCTTCCTCTGTCCTATTCCTTTCTTCTCTCTCATTATGCTCCATTCTCATGACAAACAATGGGGTGCTGCAACTGATATGGTTTCATAGGTTATTGTAAAGTCTCACATACTAAACGTCCTATTTTGAGTCAAGAATGGTATTACTTTTTATCACATGACAGTATGGACACAGCATGATCTCACAATAATACAGTGTAAATCTGGCAACTATAGTTTTCCCTTGCTTTTTCATAACTATCACTCAAGAAGTAGACAAACCAATGTTATTCAGTTGCCTTGGCCTATAACTTCTGCAATTCCTAGTTATTGACTTTAATAATTGTGACCAATAGGAACTGATCTAAAATGTTGCCTATTCTGCTACACTGGGATCCTGTTTGATTGGAATATATTAATTATTCTGAAGTTCTAGAAACTATAAAACCTAAACTGTAGTGCTTTATAATATGAGGATAAACGCATGTTGTTATGGTTATTATTTTCAGGGAGCAAAGCAAACTGATCTATATTGATTGAGATTGCCAACCCTTCTAAGCTAACATTTTCTAACTTGAGTGTCAGCAGCTCTCTGGGACAGTGTTTCTCAAGCTCAGCTAATTTATAATGGGTAAACTTCAATTCCTAGAATTCTCCAGCTAGACCCGGGCTGGCTGGGGAATTATGGGAGTTGAAGTCTACAAATTTTAAAGTAACTGAGATGGAGAAACATTAGTTTGGGGGTTTTGACCCATTGCTTCCCAGACATTCCATAGATTGAATCAGATTTTCTGTAGGCAAAGACTGGGCTGGATCCCTAAGCTGTACCTCTTTCCCCAAATCCTGAGTTCGACAAAAATGTCAGTACCTCCTCTGCAGCTTCTGTTCTATTACTGGGAAGTTTTTACTGCCAGTTTTTTTGGTGGGGAGGGAGGAGGTTGGGAAGAAAAAAAAGGAGCCAAACCAGTGTTGAAAGTGGCTAAGCTGCATTGAGGAATACATATCCTTCTCTTGGTACACATTAACATTTAGAGCGAATGTGTTTTTCTGAAGTTTGTGAGGGGGTTGCCCAGTTGCCATTCAGTTGCTTTCTTTGGTTGCTTTCCAGAAAGGTCCATGAGAATCTGTTGCAGAGAAAGCAGAATAGCAAAAGTCAGCCAGGCTGAGTTTACTAAGTAAAGCCTGGTGTTATAATGGTGATTATTTTGGGTACTTCATTTTTCTCTGAAACTTTAGCCATGGGACATAGCTGGAGACAAGACACCAGACTAGATGGACCAGTAGTCTGGTCTCTTATGAAAAATCTGAGCTTCTTTGAAACTGATGAGGGACCTTCCAAACCACAAATTATTTCCAGAAACTGAGGGATAGCTTTGGTAAATGAAAGGGGGAAGGATTGCACATGGCACGATTGCTGCAGAAGGGAAAAATGACTTTGAGGTGAAGTCATTGTGCAGAAAACAAGCTGCTTTCAACCTTCTTTTACCAGAACAGTTTGGATTCAGATCTACTTGAACACACATTCATCAGGACCATTCACTAAAGATGTATATGAAGCACATCGGGGTGGGCTGGGCTGTTGCACTATTTAAAAAAAGGCAACAAATCAAGATATCAGTATCTGAAAATCTCAGATAGGCAAGTGAAATAGAACTTCTATATAAAATTCTCTTTCAGGTAGACCTGAAGACCCTCTTTCAGTTCCAGGTGAAAGAAAGAACATTTCATAGAAAAGAAAATTAAAATGTTGCTTTATCAGTTTTACTGTTCACCAAACTTTGCTTAACTTTTGTGCAATTCTCTCTGGCTCCTTTCTCTGGCCTTCACCTTTGAGCAATATTGATTAGTTGGTACTTGGCTTGGCATTTGATCCCAGTCAGTGTTAGCTCTTTTGATTTGCTAGTCTAACAAATGGCCTATGATAACTTCTCAGAGATTTCAATCTGAAGTCTTTTAGGGCAATGTCTGTTGGATCTCTTGGAATAGGTAAGACGATAATTGAATCTCAAATGTTTTATTTTAAAAGTTTTGTTTAAGTTATGGGCCACCCACTCCTAAATGACTCTGGGCAGCTTACAGCTAATAACCCAAAGTGTTAAAAGAAATGCAATTGATCAGAAGAGCAAAATACAAAACAGATAAAAATAAAATACAGCAGAGCAAAACAAGAAGGAGGTTCCACAATCACCAAGTCCCCAAGCAATAGCCAGAGCTTCAATAATTTCCTGATGGGTTAGGAGCCACACAAATTAAAGTGTGTGTGTGTGTGAGAGAGAGAGAGAGAGAGAGAGAGAGAGAGAGAGTTCTGGGGAACCAGCAGTGGAAATTTTGAGTAGTTCAGAGAACCAGCAAATACCACCTCTGACTGGAGATTTTACAGTATCCTTCCCCTGCTGTGCCCACCAAGCCACGCCCACAGAACTGGTTGTAAAAAAAATTTGAATCCCACCACTGGTATGTGTGTGTATGATGGGGGTAGAGATAGCATTCCAGATGGCAGGAATTACAGCAGAATAAGTGTTCTTCCTGGATCCTGCAAGATGATGTTCTTTGACTGATGGGACACAGATTGCATCCACTCTGCCAAACTGAATTGAACTGGATGGGCAGAGGTAACTGGAAATGAGTGATCCCCTCACATAGCTGGTCCCCATGTCATCAAGGGCTTTCATGGTAACAACCAGTACCTTGCATTGCACCCAGAAACCAATTGGCAACCAGTGCAGCTTCCAAATTATCAGGTTCTTTATTAGAAGTCTTTAGTATTAGAATTGATCATTCCTAAGTATCAAGGATTCATTTTTCTCCTCATAGATTGATTGAGCATCGGTCCAGTAGTGAAAACTATAGTTGGTGAGACCGCACATGCTTTCCCTATCAAAGATCTTAGATTCAGACCCTGAAAAGCAGCGGGCAGCATTGTAGACAATACTGAACTTAGTGGACTGAGTTTAGGGCAGCTTCCTATGATCCTTTGATTTTCTGCTGCTTGCCATATAACCATTAGCTATTACAAATGAGTCATTTCTGTCTTGTTCTCTTCTCTAGAGAATTATGTAAAATGGATTTGTCTGTCACTTCAAGAAAGAATGGCAACATCTAGCTATGATGTCAAAGGATAACTCTGGACATCACAACAATGCCACAAGACATGAAACACTGCTTATGGAAACATAGAAAACTGACCACAGAAAAAGACCTAGTAGTCCATCAAGTTTATCTGAGTTTGTTTTTTGTTTTCTTTTTAATTAATTCATTCATTATTTTTAATTATTATTTTTATATTTTATTTATGTTTTTTTATTTTTGTCAGATGATTTTTATATGTTTATCCCCAACATATTTAAATTCAATTACTGATGATTGATCCACTAAATCTACTGGAAGTTACTTCCAAGCTTTCACTTCTCTTTCTATGAAATAATACTTTCTAATATTACTTTTGAACATCTCTCCTGATAGTTTGATGTTATACCCCCATATTTTGCTTAAATTTGCTTAATAGAACCTTACGTTATTCACGCCCTTAATGTATTTAAAGGTTTCAATGAGTGCAATGATAAGAATGAAATAATAATTTGATTGTGGTTTAATGTGAATATTTATCCACTGGATTTATATTCCTTCCTGTTTTCCAGCTAAGCCACAGCTCATTTTAAGTATGATTTGCTGACTAAGCCAAAATTGTCTGGGTTCACAGATTGCACTCATTCATAATCTGTATTTTGCAAAGAACAAATGAGTGGATCCACAAAATAGGATTAACTGAAATGAAACAACTGCTAATGTTTTGTGTTTAATTAAGTTTGGGTAGGGGGAAGAAGTCCTCTTTTCTCCCCAGGGTAAATATATTAGGAAGGAGGACAATCAACTTTTATTATTTGGCTTAAACTCATTAGGTGCTCCATGATTCACATCACCTTTATCAACAGAAGTTAAATATTTTTGCTTGTATCAATTCTTGGCTTCTGACTAAGCAATGTATTCCTACACACACACAGAGAGAGAGAGAGAGAGAGAGGGAGGGAGGGAGAGAGACGGGGGGAGGAAGGGAGGGAGAGGGAGAGGGAGAGAGAGAGAGAGAGAGAGAGAGGGTGGTATTCAAAGAGTACAGAAATTGAACAGTCTCAAAAACATGGAACTTCAACTTTACATCTGAGCTTTACATAACTGAAACTTCTTGAACTCCTATACCATCATTTGGAAGCTGCTGCCAACATGAAATATGTAGAGACTGGATATGTTGTAAAATCCATATTTTAAGATCACAGCTTTAATTTTATTAATGAACCTCAAAAAGAAACAGATGAGGAAAATGGCCTTTTTCATTAAAAAATGTGTTGCAGCTGCTTCAGTGCAGGCATTTGTGTGTGTGTGTGTGTGTGCATGCACATTGGCTAATGCTTATTGACTTCAAAGAAAGACAAGCCTTTAAAAATGAAATTTGAAGCTCAAACCTATCAGTCAGATGCTTGAACCATGGACTAAGAAGACATAAGACTTTATACCAATGGAAATATGTTTTTCCCACCAGGGTCTTTTATTTTTCATATAAATTCTATGCCCTTGTGTTACTTTATTTAAATATAGATTAAACAATGTTCTTTCTCTCTCTCTCTCTCTCCCACTCCCTCCTTCCTTTCCTCCCTCCCTCTTTCTCTTTGTGTGTGTATGTGTGTGTCAACATACATATTCTCTAAATAATACATTATTCAGAGCTTTTGTGGCTAAATTTATGGTTATGTTAAACTGTAGTTCTTTTGAATAAGCAATAGTAAGCGGGTTGCTAATTCACACTAAACCCTGAGTTTTTAAAAGCTAGTTTTCATATTGTCTTATGTCACAATCAGTGGCCTGTAGTCCACAATAAAATAGAATAGAATTCCTTATGGGCCAAGTGTGATTGGACACACAAGGAATTTGTCTTGGTACAAATGCTCTCATTGTACATAAAAGAAAAGATACATTCATCAAGAGTCAAGAATCATAAGGTACAACACTTAATAATAGTCATAGGGAATGAGAAGCAATCAAATCATACTAGGAAACAGTCAATATAAATTGTAAGGATACAAGTGACAAAGTTACAGTCATACAGTCACAAGTGGGAGGGGATGGGTGATAAGGTATAATGAGAAGATTAATAGTAATAGTAGTGCAGACTTTGTAAATAGTTGGACAATGTTGAGGGAATTATTTGTTTAAGCAGAGTAATTGCATTTGGGGAAAAACTGTCCTTGTGTCTAGTTGTTCGGTTGTGCCTTGCCCTATAGCATCATTTTGAGGGTAGGAGTTGAAACACTTTATGTCTAGGATGTGAGGGGTCTGTAAATATTTTCACAGCTGTCTTTTTGACTCGTGAAGTATACAGGTCTCCCATGGAAGGCAGGTTGGTAATAATTGTTTTTTCTGCAGTCCTAATTATCCTCTGAAGTCTGTGTCTGTCTTGTTGGGTTCCAGAACCAAACCAGATAGTTATAGAGGTGCAGATGATAGACTCAATAATTCCTCTGTCGAACTATATCAGCAGCTCCTTGGGCAGTTTGAGCTTTCTGAGTTGGCACAGAAAGAACATTTTTTGTTGTGCTTTTTTGATGACGTTTTTGATGTTTCATGTCCATTTTAGTCTTGTGATATGATAGAACCTAGAAATTTGAAGGTCTTTGCTGTTGATACTGTGTTGTCTAGTGTTGTAAGAGGTGGTAGTATGGGAGGGTTTTTCCTGAAATTTACCACCATTTCTACAGTTTTGAGTGTGTTCAATTCCAGATTGTTCTGGTTACACCATGAGGCAAGTTGTACAACCTCCTGTCTGTATGCGGATTCATCATTGTCATGAATGAGACCAATCACTGTTGTATCATCTGCAAACTTCAGTATTTTAACAGATGGATCATTTGAGATGTAGTCATTGGTATTTAGGGAGAAGAGAAGTGGAGAAAGCACACAGCCTTGGGTGGGGGGGCTGTACTAATTGTACAGGTATCAGGTGTGATTCTGCCTAGCTTCACCTGCTGCTTCCTGTCTGTTAAGAAGCTTATGATCCACCTACAAGTGTATTCAGGTACCGCTAGCTGGTTTAGTTTAGTTAGAAGAATGTCTGGAATGATGGTATTGAATGCTGAACTGAAGTCTACAAAGAGGACCCTAGGTATTTGGAGATTCAAGGTGTTGTAGGCTGTAGTGCAGAGCCATATTAAAGCATCTGTGGACCTATTTGCTCAGTATGTAAACTGCATGGGATCAGCAGATCTGTGATGGTTTTTAGGTGGGACAGCACTAACGTTTCAAGTTCTGGATTCATATAAAGCACCATCCAAAACCTTAACTGTGATATGTGAAATTGATCTTTCAGAATCTGGTTATATTTTCAAGTTGTTTAATACTGAACTGGTTAAGCATTTATTCTATGGAAACAAAAATAAACTCTTTATGACATATTCATTTAATTTATGTATGTATCTGTCTGGTTGCTTAGGACATTTCAACCATTCAGATTTCAGTGGTCATATCTGACATTTAATAAAAACAGCAACGATATTTTTATTGTTATTCTGCTTGTAACCTTACCAGGAGTGAGAGGACCTTGCAACATTAATCCAGCCCCTCATCACTACACACTTGGTCTACTGCAATGAGTTCTACATGGGATCGCCTTGGGAGATTATTGTCAACATTCTGCTTTTGTTCTCCTTAACTTAGAACAGATACACTTGTGGGAACAGCTTTTCTACCCAACTTTGGCTCAGCCAATTTGAATTTCCTGGAAGAACCTGGTCACAACCCTTCACTTTCATGAAATAACTGATCTGGAGGCTCCTATGTGTGCTTTTTTTTGTGGGTCAGCATTTACTCTGGAATAGCCTCCTCCATTCAATTTGCCCCCATTCTATTGAGTTTCCTAATGATATTAAAAATGATTTGTTTCAGCTATGTTTTGGGAAGATAAGCTAATGCCATTAGATTGATTATTGTGTGATTATTAGCATTTGATTCTTGGTTTTATATATATTTTTTACCAATAATTTTACATGTATACAGTGGTACAGAGGAATTATGGAGAGTCTTTTTGACTGCAGTGGAATACAGATACAGATTTAATTACTTAATTTTCAGTAAATCCTATATGACTTAGTGGAATTACTCAATTATGTAATTGAGCATCAACTAGTAAGGACTGGCATCATCACAGATAATTTTTTTCCTGGCTATTTCACAGAATAGCTGCAGTTCAGTGTCACTTTAGATGAAAATCAATGAAGTATTGTAGCTAGAATAGCAGATTCCTTAGACAAAACATTGTATCATTATAGAAGTTTTGTATATTTTAATTTTGCCTCCCTCTTTTGGTATATTATATTAAAACATAGTGAAGATGTAAAACAAAATATTTAGGAGAAGACTTTTAGATCATATAAAAAGACAATCATGGAATCTTTTTTCTTCTTCTAAGTTACAGCCTTTATGGAAATTATTAAGGAAAATGAAGAACATCAATGTGAGTCAGTTTTTGACAAACTATAAAAATGTTTTGGTTCTGGTTTAATGGTTTTTTAATATGAGATTGATTTCTCTGCATACTTTAATTATTGTGCTGCTGCTAATTTGCATTGTTTTTCAGAACTGTTGGGTATATGGATACACCAACTAGGTTTGGGTGAATAAATATATAAACCTAGGTTTAAGTGTTTGTAGCTTTAAGCACCAAACTGCAATGTAATTAGATAATTAAGGGTGCGGTTGCAAGCAGCAATAAAGGGCAGTGAGAGTAACGTAACACTCCCTGGTCTCTCCCTGGTCTGGTCTCTCTGCTATCTGCTGCCTGCTGTTTACTCCTGTATGAGACGTCTGCTTGTTGGCTACTGTGCTGGATACCGTTTCTGCTGAACAAAAGGACTGTTTACTTGGTGAGCTGATATCCTGTGCATACTCAGCGTTGTCTTCGAGAGAAAGGTATCGTGAGGAGAAGATATTTCAACAAGCAGATAAAGACATTGTACTGACTAGTTAATGGACTAGGTTACTGGATGGATATATTGGATAATGACATATGGACTGATTGACACTGCTTAAACTCTGTGTGAATTAAATAACTATTTAAAACTACAAACAGTGTTTTTGTCTCCAGTGTGTGTATACTCTTGGGCTCAGCCTCTCTCTCATTTGGCTGCCAGGTTTGACTGCTGCTGCACATTCTGCTTGGGGGTTTGTCCCCAAACACTAACATTGGTTATGGGCCCAGCAGTGCGCACAGTCTAACTAACCAGGTTATAGCAGTGAGAGTTTTGGGGTGAGTTGCACACTACTGTAAAAACAAACTGTTTGTTGAATAGTTATTTATCTGAGGAGCAATGGCACAAGTAAATTTGCCAAGTCTGTCCATGATATCCAGACTAGATGGAACAAACTATGTTTCATGGTCAATAAAATGTAGTTTACTTCTACGAAGAGAAGGTTTGTGGGACATAATAACAAACCCAGCAGATGTATCTAACTTAGATCCTAATGTTGAAGAGGATGCCAAAAAGATACAAGACTATGAACGAAAGAATGAGCAGGCTTTATGCATCATAGGACTGACTCTCTCAGACCAGCAACTCATCCATATCCGTGGAGAGGAAAATGCTGCAAACTGCTGGGAGAATCTCAAGAAGATTTATGTTCGAGACAGTGTAGGAGCTCATATCAATCTTACACGGAAGCTGTTTAGAACACATCTTGAGAAGAATGGAGACATGTTAACTCATTTAAACTGTATGAAGAGCATTTTTCAGGAATTACAAGAAAAAGAGCTTATATTTAATGAGTTGCAACAAGTATACATCATACTGTCTTCTTTGGATCGAAGCTATGATGATTATGTGACTGCTTTAGAGGTATTGCCAAAAGACAGTTTATCAGTAACTGAGATTACCGGCAGGCTATTAGAAGAAGCCAGAAGAAGATGTGAACGTGACCAGCTGAGAGAAGATAAACCTAAGAAAGAGGAGAAATTATCTTCAAAGCTTGAAAGAAACCAACTTATTAGAGTAAAGCACCCCGAAGAAGAGAATTTATCTTCGACGGCATACACAATTAAAAAGTGTTTTAATTGTGGAGGCAGAGGACATTTGGCAAGATTCTGCAGAAAAGGAAAAAGCCAGAATGTAAAGAAGCCAAAGAAATCCTTTGAACTAGCCACGTTTAGCAACTGTGATGTGAAGAATGATTTATGGGTGGTGGACAGTGGTGCATCCCACTGCATCATGAAAGATAAGACAAACTTTATAAAAATGTCTACAAGCTCTCAACATATATCACTCGCGAATGGCTGGCACCTCAAGGCCAAGGGTGAAGGTATTGCATATTGTCCATGTTTAAACCAGAATATAAAAATGTTGTATGTACCACAGTTAAAGATGAACTTACTTTCTGTAAGAGTATTAGATAAACTAGGTTATGTAATTACATTTAAGAATAATAATTGCATAATTGAAAAAGATAACAAAAGGATAACTGCAGCTTTAAATGGAGCATTGTATGTTTTACATGATAGTAAGAAAGGGGAGGCACAGACTGTATTTAACAATACAAAGCCTCATAATGAATGTATCCATTTATTGCATAGGCGTTTGGGGCATGTAAATTTTAAAATGCTAAAACGTACAGTAGAGTTATCTGAAGGAATAAGGTTAAAACCCTGTGATAAATATTTGCGTTGTAATGTCTGCTGTGAAGATAAGAGTAAAATATTGCCTGCAAATAGGCTAAATGGTTTCAAAACTAAAGAACCTTTAGAAGTTGTATTTGCAGACATTATAGGTCCAAAGAAACCCAGTATGGGGGGTGCTCGATATATACTGAGCATTATGGACCATTACTCTAGATATGGGTTTTGCTACCTAATGAAAAGCAAAACTGAAACATATCAACATTTCTTCAACTGGTTAAAGTTTGCAGAAAGAAAAACTAAACGGCAACTGATAACCTTGGTGACAGATAATGGTACGGAATTTGTTAATAACAAATTCCAGAATAGATTAAAGGTAGCTGGAATAGAGCACAAGAAATCTGCACCATACAGACCACAACACAATGCATTTATTGAGAGAAGAGGCCAAACACTACAGGCAATGGTTAGAACAATGTTAACTGATTCTGGATTACCTGATTCTTTGTGGGGGGAGGCTACAATGTGTGCTAATAACTTATTGAACAACGTTGTTAACTCAACTACTGGTGAAATACCATTCACCATGTGGCATGGCAGGAAGCCTGATTTGAGTTACCTGCACACATTTGGTGCACCAGCATGGGTGCATATCCCTACACAACTCAGGCGTAAAGGGCAACACAGAGCTAAACAATTTTTCTTCGTTGGTTACCAAGCAAACCATAGGGCATATAGATTTTGGGAGAAAGGCACATCTAAGGTGTTATGTAGTGCTAATGCCCAATTTCTAGAGCACGTAGGATGGGATAAGTTAGAACAGGATAACAATAAAGAAGTGATTATTGAATCCTATAGAAATCCCATTAATTATCCCTGTAACTTTAAGAATAAAGTAAAGAGGGAAATACAGGAAGAAATTGTGCCCATAGAAGAAGAAATAGAACCAATAGCTGAGCAAGCTGAGGAACATGAACAGGTAGTAATTCAAAAAAGTCCTCAAACAAGCCCTGTAATTCCCAGAAGAACTACACGAATATCTAGACCGCCTGATAGATACCAGGCTAACACAGTGTGCCAGGTTAATAAAGTTCCATATACTGTGGATGAAATTAAAAAGTATCCTTCTAAAGATAAGGAAAGTTGGTATGCAGCAATGAATAAGGAATTGAAATCCTTGAAGGATATGAAAGTATATGAAAATGCGAGATTACCTGTAGATATAAAACCCATTGGCTGCAAATGGATTTTTAAGATAAAAACTGATAAGGATGGAAATATAATCCATAAGGCAAGATTAGTAGCCCAAGGTTTTAGACAAAGTGCCAATGACTATGATGAGATATTTGCACCTAGTCTTAAGGCAGCAACATTAAGGGCAGCTTTAGTGTGGGCAGCAAGCAAGAAATATATAGTTAACCATTTAGATGTGGAAACTGCTTACTTGCATGTTCCACTAAGACATACTGTATATATGAAAAAGCCTATTGGAATCAAAGGTGAAAATAATAATGATTGTTGGTTGTTAAAAAAGAGCCTCTATGGTCTTAAACAATCTGGCTATGAATGGAACCAGTATATTGTAAAGGAACTAAACAATATAGGTTTTAAAGCTGGTTTAGCCGATCCATGTCTATTTAAAAGGGAGACAAATGGGAAAATATCATTATTATTATTATTTATAGATGATATTGCATTGATTACTGAGACTAATGATGAAGCAAATAAAATAATAGCATCATTAGCTAGGAAAATAAAAATCAAGCAATTAGGGGAGATAAAGAAATATCTAGGTTTGGGAGATGGGAGGAGCCGGCGCCGTGGCGATATGGTCTGCAATCGAGCTCCTCGATTGCAGCCGATATCTCCGTTACCGGCCGGTCCAACGGACCTACGCTGTCCCGTAGGGGCAGCCACCGTGAAGAGCGTACCCTGAGGACTCCGGGGATACCGCAAAATCCCTGGAGAGCCCGGGTGAAGCTCTTCTTGCCAGCGGCGGAGAGGCAGCCCCCATGCTGCTGAAGCCGGGGTGGCTCCAGAAGGAAAGAGTTTGAGAAAGAGTTTGTCAGTTGGGTGAGAACCTTTTTTTTATTTAATTTTTTGAGCTTTGAAAGTTTACTCTGACTATTTGAAGAAACCTGTGTGATTTTTTTTTTTTTTTTGACAAAACTGACTAAGCGGCGTTTTTTTTAGGAAACGTCAAAGAGAGAATCCATTTTTTTTCTTTTCTTTGCTTCCGGACTTTATTGTTATTTATTGGATAACTGGACTGTTTTGTTTTTTTTTTTTTTCATACTTATATGTTTTATTCCTCTTCTGGATTTTTCATTTTTAGGCTAGAGGCTCCTTTTGATTTTGTTTTTGCTTTTGTGTATTCCACGTCGGCTTTCCCTTGTTTATTATGCTCTTCAGAGAGGAGGGGGGAAAGTGAGAACTAAGAAATATCTAGGTTTGAATATACTGAAAACACAGAAAGGTTTTAAGATATCTCAGGAAGATAAGATATCTAAATTGCTAATAGAGTATAAGATGGAACTTTGTAAGCCTGCAAAGACTCCAATGAGTCAGGATATTTGCAAAATGGATGCTCAAAGTCCCAAGTTTGATAAGGCAATATAGCAATCTTTGATTGGTAGCTTATCATACATTAGCAATTGGTCAAGGCCAGATATAGCTTATAGTATTAATCAGCTGGCACGACATAATAATGATCCGCTTCAATGTCATTGGAATGCATTGAAGAGAATTTTAAGATATCTTAAAGGAACATTACACCATGCACTGTATCTAGAACCAAAAGGTGATCTCATATTGAGTGCTTATGCAGATGCTAGTTTTGCATCAGAAAGAGACACAAGAAAATCGACTTCAGGAACAGCCATAATGCTGGGTAAGACATTAATAGGTTGGAAGTCAATAAGACAACAGCATATAAGTTTGTCTACTATGGAGGCAGAATTCTCCTGTTTATCGCTATTATGTACTGAATTAATTATGTATAAACAAATGATGAATGATATGGGCATAACTGTAAATTATTCTATAATTGTACATGAAGATAATCAGGCAGCAATTCAAATGGCCACAAATATTGCAGTAAAAACTAGGAGCAAGCATACAGATTTAAGGTACCTAAACGTTAGACAATCTGTACAAAGTAAAATGATACAGCTGGAGTACTGCATGTCGGAGGACAATATAGCTGATAATTTTACTAAAGCCCAAGGTGCCATTAAGCACCTAGAGAGTTGTGAAAAATATGGGTTTAAATTGTAAGGGTATTATATATTTATATCACCCAAAAGGGGAGAATGTTGGGTATATGGATACACCAACTAGGTTTGGGTGAATAAATATATAAACCTAGGTTTAAGTGTTTGTAGCTTTAAGCACCAAACTGCAATGTAATTAGATAATTAAGGGTGCGGTTGCAAGCAGCAATAAAGGGCAGTGAGAGTAACGTAACACTCCCTGGTCTCTCCCTGGTCTGGTCTCTCTGCTATCTGCTGCCTGCTGTTTACTCCTGTATGAGACGTCTGCTTGTTGGCTACTGTGCTGGATACCGTTTCTGCTGAACAAAAGGACTGTTTACTTGGTGAGCTGATATCCTGTGCATACTCAGCGTTGTCTTCGAGAGAAAGGTATCGTGAGGAGAAGATATTTCAACAAGCAGATAAAGACATTGTACTGACTAGTTAATGGACTAGGTTACTGGATGGATATATTGGATAATGACATATGGACTGATTGACACTGCTTAAACTCTGTGTGAATTAAATAACTATTTAAAACTACAAACAGTGTTTTTGTCTCCAGTGTGTGTATACTCTTGGGCTCAGCCTCTCTCTCATTTGGCTGCCAGGTTTGACTGCTGCTGCACATTCTGCTTGGGGGTTTGTCCCCAAACACTAACAAGAACAATCCTATCACTGTCTATTCAGGCATAAATCACAGTTTATATTGAAGCTTGATCCAAGTGACAAGGTACAGAATTGCAGCTATCATATTTTTTCTTCTTCTTTTATACACCAACATAGGAGCTCTGCTTAATATAAAAAAGAGCTCAAATATTTCAGTGCATTTCATCATGCATTCTTCTCTCCTTTGCTTCACTCTTTGCTGATATAAATTTGTGGGAGTGGGTGATATATTAATATATTATCACATTTACCATTTCCTAAAATGATGCAAGATACCAGGAAGTAGCACATTCAGGTATTCCGCATATGATTTTCTTTCAGTCAAAACAGTAAAATGCTTTTTCAGTGGCTGCAAAAGTAAATCTCTAAAGCCACTGTTCATCAATTGGTTTGGAGATTTTCTTAAAGCTATTTCTACAAGACTTAAGTCATGTAATATTTAGTACATATTAAGAGAATAGTTTCCTTCCCTCCTCCTCCTCCCTCTGTCAGTGACCCTCAGCCTGACACCACGGACTTAGACATACTAGCTAATGCCATATTGTTTCAATTACATAGACCAAAGGATATTGGTAAGTATTGCAATAATAAGTAAATGTTAAATGACTGTATGCAGAAACGTATGTTACATGGGTTCAAAAATGGAAGAAGCTGGGTGGAAAGAAGGAAAATGATTCTTTCAAGATAAGAAATTCATCTGGGAATTGTTTAGATTCAGGCAATTAATGATTGAATCATCTTCTGTTCAGATTTTTCTTCAGGTTGACCAGTGATGGGATTCAAATTTTTTTGCTACCGGTTCTGTGGGCATGGCTTGGTGGGCGTGGCAGGGAAAGGATACCGTAAAATCTCCAGTCAGAGGTGGTATTTGCCAGTTCTCCAAACTATTCAAAATTTCCACTACCAGTTCTCCAGAACTGGTCAGAACCTGCTGAATACCACCTCTGAGGTTGACCACTGAAGAAAAAAAAATCATATTTTCCTAGGATCTAACTAAGTGTTTTTTGTGGATATTTCTCTGTTCTTCTCTTCCTGGCTTGAATTTAGGACCACCCTTGGCCTCATATTTTTCACAAAGAGTTCAGAACTCTCTGTAGAAGCTTAGAAAGGCAGAGAATGGATGGTTTTCAGTTTCACCAGGAGTTCAAACTCTTAGGTTAAACTGCTGTTTTATGAGGATCTCTTTATCTCAAAATATCCTGGCATTACTTATGGAACTAACATTAAAATGAAAATTATGAAACAGATTGATGTTGTTGCCTCTTCAAAATCTGGCCAAAGACCTCTTTAAGTCCATCATGATCCATCTTTATCCCTATCTATTAGAAGCATTTGTTTGATTGATTGATTTGAACCCTAAGGAAAGCATATGTTTGTTTGATTGATTGATTGAACCCTAAGGTGGGGAGGATAGAGAGTGATGGTCATGAAAGAGCCTTTTCTTGTGACCACAATTTCCACTCCAGGATAGATGGAGTGCAAATACCTTTGTGTTAAATTGGGAAAGAGAGAGAAGTTAGGGATCCTTATGTAGTAGCACTGGGTACAACATGATTCTTTTCTGAGCTGAAGTTAAGTAGTGGAGTTTCCCAGGTGCCTTGTTCTGGGTAACTTCAAACTCTATTTCTTGGGGTCATGTTTAGCAAGCGCTTCTATGACAACCATTGATTATCCCATGTAATATTTTGTCTGATGCACATAACTGTATGGCTTATAAGCCTTATTTTGTGATTGGGTGTTTTGTGGGAGTAGGTAGTATATGAAATATGTATGGAAATAATTTAGGCCTTTGGATCATTTCCTGGTCAGATGCATCTATTGGCTACCTAAGACCAGGCATCATCCAATGGATCCAGATGATTTCTAAAAGGTATTTGAGCACTTCTCAAACATCTATTGAACAATTCAATTAAGGATCTGGTAAATGCCTGGAACAGGAAAGCAGCTAAGCCTCTTGATGTGATTACTGTTGAGCCACCTCTTCGATTTAGCCATTTCCAGGGAAGTCTCAGGGGTAACACTGGTTCACTGAGGACCTCCAATAGATGAAATGATAGAAGAGATGTCTGGAATACTGCTAGATGAAGATGAGAAGTTATTCTGAGTTACAGTATGGATAACCTCATATCTAAATCTACACTATGACAATAAGAAAGCTGTAGTTTGCTCACTTTTCTATTCTTTGTGCAATGGCTTTGTTATCCATTCCTTGTTGTTCTGTCATCACTATACATTACTTTGTGTGCAGTTTGATGCAGCTAAAGCCACCCATCCTCCAATAAAACAGACCATGTAAGTAGATCTGGATGCTTTATTAAAGGAACAGGATGGGAGAAACTGGGAAAAATAAAAATACATATAATTTGAAATAATAAATAATACAAAATAATACAAAATAAGCAGTGTTGAGTTGCTGATGAACATAACAATTAACAAATGCTGATAAATCTAAATGTCACCAGTGATACTGTGCATATGGGATGTGGATTTTTGTCCTCAGTTGTTCAACTATCACCAACATTTTTAACGGAGTCTCAGGCTAAGATAAAAGAGTCAGGGTTCACAGGTGATGTTTTTCAATTGGTCCTGTTTTATAGACTACCTTTGCTCCAAAACCCCTCTCAGATCTTAATTTGTTTCATTGTATGTGTTGGTATATGTAGTCCAGGGAGGGATAAATGAAGAATACCTGCAACTGTCCAGCTAAAGCAAACAGGAACATATATTAGGCAGCAGTGATTATAGGAAGAAGCTACGGTAATCACTTTGGTGACAGTTGCAATGGCACCATTTCATACTGTGTGAGAGATGGTAATGGTAAACTGTTCTTAAATTTTGTCAGGAAAAATCATATGGATTGGCAATATATTATTATTGATGTCATAGTGCCAGATGATGGACCCTTCACTTTGGATGGCACTCAACATGCTATTTAGGAAGAATTGAGGATCTTTGAGAGTACTAATGAAGTTTGTGATATGGCTTGATTAAAGATTTCAGGATGTTGCTATACAGGAAAAGAAAACTTGAAGCTGAAAAGAATCAGAGTGAGAACATGGAATGTAAGCATGAAGATAGGAAAGCTCAAAACAGTTTCAGTTTTACCATGTAGTTAAACTGGATCAACTACATGGTAATGAATTAGGTATCCATGAATTGAAATAGACTAACATTGAACACTTTTGGTCAGAATATTGTACTTTTTTGAATTAAAGATAGAAAAATCCAAAGGAGGAACAATGCTTTCAAGGTCAGGAAAAATTAGTAAAGACAGTACATAGGTACAGTATAATACAATACAATATAACCAGTGAGCAAATTATACTTCACAAACCTTTAATATAATGTTTATGCTCCAAACATCCAAGCAGAAGAGGAAGTTGATGCATTTTATAGTCAAATTTAATCTGAAATTGATAGACTATACAAGTAAGATGTCCTGCTTGTGGTTGGAAACCACAATGGTCTCATTGGAATGTCAATGTTGGAAATAGTAAGATATAAATGCAAAATGGACTGTATCCATGATCATGTCATACTAACTAGGATAGAAATCTCATTCTATTGGAGTGCAACAATTAACGTGTTAGATGAAATCTGGAGAGACCTAATTTCTGATCTATCCTTAATTATGAAAGTGTTACTAGATATTTTGGGAGGCTCCTGAAAATAATTGCTTCTCTGGTTTTCAGCTTTTCTCAATCTAGTTTAAAATGCATTGGTGAGATAAAAATCTAATGGATAAATTAGTATAAGCACAAACATCATGCAGAAATTAAGAACTTCTCAAAAGAAACAGTTACTTTTCTCAATTGGCAAGGTGTTGTTTAGCCACACACATTTTGACAATTACATGAGAGTCAGTGTAAGCCACATGAAAGACACAAATGGAAGTGATTATCATTTCTAAGCACATGCATGGCAGTACTAATAGAATCACATAAAATGCAAGGGGAAAAAACATAGCCTGGCAGTACCTTTGTCGGGAACAATTAAAGAAAAAATACAAAGGAGTGTCAAAGTTTTGACTTCTTTATCACTCTTCATTAGGCCAGATGCTACAAAGAATATGCTTATAAAAAAACAAGAAAATCCACAAATTAAATCAGATCTTTCAACTCTACTGATTCACAAGGTATAACTGGTATAACTAGGTTTGAAATTCACTTTATTCAAATTGACTGTCTTATATCCAAATCTGTGCCCAAATAGAGTTCCAGATATAAGGAAAAGTACAAGAGCATCAATATGCTGATTACTGGAACATGAATTATGCAACTTTGGGATTTATTTATTTTTATTTATTTATTTTGATTTGTCAATCGCTTACAAGATAATAGGTATAAGTATATACATAGTTATGAATACATGAAATGGGTACATATAAGAAAAATAAAAGAAACAATAGGACAGGGATGGTAGGCACATTGGTGCGCTTATGCATGCCCCCTACAGACCTCTTAGGAAAGGGGTGAGATCAATAGCAGACAGTCTAAGGTTAAAGTTTTTGGGGTTTGGGGAAAAAAAACCACAGAGTCAGGTAGAGTATTCCAGACATTGACCACTCTGTTGCTGAAGTCGTATTTCCTGCAATCAAGTTTGGTGTGGTTAACCTTGAGTTTGTATCTATTGTGTGGTCTTGTGTTGTTATAGTTGAAGCTGAAGTATTCATTGATAGGTAAGTCATTGCAATGTATGATTTTATATACTATACTTAGATCAGACCGAAGACAGCGTAATTCAAGGTTTTCTAGGTCTAGAATTTCAAGTCTGGTGGCATAAGGTATTCTACAACAAGTAGAGGAGTGGAGAACTCTTCTTGTGAAATATTTCTGGATTTTCTCAACTGTGCTAATATCAGATACGTAATGTGGGTTCCAGACTGATGAGCTGTATTCGAGTATTGGTCTAGCAAATGTTTTGTATGCTCTAGTTAGTAGTGTGATATTACCAGAGAAAAAGCTATGTAGGATTAGGTTAACAACTCTTATTGCCTTTTTGGCTATGTAGTTACAGTGGGCTCTAGCACTTAGGTCATTAGAGATGAGTATTCCAAGATCCTTGACAGAGTTCGGATCATCAACAAGGTCTTGACTATTCAGCTTGTATTTTATTTTCTGATATTTTTTTGCCAATATGTAAGACAGCATTTATTTGTTGAGATTTGAAGTTGCCATTTGTTTGACCATTCTGATACATAGTCAAGATCTTTTTGAAGGGTAGCAGTATTGTCTGTGATATTGAACAGCTTTACATCATCTGCGAAGAGATTTAACCATTTGCCATGTTATCACTATCTTGATAGGATTATTGCTGCAGATTCTAATAATGCTCAATTTTTTCTTACTCCAGCCTTTGTGATAGGTTATAAATATAAGCAAACAATCAAAATAAACAAAAGGTAGGGGGGATTCCTATCATTCTCCTAATACTATTGATAGCAAATCTCTAGTTGTACTCTGACCTACCATTTGGAAATCATTGCAACAAAGTTAATTGTACATATATGTAAGAATACACATTCTTGAGTTCTGTACTATAGCTTGTAAGTACAGCACAACAGAGTTTTATTTGTAATTCATAATAAATACAAACATGTATTAAAATCCATGGTGTGTACAGCAATAGAATTTTGCCATTGTCTTTGTAAAGTTCTATATCATGGCCTGAACAAATAGAACTTTTAAAATATTTATCTTTAGCCACTCTTCACTGAACAGTTGGTTCCTTTCTCCTTGCCATGTTTTTAGTTTTAATCAAGGACAGATTCTTGTGAAAATAAGGGGTTTGTTGTTTTATTAATTTCCAAGAACTGACTTGATTTGGCTGCCCCCTGAGGACTGCCAGAGAGCAATTTAAATACAGAGGTGGGTGGCCTTTTTTTCTTTTTTCCTATTGGGTTTAACAATTTTAGCACATATAAAGTAAAGCATTGTTCATTTTCTAATATAGAATGGATTATCCATTTATATTAAGAGCTTTGCTCTTAAAGGTTCATTATTCTAGTAGTGCAAATATATGGGCTAATATACAAGAGATACCACAAGCACATCTACAGCAGTTTCCAAATGTTGTTGCAGCACACATTTTGTTGTGCAGTTTCCAATAAAATGCATTGGGTTTTGGAAAGATCACCCCATTTATACGAGAGAGGCACAAGCGACAATTAAGTAATAATGCAATTTTTCAAGTTCCCATGATTACAAGAAAGCTCAGCCATTCTTCTTTAAATCATACATACAGTAGGCCATTAAAACATCAGAAGGCATCTCTATTCCTGAGACCAAGGGAATGCTCATCATTTTCAGCCATATATCAATAAGAGTAACCAATTACCCTGGAGCAAAGGTAAGACAGAGGCCTCAAATTCCTCTCAGTGAATGTTATGACATTGTTACATTAGCCAGGAGACTACAATGTTATTTCAGAGTAGTAGTTTAGCTGCCTGTTTACCAGCTCTGTCAGGTACATGCTTATGAATCTCACAGTGCACCACAGGAAGGTGAGGTGGCTTCACACCAGAAATAAAGCAACACTTCTTGCAATATGATCCAAGGCCCCACTCCCCTTCCCAGAGCTACCTCACAAATGGGCTTCACAATTGGGGAGGTTTAGAGCTGGCTGGAACCTGATTGCCTGCACAGAACACCAACTTGTCTCCCCACTGAAGTGGTACCTATTTGTCTACTTGCAGAGAACATTCTTTCAAACTGCTAGGTGGGCAGAAGTTGAGATGAATGATGGGAACTCATCTCAACATGTAGTGCTAGAATTTGAACCGCTGGAGCAGAGACCATCTCCAGATCATTAAGCCACTGAGCCACCACTCTTCTAATCCTCTCTACTAAGTCAAGTATACCTATGAGTGGTTCAAACAAAGATGTTCTCTGTCTTCCTTCCTTCCTTCCTTCCTTCCTTCCTTCCTTCCTTCCTTCCTTCCTTCCTTCCTTCCTTCCTTCCTTCCTTCCCCTCCATTATATGGTTTATTTTCTTTCCACAGAATTATGTTTAAAAAAGAAACTTCTCTTTGGTGTATTTTGATTAGTAATATTAGAAACTCTCCATCTGGCATCATTTCAAATCTCTTTTGATCATTTCTGAAAGCACAGCTAACAGTGAAGTTAAATTTAATGTTTTCAATTTTCTGTTATTATCAAGGTATGAATTCTCAAAAATCTATATTGATAATATTCAATAAAAGTTTCTTTTTTATTTTTCTTTGCTTTTGCTTTCAAAAATAACTGTGAAATAGTATAAATATCAAGAGCACATGTTTGGCACAGAAGCACTGAATTGACTGGTTCTATTTTTCTCATCTAAAAAGTTTCAGTTTCATATGCCTTTTTATTTCTTTTGCTTAAAGCAAAAGAAAGATTAGAACAGGAAGCACCTCATAATTTTATGAAGTAGGCAGCATCTCCAGGCATTCCTAGTCTTCGTGTTAATTTTTAAAATTACATTTGTTTTTACTGAGTATAAAAAACGAGAAAGAAAAAATAACGAGAAAGAAAAAATATAACAGCTCTCACAATTATAAAAAATGAATAAAAACAAAACAGAAAAACAAGTTTAGTATCTCTGTGTTTTAATCAGGATGCCCAGAATGGTGCTCAGGAGTTCCACTATGCCTGCAGACTCTCTTTTCTGTTTATGGCTTTCTGTCCTATCTGACATTTTATTTGAAAACATTGTTTTACTTTTTCAAAAAAACGGAAAGCAGAAACAGGGTAAAACAAAACTTACAAAATATTTCTGGGTCCAAATAGACCTTCTGAACTTCTTTAGAAAAGAAATATAATGACCAGTTGTACCTCAATTTAGAATTTTGTGCACCTATTCAGAAATTTAACAACGGTAAGAATGGGGTGCAGATATAGAGGTAAAAGGGGTGATATGTCATTGACTATATCCCAATAGGAAGGGGGAAGCTGCCAGGCCACGTGTTCACAACATATCCTTGAGAGTCCAAAAGTTATGGCCTCCCATTGAGTTTTGCTCAGAATTAACCATGTTCATCTTGGTTTACTTAACTAAGTAACTTAATCCTTCATCCATTTGCATTGACACTGCTATTTGATACAGGGAATAGCAACAGGTTGCCAAGAACAAAAGGCTGATAAAGGACAGGTAAGATTGAGAGGGAGAATGGATCTGAACCTGACCTCACTTTGCACTTTGAACAAGCCAGTTTAGGTTTCAAGGTTTATTTATTTTATTGTTTGTTTTTGGTGAGGGTGTAGGAGGACATGGAAAAGACCTTGTCAGAGATGCCAGGGAATCAGAACTTTGGTTCACCGAACCCGATAATAACAGTCTGATTTGGAGCATCTCTCTGGGCTGGCTTCCTCAATCACCCTCCCATCCTTGATGCATTCAGATACAACCAGGCCAGCTGAAGGCCTTTCAAGCTTTCTACTAGCCTCTGCTTAGTTTTATTATGCAACAAGGTACTTAGTAAATGCTTGCTTCAAATGCTTATGCAACAGCTAAAGTGCAGGTTTGAAATGTGATGGGAGACCCAGTATTAGCCTGAATGGCTGAACACTATGCGCATATTTAAGACAGTGGTTAAACATCAAAGTCAACAAGGATGATTTTGGCAGAACAAGGAAAAAGTAACCACATTTTTTTAAAAAACGTAAACATTTGCCTATGTGGTAATAAGTGTTATATTTATGGCTGGGATTTCCTGATTGAGGTTCTATTTGACATTCACTTGATGTAAAGCTGGAAACAAGGCAGCTAAGGCAGGTGATATTTTTCTAACAGGAAGGACCACTTTAACTGAATGGAAATGAAAACTTGCAAACAAGGTCAGATGGCTCCAATGAATCAAAGCAAACAATAAAAGTAAAATGAAAATTTGGGCACATGGCCAGTCTAAATAAATAATAAAGGATAGGAATCGAAATAATCTGAGCTGGACTTCATGGTTAAACACCTTGACAGCAATGTTTCAGAAAATGAACAATCTTTTTTTGTTTCTGTTCTCTTACTGTTGAACTTTTTCTTTCTATTATGCTTTATAATTGATGTATATATTGGTATTTTGTGTGTGTGTGTGCACACGTGTACTAATTGGAACAGGTTGTGCAGGCAATTGTGCATATTGTTTAAAAAGGGATAAAACATATGTTCCAATAAACAGTGAAATACAGAAACTGCTCAGTCAAGGAATTTTGTCTTCCTTGAATCCAGCTAAAATCTATCACACCCAAATCCCACTAGAACAGAGGTGTCCAACCTTGGCAACTTTAAGACTTGTGGACTTTGTCTCCTAGAATTCCTCAGCCAGGTTGGCTGGAGATTTCTGGTAGTTGAAGTTCACAAGACTTAAAGTTACCAAGTTTGGACACCCCTGCACTAGAGGAAATGAATTTTGGTTACTTTATGCTAATAACATCATATTTAATTTGATTTAAAAGGAAAAATTAGAACCCTGGTGTCAGCATTCCTGGTGGACAGGAACTGTCACCTGGTGGCTCAGTGCTTAGAATGCAACATTGCAGGCTAATTCTGCCCACAGCCTGGAGTTTGATCCTGACTGGTTCGAGGTTGACTCAGCCTTCCACCCTTCCAAGGTCAGTAAAATGAGGACCCAGATTCTTGAGGGCAATATATTTGTAAATTACCCAGAGAGCACTGTAAGACACTATAGAACAGTGTATAAGTCTAGGTTCTATTGCTATTGCTATGATTGACAAATATCTACAAATGTTATCTGAGAGATATGTTAACACACCCTCTGGGATTGTATTAGACAATTATGTAGTAACTCTTTTTGTAGGAGAAATGTGGTTTTAGCTTTTAGAATCAAATGGAATCTAAAGTACTAACATATTTATCCCTACTCATTAAATGATCAATTTGCTTTTATTGTAAATACTAATGTTATGTTAATGTTTACTATTAACACTAATACTTACTGTAAATGCCAACATTTTTCTGCTTTTATAGAAGGGACTATCTGTAGGAGCATAAGTAAGAAATTCTGGAGGGCTTTCGCCCCTTCAGGTATGTAAATGTGTGTGCACGGTTTCCTGGAAAGGTGTTTGTCCCCGATAATTTATGCTGGGAAGTGAACATATTTTCCCTCCTCATTATTTCATATTAATTAGGCAAGATTGGGTTGCTTGAGCCTGAGGAAGAGGGAGCAAAAGATGATCAGAAAGCATTTGAAAACATGTCTTCTGAAGGATATGCTTAGTGAGCTTCTGGAATCATTGGAAAGAAATACTTTACAGTATCCCAAACAAATATTGCCCTAATCCAGTTCTGAGAATTGCCTTTCCGGGTGTGCTCTGCTTTCGGAGGCTGGCAGATAGAACTGGCAGTCTGACAGAGGCTTTGGCATAATTTGTTGGAAGGGAGGCCCAAGTGGAGAGATGAGACTGTATCTTGATACTCACTGTTTTCACAGAAGCCGGGCACATACAAAAGCTACTCAGGTGTTTAATGTTCTTTGAGATAGGACTATCTGTAGCAATGATAAGAAAGAAAAAAAAAGAGCTGGAAGTTCAAATCTAAGTTGTGCTTGTTTTGTTATGCCGGTTTATTTTTATTTGTATTTCTAACTTTCTAGTATGTTGTTTTAGTAAAGGAAAAACAAAACAAAAAAAACCCCATATAAATAAATAATTACATAATGAAACACAACATGCTGTTCTCTGAAACAAAACTGTTCACAATGCATTTGATTTATCTGGTTCAAGGATTTTTACTGTATTTCTCCTGGTAATATTGCCATGAGAGTTGAAATTCTTAACATGCCTACCTTGCTGAAAGAAGACTAAGATGTAAAGATCTATTCAAACTCACTCTGAAAGTTTTTAAAAATGTGACATTACCAGCTAGTGGCATGCTATTGATTTCTCTTTCTTATAGCCAATGTGATTGTTCCCTTTCCTGCTCTTTAGGTTTATTTAGTGGGAAATGGATAATGATTTTATACATTTACCACCTATTTTCTCTAAACCATGTTTAGGAAGTTGCAGCTCAATTGTTCACCAAAATGGTCCTAACTATCTGTCTGGTGTCTATTAATCCCAAAGAGCCTCTAAAATGGATAGAGAGTAGTAACAAAACATTGAGAATCCCTCTCAGTCTGCTTTCATTATGTCAACAAATGCTATGTGAGATATAATGATAGGTATCATCCTAAAAAAAGAGAGTTTGGAAAACTATCTTCCGAACTTTCCATTAATTCCAGTACAATCAGTTTACCGTTTTTCCCAACAGTTCACTGAAATAGTAAATCTGCTAAATCACAGGAATGAGTTTCATTTTCAGTAATCTGTAGACTGGGGCCCTTGTAAACCCATTTCATCATTTTATATTTTATGAGTAGCTCAGGCTTTTCTGAGCCTTTTTTTTTTTTTTTTTTGTAATGACCACCACAGAGCAATTGTTGGGAAAACAGAGTCTGCATTTAGCTGCAATTCTGTATGGTGGCAGCAATATATAAATAATTCCAATATGTGCTAGAGTCTGCAAGAATCAATTTGCTTGAATAAACAGTATAATGATTTCATCAAGTGAATTAACACTTTTTTACAAAAAGCAAATGGAAAGTTTGTTTTCCCTGTACAGTTTTCAAATTCAGAATATTTCCTATATGGATTTATTTTTCTGTTCTGAAGGGATTTTTAATTTCCCTAATTTGAGTCATATTCACATGAACACTGAGATGAAAAGTCCAGTTAATGAACAGGCTGGCATCCTTCCCTTCCCACCACCCACAATTATGCATTGCTCCACAATGTAACTTTGTGGATTTCTGGATCTCATATGGCAACTATACTAGAAATATACCAGAAGAGAGGATTTCTTATCTATACCAAATCCTGCATGAAATTTGTAAAGCTTTATGATATAGTTCTAAATTTGTTGATTGACCAGTAAGCCTCACTGAGTCCAGCTGAATTTGCATCTAAGCAAATTCAGTAAAACTGGGGAACTTGTAAGTGTCCATATGTTACTAAATTAAAATTTTCACTATTCCATATTCTGGAAGCTGCTTCTGATAACGGACTTCAGGAACGTTACAGCTTTCTTACTTGCTGCTTAATGGCTAAGATTATTGTAACATTAAAGGCAGAGTGTCATTTTAGAAGGTCAATAAGACATATGCGGATGATGAAACTAATTATGAGAAATGGCACATAATCTTATGTTGGATTGGGAAATTATTACACACTGTTCACAACAGGAGGGTAAATCTAGCCTGCATTTCCTCTGGGCTGACCTTACCAGAAGCAGCTTGCAAAACCATTTTCCAGAATTCACTGGGTGGCAAAAGACAGTTGCTCTTTCCCATTGGAAAAGAAAGTTCAATAGCAACATGCACAGCCACAGTTCCATATGCATGTGAGGGCAAGGAGTTGATTTTCTGGAAGGGATTAGGATGCAAGTTTTTTGAGAAGTTGTGAACTACTGGTATTATGGTCATAGCAGCAAAAGCCATCAAGGTACCTCCAAAACAAACAAGAGGCATACCTCATTTCTAGTAGGACCATCTGAAGCTATGCATTATTAAAGGGTTTTTACGAACAGTTTACGAACAGTTGGGCAATTTTGTTGAAAAAGCAACTTGGAGGATTGTGTTTTTACTCCTAACTGTTCGAATGGAATGTTTGCTAAATGTATTTCCTTGAGTGTCCTAATTATAATCCCTGTCTCTTCTAATTGGTTCCTGCATCATATTAACATGAGTTCCCATAGGAAGTGCATAATAGGGCCTCAGAGTTACCTAAACATGAGAACTTGCCATCAAGCCTTCTTAATAATTATCTCTAGGGTGTGTCCTCTCCTAATGCTTCATGGTAGGTTAATCAGAGATAAACAAAAAATCATAGGTAAAAGCAGAGTGATATACTGTTGAGTGATATACTTTGCAACATACTTCCAGAATTCCCAGATTTTGGAACTCCAGAGAGTTGAAGATTTTCTTATGTAAATGTCATCATATGAGAATCAATACCACTGAAGACGGTGTGACTCCCATACTGTATGTTTATGTGGAGGAAGAGTCATCATGAGGAAAGTTAGGATCCAATATAGAGTATATAAATGTTTATCTGAAATAGGTTGTCGTGATCTTGATTGAAACTGGGACTGGAAAAGATACAGTTTGGGTTCTAGGCTGTATTAGAACTAATGACAGAAATTTGTGTAATTTTGCATAAAGTGCACTGACTCAGATTTTCAGAGGTTTTCAACTGGGATTGTCCAATTTCCATCTCAGTCCAGCACTTTGATTTTCACAGAAGCCTCTGAGGTGCTGCCATGCTTCCAATTTCCTTCACTGGATAGTCTTTGGTCCTAATGATATCCAAGAAGACAGGAAAAAAAACCCTTCCTTCTCTCTACTTTGATCATGCCTTGTAGGATGTTATACTTCTCAATAATACCCTCCCTCAGTTGGCTGTTCTTTAACATGAATAATCCCAAATATTTTAGTTTTTCCTTGTAGGGAAGGCATTTGTTCATTCTGGTTGCCCTCTTCTGCTCTTTTCTCAGATGGTTATATCCCTTTTGCAAGTGTGGCAAGCAGCAATATATGCAATATTCCAAGCGTAAATATAACTTATGTATAAAGACATAACAATGTTGGCATTTTATTTTCAATCCTAAAGAGCCTTATAAAGACAGAATCAATATTTTTTCCACTTACATCATGCAATTTCCTGTAGGCTGTCTCTCAAAGACTTGTGGAATTTCAGGAAGGACCTTCTCTTGAGCTCTCTTCATTTTGAGCATTCTTGCATGAGATCTCATGAACATTAAAGTTCTTGTGTGACAATGCTCAAATCTCATGAACTTTTGGTATTTCTTTTTCATGTTTTAATGTCAGGAAGTTAGGAAGTCTGTTGGACGTTATGTTGTCAACCTTTGCTTTAAGGAATGTAAATGTTTCCTATACATTTGAAGCATTTGCACTGTCCAACTATCAAGATAACATTCCTTTTGCTTAAATCTCAGTTTGTATTGCTGTCCAGGGTGGAACCTTACAAAATATTAAATAAACGTATCCCTTTAACATGTCTGGAGCCTTTCATTGACATGACTAGCAATTCTTTAGCACTAAGATTATGCCATTTCTGGAAATTTCTGGAAATGTGTGGTTCTTTTCACCTGTTTTACAGCCTTGATGAATTCAGATTGCAAAGAAAGTTAGCTGAGAATCTTTCACTAGCATTTTATGGATTTCTATAAATGGTGGATGCATTATTGTATTTTCACTTGTCCAATTTAATTGTCAGATAAGATTTGGCTTTTTTCCCCATCCCAATGACCCAGGGTACTGAACAAGTCTAGTAGAGTGTATTTGCCGAAGTGAATTTGATAAATAATAAAACATGGGTAATGTTTAAGATGGGCAGAATAACTGCAGGATGCAGTTATCTATCTATCTATCTATCTATCTATCTATCTATCTATCTATCTATCTATCTATCTATCTATCTATCTATCTATCGTGTATATGCCCACTGCTGAAGTTAATAATAAATCACAGTCATTTAGTTTGGCATTTATTACTGTTATTAATTACATAAAAATAGCATCTCTGGATTGGACGCAGAATTATATTCTCCTGTATGAGCATCCCTGAATGGAATTCCACCCAAAATGGTTCAGTTGAGACAGACCTAGGAAGTTAGAACTCGCTATTAATCCCAGGGCTGCTTGTGTCAGTATTTTAGAGGCTCCAACTCTTTTAAGCAAATTTTTCACTTCCGGTGAAGAGATGGCCAATTGACTATATGTCTCTGAAGGATTCCTCAAGATCCTCCAATGCAGCAAAAGTCTGCAAGTAGTTTCTGGAGCTGTGCTTCAAAGAAGTCGATGTTTTGAAAGCTGGGGGTAGGAGGCTTCAATTAGTACATTACTGAAGAGAATTTGTTTTTCAAATGGACAGTAAGTTGTGCCTTTCATTTCTTAATCATTTTTAAGGACTATCTGTTGAGGTAATTCCCTGTTAGGAGAATGAGCGCATACAGGGAGACGTAGTGAGAGTAGTGTTTGAATAATACACAAATAGCACAGAGATACACTGTACAGTAAATGTAGGTTTTTACTTTCAATAACCGTTTAAGCACAGTCCAAACAAGCAGTCCAACTCATTCATTGGTAAAGCAGTCAGTGTTCAGTCCAGGGATAACCTGAATATCAAAATCCAGTATCAAAAAACAGTTCAGTATCAGACTTACATCAAATCCATGAATATCAGTTAATAGGGAAAAAATGGAGGAACGGCAACTCTTTCCAACAGATGGAAACAGAGACTCACTCACACACTGATACTTCTTCTGAGACTTACACTCCTTTGAGACTTCCTGAGACTAAACAACTCAGGTTTCTGGCTCCATCTTATGGCCATTTGAGTAACCACACCCAATTACAATTTTAGCATGTTCTTAAAGACATAGTAATAAAATGTCTATCTTGGTTTATATATTTCCATCCCAAATAGCTGTTAGGTGACTCATATTCCTAACATTCTCCCCTTTGGGGTAAGACAATATATACAACCTTACATTCTAAGTCCATAATCCTCACAGCAAGCTTTATGCTTTATAGAACCTTGGGCCTTTGTAAAATGATCTACTATATTGTTTACTGACATACAGTATTCTAGCTTAATCATCTTACTTAGCATACATTGTCTCACATTTAAGTTTCTTAAATCTGTGTGTTTCATTCTTGTCTTAACAGCAATATTTGAAGCCATCTGTATTGTTGATTGGTTGTCTTTGTAAATAACAATAGAATTTGTTACATTAATTCCCATGTCAATTAGTAGTTGCTTATGCAAAACTAAATCTGTACATAATCAAGATAAACATGAGAATTCAGCCTCCATTATTGACAAACTTAGATGTTTCTGTCTAATAGACCGCCATCCAATCAATGCTTTTCCCAATAATACTACCCGATGTAGATTTTCATGTATTTATGTCTGTAGCAAAACTTGCATCAGCATATGCAGTTAAACTCAGTTCATTTTTAGGCTCCAAATACAATGCATAATGCATTGTCTGTTTCAGATATCTTAACACACATTTAGCGGCTTGCCAGTGCCTTTCAGTTGGCTCAGCATTAAATCTTGCTAATCAATTAACACTCTATGCAATATCTGGCCTTGACCAATTACTGAGATAAGATAAACTACCAATCAAGGACTGATAAATGCTCTTATCAAAAATAGGACTTTGAACATCACTATGGCTAAACTCCTGGCTCATTGGTGTTTTAGCTGGCTTACAAAGTTCCATTTTAACATTCGTTAGTAATTGGCTAATTTTATCTGCCTGTGAGATCTTGTATCCTCCTCTAGTTCTATTTATCTTTAAACCAAGATATTGTTTGATTTCTCCTAACTGTTTTATCTTAAATTTCTTCTCTAACAGTGAGATTATTTTAGTGGCTTCTTGTTCAGTTTTGGTTATTAATGCTATGTCATCAGTAAATAATAGCAACAATGACATTACACCATCATTTTCTCTTTTGAACAAACATGGATCAGCCAAGCCAGCTACAAAACCTTAGTTAATTCTTTAACTATACATTGGTTCCACTCATATCCTGATTGCTTCAAGCCATATAGACTCATTTTCAATTTCCAGCAATTATCAGCAATTATCGTTGTATTATCATCTTTTATACCTAAAGGTTTCTTTAAATAAATAGTGTGTTGCAATGGTGCATGCAGATATGCTGTCTCTACATCCAAATGATTTATAATGTATTTCTCCTTAGCTGCCCACACTAATGCTGCCCTTAATGTAGTAGCCTTCGGACTAGGTGCAAACACCTCATCATAGTCATTTGCTGTCTGATTGAACCCTTGTGCTACTAACCTGGCTTTATGGGTAACAGTCCCATCTACACATGTCTTCAGTTTATAAATCCATTTACATCCTATGGCATGTTTACCTGGTGGTAACTTAGCATTTTCATATACCTCCAGTCTTTTTAATGATTCCAGTTCCTTATCCATTGCTTTCTGCCAAGCAGCCTGTTCCTCAGCAGGATACAGTTTTAATTCACTATAGTTACTAGGAACTGTATTCACTTGGCATACAATACTAGCTTGATATCTATCAGGTGGTCATGTTACTCGGGTTGAACGTCTTGGTAATACAGGGCTTACTGGTGGACTTTCCTGTGGCATCTGCTCCTGTTCTTCTACCTCCTCCTGTGCCTGTTCTCCTACTTCTTCCTGTGCTTCCTCTTTAATGGCTATTCGTGGTTTACTGATATAATCTTTAGGGACTATTTGGGTGTCACTAATAATATCATTGCTGGATTCCTGTTCCAGTTTATCCCACCCAACGTGCTCTAGAAAATTTGCACAAGCACTACAATAAACATGAGCTGTGCCTTGATCCCAAAATCTAAATGATCTATGGTTGGACTTGTAACCTACAAAAAATAACTTCTTGGCTCTATGTTGCCCTTTCAGTCTTGCTTGTAAGGGAATATCCACCCATGCTGGAGCTCCAGATGTGTGTAGATAAGTTAAATTCAGTTTTCTGCCATGCCAATGAGTGAATGGCAATTCACCAGTTGTTGTGTTAACTACATTGTTTAACACCTGGTTACTACACATTATGGCCTCACTCCACAGTGTTTCAGGCAAACCTGAATCAGATAACATAGTGCGAGTCATGGCTTGTAATGTTTGCCCTCTTTGTTCTACAAACAAGTTATGTTGTGGACTGTAAGGTGCAGAATGTTTATGCTCAACACCAGCCAATTTCAACATAGTTTGGAATCTTTTGTTAACAAACTCAGTCCCATTATCAGTAACTAAAGTAATTACTTTACTTTTCATTTTTCTCTCAGCAAATCTTATCCAGTTAAAGAAATGTTGGAATGTTTCTGTTTTGTTTTTCATGAGATAGCAGAAACCGTATCGTGAGTAATGGTCCATAATACTCAAAATATAGCAGGCACCTCCTAGACTAGGTTTCTTAGGACCAAATATGTCAGCAAAAACAACCTCTAAAGATTCTTTGGTCTTAAACCCATTTAGTCTGTTTGCTTTTCTCTTGGCTACAAGCATTACAGTTTAAATCCTTGCTACAGGGTTTCAATTTTACTCCCTCTGACAATTCAACAGTTTGAGCATTTTGAAATCAATGTGCCCTAGATGTCTATGCAGTAAATGTATACATTCATCATGTGGCTTAACATTGTTATAAACCGAGTTAGCCATCTTCAACTGATCATCATGTATTACATATAAATCAATCTCTAAATTAGCAGTAACACTTTAAGCCTCTTTCTCTATTATACAGTGATCTCCCCTAAAGGTTACTACATAACCAAGGTTAACTAAAGCCCTTACTGATAACACATTAAATTTCAGTTTAGGTACATATAACATATTTAAATGTTCATTTATACAAGAACAATATGCAGTACCTTTACCAGAAGCCTTAATCTTCCATCCATTTGCCAATGATACATGTTGTTTACTCATGGACATCTATCTTTAGTAGTGCATTGCAATGCTCCACTGTCAACAACCCTCAAATCATGGTTTACAGTTGAATTGCTAAACATAGCTACACTAACATTCTTCTTGGCCTTCTGGTGATTACCAGTATTCTGTTGTTTTCCCTTTTTACAGAATTTAGCTATATGTCCCCTAGCCCCACAAGAAAAACATTTCCTAACAGTATAAGCAGTTGAAGATATATTTTATTCTTGTGGTTGTTCCTTCCTCAGTTGGTCCCTATCCAGCTGTCTTCTTGCTTCTTCTAACAACCTTCCAGTTATGTCAGTCAATGTCAGTTCATCTCTGGGCAGGACTTCCAGTGAAGATACGTAATCATCATAACTTTCATCCAATGAGGAAAGAATGATGTAAACTTGATGCAGCTCTGAAAATATCAGTTCCTTTTCATGTAGCTCTTGAAAAGTTCTTTTCATGAAGTTTAAATGAGCTAACATATCTCCACCTTTCAGAAGACATTCTTTACATGTAAGATGTATGTGTGCACCTACACTGTCACGAGCATAAATCCTCTTCAAATTTTCCCAACACCTAGCAGCAGACTCTTCTCCACGAATATGGACTAGGTGCTGGTCACTCAGTGTTAGTCCAATTATACAAAGAGCTCATTTGTTGTTCTGTTTAAAGTCAGCAAGCTTCTTGGCATGATCCTCATTAGCTGGATCCCAAGCATTTACTTCTGGTGGGTCTTGAATTACAGTCCATAAACCTTCTCTACGCAGAAGTAGACTGCACTTCATAGACCAGGAAACATAGTTTGTTCCATCCAACCAGGTTATCAGTGATAGACTTGTTGAAGTGACTTGTGCCATCTTTACCAGGATAGTAACCCACAATTAAACAGTAAACAGCTGTCTGTATACAGTACTGTGCATTCACACTAACTCTCAGTTATCTGAGCCTGGTATGGCCTGGGCCCATAACCAGTGTTGAGGTAATTCCCCGTTAGGAGAATGAGCATATACAGGGAGATGTATTTGAGAGTAGTGTTTGAATAATACACACACAGCACACAGATACACTGTACATTAAACATAGGTTTTTACTTTCAATAACCGTTTAAGCACAATCCAAACAAGCAGTCCAAGTCATTCACCAGTAAAGCAGTCAGTGTTCAGTCCAGGGATAATCCAAATATCAAAATCCAGTATCAAAAAACAGTTCAGTATCAGACTTACATCAAATCCATGAATATCAGTCAATAGGGAAAAAAATGGAGGAACGGCAACTCTTTCCAACAGATAGAAACAGAGACTCACTCACACACTGAGACTTCTTCTGAGACTCACACTCCTTTGAGACTTCCTGAGACTAAACAACCCAGGTTTCTGGCTCCATCTTATGGCTGTTTGAGTAACCACACCCAATTACAATTTTAGCATGTTCTTAAAGACATAGTAAAATGTCTTTCTTGGTTTATACATTTCCATCCCAAATAGCTGTTAGGTGACTCATATTCCTAACACTATCAATCTTTATTAAGCTAAAAGAGGCTCTCTTTAGCCACAGCCTACTAGTCCTTTTTGAAGATCTGCGCCATTTGGAGGATTTCCTCAGTGTTAAACAGGAAGAAAGCTACTAAGGCAAGTTGAAATAAGGAAGTGTGGAGTATCTTTTTTTTTTTAAAAAAAAGTTGACAAACAACCATAAGGGCAGAAAGTTGTGGTTTTAGTTTATTATTTTTAGTGATTTGTAGCTTGGTCTGCTTTACTGTGGGTGGCTAAAATGTTTTGAATTTCGTGATTCCTGATTTGGCCAGAAATTCTTAAGTGATTTACAAAAAAGCTATTCTTTGACTAAAGAGGGGATTAGGAAGATGGAGGAGCAAATTATTAGAGATATATTTGAAAAATATTTAAATAAAATCTATCGGTTCATAGATCTGAAACTGAACACGCTCAAAACTGTAGAAATGGTGGTAGACACACTGCCTAACAATAACATTACTTAGTCACATGTATGCCTTTTTGAAATATTAAAGCCCCACCATGGCTGAAATCCAGAAGCTGTGTCTATGTGGAACGGAGTTCAGTAAATATGCCAGTCATTCACCTCATCCCTAAAATCAACTATAGTTGCATTGAATTGATCTATCAATTTATTTGTTTTTAGAAATATTTGTTTTAGATCACCATACATCTCCGTATCTTTTAAATCTTTCTCCTCAATCCACCCATGCCAACATTATGGTTCTAATTTTAGTTTCGCTGCTCCCTTCCTTTCTTCCTAACAAGATAAATATATGCCAAGTTATCCTTATCTGGTCACAGCGTGTTCTCTGAGTGAATCTTTGGCCTGGGGTTGTGTGTCCGTGTGTGCATGTGTTTACATTTCATTTAATTTTTTTTTTAATCCAACCAGAGATATAGTACATAATGTACTATAAAGGCCAGGAGGGTTACAGAGAAGATAAGGGATGTGTGGCTGCTTGATAAATAAACTTACATGGCTTGCATAGTATTGGTTGTGAACAAAATGCATATGGCTTTCCGTGCAAACACCTGACTTGTAGTCAACAACATGAAATTTCACCGTTTGTCTGGTGACTGTAAAGAAGAAAATCCATGGCCCTTTCTCTTGGTCTCTGATCCTTTGTTTCCTTCATTGTGATGCTCTTCTTCCGCTCCTGGTTTCCTTCCTTTCCCTTTTCATACCCTGGATTTTTTTGAAAGGAAGCTGTCACATATACCTCTGAGATATCATTTCTTGTATAGAAAGATGCCTTCTCTTGAATCAAACCTCTGATACTACAGTTCATTGGTTCAATGAAGATTCAGCCATACATTTGCAAACAGAGTATGATCAAAATCAGCCATGTTTTTTATTTCTTTTTATGAACACTGACAGCATATGCACCAAAACAAATTCCTTGTGTGTCCAATCACACTTGGCCAATAAAGAATTCTATTCTATTCTATTATTTCTTCAATGAATGCTTTTTTTTTTTTTACTTCGAGGAAAGTAAAATAACCCAATGCCAACCATGCAGATCTACCCCCTCAGAAAAGAAACTCATATCTTTGTGGTTTATTCAGTAATCTGTAGTTAACCAAGCCATGGCTTAACTTGAACATGTGAACCCAGTTTGGTTTATAATGGAGTGAAGATGATGTGATCCATTCCATTGTGTCTGATTCCTGATGATTCTATGGACCAATTCTGTCTACATTTTCCAATCTTGTATGGCTTCTTTCAGTTGCTTTATGCTCTGGCTGGTCTTAGCTTTGATGGTGACTAGTCACAATACTTTTTGGCAATCCCATTTCTTTTTATTGCTCACCATTTCAAGCGTAATTGCCTTTTCCAGTAAGTCTGATGGCATAGCATGGAAATAAGGAAGGCAGACTTTTTTATTTTGCCTTCTTTGAGATGTAACTGGTTTAATATGTTCCGATACTTGCTTATTTGTCACACTTGTTGTCCAAGGGATGTGTAGGAGCCTTCTCCAACTGCAAAACACCTTAAAAAAAACAATTTTCTTCCCATCTAGCTTTTTCCAGGTCCAACTTTTGCAACCATGGTTATCTATGGGAAACAGGGTAGTGCAAACTAATGAACATTTAACTGCCAGGCTTTTCCATACTCAATTCATGCTCATTATTGCTGTATGACCCAATGTGATTTGACACTATTTCTGGACTGCATTCATTGCTTTGATCAATCCATGATCTTGTAATAAATGCAACTTCATTCATTTTCTTGGTATCATGTTCTGAGTAACAAATAGTGAATTCTTAAGACTAGAAATAGCCATTGTCTATCCAAGATAACTCACTGATGCCAAGGAGGTCAATTTTCAGCTTGGTTATCTCATGTTTGATGAGATCCAATTTACCCTGGCTCATTCCACAGACATTCCATATTGCTATTCAATGTCTCTTGGCATAAGCAAATCTTTGTTTTTACCAATGGCTGCATCTGCAGGTAGAATTCCTGCTGGATATGCCTCAAGCATGTCATTAATGTCATGAGTATTCACTGGAGCACCCTGCTCTTCCCCAGTAGCTTGTTGGGTACCTTCTCATCTGGTGGTCCTATCATTGGGCACCATGTCAAATTCATCTGAGACCTCTTCCATAAAATTTTCTTGGTGGGTCACCAGGTCATACCTCAACCCTCCCCATTTATCCATGAATGGATGACTCTATGCAGTTATGAAGAGTTGGGTTTGACCAAAGAAATATTGGTCTTACTTAAACTCTTTTTAAATACATTTGTAGTAGTTTCAGAATTCAAGGTATTAAAAGAGAAAGTTGGGAACATGCCAACTGTACCCTTTTTTCTACCAGGGATGGGGTACTTTTTCATGAACTGAGAAATGGCCCTGATTCCTTGCAGCAATTTAAAATAATGCAGAGTATGCTTTCAGTTTGTGCTCAGTATCAATAAGATATTGATTCCCCTAAGCCAGATAGATCAATGTGTAATCTGGTGTATCCTGTGTAATATTTTCTACTTATTTGTTTAAAAAGTATGCCCCAACAGTATTACACAAATAATGATAAAACCCAGCTCAAACCAATATGCCTAGAGGTAAAGAAAAAAGAGTTGCTTTAACCACCCAACCAAAATATTTTCTTATTTAAGCCCCATTTCCCCAACTGCTGAGTATGAAGATAGCTGATGATATCCATTTATGCATCACTATCCCATGCTGGGCAAGGATACTGTATACATCTTGAGCAATGCTTAAAAGTTGAAAGAGGGTTGATGGAACCACAGATGGAAGTTCCTAGAAGATTCTAGGAGATCAAACTGACCTGATCCTTAGTAGATTCTAGATGGAATAATACTCCTCACAGAAGATCAAGTTTGTGATTTAAGGATCTTCCTAAATGTGTGGCTATTGATTGAGCTGCTGGTGGAAACAATGACCAAGGTAGCCTTTGTTAACTTGTACTAGTGCATAAATTGTTGATATGTCTCTCTCTCTCTGTGTGTGTGTGTGTGTGTGTGTGTGTGTAGGGGTGTGTGTAGGGATGTTGCACCATAACTCATGCTGTTATCATTTTGTGAGTAGACTACATTTTACCTGAGGTTAACCCTGAGTTGGAAACTCCAGTTGGCTAAAATTGCAGCTGCCCAGAAGTGACCAAAATAATGTCACACTTATGCTGAAGTTATTGCATTGATTATCATAAATAGCTTATGGATCCAATATGAATTGCTAGTTTTGATCATTTATAACCCCAAATAGAATGTCACTTGTGTACTTACAGGACTATCTTACCTAACCAGAACCAGACAATTCTGTGTTGTTAATCCAAGAGAGGCTATTCTCTGTCCTCACTTCATGGAAGTCAAGGCAGTAAAGTGGTCAAAAGCATGTTTCCTTGGTGGTGGTCATCCAATTTATATTTCCTCTGTGCTTGTGTTCCAGGAAGTCATGAAACCATCTTATTCCAGTGTTTTTGACAGTTAACCTGGGTTGTCTTTCTGATTTGTATCCTACTTGAATTTATGCTATTACTATGTACACCACAGTGAGTCATGAGAATGTAGGTAACAAAAAAACACTGAAATAAATAAGCAAATGTTGAGTTTGCAAAACACATTTAATTACAGGTTGTGAGTTAACTCATTTTCTGACTTTATACGGTAACTTACCAACAGGTGGGTTCGCAAATGAATCAAATCTCTCTCTTTCCCCCTCCCTCTCCCTCTCTCCCCATCTTTCTCCCTCTCCCCCCACTTCACAACCTCTTCCATATCTTAACTATAGTTAAAACCAACCAAACACAGCATGTTATGTGAATGCATCTGCTAGGTTTTAAAATGACACACATCTTGTACAATGACAGCCGTCATGTGGTAAAACAGGGTACAGAAGCATTCTTTATGATGTCATTTGTGCAATGAGGTTTTGAACAAAATGAAATATATAGAATAGAATAGAATAGAATAGAATAGAATAGAATAGAATAGAATAGAATAGAATAGAATAGAATAGAATAGAATAGTTTATTGGCCAATTGTGATTGGACACACAAGGAATTTGCAGGTTGTATTGCAGAATGCCATCAAAATTCCATAGGGATGTAATCCAGGGTCAATTCTGGAATAGTCCACAGATAAGGAACCCAAGTGATTCTACCCATCCCCTGTTGTTTCCCTGTCCCAACACCCTTGCTTGAAAAGGGCTGCCATGTTCCTTAAACATTCCCTCAATGTCAAGAGACTAATTTCTGCATTAGCATTCGTAGAGAAGAAGGAGCCCTATAGATGCAGATTACAGTTGGATCTCAAAGGCAGGTTGACTGATGGCAGCCTGCCACATGATTGTGCTGTGATTCAAGAACAAGTACATGACACTTGGAAGGGAGGAGCCTTTTCCCATTGACAGACAGCCTTTGCCAATAGAAAAGAGAAGTCTGTTTCATTGGAGTCAGGACAAGAGATTTTCACTTGAGAAAGCCTTAGCTAAAAACTCCACCAATGTAGGAAATGAGTGGCTTCAGCTGTGAATGTATTTGTTGGGGCCAACAACAGGAAACATCTAATTTATTCCCTAGCAGGACTCCTAATTCCTTTTCTACCCTGTTTTCCTTGTGATTTTCTAGTGGTTAATTCTTGGGTAAGATTATCATGAGGTTTACAAACATGAAAAGGAGTAATGACTCCCTTGTGGTTAAATGCCAGAAGCACTCAGCAGCCAAGACAGCACTTTTCCCTGGACCAGCTTCAGCCACAAGTACGATTCCTTCCACTTATCTCATCCCATAGGTACTCACTGAGACTACTGAGGTATTGGGCTGAGTTATACGTGGCTGGCTCCATTCCCCCCCCCCCCCCCAAAAAAAAAACTAATCATAGTTTGAACAGTTTTGCACATACCATGTGGTGTTGGGAGTACCTATCCAGGAGGTTCTTTTCCAGAACTGGAAACAGCAAAACTGAAAGATTTCTAAAGTTTAATTATCTATCTCAGACATTATTTAGAACAGGGGTGGGGAATGATGGCCTGTTATGACTTGTGGACTTCAACTCCCAGAATTCCTGAGCCAGCAGAGCCACCTCTGATTTCGGAGGAACTCAACAAATTATTCTTGAAGATGTGAAGTTTTCAGTAGCTTCAATTCAATTAACAATCTTCTTGAGATTTTTCTTAGTTAAAGGAACAAGTCCTATCTTAGTCATGAAAGCCAGCTGAGTGACCTTGGGCCAGTCACCCTCTCTCAGCCCAACTCACATAGTTGTTTTTGTAAAATAGGAGGAGGAAAGTATGTTGGGTATCTTCACCCCCATGGGCTATTTGTAGAAATAATAAAAGGTGGGATAAAAATAAATAATAAACAAATAAAAATTTCCCCTCTACTTATAGCACTCTCCATTCATTCATTCATCCGTTCATTCATTTAGACACCAGGCAACTCCATAGTAACTTTAGACAGTTCACAATCAAACCAATCAAACCCACACATAGCAGCATATCTGACAAGATTCCAGCCATCCTCTTCCAAGGCCTATGAGAACAGTCAGGCCTTCAAGTTTTCCTGAGATTCCAGTAGTGTGGGAGCCATGCAGAAGTCTGGTGGACCCTCATACCAGAGGACAGGCAATATAATAAAATCATGGCAGAAAAAGGCTGTTTCTGGGATATGTTTTTGCTGTAATTAGGTACAAGTGAAAGCACAGCTCTAGTCTAGCCTCTAAAATGTTTATTGTTCTTCCCACAGGATCTGATCCTTCTTCCCATATATTAATTTCTACATTATTAGAGCATCATGAGAGCTCATATTAGAGCACAAAAGAAAAAGGTTAATTGATTTTAGACAGCTTATTCGGATAGCACTGACTCCCTCAGCTCAGAAACTTAGACGAAAACCTAGAATTGGACACAACTGGACAGGGGAAAACCTTTACCTTTTCATTATTATTATTATTCTTTCATCTCTTCTCCTCAAAATACCAGTTTTTAGCGGGCAGCATATTTTGCATATAAGTATCCCATGGAAAGTAAAGTAAAACCAATTTTCTTTACTGTATGAGCCAAGTGACATTCAGGATTTCACTTAACAAATTACAGAGGAAATGCTTACCTTAAAAACCTAATTCAGTAGACCCTGATCATATTTCAAGGCCAAAAAAGGTTAAATGGGTTTAAAGGGAAAAGTCTTAAGGCTTAAAAAGGGTTCTTATTTTCTTTTTAAATGTTAATATTGGTTCACCAGACACAGAATAACAGACTTGGAAGGGACCTTGTAGGTCATGTAGTCCACCCCCCCCCCCCCACCCGCCCTAGCAGGAGACCCTATACCATTTCTGACAGATGGCAGTCCAATCTCCTCTGGAAAGCCTCCAGTGATGAAATTCCCACGACTTCTGAAGGCAAGCTGCTCCATTGGTTGATTGTTCTACCACAATCACACAATATTTCAAGATCGGGGTTTCTGCTCCTAACAAAAAAAGGTCCATGCCTCAAAAGAATACCTTGACTGAATATAAAACATTTATTTAGCTTAGGGGTGTTAAACTCACAGCCCGTGGGCCAGATGTGTCACGGGCTGCCCCTGCCCAGTTTAGCAAAGGGGGAAAAAAGTCTTGATACGTCACGTGACACCACCATGACAATGTGAGTTTAACACACCTGCTTTAGCTAGAAACCATAGTTAAAAGCATAGTAAAAAAAAACCTTCTCCTGGAGAAATCTTGGATCGTACAATAAGGTAAAGAACACAAAATTGTTCATAGCAAAGGTGATTTAAACCTGCATGTTTTCAACTTCTCATTTTCACTGTACAACTCAATTTGTGTGTTTCCTGCTTACAAGACCAGGGTGCAAAAGAAGGCACTGGTACTTCCCACCAGAGAGCTGTTTGCTACGAAAATCTCTGCTGGGAGTTAAATCTTGGATTTGGGGGCATTTTTCCCTGACTAATCTGTATTTGAGATCTCTCTCTTTCACAGTCTCTCAGGTCATTACTTTCTAATTTTAAACCTCAAGGACAAAGCCACCCTGCAAACCCAAAACATACAGAGAAATGCAAAGTCCAAGAGACATGGATAGCTACTGGGATGTAGGGAAAAATAGAAAAGAGAAGCAGGGAGATGAACAAAAGGTTTGGGAGCGGGAATTACAACAAGAACCTGTTCTACTAGAATGTAATTCACTTGAGGGTATTGCTATAATATGACAGAAAATGGATCATTTTTCATAGATTTAGTTCTTAAGAATATTTCAAATACTGAAAAATGCATCGCATTTATCTGATTTGGAGTAATGAAGTACAAGACTTAGGGGGGAAGTGATGGATTGTGTTTATATTGTGATTTATTACTCAACATTTAAAATACTCTGCATCTGGATGGACTGCAGAACAGAGTACAAAGTACAGAATTACATAGTAATCAACATAGTACAAAAGGAGAAACAGATAAGGAAGAGTGGAGAACATTAATGTTTACAATTTTACAGTGATGTGCAATGTACAATGATCAGCTAGAACTGATGCTGAAAAAGACTGGCTTATCTCCCACTGACTGTGTATGACGGGGTGTCAAACTCATGGCCCATGGGCTGGATGCGTCATGTGCTGGCCCTGCCCCCGCCTGGTTTAGCGAAGGGGGGGAAAGTCCCGTTAACTCATGTGATGCCGTCATGCCGACGTAAGTTTGACACCCCTGGTTTATGAGATTGAATGAAAAATACAGATGGACCTTGACTTACAACCATTCATTTAATGACCATTGGAAGATACACTGGTGCTGAAAAAAAGTGACTTATGACTAGCACTTGAACTTACAATTATCATAGCATTTTCCACAATCGCATGATCAGAATTTGGGCACTTGGCAACTGACATGTATTTATGATGGTTGCAGTATGCAAGGGCTAGTTCCTCACCTTGCCATTGTCCCATAGCCTTTGGTCTCCCATTCAGAAATTGCAAAAATATGGGAAAGCACCTAGCAGTGACTCAAGCCCACCTGAGAAGACAAACACCTATCTCAGCCTCCCTTTCACCCTTGTTAATAATATCTTCTCTTTGGCAAATAACTACAGCCATTCTATTATTGTTCTTATTCCCAAAAAGGAAAGTTATTCTAATCCATTGGACTGTTATCCAGTTATCCTTCTAAGCATATGTTTGCTTCCTATAGAATAGATTCCTTGAATGGATGAAAAAGGAGAGGTTTCAGGTTGGGTAGATCCACTATGGAGCAATGTGTCATCCTGCAGTTCTTAGCTGACAAATACCCATGCTAGCAATATCCCTTTTCAACCAAAACCTGGCCTTTGATTCCTTTCCATATGACAGGCTCTGGTGGAAGCTACCATATACCTCGATAGATCGACAGCGTCTTTGTCTCATCAGAATTTTAAAAATCCTGTCATTCAAATTAGATAGGAAGATGCTGGAACTTACTGCAGTTATCCCTATAAGCAAAGGAGTGAAACTCGGCTGTATCTTTTTTTTTAATAATTTTTTTTTTTTAATAACAAGATAAACATAAACATACATAACAAAATAAACATAAACATACCACAAAAACATAAAAGATCCCTCTTCATGAATTTACATACAGTGCATCGATTGGTTTACCACTTTTTTTGTGCATCCATTTCCTAGTCACTAGTATGATTATATTACATAATAGCTCATATTATCAATCAATAATTGTATAACCTAATATCATCACTAAAAAAATCATTTATAATTTTGTTAATTCATATTTTAATGAGATAACTATAGTTTGCTTAATTTATTTTGCAATAAATCATAAGATCATACCAAATCTACCTTAATAATGTTTTATAAAGATAATATTAAGAAAAAAAAATTTTTTTATGCTAAATCTGAATATTCTATCATTATGTTTTATTATCTAACCATTGATAAAAAAGATCCCAAACTTCATAAAATTGTTTATCTTCTTGTTCTCTGATTTCAAATGTCAATTTACTCATTTCAGCACAATCCAATATTTTCTTAATAATAAACTCGGCTGTATCTTGAACTTCTTCAATTGGGTATTTGTTTGAATTCTATGATAGCAACACCAACTAAAAGAGAATTTCACACATGCATGCCCTTGAAGGCAGACATTTGTTGTGCTGCTTTATGTAGATGGTATAGTCACCCTTCCATAGGCTACACAGCTGCAGGAACACAATTCATTTGTGGCAAATAAAGGGGTTAAGTTCTTATCAGTTACTATCTGAGTCCAAAGGAAAATACTGATTTTGTCCTGATGATATCTTGTTACTGATTCTCTGTGTTCACTAGCCTTATCTCTCTTTTTAGACTTTTATTCTCTTCCATGTACTGTATTTATGTATACATTCATTGTATTTTATTCTCTTTTGTTTTTTTATCTGCTGCTTATTGATCATGTTTTATTATTCATAATAACAAAAGAAGTCCACACTGTCTCTTCAACCAGATCCTGACAGTCCTTACCACTAGTCCTTTTTATTTGAGTCATATGTCCATGAAAATATTCCTTCAATTTTGAGAAAGGTTGGAGCTGCATTGTGCCAAGTGTGGATTGGATCAAGAACAGAATATAATGGTTAGATTCAACTTTGCAATTCCCTTTTATGTTTCCCATGAAATATGTAATGTCATATTACAGGGAAATGTTCTTCTCCTTTCAAATTCAAATTATCAATTGTTTCAAGGCAAGGGTTTGAGTGTTACAGTACAGCACTCTGAGATGGTAGCAGTTCCAGGCTGAAGGAAATCCGTCTGAATAACATGATTTTGAACTGCGGTGGTGCAGTGACAAGAATGCAGTACTGCAGGCTGCTTCTGCTGATCACCCACCGTCTGCCAGCAGTTTGGCAGTTCAGGTCTCACTGGCTCAAGGTCGACTCAGCCTTCCATCCTTCTGAGGCTAGTAAAATGAGGACCCAGATTGTTGGGGGCAATATGCTGACTCTGTAAATTGCTTAGAGAGGGCTGTAAAGGTGAAGCAGTATATAAGTCTAAGTGCTATTGCTATTACTATTTTCATTGTAAAAAACTAACCATGAATTTCCTGCTGAACCTTTGGTTTTGATTCCCCCCTCATGCAGGTGAATTTTGTCACAATATTTGATGGTCTGATATTTCATTTCTGCAGCATAATGATGACCCCATGTTTCTTTGGCTGCTATAAAGCTGTGAAGAATTTTCTCCCCCATTCTCTTCATAATTTGGACAATTGCTGGAAAATTTCAGTTTTTGAAGGTTTCGTCTTTGCCATCAACATGTGAATAATCTATTTTGAACATGTTCTTCCAGTATTGAAGAATGTAAATAATGTGATCCACACATTCCTGAGAAATAACAAGCTTGACAGAAATTTCCCTTTGACTGATTCACCAATTGCCCCTCATCAATTCATCAATTGATTTATGTGGAGCTTGTCAGTTTCTGTCACAGGTCATGTACTTTATTACTGATCACATAAATCATCTTAGTTCATCATCTTTACATGGTTTGAATCAACGATACATAGTACTCATGACAACACAGGCATTGCCTGCTTTCAGTAGTAAATTTCAACAGGAGGGATTCCTTCAGCAGTCAAAAATTCAATCTTGACAGTGCATTGATGAGTACTTATTACAAGTTTCCATTTCATGAGCAGTACCAACACAAACTGTTCTTACAGCAAGTTCTCCTCAACTGAAGTGAAAGACCAGATACTAAAGAATCAGTCACTTAAGCATTGCATGCTATCAGTTGTATGGTCCAGCTTCCTGCTGTTTTCTTGCTGTTTCCACTCTTTTGCCACCTTTAAGTAAATCCTAATTCTCGTGGGTTCTCTTTTTTCTTCTCTTAAAAGTTAAGCATTTTTATCTGGGGCATCAGAGCAAAGTTTGGGGACGGGAGGTGCCTTGACATTACAGTATTTTCTTTCACCTTCATATTATTTCAAGCCACATAGCCTTCTTAAACTGTTGAGCTTTTATACATTTTACCTGTGTAAATTGTTTTCTATTTTTTGTGATTAAAGATGTAAAAAAAAAACTGGCACAGATTTCTCTTAATGTGAAATCCTAGTTTGCAAAGGATACTCCAAAGCAACACGGAAAGAGGCAGAAAACATACTTTTGTTTTTCTTTTTCTCACTGTAAACTGGATATATTCATACATATTTACACATTTTGAGGAATATTACATAAAAGCACTCTATTTTGGGGGAAGTATGCTATGGAAATATTTGTTTACTATTAGCTAGCTTGACGTGATAAAATTGCATTGGAAGAGAGGAACAACAGCAATATTATTTACAATCTGCTTTCTAATGTAATGTGAATGGAATAGCAATTACTCACACACACAATCTCATTGGATCAAGACTTAAATCAATATGAAAATTCCTACTTGTGAAGCTGGCTGGTGTTTCTGCTTTTTTTAAATGACTGGGTTTTTTTTTCCTAATATTGGTCTTATTGTAGGCTTTATTTATTGGTATTTGTGATTTTGGAGGCACAACAATGCTTTTATTGTTCAGATTTACAAAGAAATAACACAGCTGAAGTCAATAGGACATTATGATTGTGTCTTGCTGCTGTCCATTACTCTAACTTCTATTGTAAATTGCACAGAGAACTTTGATTATTTAGTGAGGTTAATATTCTAAGTACATAAAATTATTTCTCTTGGTAATACATTAAACACAATTCGTGCTTTTGATGGCTTTTTCAGTTCCTTACAAAAAATGGAAAGCATGACTCCTTCTTATTCCCATATTTATTTTCTTTGATATCTGAGCTCTATCAGTATTGCTCTGTGTTTATAGACTGAATCAAGGTTTTTCAAACTGGTACGACTGCCAAATTTAACTCGGTATCTGAAAAACAGGCTTCATTCTTTCCAAGTGTGCAAGTACTTCAGATGTTTATCAGAAAGCTTCGAAGTGTCTATTAACATTTGCAGGCTGCAAAGTTTGATGGGGCCTCAAGCTATTTAGTTTGGGCCCAGTTCAAGTTTTCAGATGAGTCAAGGTGCTGAGATAAGGTTTTTTTTTCCCCATCACTGTCCATAATCATTCCTATTTTGATTCCTTTGTACACATCTCCCATAAACCAAGTTAGGAAAAAAGCACCTTGAGTATAGTTGCTTTTTTTGAGAGCTGGAGGGAACTAGTATGCAAGAAGTTTCTTCCCCCACAAACAGAATTCTATTAGGGAATGCTGACTTCAGTGAAAGAGCATCTGCATTTATCATTTAAGCACCTGCATATGTCTTGAGATATGCCAAAGGATCTGATAGTAACAATGCTCAGTTGTTTCTTACGCTATGAACATTCTCCAGAAACTTGTCTTTGTTTAGATGGCAGACGGACTTATTTGTGGCTGTGTAACTGTATCCAGAAATATATTATGGTTTTATATTTTAGATCAGCAAATCTGCAAGAGCCACTTCTCCAGTGTGACATAAGCATCATATCAAAAGAAAATATAAATAGTGGGAAAGGCTCTTATAAAAGGAAAGTCAGTAGACTTTATTTCTCTAAAACACACACATGCAAACACACACACAAACAAAATTTTGTGGGGAAAATATCCATGTTTATTGGAAACTAAGCTTTTGTATGTGTGTATGTGCCATGAATTATGGTAACACTTTACAGATTCTACTAAATACATTGATGGATTTGGATTATAATCAAGAACACATATCCATGTATATGATTTCTCTTTGATTTCTTTCCTTTTCTTTCTTCTTCCTTTATATTAATTTGTATTGTATTAGTTTTTAATCTTTTTTAAGTTTAATTAAACATTGTATACATAATGCCTCCCATTCCAATATCCACATATCTTGGTCACCAGAGGTGGGATTCAATTTTTTTTTACTACCAGTTCTGTGGGCATGGCTTGGTGGATGTGGCAGGGAAAGGATACTGTAAAATCTCCAGTCAGAGGTGGTATTTGCTGGTTCTCTAAACTACTCAAAATTTCCACTACCGGTTCTCCAGAACTGGTCAGAACCTGCTGAATACCACCTCTGCTGGCCACCTCAAATTAAAACTGTGAGTGATACAACTCCTACCACTTATCAGATTTGTAGATAATACCAAGCTGGCAGGAATAGCCAACATCCTAGATGATAGGCTCAAGATCCAAATGGATCTCAACAAACTTGAATGCTGGGCCCTATCTAACAAAATGAAATTCAACATAGAGCCAAATATGTTCTTACACTTAGGCGAGAAAAACCAAAAGTACATGTACAAATTAGGTGAAATCTGGCTTAGTAGCATTAACTGTGAGAACAATCTTGGAGTTCTAGTGGACAATCAATTAAATATGAGCTAGCAGTATGCAGCAGCACAGTCAAAAAAGCCAATGCAATCCTAATTTGCATTAACAAAGGAATTGAATAAAGATCATGTGGGGTACTAGTATCACTCTATAAGTAAATAAGTAAGTAAATAAGTAAGTAAGTAAGTAAGTAAGTAAGACAGACAGACAGACAGACAGACAGACAGACAGACAGACAGACAGACAGACAGACAGACAGACCACACCTAGAATACTGCATCCAGTTTTGGTCACCATGCTATATAAAATATGTTAAGACTCTAGAAAGAGTTCAGAGAAGAACAACAAAGATGATAAGGGCCTGAAGTCTAAAACATATGAAGAACAGTTGCGAGAACTGGGCATAGCTAGTCTAGTGAAGGGAAGGACCAGGGGTGACATGATAACAGTATTCCAATATTTGAGGGGCTGTCACAGAGAGGAGGGGGACAACCTATTTTCCAAAGCACCCAAAGGCCAGACAAGGAACAATGGATGGAAACTGATCAATGAGAAATTCAACCTAGAAATAAGGAAAAAAATTCTGACAGAAAACATAACCAATGAAACAGCTTGCCTTCAGAAGTTGTAGGTGCTTCAATCACTGGAGGATTTCAAGAAGAGACTGGACTGCCATCTGTCAGAAATTGCATAGGGTCTCCTGCTTGAACAGGAATTGGACTAGATGACCTACAAGGTCCCTTCCAACTCTGTTACTCTGTTATTCTGATTATCCCTTCTTCTTACTAGTCATATTGACCATATAAAATGGAGTCTGAAGAGCTTCAGCAGTTCCTGTGAAGCCTGGGACATTAAAGAATTAAATGTCTTTAAGAACTGTTTTACTTTTTATTGTTCTTGCTCAATACAATTGTTCTAATGGATAGCTTCTATCTGAAGATCCAAGCAGTGGTACATATCATTCAGGTTTCTTCTGCTCTCTATGTCATTCTACCTTCACATATGCTGTATAAAAATTCCATAAGACGGAAAGTGTTCTGGTAGTAGCTGAATACTCTGAATCAGCCTTACTTTTCCAATTCTGATGAAACATAGCAGGTTCATTTGCATCTTGCCTACTTGTCCAAATCTTACTCTTATACATTTTTGATCGAGTATTTTCCTTACACTGTCCAGAGTCTTTTATTGGGTTTCTGATACCTTTCTTTGTGCCAGTTATATTTTTAAAAGTGTATCTTCTATTCCTCTTCAGTTGCTTCTGACTGACTCTTGAATGAGTGCAATTTTGCCAGAATTTCTCTCAATAACCACTTATGTGAGTTCGTCTAAGTTCATGCTATTTTTTTTCCTAAACTTTCAAGATCCTTTTCTTTTTCTTATGTGTCAAAATATTAAAGCTAACTTCATTATAGTGATTTCATTAAGAAGTCAGGTTTATTTCTATCTAGTATTAAATGATTTGTTCTTGTGGATCAAGATATTCTGAACAATTGTCTTTAGCACCATAATTCAAAGGTATCACTTTTTTTTCCACTCAGCCCTTGTAAATCTTCAACTTTCATAGCTGTATTACAATGGAGAAATCAATGGCTTTGACAAAAGAAATATTTATTGTCAATTTGATTTTGCATTTAGTATTTTGTTTACCTTATAAACAGCCTTTGTTCCATGTAACAGATTACTTCATTGCTACAGTCTTCATGAATGTTTGAATCTAGGAATGTATTTTGTTATTACTTCACCAACTTCTCTTCCTTATTTATATTAGGCTGGGCCTGCTTGTTGACATATTCTTCCATGAAGAGACTGACAACAGAAGAAAATGGGGATTCCAGAGCTGTTCCAAGAATTCATCTTTTTTTTTCTAGCAAGGACTTTCTAATATTCATTATTACACAAGATAGATGGAAAAAACCTGAGATTTAAAATGCTTTGAAAAAAACAAAAAGAAAATCCTAGGTGTAAATAATCACTTGGTGCTGATATGTTGAATTAATCATTGAGAATTATGGTTCTTACACTTTGGACATGGCTATACATAATTTAGTGTTATAGGAACATCATGGCTCACATGGTTAGCATGCTGGCTTGAGAAGCAGCATATCTGTATTTGAGACCTTAGCACTGCCATGGGGTGGGGTGAGCTCCCGTCCTTCACTCCAGCTCCTTCCAGGGCCATGAAAGTAACTCGAACTGGGCATCCCCCAAGCAATGGTAACATTACCAGCTAATCCTTTCAACCCAGAAGCACCTCTGTGCTTCTGATATGAGTGCAATTCAATTTAGTGTTATACAAATGGATTTTTCCCCTTTACTTTTTTACATGACTGTACTCCCATCAACTTCCAATCACCATGAATTCAAAGATACTTCTGTGGATGCACCCATTTAATTGTCCATTGAAATGTAACTTATGTTTTGGGGGCTTGTATACGATCTTCTTAACTTTGATCCTGAAAGACTAAGGAATTATTTTGACAGCATTGCCTGCTGATGTTATTTCCTGGGTACGGAAGGGAACAATAGACTTACACGAGCTGAAGTTGTTTCTACCTTTTAAGATAACTTGCATTAGATTAGGAAGTAATGATGTTGTTAAGTTTGAGCAATGAGAGGCTGAACCAGAGCATGAGTGCAACAATACTTTATTTTACAATAAAGGGCTGACCGTGCTTGCCGAGCCTGGAACTGGCTCGCAGCAATCAGCAACCGGTTGGACCCCGCAGCCTGCTTTTATAGCTGGCTGCTGGGGAGAACCAACCAATGGGAATGGGGGAATAACGCCCACATAAAGTGAGTGGACCTGGTGAGAACTCCTTGAGTCCTCAGGACATAACACCCCTTCCCCCAGATGCGAACATGCATAGTCCTTGAGGTAGACGGGGTTTGTGTTGGCGCCCGGAACGGCGCAACTCGGGAACATTGTCTGTCTGTTTGGTATCAGTCTGTGATGGTCGAGCCGGCATAGTGTCGCCAACACTCTTCTGGACTGGGCATCCTCGGAAACCACCGGGTTGGTTACTGGGGTCGAGCTCTCGTGGGTTGGATCAGGTTGGTCAACACTCTGGGCGCTGTTGTCCGAGTTTGGGCTGACCGGAATGACCGCTGGTGCAGACGGGTCGCTGGGCACGATGTGGCTGGGCGGCGGATGAGGCGGTTCCCTTCGACTGGAGACTCTGGATTCTTGTTGGCCAGGGTGCTGAGGCGCCTTCTAAGCTGGTCTATGTGTCTCCTCCAGACGCGACCATCCTCCAGCCTGACTCTATACGATCTCGGCCCGGTGATGGCGATGACCTCGCCTGAATCCAAAGTGGGTCCCCAGCGAAATTCCTGCGAATATCGGCTCCTGTAACATAAAATGTCTAACCCCGAAGTAGAAGCGAGGGAGAGTCAGGGCAGTATTGTGGGTGCAATCTGTCCAATACAGTCCTCAGGCGCCGGCCCATCAGAAGTTCCGCTGGGGACTTATTGGTGACTGCACAGGGGTTGAGTGCTGGCTCATCAGGAACCGTGCGAGTTTGTGGTGCCAGTCATCCCTGCCAAACCTAGCGAGGGCCTCTTTGGTGGTCCTGACGGCCCTTTCAGCCAACCCATTACTGGCAGGGTGAAATGGGGCTGTGAAAATGTGGCGAATGCCCAGGTTGGCAGCAAAACGGCTGAATTCTACTGATGCGAACTGTGGGCCATTATCAGAGACAATGGAGTCGGGTAGTCCATGTGTAACGAACAGGCGCGTTAACACGTTGGTGATTGCTAGTGTGGTGGTCGTGGATAGCTGTGCCACGTCTATCCATTTGGAATAAGCGTCCCACGACCACTAGGAACATCTTTCCATGCACGGGCCGCCAGATCGATATGGATTCTAGACCAAGGGGCGCTGGGGTTCTCCCATCTGGTAGGGGTGGCGATGGGGGGAGCAGGACGGGATTCCTGGCAAATGCTGCAGGAACTTACCCAATTGACAATGTCCTCGTCTAGACCCGCCACCACATCGTAGCTGCGTGCTAATGCCTTCATTCTCACAATGCCGGGTGTCCCTCGTGCAATGCCTCCAGGACTCGGGCACGCAGCGAGGTCGGAATGACCACCGAGTGCCCCACAGTAGACAACCCTGCAAACTGGACAGCTCCTGCATGCGAGTCTTAAAGGGTGCGAATTTGTTATCAACGTTGCCTCCCGGCCACCCTCCTCACCCAGTCGAGCACCTGGGCGAGCGTTTGGTCTGCCTTGGTTTTAGCGGCGATGTCAAGGGCGGTGATGGGCAGGTCCAACTGGGTGATTTCGAAAATGGCGTTGACAGGAGCTGGGTCTTCAGCCGGAGCGGGTAAGGGGCAGCGACTGAGAGCGTCGGCGTGGGATAGAGTTTTGCCCGGCGGTGAATAAGTTTGTATGAGTAGGCCGCTAGGAAAAGTGTCCACCTTGTCATCCTAGGGGAAAGGACTTGAGGTGTCTGTTTGTCGCCGGCCAGTAGGCCCAGGAGGGGCTTATGGTCGGTGACCAGTTCAAGAAATGTCCAAAAAGGAATTCGTGAAACTTTTTCACGGCTGCAACAGCTGCTAGGGCTTCCTTGTCTATTTGGCTGTATTTCGCCCGTGGCCGAGAGCGTCCTGGAGAAGAAGGCGATGGGGGCCTCGGCGCCATTGGGGAGTCTGTGACTAAGGACCGCCCAATTCCAAAAGGGGATGCGTCTGCTGCCAGTACTAAAGGAAGGTTGGGGTCGACTTGGATGAGCACTGCCTCTGACGTAAGTAGTGATTTGACGGCGCTTAAACGCCTGGTCTTCTTTGTGCCCCCAGTGCCACGGTGATTTTTTGTCTAGTAATCTGTGTAGGGGTTCGGCTACTGAGGCTTTATGGGGCAAGAAGGATGCATAAAAGTTCAGCAGCCCCAAGAAAGCTTGTAGCTCCGTTTTGGAGGTTGGTGAGGGAGCTTCGTGGATTGCTCTAACCTTGGACTCCAGGGGGTGAATGCCAGAGGCATCAATTTTATAACCCAGAAAGTCCACCTGTCTAGTGGCAATGGCACATTTTTCTTTTTTTAACTTGAGGCCATGCTGTCTGAACCTCTCTAACACTGCTCGCACTCTCTGGAAGAGTTGGGGTCTGTCCCTGGCCGAGACCAAGATGTCGTCAAGTAGGGTACTACACCAGGGAGGCCCTGCAAAATCCGGCCCATGAGGGATTGAAAAATACCCGGGGCAACACTTACGCCAAATTGGAGACGCTTGCATCGAAGGCACCCCTGTGAGTGACGATGGTCTGAAGTTCCGCTGTTTGGTTATCAACAGGAACTGCTGATATGCTTGAGACATGTCCAATTTAGCAAAAATACTGCCCGGCTTCGAATGTGTGCAATAAGTGCTGAATGACGGGCACAGGGTAGGCGCTAACTTGTAAATATTTATTGATTGTTGTCTTGTAGTCCGAGCAAATTCTCAGGCTACCATCTTTTTAAGGGTGTGACGATGGCGCTCCCACTTGGCGAAATCTGTTGGCTCAATGACCCCTTGTTTTAGTAGTTTATCCAATTCAGCTGTCTAGTTTTGGTCAATAGCGAATGGAACTCTACGTGGTTTTAATCTGATTGGGACTGCCTGGGGTCAACGGTGAACTAGATGGGGGTTCCATTATAACACCCCAGCTCCTCGCTGAACACATCTGCGTAGTCAGCGAATAAGGAGTCAGTGTCTGAGGTTGAGACAGCATGGACTCCTGTTAACCCTAGGCCGAGGTGGGGAAACCAATCGAGCCCCAATAAGGTGGGTAGATTGCCGTTAACTACCACTAGAGGTAGGTGGCCTTTAAAAGCTCTAAAACTGACAAAGAACTTGCCTCTGCCGATCACGGGAATGGCCTTCCCTGGTAGTCCTTCAGACCGAACTGGCATCTCTGAAGCCGGGTAGTAGATAGGCTGGGGTGGAGTCTCTTGAGGGTGTTCCACGAGATTATTGAGAGCGCTGACCCTGTGTCAACCTCCATGTGGCACGGTTTACCTTCTAGGGAAACGGAGAGAAAAATTTTACTAACAGTGTGGCAAGTACGCCTGGCAAGGCGGTGCGTGCTACAGTTTAATACTTGCCTCTGTGGTCCCGAGTGCGAGGACGGGGTCTGTGTGCAGCGCTTGGGGGCTTGGCAGACTCTCGCGATGTGCCCTCTTATGGCAGTTGTTGCAAACGGCTCCTTTAAACTTGCAGGTGGCCCTTGATGCGATCCCCACAGGCTAGGCACAATGTGATGTGCTTGGATGGACCGGTGTATTCTTGTTTGGCCCCTACCTGCGACCGTCTGTCGTTGGCGAGGCGGTGGACGCCGTTTTCATCGTTGTAGGGTTTCCTCTGCTTCCACCTCTTCGGAATGGACTGGGAATGATGCTAGCTTGGCACTTGGGCCCTGAATTTCGTGGCTGAGTTCGTTGCTAGCTCGGCTGCTAGGCCTCCCACCGCTTGCGTGAGGTTGAGGTCTTTTTTGCTAACAGGCGCCTCTGTAGGTTGAGATCCTTGACCCCACAAACTAATTGATCGAGGAGCATGTCCTCCAGGTATGTTCCAAACCCGCAGTGCAGGGCTGCTGTTCTGAGGGCGGCCATATATTGATTGATGGTCTCCTTACTAGATTGCTTCCTCATACGGAACGTGAACCTCCTGGCGATTTGTGAAGGTCTGGGAGCGTAGTGGTTAGTGAGGATCTCAAGTAACTCGGACCACGGAACGCTTTTTCAATTCTCTCGGTGCTACGAGTGCTGCGGCGGTATCAAACGGTGGCTCCGCACTAGATTAGGAAATAGGATTTTTCCGATGCTCTCCCGCTGTCCGCCAGGCCGACCGCATCGATGTAATGATTGAAGCGGTTCTTATCACTCCCACTTCTCTTCGTCTGGTTTAAACGCCGGGAACACTGGGTTGGAACTCATGGTGCTGGAACGGCTGGGCTACCTGCGGAAAAAATCTCTCTGGGACTACAGGCGCTCGTGAGTTACTAGTGATATCAGCTCTGGAGAGGTTTTTGCTACCCTCTCTTTCTCTCTCTGGGTTACCACGTTGGCTGCTAGCCATTGGAGGTGTCTTGATTCGCGCCAAAAGTGGGCGTTAGTGACTTCCTACAGCGCTGTGCTGTGTCTCCTACTGGCTCGAAATTCAAATGACACCCGTTTGAATTTCGCGCCAAATACAGAGCGGCTGCGGCTCGCAGCGCTTCACTTTCCCTGCAGCGGGCTAACAAGCTGCTACAGACGCTTCTAACTTTTGAATCAGACCGCTTTCTCTGGCTGCAGATCAGCGCTTTGCTCTTTTTGATCGCTGCTTTGTTGGCTGACCGCTTCTCTGGCTGCGGATCAGCGTTTCTTGTCGCCAGCCGATCGCTTCTCTGGGCTGCGGATCGGTGGCTAGTGACTCAGCGGTTGCAAGGTGCTTCTGGTAGCCATCCCATCCTCGTCGCCAGTGTTAAGTTTGAGCAATGAGAGGCTGAACCAGAGCATGAGTGCAACAATACTTTATTTTACAATAAAGGGCTGACCGTGCTGCTGCCAAGCCTGGAACTGGCTCGCAGCAATCAGCAACAGTTGGACCCCGCAGCCTGCTTTTATAGCTGGCTGCTGGGGAGAACCAACCAATGGGAATGGGGGAATAACGCCCACATAAAGTGAGTGGACCTGAGTGAGAACTCCTTGAGTCCTCAGGACATAACAGATGTCACTGTGTGGGAGCTAATAAGCCAAATAACAGTCAGCTGAAGAAGCATAAACAATGATAGTATCATCTGCCTTTTCTCTCAGCTTCATAGTATATAGAAATTATTGCCTCTTTAGAGGGTTTTAGATTTGGGAAAACCCTGTTCTACTAAATTCCTTCAGAAAGAAACAGTACTATTGTTTTCTACAACCAATACAGAATATAGTCAACAGAATATATGAACCAGACATACACAAATGTCTCATTTAGCAACAGCAATTTTAGACTCAATTGTGGTATTGCAGGCAAACAGGCAAACTCTGCTCATTGCCTGGAGTTCGATCTTGATAGAGCTTAAGGCTGAGTCAGCCTTCCATCCTTCCAAAATTGCTAAAATGAGGAGCCAGATTATTGGGGACAATATGAAAACATTGTAAACCATCCTGAGAGTTCTGCATAGCACTTTGGGGCAGTATATACTGTAAGTTTATGTGCTATTGTTATTGCTCAATGTGTTTGCAAATGCTACACATGAATGCTTGGTGAAATGTTAAAGAATGCTCCAGTGATACCATAGTGGGTGGGAATCATTATAAGCATTATGCATTATGTAATGAAAGCAGGCAGAAACCAGCAGCAGCCCTTAAATAAGAATCAGGAACATGAAGAATATTATTCTTAATAATTCAGAACATACATCTTTAATGCATAAAAATTCTTTCTTGATTCTTAAGTCAGCTTCTATTTCCCTATCTCTGCATTAAAGATTTTTCTTGGAATACATACACACACACACGCACACACTGTGCATTCAAAAGAATATATGTGTCTGTGCATGTGCATGCACGTGTAGGTATGTGTATGTGTGTGTGTGTATATATATGTGTGTGTATATATGTGTGTGTAAGAGGTCCTCTAATACATTTTGCTGTATGCCAGAAACAATTGTATGAAATGGGATGTCTGCATATTAAAAACTTGTTTTCAAAGCTGTATGGCTGCCAACCAGCTGTTCCTCTCTATGGCAATCACTGGATACTATTGCAGTTGCTAAGGTCTGAAGGGCAAAAATGCTTGAATCTTGGACTCTGAATTCCTCAAATATATCCCCACAATTCTTATATTTTCAAAAAAAATATGTGGCCTGCTTCCCGATGACCTGGAAAGCTCCATAGATTGCATTGTCAGCACATTGGGCTTATTGCACACATGAAGGAACGCTTCCCTTTATTACTCATTTAAAAAGAAAGCAAGCAGAGGACTTCAACATGTGAAGTTCACATGTATTTTCATGGGTTGGCTGGTAAAAAGCTTCATTCTCTTGCTAAGCTACCTAAGATAGGGGTCCCCGACAGGGGTGGAATTCTACCAATTCTACAGAACCAGTTGTTATGATTCTGCACAGTTCGGAGAACCAACAAATTGTGCCCCTGGCTGGCCCCACCCCTCTCTGCCCACCCATCCCCTCCTCGCCCAGTCAGTCCTTATCGTGCACGTGCGACCTCGCATGCATGCCCAACATTGCTGACTGCGTTCTTCCCCGCCCAGTCACTCCTTTAGATATTTCTTTTTTCCCCTCCCAATGATCAGCTGTTCCAATGATCAGCTGTGCCAAGATCCCCCTCGATGTCTTACTGCTTCACACAGGAAGCTTCCCTGAGGCCCAGGAAGCAAAAAAAAGCATGTGGAGGGGATGGGGGGTGGGGGGTGCTGGGGGCCCCCATGCTCTGTTTTTTGCCTTCCTGGGCCCCAGGGAAGCTTCCTGGGAGCAACCCCTCCCCCCCGGAGGCTTTCACGATGCTCAGGAGGCAAAAAATGGGGGGAAAGAAGCCACGCCCACCCAGTCTCATGGCCACACCGACCTAGCCATGCCCTCAGAACTAATTGTTAAAAAAAATTGAATCCCACCTCTGGTCCCCAACCCCCAGTCTGCACCCCAGTCCCTGGCAGCAACCCATTCAGAACTGGGCTGCAGAAATGGTGGGTACATGCATTTGTGAAAGCATCACATAAGCAGGAATGAAACCATCCTCTCTCCCCCTCCCACCACCCCACCTTTGTTGGTCTGCCAAGGCAGAAAGTTTGGAGACTGCTGATCTAAGAGATTTACCTAAGAGATTTAACCTGTTTACTTTGGTATTATCTATTTCAGCCTTCTCAAATTTGGTGCCATCTGTGGGACGTGTTGTTAGATTATGATGTTGGTGCAGGACTCTAAAGAAAATTGGATGATAAGGATGGGAAGCAGCTGTCCAGTTCTCAGTTTTTGCATAATTTGGTTGGGTAAACTAACTGTCAACATTGGTAAAGGACTCCAATCTATTCGACTAATTTGTACTTTCAATATGACATTAAAAACTTATCCATAGGTGATAATCCTAGTGATAATGTACTGTATACTAATCCATTTTGTTTTATTATTTAACAAAGAAACAAGTGTGAATGTTGATATATTTAAGTGGAATTCAGAATAAAAGCTTTAGGATACCAGAGCAGGGATGTCAAACTCATAGCCCGCGGGATGGATGCGTCATGCACTGGCCATGACTACCCCTGGTTTTGCAAAGTTGTGATATGTCACGTGATGACAACATGATGCCACGTGTTTGACATCCCTGATCCAGAGCTTATAAAGACATTTATGGCATCATATCAGCTTCTCCAATACCAGTAACTGGAATAGAATCAGCCACCAGGCAGCAATCTGAAACAGAATCAAGATAGAGCCATTTATTCTTATTAAGAGGAAGCTTCCCATAGCTTTCTTAGTTCACGTACAGAAGCACTTTACAAATTATAGATGAGAGTCAGATGGAAAGTAATGCTGAGGAGTAGAAATTGCTAGGTGTCAGTGAGTACTTGATTTGGAACTCATATTACTTCCATCTCTAGCCTCAAAATGTTTGGTCAGTTTGTAATATTGACTATAGGCCCTATTAATGTAGATTTGTTTTCAGTAGGAGTTAGCAGTTCTAGAAATAGCTACAGAGATTGGTCTTTTTTAAGTGTCATGATTGTTAAAAAAAACATGCCGAATTGTTTTTTTATCGTTAGGGACTCTAAAATTAATATCCTCTCTTGCTTGCTTTCTGCATTTGCCACAATAGATGCAGAAAGGGCCATGTTGAATGAGCTGTTACAGAGCTTTCAAGAAAACAAGTAGACATTAGGTTAAGACCTGGATATTCTGTGGAGTTGTTTTAGAATTTGAAACACTGGAATGAAGCTAATCCAGGTTAAATGGAATAGCTCAATACATAGGCATACTTTTTAAGGCTTATTCATATGATCATGTCCACAATTACATTCTGACCAAGTTCCTTTACCCATATTTCCCCTTAAATACCATTTTGCAAAGCAATTAAGCCAATAATAACTCTACACCACTTTACCTTATTTGGGGCAACACCAATGCCTATATATTGTATGAACAAAATGGCACTTAATCCTTAGGGAATGATGTGGCAAATGCCCAAACTAGTAAACAGGTATGTTTCAACCAATAAGCATCTGAACTAGCCTAAGGGCCAGCATTCATAACAGATTTTAAAAACTGTTCCTTGCATGAAATTTATGCATCACAATGAGGACAGTAATTATATGAGTTTGCACCAATCAGACTTTTTAAATGCTAACCCTAAGCTAAAATTATAGAGCTGGGGGGGTGGGGGGAATGAACACATTGCGTCTGACTAGAAAGGAGGAGGAGAAACAGAATAAAAAACATAAGATAATGCTTATTTACCTGTGGTATCGTTGTTGTAAGAAACATTCCAGGATAGCCACAAGCATTAGGGAAGGGCACCAGTTGTTTTCTGATCACCACCAAAAAAGAATGAACATAAACACCAATTCAGGAACCATGGTCAGTCCGTGCGTAAGTGTAACCATTAATGAGCAAGATAGTGCTACCACAATCTTTCTCTACATATTGTGTCACTATGGGAAAAAAATAGTTAGACTGTGTTGTACAGAGGTGTTTATCAGATGTGTCAGGGCAAATTGAGAACCTGCAGAATGACTGCCTGAATTTAAGCATGCATGGTTAGCTAACTGGCCGGCTGGCTGGCTGGCTGGCTGTATAGAACTAGCGAGCATAAAGGTTCAGGATCAGTTGCTGCTAGTGACATCTTTTCATTTAGAACAGAATAAAAAATGCTGGAGAGAAGTTCCCTGAAGGTGACCTCCAGCACAAGTCCAAAAGTTCAGAAGACGAAACCTCTGGTCCTGAGCCAGACATTATCCTGGACACGTATATTTGCCTTCATTTGTGAGGATCAAAAATACTTCACTCTCTTTCTGTTAGCAAAATCTATATTTCCTTGACTATTTTTCCTGAGGTGAAAAAAAAAATCCCTAATGGATCATGAGACAGCCTTACAAAAACATTTGGATCATTTCATGTTAAATAAAATTATTTTCTTAGCTAATCAGTAGATGAAGCAAGGACTAGAGAGAGTGTGAGTGATGGAAGGTGGAGTGACCAGACACAGGGCTACTTTCAATAACGTTAAGCCATATCATTATCAAATGGACTGGGAAGAATATTTTTCCAAATACTTTCCAGGAAAAAGCTAAAATTCTCCAGGAGGTGCCTTAAAAAGACAATGTTATGAACATTTCTCAAAAGTACAAATGTGGCACTAATGATTGGTAAGGAAGGACAAGAGCTTTGTTGGGATAATAATAAAGATCTTCAACAATTGCACAGTCTTACTGGATGTGCGTGTATATACCTGGCTTGGTCTTGCAGATAATCCACTAGCTCAGCTGTCACACTTACTTTTAGATGATGGAATTATAGAGTTGGAAGGGACCTAAGAAGTCATCATGTCAAACATCCTGTATACTGCAGGATTAACTATACCATCTTTGACAGATAATTATCTAGCCTGTTTTAAAACATCCAGTGAAGGGGCAGAAATTACTCAATGTAGAAACCTATTCCATGATGTTCTTCCTAATGTCTAACATGTAGGTACATTCTTGGAGTTTCATCTCATTCTCACTTATTCTAGAGCAGGGGTGTCAAACTCGCGGCCCACAGGCCGGATGTGTCATGTGCTGGCTACGCCCACCCCTGGTTAAGCGGGGGGGGGGAAGTCGCAGTACGTCAAGTGTTGACAATGTGATGCTGTGAGTTTGACACCTCTGCTCTAGAGGATGACTAAAAGTAATAAATTCAAACGCTTGGCCATATGACTGAAAGCATCCTATCCCCCCTCAATCTTCTTTTCTACAAGTTACATCTACAAGATGCTAGGTGTTTTCACCATTTCTTTCAGGAGTTGGTTTTCAGTCGTTTCACCAGCTTTGTAGTCCTTCTCTAAACTTGCTCCAGTTTATTATTGCATTTTTAAACTGGGATGTGAAGAACTAAACATAACAGCTCAAGTGAGGCCAGAAGAAGGCAGAATATAGTAGGATAATTAACTCTCATGATCTGAATTCTATGCTCCTCTAGATAATCTTCAAGTTAGCAGCTGCCTTCTTTGCAGCTGCATTACATTGCTGTGATATGCTGAGATTGTGATCCATTAGGCCACTCAAGTCATTTTCACATGTGCTGTTCTTGAGACAGGTTTCTTTCATTCTGCACATATTTCTTTTGTTTTTCTTACTTAGATGCATGACTTTATATTTCTTCTTGCTAAATTTCATTGCATTGGTTTTGGCCTATTCTTCTTTCAAGTTTTTTGGATGTCACCCTTCTTATCCCAAGTATTAATCATACCTCCAAGCTCTGTATTATCTAAAAATTTGATAAGCATTCCATTGACTCTCATTTATATGATTTATAAATACATTGAACAATTCCAGGTCCGAGATGTAACCCTGTGGCAACATCTCTTTGAAACATCTCTCCAGGTAGATTTGGTGCCATTTTTAGTTACCCTTCGAATATGATCTTTGGTCCAACTACATTTCCACCCAGTGGTTGAGTTGTCAAAACGATATTTGACCATTGAATGAATAAGGATCCCATGAGATTCTCTGTCAAAAACAGAAACCGTGATGTACTATATCCACAGCAGGTCTCCAATCAACCAGGCTAGTAACTCTGTCATAAAAGGAGATTGAGTTAGTCTAGTATGACTTGCTTGGCATAAATCCATGCTGGCTTCTATTAATTAATGAATTCCTATCTAAGGCTCACAGACATGCTATTTAATAATCTGCTTAAGAACCGTGCTTGTTATACCAAATGTAAGGCTCAAGGTTTCTGGTCCTGCTTCTTTAATTTTTTGAAAACAGAAACATTAGCCCTCCATCAGTCTTCTGATCTCTCACCTGTTCTCTAGGACTTCTCAAGGGATGCCTACTTATGCCTAGCTTGCAATATATTATGTGATATAGCACACATTCCTCTCAAAATTTAAAGTATCCCAACCCTAAAGTAACAGGTATCACTACCCCCCTCCCAATAGTTCGTGACATATATCACCACAAGATTGATAAACGTCTTCCATACACTTGAATATAAAACTCCATGTGAAATATTATTGCCTTGTCTAACAAGTGGAGTCCTTACCCCAACATAATGGCAGTAGTGGTGATGTAGGAGCAGGGTATGGGCAAACAAGCAAACAATGCCTGAAGCCAAGGGTTGAGAGAGAGCAATGGAGTATTTTCCAATTGATGTCATGATTCAAATTACATAAATTACAACAGAATTTGATCTATAGGTAGTCCTCACTTAACAATCATTTATTCTGTAACAGTTCCCCTGGAATACTGCATCCAGTTTTGGTCACCAAATTACAAAGTGGTGTAAGTGCAGAGAAGAGCAACTAGGATGAAAAAAGGCCTGGAGACTAAAACATATCAAGAAACTGCGTATGTCTATTCTGGAGAAAAGAAGGACTAGGGGTGACATGATAGCAGTAATCCAGTATTTGAGGGGCTGTCACAAAGAAGAGGAGGCCTAAAACCTATTCTCCAAAAAACGAGGAGGCAGGACAAGAAACAATGGATGGAAACTAATCAAAGAGAGAAGCAACCTGGAATTATGGAGAAACTCCCTAACAGCGAGGACAATTAACCAGTGAAACAGCTTGCCTTCAGAAGTTACGAGTGCTTCATCACTGGAGGTTTTTAAGAAGAGACTGGACAGCCACTTGTCTCAAATTGTATAGGGCCTCCTGCTTAAGCAGGGAGTTGGATTAGAAGACCTCTAAGGTTCCATCCAGCGCTGTTCTGATTGATTGAGTTCAAAGTCACAGTGGCACTGAATGAATGAGTCCTTGAAGTTAAGGTCACTGCAGCAACTCGGTGGTCATATGATCAAAATTCAGGCACTTAGCAGCCTGCTCACATGATCTCAGGGGTACCTCAACTCCCCCCTATCTACCTATCTCCACCACCACCCCATCTCCAGCCTTTTGCTTACCCGTACAGTGGCATTCCTCTGTGGCAGTGTCATTGGGGCTGAAGTAGATGCTCAGGGTCTTCAGCAGTCTTGGCCAATCACCACCACCCCCAGGCTTCTATTTAATCTCCAGCACTACCACTGCTGAGCAGTGCCACCTCAAGCCCTACGTTGCAGCCAGCCACTCAAGTGCCACAGCATAAGGGCCCCAGCTGCCTGCTGCCACTTTGCATTCTCCAAGCTTTGCCGTGTCCAGCTGATCTTCACTGTCTTTTGCTGCTGGTGTGGCATGTTTGCCGTGTCCATGCTGCTGGCCACATCAGGCCATCTTCCCCAAGGCCACATGTACTGTTCTTCAAATAACACAATTTTCCCAAATTACTTCTGTTTAAGTTGTAAATATGGATCCATTTGCACATTGACACATAGTTTGTTTGCAGGCCTGTGCATAAGGTTTTATCTTTTTGTAATTAATGAAAAAGTTACCCTTAAACAAGGCACAAGAATTCCTTGTGCTTAATTACACTCTTTCCTGCAATATACCACCATGTGGTTGCCATAAGTATGGCTTTCCCTTCTTCCAGCCAAAGAAGGATGTTTTTACACTGATGTGCCTATTCTCTCCCCTCTTCTCACTTGTTTGGCTTCCAGGGAATGAGCAGATGGTCCTAGTTAGGAAAGAGTGCCTGTGCAAGCAAAGGTATATTACATTCCATACTACAAAATCACTTGATTGCTTTAATTGGTTGCCCCAGCATTACCCTAAGACAAAGGTATTAGGCTTGCAGATAAATAATTATTGCTTCCACATGTTTTATGATGTCACAATCCAGCAACCATGCTTGGAACTTGACTGGAGATGCAGAGAGTACATCAGCCCTTTCATATCCAAAATAATAAAAGGCCAGGAGATGACAAGATTTATCCTCCAGTTATTGACTTTTTATAACTTGAGTGGCTGCTGAAATAACTGACTTGGAGAAATGCCTGAGACTGGACTCGGTGAATGAAATGTCAGTGAATTAAGGAATGAATATTCCCTGAATATGTCATAATTCACAGGATAGTATTGATTAAATGTGTACTTACAAAATGTATATCTCTGAAATAAATTCTATGAGTAACAGGATAAGGGCAAATATGACTACAATAATTGTAACAAGCAACCATGACAGATTTATTACATGAGCAACATTATGGGTATGTCTTTTGTTTGGCTGCCAAATAATAAAGGAAATTCTGAATTAATATGTCATTTTATTATAATGTTTCTGCCAGGGGTGGGATTCTACCAGTTTGCACCTATTCGCTAGAACTGGTTGTTAACATTCTAAACAGTTCGGAGAACGGATTGTTAGAAGAAATTACTGGCCTAATCCTGTAAGGAAGGCAGGAAGGAAACATTCTGGTGTTGCTTACAGAAACTGCCTCTCCATTAACCCTTATTACATTCTTGGCAGGACTAGACTTTCTGTCGCAGGAACTTCTCTGGAGTTTTTTTCCCCCTCCTTTGCTGATACTTTGCTTGTGTGGAGTAACCATTCAAAGTTACAATGGCACTGAAAAAAGTGAGTTATGACCATTTTTCACACTTACACTGTTGCAGCATCCCCACAGTCATGAGAGGCCAGGCAAGGAGATGCGTACCTCGATGTGAGTGATATTGAGTTGGCCACGCCCAGCCAATAACATGACCACCAAGACACACCCACCTACTAAGCCACGCCCACAGAACTGGTTGTTAACAAATTTGAATCCCACTCCTGGTTTCTGCTATAAAAACGGGTGTATTCAAGTAATTTGTTTTCCATGCTCCTCAATAAAGAAGACCCTGTAGTCCCCAATAGTTTTTATATCATTTTTAAAATAAATTATGTGTCATTGACTCAGTGCTGTCTCCTAGCAACCATATAGACAGATTTTCTCCCTGACATTCCCTCCCTAACCTGATCTTTCAGGTCTTCCAACGGCACACACATTACCACTGTAATTGAGTTGATTCACCTGACTGCTAATCATTCTTTTCTTCTCTTTCATTCTGTCTCTCCCAGCATTAGAACACCTTCAAAAACCTTAGTCTAGCTCTTCTCATAATGTGTCCAAAGTACAATACTCTGAGCCTGGATCAATTCTGCTGAGCCAGTAGCGGTGATGAGCAGCGGAGACCAAACTGGTTCTCTCCAATGTTCTGTGTTGGGCCCACCTGCCCACCTGGGCTCCTATACTAACCTTTATGTCCTGCTTTTGAAGCAGAGCTGCTTTGTGTGGCACAGCAATTGCCACATGGCAGCTGCTGAAGCATCAGGGAGAGTGCAGGATTGCAGAAGGTGACTCAAAATGCCTCTGTGCCTGTGCATAGTGTGCATTTGGCCTGCGCACATGTGCAAAATACACCCACCAAACCACGCCCACTGAACCGGTGGTAAAAATATTTGAAACACACCAATGGTCTGGATATTTTGTGCCTTGAGTATTCCTGGTTGATTTGTTCAATGATCCATTTGTTGGTTTTCTTCATTGCCCAAATTAATTCTCTGGAGTATTTTCAAACACTAAAGTTCCAAAGCATTGATACTTTGACCATCCTGCTTCTTCAAAATCTAGCTTTCACTTCCATAAAGTGTCATGGGGAACATCACTGTTTGCAGCATTCTGATCTTTGCAAGAATAGACAGATCATTCAGATCATTCTGAATTTCTTTTCCAAAACCTTCATGGTTGTTCTGCTAAATGCAGTTATTTCTTGGCTGCTTGTTGATGGTTGATCCTAGAGGGCAGAAGCTTTCTTAGCACATATAATTTATTTATTTATATGTTTGTAAAATTTATTGGCTGCCCATCTTATCTGAGGGTAACTCTGGATGGCTCACAGTCTTAAAAAGATAAAAACTAGGCACAAGCTAAAAGACATAAATCAAATACAGTGAAGATCCAAATACTGTCCCCCAATTAAAAGATGGGGAGGATGGGAGCAGAAGGTGGGGGGAGGTGGGATATGTTGTTAATCTGTCAAATACCTGCACCATGACATTCCCCCATTGGACCAGGTCTTTAGTCTCTTACAAAAGGTCAGGATGGTTGGAACTGACCTCACTCCAGGGGGCAAGATGTTCCAAACAGCAGGTGTAATACCAGAGAAGGCCTTCCTCCTGGACCTCACCACCAGAATACTCGGACCGACAGGGCCCAAAGCATGCCTTCTCCACTGGCACATGTGGGGCAAGCCAATCCTTATTTGGGATAAGATGTTCCTTTCTCTAGCCTGGACCCATATCATGTTCTATATCATCTTCTAGCAGATATTATTGCAGAAGGAATTAATACATGTGTTAAACAGTTAAACACTAACAAAATTCAGCTGACGTGTGCTTTCAACCAAATCTCACTTCATGATAGTGGAAGTACTTCGTTCTCTTTTTCTTTGCTGACATTTCCAACAAACAAGAGTGCAAGGGCCTTTTTTCATATTTATTTTCTTGCTTTCTAAGATTTACATGAGATTTTTTTTTTCACAGGAGCTCAGAATGATTTATTTTCATAACCAAAGCATTGTGAGATAGGTTAGACTAACAGAGGGTGACTGGCACAAAGTTTCTTCGTGAATTTACACGGCTTAGAGTGGACTTGCACTGACTCCCCTCCCCACCCCACCCCTGCCTCCCATTCTGGCCCAATTTACGACTACCACAAACTCTGGCAGTCCTGTTTTGTGCAGATATGATATACTTCATCCTGAATGGATACAAGGGAGCCACTTTCATCATTCTCTCAACAAGCTGCAAGGTGTTATGTCAGATATAATACTGTATTCCAAATATCCTGACATCCAACCCAAACTATCATTATATTTCCTATTTCCAAAGGCTGGAAGTGATTATCAATTTATTGACAAGTCCATGGGCATTTTTAAATGAAGCAGACCTAGGATACGTAATTGTGAAAAGCACACTTTTTATGAATTGTTATCTTTCCGTGATTATAGAAAGAAAGTACAGTATATCTTATAAATAGGGGTGGTGGGATTCAACCGGTGTCACTACTGCTTCGGTACTTACGTTTTACCAGTTCTCTACTGCTCTTCAGAGCTACCTGTTCTACAGAGCCGGGCAGAACTGGTAGCATCCCACCCCTGCTTATAAGTAATAAATAGATCCTAATATTTTAATCTTGTGGGAGTATTTTAGTCAGCAATGCTAACTTATATAGTCATAATTCCAATTTACTGGGATCTTATTTTTAGCCTCAAATTGCATATACAGGAAGGAAGGAAGGAAGGAAGGAAGGAAGGAAGGAAGGAAGGAAGGAAGGAAGGAAGGAAGGAAGGAAGGAAGGAAGGAAGGAAGGAGGGAGGGAGGGAAGGGGGGAAGGAAGGAAGGAAGGAAGGAAGGAAGGAAGGAAGGAAGGAAGGAGATTATAATGTGAGGGAAGGAGGGTCTGAGGGAAATCCTGCCTTAGCAATTGGCCACCAGCCATCCTTCTGCCCTTTCACCATCCCCTTGTCTTCTCCACCTAACCTCTCCTGGTGGTCTTCTATCCTTTCACTGAAGATGCTTTGGTTACAAAGCCAGATCTCCTTGCAGGGAGAGAGAGTGTGCCTTCCTCTGACCCACACACTTTGCCCTCCCACACATACCATGAGCAACCTGGCCAAGGAGAGCAAGAATAGCAGTAGAAGTCTCAAGGAGGAGGTAAGTGCAGACAGGCACCCCCTCAGAGAAGCAGGGCTGGGCTGGGCTGGGGTGTGGGGTCCTCCACGTGGCCTGAGAGGAATGGCGAGGCTTCTCTGAAGGACAAGGGTTTGGCACTCTCCCGGGTCTCACCTTCCTCCACTGGAGATAATGGATCCCCCAGCCCTGCCCGAACTAATGCAGTGCCCCCAACAAAAGTGATGTCAAGTTTCCTTGCCCACTCTGGACATGCCCACACCCTCCACCTCCCCAGGTCAAACACAACCCTGATGCAGCCCTCAGTGAAATCAAGTTTGACACCCCTGGTCTAGATGTAGTGCTCTATGTGGAAATTCAGGGGTATCTGCTGGAGAGTGTGGGGAGGAGAAAACATTACACCATTGTGCCATGAGCCCTACCCTTTTTAAAAAGGCATCAAGCTATTGCATATCATGGGAAAGAGGCAATGAAAAAAAAAATGTGATAACTGTTCGTTGAAAGCAGCCAGGTTCTGAGAATGCTGCTATAGTAGAATATTATTCCAGTGTTGAATAAAATAGCAAAAATAAATTTGAGCAAAGTAGCTGTTTGTGATGCAGGCCTGCTCATTTTTTGCCTTGTGATTTTAGGCAACTGGAAGGGAAAAGCAAAGTTTCATGAGATACATAAATATCTTGAATGGATTTTCTTGGATGATGGGCACCTGTTGTGACCCCCTCCTCTAATTGATTTCCATTCATTTATTATCTCTTTCGTGTCTCCAATCAGTGTTTCATTCAAGGTATACCCGGTGAATAAATGTGCTGCTGCTTCGTCATGTTTCATTTTGAATATCTTAATATCTGGTGAGGGAACTCTTTGCAAATACACAGGGATCTAAAGAGGATCTAAACAGGACACACACACGTTGTTAGTGTTTGTTTTCCACATGGAGAAGAAAACAGATTGCCCCCCCCCCCACCTCCAATGAAATGATACTCACTAGCACACGTGCTGGAAAACTGGCAAATCAATTTATCATCTAAAATACTAATTAGCCTGGGATGTGCATGAACTTAGTGTCCTTAAAAGGCATCACTTCTCTTCTAATCTGTTATCAAAACGATTGCATTTCATGTTTAGTCTTTGGATTGAGAGGCGAGTCGAAATTGTTCAAGGCCTTAATAACATTATTTTTGATCTGCCTGGGCAAGAGACATGGGGAAACACAGTTGCGTTCTTTACATGAAAAGGACATCTCTATCCTCACTCCGCACCCCATTATAATTTTACCCATTTCAAACTTGACCCTGGCATTGATGAGAGCAACCGATTTGGTGGGGGGGGGGGAGAGGGAGGGTGGCAAGGCAGGAGCAGGGAATGCTGCAAGGTAGCCTGAGGATAACAGGCGTTATAAAGAGGAATATTTTGCCTGCTGTTTTTGTTTGCTTAATCACAGCGTCTCAGCAGAGTTGGCCAACAGCCTCACACAGCAGGTGCTGCTTGGGAATGCGGGGGGTGGGGGGGGGAGGAGGAGATAAATTCCTACTCAATGGAAGCTTTATTCAATACCACTGCCTTTTGCAAACTTTTTTTTTGCTTTTGTTTCAAGCAAATTCCCAGTGCCTTGGGGCATCAGTGGTCAAGGCTGCAACAGGAGAGTTCTGTACAGAGAAACAGAGGAAGCATTTCAGGGCAAACAACATAAGACGTCTTGAATGTTAGTTTTGAAGGGCTTGAGCTGCACATGGAGAGGAGGGCCACAGACGTCAGAACAATCCATCTGAAGCCCTGTCCTCATTTGTAGGTTTTTCTAATGTTTTTGTTTTTGCCTTTGAGGAAGTCTGGTGACTACATAGACAAGTCTGATATGAGGTGTGGGAGCAAGCTTTCCCATGCGGCTCGTGATGGCTTATCTAATGGTCTCAACAGCCTTCTACGCGAAACAGCCTTGTGGTGACTGCTCCAACAACCCTGGCCACCAGGCCGCTTCTGCTGTGTAATTACGGCCACAAAGACACCAGGAGGCTGAGCAACATGCCCCATGCACCTTGCGCTGGCTTACATAATTACACAGTAGAAGCGACCCGGTGGCCAGGGTAGCTGGAGCAGCTGCCACGAGACTGTTTCACATGGATGGCTGGTGCGAGCATTAGTTCAGCCAGCGCGAGGTGTGTGAGGCACATCACTTGGCTTCCTGGTCTTTTTTCGGCCACAATTACACAGCAGAAGTGGCCCAGTTGCCAAGGTTGCGGGAGCAGCTGATGTGAAGCTTTTTTTGTTTGGATGGCTGGTATGACCATTAGGTAAGCCAGCATGAGGCGCATGGGGAAGCTGGCTTCCCCAACTCATATCAGTACATGTGGGAGAATTAAGACATCCCCCGAAAAGAAGCCTTTTGGTGGGGGGGGGGCGGTCAAAAGAAAATAAGACCAGGTCTTATTTTTGGGAAAACATGGTATATACAATCAAAAAATCCCCAAAAATGTCTGCAGGAAAATTCCCTACCCCGTTTTCCTACCGATAGATCATTCTTTATTTGGGATTGCAGGATACCGTTTCCAGATCCATTCTCAGGGGAAGAGAGAGACTTTAGCTTCATGCAAGGAAAGTAGCAGAAACAGCAGAAGTCTTCCTTTCTCTCCCCCAAATTCCACCAGAAATGGTGCAGCCCCTTGGAGCAGAGTGGCTTGCAGGGTCCCAAAGACTCATTTCTGGGGGAGTTTGGGAGAGAGAAAGAAAGACTTTTGCTGCTTTCCTTGCATGCAGCCAGAAGCAGAAGAAGAAATAAGTGGAAAGTAGCAGCTGGGTAGCCAGGTGAGGTGCATGGGGTGAGTGGGGCAAGTTCCCCCGCTCCGCCCTTTCCCTCCTCCCCTCACTACCTTGTGTTCACAATGCAAGTGACACAAGCCTTGTGTTCCCGCGGGCCATGTGGGCAGTGCAGCCTTGTGTTCCCACGCAGCCTGGATTAATTGCTTTGGGGGATGCTTTGGAGGTGATGTTTTTCTGTGGACCACCAAAATTTTCTTGCAGACTACCAGTGGCTGCGGCCCATTGGTTGGCAACCACCGATTTTGACTACAGTGTGCAAAAAAGGAGAGAAGGGGGATTTCCACATATTAGCTTTAGTGATTCATGCCATAATAATCTCATGATCTTATTACTGCATGCTAAATATGGCATTTGGCTACATAAAAAATAGTTACAAAGCTTCAGCTGGTGCATGTTGCCACTGTCAAATTGTTAAGGGGTGTGTGTGGTTGAATGTGATCATAAAACCTTGGTCTTTAAAGCAGTTCTTTGGTTATTGGGCCCAGTTAAGACAGAACTCTAAAGATAATATGAACAAAAAAAGACTCCCCCAAAGGTTTCTGTGTTCATCTGCAAAGGCAGTGCTCCATCATTAGAAACGGAATAACTACACTGTGAAGAAGTTTCAGGTGGAGGGTTCACTCAAAGAAACGTTGAAATGAATCACTTCTTCCAAGCTATGCACCCCTTTCATTGCACACTCCTATAAAATATGAATAAATGTCATTTATAATAGCACTTGCATTTGGATGACAAGCAGAATGTACAGTTTCTTTTTAATTCTGCCTGAAGGATAGTCAAGTTTCATAACCCTTCACACAACACACCAGGCTATGAAAAACCATGAAATCTCAACTCTGTTTTCTCACTGTCTCCTCCTTTTCCAGTAGATCAGGAGACAATGGGCAAGGATTGATACAAAAATTGCCCTCCCTCCACAAAAAAATTAGAGAGGGGGACTATTGGGATATGAGGATATCAGCCAAACAACAACTGTTACAGTGATAATCAAGTATTGTTACAATTTAGCAAACCCTGGGCGAATGTTACTAATGATACAACATAAAGGAAGGGCAGGTATACAAATATGTCCACAAGAGAGAGAAAACTGCAATGGTATGCATAGTACATCCAGAAATCAATTTGTGTCTCATCATGAAGCCGGAATAAGTGCATCATCCTGGGTCACTTTGAACTGGTGCTCTTGCTTGGCATTGTCCACTTCACGCCACGCTGCACAGAGAAAAGTGCAGCAGTTGTAAGCAGGAATCATGAACCACATTCCTGGGGAGGCACTGAGGACAGGAGAGCAATCCAAGTGCCAGTCACAAAGCACTGTGCGCTGAACAACTGCCTGGCAAAGATCCTATAGCTCTGCAGACAGCAACACAATGCTAATAATAAGCTATAATAATAACCAGCTGACACAATAACACACAGTCTCACAATTTGGCTGCTCTGCTCTGCTTGCTGCTCCAATTACTGTCTATTTTCTTTCTTTTTTTCCCCCTTGGGTGAAAATTAATCAGTGAGAAACTGAGGTAAAACTTCCCTCAGATTACAGGAATGCAATCTGGTTCAAGGCCTAGAAAGCAGATCCATGGAGGGTCCTCACCTCCTGGTAGAAAGGAACCATGAAATGTAACTGGTGTAAACAAACAAACAAACAAACAAACACAGAGACACTAAATAAAGACAGGAAGCACTTAGTGAACATTACAGTTGTGTTTTATAAGGATAATTTGGGAAGAAATTACAATTGCCGCACGATGAGGTTTTTGTTCTCCCTTTCGATTGGGAGAGTGAGCTTCAACGTGTGTGGTGAATGATTGACAAAATCTCAGAGGACTTTGCTGAACAGAATTTCCAGGATTTATAGATTCAGGGCAGAAGTGTTGTTCTTCAGCCCTCCTTGTAACAGATAATTAATTTTGCAAAATAAAAATAAACAGAATGTATTCAGCTGTGCTTTTGTTTTGTTTCCTTTTAGAAACAAGGGCAAAGAATGTGGAACCGTTACTGTTGCTTCCCAGAGCTTACAGTAATGCAGCCACTTCATGCTGATCGCTAAGATGAAGGCTTTTTTTTTTTCTCTTTTAGTCAAGTAGATAACTTCCACCTATCAGCCAACATAAATAATTGTACTAATGCTTCTAAGAAATCTTAGACACTGGATTTAGATATTATAATTAGAGCAGGCAAAAGAGTTACAGTGGGGAAACCTGCTTTATCTGTGCATGAGACAGCGTGCCAGCAGGAGGAAAGGAAGAAGTCTAGAGACTTGTCACATCTTAGATTGTTGTAGGAGAGTGAAAAGTCAGTGTGGTATATTTCTACTTTTAAAAACAGTGAGTTTGAAATAGGAAAAAGTTCTGAAAGTTACTTTGTTTCATCACAAAATAAAACTTCTGGTTCTTGTGGCAGCAGTGACTTGCTCATCAAACAAAGTGTCTTCTTATTAGCAGCTAGAGGCCCAGGGCAGAGCAGAAGGTCCAACTTCATTGTCTGGCTTTCGGGACTCAGCCTGAATGTATACCACATGTACCTTGTTGACATCTTATCTCAAATACTTGCAGTATTTGGACTGCAAATATTTGGATGAGCACAAGAAGGCAGCATATTCCCCTCCTTCACAGAATTCTGCTCTTTACTGCCATTTACTGATCATCTAAACATTTGCAGTCAAGGTTTAGCAATTCATTTATACCCTGCTTTTATTATTTTTATAGATAACTCAAGGCCGTGAATACACCCACTTTGCAGGGTTGTTGTCATGGCAAAAACAGGAGGAGAAGATAAAGGAATTTGCATGTTTTCATCTTCTTGAGTTCATGTTTCAAATTTTATTTGAGCTGCCTAGAATTGTAGGAGGAGGGGACACTATATGGCATCTGAATGCCTAGTCAAGAAGTGCATTGACAGAAAACCTATAGCAATCTACCATGATTATGAACTCTCCATGCCCTCTGAGTGAACACGAGAAGATCCTTTTTGCTGTGTCCCATAAGTTCACCTAGACATCTTGTTCCAATGTTTCCCACAGTGTATTTTTCACATGTAATATGAATGTTCAGAGTATATACTCTTCCCCTCTATCACCAAGTAGATTTATTTCAGCAAGGAGTTAGATGCAACATATTATTTCAAAAACCAGTAATGGAACCCAAATTTTGTCAATCTTTTCTATATACTGCATCATCTTGACATTTTAAAATGGAATTTCCACCAGATGGTGCTGGGGACCATAGAGATAGTAACATCATTCATTAACACATGCATACATTCAGTACATACATCAAATCTGTGAGGCTCTCCAAGTTGTGAGCAATGTCCTTGAAGAATGGCCTTCAAGAACAGAAAGGAGATCTGGTAGCTGAGATAATAATCAGATAAATGAAACCTGAGCTCAGACTAAGAACGTAGTTTGCAAAAATGCCTCATACAGCTCTCCCCTTTCAATTCTCATAAAGATGAAAGAAGGTGAAAAGATAGAGCATTTGGACTTGCAAAAGATTCTGTTACTACATCTGTTTTAGATCTGCAAGGTCTATCTAATCTACCTGGTCTACCGGATATGAATTCTGGCTTATGTTTAAGGCATTACCATGAATGGTTTTTTTTTCCCTTGGTTAGGAAAAACTTTAAAACATCTCAATCAGAGGTAGTATTCAGCAGGTTCTGGAGAACCGGTAGAGGAAATTTTGAGTAGTTCGGAGAACCAGCAAATACCACCTCTGACTGGCCCCGCCTCATCTATTCTCTGCCTCCTGAGTCCCAACTGATTGGTTGGGTCTTCTTTTGTTGCCCTACACAGGAGAACAAAGCTGGAAATCAAGTTAGTAAGGTGGGGAGAGAATGGGATTTTGTAGTTACCTTTCTCCGTGAATGGGGTGGGAATGGAGATTTTACAGTATCCTTCCCCTACCATGCCCACCAAGTCACACCCACCAAGCCATGCCCACAGAAACGGTAGTAAAAAAAAATGAATCCCACCATTGATCTCAACTCAAATATTAAGAGCTGTCACATTACAAATCATGGAGGTGAATTACAGTGTTATGTTATGGGGAAGGTCTGTCAGTGATTTTTATACCAATAATTATAGTTGAAGCAAAATGAAAGGTTCAGCTCTGAGGTGTATTTCATAAAGAACAACAACATCCAGGATGAAAGGAATGAAACACACTGGCTTGCTGAATAGTTCCTTATTTTAAACATTCCCTTTTATTTACATGTAAAATAAATTTCTTTCACTTTTTTTCTTATAGGGAAAGAAATTTCAGCAAAATTCCTAAGAATGAGATGGTTGATGGGCATGGATGAGTGTTCTGTTATTTCTCCTGTCCAGAAAGAGGGATTTCTTTCTAGGTTCCCACACTAAATTAAAACTTCACAAGGAAACATTGTCCATAATATTTTCCAGATAAAGGAACATGTTTGCCCAGTTAACCTATAGAGAGATTTAGGACCAATAATGATAGAATCTTTTATCACCCTGATGTAATGAGGTAAATTTAAATATACCACCCAAGACATTGTAAGCACCAAATGAGGTAATTGAACAGAATCATTTTTCCCCCACAGAAAACAAAGACATTTAGGAAATTGGAAGATACATTTCAGAACAGCATTAGTTAAAATATTCCTGTGGACAAAGAATGCAAGCCTTAAGGCTGTTTTTCAAAGTAGAATTCAAATCCCAATAGCTTTGAAAATCCTGTACTACATTTCAGTATAGCCCTAAAAAAAAGTGATGAGATTTTTCAAAGCAACAATGGGTCAATGAAAATTGAATAGGTATGAAGAGAAAATGTGAGAGATATGCAAGAAATCAAATGGAGAAATAGAGAAATAGCATGAACTGGCAGTTAAGACGATGGGTTAGGAATGGCAAAAAAATGAGAGAAGTGGACACTAAGTACATTGCCTCTAGTTTCTTTACAAAAAAAGATGGCATGTCTATCTATCTATCTATCTATCTATCTATCTATCTATCTATCTATCATCTATCCTTCTGTCTGTCTCTCTATCTAACCATGCCTTTAAAAGGTTAATAGGATTTATACTGCTAAATCTCTGCATTTTGAAAATTGCATAGTAGAACTGCATGAAAAAGAAATCTCTGAGTGGTATATGTACTAATATACACAGTAATTATGGGACATCAGCAAAGTATCTTTCTTGTTTAAGTTAGGTAAGGCTGGACAAAGCATGAAGAAAGAAATAAAAGGAAGAACTGTTTATTGTTTTTTTTAAAAACAGCAATAATTTTTTTACAGCCCTCTTATTAATTCCAAAACACAGATATCCTTTTGTCAGCAACTTGAAGAATGAAAAGATCATAAAGGAGTAGAGAAATTCTTATTTACTACCGATTTCATGAAGGTAGTCAAGGCTCATTATTTCCCTTACTCTTACTCTGATTAGTAGACTATTCTTTTTTTTTTGAAACAAATTTTATTAATTTTAAAGACAAATGAAACATCATTAAACATTGAAAACATAAAACCTCTTTCCATTGTAAATCTTTACAAGGCAGATAAAACATTATTTTATACCGCATAATTCTAATTTACCCCATTTCCATATGAACACATAAATATCTTTTAACAAATTTCTCATTATTTCTCTTTACTCTTATTCAATTACATTTCTTTTCTATATTGATCTGTTATATAGTTATCATATTTATATTTCCCTCTGACTTGTTTGCAATTATTCTCATCTGACATTCCTCCAAGGTTTTATTAATTCTCAGTCAAACATAAACACACAAAACACAAAAACATAAAACTTCTTTTTAGAAAGTGGCTTGGCCACAGATTACCTCTCTTTGTATGGACTTCAATTAAATTCATGCTCATCTTATATACCATTACCTATCTTATTTACCATTCAATATCTTCTATATAACTCCTCCCCGCTTTTCAATCTTCTTAATTCTATTTTATATATTTCATCTTACTTTAAATCAATATACTTGTATCTTTTGTCCATTCTTTTCCAATTAACCATTTATCTCATTCTCAATAATAATAAAAAAGAAAATTTCTCCTGAAATCACTAATCGGAGTATGATGCCTTTCTATCGTTCCCCTAGATTAACATTTAAAATAACACCTAGATCCCAGTCTGATTCTGCTTAGTACATTCTACCTACTAAATTTTAAGAAAAAAAAAAGAATGTCTCTAAAATAGTTAAGTACATAATTAAATATTAAAATCTATCATGAAATCATAAACATTTTAATATTTTAATTTATTAAATCTTATAACATTCCAATTGTCTATTTCAAAAACAAATGCTACAATAATAAATCTATAATAACATCAACACAATAGCCCATTAAACTCTATAATTAAACTAAATATTTTAAACATTTCCTTTAATATTTTATTAAAACTTAGAATCTATCATTATTAAACATTTTAATATTTTATTAAATCTTATAAAATTCTAATTTTCTATTTCTAATACAAATACTACAATACTATCATATGTACTTTGCAGAATCTTTTTTTTTAAATTATGCATTACCCTTTATCCCTAAAAAAAAATGCTTTTTCCCATCTTGTTTTATACCTTTGTGGCTTTTCCCCCCTTTTCCCTTTCTTTCTTAACCCATCTAGCCTTTTTACCCCCTCCTCTCCTAACCTCCGCCTTTTTAGCTTCCCCTCTCTGTTGTATTCCTCTTTTCTTTTGCTTTCTAACATTGTATTGATTTTGCATCTTATTTTTCTCTTTCTTGGGTGTTTTTTTAGGTCTTAAGTTCTTCCTTTTCCTTCCTCTCTTTCTCTTTTCTTTCTTGATCAAACTTTTTGGTTCATTAAAAATGGCTTTCTCCTCTTCCTCTTCCTCCTCCTCCTCCTCCTCCTCCTCCTCCTCCTCCTCCTCCTCCTCCTCCTCCTCCTCCTCCTCCTCCTTCTTCTTCTTCCTCCTCCTCCTCCTCCTCCTCCTCCGCCTGTTGTTGAGTTTGCTGGTAAATAGCAAGCGCCATTTCTAAAAAGCGAAAGGCTTCTCCCACAGCGTCCTTGCCTTCTTTCCTTGTTTTTCCATATTCTTTTCTTAGTTCATCAAGAGGTAAAGCCATTATAAACCTTTTCTTCTTCTTTTTCTTTTTCCTCTTCTTCTTGTTAAACCAACCAAGATATTTTAAAACTTAAAACAGTTCCCCAAAGTCCCAGAGTCATCAAGCAGTCCAAACAGAGCACAAAGTTCTTCCCTTTGCAATTTCTCTTCCTGGGGTAATATCAGTTAGAAAAAAACCCAATCTGTATTTTAAAGCCTTATTGCAGTTAACTTTTAGTCTCTTAATCTTCAAGGCATCTCCTCCAACAAAATCTTAATATAAGTTTTTTTTTCTTTTCAGTCCTCTCCCTTCCCACTTGTAACAAAGAACTTTAAATTTTTACCTTCTATAAAAAAGCAGGTTTTTCAGTGTCTATTTGTTAACTCCATAAGGGAGGGAGAGTAACTTTCCCTTTCAGCACTTCCATTAAACCTCCACTGGAAACAATGTATCATCCAAAAGATCGTGGCTTTCAGGATATTAAATATATCTTTAAAGTCCCGGTTCAGCCAAAAAACTTTCACTTTACAACTTTCTCCTTCTTCCTCCTGCACAGTCTTGTCCAGCTGCTGGCTTCTTTGTGGCGGCCATTACAGACCGCCGCTCCACCGCCTTGAGAAAAGGGGGTTTTGCCGGCTAGGGAGGGGGTCTGTGATATCCCCAACCCCTATCCGGATCGCCCCTGTCTTCGGCTGCCTCTACAGGGCAGCCTTATCCTCCACACCCGTCGGGATCGGAGGCACCAAGATGGCTAGCACGGCAGGGATCGTGCAGGATCGCGAATCCCTGCCGTCACCGAAGCCTGCCAAACTGGAAGTCCTGATTAGTAGACTGTTCTGAGTGTCAGTAACTACTGACTCACCTGACCTAGCAGCTCATTAATTTCATAAAAATGATCTGTGAATCAATCCCTATAAATTCCTCTATAACAGTGGCCCCCAAACTTTCTGGCAGAGAAGGGGGTGTTTCTATGTGCAACCTAGATCCCACACTTGCACAGAAGCTTTTCTCACTCGCCCATCACTTGAGCGTACCAGTCCACAGCCAGGGGATAGAGGGGACCTCTGCTCTATAATATCTAAAAATAACTTTGGTATTTTTAGGCAGTGGCATGTTCTTTGTAAAAACTATCTCCTTAAAATGTTGCCTAAAATTTGTCCCAGGAATTCCCACTGCATGAACTACCATCTCTGCTACCTTCATTATAACATTCTTCTAAAACAAAATTATGTCCCTTTAAAAAAACTGTTTATTCAACAATGTTGCTTAGAAACCATTGCATGATTTTTTTAAAAATGGCCTGCTTCATCTCCCAATAATTTTCTAGGTTCCTATAAATATAATCTGATTCTACACTTTCACCACAGGGAGAATGAGGCTTCTTGTATCTGGTTCTGGGCTGAGGCATTGAGCGAGGCATTAGGAGTGAAATATCAACAAAGTGATACATACTAAACTGGTCTGTTTCAGAGTGCTAGCTCATGCCTCCAAAACAGATCACGTGTTATGTTATGCTATATTATGTTATGTTATGTTATGTTATGTTATGTTATGTTATGTTATGTTATGTTATGCTATGTTATATGTTATGTTATGCTATGCTATGCTGTGCTGTGCTGTGCTGTGCTGTGCTATGTTGTGTTATGTTATGCTATGCTATGTTATATTATATGTTATGTTGTGTTGTGATGTTGTATTAGTCTAATATTACTGGTATAGAAATATGCTGTACAAATGTTACACATTTTTTCAATTAAAATTTTCTGCCTTTGGGAAATTCTTTCCTCATTGACTTATATGCCATGAAATCCGACTTGCCTTTGCTGTGGCATTGGGATAAGTGACAAATGCTGAAGTTGCAGAAGACTGAACTCAATGATTGCTAAGCTGTTGGTGTTAATTTGTTCTTTTAATATAGTACTATTTTTCCAGAATCTAATAATCTAGTCATTTTATTTTCAATACAGTACATTTTGAAGTATATCTGCATATTCACGCTGGCACATACTATTACTAGGTGAACCATTTAAAATACTAGTACAAAGAGACCCAGGTTAGGCCAACCATTATCTCTTAGTCTTATCTACTCATAAGGCTATTGTGATTATAAATGTGGAGGATGTATGCCATTAAGGTGAGGATGAAAAATGGGGTATAAATGCAACAAATATATAATAAATAAAATCTGTGGAGTTGCCGCCATTCCTTTCAAGGTTATCCTCGCTTCTTCTCTCTCAGCTGTCTTTCCTTTTCAACTGCCCATTGCTCAATACCTTTCATTCTTGCTGGGATGTTGCATACCTTAAAGATTTCTCATCACCCTGGCCATTCCCCGGCTTACACTCTAGTTCATTTAATCACAGAGTCTCTAGTGTTACAAAGAGAACCTTACAACAGGAGGCATTTTTAAGTTGGATCCTTCTATCCAAAATCCATGGTGAAGTCCTTACTTTCTGTAAGATTATAAATATATGATAGAATACACCCTACCTGACACAGAAAAGAGGTGATTATGATTTGAAGATGTACAGGAATAAAGTCTTTTAATGTATTTATAAACATACTTTTGGTCCAGTACTATTAAGTAAAAGCATTGGCAAGATGTGTATTCGTCAGAAAATAGAAAATGAATAGCACAGGACCCTACAGACAAACAGAAAGTTAAAACTGTCTTGTTATGTAAGTATTGACCTTAACAGTACTATAAACTATAACAGTATTTTACTAAATGGGGAGGGACTACCAATAAAGACAAATATTTGTAGCTCAGGGTTGAAATGAGGGGTTCTTGAGGTTCTCTGAGCTTGATTATTAAAGATGTTTCACTACCCAAGCTGGGTAACATCGTCAGTGCTAGATTTTTTTAGGAGTTTTTTTTAATAGCCTATGGTAATTTCATTATCGTGGATGCCACATAACATTGGGATGGAAAAATAACAAATACAAAAAAATTATGCTTTCTGAGTAATAACCATGACAAGGGAACTAATGCCTAGGTGATCGTTTTATATTATTCATTAAATTGTTTTCTTTTTCAGTAACCATTAAATAATGCAAATATATGTAAAATATGGTAGGGAAGGATCTATTCATTACATCACAATGGAATGGTTATCCTATTTTCAGTGAGTGCAGAAGCAGATGTTGTCAAAATGCAAAATATTCCAGGGAATATTTTAAGCAAGGGTCTTCAAACTTGGCAAGTTTAAGACTTGTGGACTTCAACTCCCAGAATTCCTGAGCTAACATGACTGGAGGAAGAATTTTGGGAGTTGAAATCCACAAGCCTTAAAGCTGTTTTATAGAATAGCAGCCATGAATAGAACTTGTGTATGTTTTTTTAATGGTTGCACTAGTGTATATGATTGGTCACAAAGTACCAGGTTACCAGAAAGCCAAATGATGAGCTTCCTCCCTGCCTGAACCTTGAAGTCTTCATGAATCCTTGACCCTACCTGTTTATCTTTGGCCTTTTCCAAGAACCCCTGAACTGAGATTGGCACCACACTTACATATTCCCACAAAACCAATATGCTCCAGTGGTTAAGGCATTGGCTAGAAACCAGAAGACTGTAAGTTCTAGTCTCACCTTAAACACGAAAGCCAATGGATTTACTCTGGGCCAATCATTCTCTTTCAACTCATATCACAAGCTTGTTGTCATTAGGAAACTAGGAGGGGGAAAGAGTATTGGATGTACCTGATGTCTTGAATTATTTATACAAATAATAAAGGTGGGATTTAAAAAAAACGTTAAAAAGTCACACATCTTTTGGCAGACTTCACCTGCTAAGCTGATTGACCAATTCCCTTGCACATTCTGTTGCTCAGTTCTTGAGGTGTCCCCTCCTTCATGAAGTGAAAGCACCATGGTGCCTTCCCTCATTCCTTCCCATTCTGGCTGTTCTGAAGGAGCATTCTGTGGTGCTCCCCATCTAGCCCAGTTTGCTTATTTGACTTTGTTTTGGTGGCTTGTGGAGGGGAAGAAACATTGGGAACTGGATAGGCATCTCTTTTTCTGGCTTGGACACTTCCAGCAAAGTAGTTAGAAAACTTTAAAAAGGGATTATAGAAGAATAGGCAACAACTTTTAGGGGACTGGAGACTAAAACATACAAAGAATGGTTACAGGAACTGGGCTTGGGCTAGTCTAGTAAAGAGAAGGACCAGGGGAGACATGATAGTGGTCTTCCAATATTTGAGGGGCTGCCACAGGGAGGAAGGGGTCAAGCTATTTTCTAAAGCACCCAAAGGCCAGACAAGGAATAATGGATGGAAACTGAACAAGGAGAGATTTAACCTGGAAACAAGGAGAAACTTTCTGACAGTGAGAACAATCAACCAATGGAACAGCTTGCCCTCAGAAGTTGTGGGAGCACCATCACTTGAGACTTTCAAGAAGAGATTGGACTGCCACTTGTCAGAAAAGGTGTAGGGTCTTCCACTTGGGTGGGGGGTTGGACTAGATGACCTACAAGGTCCCTTCCAACTCTGATTATCTGTTAAATGTTAAAAAGGTAGCCTGTGTATTATTTTCAATACAGTATCAGAGGTAACCAATATATCCATGCCATTGATTGCTGAGAAACACAGCTGGGAGGGTGATGCTGTTTTGAAACCAGTTTGTGCGTCTCCTGCAGGTATTTGATTGGATGCTGTATAAAAGAACAAGGTTTTTGATCTACTCCATCACAGTCTTATACTTTTGGTTTTCTTCATTTCATATTTAGATGTACCATTTTTTCTTTGCCTGATTCCTCAATGTAAAATACTACCTGCTACTGATAGTAAATGTTCCTCTGCTGCCAATTTGTGTGTATGCCTGTGGGGTGTGGGGAGGCAAAGTGCCCCCCTCCCTCTCCCTCCCTCCCTCATTTGTTTTTCCAACAAATACCAATTGGATAAACCAGGCATGAAAAAATAAAGATTGATGGGCTCTGCTATGATACTTATCTGCTCCACATTACTATAATATCTGGATGCATCTCAAAATATTTGAAGCATTTGTACTATTTTCCATTTTTACAGATGGAATACTCATGGACTACATGTTGATTTGCTAAAATTTTCCCCAAGGCAAAATGTTCAAGTCAAATCTTGCTGTCTGAAGTGTTGGAGTTATTTTTATGCTCTGGGCCCATAAATGTTCCCCTCCACCCCCATTTCACATTTGTGAAGAGAATGACTCCTGAACAGCAGATATAAGAATCGCTTTTAAGGCATTGTATGTGCTTCCATGGCAAAGAAGTACACAACCTATAAACCAAAGCAGATTAACAGATTAACAGAGTTGGAAGGGACCTTGTAGGTCATCTAGTCCAAACCCCTCCCCCACCACCCAAGCAGGAGACCCTACACCACTTGACAAATGGCAGTCCAACCTGTTCTTGAAAGTCTCAAGTGATGAAGCTCCCACAACTTCTGAAGGCAAGCTGTTCCTTGGTTGATTGTTCTCACTGTCAGAAAGTTTCTCCTTATTTCCAGGTGAAATCTCCTGTTGTTCAGTTTCCATCCATTATTCCTTGTCTGGCCTACAGGCGCTTTAGAAAATTGCTTCCTCTCTGTGGCAGCTCTTCAAATATTAGAACACTGCTATCATGTCTCCCCTGGTCCTTCTGTTCACTAGACTAGCCATGCCCAGTTCCTGTAACCGTTCTTCATATGTTTCAGTCTCCAGTCCCCTAATCAACCTGATTGCTCTTCTCTGCGCTTTTTCTAGAGCAAGGGTCTTCAAACTTGGCAAGTTTAAAACTTGTGGACTTCAACTCCCAGAATTCCTGAGCTAACATGACTGGAGGAGGAATTCTGGGAGTTGAAGTCCACAAGTCTTACAGCTATCAAGTTTGAAGACCCCTGTTCTAGAGTCTCAACATCTTTTTTTAGTGTTGCAGGATATTAGGTAGTTTCAGGATAGCCCTTGCCCCTGATTCCACCCATAAAGATTGCTTCTCCTCACCCTTGCCATGCTCTCAAACTGTTGGATATAATTGCTTAGTTCAGTGGAAGTTATCAAATTCTTGTAGTAGGTTACTAATAATGTTGTCTTAAAATACCAGTTGCTTCTCTTTTACAAAATGATAGGGGTTAGGGCAATTTACAGAAGATTGATCTCAAGCAGACAGAACTCTGCATCTCAGGCAAGATCCTCAATTACTTTTACAAACATGATCTGGGATTGTCTTTTTTTTTTTAACCATGTTCCCCCACAAGTTTCCTTTTTCTTGTCCCCAGTTAATGAGTAAGGCAAACCTAAGCCATCCTTACAACATTAAAATAGCACTATTCCAAGTTCATTCAGAGACAGCCTCGGGGTGTGCAAAATTTTGGTGATTGTGTAACCTGTGCCTCAAAGGAAAATCAGCTGCCTGACACTGGGAACAGTGTCAATAGTGGCAGAACAGCAAGTATCTATAGGACTTGTTGTAGTGTCCACAGTTCATGCGAACATTATTTTCAGCCAGTTGCAATCTATATGGTCACATAAGCAATCTCTTTTGGTTTGTAGAACTTCAACCACCACATAAGGCTTGTTATCTTTGTAGTCCAGAAACTTGAAAATAATTAATACAGTGGCAGGTAAGGCAACAATGATTTGTTTTCAACCACCCTAAGTTGTTTTCTGTCCTGCCATCCTAATGTATGTTACAGTGAGTAGAGCTTATTTATCTCTTTCTGAATAGGGAAAGAAGATTGCTGACAAGATGACTGTATAAGAGAAGACATGTCTTTCTTTTTTCCCCTTGCTATATACCAGAATTTAAAGAAAGTGTGCAGCTGAGTTGCAGCTTTTCAGCCCTAACCATCATTGTTATGCAAGCAAGTCCTGTATTTGTTTCAGAGTAAATATGCTCAGAGCAAATTAAAATGGAATTGGGGATTGGATCATATCCACATTATGAGGCAGAACCTGGGATTTAGAAAAACTAATTTCTCAAGCCACATGCTATTTCTGTAACCACTATGTCATCCTCCTTGGCTCATGTGTGGTCCCCCACTCTAAAAGTTCAATCTCATTTCCTTTCAACTTAATATCAAACAGAATGCCTCTATGTAATCAATGTTTTGGCATGTGTAGGCAATTATGATTTTTCTGGAAAGCACACTGTAGTGCTTTGTCCTTATTGTCCATTTCCTACAAATACAATTAGTGAAAAACAAATTAGATTGTAACATCGTTTTGAGCATGCTGGTTTTGTTTTGCTCCATTTCCACTTTTCTTAGAATTCAATGTTTACAGAGATTAAGATACAACCATGAAAAAAGTTCAACTAGAAGACATGAATAACATTTAAAATACATTTTTAAAAGACCAAAGAAAACAATAAAAGGTGGATAGACTCAAGCCATTTAAGCTGGATCATGAAGTAATTAAATAATTTTAAGCTCTGGGGGTTAATGATATTATGAATGGGGAGTCATCCTCTTCAGGCCATCTTTCTTCTTTATGCTGGACAAGGATTATGGGAGCAGAAGTCCACAAATCTGGATGACAGCAGCTTTGGGAAAGATTGTTTTGGATGGTAATGTGCCCCAAATATAAACCCCTTCTTGCTATCCTGGAAGCATTCCCACTCATCCTGCTAACAGTGCAAATGTCCTTACTCTGAAGTCCTTCCCTGAGATCTTCTTGCTTGGGGAACAGTTCCAGGATAATTTCTTCCTATTCAATTGTGATTTTCTTTTATGTACACTGAGAGCATTTTCACCAAGACAAATTCCTTGTGTATCCAATCATACTTGGCCAATAAAGGATTCTGTTCTATTCTATTCTATTCTATTCTATTCTATAGAACAAATTTGGCATTCTTTCCCTTCCTGAAACAAAGGCTTCAGTTGTGGCCTATGATAAAAATCAATTTTTAGCCACTTCACCTTATTGCAAAACTGGCTGTTTTGATTTAGAGGTGATAGACAATCCTCCCATCTCATTCATTAGGATATAGGATGAAACATAATTCAACTTAGCCACTCTTTCAGATCTTGGCTCTTCAGTGACAATAATCAGAGTTTTATATATGAATAAGTGAGAGAAAGGATAAAAAAGAATTGTTAAGTTGTCTTAATTTTATTTTCCCAGATCAGATATGATCATGTATTGGTTGTCAACACTTTTTTGAAGCTATCTACATAAGTGGTTAAATGTGTTATCTTTTATTGACGGTCATTTTGAATGTTTTTTTTTTCAAAAAATATTGTTATTGTCATTAATGAGGATAGTGGGAAGGGTGGCATATACATTTAATAAAGTAAGTTAGATAAATAAAATAATAGTAGCAGCAGCAGGAGATGAAGTTGAAGATGTTACATGTTGCTTAAGTATTGCTTGTCTATAATCCCCAAGATCAGAGGCAGTATGGTTAAAAATAAAAAAGATGGACGATAAGTATTAAAGGGATGAGAATAGTCCAGGATCTGAAGTGGGGAGCCTAAAAGTGCTGAGGAGGGGGAAGCAGGACAGTGATAAAGAAAGGAGCAAAGAAGTAGAACTATGTTTGTTTGCTATTGGTACTACTCCTAATGCCCACAGTAGTCGAAAAACACAGACAGTGCAAAGTGTTTGCACTTTGGAACTGTATGCACAACATTTTATAAATGCTTAGAGCTGTTCATCTTGTTACTTCACCCAATGAGAAGCTGAACTAGCAATTTTAGGCATGCAAAACTGCCTGGTCAATTTTGAACTGTAGCATTGTTCTCTCCTCCCGAATAATTTGTACTATTCACTTCAAGACATTTTCCAATTCTGTTCGCCTCATTTTCCATCAACAGAAACAGTAAAAGAAAGTTCAAAACAAAGGGTACATATTTATAAAAGAAGATCAAGATCATGTGAGGTTCTAATACCACTTTATAAAGTCTTAGTAAGACCACACTTACAGTACTGCATCCAGTTTGGTCACCATGTTATAAAAAAAGATGTTGAGACTCTGGAAGGAGTGCAGAAAAGATGATTAGAGGGCTGGAGGCTAAAATATATAAAGAACAGTTGCGTATGGGTATGTCTAGTCTAGAGAAAGGAAGGACTAGTGATGACATGATAGTAGTGTTCCAATATTTGAGGGGCTGCCACAAAGAAGAGTGGGGTCAACATATTTTCCAAAGTACCAAAAGGCAAGACAAGAAACAATAGATGGAAACTAATGAAGAAGGGAAGCAACCTAGAATTAAGGATAAACACTTGAAGTGAGGTGACCTGTGATGATTGGATAGTTCCATATAGAACATTTCAGTAACAGTAACTCAATTACTGTAAAGTGACATTCTAAATTTGTGAGGGATCTTCCCCCCACACCATTATATATATATATATATATATATATATATATATATATATATATATATATATATATATATATATATATATGTGTGTGTGTGTGTGTGTGTGTGTGTGTGTGTGTGTGTGTGGCATTCGGCTTTGTTCGGATATTTTCCCACGTCATAGTAGTTGTGCTTTTAAAGTTGTAGCGACGTTTCAGCAGAATCTCATCTGCCATCATCAGGCTTCTGTATATATATATTCAGGATTGTGGTCTTCCGATTTAGGCAAAGTTGGCTGGATTGAGATTTTCTTTAATGTTTAATTGAAAGCTCAAGAATGAAAACTGTTTTGTTTAAAGAAAAGCAACCATTGTTTATTTTCATAACAAGGAAGATGATCTGTCAAACACATTTTCATGCTGCACATGGAGTCATAAAGTGTAGGAACGTGTATGTTCTGCAACTGTTTGTGAACAGAGTATAGCAAGAACTGTTTTCTGGGTGATAGGATTTCCTTGTTGAAAGGATGACTTTTTGAGAAAAAGGAAATATAAAAATTTCTTCCTGGAGGGTTGATATAAAGAACAAAATGCTATGATGATAATGACAATAATTGCTGCTTGCTTAAGAAATTGTTTGAATACAGTTGACATTTCTGCTTATTTTTATTTTGCTTATTTATTTAATTTATAGGCTATCTTACTTGAAATAATTCTAAATGACTCTCTAAACAGCTACAAAATATAAAGCAGCTTATACTTAAAAGCAAGAACAATAAAATTAGAGAACAGATCACAGATATCCTAAAGATAACAGATCCAAACAAAACCACAATCATCAGGATCTCAGCAGCCACCCTGTCCCAAAACATTGAAGAATATGCAAGTTTTAAAAATACTTTTTAAATATCACCAAGGTAAGACCTGTATGGATCTTTGAGGCAAAACTATTCCAGGGCAGTCACCACAACAGAAAAATCATATTGTCTGAATTCTGATAAAAACCATTGCTTAATTGAGAAAACCTTCAGTGCATTCACTCTTCCTGATATTACTGGACAGGCAGAAATGATGGAAAATAAGCAGTTCCCCCAAATAACCAGGTTTTATGCCATCAAAGGCTTTATAGGTAATAACTAGCACCTGGATGCCCACCAGCAATCACTGTGGTTTGTATAGTGGCAGTGTTACACGGCCATGTGTGGCATACCCATTACCACAGTGTCACATTCTGGACAAGTTCTAGTTTCTGGGTGATTTTCAAAGGCAACCAAATGAGGTGACTAGGCATGAGTGATTATCTAAAGAACCTTCTATTCTAGAAACATTTGATGGAAACTTTCTGGCTTGTAAACTGTTCTTCTGATCATGAAACTAGAGTTTTGGTTAATTTGGGATTAAATCTCCTGGCAATCCCCCCCCCCGCCCCCAAAATAACCAACCTATGTATTAAAAATAATAAAAATAATAACTACTCAAGGTTTTCAGGTAAATATAAAACAAAACCTATTAATTGTTTCTTAATTTTATCTGTCACAATTGTCCAGTGAGTAACTAGGTAACACAGTCTTTTGCAGAATTTTCCTTCCTTCCTTCCTTCCTTCCTTCCTTCCTTCCTTCCTTCCTTCCTTCTTCCTTCCTTCCTTCCTTCCTTTCTTCCTTCCCCTCCCTCCCTCCCTCCCTCCTTTCCACCCTTCTTTGTTTATTGGATTTAAATCTTTCCGCTATTCTCATTCTAGAGCTTTCCTATGAAACAACACTTGGTAAAATTCTTTCAAGCTATCACTATTACAAAATCTAAACTTTATTTCTTCATTAATGCATTACAGAGCAAAAAAACAATGAGAGCATTTCTCTGGAATGTGTGTTTACTGGACACAAAATGATATGTTTACTGAAATAGCAGTTGCTGCCGGGTTACCCAGTAGGAGAAAGCTTTCTCTTTCCACATCATTCAGATCTCCTGGAGTCACCCAGATTTAGAGCATTTCCCTCCAGTGAAAGTATGCTAATTTCTTTCCTCACTTTCTGCCTCTTAATATATTCAGTTATATCTGTTTTAGTTATGATGACCAATCTTCTGAAGTCAAGTAGTTCCACTGCTTAATTGTTCTCACTCAAAAAATTAACCTTAATTCAAAGTGTTTGTTCCAAATGCAGGAAAGAGTAATCTTTTATTGTGCAAAAGCAACATAGAGAAAGAAAATGACCAAGTCAGGATACACACAAAATGATATTTGTCCTTGTCATAGCAAGGATCTGGTGTTGTCTCTCCTTCACGGACTGACTTTCACAATCGAATGATATTGGAAACGCCATTGTTTGGGTCAGGGATACGCTGTATCAAAAAAAGTGGTGTTTGCTCATTCTTATTCAGTGGAAGATAAATCTAATTATTCTTAATCAAAGTAGCACTGCAGTTAATCTTCTTTGTCAACAAATGAAATTATTAATAACAAAGAATTTGGTTAAGCCACTGCCATTATTGTTTAAAATAATAAGATTATGGCTTGTTTTATATCATTCTTTGTGGCCCAAATTCTTCTTTGAGGTGTGTCATTGATGAAGATACAAGATGTTTGTTAGTTGTCTCAGGTGGACAAGATCTTATTCCCATGAAGAGAAAAACTGGCCTTAGAAACTTTTTTCATTTTTTTTCTTCAAAACATTGCAGCAGGCTAGTTTATAGGCCAGAAAGATGGTCCTCCAATTCTATACTAGAGCATCCTTCCCTACTGTCTAACATCCATTGTCAGAGGCTATAGAAACACTTTATATCTCCAGCTATCAAGCTCCAGGAAAATGCGAAGACTCAGGCAGTTCAGTGAGTATAAATTTTACTGCAAGCTTGAACTCTCTACAAAGCATCTGACCAACTACTGGTCAAGGGAAATGAGCAGGAGATAAGAAAGCATTCAAGATGGGCTGGACTTAGATCTCATGCAGGCACATAAGGATTCATGATTTATGACACATTTGACCCCTCCCTCAGGCCATCTCCCACATCAGCTCTGTTGCAATATATCATAAACATATCAGAATGAGTTAGCATTTGACCTCATTTACTATTAAAAACCTGAAAATCAGAACAAATGTAATTGTCTAGCTAGATCTAAAAGTAATGGCATTACAGATAAAATATCTCACAAATATAACTGTGACATGACTGTTTCTTACCACTTTTTGCAATATGTTGAGTCTGATCATCTAATGTAGATTTTATTTCTATATTCATAAAATATACATATAGGTATTAGGAACACATCACAAACAAGAAGATTCTATTGTATAGAAAGACAGCATCTTAGAATAGTGTGGCAAAAAGTATTTCCCTTGTTTACTTAACATATATATTATTTTAAATTAACTTTGGAAATAATCTATGAAATCTAACTCTTATCTGTATTTTCAAGGAGCAGCCATATTTTGAAGATCTATGATAAGCCAGTTGATAGCTTTTTGTATATTCCTGATTTGTACATTCTGTCAGCCTAGACTGTGAATTCTTTGGTTTTAGCTTAATGCAATGTGTGACTCCAAGCAGTTGATTTAGAAACATGATTTATACTTTATAAAATAACATGATGTGCAAATTCAATTTGATGGCCTGTTCAACAAATTACATTTAAAATAAATAACAGTTTTTGTGAACCTGGCACAGTGTAATTTCTCTACACAATTCTGCAAACTGAAACCTGGCCATATTGGATTGATATTTCAAAGATGGCAAATTACAGTACTTGGAAAAGAGAATGGTGACCTTAAGTTATATATCTGAATCACCTACATCTAGAAATAACAATTATTAACTTTCCAAAATAAGAATGGGAAACAACTAGCCGGTATAGTGATGTTATGCTGATAATTGCTTCCAATATACACAGTACTTGCCACTAAACATCTCTATATAGATTTAAAAGGTAGTAGTTGTGGTGATGACTTCCTTGAGCTCATTTCACAAAGTCAGTTTTGATTTTCTCATCTATAGTTATTGGAAAATAATATGCTATATGCCTGCACGAGAAGACTTGAAATTCTATGTCTGTTTGCATGAATATATTCTGGTCTAGACAGTAGCCTGTACATAATTATGGAACATTTTTCTCAATGCAGTTGCCAAACAGATATCCACATTGGCTGTAGCTGTACCAGTTATAGATACCATCACAGTTCCCTAGTGATTCCTAACAGCCAGTCATAGTAAAGTTCATCAGTTCACCAAGCAACATAAACAAAATATCTGGGGGCTTATTTTCATTCCTTATTCCTTTAAAAAAAACACATCAGAATATATTTCTTGCCAACCCTAACCTAGAAGTGCATATTACACTAATGAATGGCTGCTGTTCATTCATCATAAACAGCTGCCAAAATTGAGAATAATCCCCCAAATTTGGATGGAACTGTTTTTGAACTTTTCAGAGGTTCGTAACTTGAAAAATCTGGGTAGAAAATTTCTACTTTCCACTCCTGCTATTCAGATTGTACAGAATCAAATGATGAAAAAAGACCAAATGGAAACCAATGAGAACAGGAACTTTTGTTTCATGTTTTCTTAAAAGGGTACCTTCAATGGCTGCTAAGAGCTCAGCAGTTAGAGGAGAACAATGATGTAGGTCCTTTAATACTGAACATCAACTATGTTCCAGTTTGGACAAGCCTATGAAACTCAATCATGCCATGCAGTGGCTGAAGGCATTTCTTGTTTCTTACAACCCAATGGCATGTCAAAAAGAAATTATGAAATAGTTTAGGACTTTGTCTGTCCATGACTGAAAAACCTGCAGAAGTGAGAAAAATTAACCTCCATGAATTCCTGTGAAGGAAGCAGTTGGGTAGTTCAAAAGTTACTGTTCCATTTTAAGACTCTTTCCCTCCTTCTGTCTTGGATCAAATGATCCAGTGCAGAGTGTATGCAATTTACTCTCTTTTTCCCTCGGCACACATACATATGACCCCAAATATATGCAACATGAGGGAAGAGCAAAAATACACACACACATTACACAGAAGAAGAAGCAATATTTCCTGTGGCCATTACTGGTAAAGGCGCATTGGAAAGAATTCCAGAAGCCTTGCTCTGTCTGTTTTTCCTACCTTGTTGCTGTTAAACTGATATTTTCCAGTCTCTTACACAATGCTGTTTTGAATACCTGTTTACAATCCACAATAGCATTTCAGCTGCATCGTCTGGTAAGGCTGTAAGCAGTTCTACTGATATTTCATCAACTCCTGCTGCTTTGATGTTAACAATTTCTAGATCCCACATAACTTCACTTTTGATTATTAAACCTTCCTACTTATCACTGATTGCAGATCTTTTTTGTAGAGGTATTCCACATATTCAAACCATATCATATTTACATTTTCAGTAGATCTTCGGCTTTCTTGGTCTTTGATTGTGTCCATCCTTGCAAAGGAAAACCTTCCTTTGATTTCTGTTTTTCCTTGCATGTGTCCCACTTATTTGCTTGTTTTGCAATGTGCTTACCTGCACAAAAGCTTATCAATGCATGATGTGACAAGGGATTTTGTTTATCAACTATTTTGTCAAAGAGCCTGACTCTGATTCAGGCTGAGAGGGAGTGACTGATCCAAGGTCAAACAGCTGGTTTCTGTGCTTAAGGGAAGGCTAGAACTTGCGTCTCCTTGCTCCAAATCCAACACCTTCATAATACACAACAAAGGCCATGTTTTCTTGATTTCCATGTTTCTTCCTTGCCTGACTTCTTTAGATTTCCATTTTTTATTCCTTTTTGCTTTGTTCAATTTCAGTGTTTAGCTGGGTAAATTGTCCTCTGACTCAGTTGTTTTTTTTTTCTTTCTGCCTTTTTTCAGCTAATTTCACCTTTTCAGCAGACAGCCCTTTTGCCTTCTTCTTTTTTTGTTTTTTTGACTTGGTGATATTTTTATTTGTTTGATCTTTAATAACATCTTGAATTTCAGTCCAGAAATCTTCAGGCTTTATTTATCAAAACTAATCCATTAAATCTACCACATCATGCAAAGTATTGTATCTTCTCGGTTTAATTGTTTTGTTTTCTTTAGTTGCACTTTTGCAAAAAGTTCATCATCTGAGCTATAATCGGCACCAGGCCTTCTTCTGTTTTCTTTCTTTTTTCTCTCATTTTTAACTGAACAGAGCTGCTACATCTTTGCTTGCAGAGTGTACAGTCAATTTTATTTCACTGTTGTCAGTCTGGCAATGTCCATGTACAGGCTTGTCTTTTAGATCATGGAAGAAAATATTTGCTATACACATTGCACTTTCCTGGCAGAACTCTATTAGTCTTTCCCCTGCCTTATTTCAGATAGAACCAACTTCTCCTATTATTCCAGATGCCATTTTACTTCCAACTGTAGCATTCCAGTCTCCTGTATTTAGTATGTTGTCCCTGGAAAGTTTATATTGACAAAGTGTGGCAGGTTGGCATAGAATTATTCAATTTACATTTATTTCACATCTGTACTTGGAACATACACTTGGTGGTTGCAAACATCAACTGAATAGCCTTGAGATCCTTCTATAATTTTCTTTTCAGCAGTAGAAGAATTGGTGCTTCTCTGATATGAAATGGCTCGTTCCTATTCTTTTCATTTCACTGATTCCTGTAATGTCAACATACAGTCTCAACAACTTTGCTCTGAGAATATTAATTTTGCCATGATCATTCTGTATATAGGAAATCTGTGTAGGGTGTTGCAAGATAGTAGGTGTATCATCATTATCCAGGTCCCACCCATTTTGTATCTATGTGTGTGGCATCAATACACATGGCATACAAAAGGGTAATAATGACATGATCTCAGTAATTATTTGTTTATACATAAATATCACTTTTTAAAAAAATATTTCTTTTGAAATAAAATTAATGGATTATAATAAGGATAAATGATGATGATGATGATGATGATGATGATGATGATGATGATGATGATGATGATAATGATAGAACAAGCATAGAATACTGCTATTGTACGTCCTCAAAAAAGGAAATGAATCTCTCTCTGTGTGTGTACACTATATAGAATGATTCTAATATGGTTTGATTTTAATACTATTTTAACTTTCAAATTAATATAAGATACAGCGCTTGTACATTTTCTTTTTAGTTACATTTCAGTCTATATTTTACTTTTTTATTATATTAATAAATTTAATAAAAGTAATAAAGAACAACATAATAAAACAAATAAGAATTAAACAGTTTATGGCCTAACCTACTCCTTATATTTTTCATACTATCGTCCCTCTGTCTTTTGTGCTGCTAGAAGTAAGCTATCATAAATGTAGAAGCTATCACAACAAATAGAATTCAGACAAACCATCTTGGAGGCCATTTGGAGATTATTATTAAAAACAGCATATTTTCACAAATTGCTTGGGTTTTTTTCTGTGCATCCACAGCATATGCAATTTCATGTTATAGATGTTATTTGCAAGAAATCATCCACTGAATCTGGAATGGCACTTGTTAAATTATTGTGAACTCCAACGATAAATTCTAACCTGTCATTTCTGAAGCCTGGAATGAGTTTTAAGGGCATTTTTTTTTTACTCATTAATTCTTCGTAGACTTGCTTCTACTTGTTCAGATATGATATGTGCATATATTGCAGAATGATGAGTAATATCCAGTATGTGAAAAAACACATTCAGATAAGAGAAAATGCTACTTAGCTATGAGAAATGGTGTCAGAAAAGAGACATTTTTAAAGATGTTAATTTAATGCCAGCACTGGTCCATGCTCGGGATGAAAAGAAGCTGGCCTTGAGTATCAGTTCCATCTGTTTCCATCTTAGGTAGTGTATTTGATATAGACATTTGTAAATCCCCAAGGAGTTATTTGTTGAATAATTTCTATCAATTCTGAAAGAGATGTCATCACTTTTTGGACTGTTACTATGCTTACACATATGTACATTCTTTTTATGCATATGATTGTCATGCTGTTGTGCAATTCATCTGCAGACATGAGGTGGCTCTGCAGTCCCAGTGGAAGCACAAAATGTAGCATATTGGGGGCTCTGGAAGTCTATTGTAGTAACTGTGGGTGTTTTCTATCATTTTTTGTGGTGCTTGTCTTCAAAGCTGATGAAGGTTGCGTAGCATAGGGCTCATGTGCAGGTTCTGTCAGCAGCTGTAGCTTTTAGTTTCCTAGGCTGGATGTCATAGGAGCATAGGATTTCCTTCACAGGAAATTTGTAGTGTTTGGGTATATTTGTAGGCATATTTGTAGTGTTTGGGTGATCAATCTTGAGGTCTCTTTCCAGACTCCAGTCCATTATAGAGCAACTTGTGAAGTACATGGCATGTGGACCAAATGCCTTCCAAGATGTCTTGCAATGCCTGTAAAGCATTTGGGTCTAGGGCTTAGTAGATCTTAACAGGAATGCCATCCTGCCATGTTGCTTTATTTAAGTTCATCCATGTGACCACATTCTTGATCTCTTTTGTAGCGGGAGGCAGATCTAGGGCATCCAAGACTGACAGTTAAGGAGTCTGCTCAGGGGTGGGATTCAAACTTTTAACAACTGGTTCTGTGGGCATGGTTTAGGTGGTGGGTGTGGCTTGGTGGTCATGGACTGGGTGGACATGGCTTGGTGGTCATGTTATTGGCTAGGTGTGGCCAACCCAATATCACTCACATCGAGGCACTCATCTCCTCGCCTGGCCTCTCATGACTGTGGGGATGCTGCAACAGTCGTAAGTGTGAAAAATAGTCATAAGTCACTTTTTTCAGTGCCATTGTAACTTTGAATGGTCACTGCACACAAGCAAAGTACCAGCAAAGGAGGGGAAAAAAACTCAGGAGAAGTTCCAGAGACAGGAAGTCTAGTCCTGCCAAGAATGTAATAAGGGTTAACGGAGAGGCAGTTTCTATAAGCAACACCAGAATGTTTCCTTCCTGCCTTCCTTACAGGACTAGGCCAGTAATTTCTCCTAACAACCGGTTCTCTGAACTGCTTAGAATGTTAACAACTGTTTCTAGCAAATAGATGCAAACTGGTAGAATCCCACCCCTGAATCTACTGTAAGACATCAGAATCAACTGTGGAGAGCTTATTGAGCAGCTTAGAAAAGTGCACAATGGTTTCTCAATCTTTTTTCACCTTGTATCAGGCTCATCCCCATCAGATGACAGCAAGGGGGAGCTCCTGATTTAGAAGGACCATAAACTGTAAAAAAAATTGGCACTGGAGTACTCTCTGCTGGCATGCACGTCTCCATAGTGTTCCACCTGCTTAGTCTTCCTCTGCCAGAGTTCATCCTGCATTGCACACAATTCTGTCTGAACTTTGGACTGCATATGCTTAAACATATCTTTTTGGGATGATAGATGATGGATCTATCCCCCAAACCTAGAGTACTGCATCCACACCTAGAGTACTGCATCCAGTTTTTGTCACCACACTATAAAAAATATATTGCTACTCTAGGAAAAGTGCAGAGAAGAGCAACCAAGGTGATCAGAGGACTGCAGGTGATGGATGGTTGCAGGACTTGGGCATGGCTAATCTAGTGAAGAGAAGGAGACATGATAACAGCGTTCCAATATTTGAGAGGCTGGCACAGAGAGGAAGGGGTCAAGCTATTTCCAAGGCACCTGAAGGCCAGACAAGAAACAATGGCTGGAAACTGAACAAGGGAAGATTTCACCTGGAAATAAGGAGAAATGTTCTGACAGTGAGAGCAATCAATCAATTGAACAGTTTGCCTTCGGAAGTTGTGGGAGCTTCATCACTTGAGACTTTTAAGAAGAGATTGGACTGCCATTTGTCAGAAATGGTGTAGGGTCTCCCGCTTGGGTGGGGGGTTTGGATTAGATGACCTACAAGGTCCTTTCCAACTCTGTTGATCTGTAATCATTCTACCACTCTGCATAGGCCTTGTTCTTGGCCTGGAGAACTGCTGATATGGTCAAACCAATCTTTATGAGCCTGGGATTTCAGTTATTGATGGAATGTGTTGAATCTTTTGTGAAGTAACAGTATGGTTCTTTCCTGCAAATGATTTTTTTTTTTGATAGAATACATTTTAAATAGTCAGATTAAATGTTGTTGTTATTATTACTCTAAAATAACGCTACTTTTATTTAAACTGCTACCAAGGAAGTATAACATAGTGAGGTTGGTTGTGAGCTGTAGTTAAAGAAACGAAGGTTGGACATCTTTTAGACATGCAGAACTAGATTGAAGCTTCCTCAAATCCACGGTATGAACAAGCATTTCAACTAACAGCTGGAAGACATTGTGGATATTAAAGTGCTCACAAATGGTTATTATATGATCATCATATTTTATGCTTAATTGTTAAAAGTAATCTTAAACTTATGGATATAGTGTAACATTTTGATAATTACCAGATTGGGAATAGATCTAATACTTTCCTCAGGATTGAAGATTGTAAAAAAATTGGGGTTCTATATATTGCTTGAATTATTTTTAATTAACATAAAATATTCCAAACAAAATCTCCATGTCACACAGATAAATATTTCAAATTGTTTATCTCTGATTCATATTAACAGATGGTTAAAATGCCTATGAAGTTATACGGAGGAATAAATATTCTTAAAAAGAGTCTTGGAGTCAGAATTTCTTAGAGGGATTCTCCGTATTAAGTGTTTTAATATTTAAGTTTTTTAATAATATAATATTGGGGAAACTAGATTAACAGACTCCAGGTTTTCTTTATTCAAATTCTTGATCTTAATGAAGAAGGGTTTATACTCCTAACCTCACTGTGTCTCTTTCATGCATTTTTTTTTCTACTGTATAAAACTATCTGCTGGAACATATGCATTATATGGACAAAATATTAAAGCTTTAGCCTCAATAAGTATTTTCACTGATCATTTTGGTTTGCTTCATCTAGTGTTGAATGATTTGTTTTTTTGTGGTCCAAGGAATTTCCAATTATTTTCTGCAGCACCACAAATTAAAATGGATCGATTTTTCTTTGTTCAGCCTTTTTAACAGGCCTATTTTCCCAACCCCACATGTTACAGCTAGGGAAAGTTGTAAGTTACAGTTGGCTGTGGTTGGAAATGAAATTCAGAAGTGATTCTTATTTGCTTTAATCCTAGCTAAAAAATTGCTGGAAATTTTATTTCCTTTCCTTTCCTCTTTCCTTTCCTTTCCTGAATAGATCGTGGTTATTTCATTTTTAGTAGACTTTCAAAGCATTTCTGGTGAAAGAAATAATTCTGTAGCATTTGGATTGTCTAAGTCTGATAAATAGCAATTTAAACCATTAAACTATCTTTTGGTCATAACATTTGCTTTGGATGCATTAGCAGCATGCAAAACTCCCAAATTCTTATTCTTTGGAGTGAATTCTCAACAATTTCAAACCTACAATTCATTTCTGCTAAGTAAAGACCATTATGAGGATATTGGAAAGTTGCCAGAAATTTGGAATAAAGTGTTGCTGTACCCTGTTTAATAAACTAAACTGTTAGAGTTTTATAGAACGTTGAATATCTAACTTTCAACTTAAAATTCATTTAATCCAACAAAACATTCACACTTCTTTAATGTTATGTCTAACATTATGTCTCAGAGGGCATTTACTAAGGAGTAGATGAAATCTTCACTTTGTTGGAAATATAAGGTGGTGGAAGCTACCTTGACCCCTCTGTTTTGGCTTTCCTCATTATTCTCAAGCTTTGGTTTAACATGCAAACTTATATGTTTATAAATATATATTTAAATAATTTAATTAAATATTGAAATCATTCATATATTTATGAATGTACTGTAGTATTCATAAGAGAAATAATGCTTAAAAGTGTGGTTTAATGTGGCATTGAATTGTATACCAATAATCAGGAGTTTCTGAATGCATCAATTCTAAATCTACCATGTATGGACTGGAGATAAAATAATTCTTCTGTTTCAGTGGAAAGATTCTGCCATACCTGATATAATACCTTGGATAGATGTTGTGTGGCCTTTTCTCTGTATAGATGATAGATACATTAGACAGATAGATGGATAGCAATAGCACTTATATACTGCTTCACCGTGCTTTACAGCCCTCTCTAAGTGATTTATAGAGTCAGCATATTTCCCCCAATAATCTGGATCCTCATTTTACCGACCTCAAAAGGATGGAAGGCTGAGTCAACTTTGAGCTGGTAAGAATTGAACTCCATACAGTTTGATTCACATTAATAGTAGAGTTAGTCCTTGACTTATGACCACAATTGATCCCAAGATTTCTGTTGCTAAGTGAGACATTTGTTAAGTGAGATTTCACGACCTTTCTTGTCACAGTTGTTAAGTGAATCACTGCAGTTGTTAAGTTAGTAACCCAGTTGTTATGGGAATTCCTGATTGACTTTGCTTGTCAGAAGTCACAAAAGGCGACCACATGACCCTGGGATACTGCAACCATCATAATTATGAATCAGTTGCTACGTGTCTGAATTTTGACTATGTGACCATGGGGATGCTGCAAACAGTCGTAAATGTGAAAAACGGTCATAAGTCGCTTTTAATGCTGTTGTAACTTCGAAAGTTCAAATTTGGTTACATATGAGGGGGGGCTTCCTGGAGGTGCTATGACTACATGTTCATAATAATACTATACGTGGTAGATATCAACAATTTAACCAAACCTGGCTGGGATAAAGGACAAAGTAATTTCAACTTGTAAAAGCATACAATAGGTAGGGTATGAAACAATAATGCTGATAGCTAATGTGTTAATCACCTCAATTATTCAGTAATAAAACAAAATTGCTTATTACTAAAGCTTTGTGAGAACAAGCTGGTTTAGTTTTACGCACATCATCTGTTAAGCACAACACGGTATGAACGTATTGTGTTGTATTGCAAATTCTTTTAAGCAACTGGGCATAGTTGCTACTTTGCAAGGAATTCAGGGTAGACTTTACAGTTCAAGGATGTGCATCAGCCACCTGTTTGGTTTTTAAGATCATAGCTCACTGAATGGAGAGAGATAATTAGATTACTTTGAAAACTTTAAGCTGCAGATCCATTGCTGCCTCCCACTCAGAACCATAGCTGGTGGAAAACTGCTCTTGTTTAGGGAATGCCTTTGATAAATCTAACCTCCCGTGTTCTTTGTCTATGAACCACATATCTCCAAACCAAGGACATTTCTCGAACAAGGCATCAGGTGTACAAAGATATCTTATGCTCTTGGCAAGAAATAATTTGGAAGGAGTAAAATTGAAACTGAGCCAAGCCTTCTGATATCAGCACATGGAGTATTTATCATTTGTTTAACAATATTGTCTGATTAAACTCAATGTCAGAGGGTCCCTCCAAAGCTAAGTTAATAAGCACAAGAGCCACTGTAGTATAGTAGTTAAGGAAAAATCAAGAAGCTCCCTAAATTAATTGTATTCCAACTGCTCACCTGCTAACCTAAGACTGCCAAACCTCTATAACAGCCAAACTGGTATAGAATGAAGGAATTATGAATATCACTTTGAGCTTCTGGAGAAAAGGTAGAATAAAAATCTAATGAATAAATAAAAGAATAAGAATTTTTAAAATCCAGTAGCACTTGCCCTCAAATTGAAGGTATGACCCCAAAGGGGGAAAAACAGAATGTGGAAGGAAAAAAGAAACAGGATACCCTGTTATTAATGTTTTATCTTTCTTATAATTGATAGTATTGTTAGAGATTTAGAAAAAGAGAGAGACAGAAAGCCTTGTCAGTTTCTTTGCCAGAGAAAATAATGTCATGTTTGATTTGAAAGAAATTACCTTTTCCTTTTCATTAAAAAAACTCAATTCTTATAGCATCCTTCAAAAAAATATACCAAGATAGTTGAGATCATAGTTGAGATCAATAGTTTATGCAGCAGAAATTCAGTGATGACAAATTTGAGGTAATACTATAGAATTCAGGTCAATTTTAGGAAGTTTTAGTCATTTAAGAAGGAACTGGGACTGAAAGACACAATTGCCATATTACAGAAGTTGCTTAAGCAGTTTGGCTCAGGAACGAACAATGAATTTGTGTGTCTTCAGCAGGTTGTGCAACTTAAGCTTATTTGTTCAATATATTATGCAAATTCAGAAAATGTGTTTATTCGGTACCTCCTGAATTAAACACAGCTATTATGTCATTATTTTCCTGGCTAACAGTAAATGTTATCCGTTCCAAATTTTACTTCTGTTTTGAAACAAATATATCAAGCACACTTTTTTTCCTTTGGGAATGTATTACTGTGCAACTATTGCTCCACTGATAGCAAATAGATAGCAAATGGATAATTCTAAGGCTGATCCAAAAGAGAGGAATTTGTATGAACAAAACTGTATTCTATGTTATCCAAGGAAAAAAAATCACAAAATGGGACTGACTCTCTTACTTACTATAAATACTGAATGAACATTTTTGGTCCCTGAATGATAACAAAATGAGAATGATGTCAGAAGGACAAAACCAGACATCATGATGTCACTGTGTATAGTACATTTTGGTCTCACACTGTGAAGTCTGATACAAGTAAGTTCTGTCATTTGGCTCGTGACCCACATGGTGTTAATTGCTTGTCAATTTTCTTTTCTGCAGATATCAGTGACTTGTAAATTGTCTGAAAAAGACAGCCAAGATATGCTGTGGTTAACATTTTAGCAGATAACATCTTTTATAGAAACAATTCTGATTCACAGATTTGTTACCACTCCTTTTAAACGTTCCCTTTTTGTCTGTTTCTATGTATATGGTAGCTCTGACCCAGGACAAGATAGTTATCACTAAGCACACTGAAGTTAAGTAAGCAAGAAGATCTTGATGGCTAATTATTAAATTCAACTGCTCTTTTGGGACTTAGCCCCAATGATTTTTAGCTAAACTGAGAGTACCTTGCTGAAATGTTCTCATTCCCATAGTATTGGATTTACAGTATCACCTTTAGAATAATTTCAGTTGCTTGTACGTTTTGGAGTTCATTAGTATAGATGCTATGAAACAGTAGATGAAGAGCAATTTTTAAAAACAAAAAATAGGTCAGAGGGACTAGCTAAAAGGAGCTCTTCCTTTCAGACTGAACTTCAAGATGGGATTTGCAGGCAATAAGTAAATTGTTAAATTTATTTATTTACTTAAACATTTATACAGTTACCCATCTTTCAGCCAACTCTGTGTAGCTCCCAATTAAAAATTAAAAGACATGTAAAACTTTTTTAAAAATGATAAAACTCAGCCAATTAAAATATTAAAAACAGTAAACACCTGGCACCAATCAATTTAAGGGGTCATTCTGCATAGATGTTGATAGGCTGCATGTATCTGAGAACAGTGAGAACAATCAACCAATGGAACAGCTTGCCCTCAGAAGTTGTGGGAGCGCCATCACTTGAGACTTTCAAGAAGAGATTGGACTGCCATCTGTCAGAAATGGTGTAGGGCCTCCAGCTTGGGCAGGAGGGTTGGACTAGATGACCTACAAGGTACCTTTCAACTCTGATTATCTGTTATCTTATCCCCTTTATCTTTTGTGAATAACTCAGAGTAGTATGAAAGGCCTACCCACTAGCACCATGCATAATGTTATACTCCTCTACCATTCTTTTCTTTACTAGCCTTTTTTCTAATGTTAAAAAGACTCAAATATTATAATATTGTCTCATAGGGAAAATATGTGAAACTACTGATGAGTTTTCCTGATTGCTGTGTGGGGGTGGGGGGGTAATTCTACTGTTTTTGTTATTTTTGATTTTCTTTTTGGTGTCTGTTCTATTTTAGTTATTGTAAGCTGCCCAGAATTGCATTTTTAATCTAGATAAACCTGTAAGTTTGAGTGAATGAGTGGGTGAGCAATAAATAAATACATGCAGACATTTTTGTTGTCTATCTGAGCAATTTTTTTTCAATTTTACAGTAACTAATGGCTACATGGGGGGGAAATCCCTAACCCAAACAAACCATCTATATTTTTTAAAAGAAATATCAGAAAGAAAAGCTTAAGTTAGCTAATTCTCTAAATGCTTCAGTTTAGTTCAGTTCTATATGTGTGGCCAACAATAGGGCTCCAATGTTTAGTTGGAGGAGACTGAAGATAATTGCATTTTACCTGTTAAAATATTGCAAGAATACAAGGTAAATATTGCAAGAATGCAAGTATCAGAAGTCATAATGCTCGTTCCTAAAAACTTTGGTTCAAGGTAAAATAAAAGCAACTTTGAAAAGATTGGTGGATTTTAACTTTACTTTGAGAATAATGACAATACTCATGGGGGCTCTTAGACTGTAGCTGGGGTCACAAGACAGGGGCCAGAATGCAGAAGGGAGTGCTGCTAGAATTCTTATTTATTTTATTTCAAGAACACTTAGCCCAAATGGTAAGAACCAAAGAAAAAGACAGAAGAGCCCATTCAGTCCCATTGCCATTCCTTTTGCTTCTCTTTTCCTCTTTCTTTAGCTACTCAGTTAACACAATTCTGTTACTGCTGCTATTAAATGCCCAAGGTTGTTCTGCATGAGCCATGTTTTACTCCTGAATTATATAGGGGTTCAGATTATCCCTTGAATAAATCGCCCAGAGTCACTTTGTGACTGAGATGGGCAGCTTCTAAATGTGATTAGATTAGATTAGATTAGGATTAGATTAGACCAGACTAGATTAGATTGATGAGAAAGGGTGGGGGAGTCGGAGAGTGGGAGAGGGAGAGAGATCTCGGAGAAACAAGTTGATTCCAACAATCTATTTTGAATCATGATTCAAAAGCTGCAATATGTGTCTGCTTGATAAATCAATTTCAAATCCATACAAAGCTAAAGTACATAATAAAATAGAAAACCAAGGAGCACATTTTCTTTTCTGGAAGACTAATTATTCAGTTGTTGGAAGAGATGAACAAGCATAGAATATTTTATGTTATTGTTGCTAACTGCTCTTTTGTTGTTGTTTTTCACCTATGAAATCAAATATTCACCATTGTTTGAGACAGAATAGTTGGTAAAATTAGTCTGAGATTCTTCTGATGTGGCCTTAGAGGGTAGATGCTGCAACAGCATGCATTAGAACTATTCAGAAACCAGCCAATCTCTTTTGCAGCTGGTGTCTCGGCTCCAGAATACTCCAACACATCTATTGGCTCAGAAGATAGTCTGTTCTAATCATTGCCAGTTCAGGAATGTGAACTGGGAAAAAATGAGTTCCAGTATTAGCATTTTAAGAACACCCATTCCCTTCAGTACTCTCTCTCTCTTTCTCTCTCTCTCTCTCTCTCCTTCATCCCTTCCTCCTCCTTCCTCCTCTCCTCCTCTCCCAAATATTATCTAAAATTATTTTATGCTACTAAAAACCCAAAGAAAGAGAAGAGAGGAGAGGAGAGGGGAAGAGAAGAGGATAACCAGGCTTGGCTGATTCTGAAGTTAAACAGTTTAAGTTAATACCTGGAGGGTGGGGAGTGAGAAGGTAATTACCTGGAAATTTCAACCCTTCTGGCAAAAACTTCCAGGAAGAAGGTGATGGCTAAGCACTTTGGTATGCTGGCATGAAAGCTGCATGAACCAGTCAGCAGGAGTCAAACCTGTTCTGTGTCTTCAAGGTTTAAAATTTTTAAAGTAGGATTGTGGGTGGAAAAATAATTTAAGGAGACTCAAATGGGGGAAAAATAATTATGAAAAATAGTGCAGTTGGGCATACTGGAATTGTCTATTATATTAATATCTTTAAATTTATATCTCTAATACATGGGATTTTCTTTGATTTTGTCTGGGCCATAATAAACCTGTAAAGAAGATTGAGCCAAACAGTAAATTTACATGGTTAAGGGTGAATTTGGAATGAATTCTGCCACATCCTAGTCCAACATCTTAACAGCTACATTACTTTACAATCCACTTACAAGAAAGAGTACAACTGCGCATGAAAACACCAAGAAGAGGCTCTAGATGGGAGAGTTTAACAAGATTAAAAGTGCAATAAATTTAAGAGCCATGGTGGCACAGTGGTTAGAATGTAGCATATCAGGCTAATTCTGCTGGCTGCTGGCAGTTCAACAATTCGATCCTGACTGGCTCAAGTTTGACTTAGCCTTTCATCCTTCTGAGGTCAGTAAAATGAGGACTCAGATTGTTGGGGGCAATATGCTGATTCTGTAACCACCTAAAGAGGCCCTTGCAGCTCTATTTTGATTGAATCCCTACCAAGCTACATTCGGCTGGTTAACAACCTTCTTACAGCATACAAGACCATGACGTGTACCATGTGAGGATTCATTTTCTTCATTCATACTTGGACTTCTTTCCTAGAAAATCTAGGAGCAGTCAATGATGAAATATGGTGAAAGGTTTCCCTAGGACATTGCCACAATGGAAAATGATATCAGGACCACTGGAATCCATCCATGCTAGTTGGATACTATAGCGAGATGGCAACTATAAAATGTCTTGACATGAACTGCATCAGACATTGAGTGCAAATGCAAATCAGCAGCAAAACATTTTTGGTCCCGATGAACTCATGTTGCCTGTCAGAAACATTGTGCAATTAAATACATTATAGTCCATTAAAATTAACTTCATATTTCTCAAGATTCCTATGTCATATAATTATTCTGAAATTGTATTTGTTTTCAGTTTGAAGAGGCCTATCATGATCACCAAAAGTTTTTCAGTAAGAAAAAAAAATGGGGGGGGGGATGGTGTCTAGTTTAATTTTAGTTTTTGATTTAATGAATATATTTTGCATTCTAGCTAAATAATGCTTAGGGTCATCCAGTGCAGATTTGAACCTTATAGGGAAAGGGAAATCCCAGATGTGGGATTCTAGCATTAAAATAGGCTAAGAAATAAGAACCAATACTGCTACACATCAGATAACTGAGAAAGCCAAATAATATTAAGATCAATGAGTACTTCACTGATTATAGAAAGACCTTCTGACTAAGGTAGCTAATGAGGACCAGGGAGGAGTCTTCAATGATAATCAACAATGTGCTTTAGGTGCTGATATAGGATTGAAAGGGTCAGGTTCTCAAACCCGAGAAAAGTCAATGGGTAATTTTGGGTCCGTCTCTTCTTTCAGAATTAACTATATTCACAGAATAGTTGGAGATAAAGTTGGAGGAACAACTACTGTTTGAGCTCCCAGAGATGGAGGGAGAGATTTTAACAATAAGCTAGAATAAACAGTATTCAAATGAAGATAATGTGCAGAAGGAAAGATGTGGGTTGAGCTAGGAAGATCTTGTCAAAATGTGTACAGTAAGCCCAGGGGTGGGATTCATTTTTTTTAAACAAATTTTTATTAATTTTCAAAAACAATACACAAGCAAACAAAACATAAAACGTAAGAACATAGAATATCTTTTCTAAGAACTGCTTAGCAAAACAAATAGATCATCTTGTTTAAGTACAACATAATTCCAAATTATCACATTTCCATACAAACACAATTTAATATGCATCTTATGTATTCAACTTCATATCTTATTACTCTTTTTCCAACTTCTCACTGTTCCTTCCTTTACTTCTATTCAATTTTATTCATTAAACTTATACTTTCATCTATTTCATATTACTATATTTCATATTATTACTATTTCATATGTTCTTATCCAACTTTGTTAATTCTCAATAAACAAACATAAACAAACAAGACACACAACATGAAAACATAAAACTTTTTTTTAGAAAGCGGCTTAACCCCGGGTTGCATCTTTTTGTACAGACTTAAATCACATTCATGCTCACCTTATATACTATTTCATATCTTATATAACATTCTATATTTTCTATATGTCTTCTCCCCTCTTTTCACTCTCTTAATTCTATTTTATTTATTTCATGTCAGTTTAAATCATTTTACTTGTATCTTTTGTCCGTTTTTTTTTTCAATTATCTATTTATCTTTTCTCTTTAATACAAAAATTTTCCTGTAATCACTGGTTGAAGTATGACGCCTTTCTATTTTTCCCCCAAATTTAACACTTAAAATAATACATAATTTCCATTCTGATTCTGTTTAGTACATTCTACATGACATTTTAGAATAAAAAACATAATGAACTTATAGTATGGTAAAAACAATGTTCCATAACAAATTAATTAATTAAACTCTATTATTAAATCTTGGACATTTTATGCATTCCCTGCAATGTTCTATTAACACATATATTATTCCAATTTTCTGACTCTATTCAAATACAAATACTACAATACAATCTTATGTACTTTTGCAGAATTTCTTTTTAAATTATATTTTACCCTTTGTCTCTGAAAAAAAACCTGTTTTTTTAACATCTTGTTTTAAGCCTTTATAACTTCTCTTCACTTTTTCCCTTCCTTTCTTGTCAAATCTAGCCTTTTTACCCCCCCATCTCTCAATCTCCACCCTCTTAGTCTCCCCTCTCTGTTGTATTCCTCTTTTCTGTTGCTTTCTGACATTATATCGATTTTTCACCTTATTTTTCCCTTTCTTGGTTGTTTTTTTTAGAACTTGAATTCTCCATTTTCTTTCCCTTTTTCCCTTTTTTTCCTCAATTAAAGTTATGTGTCCATTAAAGATGGCTTCTTCTTCATCATCCCAAGTTTCTTGTTGCTGTATTTCCTGATAAGTAGAAATCGCCATTTCTAAGAAGCGAAAAATAGATCCAAAAGAACCCTTGCCTTCTTGTTCCTCTTCTTTTAGCTTTTCAAATTCCATTTTCAATTCTTCAACAGAAACCATTATAAAAAAAAATTTAAACAATCCAAATGTTTTTAGTCTTTCAAAAGATAGTTTGCAAAAATCCCAAAGTCATCAAGCAATCAAAATCAACACAAACTGTATATATTTTGCATTCTAGCTAAATAATGCTTAGGGTTATCCAGTGCAGATTTGAACCTTATAGGGAAAGGGAAATCCCAGATGTGGGATTCTAGCATTAAAATAGGCTAAGAAATAAGAACCAATACTGCTACACATCAGATAACTGAGAAAGCCAAATAATATTAAGAAGAGATCAATGAGTACTTCACTGAATATAGAAAGACCTTCTGACTAAGGTAGCTAATGAGGACCAGGGAGGAGTCTTCAATGATAATCAACAATGTGCTTTAGGTGCTGATATAGGATTGAAAGGGTCAGGTTCTCAAACCCGAGAAAAGTCAGTGGGTAATTTTGGGTCCGTCTCTTCTTTCAGAATTAACTATATTCACAGAATAGTTGGAGATAAAGTTGGAGGAACAACTACTGTTTGAGCTCCCAGAGACAGAGAGAGAGATTTTAACAATAAGCTAGAATAAACAATATTCAAATGAAGATAATGTGCAGAAGGAAAGATGTGGGTTGAGCTAGGAAGATCTTGTCAAAATGAGTACAGTAAGCCCAGGGGTGGGATTCAAATTTTTTAACAACCGCTTCTGTGGGCGTGTCTAGGTGGGCATGGCCATGTGACTGGGTGGGTGTGGCTTCTTCTTCTTTTTTCATCTCCCCTGGAGTTTTTTGCCTCCTGGGCCTCAGGGAAGCCTCCCGGGGGGGGGGGGTTGCTCCCACAAGGCTTCCCTGGGGCCTAGAAAGGCAAAAAATGGAGCTGGGAGGGCACGCAGCAACCCCCCCCCCATGCTCCATTTTTGGGCCTCCTGGGCCTCAGGGAAGCCTCCTGGGTGAAGCAGTAAGACAGCGAGGGGGATCCCAGCACAGCTTATCATTGGAACAGCTGATCGTCAGGAGCAGGAAAAAAGGATACTTTAAGGAGTTAGTGGGCGGGGGAAAATGCAGTCAGCAATGTCAGACATGCATGCAATGTTGCAAATGCATGATAAGGACTGACTGGGTGGGGAGGGAAGCGGCGGAAGGAGAGAGGTAGAGCCAGCCAGGACACTATTTGCCGGTTCTCCAAACTGCACAGAATCCTAACAATCGGTTCTATAGAACCAGCTCTAACTGGTAGAATCCCACCCCTGAGTAAGCCTCAGCTACATTTTTTCCGAAATAAATAAAGATCTCATTTGGGATAACCAAAAAAAAGCACATCAATATTTCTTTATAATTATTATTTTAAATAAGTGGAAATTGCTTATAATAAACTGCTGAGGAATATCTGTTATATATAAAAGACATTCTTAAATTTATGGCTTTTTTGGCATGCTTCTTAATGGGTTTCCTGAATGTTATACATTGTAGCTATTGGGATGAGGGTTGAGTTTTTCAAACCACTGATTCATTCCAAATAATAACATTAGTCTAGCTATATTCTAATAAGGAATGTTAAACCCAGGAATCCCTGAAAACAGGGTGGGGGTGGTTCTTTATGATTGATCTACACTTTTTGTAAATTCAGAGAAGACAATCTTTCCTAACACATTCCCTGCTCTTATTTATATGTTGCAAAACTTTTTATGCTTCCTGATTGGCTTGAACCCAGACAGCTGACATAGACAAAACAAGGAACCCACACTGCCATATTTGAGAGTCTTTTGACAGTAGCTTGTAGAAACACCAAAGGAGAAATATGGTCTTAAATTTCTCCTCCTGTTGTGGAGCCTTATTTCTAGGCTTAGAAAAAGAAATAGGAGGTATCCCAAAGGTGCTTTTTCAAGCAGCAACTTTGTGGTTGTTTTTTGAAGACATTTTGCTTGTCATTGAAGAAGCTTCCTCAGTTCATTGGAGCTTACTGGAGGAGAAGCGAAACGTCTTCAAAGAAAAACTAGAAAGTCCAGTTGCATTTTGAAAAAAACACCATTAAAAACATTTAAAAGCAATATTTTTAAAAAATGATAATGTGTTTCTCCATCCTATACATTTAAGCTACAGAATGCTGATTTGGTATACTTTTTTTTTTTTAAAAGTACACGTTTCAAAAGAACAGCAAATCATTAAAGAAACATTTATACTTCATATTCCAGCAAAATATGTATGTAATTCAACAGCAATACAACATTCCAAAACAAGAGAACAAATATTGAACAAAATCTGATACTATTCAAATTGAAGGGTATGCTAAATTATTACAGTAATTTGTTAAGAACTACTATGAATCAAATCCTTGGAAATTATTTTTTGGAGAGAGGAGTATCAACAAGACAGAAAATAAAATGAAAACTTAAGCAATTTAAAAACTACTATTACACCAGATGTGCCCTATAGACATAATATAGGACATACAGAATGTGGTAATGAGTAGATATAACATAGAAGAAATGGGTCAAATTAAAAAGAAGAAAGTAACAATTTCAGACAAAAATTATGAACAGAAGTAAAGACACAGAAAAAAAAAGCATCTGGAAAAGATGCAAAAGATTACAACATCTTATTCCAAAAGAAAAATAGAAAAATATGTAAATAAATAGCAACAAGATATATGATTCGGACATTTTAGAAATAAATGAATATATGGCTATGCGCTGTGACTATGAAATAGGTAAATAAATTTATATGAAAAAATAATTAAAAATCATGTTTAATAATGAAAAAAGGATTTTGAACTAAAATAGGGCTATTTTATGGGACAAAGTATAGTTAAAAATAAATCCATATAATTTTAAAGGATCCCTTCAAAAATACAAAATTGTACTAAAAAACTAAATAAAAAATAAGTGCTGAAAGTGAAAATCATTGATTAAAAAGTTATAAAAGAAAAATATAATTAATTTAGCTAGGGAAAAAAAGAACATGAAGCAATTGAAACAGATGGCTTTAATAGGAATTTTTATAAGACATGCAGTAAGTTGCATTTATTCAATAGCAGACTGGAAAACTTTCCAGTTCAATATCCTTACAGCTTTGATACGTAAAAATCCCTAATTCTAGCAAAGATTCGGTGGATATAGAATTATGTTTCCTAAAAAAAAATCTGATAAATCTTGAGGCCAAAATTGTATTGGTAACTTTGCAAAACAAAAAACCAAGAGACCAATCCTTTATTTATTTATTTATTTATTTATTTATTTATTTATTTATTTATTTATTTATTTATTTAAGGGGCCCCATTCTCAGTCCCCACCCACCCCAATAAGAACGTAAATATGCCAGAAACCTACCTAGATGTGAGAAGATACTTCTTAGGTTTTTCTCTCTTCCTTCCTGTTCTGATGTTGTTTGGTTTTCTTTCCATTGAAAGATTGATTTCCTTTTCATTGAAAGAAATTGGAAAGTTTTTTTTTAATTTAAATATAAAAATAGGGTGAAGCAGGAGAGCCTTTGCATCCTGCACATCCAGCATTTTCTCCAAGATGTTGGTGTCTTGTTCTCAACTACCCTCTTTAACTTCTTCCAGCACCAAAGCTCCAACATCAAAGAGAATGGTGGCAGAGCTGGTATTCAGCAGGTTCTGACCAGTTCTGGAGAACTGGTAGTGGAAATTTTGAGTAGGTCGGAGAACCGGCAAATACTACCTCTGACTGGCCCTGCACTCATCTATTCTCTGCCTCCCACTGAGTCCCAGCTGATCGGCCTGGGTCTTCTTTGGTTGCCCTGCTCAAGAGAAGGGAGTTGGAAAGCAGGTTAGTGGGGTGGGAAGGGAATGGAGATTTTGCAATATCCTTCCTCCAGGAGTGGGGAAGGAATGGGGATTTTGCAGTATCCTTCCCCTGCCAGACCCACCAAGCCATGCCCACCAAGTCATGCCACGCCCACCAAGCCACACCCACAGAACTGGTAGTAAAATTTTTTGAATCCCACCACTGTATGGTGGTGTTGATCTTTTCACAAAGGTCAGAAATGAGAACCAAAAACCAACTCTCACACTCCAAAATGGGTGTTTTGTCCCTGACAAATTGAAGGTTTCCATGGGACAGGAAATCTAAAAGGTCCTACAGTCTCTGAAATTTTCTCTCGGGGACACGTCATGTCAGCCTAAATAACATTGTAACCTATTACACAATATCTAGATACAAATTGAACAAGCATAGACAGATTTAAGACTTCATTCCTCAAACATAGTGCTAAAGGATGCTCAATGATCCATGTTGAATGATGCTGAAAAGATCAATAAAAGTTGGAACAGCTTGACATAAAGTTCAAGTGGATCAACAGCCATCAAAATCTATAACTTATAATGAAGATCCAGTGTTGATGAAAAAAATAAGATGAAGCAGCATTGAAAGCATTGGGCAATGATAGCATTCTCATTCAAATACTGCAGTCACCAGATGCAGCTGTTACAATGTTTAAAAAGTTTTGCCAGGAAAGTTAGATGACAACATCATCGCCAACTGGAAAAGAACAAATGTTCATACCAATACCAAAGAAAAGTGATTCAGCTGACTGTGGAAATTATCATACAATCATCTTGATCCCAAATGCAAGCAAGATTCTACTACTAGATTTAACAGATTCATTGGAAACTAAAACCATACCTGGAATAAGAACTGTCTGGAGTGCAAGCAAGTTCAGGAAAAGGTGAGAAACAAGATACATCACTGAAGCTATGACATAAATTCTTCAAAATATAGAAGGATACCAGAAGGATATTTGCACGCATTAAGTATAACAAGCCCTTTGACTACATAAGTCCTGGGCCACATTAAAAAGCATGGATATACCAGAATATCTGATAATCTTCATGACAATCTTTGCTTTGATCACGGGACGGCTATCAGAACAGAACAAGCAGAAACAAAAGAGGATGGTTTAAAATGTGCAAAGGTGGATAAAAAGGTTGCATATCATCTTCAGACCAGTTTAACTAATCTGCATAATCAAAGAAATGGGACTGATTGAGGTATGAAACTGCTGGAAGTATTAAAACGGGTTGAAGATTAATCAATAATCTTTGCTATGCTGATAATATTACTGAAACGAAAGCTGATAAGAAACGTATTTGAATATAAGTTTCTAACAAGATTCAAGGAACATGTCTCAAAATATGCCTTAATGAAGACAACATTCTAATAACTGGGGATAAATAGAAAGAGGGAATAAATAGAAAAAGTTGACAACCTTAATCTGCTTGGATCAGCAATCAGTGATCATATTACAAGCAATCTGGATCAACAATCAATAATGAAAATACCAGGAGTCAAATAAAAAAAAATCAGTGAATGGCCCTTAAAAAACCAGCTATAAAGAATCTAGATAAGATTTTTAAATGCCAAGATGTTTCTTTATGTACAAATAACTGACCTGTTTAAAGCTTGGTATTTTCAATAACATGGATGTGAAAGGTAGACAGTAAAATATCAAAATAGGAAGATTTTTTTGGGTCACTGTTCTCTGACTTTTATTACTATGGTTTGCAGATCTTTTATGTTTTCAGCTATCAAAGTAGCGTTATCAGCACAATGCATATTATTGACATTCTTTTCTCCCATTTTAAAAAAACAGGTAGTCTTTGACTCACAACAAGTTTGTTTGGTGACCTTTCAAAGTTACAACACTGAAAAAAGTGACATAACTGTTTTTCACACTTATGATCATTGTAGCATCCCAATGGTCATGTGACCAAAATTCAGATGATTTGCAACTGACTGATTTACGATGATAGCAGTGTCCCGGGGTCGTGTGATCATCTTATATGATCTTCTGACAAGCAAAGTCAGTAGGGAAGCCAGATTCACTTAACAACCATGTTATTAACTTAACAACTGCAGTGATTCATTTAACAACTGGCAAGGCAGATCGTAAAATGAGACAAAACGCACTTAACGAATGTCTCACTTAGCAACAGAAATTTAGCGATCAATTGTAATTGTAAGCTGAGGACCAGCTGTACTCTTATCTTCTTCCAGTAAAATTTCTTTTAATATATATTTGGCATATAGGTTGAATAAATAAGGGAAGAATATACAGCCTTCTTATACTCCTTGCCAACCTGGAACCTGTCTGTTTGTCATATTTATTTTTATCTATCTATCTATCTATCTATCTATCTATCTATCTATCTATCTATCTATCTTGAGTGCCCATCTCCCTCTTCAGTATGGTGTACAATATGGTCAATAAAATAAAATTAAAATTAGAATAATCTAAGATTAAAAGTAATATTATAAAATTCCACAATAGGGGGCAGCAGTTGTTAATACAGGTGTGTGTGGGGTTTTCTCATGAGGCCAGCCAGTCCCATGTCCCTGTCCACCTCATCCCTGATTTCTTAATAGTTGCTTTTAAACCTCACATACACAATTACACCAAGCTACAAATGGTGGGGATAGTGATGTAATGGTTTAATTCTTTTCATGTGGCGTGCTACTCATAAGTTTTTCTTTACGTATGGCGAAGGCATTTTGAAGTCATGTAATGAATGGATTATAATGTAAAACTATAACTTGCTCTATTACATAGTCATATAAAAATAAAACAGTTTCGTGAAAAGAAATGCCAGAGGGATACAGATCATCAGAGTTGGAAGGGACTTTGTAGGTCATCTAGTCCAACCCCCTGCCCAAGCAGGAGACCCTACACCATTTCTGACAAATGGCAGTCCAATCTCTTCTTGAAAGTATCAAGTGATGGCACTCCCACAACTTCTGAGGGCAAGCTGTTCCATTGGTTGATTGTTCTCACTGTCAGAAAGTTTCTCCTTGTTTCCAGGTTAAAACTCCCCTTGTTCAGTTTCCATCCATTATTCCTTGTTTGGCCTACAGGCGCTTTAGAAAATAGCTTGACCCTTTCCTCCCTGTGGCAACCCCTCAAATATTGGAAGACCGCTATCATGTCTCCCCATGTCCTTCTCTTTACTAGACTAGCCAAGCCCAGTTCCTGCAACCGTTCTTCGTATGTTTTAGCCTTCAGTCGCCTAATCATCCTGGCTGCTCTTCTCTGTACTTTGTCTGGAGTCTCAACATCTTTTTTATAATGTGATGACCAAAACTGGATGCAGTACTCTAGGTGGGGTCTTACTAAGGCTTTATAGAGTGGTATTAATACTTCCCTTGATCTTGATTGTATCCCTCTGTTAATACAACTTAGGATTGCATTAGTTTTTTTGGCGGCGGCTGCACACTGCTGGCTCATATTTAGCTGGTTGTCCACTAAGACTCTCACAGTTATTGATACTGAGCATGGTTTCACCCAGTCTGTGTGTGTCCTTTTGGTTTTTCTTGCCTAAGTGTAGGACTTTACTTTTCTCTACATTGAATTTCATTTTATTAGATATGGCCCAGTGTTCTAGTCTATCAAGATCCATCTGGATCATGAGCCTATCTTCTTGGGTGTTAGCTATTCCTGCCAGCTTAGTATCATCTGCAAATTTGGTGAGTTCCCCTTCTGTTCCCTCATCTAAGTCGTTAATGAAGATATTGAAGAGTTCTGGGCCTAAGATGGAACCTTGTGGCACCCTACTGCTTACTTCCCTCCATGTAGACTTAGACCCATTAAGGACTACTCATTGAGTATGGTTTGTCAGCCAGTTGCGAGTCCATCTAGTGGTGGTGCTAGACAGATGCAAAGACAGATGCAAAGAATGAGTTAAGCAGTTCTGCTTTCTCTCTGTTGCCTGTTACTTCCTTGCCATCTTCTCTCTTCAGTCGACCAACAGTTTCCCTGGTTTTTTTTCTTGTTATTTATATGTTGGAAGAAACTTTTTTTTATCATCTTTGACTTTTGCTGCAAGTCTTTGTTCATTCTGAGCCTTTGCTTTCCTGACTTCGTCTTTGCAGATTCTGGCTATCTGCTGATATTCTGCCTTAGTTGTATGTCCTTCTTTCCATTTTTTGTACTTGTCCTTTTTTTCTTTCAATTTGCCAGAGAGATCTTTGTGTAGGGAGTGATATCCCTTGATACAATTTAGTCTATTCCAGTAGCAAATAGCATAGACTCCCCTAGCAGGTATATTCTGAATTTTAATCTTGGCTGTATCTCAACTCTTCATAGATTATAAATACAAATATAATTATAAATTATATTTTTATAATTCTACTTTGAAATATTCCATAGATTACATGACCTCAAATTTAAGGATTGTTGGGAAATTAAAATTCTACTCACTATTTTCTGTTTAGAATCTGAAAGAGATGATGTTCTTTAACCTTGGATTCTCCTTGTATGCTCCATCCACAGAGAATAAGAAGTTTAAACAAAGTAAGGTCAGCCCATGACCAAGACATCACTTTATACAGTATCTCCTCCAAATAATTTATCAAAACAACAACAAAAAAGCCATCTATTAACAAAGGAGACAAAAAGAGACAAATAGTGGTAACAACCAGCAAGGCAACAGACAGATAAAATTTCATTTGTTGATTGGTTTACTTGTGTTTTTACATTTACTTATAAATCACGCAGTTCAGAACCATGGCCAAAAATGGTGCGCCCTTTATTACTAGAGGGATCAATCATACTATTCCAAGCCACTAGATTTTCTTAAAATGAACAGATCCAGAAGAATGTAATCTCAAAGGAGGAGGCAGTGATTAAAAAGTCATGCTTTCATGGTCCTTCCTGATGGCTATTTGTGAACAAAGCCTAAGAGAGTCGTTCTATTTGTTCTTACTGAGCAGAAAAAGTAAAGAGAGCCTTGCAGATATCCAGGCCATGAATCATAAAGGGCTTTAAAGGGTGACAACCAGCATCTTGGATTGTAGCTGGGAATCAGAACAGATCTTGAAGGTGTGGTTTGATATGAGCATATCAAGGCATGCCTGCCAACCTGCTGGATTTTGAACTAGCTGGAGCTTCCAAATGTTTTTCAAAGGCAATCTCAGGTAGAATATGTTGCAAAAGCCCAAATGGGAGGGCACATAGGCATGAGTGATTATGAGTAAAAACCTTATATTTCAGAAGGAGTCCTAATTTCATACAAGGGTTATCTTGAAGCTGTACAAAGGCTTTCTTGACCACTAATCCCATCTCCTCCTAGAATAGGAATTCTGAATACAGAAAGATCCCCAAGTTGCAAACCAATTCTGGGTAAGGAAGTGCAATCCCATCCTGAATGAATTTCAAACCTTTCTGGAATCAATTTCCTGACAAACCCAGAGCAACGCCATCTTGCAAAGAATAGGATTCAACATATTCTTTCCCATCCAAACCTGAATAGCCTCCAATCTCCTGTGCATTGAACTGCTCATTTAAGAAAGGACCAATGAAAAATAGCTCCTGCCATCTGTACTCCTCAGATATGTGCTGAAAACAAATCACAATTGATGGTCTCAAGGATTGCTGAGAAATCAAGCAATCCTGTGAGGTCTTGTCAGAGATCATCCAATCTACACAATGCCATCTCCATATTATATCTGCAGTTGAGACCTGAATCTTAAGCTGATAATCTACTTCTTTGACCATTGGCCACAGATCCACTATTTGTTTGTAAAAGAATTATCCAGAACACTACCTAGATACCCTCCTATCACATCCTGAAATAAAAACTCTCAACTTTATCAGGAGAACATTATTAAGGTTTGTCCTTTAAGGCATTTTAAGTTAAATCATAAAAAGGTAGCTAATTAGGACAGAGAAAGGTCTTCCTTAGAACTGTGTGGAAGATTCCTCTGATTTTCTCCATCCCCAAACACTGAAAAATAATTTTTTAAAAAACCCTTTGGTCACTGATTCTCAAGTCAAAAGAAGCTATCTGAAATGATACAATGGCCAGCTCAACTATATCTTCTTCTTCTACAAATCCTATGGAGATATGGAGAGAAAACTGCATATGTATACAAAATAACAAAGAGAAGAACTACAATCTTGAAGAGACAGCTCTTCCTTGGCAGAAAAATTATCTGAACAATAAATCCAGTTGCCAGAACATTTGGAAAAAACTTCAGAGTTCTCAGTTCTTGCAGAGAGAAATTTTTCCTCAGGTATCTGACATATCTTTTCAAGACTATCCACAAGACACCAGAGATATGATTGGTTAGGGGGCACCAAGACATCAGAAAGTTATTGATCTCAAGACTAGCTTTAAGTGAAATAGCCGTATGGTCCATGCAGTCCTGGATTCTAATGTAAGATGGGAATCCTGAAAAGAAACTTAACATAGGACTGGCACTGGCCAAAACTTTTTGCCATTTAAATATTTGGTTTGGAATTTTTAAAACGTCTGATGCTTTGAGGGTTTTAAAATAAAATTGAAAAATTAGGAAAAGTGGTTTATATTTTTACTCCCAAAAGGAGTGTCTGGAGATAGGGTAAAACCAAATACAATGGTGGGTGCAGTTAAAAGCTCATCTCTTTATATGCATATGGGATATACTAAAATCTGTGAAGTTTTGATCATGCAGTTACACCCATCATCTTGATTTTGATGACTGCCTTAAAGAAATCCCTGCCTCACAACTAACCAATCTACCTTTTGCATAACTGAATGGGAATCAGAAGATGACTATCAATAACTATGACTTGTCATTGGGCATTCTACACAGCCAGCTTTTAAGGTGGGAAATTACCTGTGGACTTATCACATTTAGATGAATGTATCTCTGACTTTAAAAGAACAATAATAAATCTTGATCACGATTCCAGTTTCATATTTGTATGATTAGTTTTTCACATATCCATTGTAGTCTTGTTGAAAAGGAAAAGTTGACCTGAAAAAAATGTTTATGTAAGTGTTCTATGATTGCCATTTTGACTGATAGATTGGAAGAACATCAATAGAGTTTGCAGTTTTAAAATTAAATTGTGTTTGGAAGGTTGGCATATATGTAATTCTGCTGTGGTTGGCTTATCAGTCTTACAGTAAAAATAACACACCCAGAGGAAAACTCCTTTTCCTGAGTTTTATATGTAATATGTATGTATAATTTATATATATGTAAACCCAAAGACAAAGATTACAAAAAGGCCCATAATTGGGCAGGTGTGGATTTAGGTCTTTTTATCAAATAACATATTATGTCATTCTGTTTGAAAAAGAAAATATTTTTCAAAGTATATAATACAAAAAGTTCTTCTGTAGCTGAGAGAGAAAAAATCCAAAATAACTCTACTCAGTCAACCACACAGAACAACAATCCATTAATACCAGGTTGATCCATTTAAAAAAAAAAGATGTTGCAATAGTCAACTCAGCTATGTATAAAAACAATTCTGGCTGCATATTAATTATTTAGATGGAAACAATTAAATATGTCATTGAGCAATATGTTTTTAAGGTAAACACCAAAGAAACATAGTTAAGATAAGATTTTCACAAAGTAAGGGCTGCCCCAGAGACAGTTTAGAATTTCTTCCAGACTTTTTTCATTATCTATATATACATTTCATGTAGCTTTTCCTCTAAAAAATGTGAGCCTGGGAAAGAGAATGGCTAGATTGTTGTATTTATCCTGGCCCTTTTCTCTCTCAGTTCAGCAGTCTCTTTTTTTCTCCCTTCATCTTATTATAGTTTCATGGTGCATCAGAGATTCCATCAACCAGCAAATGGCTGAGATAAAAGAAATTAATTCTGCTGAAAGTAACACTGATGAAGTGGACATTTGTATCAGAGGTGGAGTTTGTTTAAGAGAAGGGTATAGGGGAGAAAATACAATATGAGGGACTGGAATGGACACAAAATGGAGAAGTATAAACATTTGTGAATATGAAAACACAAGGGGAGGCATGTAAATTCAAAGGAATTATTTTGAGCTGCCCAGAAGAAAGTTACATATAAATTTTTTTAAAAGTAAAATAAAGGAAACCAAACCAAAATGCAACAAATGCAGAAACACCAGATACGTATAGACAGAGGCACATATCATCTGTGACACATTGATAGGCTTATCATGATTTATGACAAAACAATACATTGGTTTTTAAACAAAAGTCTGTGGGACAGACCTGGCCATTTACAGTGTGGATTCAAGTAAACAATACTGAAGAGAAGAAATACTCACTACAGCAAGTAGTTGCACCATAAGTATTAATTTAATATTATCTAAACCTTTGAGAATGGATTGGAGGGCTTGAAAACAAGGTAAATATATTCCTTTAGCATAGCATAGCATAGCATAGCATAGCATAGCATAGCATAGCATAGCATAGCATAGAATAGAATAGAATAGAATAGAATAGAATAGAATAGAATAGAATAGAATAGAATAGAATAGAATTATTTTTAATGGTGCACTTCTTAGATCTTCTGGAAGAGCCTTATGTTCAAACAGAACCTTTTGACAGTCTTCTGGTATGTCTTATACCACCCTAGTAAAGGATTAGAGTTAGGTTTACAGTTAGAGATGTGGGGTATTTCCATCCTGTGAAACCAACGGAAGAGAAAAGAAAGGGGAAATGAATATTTGTTCATCTTCTGTTCAAATAAAACAGATTAATATTATCCTCTTCACAGACTTTGCTCCTAGTCTGAGGCCAGTGGGGCATAGAAAGTGCCAATCTCTCTGCCACACCTTCTCCTACAATCCCATTCAATTGCTCCATAAAGTGAATATCTAAATGGAAAGTAAATCAAAAGAATATCTGTGTGTCATAAAGTCTAACACCAAAATTGTGACTTATGTATTTCTGTCAGATATTGGAGCACATGTCTATAAGGGTGGTTTTGCATCATGATATCACTGGACATGTGCCATTGTTTTTACATAATCTTAGTTTACTGTCAACATCTACACAAAAAACCCTTTCTAATTTTACTGTGTCTATGTATCACAAATAGTATAGTTAAATATTTTTTTCTATACCTTGGACTTCCTGAAGCCTAAATTATTATGTAGAATTAACTTTTCTTAATCATTTCTTTTCCTTCCATATTAACCATTTTCTCTGGAATTGGCATTCAGTGATTTAAAAAATCCCATCAATGTTTTAGCCTAATCTTTTTCCCCTTTTAAAAAAACTACAAAAGATCTAGTCTGTAGGGTCTCCCCAATTTTAAACACAATTATAGTGCTGTTAATGTATGGATTAGCAAAATATCACTGAGACTTTCCCCCATCCCCTGGCCCTTTAATTAGCAATTTCCTGGTACAGTAGCTCCAACCACAACTGGATCTTTAATTAGCTTTTTCCCCTTTGTGGTCAGAACAGAAACCTTCCTTAAAACTGAAAACTGCAATTCAACCTTGCTTGGTTTTCCCCAAGCAAGGTCTTTTTCAATAACCAATTAGATTACTGTATTTCCAGGTTTGCATAGGTTAAATAGCTCATTGAAAGCAAACAACATATTCACTGGTTTGAAATTAATCAGTCACTAATGAGAAATTTTAGGTAGTTAATAAAAATATTTCCAAAACTGATGAATGAAATAAAGCTCAAACTGCCCAAGGAGCTGCTGATACAGTTCTATAGAGGAATTATTGAGTCTATCATCTGCACCTCTATAACTGTCTGGTTTGGTTCTGCAACCCAATAGGACAGACACAGACTTCAGAGGATAATTAGGACTGCAGAAAAAACAATTGCTACCCACCTGCCTTCAATCAAGGACCTGTATACTGCACTAGTCAAAAAACGGGCTGTGAAAATATTTACAGACCCCATATATCCCGGAACTAAACTATTTCAACTCCTTCCCTCAAAACAACGCTATAGAGCACTGCACACCAGACCAACTGGACAAAAGAACAGTTTTTTCCTGAAAGCCATCACTCTGCTAAACAAATAATTCTTTCAACACTGTTCAACTATTTAAAAAGTGTACACTACTATTGCTGTTAATCTTCTCACCACGCCTTCTCACCCGTCCCCTCCCACTTGACAGTTTCCTAGTATGATTTGATTGTTGATTGTACCCTATGACTAACATTAAGTGTTGTACGTTATGATTCTTGATTCTTAATGAATGTACCTTTTCTTTATGTATACTGAGAGTATTTACACCAAGACAAATTCCTTGTGTGTTCAATCACACTTGGCCAATAAAGTATTCTATTCTATTCTATTCTATTCTATTCTATTCTATTCTATTCTATTCTATGAATGAAAAAAGTTTATATTATTAAATTTCATATCAATGCCTATTATCACATCATGTAATTCAATAATTTAAATTATTCCCTTAGTACCATGATTTATTAATAAAAAGTCAAAATTGTTTGTCTTTTTGCCAATTTCTTTCTTAAGTTAAAGATTTCAAGCTACTTAAATTTCTACTTTTAAGGTAGGCAATTCATTCTGCAGTCTTTCCTAAGGTTTCTGTATCTACACTGCAGTTGTTACAAGTTACTTTGTATTAACAATTTGCAGCTGCATCTATTTATTCACTTTATACATCGTATTTCTTCCATGGAATTCAAGGTGCTTCAACTTGATTGTAAGGTGCCTTCAAATATGTCCTAAGATTATTTATCTATTTCTCTTGTTCCTATGAAAGTGTGGATAGGATTTAATTTGAAATATACTTGTTAGAACTCCTAGTTTGCCAACTAGAATAACTTGGAGGAGTGTAGTTCCTAATAGCTTAGCCCAGGGGTGGGATTCAAAATTTTTAATAACTGGTTCTGTGGGCATGGCTTAGGTGGTGAGCATGGCTTGGTGGTCATGTGACTGGGTGGTCATGGCTTGGTGGTGATGTTATTGGCTGGGTGTGGCCAACTCAATATCACTCACATCGAGGCACGCATCTCCTCGCCTGGCCTCTCATGACTGTGGGGATGTTACAACAGTCATAAGTGTGAAAAATGGTCATAAGTCACTTTTTTCAGTGCCATTGTAACTTTGAATGGTCACTCCACACAGGCAAAGTACCAGCAAAGGAGGGGAAAAAAACTCAGGAGAAGTTCCAGAGACAGGAAGTCTAGTCCTGCCAAGAATGCAATAAGGGTTAACGGAGAGGCAGTTTCTGTAAGCAACACTAGAACATTTCCTTCCTGCCTTCCTTACAGGACTAGGCCAGTAATTTCTTCTAACAACCAGTTCTCCGAACTGCTTGGAATGTTAACAACCGGTTCTAGCGAATAGGTACAAACTGGTAGAATCCCACCCTTGAATCTGCTGTAAGACATTAGAATCAACTGTGGAGAGCTTATTGAGCAGCTTAGAAAAGTATTCAGCACAATGATTTTTCAATCTTTCTTCACCTTGGATCAGGCTCAACCCATCAGATGACAGCAAGGGGGAGCTCCTGATTTAGAAGGACCATAAACTGTAAAAAATTTCTTCTAACAACCAGTTCTCTGAACTGTTTAGAACGTTAACAACTGGTTCTAGCGAATAGGTGCGAACCTGTAGAATCCCACCCCTGGCTTAGTCTTGTTTACTATCACTTTAGAATGAGAATGTGACCTGAGATGGTGTGGTTGCGGGATTTTCCCATTGCTGATGTCTTAGAAGTTGCTTCCCGCCCTGGTGTTCTAAGATGTCCCTGGGTCTAGGTTTTGTCTGGCAGTCTGGGTCATTCTTTGGGCAAGAGCCAGAACGAAGCTTCTGATATCCCAGTTTTGTTAAGGCCTCTCTATTTCTCATAGGGGAACCAGGTATGGATATAGGTTGGTAATAGTCTGTTGAGAGGGTGATTGAAGGACTGATTAAGCCCAAAGGGCTGGTCTGTTGAACATTTCTATATCAGATAGTTTGGAATTTATCAAAAGAGGAAGGAAGTACTGGCTGAAAGGAGAAAGATCCTGAGAGATATGACAAAAGATTCAGAGCAGATCATGTTTAGGAAAGGCAATTTTTGGTATCTTTATGAAATCCCTCTTTCCAGTTCTCTATTCTCACTTGGAAAACCAGCATTCCAGCTCCCTGGAACCCAGGAGTTTTGGTTGTTGCTATGAAATGCCACATCTTTTTAAAATAAGATCTTTCCTCATCCATAAATGGACTTAGCCTTCCTTACTGAAAGCTTCCAAGAAGGAAGAATAGAAAATTCCTCTTTTGGAAATCAGCCTATACAGGTTTCAGGTTTAGCACCCGACACAGTCTTTGGGCAAGTGAGGGTGGAGTTATCTTTGTGATCTGCAAGATTCTGTTGGAATCAATAATTATTACTCTAGAAACAATCAGATATGAGAATTTGTTCTGGGTAACTGAGTGAAGAGGTGTTTCTATCCCTTTAAAAGAAACTATCAGATGTCTCCTGCTCAAGAAGTTTCCTTTCAACTGGACAGTTTTAAGCTGCTTTATTTATTTCTTCAATGCTGTGGTTAAGAGAGCTTTTGCACAACTATATCATGTGTATGAGTCACAACTTTCCCTGACCAGGAAGCCTGGCTCACACTCATTCATAACACCAGTCATCTCTCATTTAAATTATTATAATATATTATACATGGAATTGTCATTGAAAAACTTCTGGAAGCTACAGTTGATACAGAAGCTGACAGCATGGGCAATGATGAAATAATTCCAAAATGTCCAATCAGATTCATGGTGCTGTTTGTTATTTTTTAAGGCCCTATATAGCTCTAGATCTGTTTATCAGAAAGGACATTTTTTCCTATATTTATCTGCTCACCCAAAGAGCCAATTCTGTCTGGCTTCCAACCTTACAGGATTGTCAGGACCTCAGAAGAAGGCATTCTCAATAGTCACTGCTACTGTTTGGAATTATCTCCCAGCAGAAATTCAATCAAATTCAAATCTTTTAGCCTTTTGAAAAACTTTAAAGATCTGCCTGTTCCATCTGTTCCATTTGAAAGCAAAGACTGCAGGTATACATATTTGCATTTCTTGGTGGGTTTTTTTCCTCTTAAATTACAACCATTTATATATTTGGAGTTTTCTGGACTAAATATATCTTTATAGTACTAGTGGCCAGAGCCCGTGGGAATGGGTGACCCTCAAATAAAATAAGCAAATAACTAAGGGCAGAAATAGAAAAATGGCAAAAAAATAACAAATATAAAATGTATTTACCAGTTTTTCTCTTTATTAACCAGATTTGATGAAAACATAAATTAAAACATGTAAAGAATTTTTTTAAAAGAAGAGAAATCTAAGTTCACCAAGACTACAAGTAAGTATTTAAAACTGAAGGTTGCCAAGCCTGAAATGTTAGGTAGGAATCTGAAAGTGGAACTGAAGACCAAATAAGTTTATCCAACTCATTTGTTGTCTCCAGTCTACTGTTAGAAATGCCTATGTGAAATGGAATGTGTTTATAACAAGGAAAAGCCATTAAGATGTGCTACTGTAATGTCTGTGACATCATCCTAAGCCAAAAGGAAGGTTTGAAATGGTACTAAAGAGTTCTGAAAGCTTTTTTTTAAAGTTAACTTCTCCACTGCTTTTAATAGTTACTGCATTTTCTGAAAGAAAAAGAAGTTTTCCCCCCAAAATGGACATTTTTAATCATAATATTCTTAATAATGTTCACAGAGATAAAAGATAAACATGAAATAATATAAAGTTAGATTAAAGAAAAGAAAAAGAAGAAAGAATAATGTGAAGTGAGAAAGTAAGAAAAAAATATAAAAAGAATAAAAAGAAAATAGATATATAAGGAAGTGACTCCACTTTTTTCCCTTATTACATCAAAATTCTCTTCTTCTCCTAGCCCTAACCCTAACCATATCAAGCTGCAGAAACTAGTTAGGATCAGAATGTATATTAATATTAAAGAAAATACTTTGAAGCCATTTTGGAGTATTTAACTTAACTTATAATACCACATTACAAGAGACGGCTTGATATCAACCTATGGAAGACATATAATTAAAAACAGAAACAAGAAATTATTTTCTGTTTTGGATTCTATTTCAGTTATATCACAAGCATTCTTCATTTCCTAGTCCTGTCCTTGAAGCAGTTCATGTTAGGCTGTCTCCTCTGGCTATGAACTCTCCAGGGAGAGAAGTTTGGTGCTGAAATGTTGGATTCTAACTTTTCAGTCTAACCTTAGCTTTTGGGCATATGACCAAGTCTTACATTTTTAACGATGCAGTGTTACAGCAAGTAGTACATTTCCCCCAACTTGTTGTTTCCCATTTTATTAAACAGCTCCATCTTTTCTTCCTTGTTTACCCCCAGCAAATGCAAAAATAATGGCATAGGCTCTTTCCTACCCAACTGACAACAGGTTCTCAATGTATGTTGGAAGTTGGTCATGAAAGACTTTCTTTATGAAATGGAGTTCTTGCTGTATGTTTAAAAACCTCCAGTATTCTGGCTGGAATGTCATTATTTAGAAATCACTTGTTTTCTGCTTTCCAGTGTAATTGCCACTGTCAGTCCATTCCTGGGCACCCTGCCTCACCTCCAGCCATGCTGTAACATGCTTAGCCTATTTGAAAAAGTTCCTTGAAATATTAATTTGATGAAACTGTGTACAAAATGTGATGATCCTAATGGGCTTCTCCTTAAGAGTCATAAAGTAGGCCTCCGTCAAATACCACATACAGTGTAGGACTTCAACAAGTCCTGCCAAGTTTTGCTACTAGTTCACCAGATGAAGATGTTATTCACTGGGACTATTTTATACAAGGTTTATATTCCATCCTTTGTATTTTTTTCATGCATTTTTCTACTCATATAGTTAGTCACCCAGAGAACTGTCATTACTGGGCAACACCTAAGTATAGATAGTAAGGAAGTAAATATGGGGAGCTGACTTTGAAGATTGCCCCAAAACTGCAATTAGTTTGAACGTTGTTGGCTCTATGTTCCAAGGGCCCTTGGGCATGAAAATTTGGGGGTGGGGGTGAGGTAGTGGGAGGCAGGGTAAAGTTCACTGAATTGGCACTTGGTGTCAATCCTTAAACTAAACTATAGCTGGCAGACTACAAATTTAGCCCAACTGCTGGAAAGACACATCTCTGATGTTCCATTTGTGTTTAGCCCTGCAATGTGCTATTGAAGGGCTAAACACAAACCAAAGGAATCCGCTTATAGACACTACTAAATACCAATGACACCTGTGCTTTAGCTTTTTTAAAAAAAAGGGGTAGGAGGGTTCTATAAAGTACTCGGAAGCTAATCTAGGAGAGCAGTGCAGTCCTGCTAGTACACCCAATTCCTGGACACGAGAATCATATATTTTAACTGGTTAACCACACCGCACTGCCTTGTCAGAATTCAACCTCAATTCATTTGCCCTCAGCCAACCTATATCTTAATCCAGACTGTAAATTGCTACCCGCACAGTCTTACCTGATTCAGATGTCATGAAGTATAACTTCAAGATCAGCACATAATGATCATGCTTACATCTGTACTCATCAACCAGATAACTTCCAAATGGGCTGGATTTTTATCATGCTCTTTTTAAGCTAAGATGGCCAAATCCTCGCTGGAGGATACTAAGCTAGGGAAGGCTGCTTTCCGATTTAATGTTTATACTATATTGTTTTGTTGGAATAATCTTGAATGAAGGGAATTCGGTGAAATCTGAAAAGAAAAGTTTGGCATTAGCAGTTCTTTGAAGGGCAGTCAACTGGTTGAACTCGTAGCTTTTTAGAATGCAGTCCTATATTCACTGATATAGAACAGGATTCATTGATCTTTGAGGATGGACAACATCAGTGGCTTTTCTACCTGAACCATTTCTACCAGAAATGGTTTTCCATCAAGTAAAGCAGACACAAAAATAGCCATCAAACAAATTGAGAAGTTAGAAGAAAACCATGAGCAAGACGGGAGGGGTACACTCAAGAGGCTGAGGTCAGTTCTTCCTTTCCAAAACAATAGAAATGACAAACACATTCCAGAATTGTTCTCCCACTACAGCAAACAAAGGTGTTTGGCAGCACATCAGATCATATGCCAGGGTAAACCCAGCTTGGAGTGGGCCTACAGTTGTGGCAGGAAACAGTGAAGGTTTCATTGAGAGTGCCGCACACTAAGGCTGTTAAAAATAGAGAGGCATTTTCCCTGTAAACTAGAGTATCACCCTTGAATAACTGGAGTAGGCATATCAGTGATGTTTGTTGCTATTCTTTAAACTTCCTCTCCTTAAAAAAATCTTTAGGGGGAATTGTTTGCCCCTTCTCTGCCCTTACTATAATCAGAACTCAACTTTCTTAGAATTTGGCTTGCTCATTAGTTTACCCTAAACATTGACATGCTGTTAGGTTTGTAAACCATTTCCAGTGGTAAATAAGCCTAGTTCTCTGGATACCACTCTCAATGGCTGCATTTTGCAATCGATGGGCAGCAAACTGGAGAGTATGGAAAGGATACCCCCATTACGAAACAAAAGATGAGAAGTATATGCACAAGTAAAGCAGGAGCATGGGCAGAGAGGAAGATTATTTTAAAGATCTGAGAAGCAACACGTTTAAAAATTTACCACATATTGCTACTGATTTGCTCTTGATGATCTATGATAATGAGGTGGTGGGGTTGGTGTCAAGCTTCAGAAGGTATGTTCATATTTGTAGTAACCCTTTCTATTTCCAGTAGAGGTAGGAAAACCTGCTTTGAATTTCTTAAATGTAAATGGTTTAAGGTAATGCAGAAGAAAGGAATGGAAAGGGAAGGAAGGTATTATGACCAAATCCTAGATAGCCTGTATATTCTATGTCACTCAGTAAGAACATGCATGCTCTACTCTTGACTGATATAATTGCGAATGAACATTAGTTGACTGTTTGTTAGAATTCTATGGACATAATGGGAAGAGGGGGAAAATCAAAGACTAAAGGAGGACTGCTAGTAGATCTACACCAAACCATGATGATGACCAAATGATTGCCCTCAGTGCAATAATGTTGTCAGGCAAATGTTGTCATTATGTACTTTGTGTGCCAGCATCTAAAGCAAGAAAATAAGTTGTGGATTTTGTGTGATGGCATGATGACACATAGGTTGTCACTGGTCCCTATGAATACCAGTGAAAGATGGAAGTGCAATGGCTATTCCCAGGCTCCGTGTCCCACAGAGCTGTTTCTTAAGGCTGATTTAGGGTTGCCTGCAACTGCCTGTAGCCATCCTATATATCATTGCTTCAAAGGGATTGGTGGGTAAGAGGATGTTGCAAAGAGCTGCAGATGGACTGATGCAAACACAATGCAACTGTGCATTGTGTGGAGGTGCACAACCTGCATGTTGATTGGTGCCAATTCCTTTTTGGGTGGCAGGTGAAGACAAGGCACATTCAAGTGGAAAACATCACATGCTGATGTATAAAAAGAATGCCATTGGTTGCAACCATCCCTGCCTAATAGCCACATACATTCCATGCAAGAGCAGTGCAGTGCAGTAGACCTCTACTCCAGGCTTGCTACAACCCTGGTCAGATTGTGATAGATTCTATCCAGAAAAAATGGTGAAGGTAGAGTGGGGGAAATGAGCAGCCTAAACTGTGGACTTTCTTATAAACTGGTGCTTTGTGTCTGCTCAGGCCCTCAGGATAGCTATTTTATGAATCAGCTTGTGACAGGATCTCACTTCACCACTCAAAATATCTTTGAACTAAAGAAATCAGAATATATATTTTAAGAATTAAGCAAATCAAAGTTAAATGAACCCTAGCACTCTTTAATCAATGGTAACATATCACTTGCCAGTAAACAGCTTGTAAGGGCATGAAAGGTATATTTTAATCGTACAACCTGAAAACCAAGGCTACACTACCTCTTTTCTAAAGGTTCCGGTTCTTTCCTGTAGCACCACTACCACCAACTCATTGTAAATGAAAAAAAAAAAAAAAAGCCATCAGGTCAATATCCCAAACTACTGAAACAGAATTTTTAGTTTAGTTGTATAGAAAATAACTGCAGTTGGCCATTTTTCCCCCAGGCATCACTTTAAAAGCTGCTCCCCAATATTTTGTTTCAAATTTTAAGCACCATGATTTTATTTAAAGGTATGAAAAATATTTATGCCTTTTGTAAGCTTCAAGGCAGTACTCAGTAACTGAAATGTTATAAATACGAACCAGATAATACCCCAAACTTTTGTCCCAGTGGACATTAATCTCTTCAGAACAGTTTCCTGTGGCTTTCAAAGTTGTCCTACCATATCTAAATCTAGTATTTCCCCACAAAGCATTACACTTTTGCGGTGCTTCTCTTTTTCCCGGACCTCTGTGTAGAACTAATATTTCTTTTAAAACTCTGAATTATATACTACTAATCCAGCTTGAATTTGAAAACTCTTTATAACATTTTGCAATATCATACTTACTGACATCACAGCATATCCATTAATCTCCTACTTTAAGGATCAAAATCCATGTTGGGTCACAAAATCATTCCACTTTTTTTTCTTTTTCAAATATATCCAGCACATATTCCTCTTCCTATTTTCCCCAGAATAACAACCGTGAGTTATGGTTGGGCTCAAAGAGAGTAACTGGCCCAGAGTCACCCAGCTGGCTTTCATGGCTAAGGTGGGACTTGAACTCATAGTCTCTTACTCTTACTTTCTAGTCTGGGGCCTCAATCACTAGACTAAACTGGCTATTAGGGGAATGAAGGATGAAACAACCTAATTAAGCAAAGGCTTGTGTTACATTCTTTTTCAAATCATTAAAAAAAATCCAATCATTTTATTTTTAAAAAATTGGCATACGCCTCAGGGGTCATTTCCTTCAGGCTTAATGAGAGATTTTGCACCCTTGTTTTAAGCAAGAGCCCGCAACAATGCAAGAGATGTGACTGAAAAACATAAAAAAGAGCAAAAGCTGAAAAGAAAGGAACTTCCCTAGTAATTAAAGAGCTGTGTATCTCTTTAACAGAAATCAGTGGGATTGCAGAAAATATTGGATTGTGCTGAAATGAGTAAATTGACATTTGAAATTAGAGAACAAGAAGATAAACAATTTTATGAAGTTTGGGATCTTTTTTTATCAATGGTTAGATAATAAAACATAATAATAGAACATTTAGACTTAGGATATAATTTTTTTTGATATTATTTTTATAAAACTTTATTAAGATAGATTTGGTATGATCTTACGATTCATTGCAAAATAAATTAAGTAAATTATAGTTATCTCGTTAAAGTATGAGTTAATAAAATTATAGATAAATGATTTCTTAGTGATGATATTGGATTATACAATTATTGATTGATAATATGAGTTATTATGTAATATAATTATATTAGCGTTTAGGAAATGGATGCACAAAAAAAAAGTGGTAAACCAACCGATACACTGTTTGTAAATTTATGAAGAAGGATGATGTTTTTTATGTTTTATGTTGTATGTCTTATGTTGTTTTGTTTGTTGCTAAAATAAAAAACTTTTTTTTTTTAAAAAAAAAGAAATCAATGGGATTGCCAGATCTGGACCATAAAACTCCAGATAAACCCCGTGATGGAAGCAAATAAGCATCAACCTCTAATTCTTCGCTACTGTCTCATAATCTATGCTATATGCCAGAGAGAAAATGCCAGGTAAGTCGATCAATCAAAAATTACCTTTGCAGTTGTCTAACAAATGAAAGCAACAGCTCGGGAGTGGGGGGGTGGGGGCAGAAGCAGTACTTGATTCTTCCTCTTACTCTGAAGAAAAATATGAAATTAAGTAGTGCACAGCCAGAGTCTTCACTCATGACACATAGCTTAAGTTCATAAGACATGCCTAGAAAGGATAAAAGGGGAAAAGTAGTATCATACAAAAGAAAAGAAAAACCTCAATGTGGAAAAAAAACCATTGATCATCAACAAAAGTTAAAAAATGAATAGCTTATAAAGGGTGATGCTTAAATGTCTGGTCCAGAAGGTATTTTTCCTTGGTCCCCTCAATCCTGCCTTCAGCACCATGGGAAAAGTGGCTTTGCAGTGACTTGGGAACAATCTAGAACAAATGACTTAATTTACAATTAAAAGAAAATTAAAAGGTGCAAGTCTGGAGAATGAAATCTTCACCTGTGATTTAATAATATGTCTATGGGCTTTCATCATGTTGCAGATCGCTCCCCCTGAATATCCCAGGAATCAAACTTCTTCTTCTTTTTTTCTCTGAACCATTAGGGCTAATCACAAATCAGGCCTCTGTGCCTTTCTTGTTAATTTAAAAACCAAACCAAACAACATGCTTAACAAAAGAAAGAGGCTGGATAGAACACAAGTTTAGCTCAGAAGTAGCATCTCCTGAGTTTAGCTCAGAAGTAGCATCTGACTGGTGCTACTGCCAAATTCCCACTGTAGTCTCTCTCCCACAGTGCTCACCTGTATGGAATATAACCAGCTGTGTTAACACTTAAGCACAATGCCATAGGAGGAAGTGGGGGCTTGTTCAGGCTTTGTGTCCATGACCTAATAACTGGTCCACATTTGTACTGCAACTGGGAGGTGAAATATTTCCCCACACTCCTTCAGAGAAGTGCCAAGAAACTGAATGCCAACATTTTTGTCTGCTTACCATTAGACAAGAGCTTGGAATTTAGGACGAGCCCACAAACAGGACACTGACCATCTGAATCACATGGTGACAAATGCAGCATCCAAAGAGTGGGCAAACAGGAGAAGTGGAAGAAGATGCAAACAGTTGGACAAAGGGAATGGCCAAGACAGATGCATTGGCTCATAGGAGATCGGCTATTGGGATTTCTCCAATTTATTATCATTATATAATCTGATTTATAGACTGGGCGTGTGCAAAATACTTTTCTATCCTTGGAACAAATAGTAATATTGAAATGAGTGTAGCCTGCTTTCTTTTCACCCCTGCCTTTCCAACACAGCTAAGAGTGTGAGCAAATGCAAGTAACTAGGAAGTTGAGGTATTTCATGGGAAGTTTGAGTACTTCTACAATTGCAGAACCACATAGGTGGCCCAAGCAAAAGCTGCTGAGTGCTTCCAGACAGAGAGCTGCTAACATTATCAGTCAAAAAGCATGGCTATTTTGTCTTTCTCAGATAGAAGAAGCAGTGGGAAAGCACTGGATAATTATAAATGATGGATGTTTTTTGTAGATGTCTCCAAAAAATTCCACAAATGAGGCAAGAGAATTGCTCAATAACAGCCTCACCTGGAAGCCTTTCAGAGTTGAACACACCCAAGCCAAAATCCAAGAGCCTTTCTCAAGTAACACTAAGAAGTTTACAAGAGGCCAGCGAGGGTAGTGATGGGTCAAGAAGCTCATAATAGATTATTTAACCAGTAAATATGCCAGACTGGTCACAAGTAGCAAATCTTATGCAATATGAAGAAACCACTACTGTACATTTGAGGAAACCACTACTGTATATATCTACATGAAACTATGTAAGATCATCGACGGGTTGGAATGTGGTATGCTGACTTTACCTCTCTGCTCTGGGTTGTAATAGATTAGTTGTTAAAATCCTGTTGTTCAAGAGACTGTAAAGGTCTCAACAGGAGAAAACCAATTAAAACTTACCTTAGCAAGAATGAGTTATTTTGGGGGGAAGGAAGATGTTTGGGCAGCTCCAATGATCTCTCTTCAGGACAACTTTTCTAAACTGGTGTTGGCCTCTGGGATGGCCTTCCATTACAAATTTTATTAGCCCTGACTTTAGCTATCTTTTGAAAGAAGTGAAAGATAGAATTCTTCCAGACCTGATGACAGTTTTTCTACATTGTTTTATTGTTGTTTTTAGATTTTCTGCTTTGCGTTTTATGTGGGAGGAGGTTTCAATCTGTACCATCGATATTTTATTGTTTGCATTTCTGTGAATTTGATAACCATTTTGAGGGGCTACAAGGGGGTGTTAATGTAATAATCATATACTTTCAAAATAGTTAATGATTTAATGGATAAAAAGCCAATATTTTATTTGAGCACCTGATGAAAGATCAGTTGTTGAACCATCTGTTTATTAGGTATCTGGTTGCATATTTCTAAAGACACATTGCCATTATTACTGTTATTATTATTGCTTTGCATTTTTTGTTTATTTGTCTATAAGATTTATATGGCCACCTGTTGTGAATTTCTCAATGATGAGTCCTGTGGTGTATAATGATTAAAATGCAAAAGCTGTGGCATGCAACCTTCAGCACCCAGCTAAAATAACAACTGCATTCATGAGAAACACTTCAATAGCAGCAGAATGTTTGTAAACCCCTGATCTAAATGTCTGGGGAAACAGCAGACCTTCAATGCCTTGTGAAAACCTAAAAAGGTTGGGGTTATCTGCATTTCCAGAGAGATGCTGTTTGATGGGATAGGTGGTAGCACTGAAAAGATACCATGCAAGGTCCAACAAGAAAACATTGCTCCATAGAAGGGATACAGAGTATGTCCTCCCTATTAGGACTGGAGGGGTGAGCAGAGCGATGGGAAAAATCCAATTCCACAAATAGCCATGCTATTCTGTGTGGTATAAGGTCTTTGGGGCTGTGAGTCACCTGTGCTTCAGATTTTTGTTCCTTCTGGTTAGAACATAAATTATAAGGTTAGAAGGGACCTTGGAGATCTTCTAATCCAAGTCCCTGCTGAAATGGGAGACTCTATATCATTTTAGATAAATAACTATCCTGCCTCTTCTTCAAATTCTCCATGGATGAAGCACCCAAAACTTCTGGAGGCAAGTTTTTCAACTATTATGGTCTGGCACGTGGCAGTTGGTTTGGCCCATAAAGTTTTTTTAATGGAATTTTTATATACATTTTCACAGGAGAGGGTGGTCCTCTCTGCATTGAAAGAAGGGACCATGACATTTGCATCCAGATGTTCTGTTTCTCCAACATGCACAAGTATCTTCAGAAGCTCTAAAGTTCACACAGAGAGAGAGATACATAATTTTAGGGCTGGACAAAGATTTCCATAATCAGACTGAATTGGTTGCCTTCAGATTGATCTGATATTTTGATGACAGGCAAATTCTTTCTTCCAGGTGGACTCAGTTTGACCATGTAATTCCAAAATTAATTCATTTCATTTGGAGATTGGACTTGATGGAGCCATATATCTCTGCTATTTTGGCATTATTTATCTAAGATGGGCACAGTGGCCTTAGATGTTCTAGAAGCCTACTTTGAAGTTCACTCTTGCTCCGGCTTTCACCTGAGGATCTTTGTTTATTACGCCCGGTAATATCCTACCCATTAATTGTTCTGAAGTGTTAGATTCCTACACCCACTTTCCACTCACTGCCCATTTCATTCTATATTGAAAAGCCCTTTTCAGTTTGATGTTATCTTCAGGAATAACTCAGGGAATGGCTTTTTCCCAACTCTGTGCCACTATCTGAGTCTGATGTCAGCTTGCAGGTAAAGTCACTGCCCTTTTCTCATGCTGATATTTCTCTTCCTTCATGCCTCCCTTTTTCCTAGCATTTAAAAGCCTGCAGGAAAAACCCACCACACCCTCTTGGGGAAAATACAGAGAGGGAATATGACCTCAGCTGCCCAGTGCCATAGCCCGTACTCTAATCTCTTGTTGATTACAGTCAGAGCCATTCTTTTGTCTTTCTTCATACCCAAAACATCTTAGTGCCCCATTTTTTTCTCCGCTCATTGACATTCCACCAACACAGAATAATTAATTGTTTTTGTTGTTATTGTTTCATTCTTAAGCTCATTTTACTTCACCTTTCTGTCAGCAAAAATTATTGTAATTTACATACAACGGAACAGAATTCTAATAAAAGAGGCAAGAAAAATAGAGTATGGTTGAAAACTCACAAAAACATACAAAGCTGAAAAAGTAATAATCAGGGAAGTAAAGGATAGGAGCTAAATCGGTGCTTAGTTTTCAATGCAGCATTATAGAAACATAAGATCCATCTTTATTTTGCTGGTTTTGATTTCAGAGAGAGTAACTGGTCCAAGGTCTCCCACTTGGCTTCATGTTTAAGGTGGGACTAGAACTCATGGTCTCCAGATCTCCTCTAGTTTGATGCCTTAACCACTGCATCAAACTAATTGACTTTAATAGGTTGTCAAGCCCAGAAATGACATAAGTGCAGCCATTTTAGTTAGTCTTAGTATATATTCTTTTTCTTACTTTCTCTGTGGCAATCATGGGGCGGGGGGAAGGTTTCTGGGCTTGCCACATTCCTAAAGGGGGAGGAGTGGAGATAAAGAGAGTTGTTTTGGCTAGGTGATCTTTCTTCCCATGGGAAACGAGCTGTCCTTACTTGGGCCCCTTGAGGTGGAGATTTATGACATCAAGCAACATTGAATTACTCCTACTGGAGAATCTGATTTTGGGGGGTTGTTTCTAACTTGTAATATTGTGCGGTAATTCCGGGTTGTGTCAGATTCGGAATTATCATGGATTTTGCCAATTTGATGCTTTCCTAAATAAAAGAAATCTTTTTTTGAAAATGGACTTTGTATTTTTCTTTTTAAATGGATTTCATCACTTGGAAACCTGACATAGGTTTGACTTGAAGGCCAAAGAAAGCATCGGGAAGAAAGCAGTGGCAAATAACTCATAATATTGTTACATGGACATGCCCATGAAGTCATCAGAAATAGAGCTTGAATATCTTTATTATTTACTTTATATATGTATTAGGATTTTCCTGAAAGAAACAAATTAAGCAATAACATTTTTTTGTTTGGAGGCCAAGTCCAGAAAATATGCATAGACCAAGAATTTAATATGTAGGAAGGCTCCAGATATTGATCTGAGTTTTCAAGCAGGGGCATATGGAAAGAAGTGCAGAACATGGAAGATCAAACAAATTCTACCAAATGGTACTAGAATCAGATAATAACCAAAGAATAAGATATGAGTTATTTATGCTGTTTGGAACATAACCTCCATTTTATAAAGTAGCAACTGTATTTTTGCCCCCTTAAACTTTCTAAATATTGAATAATGCAGATAGACATAGCATACACTCCTCCCATTATATTATTTGGACATTAGTGGAGCATTGATGATGGTGACCATGTCTGAATATAATACATCATTTATACCACACTTGCTTTTTATGAATGCTACTTCATAATGAAGTTGAAGGAACCAAGGAAACATTATAGGTCCTGAGTAGGATAGCTTCTCTTAATTTCTTTACAGGCCTGATCTGGACTTTAAATGAAATTGGCCTGGATGAGTACTATGATATTTTCACAAAATAATGAGAACCTGGTGCTACCAAGCAAATGAGCAAGCTGAAGATTTCCCAGAGAAAATGTTAAAAGTTACTACACCTTCACACTCAAGTATACAGCTCAACCTATTGCTGTTTGCATGAATATATGTTTCTTGAATATCAAACAATAACTAGTATGGAAGGCTACTCGTTTATTAAAAAGTAGAATGCACTAAGTGGCTATTTTAAGTTGAGTTGGAACAACATCACATCTTTATATCCTTTATGAACTTTTAAAGTCATTGCATATTTTTATTTGGAAAGCTAAAGAGCTAAGAGTATTTGTTTCAGCCTTTAGCCAATCTCAGTTCCATTAAACTTGTCTTAAATTTGCTGTTTTTCTGGGAGCTATCTGTTCCAATTGAACTTTAAAACTTACTACATATTTGAATTGGCTGAGTGGATGCTTTGGGGCTCAAGTTTTCTTGCACTGAGTTTTTCAAGACATGGCCATGTACACACTTCTGTTTCTTAATGGTAAGGCATCAAAGGGAGCTTTCATTGTAAAATAAATGACTAGATACTTCTGAGACTTTTGATGCTTTGGGACTTTTAACCCAGGGACATCTTTTTCTTTCATTAGTCATCCTTTTAAAAACTGACATTTAACAATTTTATCACTTTAATGTTAGTTTTTATTATTCCTGTAAAGCATTTTGAAAGCCAGTTATTTGGCACAAGAAGCTGGACACTAATGTGCAATAAATGAAGCTGAAAATTGGGCTGCATACTTGATTTGATTTTGCTCTGGGGCCTTTGGAAATCTCTGGCTTTATCCAGAATATGGTATCCATATATAAATCTTTCTGAAATTACTGGCACAGGTTCAATCCACAAATTCATAGTAATATACCTCAATGATTTCAGCAATAATGAACATGGCTAGCTTTTCTACACGACAGCCTGCCTCTGAACACTAAACTAGATTTTGGGAGAGGTGGGTATGAGCTGGGGATTAAACTGAATACTGAACCAAATTGGGTTGCTTCAGAGATGTTAAAGACATCCTCTGGAATGATTTAGAAATCTTGTCCTCCCTGCTGAGCTAAAGATCTCTCCACCCAACCCTGGAAGAAAACAATATGCATGAAATTGGTTGTCCCCGTTTCCAATTTCTATCCTGCTTGTACTGCTTTGACTTACCACCAAATGGTACATTACTGATTTTTCAGGTGTCCCACCTGCAAAACTGGTTGGTTCCTCTGCCAGATTCTGCCCATCTTCCTGGGCCTGACCTCTTATACCACATTCTGCCCTAACATGAACTGAGTAAAGTTTAAAAAAAGAAAAAGAACCTGATTAGTACCACAAAGCTGAATCACAAACAACATTTTTCCTTCAGGTTTCTCTTCCTTTCTTTTTCTTTCTTTATAGAAGTATAGCAAACCTTGCTCCTGCATACTCCTACCTCTGTTCAGAAGACATGGGTGGGATGGCCCTGTCATTGTTATTTTGCTATTCCAGTAATTTTCTCTGCCAGTAAGGACCCCAGAGGTATAATGCACTTACAGTCCTGCTAGCTGAATAGTTTAGAATAGAATAGAATTCTTTATTGGACAAGTGTGATTGGACACACAAGGAATTTGTCTGTAGTGTGTATGCTCTCAGTGTACATAAAGAGCACTATTGCACAATTCTGATAGATCAACAGCACCATGCTGCTGTGTCCACTTCTTTTGGGGAGACAACAACAGAATGGTGGCAGACAGAATAACAACATATCAGTAAGAGTTGCTTTGATACTACCCATTGCTGATGATCTGATTTTGCTTTTTCCACATAGCAAAATATAACTGATTTTAGATCCTTTGCAGCTATTGGATACAATTGGTTTAAGATGAGAAACACTTACTTTAACATCAACCTAGCCAGAGACTCTGCTAAAATACTCTGTTACTCATGGCAGATGACAAAAGGAATTTTGCCAAGGTTTGCTTGCAACATGGTTTGGGGCAAGTGGAGAAGAGACCCAAAGTGAAGTGAGCTGCTCCCAAAGTTTTGGTTATTCTTAGAGCTTTGGAATGAGCTTTTCCTAATTCCATCCTGAACCTTTCTTGACATTGCTTCTTTGACCATTCTTATTTAGTTGTTGACACCCAGATCTTGACTTGGGTTCATTCAGGATGCTGCTGACTCTATTCAAGAACTTGATCCCTTTGACTATTATCTTGTTCACCTGGTCAATCCTTCAGGCTGCCAAATTGTGTATGATTCTAAACTATGCAGGATGTGTGACTCAAAACCACATTGTGAGATTCCCAGAATACAAACCATATCAGCATTGTTCTCTAATGGCAGTGGGAAAGCTTCTGAGCTCAACATCTCCTTCAGCTCAAGCAGTTGTTCTCTCTAAAGAATAGGTTAAACTGGGTTGGGCCTATCTGCACTGCATTCCAATTCTTCTGTAAATGCAGATCAGGGCCAGCTATCTGATAAGAAATATTTAGATCAGTAGTTCTCAACCTTGATGGCTCTCAGAATTCTGGGAGTTGAAGTCCACACATCTTAATCACCAAAGCTGAGAAACATTGGTTTTGATATATATGTTTCCAAAAGTAGATTAGTCCTTTCCAGCAATATCGTCCTGCCTTTCTTAGATTTCTGCTTCTTTCAATTTATTGCATTAAGATGGATTCTTCTGATGCATCCTCTGAAGCAGAGTTGGAAGATACATGGAGAACATTTTTTTTTTTTACTACCGGTTCTGTGGGCATGGCTTGGTGGGCGTGGCAGGGGAAGGATACTGTAAAATCTCCAGTCAGAGGTGATATTTGCCGGTTCTCCAAACTACTCAAAATTTCTACTACCGATTCTCAGAACTGGTCAGAACCTGCTGAATACCACCTCTGATAGAGAGTTGGGGGAGGAGACTAAGGAAAACTCCTGTTGGAGGTCTATTTGCATGAGTTTGGATGTAGTCAAGTAGTTAACATTCAGAAGTGACAATTCATAAAGAAGTGATTGGAGTTTCTAAAAGAAATCTGTTTTGGTTTCATTCTAACTTTTGCTATTTCTGCATAGGACATTGGCAGTATAGATAGCATAGTTTGCATTTCACAACATGATGGTTAGAAACTGGAAGCAAGAAGGCCCTTGAGAAACTATGAGCATCTGAGCTAACATAATGAGACACAAAGAGGCCATTTAAACACACCATACCACAATTTTAAAAATCCTGTTGTGGCATTAAAGCATAGCTACCACCACTTATACTCCGAATTCCTGATTTCTTAAGGAGGATGCTGAATGCTACTTGGACTTCAGGATAACTTCAGGATAAAACTTTGTTCTGTGTTGCTTTGACAAATGGCCAAAGAGAAAGGATATTAAATAGCAGAAGTGAAATCTTCCTATTCTAACAATTCCCCCTCTTGCACCCAACCCAGATTTCTTGGGGAATTTGTAATTCACAAGGCAGCAGAGGTACCATAGTAATTTGCAGATGGCAGACATTATGTAACCTTCCGCTTTGCCATTTATGCTGGCCTTAACAATTCCTTTCTGTTCTCTTTCATATGTCATACATTACAAACATGCACATGATCCAGACTGGTTTCATCTTTACGCTCCTAAAAAAGAATAGTTCATTACTATAAGGAGACTCAGTATATTTGCCCTGACCAGCCACTAAACAATTGCCTCTTGAATAGGGCAGAAAAGGAAAGATCTGGAAAGCCATCTTGGAGACATTGTGTTTTAAATAACTGGTGATTTTTCAGTTGTGCTGAAAGCTGTAACCTTTTTCTACATATTTTCTCTGCCGGAAACATGATGATGCAGAACCCATATCCAAATAGCCTTGGAACAATCAGAACTGGTTCAAGTGATTTCTCATTCCCCAGTGTCTCATAACAAAATAGACAGAGAAACTGAAAAGATACAAATAACTGCTTTAACCAATTATCACCCAGGGCACTAGCAACTGGCCAAGATTGAAGAAGAGGTGTTAGATAAGAGTGAAATCTCCAGTGTTCCAACAGGCATGAATTTGGAGCACCCCTCCTTGTTTCCAACTTTTTTCTGCTGGAAGAGCTAAATTCCAGGGAAGCTTCCAAGTTCATAGCAAGATTGTTGAGTGGGGAAACTTCTACAAGGATAAGCAGGCCAAGCTACATATGGTATTCAGTTCCAGATAACTTTGCCTCCTTCCCCCCACCCCTTATAAATAGCAAATTGCTACATAACACTAGCATTTGAAATGTGGTGGCCTTTTTTTGATCCTTTCCTTGAACTTGAGTTTTGAAAGCACAAACCCCTAATCTGCTCAACCTTTTTGGAGATGACAATTGAGGCATGTGAAGTGTTTCGCATTCCTTTCAGAAAGTCAAGTTAGTCATATTGTCTTAACTCTGCTCATTCATCATGTAAATGTGTTGCTTCCTATAAATATTTATTCCATTTTATTTTGTCATTGCAACTAAGCATCCCTCTCAAGTAGATTTTTTGGAACTGAACTTCTATGATCAATTTCAGTATCTTAGGAGTCAATATGTTTCTTCCAGCCCACATGGCATTATGCTTACTGAATCTTCCATGAAAGGATGCATAGGGAAAGAACATTAAATTCTTCCTAGGTACAGGGAAGCATCTTCAGAGGAGTCAGTTTCCTCATACATAGAATCATTTGACTTCTTATCTCTTAATCACGTTTTTCCCCAAAATATCTAAATTTCAAATATGTGAATTAAATTGGGCGGGGGGAGAGAGAGAGAGAGAGAAGATTCCAACTACTAGTGAGATTAAAATTTAAGAAAAAATGTATCAGAATAAAGTAATGCAAATAAAGGCTAATAACTTTGATATGATAGAAGACAAAATATAATATTAAAACCACCTGTTAATTACAAAAAGTAATAAGAAAAGTAGATAGTTAAGCCTTAATTGCTGGCTTTCCTAAATAAAGGGGTTTAAGAAAGTTAATTTAAAAGATCTATTTCCAAGATCACTATTACCAAATTTGATAGCTGATTTCAGTTATGAGTTCAGTATTTCTGAATAATAATACTAATAATAATACAAATAATTGGTAATCACACAGGCCTGATAAAAATGGCCTGATAAAAATGCATTTTATATTGAGATTTAGTTCAGGAGTTAATTCAAGAAAGATCCTATTTTCAGTTGAGACTGCTTCCTTTTTTTAAATATAATTGTATTGAAAATGTATAGATAGAAGATAAATATGAAAATATATAATGTGAAATAAAGAAAAAAAGAAAAAAAACTGCAGAAAAAAAATACAGTTAAAAAAATTAAACAACTTTTGATCTTTATTGTAGCAATTTCAGATGAGACTTTATTATAATTATCCTTCTCACCTTTCCTATTCCTTTCCACTATTGGTATCTTATGATTACACTACTTTGTAGTTTGTATGTACACTGAGAACTTACGCACTGGAGATAAATTCCTAGTATGTCCAATCACATTTGGCCAATAAAGAATATTCTATAAAGTTATTATTCCTCCTCACTCATTCAGATTACTTTACAGAGATGCCTTCTGTGCCATCCTCAACTCTTTTAGAATCAGCAAATCTAACAATCATCATTTCACTTTTTTCTATTTTCAGCCAAAAGTTCATAAGAAGTTTCCAGTCATTTAGAAAAGTACTTATTGTTTTATCACTGACCATGTGATTACTGAAATGTCAGTTTTGTCATTTCTGCTAATTCTGTCATCTTTGCAATCCAGTCCTCCAGGGTGGGTGTTTCAGTATTTCTCCATGACCGAGCACCTAATTATCTTGCTGTAGTTACCATGTTAAAAATTCAATATTTCACAAGAGTTTTCTAAATGATTACTAAAGCCCCATAAGAAAAGTTTAGATTTCATCCCAACACTTGTCTTTAAAATTCTTTGTAGAAATGTACCTATCAGTATCTTTTTTTTTCTTTTTTACAAGTCTACCATATATGGTAAAATTTCATATTTTTCTCATTTTGAACATTGACTAGAAATTCCTTGGATAATTGCTCTTATATCACACACCAACCGTACATCATTTTATTTTTTTAAAAAAATGTCTCTTAAATTATAACACAATGTGAATTTTAATCCTTTTACCCATATTCTTTCCTACTGATCCATCTGTATGTTATAATCAAAGTTCTTAGCCCATTTTACCATGAATTTGTTCATCATTTCAAATATGAATAAAAGTTTGTACATGTTCAAAATCACATCTTCATCATTTGTACATAGCTCAGTTTCAAATTCCATCTTACATTCCAGTTACCTTTTTATCTATATTAAATCTTTCTCTTAATTGTGCATGTGAAAATCATTGAAAACTAAATCCCCTCTGCTGTCAATTGTTCTCTGAACTTCATCTAAAATTTAATTTTTCCTACTACCTTAAAACCTTCTGTAAAATGACAGACATGTAGGCACTATGTAAGAGAATAGAAGAATATTCTTACAATTCTCTCCAACTGGCATTCTAATTTCACTACAGAAAAGCAGATAAAGTGTAACTTTCCAATTTCTACTATTCTATCATGGAAGTACTAATAGTTGGTGATTAAGATATTTTGCTTTTAACGGCTGGTAGCCACTCAGAGTAACCATGATGAGATTGGTAACTAACTCACTGCCCATCTCACTATCATGTGACAATAGTACTTTCAGCAAAACACATGTAGGGTTAAAATGAATGAAAATATTTCATGTCAACCAGTGAAAAACAAGGGTGGTGTTAGATATTTCAGCTATCCGCAGCTTTTTTTTCATCAAAGCTTCCTTTCAGGAAATAGCATAATTTAATGATACAAACAGGAAGCATCTGCCTTCTCCTATATGATAATAAAAAGGTCTCCTTACCGCACATAGAAAGGAAAAAATAAAGACCTGAAAAATGCTCTATCTTTCAATTAGTTTGGCTTGATCATTAATGCAGCAGAGATTTTTTTCCTTTCCCCCCTCAAAAATGAAATCAAGGTCTTTTTTTAAAAAAAGAGAATGACATATTATTCTATGAGAACCAGTTTACACAGTTGCTTTTTGTGAATATGGATTGTGCAGTTCTATGCAGCATTTGGTAGATATTGGAATGATTTCATAGTGATTGACCGATCTGAAATGCAAACCATTTTATGACCTTATTAAAGACTGCAGAATTCCATGGGATGAATTTACAATGGACCTAGGACTGGAACATCATTGGTCATAAAACTCATTGGTACAGCACCTAATGAATCCTTTTATATAGTTATCAATTGCTCCAAGTAATTAACTCTTTGAAACAATTGTATTAACTGTATTACTACTTTCCATTATTCCAAAGCTGATATTTTCTATCACATATACATTCCTCTAATAGCAATAGCACTTATATACTACTTTACAGTGCTTCACAGCTCCCTCTAAGCGGTTTACTGAGTCAGTATATTGCTCCCAACAGTTTGGGTCCTCATTTTACTCACCTTGGAAGGATGGAAGGCAGAGTCAACCTTGAGCCTGGTGAGATTTGAACTGCCAAATTGCAGGCAGCTGGCAGGCAGCAGAAGTACTGCACTCTAACCACTGTGCCACCATGGCACAGTGGTTAGAGTATAGATGATAGCAGATATGGTACATTTTAAATGTAAGTGTTCCTCTTTCATTCCAAGACCATTTCTTCATATACAGTCTCACAAAGATTAACAAGGTAGGTTTTTTTTTAATTTATCTGACATAACCAAAATTGGAACTAAAAGAACTTGGTCCCCACTGACCAACTTAATGAATCAAGCCTTTAGAGATTATAGGGAAGAACTATCTTCTCCCATAGGAACCTGCCACTCATTAAAATTTTCCGACTGATCCTGCTTATTTTGAGAAAATAAGTTAATAGATCTCTTATGCAAAATTGTCTGACAATATTCTAAGATAAATAATTCATTCATTTTCACCAAACAGACACTTCCATTGCTAAAAAGAGAAGTGTTTATAATAAATATAGAAACAATACCTTAAAACAAATGGAGAAGGGAAAGGAGTTGATGTTGACAGGCAAATAAAAGTATTTTCAAGGTTATCATCAAGAATACAGAATGCACAATGATAGAGTGCCCTCCGGGGAAAACTTCTGTTTCACAGCCCTTGGACCCTTCTTTTACTGTTCAAGGCATCAGAACTTACTTGATGTACAAAATCATTGGCGTCTTTATGTGTTGAAAATAAGTTTATGATCTGGTGCCTTCTTCCCCAGGAAAACTTATCCAAAAACATTGAGACAGCCTGCATGAACCTGTTTTTATTTTATTTTTTCATGCACAGAAGAATAACCTTTCCTCTCTTCAGATGAGTAATGGTGGGAGATAATGATTGTTTGTGAGGTTTTCTATGTATTTTTAACACACTATGACACACTCATATAGAGCAGAGACTTGGTATTATGCAACCAATAAAAATGTATGAAAACAGGACACTAGTTTCTTTTCTTACCAATCAGAAGCAGATTCTGTCTAATTCAAAGCCTTCTATATGGAGAAATCTGTGGAGACCAGAATGTGTCATTCTTATTTCATTTGAGACCATTGCCGATTTCTTCTACCTCCTAAAAATCAACTGGCATATCTCCTCTGGCAGATGTTTTATAGATCCAGTGGAATCTTCTATCACTCACAGAGGAATAAAGATAATTTCAGGGATTTATACTTTCCCTTCCACCTTTCAATTTTCATCTAGTTGGTCAGCCAACCCACTAGAGCAGATCTGGGGACTGCTGTGTGGCAAAAGGAATCTGTCAAGGTCATCTCACTACCTATTCTACCAATCAAATCTTCTTCAGCATCAAGTTAGGTGAACCAAAAAAACATGAGCAAGATGTTTACTGTGTTCTTCCTAGCAGTAGAATTTAGGTGTTTGGATGCATGGGTCATGCATACAAAACCTATTGCCCAGAAAAGTGATGTCCTTCACTTTCAATCCTTCCCCTGCCATGCCCACTGAGCCACGCCACACCCACTAAGCCATGTCCACAGAACTGGTAGTAAAAAAAATTGAATACCACCACAATTGTGCTATTGTTATAAGGTGCTGTATCTCAGCTGATGACAGCACTTAATTAACAAGTTAGAAACTAAGCAAGCTTGAAAATTCTGAAGAAGGCAATGGCAAATCACTCTGTCGCCAAGAAAAGTAAATGGATACTTCCATGAAATCAGCAGGAGCTAAGCTCAGCTTAAATAATACTTTTCTTAATTGCTATAAGTAAACAGCCTTGGATAAATTTATGGCTACTAAATCACAATATTAACTTGGAACTCTTAGGTTACAGTTTGACATTTGACCGCTGATCATTTTAATCTAGCCCAGCCTGGTTGCACATATCCCTTTAATTACATTGGATAGGAACCATGAGTAATGCACAAGATTAATCTTTTTAACAATAGTCTTTCTAATAATTTAATAAACATTTTGGTGGAGACTGATTGCCCTGGGCCAATGCAGTCTTGCCTTAATTAAATCTATTAAAAGGCAGGAAGTCAAACTTCACATCTTAGCTTTTTCATGGCACTGAAAGACCAAACCAGCAAGCTGGTCTTATCACAATGTACAATTCAAGGAAAATGAAAGGGCATTATTCATGAGGGTGGGACATCTGAGTGCTGATTCACTATCTCCACCCAAAACATTCCTTTTATTTTTGTATAAGTGCAAAAGCTGCTCTTATATGGGTCTCTGTTTTACAGTTAACAAGGATACTTGGCCAAAATACTCCCGGACTGGCACAAGTTATTGTTGAGGTCAGTTTCTTAGATGTATTTCAAGATTAGGTTCCTGGTTCTAAGAATAGGATCTCCAGCTGCATATGCACAGTAATAAAAAACATTATAAAGCCCAAGAGTCAAATAAAGCAGTGTAATTCCACCCTTCCCTTTAGAAAGACAATTCAAAATTATTTCCTAATTTGTTCTACAGATTTTTCTCCATTTTCTTTAAAAAAGTTATATAATTATTTTTGTGTTAATATCAAATGTGTTCAAATTATGTGAAAGAAATGGGTCAATCAAATCAAACTTGATATCACTGGCAAGTTTTCTTACACACACAGAGAGAGAAAGAACACCCATGAACTCATCTTTTAACTTGCAAAACTAAAAGAAAATGGCAGCTAGTATAAGAGGGTTGGTTTTGCTGCATCTAGTAGTTTTATGTAGATGGGTTACTTTTGAAATATTAACTTACAAGAATTGCATTAAGGTTCCCAAATCTGGGAATTTACAAGATTATGTGAGATACACAAATACAATGACCAAAATTTAGTTCAAACCCAGTTGAGAAGTTTGAAAAATAGCCTCATTTATTACAGACTAATTAACATGCAAATGTAAGTCCAACTGCAAATCAGTATCTAAATAGTTCACCATAGTTCCCATTTAAAATCAGCAAACTGCTTTAACTTTTTTATTGTTATTGTTCTTAACAGGATTAAAAAAATAAGGTGTGGATTATTTTAGAAAATAATAATTTCAGGGATTCTTTTACTGGTTATATTATACAGTATTTCAATTCCAAATACAAAAGGAATTGCCAAAATGTCATTGACTGGAATTTCATTTAAACTTCTGAAGGGATGATATCACTAAAAATGTTTGTGGGTTAGATTTATATCTTCCTTTTCCTCCAGAAGCTCAAAGAGTTCAGCTAGTGCTCACTCTGTCCAACAATAGTTCTGTGGAATAGGTTGGGCTGAAAGAGAGATACTAGCCCCAAGTCACTCAATAAACCTCTGTGTCAGGCATTCTTAAACTTTTTGCTACATCCTTTTAGTGTGATCTTAGTGTGCACACCTTCCCTAAAAATCTAAATGCCAAAATGAGCACATGCAATGAAAACAATTCAATGAAACTTTGGAAAAGCTGGGTTTATTGTAACAATCCCCCGGATTTTATCTGCAGTTCAGAGGTGGTATTCAGCAGGTACTAACCAGTTCTGGAGAACCGGTAGTGGAAATTTTGAGTAGTCTGGAGAACCGGCAAATGCTACCTCTGACTGGTCCTGTCCCCATCTATTCTCTGCCTCCCCAGTCCCACCTGATCGTCTGGGTCTTCTTTTGTTGCCATGCACAGGGGAATGGAGCTGGAAAGCAGGTTAGTGGGGTGGGGAGGGAATGGGATTTTGTAGCAACTTTCCACCTGGAGTAGAGTGGGAATGGAGATTTTACAATATCCTTCCCGTGCCCCTCCCACCAAGCCACACCCACAGAACCGGTAGTAAAAAAATTGAATCCCACCACTGGATTTTTTATGTGAGAAAGAGCATTTCTTTTGGACATGGAAATTATTTATTTATAAGATTTGAAGGCCATCAATCTTAATGCACAAATCTGGTTGAATCAGATTATATTAGAGAGCCAGTTTGATCTAGTACATTGGTGGCTAACCTTTTTGGGCTCCTGTGCCAAAAATTGTGCACACATTAGCATGCGTGTACTCATGTGCCAGCACCCAGAATGCAATGCGCCCCCCAAGCCCCCTGTGCATGCATGTGCAATCCCCCCCCCCCCGCCACCCCTTTACCTGTGCCTCATAGCTGATTTTTCGGCTGGTTTGAGGCCTTTTTCAGCCTTCAAGAGGCTTGCAAAAAGCTTCTGCAAGGCTTTTCAGGAAGAATAATATGCCCGTTTCATCACTTCCGGTATTATAGGAAGTGACAAAATGGGCCTATTTGGCCTGAAAAGCCTTGCAGATTTTTCCAAGCCTCTGGGAGGCCGAAAAAGGCCTCAAGCCAGCTGGAAAATCAGCTGTGAGACGTGTGCATGCACAATGAGGTAAGTTTGCCTGTGGCTTGTGTGCCAGCACAAATGGCTCTGCCTGCACTTGTGGCATGCGTACCATAGGTTCGCCATCACGGATCTAGTAGTTCAAGCACCAGGCTAGAAGCCAAAGGACTGTGAGTTCTAGTCTTGCCTTAGGAATGAAAGCTGCCCAGGTCACTATCTCTCTCAGGTCAACCCACCTCATAGGTTATGGTGGAGAAAATAGGAAGAGGAGCAACAAGTGTGTTTGTGTGTGTGTGTGTGTCTGTGCCACCTTGAGTTATTTATAAAAATAAATAACTAAATATGCAGATGTTAATGCTTGTTATTGAAATATTCCAAAATCTTCAAAATTTTAGAAAGATGGTACAGAATTAGGAAATTATGATGACAATCATTTTAAGGTGTCTTTATTTTTCTCCTTTAACCTGCACTGAAATTGTAGAAAATTCAATGTGATAGATGTGTGTTTTAACTAAATCAAACAAAGTGGCCTCAGTAGAGGTTTAAAACAACCCCACTGACATTTATTCCTGAATGATTAAAGCCTGAGTAATAGAATTGGGTGAGGCTTTGATTGCAAACGCATAGCTGCCATCTCGGCTCTTTTTACCCTTACCCCTCCCTGCAGGCATCTTGAAAGAAGATGTCCTGGCAAAGACTGGACTACTTTTTCTAAGTAAACATCTAAATCTACATGCTGTCTCTGGCTCTTCCAAAGTTTTTTTTTTAACATTATTGTACTGCTTCTAAGAGGGTAGCTTGTAAAATAGCACTGAATATTAAACAATCACAAGTTCTATTACTTCAAAATCTCTCTCCCAAAGACCACTGTCTTTGGGAGTACTAAACCTGTGATGCTAGAGCTGGTGGTCACAAATAACAGTTCTTCTTCCTCCTCAGTTCAAATTATATAACATATTTGGGGAGATGGTGATGGTGGTGTTGTTATCCATTCAGTTATGTCCAACTCTTGGCAATTCTATAGGCCAGGTATCTCCACATCTTCCAAAACTTGCACTGTTTCTTTTTCTATGCTCTGACTAGTGTCAGCTTTGATGGTGTCCAGCCAGAGGTGGTATTCAGTAGGTTCTGACCAGTTCTGGAGAACCAGTAGTGGAAATTTTGAGGAGTTCAGAAAACCAGCAAATACCACCTCTGACTGGCGATTTTACAGTATCCGTCCCCTGCCATGCCCACCAAGCCACACCCACAGAACCTGTAGTAAACACATTTGAATCCCACCGCTGCAGTGCCATGTTCTTTGACAACCTGGTTTCCTTTTACTGCTAACTCTTCCAAATGTATGTATCATTTTTGGAGACATGTTGCGTCTCTGGATTTTTCCCAATTCTCTATCAATAACAAAGCTTAAGAAAGGTTCAGATTTTAACTCAAACTGCTTTAGAAGTCTGGATTAATTCTTAAATCTATTCAGTTTGGGATTCTGGTTTATTCAAATCCAGTACAATTTCCCAGAATGACCCTTTAAAATTTCCCACAAGTTCTTCAATCATCTTCTTGTCACAGTTGTACAGTAATCTCAATTTTTATATCTTTCATCAACTTGGTTTTGTAAATACTGAACAAAAGAACAATATGTGGTAGTCAGCTATGGATTTTTTTTCTTAGTTATTTAAGGAAAAGACTTCTACTTGATATATTTTAATAATTTAAGACTTTTTTTATGAAATAATAGAGTGAACTAAAATACTACAACATGACTCTGGTGCTTTTGAAATCTCGTATGTGCTTAATTAACTTTAACATATAATCCGGTCTCTCAAATATTTCACTCTGCTTTGGCACTAAGTCACCTGCATATTTGGTGTCTCTACTTTTCATGTCCTTCCCAGGTCAACCATTAGTATGTATTAAGCATCACAGGTCCCGATACAGAAGGTTGGTACATCCTGCTGTTTACCTCTGTCTATTGTAAAAACTGACCATTCATCCTTACCCTTTGCTTCCTATTTCTTCAATCTACTGCTGATTCATGAGATATAGGTTTTGAGCTTCCTTCATATTACAAAAGTATTTCTTTCTAGGGCTTGTTTCTGAGAGTTATCTAATTGTTTGTTATATTCATTCATATACTAACATTCAAATGCATTTGATGAATGGATCCAATCCGAGACCCAGAAAGGAGCCACAATGGAGTCATGTGGGAGGGATATCAAATCCATCTTGGTGACTGGTGTCCTTCAGTAGACAGAAATGGGTATTTTCCTTCAAGCTTTCTTTGTTTTCATTTCTCTAGGTAAGCTATTAGAGCCTTAATTTTACACTTAGTTATAAGTAGATTAAACAAAAGAATTATTATTCCATCACCTGGGAAAATCCCACTTAAGGTTAAGACATGCCATCTCCTGCCCTCCCCCCACCCATCATCTTTGGCACAGCTGTGGCATCTGGTCCTTTTCTCATTGTTCTTTCTCATGCTAGGACCCCAATTGCACTTTTTTTCCCCCACAACTGATCTCCCTTGTGGGTACAATCAATTATCTTCTGATCTGGGTCACCTTTTCACCTTTATTACTACCTACATGGGACTACAGGTAGCTCCAGTGGATATATTCTTAGATTTTCTCAGTATGAATTCCTTGTCTTCAAAGTGAGACTTGGGAGCAAAATCCAAAGAGCTCATTCTTTGTTTACCTTAAAACTTCAGTGCTTGATTTTTTGCTTAGAATATTACTGGTCACACATACCTTATTCAAGAGATTAGTATGTGTGGTATTTTTTGACACAATGCCTTCTTCCTCGTGGAGCAAGGTGGAGCATATTGGAAAACTTTACCATCTCCCTGAGTGAAATGACTAGAATATCTCAAGGCAACTGTAAGATGCTACTAAAAATGTAGACCTAAATTTGTCATGCTTTGATTCATTTTTCTTTTTATCTACTGTATGGTCTCATTAGCTCCACCTGCTTTTTCTAAATCTTACTGGGTTGAACAGATGTTAATCATTTAATTCACATGGGGATATAAAATACAGATGATAACTCCACTTGTAATGCTATTTAATGCTGATAACACCTATATGATCCAAAATAATCCTGCACACTGTAGTATGCATACAAAATATAGACTATAGAGCATAGTGCTTGTACAGTATTCTTTGAGCAGTTACAAAGTCAGCATATTGCCCCCAACAATCCAGGTCCTCATTTTGCCAACCTTGGAAGGATGAATGGTTGAGTCAAACTTGAACCAGTCAGAATCGAACTCCTGATGTTTGGCCAGAGTTAGTCTGCAATACCAGATTTTAATTACTGTGCCACCACAGCTCTTTATATCCATTATAATTTTCAGTGTGTGTGTGTGTGTGTGTAGTTTCTGAAAAATGACTGTTTCACACACACACACACACACACACACACACACACACGCATGTGTTTGTGTGAGTGTGTGTGTGTGTAACTTTTCAGAATAGTTTTTCAACTACATGGCCTTCTATAAATAGCTTTCTTTTGGTTGTTGGCTCATCATATTAAACTTTTCCATATCACCTCTAAGAATGTGTACAGTATGGTGCTGTATATGCTCCATGAGATCAAGGGATACATTTTTTTGACACCAACCTAAGTTTTTAAAAACACTTAAGCAAAACATTTACTGCTTGTGGGAGAAATGCAATCTTTGGGTTCTGCTAAAACACCCAAGTTTGGAAGTACTCCATGAGAGATCGTTCTAGAAATGGTTGAATGCAATAGTTCTTTTAACTGGCAGTATAAGAACAGTTGTCAAAGACAATTTGTCCCCAGGGCCGTTTGCTGGAGACCATGCATCAAAATCCTTAATACTTCATATGCTTTAACAATTCCATAGCTTTTTTCATTTTTCTCAGATCAGCATTGTAAGCAAACTGGAAGGAAAACCAGACCTATCCTTTGGCACTCTTCTTGAGTCTTTCAGTATGGAAAAGTGATGGGGTGGGAGGGAAAGAGGAAATTGCAGAGTTGTTTCATATAATTGGTCTGTCAATTATACATACATGAATTTTGGATTCTTATCTTGTGAAAATTTCAGTGTGAAGACAAAATTTTTGTGTCGTAGAATAATGCCAAATATTTTGGTCACAACATTCCATGACAACAACCCATTCCAACCTCAGACAAGATACTCAGTGAGCTTCCATGACTGAAGCTTGATCCTAGGTCCTGAATCTCTCTGGGGATTCACCTCCATTGTCAGGAGAGACAGTGATAACCCAGGTACGGATAATCAGAGTTGGAAGGAACCTTATAGGTCATCTAGTCAATAATTTCTATAATTCTATAATTACAATTTGCGCTTCAAAATAGTATAGTTTCAGTATAATCATGCTAAAAGTAATACAGATTTCAATGTTGAGCATGGCTTTTATGAACGTGTAACTCAAGAAATGCCACCGAGTTTGCAAAGAAACGTTTTCTTTTTGAAGCTCTGGAGGCTTTCTTCGAGTCTCTGGGAGGGCGAAAATGGCCTCCCCGGGCTCCGGAGACTCTCTGGAAGCCAGAAATGGGCCAATTTCCAGCCTTCCCGAACTTCTGGGAGGCGCATTTTTTGGCCTTTCCATGCTTCTATGCACATCCTGCACTTACCTGCATCCAAAACAGGCCGCCTGGGGACTCCTGGGAGGGGAGGGGTGGGTGGGGCGGGGTCAGCCAGGAGTGGGATTTAGGGGTTTTCCGAATTGCAAAGAATCTTAGCTAGGGACTCTCCCAAACTCCTGCGAACCCCCAGCGGCCCACCCCTGATTACAAGACCTCCAGCAGCCCTTCCAGCCCTGTGATTCTATGATTGCATGAAAATATTTAGTTACAATGTCCCCAATAGAAATGGATGTCTTAGCTTCACTGCCCCAGCTATCCTCTTTTTAATTTGATGAAAATTATCCAATCCTATTTTTCTAAGGGAAAAAAAACCCCAGAGTAAATATCCTCCTTTAGAGACCTCAAGAGGAGGAAGAACAATCAATCATGATGATGACGAAAGTTTTGCAGCACAAAGAAAGTACTGGCTCTGGCTCTTTCTCACCCCCAGAGAGAGTTTGCTGAGTTGAAGAAGAAGGCTTGGCTAATGATTGGTCAAAAGCAATTAAACCATTACAAGCAGAAATTTCCAAGTTGTCATCCACTGTAGTAAACACTGCTGATACTGCAAATAAAGCATGAAAGGAATTCAGCCACAATTAAGCCAGTGAAAAGAGAATTTCAAGACTTGCATGGAAGATCGTTATATCTGGAGAATGCCAATTGTCATTACAGCTTTATGGTTCAAAACATTACAGAAATTACATGGAAGGGCAGAATATAGTATTGTTTGCATTAAATTGGCTAAGTAATTTATTCCCAGAGATCAACATGAGTTTTCAGGGCATGGAATGTTGCAGTGAAGAGAACGTTATAATTCATATTATGTCTTCACATTGTTGGGTTTAAAAAGCTGTCATGCGAAAGGCTAGGATACACAAACATATCTTGCACTGAAGACGCTGTCAAAATATTCAGGTTAGATCAGCGGAAACTCTTCAGAAAAGGCATACACTTAAAACCGCGTCTGAATCTTGTGTGTAGGTTTGTAAGTGTGGGAAAGCTTATTGCTAAACCTCCCCCTTCGAATTAGTCTTCAATTTGCGTGGAAAGAAAAGTATTTATCTGCATTGAAAGGAGTGCATAAACAAACAAATAAACAAACAAACAAACAAACAAATAAATAAATAAATGGAAGAACTTAGGTAGGGAAGGGGAGCAAAAAAAAATAGATCTGTTACTCCGAATTAGTAAAAATAAATTCAAATCAAAGTATAAGAACTTTGGAGGCAAGAATGTTGAGAAGGGATAGCATAGATTAAAAACTATGCAATAAAAGAGGGACTTCTTTAAAAACTTTAAAAAGAAAAAAGGGGTGAAAAATTGCCCCCTCTTTTTAAATATTGTAATACTTTATTACTATTATAATGCAAATGCTAACATCTGGGAATTAGAGAGTAGCAGCAGAAGTCTATACAAGTAATCCTTGACTTACAACAGTTCTTTTAGTGACTGTTTGAAGTGACCGTTCAACTGCACTGAAAGAAGTGACTTAGGATCATTTTTCACACTTATGACTACTGCACCATCCCCGTGGTCACATGATTTACACCTGGATATTTATGATGGTTGCAGTGTCTCAAGGTTCATGTAATAATATTTTGCAACCTTCCGACAAGCAAAGCCAATGGGGAAACCAGATTCACTTAACAACTTTGTTACTAACTTAACAACTGCAGTAATTCACTTAAGAAATGTGGCAAGAAAGGTTCTTAAAATGGGGCAAAACTCACGTTTCTCACTTAGCAACATAAAGTTTCGGCTCAATTGTGGCTGTAAATTGAGGACTACCTGTATTCATCCCCATCAAATTCCAGGACAGGTTTATCTGTAGGACAACCCTATGGGCATTTCAGAAGGCAGTGGAGATGCTTTGAGGAGAAGAGAAGAAAGAGGAGGGGAGCAGAAAAAGTTGAATGGAAATGGAGAAACACTGTAAAAAGTAAGGTTTACATTACACAAATTACTACATTGTCTCCAGTGTATCCAAATACATCTGAATATTTGAATTATGGTTAATTGGAATATTGCCTTGTGGAAATAGTGTTAAAAATCCATAGCCTTTGCCCAGGAGAAGGATTTATAAGCAGCGACACTTCTAAGACCAAAAGAAGAGCAGTTAAGTTTGCAAATTCCCAGAGTATTAGGGCTAGTAATTCAATTCGGGGAAAATATAACATGGGAATACAAGATGAGCATTTAACTGTATGATCTTTATATTGCCCCAATCACAATCAATTATAATTGATTGTAGGACTCGACTTATGACCACAATTGAGCCAAAATTTCTGTAGTCAAATGAGACATTTGTTAAGTGAGTTTTGCCCTATTTTTATTACCTTTCTTGCCACTGTTGTTAAGTGAATCTGATCACATAATCTTGGGACACAGCAATGGTCGTAAATATGAACCAGTTGTCAAGCATCTGAATTTTGATAATGTAAGTCATGGGGCTGCTACAGAGGTCGTAAGCATGAAACATGGTCATACATCACATTTTTCAGTGTTGTAACAACTTTGAAACAGTCATTAAATGGACTGTTGTAAGTCAAGGACTACCTGTATACAGCAGTGGTGGGATTCAAACATTTTTATCATCGGTTCTGTGGGCGTGGCTTGGTGGCTGTGGCATGGCTTGGTGAACGTGGCTTGGTGGCATGGCAGGGGAAGGCTATTGTAAATCTCCATTCCCTCCCCACCCCACTAACCTGCTTTCCAGCTCTGTTCTCCTGTGCAGGACAACAAAAGGAGACAAACCAATCAGCTGGGACTGGGGAGGCAGTGAATAGATTGGGGCAGGGCCAGTCAAAGGTGGTATTTGCCGGTTCTCTGAACTACTCAAAATTTCCACTACCAGCTCTCCAGAATTGGTCAGAACCTGCTAAATACCATCTCTGGTGTACGGTAATCCTTGATTTACAACAGTTCATTTAGTAACCATTCAAAGTTACAACAATGAAAAAAGTTACTTACAATGGTCACAACATCCCTGTGGTGCTGTGATTGCCAATTGTGACTTTCCCAGCTAGCTTCTGACAAGCAAAAGCTTGAATCACTTAACAACTGTGTGATACATTTAAAAACTGAAGTGATCTGTTTAACAACATGGCAGAAAAGATCATGACATCAGGAGTGACTCACTTAATAACTGCCTTGCTTAGCAACAGAAATCCTGGTTCTAATTGTGTTCCTAAGTCAAGGACTATCTGTATATGCAATTTATATTGCAAAACTTAAATTTATAAAGATCTGAAAATATCATTCTATTAGAGGACTCTCTGTATATATATTTTCGTTGTAGTCCTCAGAATAGAATGCTTTATTTTAGAGTCAATATGTGACTGTTAATCTCTAACTGAATATAGCAATATCACTTAGAGTTATATACCACTTCACACTGCTTTACAGCCTTCTATAAGCGGTTTACAGAGTCAGCCTATTGCCCCCAAAAATCTGGGTCCTCATTTTGCCCACCTCGGAAGGATGGAAGGCTGAGTCAACCTGGAGCTTGATGGGATTTGATCTGCTAAATGTGCACTGTTTCTTTAACTTTCTCTCTTCTATAGTGAGGCACAAGATATGCTTGTTAGAATAATTAGAGATTTGACACTTCTCAAATATCAAAGCTGTAGATTGTACTTGAAATAATGTGCACCTGTTTTCACACTATGAAGAATGCTCATGTCTCTCTTTTGTGGGTTTTACCTTACCATTTATAAGGCCATAAAATTATTCTTTCCCTATCAGACTTCCCTATATATGTGTGTGTGTGTGTGTGTGTGTGTGTGTGTGTGTGTATTTATATTCATAGATTTTCACGGGTACAGGTATGTAGGTCAAAATGAAAACGAAAGACCCGAACACACCTAGACCTACACACACACACACACACACACACACACATGTGTGTGTGTGTGTGTGTGTGTGTGTGTGTGTGTAGGTCTAGGTGTATATATATGTGTGTGTGTACATAAAAGAAGAAACAGACGTCCTGCAATCTCCAGAACTTAAAATTACATTTAATGTACTTACTAAGCTTTCATCAGCCTCTGCTATAGAAGATTGACAGACAGACAGATAGAGATAGAGATAGAGATGATAGAGACAGACAGATAGAGATATACTGAGCGTCCAGTTACAACAGCACTGAAAAATGTGACTTATGAGCATATTTCAAAGTTACAACCTTTCCAGCCTCCCCATGATCGTGTGATCAAAATTCAGATGCTTTGCAATTGGTTCATATTTATGACTGTTGTGGGATTCAATTTTTTTACTACCGGTTCTGTGGGAGTGGCTTGGTGACCGTGGCAGGGGAAGGATACTGTAAAATCTCCCGTCAGAGGTGGGATTTGCCAGTTCTCCGAACTACTCAAAATTTCCGCTACCGGTTCTCCAGTACTGGTCAGAACCTGCTGAATACCACCTCTAGTCCCAATGTCATGTGATCACCTTTTGGGACCTTCTGACAAGCCGAAGGTGGGAAGCCCAATTCACTTAACAACACTGTGATTAATTTATCAACTGCAATGATTCACTTAACAACTGTGGTGAGAAAGGTTGTAAAATGGGGGGAAAAAACCCACTTAGCAAATGTCTCACTTAACAACACAAATTTTGGGCTCAGTTGTGGGTCCTAAGTTAAGAACTACCTGTAGTGATTCTGTAAACTTTTACCTTTGGAAAACAAAATGACTGCTTCGTTCCTTTCCAGTTGTCGGCATATATAGGGTATGTTTTATACCACAAATTGCAAAAAGAAAAAAAAAAAAGGAGGGGGAGGGGGGAATTTTAACGGATATTATGAATGCCTTTATAAGTAAAAGGATGTGGTCCTTTAGAATTAATAACTGTTTAAACAATACAACAAAGCTCTCATGAGTATATAAAAAAATCTCTAAATCAACAATAGAAGATGAAGTTAAAATGTTATTGAAAAGATAGAACTATGGAAACCCTGGAATAAATGAATACATGAATTTATTTGACAAGATATTAGATGGCGTAATGGTTCAACTGGCATTTTTAATGCTATAGTACTATAAATTGTAAACTCTTAACTTTTTTCCAAATCCAATCGCTGCTGGCATTTTTATCTGGCTCTCGATCATTCTTCATTGCACTTCCTGCTGAGGCATATTCTTCCCACTTGCTTTAATCTATGGTTCACAAGTAGCTGAGATTGCTACCTTACATCATCAGGGGGAATTTACTCAAGGAAAACACATTTCACTACCTAGTGAGATATTTATCCCTGATTTTCATCTAATATTCCAGTTAAAAGACAGCTAAGGTCTTGCACTGATAATGAGAGCATTGAATTTTTTGGTTTAACAAGATAGGCATCCGCACAGTATCATAACCATCATTCATCACTCAAATACACCTGTCTCACGACAAGAAAATGGAAAGCTTTTGAATGAGAAGTATTCAGTTTGCACTTGCTTTCCAAGGTTTTATAGTTTGTGAGGCTGAGCAAAATCTCACCCTGCACAACATGAATTTAATTAAATGCTGATTATCTGTTTATTTCTTCAGTCAGCTTCTTCATTCCTCAGGTATCTGCTTTTTCTTCTCATTACTCCTTGAAATAAGTGTGTGATGCACTCAGTCCCAGACAATGGTCACAGTTGAATATGGTGTGGGAGTTTACTGCCCCTTATTTTGAGGTTGCTGCCTCTAATGTTCCAGGGATCCTTGTTTTGTTTTGTTTTGTTTTAAATTTTTAATCCTCCCTCCCCGCTCCCATATGCTGCTCAAGGTGGTGGATCCTATAGTTAAATATGGGAAATTATTAATGCAACCTATTTGGCTGAACCAAAAGAAACAATTATCAATACTTTATGCAATGAAAACATTTGACAATTTACATTGGGCATTTCTATTTTCTACTTAAAAGTTAAAACCCATTATCTTAAAAGATCAATTTTCTACAATAATTCAAAACCTATATCAAAATATTAGTGCTAGAATTATTGGTGTAGACTCCCCAAAATTTGTTATTAAAAATAGGTATTATTGTTTACCTGAATATTTACCTGAATATTGTCTCATTAGAACCCTTACTAAAAGAAATAAGAGAAAGTTTGGATGTACAGAGATTAGAAATTAATGGTACATATTATAAAATATATTTTTTTCCTAATGATATTACATTGATTATCTTGAAACTCAGGTAAGACATTAAGAAACCCTTTTCTAGAATAATGACTGTTTTGACAAAATAGCCGTTTTAAGTATTTTTTCTAAGTCAGAATTTTTATTCATAAACACCCCCCAGGACAATAGCAAACATATTAAATGAATTAATAGGAATTAAAATCTGTAAACACTCTTTCAAATATGTAGAGGCTTATATTCCTTAAAAAATTGAACAATTCATTGAAATTGGCTGGAATTTAGCATTCTGACCTTCTTAAATACTGCACCGGACCTCCTTTGTTACTGATTTTAAAGGGCTAAGTTGGGTCATTAATGAGATGCCAAGGATAGTATCCTTGTCCATAATTGGTTATTACTTCTGCAGGAATCTGTGGACAAACTTGTGCTGTTGTCTGGATATCATCTCTTCTGTATCATAGATGTTTTCATTTTAATCCTGATTTGAGCTTAAAGCAGTTCTTGAAATATTCCACATTTTCATTGCAGGTGTATCTTTTTAACATCATTCTAAAATAAAAGAATGCACTGTGTGTATTCACCTCAGAGGGATTAAAACAGAGAAGGGCATAAATACCATTGAGATGCTCTGTATTCTTGGTGATTATCTGAACATCCATGGAATTTCCTTGACCACAATATGGAAGTAGAAGTGGTTTGCTGTTTTCTTATTTCAGGGTGGCTTCTTTCCCTCCCCAGCCTAACATACATCAGGGGTTTCAGTGGGTCCATCTCAAGTACTAAACAAGGTCCAATCCTGCTTAGTTTTGTGGGATCAACCAAACCAACTTGAACTTCATGTGCTCAATCTCAGAGGACTTCATAAGAATAAGTGGACTTTATATTTGATTTTACGTCATATAGTAATACTGATAAGTATGACCAGAGCTTAATTTGTACCAGGAATTGACCCTTGAATATGTTGTAAATTAAGATACTTCCTGCAAAATTATTCAGCTTTGCTTTGCTGCTGTGCTTGTGTTTATACCTTTTTGGCAACCCCACATGCTATTTTGCAGTCTATCTGGAACTGAATTCACTTCACAGTGGGAACAGATTTTATTCTTGTCATCTCATATGAAGTCTCACAATTTCTGTCGGCAATGGAGTGGGAAATAGAGTCAAAGGAGATAATTGATCTGGACTTTCATGCATTGAAGGGTTCTTTTATTGGTGTTTATTATTGGGAGTTGACGGTTAAAACAGTTGATAGCATGAAAATGTTGAAATAGTTCCTTCAAGCATCATTTAGAACGCAAAGTAAATTATGAAAAGAGATCAGTTCTGTTGAAGTTGTGGAAGTTGGAAGATTAGAACTACATATACCTATTTGTATTATTATTGTTATTGTTGCCTAAAAAAGAATTGACCCAGTTAATGCAAGGTTCATAAAATATGTATGTTTATAATAAAAATTAAAAAAAAACTTATTGGAAAAAATGCAAAGTAAATATAGTTTGTAGTTTTATTCAGACTAGTTGGGACCTCACTTGAAATCTGCATTATGCTTGTTTAGGACTAGAGCCTTAAAGACCTATTTAACTGGCCCAGAGTGAGATTTAAACTATGCTATGATTTTCAAGCAGTTTGCACATGGTCAGAGGGTATCTCATATTATGGGAAGCAATTGAATTTTTTTATGATACAAACCAAGGCTTCCCAATTTCAAATGGGCTCACAATATACTAAATAATAATTTGGCTAATCATATTTTGTGGAATAAATAAAAACTATGAATAAACCAGTTGGGTGGACAACCAGTTTGCCTAACCATGGTTTGCTACACCAAGCTAACCAAAGTAGCCAGATTCATACATTGTTCTAAAGTTCACCCATTGTCCTAAAGCATTTAAAGTGATTCCAGTGGTAACATTTGGAGTCACAGAATACAAAATGTCAAAGGAAAACAATCTGCACTACGACTTAGCAGGTCAATAGAGTCCCAGTTAGTTTACCACACAGAGAAAGTTTAACCTACTGATATATGCAAGTCAAATTCTGTTGAAAAGCCAAAGGAGAGTTAAGCTAATCGTAGGTTCCTTCAAAGATACTACTTTAAGATAATGATGATTAACTGCAGATTAAACATTCGGTAGTTCAAAATTTAGAGAAAGTCATCCACAAAGACATTATAACTGATTGCTTTATTGATACTGTATGAATGAAAAGTACAATAGGTGCAGAATCCGGGCAAATTGAGTGCACACAAGTGAAGTATTTCAAGATACATCAACCCCATCTCCCCCCTCCCCACGCCCTCCCCACAATATAAAACTTAAGCAGACAATAATACATACAATGAGACAAAAAAAACCCTTAAAAAACAAAACAAGTATAATTCTTCCCTTCATTTAGTGCAGAGGCAGCAAGGTCCATCACCAAAAGACTGAGCCTTTGCAAATGAAATGGATGAAGTAAAACAGTGGGACCAGTTTGGGGAATTGTGGTCTTTCCCTCAAGTGCGCTGGCTTTGCACCAGGGGGTTTGAAGAAAACAGGCCAGTTATGTGTTCCAGTAATGTTTCATTTTTAAGTGGATTTTCCCCATCATGCAAGAAGAAAATAACCAACCAACTTTTTTTTAAATGTAAACTATAATTGCCCCTAGGATCAGTCGTGTTGTTACAATAAAGATGTTTCACAGGTAACACTTAACAGACTGAGCTGGGTTCCTTTTCTCTAGAATATCCATGTAAGTATGTCAGTTACAACCCCAGCCTCATCGTATTTTGATCCCTACAACAGAAAGCTAGAAGACATCCTCACCTTTCCTACCAACTCAACACTGCATTCCTTAATATAGATTTTACAGTCTCTTTCAGCCAGCTTGAACAACTTTCAACACAGTATTTCCAAGGCACATAGGTGATTTGAATGTTCCCTTTGGTGTAGTTGCATATCTTGTGGAGAGAACACATCTTTGTCTGATAGCAATATTTTACTTTATTTTTTGCTTAAAAACAGGCAGTCCAACTTGTTTGTACAGTTAGTCTGTTTAACAGGGCTTGTTCCGATGCAAAAGCCTTAAAGAGTGCCTGTACCTGGAAGTTCAGCAAGCAAGCGAGATGCCATCCAACACTCAAGTTTTTTCTTCTGTTCAAGACTCCTTACTCAGATTTAGTCACTAGGAATAAATCTGACATGCCTTTGGGAGCGGAGATATTGGCAAAGCCTCATTAAAAGCTCAGTATCCATCATCAAGGTACCTAAGTACATAAAGTGATGGAAAGAAACTATCTTTAAGTATAGTCTTCTAGAATTGCTAAAGGGGCACTGAACTAGCTTCCAAGGTGTGGAAGCGCCAAAGTTGTATGCATACAGAGTCCTCCTGCTAACTTTGAAGACTTTCCCCATTTGACAAGCTCTCAGTGGTACGTTTTAAGAGCACTCTGTTCCCTAATATAATATAAACTCAAAGCCAGCATGCCACTGCTTTGCAATATAAGGATAACTCTCTTAAGAATTATCAAAAAACAGAGCCCAGATTATACAGAAATTCCCTTTTCTCTTTCATCACTATTACCCCTTGAAATGAAAGCAATTCTCCTTGTTCCATTCTTCTGATATATTAAATATAGAGGTGGGAAAATGCAATGAAAAAAATTTATACACCTGTGTGAACATTTTACACATAAAAGGAGGCTAGTTTTGTTTTAAAAAAAAAAACTCATTTCAAACAATTTTTTTTTTAAGAATTTAAATTCTTTTGCTCCCTCCTTTCCACTTACTTTTGAATTAAAGTAATTATTTTCTGTTTCATACTTAAGGGAGCTACTGTTGAATTTTTACAGGGCCATGCCAAATAATATTCCAAAGGCCTTGTGGCTCAAGATTGCAAGATAAAAAAAATTTCAAAACTGATATAACATGTGTAAAAAACCCCACAAACCCTATGTTTAAAAAAGAAAAGAATACAATTCAAGTATAATCTTTAGGTTCTTTAAATGCGCATATATATATATATATAAATATATATAAAGCAAAGCCAGTACAGAATGAGTTAGATGTCCCTTTTTCTTTAAGCAACTGTGTGTGTACACCATAGGATTACTGGACTCTCCCTTCATGAATCTAAGATTAAAACAGTTAGTTCTGATATTTGTATAAAACCACTTGTTGCCCATTGCTCAAATCAAGGAATGAGCTTCAAGCAGCCACATTGTTAATTTTCTCTAATGCATTAAGATCGAGGTTATTCTTTTTACACCTCAAGAATGAGGAGAAAGAATTGCATCTTAGAGCCAAAAAGGCCACTGTTTCTACAAATACAACTATGTACCTCCTCTTTCTCCTTGCTTGCAGGACCTTTGGATTCCCTCTTTCCATCCCTATGATTGGAAGAACATAGTGTGGTTCTAAGTGGTTTTGTTTAATGCAAAAGAGATGCACAAGTGATCTCTCTAAGAACTTGCTCTTTGGAAAACAAGAAAAAGCAACCAAGCAGCATGGTTTGTTAATTGAACTACCTATTCTAAGAAGGCAAAACTGGGCAAGATATTATCTTCTTGGAAACCCTGAAAGGTATGAATAGATATGGGTTGACCAGATGTGATGGTGGCTGAGGGAGACAGAACAGAAAATGACCAAACTGCCCAAGAGGAAAGTAGCTCTTTTCTGCAGAAGCTAAGGTGAACATTTAACAGAGTAGATTCATGATGGATTACTTCTCCAATACATGCAAAGGCCTTTTCAGAAGGCATTCTGTAAGAGGATTTGGATATCAGAGACTGAATGAAGTATTTTTAAATATATGTATTTTCACCTAAAAAAAATGAATATAGATGTATTTGTGATTCTGGCTGTGTGTGCTATTGTATGGATACATGTGAGTGGCAATTAGCTCTTATGGTCATGACCAAGCTATAGTTCAGAAGAGAAAAAAAAAAAGAACACACTTATCACACTTTCCTAAAACGAAAAGCTAAAAAATTTCAAGTTCAGTATATTTCGAGATCTTGTCCTTCCCACCCTGCCCTCTTGTAATTTCTGGGTTTGTTTTTCCCCTTCCAACTTACAATAGCACCATTAACAACATTTAAACATTACAATCCCTCTTCAGTTACTAGACACACACAAAATGGTCCCATTAAAAATAGTGCTTTTCTGCCAAAAAAAAGTTATATATAATATATATTTCATATAATTCAATTAAATCTGTGGCAAATGTGCAATGCTGACGCCTCCGCCATTTAAAGTGAACTTACGTTCACCCAAACTCTTTCACTTCATCTGTGATTTCTTTTTAAAGGTGCAAGTACATTTTGAACTGTGTAACTTTTTTAAAAAAAATGTAGTGGGCCTCATCATTTCATTTCTAGATTTTAAAATGTGCAAAAAAAAAAAAACCCCTCAATTGTGACTTATAAAACAATAAAATGGGATAAAGGCTAGTCCAACCTTTAAAACCTTAGATTTTGTTTCCCTTCTTTTTCTTTTTACTGTCAGTTGAAATATAGAATTTGGCCTTCTTTTAACACCATGGTCTTCTCTTGCTCTTTCTTCATTGGTTAGTATATGGACTGAAAGGCAAGTCTGTTATTATATAGTTCAAGTGCCTTAGCTGTCCCTGTTAAGATCAAGCTGAAAATACTGGGTAGGAAAGTACAAAGCCAACCAATAGATTAAAAAAATTATAAAGACAATGCCACAAAAATGTTGCTGCCACCACTGATGTCATAATCCCATTCTTTTGGTGTTCCCGTGCCCATTTTTCTGTTGTTCCATGGTGTGAAAAGACATTTGCTCTCTCCCCTCCACCTTGGTCTGCAAGAGAGAAAAGGCTGGGGCCAGACCTTTGAAAACACCTCCCATGAGACTGGGAAAAATAATAATAGTCACTTTTGCAAAATAGTTCAGCACAGTTCACTTCTGGCTGCCTGTCGTTTCTGAGGTGGTGTGCGCAGGCGGAGGTGTCTGTGTCGGCAGGACGACCAACGGGCGATGGTTCTTTGACTCTTCAGATTCCTGCAGCCCTTCAGTCTGCCATCGATACCTGCGGGCACGGAGGACGTTGGGAACCCCGCGCTGAAGGCGCTGTGAGCTCTTCTTTTGCCAAATGTCGTATTTTGAGTACTTGACATGGGAAGGCTTTTGGAAGATATCCTGAGAGAAACAGGGAGAGAAGAGCAAAGGAAGATCAATTTATTGCTTGCTATGATGAATTTACAGATTAACAGAGTTGGAAGGTACCTTGTAGGTCAATTAGTCCAACCCCCTCCCTCCCACCCAAGCAGGAGACCCTGCACCACTTCTGACAAATGGCAGTCCAATCTCTTCTTGAAAGTCTCAAGTGATGACAGTCCCACAACTTCTGAGGGCAAACTGTTCCATTGGTTGATTGTTCTCACTGTCAGAAAGTTTCTCCTTATTTCCAGGTTGAATCTCTCCTTGTTCAGTGTCCATCCATTATTCCCTGTCTGGCCTTCGAGTGCTTTGGAAAATAGCTTGACCCCTTCCTCTCTCTGGCAGCCCCTCAAATATTGGAAGACTGCTATCATGTCTCCCCTGATCCTTGTCTTAACTAGACTAGCCATGCCCAGGTCCTGTAACCGTTCTTCGTATATTTTAGTCTCCAGTCCCCTAATCATCCTGGTTGCTCTTCTCTGCACTCTTTCTAGAGTCTCAACATCTTTCTTATAGTTGGGTGAACTTAAAGGATATGGACTGTCACCCAGCTAAGTGATGTCACATGGTTCAGCAGACAATGCATTCCTCTGGGACAAAACTGACACTTGTAATTACTTTCCTTCAGATCTCCCTTCCTTTGTGACTTTGTCTCCTGAAAACTGGGAAAGTTTTATGCCACAGGTATCCAAGAGCATCCAATAAAATTGGAGAGTTCACCCACATTCATTGTTATCACATTTTGAGTCAAATTAATTGCATGCATTATTGTGGTTGTTGAAAGTCAGGCAACCTACAAGATTATAGTTCTTGCTTAGTGACCCCAACTGGAAATGGCAACTCTGTTGCTAAGTGATCCAGTTGATAAATGGAAAATCGTGTGACTGAGATGGGCTTACTTCCCCTTCAGTTGTGACTTGTGATTTTACTTCTGCCTTCTCTATTACTTCTGCTTGTCACAAGTCAATTGCAAAACACACAAATGGTGATCATGTGGCAGCAGGATTTTATGGCAGTCGTGCAATGTTGCAAAGCCCCTGAATAATGATCATGTGACTACGGGACTCTGTAATGGTGATAAATATAAAGATTGATCACAAAACTTCTTTTTTTACACCATCATACCTTTGAACAGTCACTAAATTAGACATTAAGTAAGTGAGGATTAGCTATATTGAAAATCTCATTCATTCGTTTTCCTCCTAATATATATATTATAGATATTATATATTATTATTATATATACTCATTCACCTTGTAGGGAGTTTTGTTCAGCAAAAGCAGAATGGAGATTGCAAATAGGAGCTAGCTTGGCAAAACAGGAAGAACCCATAAAAAAGAGAAATTGTCAGGGAAAAAGCTAATAATAAAAGGAGCATATCCAGGAGGAGGTCAAAAGGTCAAGATGGTAGCTGTGACTGTGTTATCAAAGCCCGCATATATTCACCAGATGTGCAATGCATGTCAACAAAAGGTTTGCATCACGTCACAGTCTCCACCTTGACTTTTCTGATTCTCCTCTATGGACATCCCTGAAAGGTAAATACTTCACCAAAACAGCCTCCTGAGAACTGAGCATGGTCAATATCCATGGAAGACTATTGTGAGAGGTAAATTAAACCAACCCTGTGCAGAAGAGAGATGGAACCAGGCCTCTTGGAAGACAGTATGGCTGATTAGCTGGCACTTTGTGCTAAGAAACTTGATGGTAGGTCACATCTACAAGATTGCTTAACAAAATCTCCTGTACCTGTCTGATGTTATCCTGGCAATGCTATTCTGCTGATTTGTTTATTTGTAATGTATTCATACGTTGTTGTATGAGGCTCCCTTTTAAATAAGTATGGGTAGGATTATCAACATGCCCAATTTATTTTAAGCATGGTACTCAATATCCTGCAATATTCTGCCAAGCAAATAGGCACTTGAACAGACTTCACAACCCCTTTGGACATATTGTACTTTACCATTCATTCTCATTCCTCCCTAGCCACCCCCACCTCTGGACTCTCTTTTAAGAAATAGTTGCTTAGGGAGAAGATGTTATCTGTATCCAGATAATATCATTTTGCTGTACCTGCAAAAGCAGCAAATACTGCACATAAGGGTTCTATGGTCCCATGGGGTTTTTTTTTTCCTTTCAAAAACGTATCTGATTACTCAGATAGGATCTTCACCAACCTTGTTTATTGCTGGTAAAACCACAAGGGATGAAGAGAGGTCCCGCTCTGATTTGACAGATTTTGCGCAGTAAGTTTCCAAAAGATTCAGGTCACAACTCCGGAAACAACACTCCTCTACAATGCCACGGTTGAGCCTTCCTCTGTTTCTACCCACAGGCCTACCTGTTGACACAAAAGGTCAATTAAAAATGAGTGATGCCACACATTTAAGTATTCAAGATAGACAACGGGAAAATAGATCAGTATGTTTTGTCTCTTTCTTTTAAAATCAGTAGCACCCATATAGTCCATTGAGAGCTTTGCAAATTCCACATTTAATGATCAGGTAGCAGGAGTGCAGAAATGAAGCACTCCTTCATTTGGTTTACACAATTTGCAGCTCAGCAAACCAAGTGGTCCCAATGGCCTTAAATTTAAGGAAATTGCAATTCTTCAATTACAGCCAGACCCCATTCTGCTATTACTTTCATCTATTCCAGTCATCTAATGATGTAAATTATTTGCAATCCATAACTTAAGATGCTAGGTGGGGAAGAATAGAACTCAGTTGGAGCTGGTATGGAATATATTCTATTTCACTTGTTAGTACAAGCCTAGTTTAGATTTTTTAAAACCCAAATAATTCCATATTAATGGCAACTACATCTGTTTCATGCTAATGTATCTCTCATCAAATTATTTGAAAGGTGATATTTAGCCTTTCAATGTTTACCTTAAATATTTTACTTATATATGATAATATGCATAATACAGGTTGATTGTAGTTGTTTTCTTACAGACATTTTATTACCATGCTAAGTAAGATAATCAGTACAAAGTGGGATTGCTGACTGTTTGTGCATATAATGTATATAATGCCCCCCCAGTTCTTGATCATTCTAGATCGGGGTATTGTTTCTTCCCTGATTGTTTATCTGATGCTGCTTCCTGTTAATCTGGGTGATAGGTCCTGAAACGGTTGTATTCTAAACTGTTCCTTCAAACAAATACAACACAGCCCCTCCATCTATGAAGAAGCAAAGTTACTGTCATTTATTACCTCCTTTTTTTCTCTGACCCATTTTGGCCTGGTTAATTTAAAGCCACTACTGTATGCATTGAAATGGCAGAACAAAAAGTTGGAAGTTATGGAAGTTACTTTAAATATGACAGTCCAGAAAGATCTTAATTCAGAACTGTAGTTTGAGAATGGGGTTTTAATAAATTTAAGCTGGACTAAACTTCACTGAACTCAGTAATTTAAAAGCAAGTTTATTTAAATGTGAGTAAATGGGATACATAATCCAGGAGAAAAATGTATGAAATGCTAATCTGCTTTCTGTTAGTGAGAGCTCTATCTTTTTATGATGAAAATAAACTCCTTTACTCATCTGTGATTTTCTCTTGCCAAGTTACTTCCCAAGTATACACTATTTTATAAGCAACTGGACAGCTTTCACTATCCACTTCAATACAGCTGGCAATCTGATGTGTGATCTTTTTCTAAAAAGTAAAAAAAAAAAAGAACCACCCTATGTTCTAAATTATATGCTACTCCCTTTGATAGAAAATGCAATTCTATTTAAAAACAGGAACAAATGTTTAGCTGTTAGCTGTGTTTGCTTCAGAATGCTGATGGAGGCCTTCATAAGCAAACTGTGAGATCTTGTTGCTAGGAAAAGGTAAACCGTCAAGGAAATTTTACACAGACAACCATTATTTAATATTTTTAACAGTTGTGTGTGTGTGTGTGTTTGTGTGTGTGTGTCCATTAATGTCATCCCTATATTGGAGACAGTAACCAAAACAAAGAGGAGAGCGGTCATCATAACATCTTAACTAGGATATTTTGGTTGTCTCCTGATATACACTATACTACTAATTACAATGATACACTACTCTGCTGCCTTTGGGATTTGCACAAGCATTGCTTTTTGCTAGTTCGTGTTGTACAATGGCAACTTTTTTTTTTCCTTTTCAGGAGACGTCATGGATCTCCTCACAAGTAGCCCCCTAACTAGATACCGCTGAGAATCAGAGCTCATGTTTATGTATCAGTGTCTAATAAATAAACACCCTGGTGCTCTGTTATCCTCTGAACATCATCTCAGGTGAAGGGCCAAGGATCATGTTCAACAACAAAGACAGCTCGAGCAAAAAGATAAGACACTTGGCTGCTGTGACTTGACACTGATAAAGAGTTCCTCTCTTCAATTTAGGTCCTTCCTTTTTCTGTCTTAGTTTCCCTTCCCGATTTAGCTTTTCTTTCTTCCTCTCTTTTTCTAAAGAAGAAATTGCAAGGAGGCCAAATATTGGTGGCTAAGTCTGAGGTGAAAGTTCAGATGCACTTGTGCATCCCAGAGAATATGTATATAAGGGACATAGGGGGAATATTCATCTGCTGTGTACAGAGCCTCGTGTGCCATACTTTTGAACAACACAAAAATATTCCACCGCTTGTGCCTCTTTCGTGCACACTCTCCTGAATACCCCTTCCGTCGGATCAATCAAGCACCAAATCAAGCGTAAGAACACTTTGGGTGTAAACAATCCTCTCTTCTCCTGACAAAGGAATGTGGGCACCAACAAGAGGGCCTTTGTCGAGTGGCTGGGCAGCAGCATCGATTGTTCCAAACCCCTCCCCCCAAATAGCTTCCCTTCCACCACCACCCACCCCCCTTATTTTTCCTAGTATTATTCTGAGGGATACAGAGAAGAGAGAGAGAGAGAAAGGAGAGAATGTGCTTTGTCAGCGTAAGTGGCTGGAAAGAGCTAAGTTCTTATCAGCTGTTAAAAAGGAAGAAACAGGAGCCCTTGTTTACCAAAGTCAGATGCCTGGACTCTCGCTCAGCTCTCCCCTCCACCCCTCATATCTTCCTGATTCACACAGAGATTCAAGCTTCATTTACCTATGTCAGGCTGGCTTTTCGCTCTGGTTCAAATATTCCCCCAAGAGCTGGAAATCAGACCTCCCAAATATTGACCACGAGGTCATGTGCCTACCTTTAAATACCCCATCTTGTGTCCTTCACTGATACTAGTATAAGAACAGCAATCACTATTATTAGATCTCCCTTAATGCCATCTTCCTCTTCTTCCTCTTCCTCTTCTGCCAGGAATGCTTAGAAAACACATTTATTGGGGCATGTTGCTGATTAACTACTTCCTAAGCGAGAGTATTTTTAGCTCAACCTCCCTTCTTCAGAACTACTGCCAGCCTTCCCCACCCCCATCTGAGAATCTAAAGAGAGAACTAAAGCTTATGGGTCTGACTTCAATAGGGTGATGATGAATTGCCCCAGCTGGGGTCTTGACCTTTGGTGGGTTTGGACAGAGCTGTAGATTAAAGAGACTAAGAAGCAACTTCCCTTTAAAAGTGTTTTCAGAAGAGGATTCAGACCACCTACAAATATGGGAAGCAGGGAGCAGGACATCTCTAGTTGCCAGACACAATGTGACAGATGATTTGCAGAATAATCGTCCCCAATTTGATTCTGTCCAGATTTGGGGGATTATATTTCCCAGGACTCCCAGCCAATGTGAGCCATGTTCACACTGGCTGAGAATTCTGGGTGACGTAATCCCAACATGCCTGGAAGAAATATCTCGTTGGAGAAGGGTGACATAATACAGGCGTAAAAAAAATCTTGGCAAAAAGTTTAGAATTCTGCCCTGCCGATCAAATAAGCATGTATTTCCTTGATGAAAAATTAAAAAGCACATTTTAAAGTATATCAGGGACATTTTGTGAGATCAGTGGCCATATAAGATGAATGGATGGATGGATGGATGGATGGATGGATGGATGGATGGATGGATGAATGAATGAATGAATGAAAAGCAAGATGACTGACATTTAAAAAAGTATTTCAGCAATTTATGCTAATAACTTAAATTACTATATCCACATATGCTGTAACTATGGATTGAACCCATACAATAATCCCAATCCACCAGGATTTTGTTCAGATAGAGAAGATGTTTTAGACCAGAGGAGTTCAGGATTTTTAGTTAGGACCCCACCCACCTACCAGCAATGCACAAAGGGTAGAATAGTGTATAAAGCTAAGGTGAGGCCTCCTAAGATAATGGTTCATATATAACTTTCCCAAATAACATGTATTGTTATAGATGGATATATTGGCACTTAACCAAGCTGAGCTTGTTTCACTCCCCACCCCCATACTTACTGAAATAAAATCCTCTCTCCCCACAGACAAACTGTAGTGTGTCCACTAGCTCTCCACCACAAAGAGTTTCGGCAGGACTGTATGCAGAGACCGAATCAATCGTATATGCCAGGAAAGTGAGCATAAGCAGTAATATCCGCCGGGAGATGCACATCTTCTGTAAGTGAAAGAAAAAAATTCATCATGTTAAAAACTGTTCCTATAAGTGACCTCTAAACTAGCAGGGGTTAGAGCAGGGGTCTCCAACCTTGGCAACTTTTAGACTTTAATCAAAGCTGGCTGAGGGAGTTGAGGGAGTCCACAAGTCTTAAAGTTGCCAAGATTGGAGACCCCTGATTTAGAGTACCTCCACAGCCATTGTCTACCATCCTAATGAAAAATGAAAAGGCAGACCCATCATAGCAGGCCAGATATGGATCAGGTACACCAAACACAGTGCTTGGACAATAGGCATAAAAATTCATCTTTATAGCAATCTATAAGCATAAAGAAACATTTTCTTTCCAATGTACGTTCTGAATACCATAACACACTAAAAAAGAAAGCAGGCAAAACACAGCTTCTCCTGATTCTATTAATAGAAATCAAAATACTAAGCCGGTTTCATTCTTTTTTCTGTTTTAGAGGTCCAAATCCAGATGTAGGTCAGCAAAGATGGAAACAGCTGCCTGTATTTCCAGGGAAGATGAGGTGACAAAGAAAGAAAAACGATAGACCTCTGGTTCCTCCCTGAGCCCAAGTAAAGTCATGAGCTGGAGTCTGCGTGGAAAGAACTTTCTCTGCCCCTTGATGAAAACTTATCAGCAATTCTGTGGTGATTAATTTTTAGTTTCAAAACTTAACTACAATCATTCAAAGCACCATATTTTGTTGAAACTTACAAAGCAAACTGGCAGGTGTAATTTTAGAAAAAAACCTGCCACCACATGTGAAAGAATAAGGAAGATTTCCTCTCCATTTTACAAGAATGTTGCATCCCTATACAAAATGAGAATTGGTGAATCTGCTAATTGCTAAAGTGCTGTAGCCCTACATCTAGACAGCTTTAAATCAGACTAGCATTATTGTTTTAAAAGAAAACATACCAGCACTCTAACAACTACATCAGAACTACATCAGGCAGATAGGATGCCCTTTCATTGAGTTGGACGAAATCCCATAGCGATCTAGTTCAATCTATTCCTGGCTTAGTCTCAAGTTTTCTAACGTAGCCTTCGGCAGAGTTTCAGGCCAGCTTTCTAGCCATTAATCTATTCTCCCTATCCTGGATTACTAACTTTCCAGTAATTTATGGTATGTTAAGTTGTTAGTGCAGTGTTCCTCAGCCTTGACAACTGTAAGATGTGTGGACTTCAACTCCCAGAATTCCCCAACAAGCATGATGGCTGGGGAATTCTGAGAGTTGAAGTTCACACACATCTTAAAAGTTGAGAAACACTGTTCTAGTGGGAGAAGCAACCTGACTTCTTAAACCAATTAAGAGTCCCACTATATTCAGAAATTTCCTATACCAAGCAGAGAAAGTGCAACAATGGTCCAAATATACTTCAGTTTCTTACTTAAAACAAATAATCCAATTTGGATTCAAACCAAGCATTATTTCAGAATATTCAAGTTAAATGGTTTTTCCCCCTTATATGCAGGCTTATATTATAAAATGAAACAAAAGGGGAACGGGATAGAACCAATCCTATTTTCCATCATCTCAAGTGACAATCTTCCTGCTTGTTTTTGTAGTTAAAGGTTCAATTAGATTAATTCACAATTTAAAACAATCATTATTGCATATTAAAGTGTTTAAACATTGTTATAAGAAAAATACAGAAAAATGGTTTAAAACTGATTAAATCTAAACATTCAGAATCAGTTGGAAAAGAATCTAACAATCTAAATTAAAATTTGTATAATTCTGGAAAGTATATATTTTGTAGAATTTACAGATTTTTTTAAGAGGGCAGTAAGCTGGAGAGAGATGGACATGTTCAGCATTTTGGTGTTGCTTTCCTATTTTCTGATATTAATTTTCTCTTTCTAGGAGCAATTCCTCTCTCTGTGTGTGTATGTATGATAAATTGAATCTATACTAATGTATGTGTGTGTGTGTGTGTATGTGTAAATATTGATAAGTATAGATTCAATTTATTTTCTTCTGTTGGCTTAGAGCTAAATATTTGACAGGAAAGTCACAATCTACCTGTGTTGTTTTATTAAGCTTATTGCATTGCTAAATGGAGGATGTTTGGGATATAAACCTAGTGAAAGAAAGAAGATGAAAGTAGAGTGGGGGGAGGCAGACTTATTTCCCTCCCTTTGCAACATTTCTCTAATTAAGCCACCTCTTCCAAATTTGCCCCTTAGAGCAAAATTCAATATATCCATCTTCACCTGCTTTTCAAGAACTAATCCTGTATGTGCAGGTAAAGGTTGCTGCTATTAGAGGAAATGCTAATTAGATACACAGCTTCCAAGGATTATCCGTGTTTTCTGATTCATGCAGCAAACAGGCTCTAAGTCTACCAAGCATGTCCAAAGAACCCAGTAAGCTAGTAGTAATCAGTGATGCACCTTAGCATCAAATGCTGTGTTATCAAATGCTGTGAAAATGTCTGCTCAGCTACCTATGCACTTGCATTTGATCACATAGGCATATAAATGTTTAGACTGCTAAATATGCAACATGTGCTGGGTAACATTTATGATCAACCAGGAAGCCCAGCCCTTATTAACTTTTGCCTCCTGGGCAAGACTCAAAAGTTAGTTTAACCACTTTGTCATTGACCCTGTCCCTGTCCATTTCTCATAAAAGATTGCTTAATTTTGATACTTGGCAAAATCCATGTGTGTCTGTGTATATATACACACACTTCATTTTTCCAGGAGGACTCAAATCTGGGAAATCTATCTCTTGTGTCCAAAGTTGATAGATACTAGCCACCTCCCCTTGCGAGATCTATTGCTCCATCTCTCCCAAAAAAAATGCTCTTCTCACCTGCCTATAAGGATTATACAAACAAGAGGTGATGTGGTACATGTTCCTCTGCCAACAATGTACAGATAGATGCCCCATTATAGCAGAATGTTGGCACTGCTCTGGAGAGATAATCACACAAACCTTCTTTTGACTTGTGAAATGAAAGCAGATCAGTGAGGAAATAGGTGATTCCCTATTAAAGTTCTTTAATTCTTTAATACTACTACCCTAGTCCTCACAACCAACTCTATTTTTCTTCAGCTCCTTCTTTTCTTTGAAGAGGAAACCTATGATATTTTTAACAAAGGCAGCCAGAAAGCTAATCCCAACCCATTCTTATGCTGTAATTGCTTACCCAAACTTTGGGTCAGAAGTTAGATAGTTTGAGGACACTATTGTCAGCAATGGGGATTAGATATTCTTCCAGTTTGGTGTTAGAAAATCTACTCTCATTCTTTTTTCATTTTAACATGTTGACCCACAGTTAGCACATATTAACACCCCCCCCATTTGATAAAATAAATTATTTCTTTACTTATTTATAACAGTTTTGATATATGGCTTCTCTACACAAAGACTGCATAACACAAAGCTGCTGCCCCTTAAATGAAATAATAAGATAAAACCTATTATAATTTACATCTGCTAGTAAAATACTATAACAGTTCTGAAGCATAGTAGATATCCAGCCTCTAATGGATGCTTCTGGAACCCGATGCACATTCTACTTTTTATTCTGTGAGCTTTCCTCCCACTTAAAAATGCTACTCTTTACCTTCGGTCCACCCACTCCCAATTATCATCAGAGGTCAATGTAATAGGAAACAAGGCCAAAAAAAGGACAGCTTTTTAACTGCTTAGTGCTGGATTCCATTTTTTCCCCTCCCCCAGATATATCTTCTGCAAGAAACCAACCAATCTCGCATCTTTACTCCACTGAAGTTAAGACAACGCAGTAGTAGAGATAAGAGAGTAGGAGGTTTAGCAGTCAATGCTGCTATGGAGCCTATTTGTAGTCAGCTCATAATATACCACAGAAGTGAAAGAGAGTTTTTTTTAATGTGATATCCTTCAAATATTTTGCTGTGGAAGTTGTTACATGGTCCCATCAGGATATTGATTTAGGAAATCAAATCCAAGTCCATATTTTACTTCCAGCAGATGCTCTTTCAGCACTTTGGGAAACTAAGGAGTTATTGTAAGATGGAACTAAACCTAGACAGGTTGTTTTCCATGTTCATCCAAGATCAGCGTGATAGATAGAGCTATTTAGGAAATTGAACAGATGCCTTAACCTCAGTGCTTCAGAAAACAAATGCATAACCTTTGGAAATTTCTCTCACTCTAAGCAAGTCACTGGGTTGGAATATCAAGTGGTCTATACTTGGTCTGCACATGATATCTTCATATTAATGTAATTAAGCCATTCAATTAATAGAAAAGGAGCATGGGGGAGGATCTATTTGCCCCATGAGATGGTAGATAAGTAACATAGATTTTAAATTGTTGAGGTTTAGACAGTTACATTTCAACACCACTAAAAGTTGATATACATAGACGTGCACATTTTCAGGCACCTCCAGGGGAATCAGAATTGACAATCTCCCCAGTGATATTAAATTCTTGCACATTTGAAAAGCAAGCACACATATAAGTTGTTCTAGGTCATGACTGATCAAAAGGGTGCAAATGGTGACAATTCCCATAAACAAAAAAAATTAAAAGCAGGGGTTGAATCAGCAAGGTAGATGCTTTCTCCATGTGTGCTTGTCTAGCTAGTTTCTGAAGGTAATCTCCTGAAGACAATTTCCCAACCCTACTGAGAGAAAAATGGAAGGGAAGAATAAGTTTTATGTGACAGAGGGTGGATGGAGTATTCCAAATCACTGCTTACCACCTCTACCCTGAAGGTTATACGTCCATCCACTCAGCTTTTTATAGAACAATTGGCTAAGAATTCTCAGGACATTATCTTCTGCCATCTCACACAGACATACATACATACATACATACATACATACATACATACATACATATATACACACACACACATACATACACAAATGGAATAGGCAGCAACATGTTTTAGTGTGGTTTACTCCTGTTCCAACTTTCCAGTTAAATTATTTCATTCCCCTCCCTCTCAGTCTTCTCTTCTTACCTTCCCACAAGCCCAGAAATTTAGCCACTATTCTGTCCACTGTGTTCCGAGAGAAAGTTTGGTCTAGTGGGTTAAGGCACCAGGCTAAAAACCAAAAGACTATGGTTGTAGTCCCACTTTAAGCACAAAGCCAACTGGGTGATTTTGGGCCAGTGCCTCTCTCAGCCCTAGGAGGGGGCCAGTGGTCAATCACTTCTGAAAATTTTGCAAAAAGAAAATACTACAGGGACTTGTCCAGGCAGTCTTTCCAGCATGTTAAAATTTGCGGTGCAGGCATGCTCTCAAAAAGCAGAAGACCAATCAGGAGAAGCTGATTTATGATTGCTGCTGTAGTGTCTATTGTGAAACAGGCCTGGATCTTCTAAAAAAGGGAAAAACTATTTTTTTTTTCCCTCATGCAAATATATGTAGCCCTTAAACCAATCAACCACAGCAATTTCTAACTCATATACTAATGAGCTCACATTTCTTCAATTAAAGAGCAGCTCTGTTAAATGCTTGGTGGATTTATTTTAGCCGGGTTCTGAAGGGCTCTCTAAAGCCTACCATAAAGAGATGAAAATTGTAAGACAGTGTTCACCTAGCAGGTGCCCATGCTAGCAGTGAATTCTGGTACGTGCTGCCCAACACCTCAAGGGGCTCCAGGTTGAAGTAACCTGATGCAGGAGGAGCTGATCTTATTTGGTTCACCTTTCAGGTGGGGTGCTGCAACCATGAATTTAGGTGAGTTCTTCCAAGACTAATTCAAGATCCCAGCTATAAATAAATGTATTCATAATTGGAGTGCATAACTGAAAAGGCTTTGTAAAAGCAAAAGGATTTGCCTAGCTCTTTTACCTTGCCCACACAGAAGCAAGCCAGCCCACCCTGCAGGAAGACTGCAAAAAGATCCATCTTTTGCTCTTGAATGCCATTGCTTTGCCTTCACGCTCATTTTCTAAGTTTTCCAGACAGCCAAGAAACTTAAATGAAAGAAGGACATTCTTTCTCTTGCCCTTTGTCCTGGTAACAAATGCAGTCTACGTTCACTCAATTCCCTTAACCACTCCAAAAGGACGTTGGTATCAGTTAAGCCTTCAGAGTGGGGGAAAGAAGAGAGAAGGAAGGGCAGAAGGGAGAGGTGGTCCTGTTTACTCATTCCACCAGAGAGTAAGAAACTGCTTGAACTTTGGTGATCCACTCCAGGTCTTCTAAAGGAAGAAGTGGGAGTATATTCACAGGTTTTTTTAAAAAAAATAAATAAATAAAACAAACTAGCTTCACTTTTGAAAAACATCTGGCAGAAGACAAAAAAAAAAAAAGGAAATCTAAATGTCTTCAGCCAGCTGAACCGATCTGTTTTAATCTTCCAAATTCACAGCTTGTTCTCTTACTGTCGTCTGCATTTGTTTCCAAGCCCTGAAATAACTCAAAGCTATGGACAACAATATTAGTAACTCAGTAATAGAAGTAACTCAGTTACAGGGAGAATTAAGGTGACTGAAATGGACACAGACTTCATCCAAAACCACATTTGTGTTTGTTGCATTTCCTGCTAATATGGAGCATATTCTTCCAGCTCCATTTAACAAAACAAGTCCCTTGGCTATCTCTGCTTGTTTAAAAGCATCTTATTTCAGGACCTCCTCTTTCCCTCTATACAGCTAATGAAGTAGGCACTTGCTTTGAAATGACCTTGCTGGGATAAATGAGCTAAGTCTAAGCTGCCATTATGAATTTTAACAGGAGAGTGGCGTATAGCAGGCAATGCCCTTGCTGCCACAAACCCCCTCCCAAATGGGCTCAGAAAGAAAAAGAAAAGCCCTTTTAAACCATCCAGGATCCATGTGCATTTAGCTGCATAATACAACAATACCAAAGGTTTCACTGATTTCCCTGGGTTGCTGCAGATCAAGATTACTCCAGGAGAAAGACAACTCTTATATTGAATGACCTTGTCTACAGACTGCACAGGTAAACAGTTTCCCCCTTGAAAGGCAAATTAGCGGGAAAGTGCCACCCGGCTGCCAGAAGTAAAGGCTTCAGCTGCACAGCTTTCCATAAAAAGCTCCAACAAACAGCAAGGGGAGTCCCTTTTCACTGCTTCCCCTTTGCATGGCAACCCTCTCAGCTCTTTCCGCGCTACAACTTTTTGTGCCAGAGCTGGGGGAGGGGGAAAAAAAACACATCCTCAAGCAAGCAACTTTCCCTGTTTTCCACAGAAGCTAGCCATTTGCAAAGTACAGTATGCCTTAGAAACAGTAACATGCTATGTAACACAGAAGCATCAGCTGGGAGGCTTAAAGCATCATTCTCGTGTCCCAAACATCTTTTCATGCTACTACCCAGGTAAACCTCTTGTGCCTTGGTCTTGTCTTTTTCTTTTTAATTGAGCCTTAGAAACTGTGTTGATATATAACCAGCTGGTTCGGATACACTGAAAGCTTCCTTCTGTGTTCCATATCCCTATGGCTCTGCCCAGCGCTAAAACTTTTTTGAAGCTTCTCCAAACAATTCCTGTAGGGAAAAAAGCAACTGGAAGAGAAAACAGGAGAAGGATAATAGTAATAACAGTTCTCCAAATAAGGCCATCTAAAGGAGGAGACCCTCTGCCAGCCCTTTCTTCTCACTCAGTTCTTGGCTTATGGTTCTGCTTTGATCCGTTTTCACTCCTCGTTGATCGAACGCGATATACAGCATTCTAAAGCGCGCTTAATAGCAAGCAGAAAACTATGTGTCCTTTGCAACAACGCAGAAATCTTCAGAAGCTTTCTCCTCCAAAGGAAAGCAGACAATGGTAATGCAATATGTAATATGTAATATAATGCAATATGTGCGCGCGCGCGCACACACACACACACGCACATAAAAGAAACATATCATTCCGTCCAAGAGAACGTGACCTTGCTTGTGTCCTTCAACGGGCAAGCAAACCAAGCAAGGTATCCCAATCGCGCACCGGACATTTCTCGACTTCACCTACGGTTCTTTCTCAGTTCAACCCCTAGCGGCAAAAACAAAGCACACCTTGGATTTCCTACTCCAGACTTCCCACCGCGGCACACGTCACAAGAGCTACCGGCTATTTAGGGTATACTTTCGGCAGTCAGAAATAACCCTGGGCTACCTAGAATCTCGTTCGTTGGTTGGTTGGTTGTTCGGTTTTTTTTTTAATTAGCTTTGCTTTAAAAAGGCATCTCAAGGCAGGAGGTCGTCTACTACTTCTGCCCACCGCTTCCTCTTCCTCTAACATTCACGGACTGAAACTGGTCTCCAACATCCCTTTACGAGTCAGACCGTCCACATTCATCGGGGCTTTTTATACCGATTGTTTTCTCCTACAACCACACACACATAGCCCCCATTTTCCTCTTTCTGGATAGGAACTTTCACACAACCTCTCCGCTACAATGGAGTTTTGCTACCCAAGCCGGGAGCGTGCCCATCTCCCTCCGCCTGCTCTCCTACTGTATTTTTAAAAAAAAAAAAAAAACCAGAAAAGTGCCACAATCCTCTCGCAAAACTCAAAAAAAAAAACAGGGCATTCTGACCAAACCCTCGGGGGCCCTCTAGTGTCAACTTGTCTGCATCGCTGAACGAAGTACTCAAAAAAAAGTTTTCTCTTCCCCCCCCCCCCACACATCGCCCGCTCTGCTCCGCAAAGGAGCAAGAAAATAACCATCGTAAAAAACGTGTTAGTAATAATAATTAATAATAATTAATAATAATAATTAATAAAAGCAAGAAAGCGCGCTCCACTTGCCGATCGCTTCTGCGGCGATCCTGCTCGGCAAATCATTTCGCGCAGACTTTACGGGGGGGCGAAGGGGGCTGGTAGAGGGAAGCAGAAGACGGACTGACAAAAGGTGTGCAAAATAAACCAACAACCTAAAAATCAAAACACAAGCCCGCTTTTATTTTGGGGGGAGGAAGGATGCTGAAAGGAGGGGGTCCCCTTTTTTAAAAAAAAAAGGGGGGGGCAGCGCGAAGAAAAGAGAAGAGAAGTCTTTTAGGAGGCAAGTGGAGGATCTGAGTCGTTGGATTTTTTTTTTTTAAATTCCTCAAAGGAGAGCCAGAATTCTTTTTTTTTTTTTTGCTCTTTCGCTCTTCACTCTCTCCGGCCCGAACCGAGTTAAACAAGCTTTGTTGCGTTTTACAGGCGGCGTCCTTCCTTGAACTCACGCATGCAAAAGCCGCAAAGGGAGCCAGTCCCGCAGCGCGACCTAAGCGCCCGGACCCCTCACTCTTTGGGAGAGCCTGTTCCGTTGCTGCCGCTGCCGGCCAGCGCCGCCACCGCCGCCGCCGCCAAAAACGCCGCTTGAACGCACCACCCAGCTCCCTCACTTCGCTTCCTCTCCGAAAGCTTCAGACCGAGAGAGAAAGAGAGAAAGAGAAAAAGAAAGAAAGAAAGAAAGAAAGAAAGAAAGAAAGAAAGAAAGAAAGAAAGAAAGAAAGAAAGAAAGAAAGAACCAAGAGCGTTTGTTTTTCTCCCTTACCTTTGAACTGCCAAGGCTGTTTTCAACTTCTGGCATTGAGATTTGGAGCAAGCCTGGGTTGCTGCAGCGTTCATCCTCTGCTCTTGACATGGTGACTCTGGCTTGACTGATTTCTCTGCTTCTATTTGGTCTTTAGCGAGTCCCTTTAAAAAAAAAAAATCTTTGACTGTGCGTGTCGTGTCTGTGTGTGCGTGCGAGCGAGCGAGCGAGCGAGCGTCGATAGCTAGCTAGTTTGCTTTGCTGTCTCTTGCTTGGATCTCGTTTCCAGAGGCAAGGCTGGTGGTTGGGCTCAGCTCTGCTAGTAGCAGCTATACTTTCAATGAACTGCTCCACTGAGAAGACAGACCGATGCGTTCGCTGCCCCTTCTTTTATACGCCCATCCAATGGGCATGCTCAAACTTACAGGCTTCAAGGTAAGTCAGCCAATAAAATTGCAGAGGTTATCTAACCCTCTCTGTCTCTTGCCTCCCCCCCCGAACCTCCTCCCATTTTACCCTCTCCTGAGATTTCCCATTTAGAGCAAAAAAAAAAAAAACGGGAAAAAATCAATAGCATGCTTTTGGGCTATTGCCTCATCTCAAAATTGCCTCCCCCCACATGTGCACAAAGAAAGGAGGGAAAAATTAGGAAGATGAATTCCACACACACACACACACACACACACACACACACACACACACCAGTTAATATTGCTTTGTATGTGTAAAATACCACAACCTTCAGACAACCACATGTTTAGTGAATAACTTGCCTTTCATCTCAGTGATTGAATTAATCCTGTGTTTAATGTCATCAAAGCTCAGGTCAAGGAGACCTGGAGAAGTGTCATGGTTTCTCCAGTCCTGTTTTTGCCTCCCTATCAATGAAGACAGATAGGGAATTTAACTAGGCTACAGTTTCAATCTATCTTCAAGGTAAATAGAAAGAAAGGGAATTTAACTAGGCTACGATTTCACTGAGTACTTGCAAATTGGATTAACTAAACTAGATGGCACTAGAAGAAAGCTGCAACATCATCCTACTCTGGAACAAGCTGATGGGTACAAAGACCTCTGCAAATCCCACCTCCTCTATAGTTATGAGAGCAAACACCACTGAATTGCTAATTGAGAACCAGCTCATATGGGACAAATCCCCACTTTCCAAATCTCAAAAATACACAGTTTACAAAAAGTTACAGAGTGGCTACAGTTCACTAAACTGTGACAGTCTCAACAAGGCATCATTTAGAGATGGAGAATCTGGGAATCTCCAGATGCTACTGAATTACAGCTCTCTGCAGCCCATCCTATAGGACCTACTGTGTGTGATGATGTGGGGAGCTGTATGTGGGAAGTCACAAATTTTCCACTCCCGGGTTGAAAGAAGTGACCCAAATAAACACTTATTTAAAGCAAGATTGTTCAGAGAAGAGAAGGTAAACTTGTTGTCAACAGCCAAAATAATATCCTGGCTCTCTGTAAGACAGACCCAGGGATAAGTAATGGGATGCCATCTACAATAGTCCCAATATTAAGTGGATTTTCTCCTTGAAAACAATTGTTTCCAAACTGGTGCTTTCTGGGTGTCTTCAACTACCATTTCCACAGACATGTTGGCCAAGGGTGATGAATGTTGTATGTAGTTCAATACACCAGGTTCTTATCAAAAGCTGTCCTTTTATGATTTGATTGCTTATGATTGTACCTGATGATTCTTGACTCTTGACAAATGTATCTTTTCTTTTAGGTACACTGAGAGCATTTGCACTAAGACAAATTCCTTGTGTGTCCAATCACACTTGGCCAATAAGGAATTCTATTCTATTAGCTATCCTGTTTTTCCATACCCATCTGAACAATGATAATTTTAAAGGGATAAAGTTTTATCCTTAGGATTGTAGGGAGATATTTGGCTTTTCAAAATAGGCTAAGGGTTGCCTGTCTACCTATCTAGGAGTCTCTTTGTCTCTCTCTCTCTGAAACAAGATTTAACTGAAATAAATAAGAACTCATGTATGGATGTATGTACCTATTTTGGGAGCCCAGTAATTTTTTTAAACTTCTGCCATTTAAAAGTACAGCAGCTACTTAGATTTGTAGCTATTTGCGAGTAGCAAAGCTGGAATTATTAACCACATGTATGATATGGTTAAATCTTTAGTGTCTACAAAAATTTAGGCAGTCAGTTAGCTATGCTGAATAACCCACCATTCATGTATAGCCTATATACTGATGAAAGGGAAATCTGATCTAAATTAACTATTGTCTATCCATATGGACCTTTATAATTCCATTGATGCTGTTACACTAAAATATGACTGTCTAATGCCGAGAGAGTGAATGAGAAAGACGGTGTTGTGGTTTTATTAAACTTGAGAGATGTCATTGATCCCCAAGGATCTATTCCATGTTGCGTTCCCTTGTAAACAAGCTTTTCCTTACGGAGCTCCAGATTCTGATCTGGGACTGATAAAACATTTTTATCAGGCAGTGGCGCTCTTTGACCTATTTAAAGTTATTTTCAGCCTTAATGGGAATCTGGATTCATGGTAATAGTTGTTCCTCATAGGGCTGTTGCTGCAGATCAGAGGACAATGTTGCACAAATGAATGCACAGCAACACAAAAGTCAGGGGAGCATCTGTTTTGTAGTACAAACACTTACCTGTTAGGCATTTTCATTGTCTTTGGAATCTGTATCTAAGAGACCAAATAACCAAGAAGTAGGTGAGAGGGAACACAGCTGACTTAGCATCTCCAGTAGCTGCACTGAAACTTTGGTTTTCTCCTTGCTTACTTCTCTGTGATCAAATGTTTGCAAAATTCAAAAGATGTAAATATAATTGGGCATAAAACCTAATATCAGGAGTGGGGAAGGAAGGCCAGCTTTTAAAAAGTTAATTCTTGTTCTTTTGAAATCCCACCCTACACTTTTATTGTTTTACTGATATTTACAGATAAATTATATTTTAAAGGGGGAATTTTACCTAAGCTAAAGCTGAATTCTTCCTTCCTTCAATGAAATACAGTACATTTCTGGAAAAGGGAGGTTGAACCTCCTCCCCATTTATCTTATGGGACAGAACAAAATAATATAGTACCCACATGCATATACACAAGTATACAGAGATGACAAAAACTACACCAAAAAAGGATCTCGCGGTGTATTTTAAGTTGTTGCAAATGGCTCAGTTTAGAGAAGGGGTCTCCAACCTTGGTGACTTTAAGCCTGGTGGACTTCAACTCCCAGAATTCCCAGCCAGCAAAGCAACCCCCTACTACCTGGGTTTTCATTATCCCCTGGTAGTGTTACTATGTCAGCATTGACAACTTATATTGAAAAGAACAACATTTTTAGCTCGGAGAAGGTTGCCTGAGACAGTGTGTTGATTTTATACTTCTCTACTCATTATGCCAATGGCAGCAAATGAGGTGTTGATAGATGTCAATAGCCCCAAAGTTATTTCCCTTGATACTAACTTAGTTCTCTGGATCACCTGATTTTTTTTTAATGATTCTTTTAATTAACCAAAATTAAGTGGAAAAACTGCCAGGCAAAACCATCAGTTTTTACCACCTTTCTAACATGACAAGTTAGGAAATGCAGAGCGTAGCTTCTGGAAGGGTCTCCAACCCCTTAAAACAGCTCCATTCTAGATCATGTGACCAAGAAAAAAGTGGGGCTTAGAATGAAGGGACTGGCAACATTTCAATTCTCCACCTTATTCTCTTTCCCAGACCCAATCCAAAACTAGAAAAGTTTTGTTTGGGTTTCTCTCTCTCTCTCTCTCTCTCTCTGCAGCACCTAATTTAATCTGGCTCATTTTCAAGCTTAATCTTTCTTTTTTGGCTTCCCCACCACACCGGATTGGGTCCAATTCTGCATTGTAATTCTGTAATTGATGGACAGTCACAGGGACAGGCAGCCTCCAATTCCTGTTTACATAATTTCTTTCCAGCATTCTTTTGCATAGGAAAGAATAACATGATAGGGGAAGCAGGCAGAAGGATCTCTAGTTCATTCTTTGTGATAAAGAAAAGTGTTGCATTTGTTTGCCCAATCTTAAGGTCAACGTGTGTTGCCTCTGTTTGAGTATGGGTATGCTGGTCTTTAAGGGATGCAATGGTTCAGAAGTTAAGACACTCAGCCTGTCAGCTGGAAAGCTGACAGCCCTGGTTTGAGACCAGAGTATGGTGCGACAGGGTGAGTTCCATTACTTGTCTCAGCTCCTTTCAACCAAGCAGTTCAAAAGCATGCAAGTGCGAGTAGATAAATAGGTTTGGCGGGAAGGTTTACTGCACTCTGTACTTTCATGCTGGTCACATGATAACATAAGCATCTGTCAGACGATGCAGGTTCCCTCAGCTGAGAATCGGAGATAAGCACTGTCCCTTTGAGTCAGTCACAATTGGACAGGAGAAATCTTTACCTTTATGATGGAGTTACCAAGGAGGATGTCCTGTGTTTGCATTCTACATGTACAGGTGTATTTGCAATTTTAGCTCTGCATATGCATAATATGTGTGGTGTGTGTGTGTGTGTTCACTGAAAAGCTCAGGAAGTGCTGCATTTGTTCCCTTCTAGTTATGTGACCAAAAGGGAATGGATTTAAAAACTGAGCAGTGGACACAATGCTACACAGCTTCCCATAGGGAAGTATTGCTGGTTTTATTTTTCTGTACTGCCTCCTAGCCCAAGTTTGCCCTTTCTCTTGCTGGTTTCTCTTCCTTTCCCCTCTCCCCCAGAAAAGTTTGATTTTATTCACTTAACTTTGTGGAGAATTATCTTGTTAATGGCGAGACAAAGACATAGGGGCCTCTTTAATATACATATACATATACATATACATATACATATACATATACATATATATATATATATATATATATATATATATATATATATTCCAAATTTTCCATTGAGTTGACTAACATAACATTGGTAATGGCAGCAACTCAGTGCTTTGTTTGGATTATTTATTTATCATATGGCACATTCACATCACCTTTCAATAAAAACACAGGAGATCAAAATACAAAATATGAAATGTAAAATGTAAAATATTATAAACGCACATCTACATTACAGATATATATATATTTGTTTCATTTTGTCACAACCAGGAAATCAGCAAAGACCCCATTATAGGCTCTGTCACTACATGTTGAATAGTTTGTTTGGAAGTTTGAGTGCCATGGATAAAATAAAATAGTATGGAATATTGGGATTTAAGAGAGTTTCATGATTGCTTTATGACCAGCCATACTCATAACTGTCATGACATCAACATTTGAGATGTGCTCAACATCCCAAGCCATTTGACTACCCCTACATTATAAGCAATTTCCTACAGAAGTTGGATGCACAATAGAGGATTGGTTTTGTCCAAAGAAAAACAAAGTGCTTGCGCATAACCAGGCAACTAAACAAGTGATATGAAAGAGGGTGGCTGAGCTGCATTACTCCAATGGTTGAGCAATAAACATTAATTTTCAAGACACGTGAAATCAGACAGCATTGACATGTCTCTAGAATCAGCTCCTGACATCTATCTAGCCTCACAAGTTGTTATTGAGTCTACTTGTGTAGGTTGCTTTGATCTTAATTGCAGCTTAGTTTTCCTAGAGTGCAAGTAAATAGAGCATTATGTGAAGAAAAAGAGAAAAGGCACAAAAGGAGAAGGGGGAGAAGGGGAGAAGGGGATCAAAAGGGATAAGCTCTTGTCCCTTCACTTAGAGAAATATATTAGCCTGGGCAGGAATCAATTGAAAACTTAAAAACAAAAACTTTTCTCACCCGCAGAGGGGGGAAAAGTGGTTTTAAGGGGAAAGCAATCTATTTCTTCTGCCATTTTGATTATAAATATAGCATAGTGGTTCAAGTTTAACAAAGTGTTTATGTATTTATACTAATAAATAAATTCTTAAATATTAGGGGTTTTTTTCCCCTTACATGTGTGCCAAGCTCCAATTCTTTAATATTGCTTAAACAGAGATAGTAAAGTTTTCCAGATTTTACTGAAGTAGAAGTCATAGAATTTCTTACCACTGATTTAGTGCTGACTGGGAAGTTATAGTTCAACAACATCTAGAAGATCATAAGTCAATGCCCTTTCCTTTCAATTATAGAATAGAATAGAATTCTTTATTGGCCAAGTGTGATTGGACACAGAAGGAATTTGTCTTGGTGCAATTATTGCAATGTATTATGTTGCATTCCAATTATCCTCTAGTCTAGGATTAGATAAAGTAGTCCCTTCTAGATATTTTGGATTATAAACATCCATTGTCATTGGCCATCCTTACTAGAGTTAATTTTAGCTCCTTACTGGAGCTAAATTTTAAAGTATGTTAATTTACCTGCCTGATTATACCGATTAACAGAGTTGGAAGGGATCTTGTAGGTCATCTAGCCCAACCCCCTGCCCAAGCAGGAGACCCTACACCATTTCTGACAAATGGCAGTCCAATCTCCTCTTGAAAGCCTCCAGTGATGAAACTCCCACAACTTCCAAAGGCAAGCTGTTCCATTGGTTAATTGTTCTCACCATCAGAAAACTTATCCTTATTTCTAGGTTGAATCTCTCCTTGATCAGTTTCCATTCATTATTCCTTGTCTGGCCTACAGGTGCTGTAGAAAATAGTTTGACCCCCTCCTCTCTGTGGCAGCCCCTCAAATATTGGAACATTGCTATTATATCTTTCTCTTCACTAGACTAGCCATGACCAGTTCCTGCAACCGTTCATCATACATTTTAGCTTCCAGTCCCTTAATCATTTTGGTTGCTCTTTTCTGCACTTTTTCTAGAGTCTCAACATCTTTTTTATAGTGTGGTATCCAAAACTGGATGCAGTATTCTAGGTGTGGTCTTACTAAGGCTTTACAAAGTGGTGTTAGTACCTCTTGATCTTGATTGTATCCCTCTGTTCATGCAGCTTAGGATTGCATTGGCTTTTTGGGCTGCCGCCTCACACTGCTGGCTCATATTTAGCTGGTTGTCCACTAAGGGTCCAAGATCCCTGACACAGTTACTGCTATTAAGCCTGATTTCAACCAGTCTATATGTGTACTTGTTGGTTTTTCTTGCCTAAGTGTAAGTCTACCTTGTGTACCTTGATCTAGCCAATATATTACAAGCAGAAAAAATCCCTATACGAACATAATGCTGTATAAGGAATCAAGACATGAATGGGGAATGTAATAAAGTCCTTATTTAAATACAGTAGGGAAAGCATGCAGGTCATAAGCTTCCTATCAGTAATGACTGTAAAAGATATCTGCATTTTCTTTTGTGTAATGAAGTGAGATGCTTTGTCTCCGCCTGCCCACTCTCTCCCCTTCTCTCTGAGAATGTCTTTGCACATGTACTTTCTTCTGAGAGATTAATTGGAACTCTGGGATATGTGTTGTCTGTGTTGGGGGGGGGCGGGTTCTGCTCTCCCCTTATATTGAATTTGTATACAAAAGTGTATATGCATGCATGATGAAGCATAAGTAGGCTGCATATACTCAGCTCCGGTTATTGGCCAATAAAATGTTGCTTAGAATGGAGCAATCACCAACATTCTCAGACTCTCCTTGCCTGGTGCTGTTTTTTACTGCTTATGAATTCAAGTAGTTTTTGCCTCATTTCTTTCAACCATGGGGTTAGAAAGAATTTTAAAAAGGATATGTTTAGATCCGCTGTTATCCAAAAATATATATTTCAGGTATGTTTCAGGCAATAAAAAAATACTTTTTAGGCACATAAAGTAAACTCCTGAACATATCTTTTCCATGCAAAAGATTACAAGCTGTGCCCCTGATTTCGTGGCTAGAAAGTTTTGGTAACCCAGTTTAAAATGTCTCTTGTTTCAAAGACTAATAAAAGTTTGAAGTCAGAGTAGAAAACAGGTACATCGTACGCTCAGTTTGGATCTTTCTTGGCCGTGCCTCAACTGCCCAGGTTGGCTCTGAAGAAAAAGTTTATACAGTAACATTTGTGATTGCTGTTAGTGTTACTGTTGAGTGTAACACTTGATCTTTGACAGAGGTGCTAGCATCTGCATTCAGAAAGCAACTGGGCATGGCCTGGTATGGCTTGGATTCAAATTTAACTTAGATGGGATTATTACAATTTATGTGGTTGCTGTTTTTCAGTCTTATTCAAGACAGCAACTTTGGATGCAGTTCATGAGCCATCTCCAACATTTTTGGGTATACTTGGTTTTCAATATGACCACAGGAAGATGATTAAGAGATGCTCTATGGTGCCTTTTAGAAGAAGGGCAAGACTTGAATTTAAAGAACTAGTAAATGTTGCAGTTTCAAGGACAGTTTAATAACTAGACATGAATGGACATATCAGACAACCTTAGTCTTGAAAATAAGGGATTTAATTTATTGTGCAACCGACTTTTCAACAGGGGAAAGAAAAGGATGCTTCCTTCAAGAGAAATGATTATGCACATTGTCTGTATAGCAAAGATTTACTGGAGTATGATATTTACAGCATTTGTGGCAATCTATTTATTCACAAAGAAGTTTAGGGAATAATGTAATCAATATTTCACAAATCCAAGAGAGGTTATTATACATTTTTTATGGAGGACATACAAAATATATGTATTCTTTTCTGTTTTTTGCCATAAAAGGTGGGTGGAGTAGCTAAAGATACATCTGGATTGTGCAATTAATAGCTTTTTAAAAGCAGAACATGTTGGCTAAGATGAAATACCTCTGAAGAGCTCTGGAATTTCAGGTATGTATCTGTAAAATATTTTCTTCCAATGTTATGTGTAAATGTAATGTGTGGGGAAATAATGAATCCTAACGGCCCAAGGCATGTCACTTTTCCTAAAAGTGCACCTCAAAATTGCACCCCAGAATATTGCAAGATTATTGCAACAGCAGAATGTATTCTACCAGGAGGAAGAGGATGCAAAGCAGGAGTGTGGTTGCTTGATTCTTGTGGAATTTATGAATATCAGATTGGAAACTTGCTCTCTCAAGGAATCTAAGGACCAGGAGGCAAAGATTATTATATCTGCAACTTCAACTTGATTACTTTCCCCACCATTATAATGATGCTGGAGAAGCTAGTTTGAAAAGAGAATCAAAGAGAATAGCCTAGCATTGATGATGTTACCTAGTTTAGTAATGAAATGTCTGCAAGAAAACCACTAAGTTCAGAGAGCGCTAAGGACCCCACAAAACAGAGAAATAATAGATGAAGGGGGACTGATATGTTTCCCCATTTTCAAAAAAAATAAAAATAAAACACTGTTTGCCCATAGTAATAGCCAAGATGGGAAACCCACAGCTGTTGGTCAATAACTACAATTTCACTGTTTCCTTCTCCACTGAGTTAGAAAGATATGAAAGATAAGAGATAAAAATGCAGCATGTTATGCTGCAGACGTAATCCTCAACTTACAAGCATAGTGGCCCACAGAGTTTCTGTCAAAAGTCATGATGGTCATAAGTTAAGGCACCCCATGCCGACCCTGATTTTATGGCAGTTTTTGCAATAGTCCTTGAACAAACAACATGGCCATTAAAGAAATCAGTGCATTTCTTGGTTGTTGTTTCTAGCAAAACACATAAATGATATCACATGATTTCAAAACAGTGTAACCAGCAGTGAGTTGTTTGCCAAGCATCCAAAATGCAGTTATGTGACCATGGGGGTTTGGGCAGCCATCGGAACTCCAGAACTAGGTTGTAGGGGTTCAGCGTAGTTTTGAATGATCACTAACTGGTCATTAAGCAAGGACTACCTGTAAGAAAAATTAATCAATGGAGATGGAGATGTCAGGTGCAAGTAACCAGGAACAGGAGTTGAGTTCAAAGCACTCAAAGTTTATTAAGTGCTACCTATGAACAAGAATCTGATCTATTAACGGTCAAGACAAATTGGCACAAAATTCATGTTGGACTTTGGTCTCTTGTGGCTCACAAAGATTCCAAACTGATAATGTGTTTCACTCCGCCTTCAGGTTCAGTTTGATCATCTCCTATTGAAAACAGGTAACCTAGATGCAAAACAAAGCATAAGCAAAGATAATTATTATTTATTTGTTAAATTTATTTGCTTCCTATCTCACTGTGGGGTTATTTTAGGCAGCTTACAACAATAAAAAGGAAGAAATGAAAAGAGTGTAAACAGAAGAGAAGTAAGATCACAGAACAATGAAATAAACAATGAAAAAAGAGTACAACAAGAATACATCAATATGATGACCAAAAAGATGGATGGATAGCAGAGACCAAAGGGGGGAGGAGATGCAATCTGCCATTAATCTAGGAGTCCTCTTCAGCATGGAAATCCCCCATTTGGACCTTAGGCCAACCTGCAGAGGCAGGTTTTCGAGTGGGGGCAGATATTACCTTAGAGCATGGGTGTCAAACTCACAGTGTCACGTTCCCATCATGTGATGTTTCCTGACTTTTTTTTCCCTTCGTGGAGCTGGGATGGACATGGCCTATGCATAACGCATCCAGCCCATGGGCCACCAATTTGACACCCCTGCTTTAGAGGGTAAGATGCTCCAAAAAGGCGGGCACTGTAGCAGAGAAGGCTCTTCTTCTGCATTCCAAAAGTCAGAGTTTTTTGATGACTTGATCCGAGGTAGCCCCTCTCTGCCCACATGAATAGGATGGGCTTGTCTTAGCTAGGTTCACCAGATAATCTGCACCTATGCCATTAAGGTCATAATTCAGATAACTGAACTGCACTAGCAAAATGGCATTGATGTCACTAGAAATAAATGATTTGTTTATAGCTGTTTCAGTCATCCTGGAGAGTTCAGGTTTATCTCTAAAAAATTCAGTTCCAGAAGAGGTGAGCATGCTGTGAAAATGTTTTGAAGAATTTCTTCATATTTTCACATGTTGAGAACAGCCCTTCTCTTCATTAAGACAACCTGATTTTAATGAAGAGCAAAGATGGGCTATATTTATATTACACAATATCCAAAATGCTTCTTCCAATCAACGTTGAAGTGTGCATAGCTTCTAATGACACCATAACCTTCCAAACTCATAATGAATTTTCTTTGTGAGTTCATGGGATATATCAGAAAGAAACAGTAGAGGGATTCACACATTGCACATAGCCAAAACCAAACATATTTTTTTGGACTAGCACTATGTGTGTATGTTGCTTAATGATGGTCCTAAGAATTAGTAAGCCCTTGACAGAATCATCTCCTCAGTTGCCCGTTGATTAACTCTATTGGTTTATTTGACTCTTAATCAAAGCTCTCTTCACTTGGCAAGGGAAGATTATTGCCCTGTCTCCTTGGACTTTACATTCAGGTAAAATGCAGAAACATTGCAACATTGAGGGAAAAAGATCAGGGATCTCAAGACTCTTTGGGAACCATACAAGGATATGGAAGGAAGGGTGTACTCAACTGGGTCAAACATTTTTTTTTAGTTGTTTTCCCCTGTATCATTCACTATAGTGTACTGAAGCACACTTTCTTTAAAAAGTTCTTAAATTCATTATATTCAAGAAACCTGAAATATAAACTAGAAATATTTCTTGTTGTTAGTTGTGAAGACATGTCTGACCCATCGCACCCCCATGGACAACATTCCTTCAGGCCTTCCAGAATCATAGATACCACCAGAACCATCCCATATGTCAACTTCCTAAGGATGCTTGAGGAATTAAGTAAACTATGGTTGTGTGCATGTGTCAAAGTATTGTTTTGGATATTGCTGCTGGCAGCATTCATTATGTGAGTTCGTGCCCACATTTTATGGTGAATTAATTTCGTAAAAGTTCATGTTGATAATTAAACCCTTCTCTATTATTGCACAAATGCTTTTCCTTTTCAAATTATAAAGACAGAACACAAATAAGTTGTCCTATTTGAGAAACTTTAAAAGGTGTTTTCTTCTCTAGTTTTAAAAATGTTTTTGTAGTCTTTGGCTGAGCTGAATCATGCATCTTGATCACCTATGTTTTAGCAAAAGGCAATTCCACTGTATTTTTCTTTTTCTTTTTTTGGTGAAGATCTTACATTGCTGGGATCCGAATGGGACAAGGATAAACAAAGAAAGTGTAATTAAGGTAAGGGTGGGCTTTGTTTGTTTGTTTGTGCCAAACATTTTCTGGAATGCTTACATGCCTGACCTTCAGGGACCTTCAATTATGGTAAGATTATTTTGTAGGGTGTATGGGTTGTTAAAGACTCTTTTATGATCAGGAAGAGAAAAAAAAATCTGGAAGTTGGGGACAACTACTGCTTAATATATGTATCATGTTATTTATTATAGGCATACCCAGGGCTGGGCTACTGGGGCTTCACAGGGGTTCGGGAGAGCTCCTAGCTAAGATTCTGTGCAGTTCGGAGAACCCCAAATCCCACCCCTGGCTGGCCCCACCCCGCCCACCCTGACCCTCCCAGGAGTCCCCATACAGCCCGTTTTGAATGCGGGTAAGTGCAGGTCGTGCATGGAGGCTCGAGGAGGGCGAAAAATGGGCTTCCCGGAAGTTTGGGAAGGCCAGAAATGGACCTTTTCCAGCTTCCAGAAAATGCCTTCCCCCGGCACCATGGTGCAGGAGGCTGATTAGGCCACACCTACCAAGGCCACACCCACCCAGCAACTGGGCAGGGAACCCATTGCTAAAATTTTTGAAGCCCACCTCTGGGCATACCTATTTACCTACCTTGTAGTGTTTCATTTAGTGGTCATCAGAAGAAAATGAATGAAAGGAGGCTGTATTTCAAAATAAAAGACCCTGCCTGTGAGGTACCTCCAAGAATTTTTCACTTCATCTCCTTTAGGTGACTTTTAGTTTAACTACATGATACTAGTAGGTAAATATAATCAATATCAACAAGATCCATTGCTTCACAGTAAGATGTAGGATTAAGTTATGGGGAAATCTTAACTTTCAAAGATCAGTAGAACTTTCTCCATTCTGGCAGCCACCAGATAATGGCTGGGAATTCAAGGATCTTTAGTAAAGGCTCTACATGGATAAGGCTGGGCAGTGTCATGTCCTATCTTAGTGGGCGAGGAAGATATACTTTTAAATAACTCGGTCTGTCACCAACATGCTGTGAACAGATCGTGCCTAGCAACTCACCATGCAGATTGAATTATTTCTATCCTTGCAGGTTTCTCTCTCTCTTGAGCCATTTGTAGTGACAAGATCCACATGAATGGCTCACCACACAGAGACAGCCGCCATGTGAAGCAATTTAAACAACCCATATGTGGCAGCCCTGACATCCCTGGCCTTCATTTAGAGAAAGTGATTAATTCACTCCGATGGATTGGGCAAGCACAGCAGAGTAATGGGAAGAGGCGGGAAGGGAAGGGAAAAGAGAACTATAATTTTGGAAAGCTATGGAAATGACCCTCATGGATAATTTTTCATGGCCTCTTGCAAAAGAAGAAACTTTTCACAGGGCACAAGTATTACAAAAGGAACTTTGGGCTGGTTGCTGAGATAGGGAAATAGATGCCTTTTTTCCATGTTGATGCTCAAAAAAAAAAGGATTGCCCTACCGCAGGCCATGTGGCAAAACAGAGCATTGGCCCAATTACATGGAAACCAAATTGCTTCCCACCTTAACAATCTTGCTGCTTTTAGCTAGCTTGTATTAGCTACCTGATGCCACCACATCTTTTATATAGTTTGATTGGCAAAGTGTTGGAAGATGGAGTGGACTAGGGCAAACCAGCAGCAGTAAAGTGAGTGGTGGCTATAAGCAGCCACAAAATCAAATTCATTTGAGAAAATTGGATTTTGGTTCATTAAGAGCAATGCTTTTTGGTGCGTCTCCAAGAATAGATTGTTTTAGTGGTTCCTGGAGCATTATGTAGCTTTCATTTGATTATTTTCTTTCTATTATATTCCTTACCCTTTTCATATCATTTTTAAAGTTGCTAAACAAAATATTAATTGCTAGAAAGGTAATATACCTCTTATTCTGTAGGTTTTGTCTTTTAAAGTTATAATTGCTTCCTTTATGATGCTCCTAAATGGAAATGGCAGAAACACTAATCGGGGTGAAGGATGAGCAACAATGGCCCTTTTATGATTTCAGTTCCCAGAATGCCTGAGGAATTTGTGCCATGCTGGTTCAGGAATTCTGGGAGTTGAAGTCCATGGGTTGGCTGCCCCTGCCATTTTAACCATTTTAACCATTTTAGCTGAAGCATTATATTCTTAATGAAAATTTCTCAGTTGTGTTACAGTAAAGAGCTCAAAGCAATGGCCTGTGGCTTAATTTTTTTTTATTTCATTATATTTTCTGTCTATAAAATATTTTTCCCTTTCAAAAAATTTGTGAGTTAGGAGGGTGCATTGCAATGTGTTCAAGAAGGTCCATTCAAGTATTACCCTGACTTACATCTTCTGCCTCTTTCCTTTCTATTCCATTGTTTTCAAAGCCCATTCTGTGGTTATTTTCAGTGTTAGATAATTATTTGTGCAATCTGTTTGACCTTTAAGTATTTTTATATCACTTGAGGTTCTTCATTGGTGTAGTTAGCAATAAACCAGAATATTTATTGATTTTAAAGACCATTCTCCACCTGCCTTGTTCTTTCTGTCTAGTCTGAGTTGGAATTCAATGAACCATTAGAGATTGTATTTTCAGCAATAGGCAATGAGGGTCTAAGGACAAAATGCCTATTTACCACAGATGGCAATCTGGCAGATTTCCCTTGCCTTAATATAGGTAGGAAAACAATAGGAATAGCATCCCATTTTTGCATAAAAGTGTTGTATTATAACAGAGTTTTTCAAACTTTCCATTTTAAATTATATGAATTTCAATCCCCAGAAGTCTGGCTGGGGAATTTAGGGAGTTTGAGTTTACACATCTTAAAGTTGCTAAGTTTGAAAACAATATTGCTCTATAGCATGAAATACAGTGATTAGGTCATCACCTCCATGTTGGGGCCAAGATGTTTAAGGCGGATCTGATCTATTCCCTTAGCAAACAGTGTGGCGATAGATAGGTTTCTGTTTAACTGTGAGGAGATTCTGTATATGTGCTTCTCTCCAGGTGGTTTTAAATTAATGTAATGTTAGGCAAGAGTGCTTTTAAAGATGAAGAAGAGTAAGATAGTTTTGCCAGATGTTTTAAGGAGCAGCTCCTTCTACATACAAAGCTGAAGACCTGTGTTTATTAAAAAGCTGGAGATAGTGAAATGACAGGTGTTGGATTTATCTCTGCCTCATAACTAAGGGAACAATATAATATTATTATTGGATGTCACAATTTCTTTGGAAGACTGTATAGTGATTCAATTTTCAGGGGAAAAATATTCTAGAGAAACAACTGTGTAATAGCTATTTTACAATTCTTTAAAAGCTGGATATAATTCTTTGACTTCTAACTTACAGGGGAATTTCCTCATGGATGCATTCTTAGACTCTTGCATGGATCCTTCTTTATTTTAGCTTCATCCTAAATGAATGGGAAACTGACAGTTGTTTTTTATGAATTCACTCAATTGAACTATTGTCACAGATGTCTTGAGGCATCTTGGCACATATATCTTTCCGCAGAGTAATAATATTAAAGAAAGCTGCCTGACTAATGCCAGTTATCTATGAGAAAGTGACCTGCATTGATGAACTGATAGCAAACAGTTTAAATATAGATCTTGATTGAGAAAGAGCTGATTTTCACTGCCTCCTTTCCTTTTCAGCATTTATGCAAAGCAAATAAATTAGAAATACAGTGTTGGATATACTGTAATTTACCGAGTTTTGGGATGGAAGAGTAAAAGCAACTCTTTTGCCTCAGTTTGGGACTGAAAGGGTAAAATGGAAAATGAGATTTTGAGCTGGGTGGAGGATTGAAGAGAGAAAATTCAGGGTGAGGGGCATAGAAAAGAATCTGAGTGATATCATAGCCATGCTATCTGAAAGCAAAGGATGATGGAATTCCTCTCGTAATCCAGTATCCTAACAGCTTAAAAGGAAAGTATGATGTAAGAAAAGATAAACCTAAATCTACATACAAAGACTGAAGCTGTTCTTCATAAAAAAGAAAATCCCTCTGTACAAATGATATGCTCTGAGTCCATTCTTTAACAGTTACCCCTTAATGTTTAAGCTGAGTGATTCACAGTGCTTGAAGCCCGCTCCATAGGAAGAAGCAAAAATATTAGCAGCATAAATAACATTTCTAAAGCATTTTAAAGAAATGTCTTCAGTAAACTTTAGATACAAAAAGAAGCTTGGAGGTATAGATAAGAACAATTATGTCTGTCTGCAGGTAGTCCTTGACTTAAAACCATTCATTCAACAACTGTTCAAATTACAATAGCATTGAAAAAAACCTGGTCCTCACATTTATGACTGTTGCATCATCCCCAATGTCACATGAACCAATTTGGGCATTTGGGAACCAGCATATGTTTACAATGGTTGCAGCAGCAACCTGGGGTCATGTGATCACCATTTGAAACCTTCCAGACAGCTTCTGATAACTAAAATCAATGGGGGAAGATGGATTTGCTTAATGACCACATGATTCACCCAACAATGGCAAAAAAGACCATAAAATTGGGTGCATCTCACTTAGTTGCCTTGATTAGAAATGGAAATTCTGTGGCCAAGTCAAGGAGTACCTGTATTAGATTTTCTCTTGTGATAAAGAAAACAAATGATGCAGAGGTGGTATTCAGCAGGTTCTGACCAGTTCTGGAGAACCAGTAGTGGAAATTTTGAGTAGTTTGGAGAACCGGCAAATGCCACCTCTGACTGGCCCCGCCCCCATCTATTCTCTGCCTCCTGAGTCCCAGCTGATTGGTTGGGTCTTCTTTTGTTGCCCCCACAGGAGAACGGAACTGGAAAGCAGGTTAGTGGGGTGGGGAGGGAATGGGGATTTTGTAGTATCCTTCCCCTGCCACGCCCACCAAGCCATGCCCACAGAACCAGTAGTAAAAAAATTTGAATCCCACCACTGAAATGATGTCTTACCTTACCAACCATAATAGTGACAAGGTATGCATGCTACAGTCATCACTTTTGGACTTTGAAAATGCTGACTGCAATAAGCAGAAATTGTATTCATTCAAAGAAAGACATTGTTGGATTTCATCACAGAGTGACATGGGAATGATACAAAAATACCTTTTATGGTGCATGTGACTTTTACAATCCCATTTACAATAATACAAGAGACTTCTATTTGTTTCTTGCCATCATTTTGTTCACAGTCAGGACTAGTGAAGCCATAGCATTATAGTCTAACATCAAAGTGAATCACAGCGCAAAACACATCTTTGTAGCTCTACATATAGAGCTGCCCTTTATTATGCTGCTGTAATTAGGAGGGGGGATATGCAACTGGCTGGAATCACATTTTGATTGCAACAAAAACTTGACATATATACAATACAGGTTGCATTTTTAAATTTTACATAGGGTATATGGTCTTGAACCAATTGGCAATTTACACAATGCATTTTTATACAAAGTTTAACCGATTGCAAAATTTGGATTAGCGTCTATAAATAATTGAAGATGTGTATCCGCTAGTATTAAATGAATTACTCTAAATACTCTATAGTAGATCCATTTATCACTATATTTTCATTGCTAATATGCTGTAGTTCACTTCTAAATATTCTCCCATACTCTGATTGTAAAATATCATTACAATAGTGATTCAGTTCCACCATACTGTATGCATCAAAATCTGTGATTTCCTATAAATATAGACCAAAATGAATCTATACATAAATGACTGAAATATTTAGCTGTGAAATTAGTTACATTGCACCTCTCCCCTTCAACCTTGATGGAAGCTAGATTTTAAGGAATCCTGGTAGAACTTAGACAAGGCCATAGCTCTTCTAGAGAACTCAAAATCCAAGAATATGTTTTTCTAAGGTAGAAACACTATGCAGAACTGTGCTGTCAATTAATTCACCCTCTAATAGAAAGACTGCTCAGCCACCTAGAAGCATTTTTTTTTTAATGCCAGGTATCCTGAAATCACATTTTAATTTTTGTGCCTTAGTTATAAGGTTGTGTAATATCCAGATTTGTTAATAGTTTAATTTGCTGTTTCCTGATTAGACTAATGTGCATATCAAATAAGATCAGATAAAATAATGCAGCATATTGAGATATAAAATTATATAAGATCATCCTTATAGCAGCTGATCCCAATTTGATCTAGATAGGAAATTTTCAAGATTTGTTCATGGAAGTACAATATGTATTAAAGTGTTATAATGTGATTATATTTTTGGATTTGTAGTTGAGTTGCTTTAACTTATGTTGTACTGGGCGTGGGCTGTAATTAAAAAAGATGATAATGATACTTTAAAAAGAGACCCTTCACTGATTGCAAGAATTAGATACTTTAAGGGTGAAATTCTATGCATGCTGATTTAGAAGTAAATCTACTGACTTCTGAATAAATATTATTTCCAAAACACCACTGCCATTTTTATAAGAAACTGTGATGACTTTGCCATTTACACATGTCTGGCCATTAACAACCCAGAATTTTATAGTGAAATTAACCTGGAAACCTTATAAGCAAAACCTACCATAAAGATAAGAACACACCTTGACATTTATTTCTGAGTCAATGTGTATAAAACTACATTATCTATGCTGAAAATGAATCTTTATGGACTGGTTATCATTTACATATCAATTGGCAAGTAACTCTGCATAAAGATCTCGGAAGGAGAAAAAAAGTCCGGAAATGTAAAAGCGTTAAAAAAACATAATATAAACAAAATGATCATTCACCCTGATAGCAATTCAATCATTCAGAGTGAGATGATCGTGTTATCTTATCATCTGATTGTATTATGGGATGTTACTTCTGTGGTGAATGGCCACTTTTCTTATCTTAAGCTTTGCAGATGTCTGTTACAAAGCATCTTTTGCATTTCATTGCCGGCTGCTACCCATTTCCCCTCCCAGGGCCATCTGGGTCTCTGCATTGATAGATTTTGTCACCTTGCCTTGCCTTGCCCTTGCCCCCCCCCCACCCCCATATCCCCACAGACCCACTGGCACTCATGCAGCTACAGCCACTCTCTTCCTCTACCTGTGATCTTACATAATTGACTCCCTATGTAATCAGCTCCTCAGTGATGGGTGCCCAACACAGATAGCAGCTATTCTTTTCATCTTCCTTTCATCACCCTGTTATACTGCTGATTAGCTTACCCATCTGCCTAGAGGAAGGTGGCCGTGTCTGAATGAAAGTTGCAAGTGCTACTGATTAACAAAGGCAACCAGCCCACTGCTTGGACAAAAGATGAGGCAAACTGGCAGGCACAGCAATGGTGATGTCAGTGAATTTTCAGAAGTCACAAGAGCTATTCGCAGTGGTCCAAAATTTTAAGACCACCTATCGCTCATTCTGAGTAACACTTTATTAGTTGGGCAAACATTTGGACTTATTTAGAATCATCTTTTTTTTCCCCTCCAGATTAAGTTTAGGCTCAGATTTGGTGCACTTTGTTTTCTTGCTTTTCTACACCAAAATGTCCAAGCATGTCCAAGAGATAGTTTTTGTTGAGGATTTAGAATAATTTATGAAGAAGAAATTGGAAACAGGTCATTGGATGAAATATTACTTGAAGCCCTGGGAAACCAATAAACATCATCCCTATAGTTTCTCAGGTCTTTCATTAGAGTAAAAAAAATACAATAGCTGAAACAAATACCTATTAAAAAAGGCACTTATGCACATGTTTAAATATTTCAGACTTTATATCGGAAACTCTAAATTTTTAGGGGCAAAGTTTCCAGCTGCCGCCACTCTTTAGGGATAACAGAAGAAAGGAGGGATAGATGAAAACTACCACTATGACTGGTCTGCTTAGTCTGAAACATTCTTGGTTTAATTTGAGAAATTGCCAGGATGGCAGCTTTCTTCAAAGATGTCTTTCCCCCTCCCCCCACCCCCCACTGTGTCCAGCTTAGAGGAACTTGTGTTTAATCCAATTCCTCATTTAATCATAAAGGTAAACTATTCCACTTGACGTTCAAGTAATGCCAAGAAAGTGCTTCAAATGATTCTTTAAAATATGTTGTTGTTGCTTCCCTTCTTCCTCTACATATCTCCTTTCTTCCGAAAGCTCAGGATATTTTATTTCCATTTTATTTCCTCTTCATTGGGATGAGAGAAAAGAACCGGTCTAAGATAATTTAGTCGGCTTTGTGGACTTTCGGAATACAGGTAGTCCTTGACTTATGACCACAATTGAGCCCAACATGTCTAGGACCTTCAACATGTCTCTCCTGCCAGATCTGATGGGACAGATAGATGTAATTGGGAAGAGATGGTCCCTCAGATAACAGATCTGGATTTGAAAGCAAACTAGTAACCAAAGCAGCTCATGGAGCAGAGGTATAACATGTATCTTTCTAGGAACGTTCATAACTCCCAATCCCACTGAATTTTGCAGCAGCTGAAGCTTCTGGATATTCTTCAAGGGCAGCCCCATTATAATTCTAGCAGCCCATCCAGTAGCCCACCCAGGAGATGGCCAAGTAGAACCTCAGGATCCAGGAACAGGTACAACTGGTGCACGATGCACAAAGGTCCTCATAACCATGATGGCTACCTGGGGTCCAGGTTGTGCACCAGGTTTATTTGGGGTAGTGCTACCCCATTCAGTACTAAATATGGCAGTGATAGCTAACCTTTTCATCATTGTGTGCTGAAAGTGAACAAATGCACGCTTGCCTGCACTCATAATGCAATGCACACACAAACCCCCATGCTCCCCCGCCCCCTGCACATGCACGCATGATCCCCCAGGCTCCCGTGCTCCCCACACATGCATGACCGCCCCCCCTCACTCCCACTGCCACATGCATGGCAGATACCTGACAATCAGCTGGCTGCTGGGAGGAGGAACTGAGGTGCGCAGTGGAACTGAGCTGGGGAGATGGTTTGCATGCCGGCAGAGATGGCTCTGCATGCCATAGGTTTGCCATCATGGAAATATGGTAAAGTCGTAGGTTCAGAAGGCCCTAAATTAAAGCCAAAGCCACTCAGTCTTGCCAGGGTTCAACTGAAGCCTGTTCTTCACTGAGATGTTCATATTCTACAGGCACCAAGAGAGAACATCCACATCAAGGGTCTTCAAACTTGGCAAGTTTTAAACTTGTGGATTTCAACTCCCAGAATTTCTGAACTACCATGACTGAAGGAGGAATTCTGGGAGTTGAAATCCACAAGTCTTGAAGCTGTCAAGTTTAAAGTCTCTTTTAAAGGAGAATATTTGTAATTCAGGGTTGAAAGGAGATGTCCTTGATCCTCTCCGAGCTTGCTGGTTTTCTTGCAAATGTTTCATTACCCTAATTAGGTCTCATCATCACAACAAGCAACAAACCTGATGCACAACCTAGACCCCAGGTAGCAGTCATGGCTAGGAGGACCTTTTTGCGTTGTGCATCAGTTGTATCTATTCCTGGATTGTGAGGTTCTACATACAGTTACCTAGTTAAAGTAATAAAACATATGCAAGAAAACAAGCAATCTCAGAGAACACCAAGGACCTCTCACAGTATTCCTTAATTTGCCAGGAACAGAAAGGGTCCTTTAAATATTTTACTGCTGAATTTCCTAGAAATAAGCTAATTTGATTATTTGGTTGCTTAAAGATTTGATTTTTTTTCCCTTTGAAATTTGATGTCATGCTTCACCAATTTTTATAATTTAGTGGATATGCTGTGCAGTATAACAACATGTTTTTATTTTACTCGCTAATATTTCTGTTCAGAAAAATATATGCACTGTTGGAGGTAATGTATTAGAGATGATTTTGTCAACGTACCTAGAAAAACAGAAACCAAATCTAAGTAAATAATTTTAACTGAGGAATTCTTCAATAGCCATTTTGGTCTTTCAGATAATAGAGTTTCTTATAGTTCGAAGTAACTTTGATCCAAAGAAAGAAGTACTTCAGTTTTCCAATGTTTGCTTTTGCAAATCTGGCATTTTTTTAAAAAAATAGTAAATTTGTCATGTTGCATCATTTTCATATCCTGGGGGAAATCAATAATAAATAATGCTACCATATTTGGACTGCAAGTAACTGGACATCCACCAGGTAGCATCAAAGGGAAAGCTGTCTGGTGGTTATTTAGTTCTTTATAGCCCAAAGCTAAAGTTAGTAGCTAAATTCATCGCAAACTGTGCTCCAAAAGCTCAGCTTGTGTGTGTGCCTTCAAGTCAGTATTGACAAATCCCTGCAATTTTTTTGTCAAGGGTTTTCATAAGTAGCTTGCCATTGCCTCCTTTCTTGGACTAGGAGAGAGTGACGGACCCAGAATCACCCAGCTGGCTTCATGCTTGTTTACAACTCATCTTCTTCCTGGTTTTTAGCCTGGGTCCTTGACCATTACAGCAAAGTGCTTCTCTCTTTCAGCTTGATGTCCTTGGAAAAACACCCAACGCATCTATTCCAACACCTGTCCCTTGGACAAGCTAAATTTTGCATAACTGAACTTTCTATTTATATTTCTTTATAACAGATTATGCGCGCAGACAGATAGTTAATTAGAAAAGAAAACCTTGTGAGTTTCTCACGAAAGATGAAGCAGCTGTGAAATGAATTGTATCTGATTCTGTTACCTTACATGGACTTCCACTGTGTCCTTTCACCTACTTTAGATGTGTCTTTTCTTTTAGGATGAGCATTATAGCTGTTCATTTTTCCAGAAATGCACGTAAATAGATGAAAAGCCTTGAAGTGCTGTCATTGGTGTCCTGGAAACACTGAACTGTATTGTCATTTCTTAATATGTATATAGACTAACATTTATTGATATTTATTTTCCTCCAGACATCAAAATTGATATTTGGTATGTAGGTATTCCAGTTGTGAGGATTTTCTTGTTTTCTTGTTTTTTTGCTTATGTTGTATGGATCTGGAAATTGAGGTCTTAATCTCATTCCAAGATCAGATCTTGGGTTTTCTTCTCTTGCTTCACTTCTAGCATAATTGAAAGTTATGACAGAGTGTGTTACTTATTTAAGAATAAAAATCCATTTATATTAGAAGGAGCTCTCTCTATATCTAGGGACCACTTCTTGGATTGCCCTTAAAAGCTTATAAAATAGAAATGATGGCCAGAGATGAAATGTTTAGGTTGCAAGATACTGACTGTGTATGATAACCACCACTTGAATTTATGGAATAGACTCTCCCCTCGTGGGTCACTGTGAATACACACATTGGAGCACAATCCTGTCTAGGTGTAACTTTGAGCAATATTTTCAACAGTGAATCGATTGACAGGGAGTTACCCATTCTCACCAAAACATCGCTTTTTTGCAGGCCTCTCTGTAGGATGTTTAGATTTTGATGAAAGTGATTGGAAAAAAGTTATTTTGTCCTCGACATTACCATCTGTTCCTATATCTTTCACAGATGCTCTATATGTGGCCTTAAAAAAAAAAAAGTCTTGATCGGGTTGTTTCAGTGACTTACCATGTCTGAGCATTCAGATTCTCTTTATTTTAAAAAATACGTTCACTTGGGAGGAGAATATGAAAAAAAAAAAAATCCAAAGCCCAAGGCATATTTTCACAAAAAAGGGATGCAGTGTTACTTTGTGTGATGTGTTTATTATTTACCAAATCCTTTTCTTACAAAAATTGCTTGCTGTCGAAATTTGAGGTCACAGAATGTGCTTCTGCAAACTGATATGAAGCGTTGTCTGCATTCTGTTTATTAAACTCCGAAATCTGCTGTATTCTTTATCTAAAGTACTCCGCTGACGGAAATCCCTTCGTTTTTCAGGTTGTTGCTAGTTACTCTTTTACCCTTCGTCCTTGGTGCTAGCGTTTAATACGGGCTTGTGCGTAAAACGATTGTTTAACAGACACCTCTAGCATAGTTTTGATATTTTGTGGTGTGTTTTTTATTTCTGCTGAGGGCCAGTACAGTAACAAATTTACTTTCTCATTGAAGAACAAATGATAAAGATGTTTACTGGCCAAAGTGACAAAGGATGTGCAGAAGAGCAAAGAGGTGAAGGATCATTGTGTTTCCAGCCTAATCCTAATCAGCAGATCATAGACTTTTGTCTTCCCAGGTCACCTTGTACCCAATAGATTAGCAGAAAAAATAGAGGTTATCATCCTTGTTGTTGCCCAGAATGAATCATCTCTTTCTTCAGCCTAGATTAGGTGTCCCTTAAAATGTTGTCCTGCCTGATGACCCCAATTTTTAAGGATGGTGAAAAAGAATGGAAAGGCCTTGTTATTTCCTACAGCATATTCTTCTCTTACCACATGGTTTCCATGCCCACCATCACTGTCTTTAATCAAATAGATTTTGCAGAGTTCTGGGTATGGTATAAAGCTGAAGATTCGTCTACTTCCTATCTTAAGGGCTTTTTTACCTCCAAGGAAGTATCTTCTTTTGCAAAACCTAACAGGGCATAATGAAGATGTCATCCATAGCCCAGTTTATATATTATTCATTCCCTTTTCCTTAGTCAAGCTGCTTTGAGCCAGGCACCGGAAAACTGATATTTTAAGATTTGTGGCTCTCTTTTTCTTCTCCAAGCCACATCCATTTTTAAAAACTTCTGATCTAAAGCAGACTTCTAGGAAGGCTTCTCATTCATTTTGTCAGTTAAATTCATCCTTACCCGAAGTGAAATGTTATATTTAATGATTAGACATGCACAACACTTCCTGAAAATATGAGTTAGGGGGAGACCTAATAATTTATTTTTTCCCCTTAGTTACTAAGACAAAAGGGGGAGTTTAGTTGCTCCTACACCAGCAGGCTTGCTCCAAAACTTTTCATTTTTTTCAGGTGTTGATTATTTGGAGGGAAATCAGATTGGACCACAGAAGCTTCAGCCTTCTGAATTGAGCAGAATGAAAAACAATCAGCAAATTCAACTTTTCTGAAGGGATGAGGAAGTGGTATTAATGTCTCAAAGAACTGTCAAAATAATGGACTGCAGCTATTTTTATTTCTGTGATTCATGCCTTGTTCAAAAGGCTTTGCAACAGATGCTGTGACCCATATATGTAGAAAAGGGGTAGAACTTTGATTGCAGTCATGGCAGCCATCTTTGATTGCAGTCATGGCAGCCATCTTGACATTTTGGAACCTTTGCTGTGTACATCCCTTGGCCTTATTAAATATTATCATTGGACTTAAATGGACCTGATGAAGAAAAAAAGGAAGATGAAGAGCCCCACTGCATACTCTATACCAGGGGTGTCAAACTCAAGGCCTGCAATCCACGGCTCCTAATGTGGTAGGATCTGGCCCGCAGAGCCACCCTGGTCTATCTAGTGCAAAGAAGAAAGATCAGGCCACCGTAGCTTCGGCCTGGTCTCCCCCGGTGCAAAGAGAAAAGATCAGGCCAGCGTAGCTTGACCCGGTCTACCTAGTGCAAAGAAGAAACATGCCAGCAGTTTGGGAAGTGGAGTCAAGCTGGCCACACCCAGCTAGTTGACCACACCCACCCAGTCAGCCACACACCCCTGACCATTCCCTGCCCGAGGTCAACCGCAGCCCTGATGCGGCCCTCAATGAAATTGAGTTTGACACCCCTGCTCTACACACTTGAAAAAATATTATTATTATTATTATTATTATTATTATTATTATTATTATTATTATTATTCATAAAATGACAGTATACACAGCAAACGAGATAACCATGCTGGATTTTGTATCACAAATCACTAGTCAAACACTTCCCAAGTGTAAGAAGTGCGTGATGTATCGGCAGATTATGCGAGCAGATCCCAGTAAGGTGACCTTCTGCAGCTGACCAATGGTGATTTTGTCAGCACCAATTGTTTTTAAGTGCTTGACTAGGTCTTTAGGCACAGCACCCAGTGTGCCATGTATCACTGGAACCACCTGCACTGGTTTATGCCAGAGTCTCTGCAGTTCGAGTCTCAAGTCCTGATATCTGGTGACTTTTTCAAGTTGTTTTTTATTATTATTATTATTATTATTATTATTATTATTATTTAGAATTCCTTTTACCCTTTATTATTTTCATAAATAATTCAAGGAGATGAACAGTCTTAATACCCCTTCCTTTTATTTATTTTTTCCCACCACGACTACCCTGTGGTGGGAAAGAAAGTGACTGGCCCAAAGTCACCCAGTCACTTCCACACCTAAGACAGGACTAGAACTCACCATCTCCTGATTCCTGATCTGTTGCCTTAATCACTAGACCAAACAGCAAAATAACTTAGGGTTCATGCCACACATATCTTTTGGGTGCTCTATACTGAAAGCTAAAAACAAGAGGAAATTTCTATTAATAGATGCCAATTATGTCCAACTCCTATCCAAATTGCTGTCTAGTCTTCCTCTACCACTCTGAACATGAGGCCGAGGTAGTCCTGGACTTACAACAGTTCATTTAGTGACCGTTCAAAGTTACAATGGCACTGAAAAAAGTGACTTATGACCATTTTTCACAGTTACAACCTTGGAAGCATCCCCAGAATCATGTAATCAAAATCCAGATGCTTGGCAATTGGTTCATAAAGATCATGTGGTCACCTTTTGCAACCTTCTGACAAAGCAAAATTAATGGGGAATCCACATTCACTTAACAACCGGGGTTATTAAATTACCAACTGCAGTGGTGCACTTAACAACTGCAGCAAGAAAGGTCCTAAAATAGGGCAAAGCTCACTTAAATGTTTCACTTTACAGCAGAAAATTTGGACTCAATTGTGGTTGTAAATCAAGGACTACCTGTGTAACAAATCTGAATGCTTAAGGTAGAAATAGTTAAGATTAGCAGCCTTTGTTTTCCTTAATGTCTATCACTCTGACCTGTCCATCAAGGTTTGTTTGGTAAATGCCCAACTAAAGAATCCGGATCGAGGCCTGGCTTATTGTATCCCCCTTCAGTGGAAGCGTTAGTCATATCTGCGGACAGGGCCTGAATGCTCAGATCCAGCAGAGATGCAGCCTGATACTGGTTAACCAGGCCCTTGATAACATCAGTCGTGCAAGAAAGTATTATAGGCCTCCAAATGGAACACCCAGAACTGTCCTTTCCAGACATTTTTGCTATGACCACCAATGGTGGGATTCAAATTTTTTTTACCATCGGTTCAATGGGCGTGGCTTGGTGGGCGTGGCTTGGTGGCATGGCAGGGGAAGGATACTGTAAGTCTTCATTCCCTCCCCACTCCTGGAAGAAGGCTATTGCAAAATCCCCATTCCTTCCTCATCCCACTAACCTGCTTTCTAGCTCCCTTCTCCTGTGCAGGGCAACCAAAGGAGACGCAGCCAATCAGCTGGAACTTGGGAGGCAGAGAATAGATGGGGTGGGCCCAGTCAGAGGTGGTATTTTCTGGTTCTCTGAACTACTCAAAATTTCCACTATCGGTTCTCCAGAACTGGTCAGAACCTGCTGAATGCCACCTCTGATGTCCACCCACATTCTTTACACATATCTCCTCTCTACTTCCAAGCTTATTCAGCCTTTGCTAATTGCAAATATTAATTAGTGCTATTTTATGCCACAGTACATTATTCTAGATTTAAGGATGGAGGGGGGAGGGAGGGAGAGAGAGGGGGGATGTTGGATATCCTGCATGAAAACTATCCTATTTTTTTTTTCAAGCCTGCAAATAGAATCAGATTGCTTTGCTGGAGCATATCCATAGACAGTGGCACCAGTCTGGATTTATGCAAGTGTTAAGAAGAGTGCTTCCAGACAGATAGCTCCTGGCACTGCCAATCAAATAAGTCTGTTCAATGTTCAGTTTTTCTTGTATCAAAAAAAAATAATGTCAGAAGAAAACTTGGAAAGGGGAATGGCTTAAAAGTGAGGAAGGGGGGGAGAATAAATGGAAGTGTACATCTTTAAGACACCCTCCCTTCTACAAAATGTCATGTTGGAGGCTGGATGATTGCACAATCAAAACCACTGCTGGAATCAACTCAAGATCCAAACTATTGAACCCAGCTGGCTAGTCATGGTACTTCCTATGAATTTGGGTGCTCTTTAAAAAACAAGCAAACAACAACAACAACATGTTTTTCCTTTGATGAAGGATGGCTTTTATTTCCATTTGGCGAGTAAATCCCTGTGCTGTGTCGTTCCGCATTTGCTACTGATCAGAACTCAAAATGGTTATGGCACGGTTGAATTAGATTCAGGATCCTAATACATTTGAGTAGTGCAATGCCTTCAAGACAGGATTCTTTTTTGGTTAACTCCTCCATCTACTGGATGCTCCCGGAACTGCAACTTTAGGCCAGCTTTAAAGCAAAGCTTGCTGGCTGGACATTAAGAGAGCCTCACCCAAACTTCAGGTGTTTGAGGCATTGAGAGTTTGGCATTCTGTTATTGCTATATAAAGCAGCCTAAATGTTTGGTTATTGTGCCTTTTAAAAATCCAACCTATTTTTGGAGTGGTAATTCGGGCAATTTTACCCGAGGAATAGTTGGTGTAACCTGCTCTCTACTCAATCTGCAGACTCTTTCCCATGATTCAGTTGTCAGTCATAACAGTTCTCTGAGGAGTGTGCCAGAAAGAAACTAAACCATGATAGTTTTTTGCTGCCCCCATCACTAATCCCCCATTACTTCGGTTCTGGCTTGTGACAGGGGAACTCTAAGGATGGAGTATGGAGAAGTAGGATCTAAAATTGGACAGAATTTGAACAAACTCGCCCAAACACTGATGCCTATTTTCACAGTCAAGATAAGGACAGTTAAAGATCCACTGATGCAAAAATGCAGGAGAAAAGAGTCCAGATCAAAGGAAGGAAGGAAGGAAGGAAGGGAGGGAGGGAGGGAGGAAGGGAGGAAGGGAGGGAAGGAAGTGGGCTTTATTTCTGTGTTCTAATGTTGGCTGATCTCCTGCACATATATGACTTCTTCTATATCAGTAAATGCTATTTATCTATCTGGGTCATGTCCTTAAACTTCTGCAGACAACTGCTAAGTGTGTGCTGGGTTTCTGGAGAGAAAGTTATTGGTGGGTTTGGTATGAAGTCTGACCAGGAGAGTGTTCTTATAAGGCCACCCTCATCCCTGATTTTCGACATCAGCACCAGTGGGAAAGCTAGAAGACAGTCACAGCATAACTGGGATTGGAGATTGTTTAACAGATGGATATCCCTATGAGTTTAGCTATCCGATCAGTAGTCTCACACACTCACACCCTATTTCATCTGTCACTTCTCCCAGCCTGGGGATCAACTGTTAAAACTTAGAGATGCAGAAAAAGAAGCGGGAGAGGAGGCTTTTTCGTCTTCAAATTTCTGAATACCTCATCAGCCCGCCCTCTCTCTCTCTCTCCCTCTCCCTCTCCCTCTCTCTCCCTCCCTCCCTGTGTCTCTCTCTGTCTTTCCCTCCCTCTCTCTGTTTCTGGCTATCTGTCTCTCTTTCTCCCCCCCTCTGTCTCTTTCTGTTTCTCCCTCCCTCTCTCGGTTTCTGTCTGTCTCTCTCCCCCCCCCGCTCTCTCCCTCCCCCCACTCTCTCTCTCTCCCTTGCTCCCTCCCTCTGTCTGTCTGTGTGTGTCTCCCTCTGTCTCTCTCTGTCTCTCTCTGTTTTTCTCCTCCCTCTCTCTTTCTCTCTTTTTCTCCAGCTTTGTGGGACAATCACTCCCACTTTTCCTATGAGCTGTAATTGAGGCTGCGTTTGCCAGATTCAGAAGTAGCCCAAGTAATTCCTGACAAACCCTCAACTGATTCTCCTTCTCACACTTCAGTGCCCCTTCCCAACACACAGTATGCCTGTTGTTAAATAAAGGTTTAGTGACCTTTTGGAAGAGAAGGTTAAATTCATGTTCCAAATCTATCTGAAACACTGTAGTTTCAGCCACCCAGTGCTGACAAAGTGGCAAATAGAATCCATACTTTAAGAGCCACTTGGCAACGCCACAAAAAAACAATGGGTGCAGATGTGGTACCTGTGACTGGAGATTTTACAGTATCCCTCCCCTTCCACACCCACCAAGCCATGCCCACAGAACCAGTAGTAAAAAAAATTGAATCTCACCACTTACAGATGGTGCATTATATTGATAACTATTAGCCGCTTAAGTTGAAAAACATTAAGACCCAAGGAATTGCCTCAGATATGGTTGGATTGGACACACAATTAAGGAAACATCAAGGATTGCTAGGGCATGTCCATGCCATGCTTACATGCAAGTGGGCAAGATCTGGGTAACAATTGTTTAATATCTGCTCTGGTTGCTTAAAGACTGGTTTTCTACATCCTAGATAAGATCCTAAAGATGATTTTATTGGGAGAAAAAAAATACATTTTGGTACAGGAAGTTTTTGTGACTGCGAAAGTGCTATGGACAAGCACTAATGTTGTAATTCCACGTGTGCATTCTGGGGTAGAAAATCCTTTATAAATCTACTTCTACCATCTGAATCAGGTAGGGCAAAACCTTTCAGGCTGAGCTTGACTTGTGATGATATGATGGGCACAAGAGCTTGGATGGCAATGCAAGAATGTCTTGGCCTTCCCTCCTGGGAATTATGCCTAACTTCTCAATCAAGCCTATAATTTATTTTTCAACAGCTATTTTATTAGAGGAGGCAAGCTATATTTCTTTGGACTGAGGTATGTTCAGAGCAGTTTCAAAGAATTGCTCAAAGGGAAATTCAAATTTAAACTAGAGACATATTTTTAAAAAAGAAACAAAGAAAGAAAATCCACCAAGGTATTTTAACCAAGAACATTGTCGAAGGAATTGTCTGTCTCTTGATAATTTGGGATAATAAGACATATGCGTTGCTGTAGTCATAGTAGTCAAAACTTTTTTCAATGGGATGCATGGAATAACCTGCGTCTTCTCTAAATCCTGCTTCTGGTGAAGCTGTTAGCGCTCAACTTCAAACTGTATCTGCCCTCTGCTGTTATTTCGTCATCTGCATAATCAAAAGATAAATAAAAGGCTTTATCTAAACATTTCTGAAGTGAGTTGCATTGAAATTCCTTGTTGGAACAAGGAATTCCTTGTTGGAACAATTCCTTGTTGGAACAAAAGGATGACATTAAGCAATTAACTGCAAACACACCAGTCAAGTTAGGACAGTAACTAACACTTCTCAATTCTATCAAAAAGATGATTGTATATATTTATGTGTTCACTGTAGAGTCGTTGTTATAGAACTGAGAACTGCTGGTGTTCTGAAATGGCCTGCAGGTAAAATTTTACAGAAAATGTAATCAAATATCTATGATCTGATTACCAAGAAAGAAACAATCTTTATTTTCAAAGCAGCAAGTTTCTAAACCTCAATGTCAGCCAAAAACAAAAACAAGGAAAAAAAACCCTTGCCATTAAAAAAAAAGTTTTTGCTTACAGTCTATTGCTCCTATAATCCTTCTAACCTTTATAATTTTTACCAAGGTACTTACTACCATCATGTTTTTTTGTTACCATTAATTTGAACACTATTCCGGATTTGGAAAGAACTGAAAAAGCAGTTTAGGATAAAGTATGGAAAACTAACTTTTTAATAAGAAACAAGTAATATTACACAAAGAGGCTTGATGCAAGTTTATGCAGATCACAGAATCAGAACAGCCAGTGTACAATTCTGAGGGATTTTTTTTTCTGAGGGATTTTTTTGGAAACTGGAAAGCTGTGGAAGGGGGCCGGGGGAGGAATGCAACAAGTGCCACTATTAAGAAATGCTGCTTGAATTGCAACACAGCCTCTCAAGAGGGCTGCTGAAGCCACGTGGTTGAGTAATTTGAAAAGTGCAAAGAGAACAGAAGTATTGCAGCCACCTAAGATGTATGTTCAATGTCCCTGCAGTGAGGTCATTGATCATTTCAACGAAACAGTGCTGGCAGAGCATTTTCTCTGATAGCTTTGGACTTTAGAATCCAATCCTTCCAGTATTTGGATGCAGGCAGTAGGAAAGTTGGAGAAGGGTGAGCAATACAACCCATGGCTAACCCCAACCTTATCCCAAAAGCTTATTACCTTCGTAGTATTTGTGTGGCAGACTGAACTATTGCAACAGTACTATCCAATGAAATCTTGACATGTCCTAGTTGTGACACAGAATAAGGAGAAGCTATTATCAGGCAAATGACTAGGAGTATGTCACAAGTGCAATGCACTTTGGAGTCAACTTTTTTCTCCCTCAGATTGCCAAGTTAAATCCACAAGAATGCCACCACCAAATCGCTAGCATTTTGCAAATCTCATCTCATAATGCTCATCCAGCTATCTGGCTGGGGCACAACAGTTATTTCTGTTCCTTAAGCATGGCAAATTGGTCTGGGCAGTTGTTGATGACAGAGAAGATGGAATGTCTTTCTTGCCAGACCATATGCTGATGGAGGCAGACAGAAATTTGGCTCTTCCATGCTGCTCTTCTCAGTTTCTGAAGATAGAAATAGTGGTTCATTCACCAGCATATCCACAATTATGGTTTACTCCTCTTGACAAAAATTGGTGGTCTCTTCCTGGTGACCAAATTTGCAGATGGTACTAAGCTGGCAGGAATAGCCAACACCCTAGATGATAGGCTCAAGATCCAGATGGATCTTGACTGACTTGAACACTGGGCCCTATCCAGTGATGGTATGCTACCGGTACAGCCTGGTTCGACTGAACTGGTAGTAAAAAAAAGACTCCAATCAGTTGAGAGGAGGAAAACAAGCCTCCTAGAATTAGCTGAGAGGATCATAGACCAAAAAGCGCATGGGAGGGTGGGAGGGTCGCTCCTAGCTTTTCATTTCCTCATCCTCTCAGCTGACTGGCTTGTTAGGGGTGCACACATTGGGGGGGGGGGCGTGTGTGTGCACACATGCATGTGATCACCCACCGAATCGGTAGCAACTAAGGTAAGATCCCACTACTGGCCCTATCTAACAAAATGAAATTCAGTGTGGAGAAAAGTATAATCTTACACTTAAGCAAGAAAAACCAAAAGTACACATAGAGACTGTGTGAAACCAGGCTCAACAGCAGTAACTGTGAGAGGGATTTTGAAGTCTTAGTGGACAGCCAATTAAATATGAGCCAACAGTGTGCAGTGGCAGTCAAAAAAGTCAATGCAATCCTAAATTGCATTAACAGAGGGATACAATCAAGATCAAGGGAGGTACTAATACCACTGTATAAAGCCTTAGTAAGACCACACTTACTAAGAATACTGCATCCAATTTTGGTCACCACACTATAAAAAAGTTAGTTGAGACTTTAGAAAAAGTACAGAGAAGAGCAACCAAAAGGATTAAGGGACTGGAGGCTAAAACATATAATGAATGGTTGCAGGAACTGGGCATGGCTAGCCTCGTGAAGAGAAAGACCAGGGGGTACATGATAGCAGTGTTCCAATATTTGAGGGGCTGCCACAGGGAGGAAGGGGTCAATCTATTTTCTAAAGAGCCTGTAGGCCAGACAAGGAATAATGGATGGAAACTGAACAAGGAGAGATTTAACCTGGAAATAAGGAGAAACTTTCTGACAGTGAGAACAATCAACCAATGGAACAGCTTTGCCCTCGGAAGCTGTGGGAGCTTCATTACTGGAAGCTTTCAAGAAGAGACTGGACTGCCACCTGTCAGAAATGATGTAGGGCAGGGGTGTCAAACTCATGTTGTCACGGCAGCATCATGTGATATATCAGACTTTTTCCCCCTTTGCTAAACTGGGCAGGGGCATGGCCAGCATGTGACACATCCGGCCCTGGTGTAGGCTCTCCTGCTAGTGCAGAGGGTTGGACTAGATGACCTACAAAGTTCCTTCCAACTCTGTTAATCTGTAGTTTTCTTCTTCTTTTTCCCTAGCAGGTAGAAAATTCTCAAAGAGTTTGTCTTCTGTCAGTTTTCAACTGATCACTGCTGAGGTGAGACATTGCTGGTGAATAATTATTCTCTAAGGAAGGAAGTGGTTATGTTTGAAGAGATGCCACCTGATCATTTAATGAAGCTGAACCCAAATCAACCCTACACTATGGCCATAATTCCCTAAAGCAGCAACATGTTTATATTACTATTCTTAAATGATATTCTGCACTATATCCTACTGGATTCTATAATGTGCTTTTTATTAGACTGCTAAAAATTGACCAATTTGAACTAAAACATAGAGTACCTTACTTTCTTGTTTCTTGTGAAATTTTCTTAAGCTTTCTTAAAAAATAAGTTAGAAGAAGCACTAGAACAGACAAGAATAATTGAACGTGTATCAGCTTGTGTAAAACTCTGATGGAAGCAGTCACCACCCTAAACATACCTAAATTGTCATTTATTTCATTTATTTATTTTATTTATTTATTTATTTTATTTGTCAATTGCTTACAAGATAATAGGTATAAGTAAAAACATAGTTATGAATACAGGGATGCATATAAGAAAAATAAAAAAATATATAAAAGAAACAATAGGACAGGGACAGTAGGCATGTTGGTGCGCTTATGCACACCCCTTATAGACCTCTTAGGAAAGGGGTGAGGTCAATAGTAGACAGTTTGCAATGGCCTGTTTTCTTGCAGGCACAGGGAGGTTCCTGTTAGTAGTAACTTCTAAGGGGAAGAAACAATACCAGAAGGGCAACTGGTACTTTTTATTTCATGCTTCCTTAAAGGAAATTAATTTGAATTAAAAATGGCTAATGCAGAGTAGAAGAAAGTAGCTGGTTTTGCAATAATTATTCAGTTGTCAGCTAGGTTGGTTAGGAACTTATTTGATTTCTCACTTGGTGCAGAATTAGTTTTCCAATTGATATCAGGATAATTGAAGTCTCCCATTACTATTGTTGTGTGTTTCCTGCATATGTTTGTTAATTGGCTGGCAAAAAAGACATATATATTTTCTGCTTGATTCGGTGGCCTATAATATACACCTAAGGCCATGTCATTCTTTTTTCTTTTATATTGACCCATATGCATTCTAGGAGGTTTTCATCTTTGGTTTCATGCATTTCTGTAGCAATATAGTGGTCCTTTACATACAGTGCAACTCCACGTCCTCTTTTATGGGGTCTGGGTTTTTTTGAATAGTTTGTATCCTTCTACCAGTATGTTCCAGTCATGGGTTTCATCTCACCAAATTTCTGTTATTCCAGCTATATCATAATTACCTTCATGTATTCTTAGTTCGAGTTCACCCTGTTTGCTCCCCAGACTTTGTGCATTTGTATATAGGCACTTGAGGTCTTTATGTCTGATACTGTGTTTCCTGTCTACATAACCTGTGTTGTGCCTGCCTGTCCCTACTTTCTTACCACCTGTTTGATTAGTGCACATGGTCTGGCACTCACTATTAAATGCTTGGTTTTGGTTGGCATCAAGGTTGATAATCTTACCTGCACAAACATCTATTTTGCATGCACTGGTATCCTTATTAGTTTTAGGTTGCTGGGGACAGAAATGTTCTCAATCCATTAATTCTCTGTCCCCGCTGTTTAATTTAAATGTTTATCCAGGAAATCTGTGAATTTAATGCCAAGTAACTCAGTCCCTTTCTTTGATGGATGCAAACCATCTCTTTTGTACAGTTTTTCATTGGACCAACTGCAGACATCATGACCAATAAAACAAAAGCCTTCCCTTTTACATCACTCCTTTAGCCACACATTAAACTCTGCTACACACTGCCCTTTCCCTTTTTGTTCCTTGTATATGGTAGAACTCCGAAAAGATAAGCCTACAGCCCATATTACTAAGTTCATACCCCAAGCTCTGGAAGTCTTTTTGAACAGAAAGTACATCCTTCTGATCATTTGTACCAAAATGTATAATAGCATCCACATCACAGTCCTTGACTATCTTAAGAATATGCTTCTTGTCTCTGCTGGCAGTAGCACCTGGTAGACACCTGACCTTTTTCAAAACCTCAGTATCCTTTCCTAAATTTACATCCCTTACAATTGAGTCCCCAACCAGAAGGCGGCTTCTCTTTTTGGATGCCTTGCTCTTCTTGTGTGACTGGTGTGTAATACCTGATTCACACTTTCTCCTTCCCAAAGTAAGTTCTTCTTCTAGGACCATGATCCCTGGCTTACTTGAGTTATCATTATCACAACTACCTTGACCTGTCACTTTAGTGTCCCTATAAAGGTCAGCAAGGGCACTGTATCTGTTATGCTGGGACACAGCAAAAGCTTTGTGTTTATGATCCACAGCTCTCACCCTGCCAGTTCCCACGGTTATCCATACTGCCCTTTTCCTGTAGGATCTTTGTGGTAGTGGGGCCTGGTAGCACAGCAGCTCAATAGATGGCTGGTTTGGGCACCTAATTTCTGCTTGGAGAGCACAGATTAAAGATTCTAGATAGGTAATATGTCCATGTAGACTTGTAGTCATCAGAGATTCCTATATTTGGACCAGTAAATACAATTCAACCTAGGAAACTTGAGCAAGATCCCATTGGCAAATACAGATGAGGAAAAGAGGACTTCTGGCCTTTCTAGGCAATGCTAACAATGTCTCCACCTGAAACCTTCCATCTAACAAATCTTACTCCCCAGATTAGCTTCCAAGCTCTCTATGCAAACAGCATGAATGAACTTAAGTCTTTATTTGCATTCCCTTCAAATTGCTCTCTGCCACTGGCATGAGACCTTGGCATATTTATTTTAAGATTAGTGAAGCCAAGATATTTTACCCAGGCATGCTGCCTTGGTGTTACTGCACCACAAAATAGCTTTAAAGCAGTACTGACTCAGAATAAATTAGTTACTCCCTCCCTCCCTCTCCCTCTCTCTCTGAGAGAATTTCTCCTGTCCTCCTCCTCTTCCTCTCACATGGTCATCAGCTTAATTCTCCCCAAATAAACAGCATCCCTCCTCCTCTAGTTGGCAACTTCTCCTTTAACTGGACAGTGAGAAAGGTTGAGTGGCAGTGAGCCATTATCCTAACTCCTTCCTTGTTCTTCCTTCAATTCTCTCAGTTTTCACAGTAAGGGAGGGAAAGTAAGCGCCAAGAATGGTGCAGAAAAGCAGAAAAGCCATCCATTGGACTGACCAGGGGAATAATGACAGGGTGCTATGGAGATACCATCTCTGCTTTGCCTATAATGAAGATCCATACCAGAGATGGTATTTAGCAGTTCTGACCAGTCCTGGAGAACTGGTAGCAAAAATTTTGAGTAGTTCAGAGAACCGGCAAATACCACCTCTGACTGGAGATTTTACAGTATTCTTTCCCCTGCCACACCCACCAAGCCACACCCACAGAACCAGTAGTAAAAAATGTGAATGCCACCACTGAGGCGAAGGCAGGCAAGCTTCTTTCATCCAAATACTTTACTGTTGAGTTCCAATTTCCATTCACTATAACCAACCTGAGCAAAGTTTAGAAAGAACACAACACAAAGTTGAAGGTACTGGATTGTCTACTCTGATGTTTTAAGGAAGGATCTCTGTGGTCAGAGGCTAAGTGATATAACCGCGAGTCTTTCTTTTTTTTTAAAGAGAGACAAAGTAGTTAAATTGCAAAGCACAAGCCACACATTAAGCCCAGGGAAGGACAGTGTGTAACCTCTGATTTCTCCACTGGGGAAACAATTATTTGGGATCTATTTTTTTTTTTTTTAAATGCCATTTTAAAGGGTTATGTGATAAATCATTTTACCAGCTTCTCTACTTTCACAACAGGTTTCAGTTATGTCTCAAAAGAAGACTACACAAGGGAACTGCTTCTACAATGCTTTTTCAGATCAGGAAACATAGGCAGCCAAAAAAGGGGCACAGAAGGATGGAAAGAAATGTAACAGAAAAACAACAGCACTAGTAATAAGCCTTCTTGGTGGAATTTCAGCTTTACAATGCAGTGAAAAGGATACCTCACCATTTATCCTCCAAATGAGGAGAAACAGAAGAGGAAGAATACCTTTGGCATATGATTTTTTTAAAAAAAATGAGTAGGAAATATATTGTTATTCTGCTATTGTTTCCGTCATCTCTCATCTCTTTACTACCTCATTACCATGTTATATGAGGTGATCATAATGGAGTGATGGTCTCTTCAAATAGCAAAAATAAAGAATACAAAGACATCAATTTACCGCCACATTATGTTCAAAGATGATAGAGGGAACGTCCAGCCTGCTAAAACATTCCTGCACATTCCTTTAGTCTCAGTCTTGAATGTGATAGAAATATTGTTGTGTCTTTTCCCCAAATTTTATTGAGGAAGAAGATAGAGGATATAAAAACTAAGATGGAATCTGCAGATTACAGCCATCTTTGCTCGTGAAGCTCTGTACTTTGGTATGAACACTCATGCACAAACTATGTATACATATTCAGGATGAAAACTACTTATTCAGAAGTGAGTAAAAATAGTCTCTAATTTTGAGAAATGTAAGAGGTAATACCTCAAATTCAGTACTTTTATATATGGAGTCCTTGGTATTCTATGAGCTTGGTTGTTTCCTTGTAGGCATTTCATTACACTACTAGATAGTATTCTTCACATATAGGCCTGTCTATTTCTTTTGTAAGTGAATGCATACAAATAAAACCATATTTAATTTACCACAGTTCATTTAGTGACTATTCAAAGTTACAACGGCACTGAAAAAAGTGACTTATGACCATTTTTCACAGTTACAACCTTGGAAGCATCCCCAGAATCATGTGATCAAAATTCAGATGCTTGGCAACTGTTCTATACTTATGACCGTTGCTGTGTCCCAAGGTCACATGATCATCTTTTGCAACCTTTTGACAAACAAATTCAGTGGGGAAGCCAGATGTACTTAACAACCGGGTTACTAACTTATCAGTTAGTAACTGATAAGTTACTGCAGTGATTCACTTAACAGCTCTGGGAATAAAGGTGGTAAAATGAAGCAAAACTCACTGAAAAATGTCTCACTTAAATTTTGGACTCTATTTTATTTTATTTTATTTTATTTATTTGATTTGTCAATCGCTTACAAGGTAATAGATATAAGTATAAACATGAGTAAGAATACAGGAAATAGGTATGAATAAATGGGGACAATAGGACAGGGATGGTAGGCACGATGGTGCACTTATGCATGCCCCTTATTGACCTCTTAGGAATGAGGTGAAGTCAATAGTGTTTAGTTTGAGGTTAAAGGAATGGGGGTTAGAGGATGTAACAACAGAGTCAGGTAGTGCAGGGGTCCCCAACCACCGGTGCCCGGACCGGTCCCGGTCCGTGGATCATTTTTTACTGGGCTGCAAAGCTTGGGTGCCGCCATCTTGTTTCAACAGTGCTTCCAGGTTTTCGGTTGCTTCTGGGTTTTTGGTTGGAAAGTGCTTCCGGTTTTTTAGTTGGAAACTGGCATTTGGGTGCTCGCGCCTTAGTTTCGTCGAGGGGTGGGGGCGGCTTCGAACAAAGAGCCATCCCGATGGCAGTGGAGTCTCACGTTACTCAGGTACTGGTCCGTGGAAGAATAAATAATCATGAAACCAGTCCCTGGTTCGAAAAAGGTTGGGGGCCACTGCATTCCAGGCATTGACCAGTCTGCTGCTGAAGTCATACTTTCTGCAATCAAGTTTGATTTAAAATGCAGATGGACTGCTGGATCTTAGCCTGATAGGTTTGTTCTACATTTAAAAGATAAAGGCCAGTCTTTTGAAGACAGCAAAGTCCACATTTTGGACAGAGAGGATCACTTGTTTGAAAGAGGGATCAAAGAGACCATCTATGTCCAAATTGAACAGCCCTCTCTGATAGGATTCAATTTTTTTTTACTACCGGTTCTGTGGGCGTGGCTTGGTGGGCATGACAGGGGAAGCATGCTGTCCAATCTTCAGTCAGAAGTGCTATTTTCCGGTTCTCCAAAAAAAAATTCCCCTACCGGTTCTCCAGAACTAGTCAGAACCTGCTGAATACCACCTCTGCCTCTCTCAGCAGAGGGGTAGGGATACAACATCATCTATCTCCAGTCTACAACACAGTCCTTTCAACAGTTCCAAGAAGGCTGCACACCCATTTTCACTACTCAGGTGACCCTGAGGACACAGATAAACCTCCAGTTTGCCTCAATGACTCTATAAAAGGATGCAAGTGACCAGCTGTCTGCTAGGAGAATAAATCCTTCCATTCTCCATCATAAAGCCAGAGCTAAAGAATCTTTTTGGATGAGAAGTAAAATCTTCAAAGAAAAATGAAAAAAAGTCCAGTTGCCTCTTGAAAAAGCACCTTTGGGACTGGTCCAGCATAGTCTGGCTCAATTGCTGCCCTCTTGCAAGGAGACTGTTGCGTTAGTAGCATTAAGCAGGATTTGATTGTCACTTAATACTTCTAACATGAATGGGAAGATAAATTTTATCTTTTGTCTCAGGCCCAAAATACCATGGGCCAACCTTATCTTCATTTAGACAGCAGCACTTGTTGCTTAGTGCACTTCACAAAATTAAGTCAGTATGGTATTTCTTTTTACAACAGAAGTGCAGGGCAGCCATAAATATATAATGTTGTAAACCCCAGAGAAGCAGGTGTAATGTTAAAAGTCATGTGTATTTTACAACTAATAGAAATCGGCATTCTGATTGTTACCCATGCATTTTCTTTCCATGTTTTAAAATGTCCATAAGCTACTGTACATCTATAAATTAATGCAATTAAAGCAAAGCTAAGCAACTCATTGCAACAAGATTTCTTGCAACCTCTTAATATCCTTCGTGGGATCCCAAATTCCTGATGGGCTTTATCATTGCAGTACATTGAAAATCAGTGTTATAATTTCAAACTATTCATGGGCAAGATACAATGACAACCGTACTGCAAAGCCTAAAATAAATTTCAACTAAAAGTGCAAAGAGAACGCCTAACTACTTTCTCTAGCTCATCCTGGTTCAGTCCATGTACGTACAGTTTGTTTTCGCATCTGTATCATTTCCTTTCTAATAGTGCTCAAAAGGTACTAAGGTTTTGTGGCGGGAACCACGAGTAGTTACCTAAGCAGCTGTCTGAGTGCTGCAAATGACACAGCTGCTTTAAAAGAAGGAAAAGAAATGCTTTGTGTGTCCTTCCATGTGTTGCCACCCTCTTTTTGAATATTTTGCAGTATTCTCAAAAATGGTGCAGTGGGTTGGAACAAGCATCATATATTTCATGAGAGGGACAGACATCTCAGTAAATGTTTATAACATGTTATAATATGTCATAAAATGTTTACATAGCTCCCTTCCTAGGAAAGCTATGCCCATTAAAAGGAGCAAAGTACCCATCAATTGTTTTGACTGAAACCTGTGGTGGCTCTGCATGATGTCAAGCCTAGATAACTTGATGGACATCTTGCATTCCAGGAGTCTCCTTTTGAGATGAATTATTTGAGCATTCCATTTTACAAGGCATGCTACTAAGGAAGGAATCTTAAACTTTGCAGTAGCTGAACAAAACAAAACAATTCCTGGCACCTCCTCCTAATTGGAGGGGATGCTAGCTGGCAACAACTATTTCATCCTTACCTCTCTTTCCATTTTCATCTGATTAATCTATATTTCTTTCCTCTCTCTTCACAGAAAGAACCTACTCAGCAGTTTTAGAGGAAGTACTTTCCCTACCCCCATCCTTTAACTGATACGCTGTACCACTTAATGCTTTTTCTCACAGAATCCTAGCATTCTCTGGAGGAAAGCACTTCTTACAGGCTTCCTTAGGTCCAAGTGGTTTAGCAGTAAAGGAACTGAATGAGCTGCACGTGCCCAGTGAGGTCTGGCTAACCAAGACCAAGCAAGGCAGATGCAGAATGTTGAAGGACCAAGCAGGATGAAGATCCATGTGACCATTTACCACCCCCTCCCATCCATTGCAATGCATTTGGCCCTTTGCTCAATACGCCAGTAAAATGAATAGAGTACTTTCATTGCTATTAAAGCAGTTCAGATTCCAGCACCGTCAGAAGTAACCAGTGCCAAGTTATCAATATTGTTTGAGCTGAAGTACATAAAATAAACTTTTGGACTCTTAATACCTGCCTGGAATGCTAAACTGTTCTCTTGTACCTCATTACAGGATGGGGAGAGGGCTGAAAAAGAGAATAAGTGCAGCCAGGTTTAAAAATCTCTGAAATATATATCATTTATATTTGACAAAAACAATTATCTTTTTAAAAAAAAACATTCTTGTAATTGCATCCAAATCAATAGACCAGGCTAAAATTATGATTTTCCCCCTATGTTTTAGGTACTAATACACAGAAAATTTTAATTGTTTAGAGAACTATGTATACAGAATTAACCAAGGAATACGGTGCTTAGGTGGCCTTAGAACGAATGGTCTGTAATTTGTCAAGACTAAAGGTGATTCCACTGGACCAAGATTAATAATAAAATTATGACTTGGACACCAAAGAGTTGACTTTTTGTTGTTTTTTTGGTCTTTATTCTCAGCCAAAAGGGTCCCTGGTTCAACTTACCTTCTCCAGACAGAGTGGAGTCAATGCCAACCACAAAGAGACAAAAATGCAATGGCGGAAGCCAACAACTTGGCTTTCTACTTGGTAAGCACTTGGGTGTATGTTTGAAAAGATGAACAATTATCACAGGAATGTATGCATGTGCTAAAAGCCAATACATAGACAACCTGAGATGGAGGCTTTGTTGGAAGAATTGCAACATGGAGATATTCTGGAATGTCCATCTTGACTTTTAGAACTTGCCAACTTTTCAGAGATCTTTAATTCCCAATCCACCAAAAAGGGAAAAAGAGTAAGAGATATTACAATTTATACTTTTTTCTTCAGTGCACAAATCACTCTGAATGCTCAGAGTAATGCACCTATCTTTTTTTTTCTATGACATATCATTCCATTTTATCACAAACACATAGATACACTGACGTTACTATACATTTGCTTTGGGTTTCTTCCCTTCAAAGGATTTTTGGTTGCCAAATACATTTTAGAAAGCTACTCTGCACCTTTATTGACCTTTAAAACTACTGTGAGATTGAAATATTTATTATTTTGGCCAACAGGATTACATTAGCAATGTGAATGACAAGCATGTGAATGAAAGGTATTTAGTGGCTTTGAGAATGTTATTAAACTGCAGCTGCCCTACATATTCTTATGTGATCATCATCGGACCAATTTTAAAACTTTGCTTTCCTAACATCAATAACATACTCATCCCTGTGGTATTTGTGTGCTTGGAATTTGCTAGGAATGTAACTAAAACTGCCTGACAGCTGTTGGTATTGTCTTTGTCTAATCGTTTTAAGCATGCAGATTGGCCAGATGTATCTGAGTAATTGTCATTGGAAATGTTACCTCAAGGTTTTGAAAGTTAGACATAAAGGCAAGTTCTCCTTCATGTATATAAGCAAATGGTAAATGCATCTAGTTTCCTATTACTATCAGTATTAGCTTCCAGGACAGTGAGGGATCGTGGCACCTTTGGAATTTGAGTGCTTGTTGTTGGACATTTTGTGATTGAACATTTAAAATAATAGTTTATTGAAACCTGGAAGATATTTCATTGTGCAGATGAAACTTTACTTTTCTATTACCGTACTTTAAAGCAATACCAACTTTTCTATTATTTTAAAGAAATACCAAATATAATTTCCCATAAAAGGTCCCTTTCCCTCTTCTTGAAAATTCAGGATCAAAAATATGTTTATCTGGAGATCCAGGCACTTCTGGTGTGATTTTTTTTTCATTTCCTATAAAAAGGCAGATCAAATCTACTAACTGAAATGAATAGAAAATATATTACAGACAGGAGTACTCCATATCTATGCTGGAGGTCAATAAGCAGTTTCTCAATTGAACCACTGAGTTCTTCTGAATTTTAAAATCCACAATGATATATATATCATTGGGAAAATACCCGAACAAAGCTGAACGCCATACATGTAAGTACCCGCGAAAACTTAAGAAAACACACACACACACACACACACACAGATATAAATATATATCTGTATATATGTATGTATGTGTGTATATATATATATATATATATATATATATATATATATATATATATATCTGTATATATGTATGTATGTATGTGTATGTATGTATGTATGTATATATATATATATATATATATATATATATATATATATATATATATATATATATATATATATATATATATATTTGTTTTCTGAGGTTCTCATGGTATTTATATGTAGATCTTTGGTTGTTCGGTTTTCTCCCGCGTAAGATTTGAAGTATCTAGGCAACGTTTCGATGAAGTCTCATTCATCATCTTCAGGCTTCTGTCTCCAGCTCTGTGCTTCTCAGAGTAATGGAGATTGCAGCTGCTTCCTCCTTTTAACTGCCAGTGGGGTGGAACTTGATTGGGTGGGGGCTTGGCTGTGTTCTGATTGGGTGGGGTGTGTTCTCATTGGTAGGGGGTTTGGCTGTGTTCTGATTGGTTGGGGGTTAGCCGTGTTCTGATTGGTTGGAGGCGTGTTCTGTTCAGGAGGGGGCTTGGTTGTGCTCAGGTTAGTTTTAGTTGCTGGGGATTTGAGCTGGAGAGTTGTGATCTTGCTGTTTGGCTTCTAGTTCGTGGTCCTGCTGCATCTTCATAGTGGGTGTTGGTTTGCTTCATGTATGGCTCAGAGGGGTTTGAAGTGGGTAGTGATGCAGCTGCAGTGCAGCTTCTGGTCCATGGTCGTTTCTCATTTTCTGAATGGGTGGGAGTCTGTTTTCTACATGGAAGTGTGGTGGTGGCATCTTGTGTGGCTCTCATGGGTGTGGGTCCAGTGTCCTTCTTCATGTTAGGTACTGTCTGTTCATGAGGGCGGGTTTCCAAATGGCTGGAAGGCGGGAGGTGTCATCTCGTTTGTTCATGCTGTGTGGGCGTTTTTCTATCTCTATGGCTTCTCTGATTATTCTGCTGTTGAAGTGTTCGGTTTTGGCGATAGTTCTGGTATTTTTAAAATCAATTTCATGTCCTGTGGCTTTGAGGTGTTGGACCAGGGAAGAGGTCGTTTCTTCTTTTTGATTGAGTTCTTATGTTCTTCAATGCGTGCGCTTATTCTTCTGTTAGTTTGTCCAATGTATGTGTTAGGGCAGGCTGTGCAGGGATTTCGATACTCCTTGGTTTTCTAATTCGATTTTGTCTTTGGGGTTTCTTAGGATGGTGGATATTTTTTTGTTTGTGCAGAATGCTGTTTTGATGTTGTGTTTTGGAGGATCTTGCTAATTTTGTCTGTAGTGCCTTTTATATATGGGAGGAGGGCTTTTCCGTTTTCTTGTTCTCTGTCTTGGATTTTGGTTGGGGCTTCTTTTTGGATTAGGTGGGTAATCTTCTTTCTTTGGAATCCATTGGCTGTGAGTACGTTGGTGAGAGTGTGTAGTTCGGTTTTTGGTGTTGTTCATCGGCTAAGCATTTTGTTCTGGAGATGAGTGTCTTGGCTACGGAATTGATCTGTGCTGGGTGGTGGTGTGAGAGTGCATGTAGATAGCGGTTAGTATGTGTTTTCTTCTGGTAGATGGTGTGTCCTAGGGAGCCATCGGATCTTTGTATACCAAGACATCTAGGAAGGAAGTTGATTGTTGGCTTCTGTTTCCATGGTGAATTGTATTTTGGGGTGTAGACTGTTGAGGTATGTGAGGAAGTTGTTCAGTTTTTCTTTCCCGTGTGGCCAGATTATGAAGGTGTCATCTACGTATCTGAGCCAGAGTTTGGGTTTGTGGTCGTATTTTTCTAGAGCTTGTGTTTCAAAGTGTTCCATGTAGAGGTTTGCGATGACAGGTGAGAGGGGTGATCCCATAGGTGCTCCTTCTATTTGTTTGTATTTTTGTCCATTGTAGGTGAAGTAAGTATTGGATAGGCAGTGGTTGGTTAGATCTAGGATGTGCTTGGGGGGTTGTATTTGTTTTGGATGGCTGTCAAGGCTTCTTTTATTGGCACTTGGGTGAAGAGGGATGTGACATCGAAGCTTACTAGTAGGTCGCTAGGTTGTAAGTTTTGTTTCTTTATGATCTCGATGAACTGGAATGAGTTTCTTACGTGTGAGTTGATGGATTCTGCATAGGGTTGTAGTTGTTTGGCAAGAAATTTGGCCAGGTTTTGTAGAGGTGAGCCTATGGAGCTGACTATTGGTCTGAGTGGGGTTCCTTCTTTGTGTATTTTGGGGAGACCATAAAGCTTGGGGCATCTGGATGATTTTTCTCTGGGTATGATTCCTTGCTGGATTTCTTCACTGATGGGGAGGCTTTTATTTTGGATTTGGTAGTTTTTTCTAGGTAGGTGGTGGGGTCTGTCTTTAGGGGTTTGTATGTGGGGTCTTGGAGTAGGTTGGTTAGCTTGGTTTGGTAGTCAGATGTGTTCATTACCACTGTCGCATTGCCCTTGTCTGCTGGTAGGATTATTATGCTGGTGTCTTCTTTCAGGTTAAGTAGTGCAGTTTGTTCTTCTTTGGATAAGTTGCTTTTGGGTGGTTTGCTAGTGCAGAGGATGTTGGTGATTTCGAGTCTGATTTTGTTAGCATCATCAGGGTTGGTTTTGGTCAGGCTGGTTTCAACTCCACATATGATGGTTTCTGTGGGGATGTGTTTGGGAGCGACAGCAAAGTTGAATCCTTTTGAGAGGATCTTGGTTTCAGCTTCAGTGAGGATCTTGTCTGAGATGTTGTGCACTGTTTGTTTCATGTGTGGCTGTGGGGGAAGAGTTGGTTTCTGGCATTGTTGTAGTTTCCTGAGTTTGTTGGTCTGTGTGTCTGTCTTGAGGATGGTCTGTGTTTCGGCTCTCCAGACAGCGAGTTGTTTGGTTTGTCCCAAAGTAGAGGGTGAATCTTGTTGCTGAGTTTGAGGTGGAGTGTGAGGAGATCTTTGTTGATTTGGTCTAGGAGAAACCTTTTTGTGTGAAGTTCATTTCTAATTAGGGCCAGTTCTGTTCTTTTAAGGATGCGTTTGGTGGCTGCTCTGTTGGTGTGGAATTTCAATTGGAAGCTTGTGGGAATTAAATTTTGATCTCGGCAGTTGCATAGGAATGCAAGGTCACATAAAATGGAGGCTCTTTGGACTTCAAGTTTTTCATAAGTCCTGGTCAGATGGTGGGTTTCCTCCCGTAGAGGTGCAATATTTGTTTTCTGAGGTTCTCATGGTATTTATATGTAGATCTTTGGTTGTTCGGGTTTTCTCCCGCGTAAGATTTGAAGTATCTAGGCAACGTTTCGATGAAGTCTCATTCATCATCTTCAGGCTTCTGCCTCCAGCTCTGTGCTTCTCAGAGTAATGGAGATTGCAGCTGCTTCCTCCTTTTAACTGCCAGTGGGGTGGAACTTGATTGGGTGGGGGCTTGGCTGTGTTCTGATTGGGTGGGGTGTGTTCTCATTGGTAGGGGGTTTGGCTGTGTTCTGATTGGTTGGGGGTTAGCCGTGTTCTGATTGGTTGGAGGCGTGTTCTGTTCAGGAGGGGCTTGGTTGTGCTCAGGTTAGTTTTAGTTGCTGGGGATTTGAGCTGGAGAGTTGTGATCTTGCTGTTTGGCTTCTAGTTCGTGGTCCTGCTGCATCTTCATAGTGGGTGTTGGTTTGCTTCATGTATGGCTCAGAGGGGTTTGAAGTGGGTAGTGATGCAGCTGCAGTGCAGCTTCTGGTCCATGGTCGTTTCTCATTTTCTGAATGGGTGGGAGTCTGTTTTCTACATGGAAGTGTGGTGGTGGCATCTTGTGTGGCTCTCATGGGTGTGGGTCCAGTGTCCTTCTTCATGTTAGGTACTCGTCTGTTCATGAGGGCGGGTTTCAAATGGCTGGAAGGCGGGAGGTGTCATCTCGTTTGTTCATGCTGTGTGGGCGTTTTCTATCTCTATGGCTTCTCTGATTATTCTGCTGTTGAAGTGTTCGGTTTTGGCGATAGTTCTGGTATTTTTAAAATCAATTTCATGTCCTGTGGCTTTGAGGTGTTGGACCAGGGAAGAGGTCGTTTCTTCTTTTTTGATTGAGTTCTTATGTTCTTCAATGCGTGCGCTTATTCTTCTGTTAGTTTGTCCAATGTATGTGTTAGGGCAGGCTGTGCAGGGGATTTCGTATACTCCTTGGTTTTCTAATTCGATTTTGTCTTTGGGGTTTCTTAGGATGGTGGATATTTTTTTGTTTGTGCAGAATGCTGTTTTGATGTTGTGTTTTTGGAGGATCTTGCTAATTTTGTCTGTAGTGCCTTTTATATATATTGTGTGTGTGTGTGTGTGTTAAGTTTTTGCGGGTATTTATATGTATGGTATTCAGCTTTGTTTGGGTATTTTCCCAAGTCATTATAGTTGTGCTGTGCCAGAATGGTTTTTTCTTCATCCTGATTGGTTCAGAGTCTGACTCACAGACGAACACTATACAGAAGCCTGATGATGGCAGAAGAGATTCTGCCAAAACGTTGCTACAACTTTAAAAGCACAACTATAATGACATGGGAAAATACCCGAACAAAGCTGAATATCATACATGTAAGTACCCGTGAAAAATTAAGAAAATAAATACACACACACACACACACACACACACATACACATACATACATACATAAATAATAAAAAATCAGATGTAAAGAGAGCACGCAACATAGAGAAAACATCACAAAAAATGTTTAAATAGATTCATGGGTTTTTTATTTAATGAGTTAAAAGGTGCAGTAGCAAAGTGCGTTTTTCTCCATTCCTGCATGGACCAGTTTCTTTTCTTCTAGTTACAATAGTTCTCTAGTTCATAGAGAGAGCAGGTATTTTCACAGCATTGCTCCACAATTCCTCTCTTCTGAATTTTCTGGATTTCTTGGAATGGTACTTCTACCTCATTCGATAAAGGAACATTCACTACCAAACAAGAGAAGACCAACATTAGATGGGATGTTTGAAGTATATTCAAACAGAAGTATATTCATTTGGACTTTGTTTCAGTTTGTCATCCCTAAAGATGCTTTAATGCCTCTGACTTTCCCACCCGCAGCTGTTTTTGGGGATGAGTTTAGTTCATCCTTCTCCCCATGAACAAGAGTTAATGTTACAAGAACTTCCCTATTCTTCTATTTGATAACTATTTTGTGATTATTATTATTTTTTTAATATACCTGCCTTGTCCTTGCTATGGCTATCAGATTGTCCTGGCACTAGATTATCGTACTCTGAATCAATTAATTGAAACTGAGCTGGATGTTTTAGACCCCGATTACACATTGCACACTTTCAACTGAGATTAAGTTAGCAGCAATAAAGCAAAGCTAAATAGAAACAAGGTGGAAAGGCTATGGATTAGTATTTCACAGATCGGGAAACTGACTACATCTCCAGAGTTGGTTGGGACTGTATTTCCTTTTGAAGGAAGAGATGCTTCATGTTGATAAACTCCCATATTCATCACTGTCACTGATAAAACTCCCAGATTTATTACTATCCCAGCTTGCTACCCCCAAACAAATAAAAATATAGTATGGCCTGGTTCCTAGGTGCTTCAATAATTGAGATGTTTCTCATACTACATCAGATAACTGATAATCAGAGTTGGAAGGGACCTTATAGGTCATCTAGTCCAACCCCGCCCCCCCATCCAAGCAGGAGACCCTACACCATTTCTGACAGATGGCAGTCCAATCTCTTCTTGAAAGTCTCAAGTGATGGCGCTCCCACAACTTCCGAGGCCAATCTGTTCCATTGCTTGATTGTACATGCTACCTGGCAGTCTGCTTTCCTTTTAGCCCAATGTAGCATGCTCTGCAAACCTTGCAGTAATGAATCAAGATGCTTTGCAGAAAAGCCAAGTGGAAAAGAAGGAACTAGGCTTCTTCTCTGGGCATTTGAAATGAGAAATATGATGCATATTTTTCCCCAGCAGGATGCATTGGTTTTGGCAGCACTTGGCAAACTCCTTGTGGAACTTTTGATTCAGAGATGCTTCTTGGTCTGTCTACTGATTTTTAGGAAAAGAGTTAAGTTACATTATTATTGCCATAGTAGCACTATATTATTTCCAGGCTACCGAAAATAACAGGAGTATTGCTGTCAAGTTGGCACCTATTTAAATTGATCATGAACAAGGAGGTTGCCTCACTGACAAATGGAAAAATACCACTTAGGAGTGGTATGCATCTTGGATATAAGTCTATTCTATTCTCCATTTAACACTGGAATAATCAAGAATCAATCAGGGTAAAATTCCGGGAACTGCATTTTCTAATTTTAAACCCGTTTAAATGCATTGATCTGCAGTGTCCACAATCCCCAACCATGCCTATGGGAGTTGTATCCCAAGACATCTGGACAGTGGTGGGATTCAAAAAAATTTACTACCGGTTCTGTGGGCATGGCTTGGTGGGCATAGTGTGGCTTGGTGGGCATGGCAGGTGAAAGATGCTGTAAAATCCCCATTCCCTCCATACCCTAACCTGCTTTCCAGCTCTGTTCTCCTGTGCAGGGCAACAAAAGAAGACCAGCCAATCAGCTGGGACTTGAGAGGCGGAGAATAGATGGGGGCGGGGCCAGTCAGAGAAGATATTTGCCAATTCTCCAAACTACTCAAAATTTCCACTACTGATTCTCGAGAACTGGTCAGAACCTGCTGAATACCACCTGGAAGGGGAAAGGCTGAGAGAAAGGAAGGAGCCAAATGCTGTTTTTTTTTTTTTTACTCATCGATGAACTAATTTGGGAAGTTTACTTTCATGGCCTCCTCTCCTGAATTATTTTGCTGAGTGACTTGATTTGTCTACGAACAGTGTTTGCCAATATTCTTCAGATTCAGGATGTGTATTTATCTATTTACCATATTTCGTAGACTTCATCAATCAGTCAAGACTCACACACACAAAAATACATTAAAATAAAGATAAAATAACCCAATTAAAATAGGCAGTGATAATGATGAACCAGATGGTTGCCAACAGCCACCCTATGAGTCAAGATCTCATTGAAACTAAATTGTTTCCAGGGTTGGAGCAGAGCTTCTCTGGAGTCAACTTATTTCATAGTCTGGAGTGCTACTACAAAGGGTACAAACACCTCCAGAGTTCTGACTGGGTGTGGCAAATCATGTTTTCAAAAACAATCCTTGGTATGTAAACACCATTATCTATTTTTCTTACTAGTTTAATAAGACCATCTACCTACCACATGGTGAGTTATATAAGCAAATTCACCAGGTTATGTTACAGAAGGGGAATTTTAGGAAATTCGGGGGAAGACAAGTTACCTAGTGGTTGTTCCATGTTCCTACGTGCCCTGGGCGAATAGTAGAAGCCCCGCTCTCCACATATAAGGAAAAGGGCTTCCACCAGATGAGAGCCGCACAGACGCTGATTGGGAGCAGCTTGGCTGGGAGCTGAAACAGCCAGCAGCAGCAGCAGAGGTAGGGAACGGATCCAAAGAGCCATGGTGATGCAGATGAAACTTTGGAAAGGAAGAATCCAACAAAAAAAAAAAGGTTTAGAAAAAAGGATAACAGGTACTAGTTTACTATCAATCCACATTTGACCATGCTGCAACAATTGCCCGGTTACTTCGTGTTATAGGGTAGACTGGTACATAAGGAACAACAACATCCTAGCAATTGCAGGGGGAACAATTTCCCTGCCCCCCCCCCACACACACACCTTTCCTTGCTATTCACAGCCCAATTACTTGCTCTTGTTGGAAGTTAAAACTCACCCCTCTCCTAGAAAAATGAAATATTTTAGGATATATTAAAAAGGCAGAATGTTTTTCCCCTAAAAGAGAAGTAGAAACTCAGAGAGGCAGAAACTCAGCCTCCCCCTCCCTTTGCTAATGGGCCATTAAGGCCTGGGCCAGTCTATTCTACATAACAAAGATCTACCTCTTTCAGGCAGAGCCATAATAGGAATTGCCCAAAGTTTATTCCATTATCACCCTGCAAGAGTCAACCAAGCCTCAAAAAAAAAAAAAACCCAACAAAGCATGGCCCTATGGGAGTCTGAAAACCAATCAGAACACAAGTTCAAATTCAAAGCCCAACCAAGGAACTCTCAGCATCTCTTCCCTTTTTTTCGCCCAATATCTCCAAGGCATGTGATCCTGTTCATCAATAAACCTTCTTTTCAAGCAACTTCCATGACTCCAGTGTCTTATTCCCCACTTGGAACTGAACCCAGAAGGATATTTCTTCCAACACTCTCTTGCATGTTGCTTGAATGATGGTGGGTTTTCTCTACTGAAGAGTTGCTTGCTATGCCCTCCCTATATGATGTGGCTAAGCTTTAGTGGTAAAATGCTATTTGCTGTGACATATTTATTTCATAATTTAAATTCAATGACATGATCTTAAAGAAGTACATGAAACATTTTACAAACTTAGATTAAGATATAGAAAAACAGCCTGTGGTGGAATCTTGGGAGAATTCCAAGATAAGAAATATTTGATAGTAGAAGAATTAATTCCTTAGGGAGTTACAGTGAGCTAAATATATTTAAATAGTGACTGGGTAGTCCTCTGTCATGGACTGAGCAAGATGTAGCTCCTTCCAACTATGTGATTTTATGAAGATAAAGCATGGTTGAGAGATAGTCAGTTTTTTCTAATGATTAAGGAGCTGGCCAAGACAGTTCCTTAAATTGGACTTTCTTGATTTATTTTCTTTAAAAACAATTCATCAAGGGGCTTCTTCAGAACTGAAAAAGCTTCTCAGCTGAGAAGTGAAACATTTTCAAGGAGGGAAAAAAAAAACCAAGGAAGTTGAGTAGGTTTTTAAAAAGCACCTTCGGGACAGCCATGACCTGGATGATTGAGAATCTATATAGACAGGAGAGTTTTTGTCCTGCCTAGGCATGTAAGCTAGCTAGGTGACCTTGGGCCAGTCACACACTCTCAGTCCTATCTACCTCACAGGGTTCTTGCTGTGGGGAAAAGTGAGAAGGAAGTGTTGACTTTCAGATAATGCAGGGGCTTTTTTCTATGCATCATAAAGTTGTTTTTTTTTAAAAAGAAATAGGTTATGAGAGTACTGAGTGCACTTCATTCATTTATTTATTTGTCAAATTTAGATACTGCCATCTAATTTCCCAGAATGGCTCTGAGCAATGTTCAGTTAAAAAACATACATTAAAAAGTGCAATACCTCAGTAAAAAGTAGCCAGGTAGAAACAAAAACAAGTCAAAAACAAAAAGGATTTATGGTTGCTAAATCTGGGCTGCAAAAATCTGGCCAATCAGAAGATGGCTCAAAAGAGTTAGGAGTTTTCTCTCTCTTTTTTTTTTTTTTTTTTTTGCAGTCTAGATGTGGTAACCCTAATCCAAGTTTCTTCCCAAAGGCTGGGATGAAATAGGAAAGTTAGTAGAGAGAAATAACATCACACTTTTTTAAAACCATAGCAATATGAAGACAGGTATAAGAATATGGGCAGAATATTGGGAATGGGCTACGCAGAATCCTAGATCTTATTCCCTATAAAATAAGACTACAAACTCCTCCAAGTTCCTAGTGGATAAATAACTGGTCATTTATCAAGATATTATACAGCATATCACCCATACTACATGCATCAAATTAAGTAAACTGTTCCACCCCACAAAGAACACTCTGAAAGCATTTCAACATTGCCAATATTTTCACAGAAAGAGAGAGGGAGAAAAAATGAAAACCCTGGAAAATGACTTACCTGTCAGGTCTCAAAGCTAGTAAGGTTCTGTTGCAAAGACCACCACCTGGCTGATTATTAATACTGTGGAGAAAACAAGCTATTGAAGTAGTACCCCACCCAGTACTTCTCACCTAAGCCTCTTGTTAATCCCTTTGAATAAAACAAAACATTTTCAACAAAGGAGGGCTGATAAGAGTGGCTTATCAGTTTAAGTCTGTTGAAAGGCACTAGAGATAGCATTTGCTCACTTATGGTGAGGGAGGAAGTGAGAGAGCTAAAGAGATAGGAAGTGGGAGGTGGGACAAGACATGAATTCTCCACACCATTCCAATTCCACAATTCTAAAAGATAAATTGGAAAACTCCTAACTCATGCACATCAGCTCAGCTATCCAATCCAAGCAACCATAGGATAGTCCAGGAGCAGTGCCAAAACCCATGTGCTCAGAGATCCAGCAGCAGAACACAATCATAACAGGTTCACTTTGGCCACTTTTAATAAAAGCTGAGGTGGAAAATGGAATTTGATTCAAACTAAAATTTAACCTTAAGAATTAAGGCTGCTCCTCTATGCTTTTTAAGGACTACATACCCCACCCTCCATTGCTGAGTCTATGACCCCAGTAAAGATTTGATCTGAAGGCTGAAAGAGAGTGGGGAGTGGAAAGCAAGAAAGAAACACTTCCAATTATAAATTTTCTGGTTTTGTTACAAAGCACCAATACATAGATGAATGGCAAAGGAGAGATTTAAGCCTAGGACTCGGATTATGGATTGGTTGAGAGAGACTAAGAAGTGAGGTACATACAGAAACCAAAGTTTATTTTGCTGGAGTTTCTGCTCAGATGATGCAGCATTAACAGCCAGTGCAAAGCAAAGCAATCTATAAAACTCATTCTTTCTTCGATGTGCTATGGTCAGTTGTATAAGCCTCGTCAGTAAAGCACTCCCTCAATTTCTTTCCCGTCTTCCACTTCCCATCCTAGCATCATTGGAAAGTACCTATTTTTTCCAGATCCCATGAACTCTGAATATGTTCACCAACCACAAAAATTCTTAACTCAGTTCCATGCAGAAAGCCAAGGAATCCCTCTGAATTCCATGGAATCATGGAAATATGTTGCACACCTATTTGAATTCCAAACTTTTGAGGGCTAAACAAAGCAGACTTACCCAATCAAGGTGATAGTGCAAGGATGCTGCAAGAGTAAAGGGAATATGTAACTCCCATCTCATCTCCTTGCCATATTTATAATCCAGAGAGACAAGATTTTACCAGTTCAATGTGGTCATTTTTTTGCTGGTTCAAGCACATTAAGTCTTAAAGATGAGGGGGGGAAATAGTAACAACAGCTTGCTGCTTCCATCTCATTACATCAGTAACTTGTGCTTGCTTCACTGAATCTCTGCCTTGAGTTGTTGCAAGCCTTTTAGCAGGAGAGATAATAGGGCTATTAAACTTGTCCAATTACACTAATGCTGGGCAATTGGCAATGCTTAGATTGGGATGACCACCAAGTTCTCCATCCCACCAGCTGTTTCTGAAGGGCAAAATTAAAGAACAGCAAACATGTTAACACATTCAGCTAATCTAATCCCTGCTGGGCAACTAGCGATAGGACAAAGTTGTTGACAAGATGCTCCTCTTGCCAGGTGTTAATGTGGAAAGAAAATACTTAGAGCAAAGGATAACCAAGGCCACATTTCCTTGAAGGAAAACATGTGGAAAGAAAGTCATGCCACCCCCAGTAGATGAGTAATGACCACTCAAGGTTATAATACCATTTTCTTTTATGAGGGTCTGGTGTCAGGATTTCTCGCATCTGATTATAGAATAGGAACAAGAACAGAATATTGTTCAAATGTGATTGGACATACAAGGAATTTGTCTCCAGAGCAAGGAAAGTGACAACATCTACCTCTTTTTCATCAGATAAGAATTATGCACAGGCATGGTAGTACTAAATCAAATTATAAATAATGTGGAGAAAATGAAAAATGTAGAACTATTTTTTTCCTCATAACATCATAACTCCTCCAGTGAAGCTGAGTGGTGAGCAATTCATGCCAGATCCAACAAATTATTTCGTTATACTACACCAGCTTAAACTGTGACAACTGTTGCCATCACATAAAAAGAAAGAAAAATGAATAAAGCAGTTACCCATTTAGAAATATATTCTCAATTAAAGAATATGTCTGGTTTATATTTGAAAAAGCTGCACAAGGACAGCTCATGATCAAAACAAGGGAGTGATTGAACAAAGGTATTTTCCCTCAGTAGGTGTTGAAAGCAAGATATCTGCTTAGTTTGGGGATTAATGAGATCAACTTATATTACAGGGAAACTAGGAAAGTATTCTATGACATGTTGAAGAATAAAGCCATGGAATCAAAGACAGAGGAGTCAAAACACACATGGAAGGGTGCAGAATGGTTGGAAAAGGCCTTTGATGCAGAAACCAAGCAAAATCCATGCTTGAATGGAATATAGTCCTCAACATACGACCACAATTGAGTTCACAATTTCTGTGGCTAAGTGAGACACTTGTTAAGTGAATTTTGCCCCATTTTACAACCTTCCTTACCAGATTTGTTAAGCGAATCACTGAAGTTGTTAAGTTGGTAACACAATTGTTAAGTGAATCTGGCTTCTTTGTTGACGTTGCTTGTCCGAAAGTTGTCAAAAGTGATCACATGACCCTGGGACACTGTAACCATCAGAAGTATGAATCAATTGCCAAGCCTCTGAGTTTTGATCACGTGACCATGATCGAAAGAGTCGTAAGTGTGAAAAATGGTCATAAGTTTTTTTTTTCAGTAACGTCGCAACCTCGAACGGACTGTTGTAAGTCGAGGACTATCTGTGTAACCCTATTTTCAGATTTGCCAACAAATAAGATTTCCCAATTATCGTTGTGAATAATTGGCTTAACAAACTATTTGACGAATACTGAGTCCAACAAAATACATACAACCCACCCAAATGCTCAGGTTGCCAAATGCATGGAAGTGCCAGGGCACACTGGGATAGGCAGAGTAAAACAATTAAGTTCCAGAGATCAGGAGAAAATCAAAGTATGGATGATGAACACCAAATAACAAGAGTCAGGGCAAGCACTTTAACGACCATAGAATCATAGGGTTGGAAGGGACCTTGGAAGTCTGATCAAAAAGAACCAGTCTGGTATAGTGGTAAAGGTGCTGATCTAAATACTAGGAGACTGTGAGTTCTAGGTGTGCCTTAGGTATGAAAAATACTGGGTGACTTTGGGCCAGTCACTCTTTCTCAGCCCAATTCACCTCGCAGGGTTGAGAAAATAAGAGAGACTGCTATGTATGTACTTTTGCTTGGAGTTATTTATCAAAATAATAAAGGCCGGATTTTAAAATCTAATAAATGAAATAAATGAAAACTACCAAAAACCGGCTTACAATGTGTCAAATGGGTTTCATTCAATGACTGCCCCCAAGACTCTGCTAGGCCTGGCATTGGAGGTGCTGTTAGATGATCGGTCTTTCTACCTCTCAACTCTTCTTAATCCAATTTAAAACACCCTCGGAACTATTCTAGGTTGTTTTGACTATTTGCAGGCATTAGGATCTTATGACATTGGCATATTTACATGCTTCTGAGCCTTGAGTGTTACCAGATATGCTCAAAAGTGTAGCTCAGACTTCCATAGAACCATCTCCTAATACATATTCATCAAGGAAGGAATAAATAATGGATTCTGTTGAATCTGTTTAATAAACCCAGTTACCCCGTACAATCATCTCTTCCAATTGAAAGACAAATGGAGAGTACAGAGAATCACAATATATTCAAGTAAATTATACTAAAAATAGCAAGATAAGTACAGCAAATTCAAATTATTTTAGCAAGGGGGCGGTGGATTAGTAAATTGGTAATTTATCAAGTTTCAAACTAAAGAGTAAAATACAAATCAAATGAAAGCCCAGAATAATTGCTAATTGTGCTGATTTGGTGTCTTAAGCTTTTGCTTATCTTCGCTTTCCTGAGATCATCAAGAATGGGATTAGGTTGCATAAAAGCTGCCCTTGAGCAAAATGGCAAGGCGGAATTGGACTGTTTGTAAATTAGGGGACAGCAGTGGAAGGAAGGAAGGAATCCAAAAAGGGTTGGGAAACAGGGAATCGTGGTTTGTTTGTTGCTATCAGCATTTAGCCTCTTTTGGCAGAAAAAGAAACAACAGCACAGCAAGGAAAAAAAGGCACGCGCACACACACACTCCAAGGGAATTGAGGTGAAAAGGTGAAGAGGTTCTACTGAAGTCCTCCTTGGAGACAGAAAAGAGGGCTGAAAGGAATATTTGCCCTTTTCTATCACTCCAACTAGACTGGTCTAAAAAAACATGTGCCTGGAATTTATGTTGCTAAGTGAGTTTTGCCCCATTTTAAACTTTTTTTGCCACCATTGTTAAGTGAATCACTGAAGTTGTTACATTTGAAACATGGTTGTTAAGTGAATCTCGATTCCTTGTTAACTTTGCTTGTCAGAAGGTCGCAAAAGGGTATCACATGACCCCAGGACACTGTAACCATCATAAATATGAACTAGTTATCAAGCATCCAAATGCAAATCACGTGGCCGTGGGGATAATGCAGCAGTCGTAAATTTGAAAAATGGTCATAAGTCATTTTTTCAGTGCCATTGTAGCTACAAATGGTGACTAAATGAACTGTTGTAAGTTGAGGACCACCTGTAGTGGGAGAAAGGAAGTGGCTGGAAGCTTGACCACAAAATAGTAAAAATAGCCCAGAATCAATGACTACAGGACCGCAAAAAACTTTTCCCCCACTTTTCTTCCTGGTCTGGGTTTTCATTGTTATAAACCAGGGTTGTTCCTAAATCAGGAATCTTTAGACGAGTGTGTACTGTGATACAGTCTAGAGAACTACCCCTTTATTTAAAAAATTGCCATTTGTTTAAGGAATGTATTTGGTCCAAACTGGACGGACAAAGCATCTGCAAGAACATATTAACCAGATCCTGGAAAAAGAGGTGTCAGCAGGGATGGGCTGCTGGGGTTCACAGGGGTTTGGGAGAGCCCCTAGCTAAGATACTGTGCAGTTCAGAGAATCCCCAAATCCCACTCCTGGCTGGCCCCACCCCGCCCACCCCTCCCCTCCCAGGAGTCCCCACACGGCCTGTTTTGGATGCAGGTAAGTGCAGGGTGCGCTTGGAGCAGTGGTGAGATTCAAAAATTTTTTACTACCGGTTCTGTGGGCGTGGCTTGGTGGGCGTGGCAGGGGAAGGATACTGTAAAATCTCCAGTCAGAGGTGGTATTTGCCGGTTCTCCAAACTACTCAAAATTTCCATTACCGGTTCTCCAGAACTGGTCAGAACCTGATGAATACCACCTCTGGCTTCGAGGTTCAGGGAGGGTGAAAAACAGGCCTCCCAGATGTTCAGGAAGGCCAGAAATGGGCCCATTTCCAGCTTCCAGAGAGTCTCTGGAGCCCTGGGAGGTCATTTTTGCCCTCCAGGAGGCTTGAGGAAAGCCTCTGGAGCCCAGGGAGGGCAACAATGCACCCTGCCCTCCATGGTGCAGGAGGTCGACTAGGCCACGCCCACCATGGCCATGCCCTCCCAGCAACCGGGCAGTCAACTGTTTGCTAAAAATTTTGAAGCCCACCCTTGGTGGTAGGTGGTCGGGTTTGAAATATGTAAAACAGCTAAAAAGGACGCCTCGTGCCCTATTCCCCCATCTTCACTGTTGGTAAAATCTTACTTGTTAGAGCAAATAGGAAGAAAGAAATCACTATCAATGAGCAAGACACACAGAACAGGAATAAAAGTGCAGTGTCCCCCTTTTATTACTATTTCTGGTTTTAAAAAGCAAGGTCTCTGGGTTGAAAACAGGGCAACTTCACTTTGCATCATTTTCTTTTTTTCATTTAAGATTTTGTGGCACAACTTTCTACATGGCAATTTAAAGGTCGGCACATGTAGCATTTGCCTGGAACCAAAGGTAGATATGCTTGTACAGTTACTTAGTTGATGGACCACAGTGGAATACTTCAATCTCTGTAAAGCTGTTCACAGGAGGATGCAAAAGTAAAAGGATGTAGCTCTCTGGCTACAGTTATCAGCAAACAAAAGTTGACGCTTCTCATATTGATTTTCTGCCTGTAATTTGGCTGCTAAGGTCCCAGGAGTCTGGCTAGCAACAGAGAAGCAATACTGTTTATTGCAAGACAAGAAAAATGAAAGAGAAGCTTGAGTTTCAGTGCCTTATTTGCCTACATTCATTCCTCCCAGCGGCTTGCCCAGGTGAGGATGATTAAATTGATCCTTTTTAAAATTTCACTGTTCCATCAGGTTGCTTAGAATGGCATAGGGGTGGTCCTCCCCAACTTAAAACCATTCCTTAAACAACCATTTGAAGTTATGACAGCATAGAACAAAGTCACTGACAACCAATCCTCACAATTGCAATCATTTCTGGACCCCGAAAGTCACATGCTCAAAATTGGGGTGTTTAGCAACCAGCTTGTATTCGCAACGTCCTGGGCTTATGTGATAGTCGTTTGCCACCATCCAAGACAAATAGAATCAATGGGAGAAGCCAGATTCACTTAATGATTGGATGGTTCACTCAAAGACTGTAGTGATTTGCTGAACTACTGTGGCCAAAGAAATCGTTGAAAAATTGGGCGTGACTCACTTAGCCACCGCCATGCTTGGTAATGGCAATTCTGATTCCAATTGTAGTTTTAAGTCTATGATTATCTGTACAGGTAGACCTCGACTTACAACCACAATTGAGCCTAGAATTTATGTTGCTGAGTGAAAAAAGTGAGTTTTGCCCCATTTTAGGACTCTACTTGCCACAAGCGAATCACTGCAGTTGTTAAGTTAGTAACCTGGTTGTTAAGTGAATCTGCCTTCCCCATGAACATTGGTTGTCAGAAGGTCACAAAAGGGGATCATGTGACCCTCTGGGACACGGTGACCGTCATAAATATGAACCAATTGTCGAGCATCTGAATGTAAATCCCATGGCCATGGGGATGCTGCAACGGTCGTAAGTGTGAAAAATGGTCATAAGCAGAGTTGGTATTCAGCAGGTTCTGACCAGGTCTGGAAAACCGGTAGTGGAAATTTTGAGTAGATCGGAGAACCAGCAAATACCACATCTGACTGCCCCTGCCCCCATCTCTTCTCTGCCTCCCAAATCCCAGCTGATTAGCTGGGTCTTCTTTTGTTGTCCTGCACAAGAGGACGAAGCTGGAAAGCAGGTTAGTGGGGTGGGGAGGGAATGGGGATCTTGTAGTATCTTTCCCCTGCCACGCCCACCAAGCCATGCCCACCAAGACACACCACACCCACCAAGACACACCACACCCACCAAGCCACGCCCACAGAACCGGTAGTAAAAAAAATTGAATACCACCACTGGTTATAAGTCACTTTTTTCAGTGATGCTGTAACCTTGAATGGTCACAAAATGAATTGCTGTAAGTCAGGAACTACTTGTACATGGTCGGACTATCAGGTCTCATTTCTAGAATGCGTACTACCACTAGATGGCTTTAAAGAGCCAGATTTTTCCATGTCTCTTTGCTGAGGCCTAGTGCTTCTCAGAGTGTTTGCAGGCCCAATTCAGCAGCTCTAATGAATCAACATCTTTTTTAAAATCCCAACAAGTTTTTTGTAATATGGTAAGCTACACAAGGCTACGAGACACTTCACCCAGTTTAAATGAGTTTTAATTTAATTTTCAATACAAGAATTGAAACATTATCCCACATCTTCACATTCATCATCTACATGTCTAGTATGACCTATGAGCTCAGAGAGTTTCCCACCAACAGTGAGAAAAGTGAGACTTGACTGCTCTTTATAAAATAAACTACTACTAATCCAACAAAGGCTGTGTAATCAAGAGGAACCTAAAAGGACCATTGCGGGCATCCTGTGCACTGATTTGCTAGATTAAGCATTTGTCAAAAACAAACTGCTTTCAGTTTTACCATTTCCTTTTCAAGAATAGCTCCTTTTTAGAATATGAAATGCAGTCACCTAAGGTGTTCTATTAAAGGCACGTGGTGGCTCGGTGGCTAAGATGCTGAGCTTGTTGATCAGAAAGGTCGGCAGGTCAGCAGGTCAAATCCCTAGCACTGCATAACGGAGTGAGCTCCCATTACCTGTCCCAGCTTCTGCCAACCTAGCAGTTTGAAAGCATATAAAAATGCAAAGAGAAAAATAGGGACCATTTTGGTGGGAAGGTAATAACAGCATTCCGTGCGCCTTTGGCATTTAGTCATGTTGGCCACATGACCACAGAGATGTCTTTGGACAGCGCTGGCTCTTTGGCTTTGTAACACAGATGAGCCAGAAACAACTAGCACGTAAGTAGGAGGGGAACCTTTACTTTTACCTAAGGTGTTCTACATTCTTTCCATATCATCCACATAACACAGCATATCCAAGATGAGAAGAGTTAAATCCTAGCAAAGAGGTGTTTCAGAATGGGCAGGAATTCAGATGAAGCACCTCGTTCTGGCTTGTTAAAACAACTGCATCTTTTTCCAGAATTGCACAGCTGCATTGATGGCAACTTCTGGCCATGGTGTGAGTGGGAGTTTGTACATGCATGCATCTGCTTAGTCACTTTGCTCCACTGGGAGAAAAAAGGCATATGGAAATAGCCAGGAGCAGCTTCTGTAAGTTGGGGAGGGGGAAAATATACGGTTAATTTAATAATTTGTAAACAGGCACTTATATGTGTTGTTCCTTGGCCTTTTGAAGCATTTCTTTTGAAGGATTTGCACAGTCATAACAGGCAAGATTTCCTCTGCAAATTTTTACATGTCTACCACCCATGAGGGTGCATGCTGCAGATCCTGTCAACCAAGGAATTTTGGCTGGAAGTTTCCAGAAGAGTCGTATCTGCCATGGCTCCTGCTCTCTGGAAAATCTTACCCAATGAGATGAGATTGGCTCCTACCCTCTTGACATTTCAAAAGAGCCTCAACACCTGGTCTGAGAGATGGCTTGGTGACCTAGTGGGGGAGCTTCATGCTGGAGGTGGTTGATTAATTAAAACCTAATCTGACCTTCCTAACCTCTGTGTCCAGTTCCTGCCTTTTCCATTTGCTTTTAATGGTGTGTAATTGTGAATGATTTTATCTGCTGTGTGCCATGACTGTCAATTTTAATGTCTTTTCTTCTTTGTTTTATGTTGTATCCGGAGTTGTTGGATGGATGGATGGATGAAAAAAAAAGAGAGAGAGAGAGAGAGAGAGAGAGAGAGAGAGAGAGAGAGAGAGAGAGAGAGAGAATTATTGTTATGTAATTCTATAGAGGAAGCCTCTTTATTGTTCTTATAAAATGAGCTTGAAGAGGGAAGAGGTAATCTAAGGAAAAGTCTCTGGTTTATCTTCTTGGGCTTGGATACCAAGCAAGACTGGTCCTAATTAATACTTGGATGGGAGGCCACCAGAACTTTCAGACTGGACTGGAAGTTGAAAAATCTCCTAAATGATTTAATTGCTTATTGTACCATATGACTATTATTAAATGTGGTACCTGATGATTCTTGACGAATGTATCTTTTCTTTTATGTACACTGAAAGCATTTGCACCAAGACAAATTCCTTGTGTGTCCAATCACACTTGGCCAATAAAGAATTCTATTCTATTCTATTCTATTCTATTCTATTCTATTCTATTCTATTCTATTCTATTCTATTCTATTCTATTCTATTCTAAAGGAAGCAATGGCAAACAATTTCCATACTATTACAGAAGTCATACTCAAAGGAAAGTTTATTTTTTACCTTGAAGAAATAATAAATACGTTTGTGTGGGGAAAGAGAATGGGAATATTCATAAAAAGAAGTTCAAAGCTTCTCAATTTAGAAACCAGTTTAGTTTGTTTTTAGAACATTAAGAATTCATTGACACTAAAATTGGCACTAGCACTTAAGAATTAATATAGGTATTTTCCATGGCAATGGTTGATTTTGAGGAAGTACCTGATTTTCCATTTGTCTTCTTGAAATTCCTTCTGTGCAGTTGTATGCATTGCCCATTACTTGTCCTCTTGCAGAAAAGTATTTGAGAACAATCTTCAACTTTTTAAAGAAAGGGTGGAAAAGTTGTGGCCCTACAGTTTTCAGCTACTGGAGCTGTTGTCCTCCTCTCTTTTCTCTGCATATGGACCTTGGAACCTCCCAATTTTACACCAACTGAAATTTGGTGGAAGCTTGCTAATGGATAGAATCGTACTTTGGTTTAGTGAAAAATAACAATCATTAACTTCCCCCAAAGCTTCATGAATTTATTTGGCTGACCATTCCATCACGCCCAGCTTATATGAAGTTTAGCTCTACTCTCTGATGACATCACTCCCTTATTTTATGACTTGTTGGAGATTGGAAACCCTGGTTTTTATACAGTTTAGCCTCTGGTCTCAAAACAAGGTGCTTATTCCTGGTTTAGAGATTAAAATTAATGTTCAAGCTATGATGAATGACTGCCCTGAGGAAATGAACTGTCCAACCGTTCTTGTCCAGGTTGGCAAATATTATTTCTTCAGGATAAACATTCTAGATAAGCTTGGATAACCAGCCAGTTATGTAACTATAAGCAAGAGAATATCTATATTCGACCATGGCTCTGTTTTTTTTTTTAAAAATTGTACTCTCAATATTTGTATAGTTATTTTTTTTATTGTGTGTACATATTTGAAGTTTAACAAATGCAACCTCAAGACAATTGTTGATGCATGTTCATCCTGTGTCCTTGGCATAGTATCAAAAAAAATTCTAGAACTTCTGCTATTCAAAGAGGAGAATTGCTGAAAATCTGGCATTTCTCACTATATGGACAGTGCTGATTTATCTGGCTCAATTTTGTCTGAAGGATTATTGTTACAATGCTGTTTTTTCCCCTTTATGAAGGATCTTATATTTGATAAATAGTTTTATCGATCAACCATCAAAGTTCAAACAGCATCTATGAAAAACATTTCAGTTGTTTGATAAATATGCGGTGAACCATTCAGGATTCAGAGCCCTACAAACTACGCCAGTGATCCTGCCTGTACACAGAACTTCTGACACTTTTGTGGTGTTGGCTGAGTCAGCTTTTGAGTGGTACTAAAACTGGGGAAAAAGTGGACTTCCAGCTTTGGCTGACCTATAATTCCCACCACCCCTCATCATTTACCATAATGCCTTTCTACAAGGTCCTACTACATACTAATGGATAATTCTTGTTGTTTCCAATGTTCTGATAAGTAAGACATTTTCAGCAAGTTTGGGTAAAGTAATAGTAAACACTCCAACCATCAAGACCACTCCCACCAACACTGACAGGGCAAGCCACTAGAAATGAATGAATGAATGAATGAATGAATGAATGAATGAATGAATGAATGAATGATTTATTGGCCAAGTGTGATTAGACATGTGTGATTAGACATTAGACATTAGGAGCTCAGAGAGCACCTCATGGAACAGCTTATCTTCATAGTTTTATATAGTGTCTGACTCAATATCCTTTGGGGGGCATTAAGACTAAACTGTTTTTCAGAGCTTTTATGGAAGGAAGGACATTGTTGCATGTTAGGCTTAGGTGCTACTTGATTGGATCAAAGTCAGCTTAACTTGGATGTCACACAGTTTTTGAGTAGAGCAATTCATAACACAGACACATTAGCAGAGATAAATTAGATTGAGCCAATTTTGTAGAGATCCTTATCTTCTTTTCCTTTAGTCATCCTAAATTACTTTCAGATAGAATCAGATATTCTCTCAGTAGTCACATAGCACAGTTCAATTCCTGAGTCCAAAAACTTCCCTTGCCCTCTTTTGCCTTTCTCTAGCTATTGCTTGCATTGTCTCTAGCAACATTCATCCATTGCTGAGCTGCTTTTGTTGCTTCTCTATCAGTACAAGGATGATTGAATGATTGTAGAAATTAGACTAGAAATCATTCATGTGGAAATTAGCTCTATTAGTTTTATTTCAGGAATGGAATCAAGGGTTGTTTTAAAAGAAAAACTTTAAAGAACATTCATTTGTTAAGCCTGTAAAATAAATATAGCCCTAATATCTTTTTGGATGTATCAGCCTCAACCTTAAACAATGATAAGTCACTCTCAGTAGTGTGATGGGTGACATGTAAATTTAATAAATAAATAAAATGAACAGTAATTATGTTTTTTTTGTGCTCCCCAGAAGATTTCAGTAAACGATTACTGCTAAGGTTTCTGAAACAAGATGGTCAATTGGTAATCCCCTCCCTACTTTGAAACTCAAAGTGCACCCTTGCAGTGAATTCTGCCCAAAATATTGTTCACAGAACTTGTTTTCCAGCAAACATCCTGACATCATAAATAATGGCAAGGATTTTAAATCAGCTATCTAATTCCTTTCCTGGATAGTCCTACAGACCCTTCCGCATTTTAATTCCTTTGTAGCAACCACAGGATGTCTGATAGAGTACTTTAATAGATTTTGGCATTGAAAAAGCTCTTCTAATATCACAGACTTGATGGGAAGTAGACTTGCGAAGGATATAATGGCTGCTCCTTTTGCTCATCCTGTTGCTATGCTACTTCCGATGGCACCTGTAATATAAAAAGGCATTATATCAAAACAACCCTAAATTGTGCTCTGCATAAAAGATTCTGAGACAACAGGAAGGAAGTGAGAGGAATAATGGCAATGTTAAGAGTTTGGCACAGACACAGGAAAAAGATTCAGAGTAGACTCACATGCTTAAGTCTTAATTGGAAAAGAAAGATCAAGTTCCATTTCTACGTAGGGGTATGTTGGAGACCCAAGGAAAGATTTGGACCCTTCTGCTTTTCTACAGGGATCAATATTGAAATTGGATCTATGATACCTACTTTCCTACTTCAAAACAGGGCGGCCTTTTAACTTAGGAGACCTAAGCAGTAGTAGCCTCTTTTGGATGATATGAGTAATTGAAAACAGCTAGCATTTGTAAGTAACTAAAAGAAACTGCCTGGTATCTTGAGACCCCAGTTTAAAGCTATCGGCTGATTAGGCTTTCTGAAGCATTGCGCTAAACATTTCATAAGATCACACTTGGAATACTGCATTCCGTTTTGATCACTACAATATAAAAAGATGTTGACACTCTGGAAAAAGTGCAAAGAGCAACAAAGATGATTAGGAGCAGTGGCAGATTAAGGCTCACTGGTGCCCTAAGCACTGACAAATCTTGGTGTGGGGATGGTATTCAACAGGTTCTGGCCCATTCTGGAAAACCGGTAGCGAAAGTTTTAAGTAGTTCGGAGAATCAGCAAATACCACCTCTGACTCTCCATTTTACAGTATCCTTCCCCTGCCATGCCCACAGAACCAGTAGTAAAAAAATTTTTTTAATCCCACCACTGTCTTGGTGCCCTCCTCCTTTGTACCTACTATACAAATGAAGCCAAGATTAGGCTACATAAAGGTTTTTGTGGTGCCCCCTTTGGGCCTGATGCCCTAAGCCCGTGTTTAGTCTGCTTAATGGTTAATAGATCACTGATTAGGGGGCTGGAAGCTAAAACAGAGAACAGTTGCAGAAATTGTCTACTCTAATGAAGAGAAGGACCAGGGGTGACATGATAGCAGTGTTCCAATATTTGAGGGGCTGCCACAAAAAGGCTGTCAGCCTTTTTTGCCAAAGCTCCAGAAAGCAAAACAAGAAGCAATGGATGGAAACTAATCAAGGAAAGAAGCAACGTAGAACTGAGGAGACATTTTCTAACAGTAAAAACAAATAAACAGTGGAACAGTTTGCCTTCAGAAGTTGTGGGTGCTCCATCACTGGAGGCTTGTCTAAAATGGTATAGGGTCTCCTGCTTGAGCAGACATTGGACTAGAAGACCTCCAATGTCCCTTCCAATTCTGTTATTCTGTTACTCATATCTGCTCAGCAAGCTGTTGTTCAGACTTCAGCTAAAGTAGCTGTTTGAAACATGGACTGCCTTAAAAAGTAGATTCTATTACCAGCAAAAATAGAAGAATGCATATGTCCCTATCACAGAATCTGTTTTCTGTGCTATAAGTTATCTGCTGGCTAATAATGACCCTTTTAGCCTTTAAGCATGTTTTTGTGCTTTCTTATTTAATTTATACAAAAATTTGAACATCCACAGCTGGGATCTACTACAAAATAGACAACCTAGGGTCGCTTGGCACGAACAAATTCTACACCTAACAATTGGTTTGGATTTCAGGACCTCAAAAAAAAAAAATCAACCTCACAATTCATCCATTCAACAATCTATGTATGGAAATCTTTCCTTTTTGCTGCTTTACTTTCAGGGGATCATTTAAAATAGAAGGACAAAGTACAAGTTGCTATTGTGGGTGTAGGAGACCATTACAAACTCCTTAAAGAGTTGACTTGTTCTCTATCTCTTCTAGAGAGCCTGTAGGTTCAGACTTAGCATTGGTATGAAATTCTTGAATATTTAAAATGCATTAGGGAGAAGGGGATGCTGACAAGATTCTTCCACGTATTAATTCAAAACATTCTCCAAATGCTGGATAACACTTCTTAGTAGTGGCTGATAACCAAAACCTTGTTTGGCAAAAGCATGGCCTTTAGCTCTCATGCAAAGGTCATCTGAGAAAGCTGAAGGAAGTCAGCTTGACCGAGTCATTTTATCTACATATTTCACCGATTAGTTTATAAAACAGATATGCTATTGTACACATTCACATGTTTGCTTGAGGAGGTGGTTCATCACTCAGGGACAGCGCACCAACTTTGCCAACAGTTTTATCATTGTGTCTCCAAAAAAACTTTTAAGTGAATGGGAAAGACCTTTGCCCAAGAGTCTGACGAGATTTGACAGGCCATTAGTATCTTCATGTACTCCTAGGAGGTTGGGATGGGGGTGGAGATTATGCAGGAATGGAGCAGAGCTCAGATTCAATTGGAATTCACATTTTTGCAGAGGTCGGGCCTGCTGTGGAAACACCAAGGTTAAAATCTTCTTAAGCCTCTGAAAGCCCAGCAAGCTGCATCTTCATGCACAAATTCCACTTCCAGACACACACACAGTAGTAATGTTGAGCATAGCCACTCACAGTGGGAACTTGGTTTTCTGTTTTTCGAATGCTTTACTCTGTACCAGTAAAGGAGAATGTTTGTAGCTCAGGGTTGACATGAGGGGTTCTTGGTGCTCCCTGAGCTTGCTTGTTTTCATGCAGATGTTTCATGACCCTAACTAGGTTAACATCATCATTGCTAATCAGACTAGCAACTGCAAGAAAACAAGCAAGCTCAGAGAGCATCAAGGACCCCATCGCTCTACTCTGTCTCTGAATGTTGAAATGCATTAGGAACAAATTAAATAATCCAGCATTTCTCACCCTTTCATCACATGCGGTCCAAAACAATGCCTCAGTTAATAGCAAAGTACTTTAAAACATTATGTAGTTTGGGAACCCAATCCCTGTTTTCCCAAAGTTGATACTGCTTGAAATTAAGAACAGAGGTATCAAACTGGATTTCTTCAAGAGCCGGATCAGCACTGTAGTTCTCTGCGGGCCAGGGGGGAGGAGATGGGATAGACACCTCCTGCAACTCTTGCTGGCCAAAATGGCGCATAGGACCCCCCCACAGCCCGTTTTCAATCTGGATGGCCTCTTACAGCCCTTTGCCAACCAAAACGGGGCACGGGGGAACTGCATGTGGCCCGTTTTCAATCTGGATAGCCTGCTGCTGGCCAAAATGGGTCACGGGCCGGTCCTTTTCTATTTTCAGGTCAGCTCCACAGGCCAGATTTAAGCACCCCATGGGCCGCATCTGGCCCGTGGCCCTTGAGTTTGACACCACTGCCTTAGAAGAAGCTTTTGAATGATATAAAACATCAAAAGCTGGAAAGAAATTCTACTAACAAGTCTAGAAATGAGTTATTATGTAGGTGTAGGTTTCTTCTTGAGAAGTACAACTAGAGGGCTGAACTCTTGACCACTTAACCAAGACTAACACTATATCCAACAATGAGGAAACAATCCAGAATCCCTTATACGTAGTTTCTCCTCACTTGGCTTTGTGTGCTGTAACAATAGTTTTGTTGGCATTTTTCTTCCTCCTTGGGCTATTTACAAATAGGGCTTATAGATCTATGCAGGAGCACTTGCATGAACCTAGGTGAATCTCACTGATATTGGAGACTTGATTGGCTCAGTGGCAGATAGGATTGTGTTTTGTCGTTCTTGGCCACAGATGCCGAAATGCTGTTCCTGCAAAACACTGACAGCTCCCAGCGACGTCTGGAAAAACACATTGTTTAGGATCCATACTGCTCATGTTTTCTTTCCCAGCTCTCCATTCTTTCTTATCTCTTACATGTACTCCACTCAGGCCTTCTGCCTTCATTTTTTATTTTTGTTGGTGCACCTATGATAGTAAGGCAAGAAAGCTTTCCATCAGATGAAGACACAATCAGCTTTTATAAGTGTGTATTTCCAAAGCTTCAGTCCTTTTTATTTCTATTTAATTAGCCTGTTTTAGAATATATTGCCATTCATGAAACTGCCTCAGTGTTGGCTGCTGCTCTTGGCTGAAAATCCTGATGGATTTTTGAGAGTTACATTCTACAATCTAAGACCCGATGAAGGATCCCCGATAAAAGATTCAGATCTGTCCAATCTGAAGGAAGATGTGTGATTTTGGGTGCCCCTGAATCCTCCTCAAGATAAAAAGTTGACAGTGCTCAGCTTCTATTGTAGGAAGTTAGCACCCGCCCCCCTCCTAGGAAAATGAAATACTTTAGGATGTATTTAAAAAGGCAGAATATTTCCCCTAAAAGTGAAGTATAAACTCAAGAGAGGCAGAAGCTCGCCCCCCACCTTGGTTAATGGGTGGGCCATTAAGGCCTGGACCAGAGTATTCTACATAACAAAGGCCTGTACCCATCTCACCACCTGGTCTGGGAAGTTTGCATCAGCCAGCACTCAGGTGAAGCCATGTGGTCCAGCTAAGACCCCCACCCCTGGAAGTCTGACAGACAATGGGATACATTTCTTACACAGGAACAGGAACACTGAGGTGGGACCCAACGGAGGGTATAAAACTAAGGGTCCCTCAGCATCTTGTCCCTTCTTTTCCTTCACCCAACATCTTGAAGCATGATATCATTCTTTTCATTTTGGAGCTCCAAGCCACGGAATTCATCACTGCCACATAGTTGAAGAAAGTGGGAGGGGGTGATGTTCATTGAGTAGTTCTTAGTAGACAAAATATATTATTTTGATAGTTCAAGGTTACAGAGTGTGGCGCAGAAAGAATTAAAACTTACTTTGGGATTGGTGCACGTGATCTGGCGATGAAGGAAAAGGGGATGGGTTGTAGCTTGAGACTTTGTGAGGAAGCTGGGAAGTTTTAGTTCCGGATTTCCCCAGTATGTGCCAGGTACTGTTCTAATAAAAGTACTTTGAGATGGGGTGTGTCTTGGAGTTACTGACAGGAATGGAATTTCCCTGGAACACTGACAGTGGTCCTGTCCACTGTTAAACCATCTTTCCAAACAGCCTCCATGTTCCCAATGGTTTTTTTCCCCATTTGAAACTGAACCCAGAAGGATATTTCTTCCAACAGTATTTTAGTGCAAACATGGCAGTTTCCTCTCTGATGAGCAGTAAAAAAAAAGTGAGGAAGGAAATAAATTGGGCAGCGATCCATTTCATTAGCTTAGCAAGTGCATTATGTAACTTTTAAGTTAATTATTTTTACAGGTTTTTAAATTCTTATTTTTTTTAGTCAACTCTCCTGAAACACGAGTGATTTCACAGTTCTGTAAATTTGCCTATCAGTCAGTCTTCTTTGTGTTTGTCCGCTGAAGGGTCCACTTGTTTTGCATGTGCTCATCTAGTTCTTACAGCAAAGCTTATCAATGCATGATGTGACAAGGAGGTCTGTTTATCAGCAATTTGTCACAGAAGCTTATGCTAACTAGGCCTGGGAGAAAACCACTACCATGCAGTGGTTTCTACGCCGGATGGAGAAATAAAACCTGGACCTCCCCATTCCTAACCTGCCGCAATACACCGACTTTCAATTGAACCAACAGGGAAAGGATGATGATAATAATAGTAGATACCCTTCCTTATTTTTTTTTTAAAGAACTTATTTTTGATAAAACAAAAGCTCCAGATATGGTGCAGTGGTTAAGGTATAAGAGTAGAAATCAGAAGACCTTGAGTTCTAGTGCTGCCTTAGGCACAAATACAATTGGGTGACTTTGAGACAGTATTTTCTCCACTCTAGGAAGTACATAACGGCAGTCCAAAAACTTGCCAAGAAAACTGCAGGGACATGCCCAGACAATTACCTGAAGTCAACAATGACTCAAAGACACGCGCGCACACACACACACACACACACACACACACGAGGGGGAAGTTAAAATCTATCACTATTTTTAATGTGTTTAATTTTTAAAAAAACTGATAAAATTAGAAAGCAAAAAGTTAAAACAAAAACAAAATCAGAGTTCAAAATAGAAATAAACCAAGAGTAAGAGAGAGAATAAGCACTTGGGAATATATATTGTATATATTCATGCATATCTGACCCTAAGGAGAAAATATACACATTTTAGACAACTATGTTCTGCAGAAATGAAGGCCTTCTATTAAGATAATCATGTTTAACATCAGTCAAAACTCTTTATAAACAATTTGTTTCATATAATTTTAATGAAGTGAGGTAAAACTATAGATTAGTCTTATTCTTTTTCCCTCTCTCTATATATTTATTAAATTTTATTAAATTTCAGAAAAAAAAATCTTAAAATACATGCATACAATAATAGCATACAATGATAAAAGGGGAAGGGAATAAAAGATTAAAGTTTTAAAAATGATCAAAAATTACATAGAACAATTATATAGCAAAGTTGACCACCAAGTTTTTCCAGTACACAGACAATAATACACTGCTCAAAAAAATAAAGGGAACACAAAAATAAGACATCCTAGATCTGAATGAATGAAATATTCTTATTAAATACTTTGTTCATTACATAGTTGAATGTGCTGACAACAAAATCACACAAAAATTATCAATGGAAATCAAATTTAGCAACCCATGGAGGTCTGGATTTGGAGTTACACTCAAAATTAAAGTGGAAAAAAACACTACAGGCTGATCCAACTTTGATGTAATGTCCTTAAAACAAGTCAAAATGAGGCTCAGTAGTGTGTGTGGCCTCCACGTGCCTGTATGACCTCCCTACAACGCCTGGGCATGCTCCTGATGAGGTGGTGGATGGTCTCCTGAGGGATCTCCTCCCACACCTGGACTAAAGCATCACCCAACTCCTGGACAGTCCGTGATGCAATGTGGCATTGGTGGATGGAGCAAGACATGATGTCCCAGATGTGCTCAATTGGATTCAGGTCTGGGGAACGGGCGGGCCAGTCCATAGCATCAATGCCTTCGTCTTGCAGGAACTGCTGACACACTCCAGCCACATGAGGTCTAGCATTGTCGTGCATTAGGAGGAACTCAGGGCCAACTGCAGCAGCATATGGTCTCATAAGAGGTCTGAGGATCTCATCTCAGTACCTAATGGCAGTCAGGCTACCTCTGGCAAGCACATGGAGGGCTGTGCGGCCCTCTAAAGAAATGCCACCCCACACCATTACTGACCCAGTGCCAAACCAGTCATGCTGGGGATGTTACAGGTAGCAGAACGTTCTCCATGGCATCTCCAGACCCTGTCACATCTTTCACGTGTGCTCAGTATGAACCTGCTTTCATCTGTGAAGAGCACAAGGTGCCAGTGGCGAATTTGCCAATCTTGTTGTTCTCTGGCAAATGCAAAACGTCCTGCACGGTGTTGGGCTGTAAGCACAACCCCCACCTGTGGATGTCGGGCCCTCATACCACCCTCATGGAGTCTGTTTCTGACCATTTGAGCAGCCACATGCACATTTGTGGCCCACTGGAGGTCATTTTGCAGGGCTCTGGCAGTGCTCCTCCTGTCCCTCCTTGCACAAAGGCGGAGGAGCAGTCCTGATGCTGGGTTGTTGCCCTCCTACGGCCTCCTCCACGTCTCCTGATGTACTGGCCTGTCTCCTGGTAGAGCCTCCATGCTCTGGACACTACGCTGACAGACACAGCAAACCTTCTTGCCACAGCTCGCATTGATGTGCCATCCTAGATGAGCTGCACTACCTGAGCCACTTGTGTGGGTTGTAGACTCTGTCTCATGCTACCACTAGAGTGAAAGCACCACCAGCATTCAAAATTGACCAAGCCATCAGCCAGAGAGCATAAGGACTGAGAAGTGGTCTGTTGTCACCACCTACAGAACCACTCCTTTATTGGGGATGTCTTGCTAACTGCCTATGCTTTTCACCTGTTGTCTATACCATTTGCACAACAGCATGTGAAATTGATTGTCAATCAGTGTTGCTACCTAAGTGGACAGTTTGATTTCACAGAAGTGTGATTGACTTGGAGTTACATTGTGTTGTTTAAGTGTTCCCTTTTTTTTTTTTTTGAGCAGTGTACAATATCACAGTTTCTCGAAATTTAATTAAATAATATCAGTACTTTAAATGTAAAAAAAAAATCACAACCATACAATTAAAAGTCCACACTGTTTCTTTAATCAAATGGTTTTATGGGCAATTCTTGATGAGTATTTGAAACTAACGTAAAAGAAATCCATGTCCTACAAAGAATTCCAATGAAAGGCATCTAATTCAATTCCTGTACATCCCTCAGAGGGTATAAGGCCTTCAAGAGTACATATGCATATTATTATCCAAATATTGTAAATGGCCTTGCTAAAGTCTAGATACTTCCATTATAAAAAATATCTGAACTTGACTTATCTGAAATCAAAGTAGAACTTGTGATCATTTCATTTTGCAAAATATATTCAAATATGACAGGATTTCTATCCCCGATGAAATCTCTATACAATCCTGTTTCTTCCAGTTCCTTGGACGGAACAATTTTATCTTAACTCTTAAAAAAGAAGTTAATCGAAGAATGGAAAAGAAAAAAATATCAGGAACTAAAAAGTATTCCCTTTCTTTCAAAATCTAAAGTAAGTTTTAACTATTGATTTGAGATAATAAATGTTAAACATGTTTATGAACATTTAGGAAAAATAGGCTACCACTACCAGAGTCCAGGATACTGATTTCTCAAGAATATATCATGTCAGATTAGAGTTATCTCTATTGATGGCAAAGTTTGATAGGCCAAGGTAATACCTTGATCTCAAGAAAGCATTTCACAATGTTTCTCATGATAATATAATCATAAAGAAAAGAGAGAAATGTATATAAGATAAATCAACTCCAATCCAGTTGATTTGCAATCTTTTGAAGTACCACACCCAAAGTGTGCTTCTAAATGGGCCTGCACTGTTTTAGGGGGAATGATAAAAGGACCCTTCTATGGTTCCATTCTTAGCCCAACATTATTATAAAAGTATTCAAAATTATTCAGCAGCAATATAAAAACCTAGGCCTCTGAGGGATAGATTTGAAGGGATCTTTGTTAAATTTGCAGGCATCAAGTTGTGTATAGGCTAATACACAGAAGACAAAAATCACAATTTTAAATTATTTCAACGAGCTTGACTGTAAGGTTAAATTCAACAGCATAATGTTCAACTGTGACCTTCTGAATCTGGGTAGGCAAAAGATGCTTTGTCCGCATAGCTATTGGCTCCCAATCTGTTGTTCAATCTGGTTATCTCATATAATACAGCAGGCTATCCATGTTATACAATCCTTCATTTACAGAGATCTTTCTGGATTAAGGAAAGCTGGCTTGGTAACCAGGTACATGAGATAGAGAAGTATTGCTTGGACCACCATCTGAACATGAGCAAGTCATGTGATACAACAACTATAAAAACCAGTGCAATCTTGACTGCCTTAGTGGAAGCACTGCATCCAAATAATGGGAAATAATACTCTGCCCTGCTGTGTCGAGTTTGGAGCACCTTACTTTAAAGGGGACCTGCAGAAACTAGAGTTCAAAGGGAAGCTGCCTGACTACCTGATGATAAGGAATGGTGACAGAAGACCCATGAGGAATGGTATGGTATTTTTAACTTTATTGTTACATGTACCATCAGGAATCAGGTTCAGCTTGAAAATTACATAAATTAAGAAAAATATCATTACTATATATGGGCCCATGAATGATACAATGAGCATCGATAGGAATTAAGTGGATGAGAGGTGGATGACAAACTTCCTGAACCTTAAATCACTTCCAATTGGTCCAGCACTTAACGACAATGCTAAAATGCCTATGTTATAAAATAAGCTTAATTAAATCCAAGTTTTAACTAATGCCATATGGCTAAAGTCAATACCTTTGTCTAAATAGACCTTGGTTGAAAATCTGCTGTTTGGTCTGTTTTTCTCTGATGATATAACTCGCTGCCCATGTGTCCTGTTGTACAACACTCTGCTTATGGGCATCTGCTCTTGGAAAGGCTGTCCAGCTGAAGTCAAGTATTTATATAAAGAACCATCAAAGGAGAGAGTTGATCCCTTAATGTTACTTGTCATCTGGCTAGCAAGCTACACATCTGTCATCGAGTGATGGTCTTTCCCCCCCATGATAATGTATTACAAATCATCAGTGTACTGACGATGTTGCCTAGTTAGGGTAATGAAACATCTGCAAGAAAACAAACAAGTTCACAGAGCACCAAAGCACAGACTATGGAAGGCTGAAGTTATATAGGTTCATAGCTGGTATAAGGCATCTCCTCCCGGTTCTATGAATCACGCTTCTCCTTTCTGTCCGTTGCTAACAGGCTGACTACAGATTTGTGGTCTTTGCCCAAGCCAACACATATGCTAAAATAGTCCTGGAGATTTCAGCCAAAAATAATGTTGTGCTTTACTTGACCAGTTGCCATAAATGCTTTGAGGATAAATAGAAATCCATAATAGTGGTAGCAGAATCTGTATCCTGTTTCTGATCATTCCTCCAGTCTCTCAGGGGCAACATTTTTCAAACCTTATCGAGCTCCAACACACTTGATTCCTGAAAGCTCAAAGTTCAAAGATTTTTTTTTTTTTAAAAAACAGCCCTAGAGCCAATACCATGCCAAAAGTATCTTTCCCCAATCTCATGCCCTTCAAACCAACACCCTTTTTCTCCCTTCTTATATCCTTTTTTTAATCTCATGATTTGTTTCATTAAATTCATTAGGATTGTCCACTGTTTCTCTCCATCTGCCAGGAAAAGCTTATAGGACAAAAAAAAAAAGTCCTTAGTGTACTGTTGGAAGTTAAAACCCACCCCTCTCCTAGGAAAATGAAATATTTTAGAATATACTAAAAAGACAGCATATTTTCCCAAAAAAGAAAAGTAGAAACTCAGAGGCAGAAACTCAGCTCACCTTTGCTAATGGACCATTACTCTGGCTTGGGCCAGTCTATTTTACATAACAAAGATCTACTCCAGAGAAAACTATAATAGGAATGGCCCAAAGCCCTTTCATTACATCATTATCTAGTAAGGCTCAACCAAGCCTGGGACTCAGGACAGCCTACAAAGTTGCCCCAGCATGGCCCCATGGGAGTCTGACAATCAATCAGAATACAAGCTCAAATTCAAATCCCAAGAGAGGATATATAATTAAGGGTCTCTCAGCACCTTGCCCCTTTTTCTTTTTCTTCACCCAAAATCTTGAAGTATGTGAGCATCCTTTTCACTTTGGAGCTCCAAGCCATGTGGTCCTGTCCACCATTAAACCATCTTTCCAAACAGCCTCCATGTTTCCAGTATCTTTTTCCCCACTTGGAACTGAACCCAGAAGGATATTTCTTCCAACAGTACAATCTTCAGTCTCTCTGAACAATTAGAGATTGTGGGGGGAGGGGAGGGAAATACTATTTTGTCACTTTGCAGAAGTCACTCATGGAAATAGGAATTATATCCTTATACCTGTACATGATGGAGCTTCTATTTCCCATTTTCCTGCTCCCAGGAAATTTTCCTGCTCCCATTGCATTGCTGAAATTCAAGAGTGAAAATATTTTCAATGGTTTAGCTTTCTTTGAGGCAGTGGGACATGAGAGCCTCACAAACTATGTTCCCTCTTATTTTCAGAACCTCTCCCTAAAAAGATTTAAGAGTGTCAGTCACAAAAAAAGATTTTTCTATCCTTATTCTATAGCAGCTCTTTAATGTCCGATTACCTGGCCATGCCAATCATTCTAACTAAAATCCTTACCTACAAATCTACGCAACTATCCATTTTCTCTATGAATGTCCAGAAACTAACATGTATAAATTATTTTTTTTAAAAAAATTGTCAGTGAGTAATGGGAAAATGACATTTCTTTAATCTTTGGATAAAAGAATTCTTTTTCACAAAATATAATAACATAGCTGAATTAATTGAAAACAAAAATTAGGAGTTGCATTTTAAAGTGACCTTTAGTATGCACCAACTAATTCCTGGCCTCAACCTACAATTGATTTTTTTTTTAAAAAAAATCCAGCTATATTACAATTGCATTATGTAAGTGTTATCTTATCTTATACCTTTTATCTTATAATAGAGGAAATCATTCTCACCTTTTTTCTGAAAGGTGAGAATGAGTTTGGTGTGACTATTCTAATGTAGTAGTAGATAATTTTGATGTATCTCCAGATGTCTATCTTAATCTTGTTACCATCCCATAGAAAAAAATATCTCCCCCCCCCGGCCTCCAGTTCTAGTCTTTTGCATCCCGTGAAGCGTGGATTAGGAAATGATCTGTGCCATATATTCAGGTTTTAATTTCTATTATCCTATCAAATTGTGATTCTGGCTTTACCTAATTATTTTTTATTCCTGTTCTTAAAAGATATTATGCCTACCGGAGCCTAAAAACGTGGAATTACTATGGATTTCTACCTATATATTTGCTGCATTCAATTGACCAATGGAAAGGTGAAGCAGATCTTCCCAAGGAACTGTTATGGTTACAAAAGATTTGATGCACTTGTCCTATTTGGCCAGAGAGTGTCTCTCCTCCATTTTCTGTGTCATTGATAGATGTATATTGCCCTCTCCTGTTTTTAAACTATTATTTCAAGTTTCCCCAATTGTCTATATTTCCAATAAGATAAGTTACTAGCTGCTTTGTGTAAGAGATGATAGTATAGTCCTACATTTTTCAGAGATAACCTTCAGCATGATGATATTGCTGATGTAATACAATAATGGATATGATGAAAGCATGGTTACTTCAATCATATTGCTAATCTATTAACAATTCTGGTTATAGTCATTCAGTGACTATTCAAAGCATAACTCAGAGGCAGAAGGTGAAGAGTTCCTTCAAAAAAATAAGGAATAGACTGGCTCCCTGTATTTCAAAGGAACTGGAGGAAGCAGAATATTGTGTCTGTAATCCAAAATGATGCATCTCTGAATCACTCTTGTAGGTTTGTGCAGTCATTCGAAAACTTGACCTACTAACTTGTAATTCAGTCGAAGGCTGGCACACAAATATCTGCAGAAGGTTCTGCTTTCCTCAGAATGTGCTGACTGCCAAAGAAGCTACATTTGAAAATTTCTACATTTTAAATCCCATGCGATAAGAAAGAATTGTTAACATAGAACAGGATGGGAATGGGCTAGATGGGTTTGTTAGACATCATGATTCAAACCTATGAATCAAAATGTCACTTCTCTGCTTCTCTGCTTTAATTATAAACTATTTCTTTTCTCCAAAATTCTTGACATACTCAAATTTTCCTGCTTATGCTAGATTCAAATTACGGAAGTCAGAAATGTTTTTCCCATACAGGAAGTTCCTGTTATTTTACTGAAGTATTTTTATAATTCCTAAAGCTGTGTAGGACAAAATAAAAATAAAGACTATGAAAACAACAAAACTCTCCCTGGATTAATCAAAAAACTGTATTTTGGAAAGAATAAAGATATTAAAGATACATATTTAAATGTTTGGTAATAAAATCATTGACTGCCAGTCTAAGGAAAATAAACAGTGAATTTGATAAGACATTTGTTGAAAGAAACTTTCATCAGGAAGAATTGCCCATGACAAGACCTTGTTTCTGGGAGAAGAAAATCTTATACCTGTTAGAGAGAACTTCAGAAACAGATTTCAGCAGCACTTCAGCAGATGAGCTTCATGTTGTATGGTGCTGTGTGTTGTGGTGCAAAAAGTATGATTTTTTTAGGAGAAGACATTCTATCATATCTCATTAACAAAGGCTAAAACCATCAACCTGAATTTGACATGGTAAGATCTACATAGAATTTAAGAAATTACTTGCAGAGAGACAAAGAGACTGCATGAGAATTCAAACAAAAAGAAAAATAACTGGATTTCTTTTCCTCTAAGAATCTTCATATATTAGAGGAATCCAATTTGAATTAAAAGAAAGTTGCAATATTATAGGTATTGTAATGACAAACATCACTTCAGATTAAAATCCTAGCAAAATATCATCTTGCTCACCAGTCTAAAATGACAGGATGAGCTTCATCTCTCTGAATTCCTCAGCTTGGTACCCATTCCAGTGAGAATATATTCTGTTATCACTGATTATATCACTTATGCAGATAGAAGGTTGGGTGATTCTTCCATTCATGACTAGAAGTGGAGGGCAAGTTAATGAAGGAACAGTTTGCAGATCACCTATTCCCAAAGTAATATATTTGTCACTGTCACCTGGAACCGGACCTAGAAGTGAAAAAGATGCCAGGACAGATGAAGTAGGAACAATATGAACCCAACATCCAATATCCCGGCCCTGCTGCTTTTCATTGAATGTAATATCGAAACTTAGAGTATGGGCCATGAAGTTTATCTGGACGATAGAGATGATAGAGATGATAGATAGATAGATAGATAGATAGATAGATAGATAGATAGATAGATAGATAGATAGATAGATAGATAGATAGATGGATGGATGGATGGATGGATGGATGGATGGATGGATGGATGGAAGGATGGATGGATGGATGGATGGATGGGCGGGCAGGCAGGCAGGCAGACCTTATTGAAAGGACAGAGAGGATTAAGGTGACAATTTTTTGAAGATAGTCAATTCTAAACCCTAGATTATTTTCCCCTACAAACCATGCAGATGTTAAATAGTATCTCTCTGTTATTGGCCACAGATATAAGAATCCCAACACTAGCTTCAAGTGCTTTTGTGCCAAAAATCAGGATTCTGATAGCAGCTTTTCAGACTAACACAATTTATTAAAAGGCATAAGTATTTATTATAGCTCATTTTGCCATCATTCTGCATGGAATGACTAAATTGATATAGGATTTAATTTGGGATAAAGTAAAGAAGGAAAAGAAGGTAGGGAATGCAGATTACATATGGAACAAATGATAAGTATTTCTTGATTTAGGAACTGAACTGTAATGTGTTAGGACCTGTTGTGTTTGTTGAGACCTTCTGAAATTATCTGAAAACATTTTATGTATATGAGTTCAAGAGGTTCTTGTCCTGTCATGCTGATAACTTTCCTAAAATGGCTACTTTGAAATATGTGGTAGAGAATGGAAAATTTGTATAATAGATCATCCTAGGAGGTTAAAATATTCTGCTATTACCGTACTTTGTTCCTGCTTTGAATCCTGAAGTCAATTAATTCTTTTATTATATGTGGCCTATTTGTCTACATAGACAAACCCACTGTTAGCAGATAATAGGAGAAGAGCATGTGAGAATACCTCTAATCTTCTGTGTGAAGCTATGGGAGCTACGATGGGACTGTAGTACAAATGTAGAGGCAAAGTAGACATCTAGGTTTGATACAGATTCTCCTTTCCATGTTAGTACCATTATTCTGTTGTTTCTTCTTGCTTCTGAGAATATGTTTCATGTTGGATGTCTGCATGAAAAAAATGGGGCTGAGAAAGTGCAGTGTCATTGTTCAATATGAGTAAGGTAATTTATCATTAAAACATTAGAGTCATTTGAGCTGTAGATGGTAGCCAGTAGTTTCTTGTTATTCTGCTTTTGTGGTCTGTATTTTAATAATTACTCCCTGAGAATTTATTTCTTCTATTGGTTTGTCTATTGATCTCACTGAATGTGTAGTACAGTTAGGGTTGAATGCCTGGATCATTTGCCTCCGTTGAGCAGTTCTGTCAAATGGGCCAATATGAATGCAGTGTAGTATAGAGCCTGACTACAGACAATAGATCTGTTGGCTCTATAGACAATAGATTCGATTTCTACCTGGAGAATACATGGCAATCTGTAGGTTTACTGCATTGCATGGTGTTCATTTGTCCTTTGTGTAATTCTGCCAAGGTATCAGTTCAGTGGATTTGTTTTGTAGATAGCCAAGGCAACATTGGTGAAATATTCTTTTCCATGGGTCCAGATGATGAAAGGTGTGGCTTCAGGGGTAAGAATAGTGAAACTATTGTTCTTGGTCAGCAATGAAGATGTTGGCATACTTTGGAGCAATGAGTGTGCCAGTGACTGTGCAATCGTTTGTAAGAGTATGTTGCTGTCAAAAGCAAGCTAGTTGTGGCTAAGTTCAAAGTTACACTGTCTGATAATAAGGTGTGCTGTGTGGCAAGTGATGAGGTTCCTGAGAGTTTGAAAGCTATGTTTGTGGAAGATGTTAGTTCACAGTGCTTCAACATGTAAAGTAACTAAAATAGAGTTTTTAGGGAATCCATTAATGAATTTCACACTTCTTAGAAAGTTTATGGTGTCTCCTTTCCTATCTGAGAGTGGCATCAGATCTGAAAAGAAGACCCCACCAAAGCTGATATTGTGGCTATATTGGTTCCAAAGCCTAAAACCCAGATTATCTGGTTTGTATATTTTGGGAAGTGATAAAAATGCCTACCAGGGCTCTTGGAATTTTTTCAATATGATAGATATAAGATTTTGTAATCTTATATGTACTTGGGATTTTTTTCATCTCATTGTAGAGTTCTTTATTATTAGTTGCTGTGGGATCTGAGGACAGGTCTTGGAAGAGATAGCCCTTGGCTTCCTTGATGTATTCTATCATATTCACAATGCTTCCCCCTTCATCGGTTTGTTTGATTATGACATGTTGTTCTTGAAGCCTTCCATGGTATCTTATTCTGTCTTATTGAAATTGTTGCATAATTTGACTTTTTTATTAATGATGATTTTATTTTTATTTGTTGGTAAAAGCATTCAATATAGAAATCCAACTTCTGTTCTTCCTTAGCTATGCTTCATCTCAATGTAATGTAGTCATTCCAGGGGTGGGGTTCAATTTTTTAAATAACCAATTCTCTGAGTATGGCTTAGTTTGTGGGCATGGCTTGGTGGTCATGTGACTGGGTGGATGTGGCTTGGTGGTCATGTTATTGGCTGGCCAACTCAATATCACTCACATCAAGGCACGCATCTCCTCGCCTGGCCTCTCATGACTGTGGGGATGCTGCAACAGTCGTAAGTGTGAAAAATGGTCATAACTCACTTTTTTCAGTGCCACTGTAACTTTGAATGGTCACTCCACACAAGCAAAGGACCAGCAAAGGAGCGGGAAAAAACTCCAGAGAAATTCCTGAGACAGGTAGTCTAGTCCTGCCAAGAATGTAATAAGGGTTAACAGAGAGGCAGTTTCTGTAAGCAACACCAGAATGTTTCCTTCCTGTGTTCCTTACAGGATTAAGCCAGTAATTTCTTCTAACAACCAGTTCTCTGAACTGCTTAGAATGTTAACAACCGGTTCTAGCGAATAGGTGCGAACTGGTAGAATCCCATCCCTGAGTCATTCTATACATCTGTGTTTGCATGTGTGTGTGTTGTGATACAAGTAATCCTTGACTTGTGATCACAATTGAGCCCAGAACTTATGTTGCTAAGTGAGAAATTTGTTAAGTGAGTTTTGCCACATTTGTTAAATGAATCAGTGTAGTTGTTAAATTAGTAACATGGTTGTTAAATGAATCTGGCTTCCCCATTGACTTTGCTTGTCAGAAGATCGCAAAAGATGATCCCATGACCCCAGGACACTGCAACTGTCATAAATATGAACCAGTTTTCAAGCATTTGAATGTAAATAACGTGACCATGGCGATGCTGCAACAGTCATCTTCTTTTAATGACCTCATAATCCCTTGCAGGGTGGAGTCCAGGCAACTGAATGGAGCTGAGTATTTACTGGCCGGATGCTCTTCCTGTCACCAATGTGGAGTTATATTTCAGCAGATATAGTCTCATCATGCACGGAGGGAGAAATATCTTCCTCTATTTAGGATCAAATTCACAGCCTCCTGATTGTGAGGCGAGAACATGACCTCTAGGCCACCGCACCACTTGATGCTGCAACCATCATAAGGGTGAAAAATGCTCATAAGTCACTTTTTGCAGTGCCATTGTAACTTTGAACGATCACTAAATGAACTGTTGTAAGTCGAGGATTACCTATGTATGGTGGAAAATGAAATAGAAGAAAGTGTAAACTGCCTCAGACAGCAACAACTCTTGAGCCAGTCCTGCATGTGCCATTGTTATAAACTCCTTCTACCAATCTCAGATTGGTGCAAATCACTTCACAGCACTAGATCTTCCAGCTTCAGAATTCAACCTAAAACTCCTGCCTTTAAGTATAATTTAAAATGTGACAAAAGAGGACCTATGTATCCCTCACCGGAGGACCATTGATGCAATATCTACCACTGCAGTAAAAGAGTGGAATGGCTTGTCAGTTTGCCCTTCCTTCAGATGGAGCAACAAGGAAGAGCATTGTTAGAATCACTTTAAAAAGTTACTACAGTACACATAAAGCTTTTGGCTTGCATGGCTTACTGGAGATTGTGGTGCTTTGGAGGACAGAGTATTTCACAATCCAGGCGAGCAAGTGCATTGTTAACATTTCCTTCTTTCCCTCTTCCTGCCATCACTGGTCTTGTGTTCTTGCTCAAAGCATACAAGGCACATGTTAACTGATATTTTTATTTTAGCTTGCACATGCAAAAAAATGCAGAGATTTTTGTGGTTGGGATGTTTTCATGAGTGAGACAGAGACTGCCAGTTTGGAAAAAATACTTTGTCTCTTCTTTGCTTTCTCCCTTTCATGTTATTTTGCTTGGGCTGCTATCCTTCCTGAATAATTCACCTGCCTCTCTCTAGGGTAGAGATATTGCCGATAAGGATAAAAAATATAAAACTCCAAAGCATCAGCAAGCAACTTCATGTTTCTAAACACTGATAAGTATGTAGAGGAGAGAATCTGGAAGGTAACCTTGAACTTGCATGCCTCAGGTTTTCAGCTGCTGTTGAAATGTGTTATAACATCAAAGCAATGTTTTGATTAAGGCCTGACTTATTTCTCTTCCCTAATGGCTGTAATGAGCATTACTCTGAAGTAACAGTGATTTCAATCACTTCCATCTAAGCAAGTACATTTAAGAATGAAAATGTGTTTAAAATTTTAATTCTTTTGGATTTAGTTCCAGGCTCCGGAACAGGTTTACCAAGCAAGGATGAAAGAAAGCTGTGGGGTTCATCAGCTAAGTAGGGATGATGAGAGATGTTGTCTAACCCACATAACATGAGTTCTCAAAGATATGTGGAACCTGATTCAAGAACGCATGGAGTGCTGGAACAACTTAACCAATCTCTATGGAGATTCTCAGTCATCCAGGTCATGGTTATCCCAAAGGTGCTTTTTTTCAAAAAGCAACCAGACTTTGTTTTTTCCTGAAGACATTTTGCTTCTCATCCAAGAAGCTTCTTCAAGGGAAAAACAAAGTCCAGTCACCTTTTGAAAAAAGCACCTTTGGGACAACTTAACTAATCTGAATGTAAAATGGAAGCAGAATCAAAATGAACAAGCCCAAATGATTAAAAGCTCCAACTGGTTGGCTGCAATCCATTATTCCACTGTGTATTGATTGCCTGGATTTTTGCAGCCCAGATCTGATGGGTAATGGAGATAGATATCCTTCTTGGAACAAAACTGCCTATGTTCAGCAGGTATAACTTCTAACTCAATAGGAGTATATGAGTCCTATATAGTAACAGATACAGAATGGGCAAGAGCAATCAATAGGGATATAGAAAAGAGATCTTATTCCAAGAACAACAGAAAATATTTATACCTGGCTTCATAGGTGGTTAGTCACAATGATGAAAATGCGATGGCACACTGGTGACATCATAACAAATGCCACTCTTCCATACTTGCATCCCAACATCCGATCCAAATATGTGGAGGACTTTTATTGTAATGCATGACTCATCCTGTGCCCGTCTCTGATTTCTCAATGAACTCCTCCACATGCCAAACTCAGCTTCTGACCATCATATATTTCCTTGGTGTGTTTCTGCTCGTAAGAAAGATCTTACGTGTATATATTACTTATAAGTTCTGATTTGTGGGCAAATGTTCCCCCAGACCACAAACTGAGTGTACCTCTGTCTACTATGCCCATGTTCACATTCTCCATAAATATGATAAATAAATTGCAACTGGCTTGTGGTTATTTCAGTTGACCAAAAACACACCTAATCCAATCAGGTCTTCTTCTGTCCGACCAATTGGAAAGTATGAAGAATAGAGTTTGGTTAATGGCCCATCTCTTTTAGCCATTGTAGGTTCCAGTTTAATTTTTCACCCACCTTCAGTGTAAAAAAGCAGTAAATGTCTATGCTGCCATGGGAAGCTACTGCAGGAAAAAGGAAACACCCAACCTGTCTTATTACCATTCCTTTACTGCATTTAAACATTTCTAAAGATTAAAAAAAATGACTGATTAAAACCCAGGAGTTTGAGGCGGGGATATGTTGCTTATCAGTACAGAAAAACTGTGGCATTGGGGAAAAAATGCCAGTTTTGTCCCAGTTGCAGGAAAATCATGAAGAATCAGAAAATTTAAAAAAAGCTGCCAAAAGTATGCTATTTTAAATTTCTGAGGATGGACTTGAACAGGTACCAAGCCATTCTGTGGAGATACCCTATCTTTCCCAAGGCTAAAACATGGCTAAGTTAATACTTCTATAATCAAGAAGATAGTTTCTACCATCTATGGGAATGAGGATCCATCATTCCAGCTCAAGATTTCTAGAAGTACTCTGCTGCTCATAATGGTATATTTATGGAAATCTTCCTCCAATGAGGGAGGGGAACAGAACACTGGTGGATAGATCCATTGAAGCAAACATTGTTTTTTTTTCTCTCTATCTCTCCAGCTTGTAATTCCCTCTTTATTGATGCACATTCAACCTTTAGGAGGCCCTGAATAACCCTGCAGTGTTAAGGGTTTGTTCTGCAAAAGTTAAACATGATCTCTACTGTGCTGTGCTGTTGGGTCACTTAATTGTATGCAGGTTTCAAAATATCCCTCAGAGGCATTCTGCTGAGCCTATTGTAACACATGCAGATGTTTATTACTTCCAGCGTTGACTCTGCAGTCTCCTAAACTCAAGCCTCCCCATCTGAGCTCTCTAATCCCCTTTTAAATAATACGAGTGGGCTGCAAAATCTCTTCACATATGTATCTAAGTGTGTGTGCTTAATCTTTCCTGTTTTCTTGATCTCTTATAAAAATAGCAGTTCCCTAACAAACTGTCACTTCTACTTTTTGCACCTAGAGAAACTGATTTAACAGCTGGCCTGTTTAAAGAAAAGATCAGGTACAACACTCATTCAATTCCTCCACCACCAGCCCTCTAAAAAAATAATAATAATAATCATGCGAATCTTGTATTATTTCTTTTCAAAGATAAACTTGGTTTGGAGTGAGTTCTAGATGAAGGTTTAGGTCTATTCTTGTGCATTCACAAAAGTATGGACCCATGCACTGCCCATGTGTATTTTACATAAGAAATTGGAGCCACTCTTCCTTTGGGTAGCTTTCGCCCACTTGACCAAAGCTGCAATTGGACTGAAAGATTTGGATCACATATTAAGACAGCTATACTTTTGAGCATTTTGATAACTAATATCCTCCTGCATCCTAAAGTATATTTGTATGCCTGTAATACATCAGTGTGTTTCTCATTCCAGCCTCCTGTCCCAATTATTAAGCCTACAGCATGCTCATTACATAGCCTTTATAAATATTAGTGAAGCCCAAATACGTTTTGTGGTACATTAATAGTTCTAAATGAAATGTAATGAAAACATTTTGGAAAATAAGAACCACCAATCTTCCTGGTCTTGTTTTTATATTTTTACTACCTGTTTTCAACTATTCACCATTTATTTGACCATTTTCCTATACGTTACTAAAGGTTCATCCTTATGTTCTCCCTAATCCTAGAAATATTTTTATGCTATTGCCTTAATCTCATTTCCAGTGCTCATCTAAAGCAAGCTAAAGTCATGTATCTGTTTCTTTTGATAATTTTGGCCATGGCTTATGATATAATGTGCTTTGTTAGCAATGTAGTTACTGAGACGATCCTGGAAGAGATTTTATTGGCATCTTTGGGCTTCTATAGATACACCTTTTTCCTCTGGCGTTTCCTTCCTTATAGGCTTAAATTGTGGGAAAAAGCAGGCACCTGATTTTGAGAGACACATAATACCCCTCTAATGCCTTACTGGTGCTTTCTTCAGCTTTTTTCAAGCATTATGTGGACATGCTAGACACATATGTTTAGTGGTCTTTTGAAAAAAAATCAAACCTATGTTTAAAAGTAGGTTTAAACACAGATCAGAGTAGCACTGAAGGTTGAATTAAACCAAGAAAGAGTCATATTTTGTCAGATGTTCCTTGCTGGTTCTGTCATCAATGAATTATACATTCTCTGCCTCCTCTGCCAACAAAGCGATTTAGCCCTACTTTAAACCATGTTTACTGCTTATATGGGATAGTGGCATTGCTTCAACACTATTCCATGGGTTACTTCCAGATGGTGCAGCTACAATCACTCACTGAGCACAATTTCACTTTTGAAGCATTGTGGAGCTTTCTTGTTGCCAATTGTTCTCTTCTGCTTCATCCTATACCAGGGGTGTCAAACTTGCAGCCAGTGGGCCAGGATGCATCACACACTGGCTATGCCCATGACTGGTTTAGAAAAAGGGGAAACAAGTCACGATACATCATGTGATGTAGCTGTGACAACACGAGTTTGATACCCCTGCCCTATATTCTTCTTCCACACCTGTGTTGTGTCAGTGAGATCATTTTGGGACACAGAGTGAATGCTCTTATAGAAGAGCTATAGACCTCTGTTTAGAAATAGCCTGAATAGTCATAGGTACAGAGAACAATTGTAAGCCAGGCAGTATGACAAGTAGCTAACCATACAGGAACAAACACCCACTTACATTTACTCATCTCACTGCATGTTAGGGAGGTTGATTGGTGGTTGTTTTCAAACTGACATATTATGCTTGGCTTGGGGAGTGGAGACACATTGGAGAGAATCCAACAAGTTCCACTTCCAGGAACAGGAAGGGGAACATCAGTCATCAGAATTAGGCTTGTATTTGGATAGCATGTTCATGTCTTTCACAATGGTGATTGATCGAATCAT